>NC_140754.1:46367500-47617500 GCF_051527215.1 Medicago sativa | reverse complement strand
TTTGATAAAGGTTGAACTTGTCCCTCGATCTCCCTTGATACGAAACATGATATGTGAACCTATTTGGTTTTGTATTCGGCAAAATGAAATTATTTGAATGACCATTGTCCCAAAAATGAGATTTTAGCCTATATGGTTAAAAGTTTGATAAATATTAATGTTGAATTTGTCCCTCGATGTCCTTTATTGCGTAACATAATATTTGAACCAATTTCGTTTTAAATTTGGTAAATAGAAAGTCATGAGATGACCCTTATCACGAAAACGAGATTTTAGCTTATATTGTTACATGTTTGTTAAATATGAAGGTTGAACATGTCCCTCGATGTCCCTTGATGCGAAACATGATATGTGAACATATTTGGTTTGAATTTCGGTAAAATGAAAGTATTGAAATGACCCTTGTCGCGAAAATGAAATGTTAGCCTATGTGGTTAGAAGTTTGATAAACAGTGAGCTTGTCCCTCGATGTCCCTTGATGCGAAACATGATATGTGAACCTATTTGGTTTCATATTCGGAAAAATGAAAGTATTGGAATGACTTTGTCGCGAAAATGAGATTTTAGCCTATATGGTTAGAAGTTTGATAAAGGTTGAACTTGTCCCTCGATCTCCCTTGATACGAAACATGATATGTGAACCTATTTGGTTTTGTATTCGGCAAAATGAAATTATTTGAATGACCATTGTCCCAAAAATGAGATTTTAGCCTATATGGTTAAAAGTTTGATAAATATTAATGTTGAATTTGTCCCTCGATGTCCTTTATTGCGTAACATAATATTTGAACGAATTTCGTTTTAAATTTGGTAAACAGAAAGTCATGAGAAGACCCTTATCACGAAAACGAGATTTTAGCTTATATTGTTACATGTTTGTTAAATATGAAGGTTGAACATGTCCCTCAATGTCCCTTGATGCGAAACATGATATGTGAACATATTTGGTTTGAATTTCGGTAAAATGAAAGTATTGAAATGACCCTTGTCGCGAAAATAAAATGTTAGCCTATGTGGTTAGAAGTTTGATAAACAGTGAGCTTGTCCCTCGATGTCCCTTGATGCGAAACATGATATGTGAACCTATTTGGTTTCATATTCGGAAAAATGAAAGTATTGGAATGACTTTGAGTTTATTGCCTATATGGTTAGAAGTTTGATAAAGGTTGAACTTGTCCCTCGATCTCCCATGATACGAAACATGATATGTGAACCTATTTGGTTTTGTATTCGGCAAAATGAAATTATTTGAATGACCATTGTCCCAAAAATGAGATTTTAGCCTATATGGTTAAAAGTTTGATAAATATTAATGTTGAATTTGTCCCTCGATGTCCTTTATTGCGTAACATAATATTTGAACCAATTTCGTTTTAAATTTGGTAAACAGAAAGTCATGAGATGACCCTTATCATGAAAACGAGATTTTAGCTTATATTGTTACATGTTTGTTAAATATGAAGGTTGAACATGTCCCTCGATGTCCCTTGATGCGAAACATGATATGTGAACATATTTGGTTTGAATTTCGGTAAAATGAAAGTATTGAAATGACCCTTGTCGCGAAAATGAAATGTTAGCCTATGTGGTTAGAAGTTTGATAAACAGTGAGCTTGTCCCTCGATGTCCCTTGATGCGAAACATGATATGTGAACCTATTTGGTTTCATATTCGGAAAAATGAAAGTATTGGAATGACTTTGTCGCGAAAATGAGATTTTAGCCTATATGGTTAGAATTTTGATAAAGGTTGAGCTTGTCCCTCGATCTCCCTTGATACGAAACATGATATGTGAACCTATTTGGTTTTGTATTCGGCAAAATGAAATTATTTGAATGACCATTGTCCCAAAAATGAGATTTTAGCCTATATGGTTAAAAGTTTGATAAATATTAATGTTGAATTTGTCCCTCGATGTCCTTTATTGCGTAACATAATATTTGAACCAATTTCGTTTTAAATTTGGTAAACAGAAAGTCATGAGATGACCCTTATCACGAAAACGAGATTTTAGCTTATATTGTTACATGTTTGTTAAATATGAAGGTTGAACATGTCCCTCGATGTCCCTTGATGCGAAACATGATATGTGAACATATTTGGTTTGAATTTCGGTAAAATGAAAGTATTGAAATGACCCTTGTCGCGAAAATGAAATGTTAGCCTATGTGGTTAGAAGTTTGATAAACAGTGAGCTTGTCCCTCGATGTCCCTTGATGCGAAACATGATATGTGAACCTATTTGGTTTCATATTCGGAAAAATGAAAGTATTGGAATGACTTTGTCGCGAAAATGAGATTTTAGCCTATATGGTTAGAAGTTTGATAAAGGTTGAACTTGTCCCTCGATCTCCCTTGATACGAAACATGATATGTGAACCTATTTGGTTTTGTATTCGGCAAAATGAAATTATTTGAATGACCATTGTCCCAAAAATGAGATTTTAGCCTATATGGTTAAAAGTTTGATAAATATTAATGTTGAATTTGTCCCTCGATGTCCTTTATTGCGTAACATAATATTTGAACCAATTTCGTTTTAAATTTGGTAAACAGAAAGTCATGAGATGACCCTTATCACGAAAACGAGATTTTAGCTTATATTGTTACATGTTTGATAAATATGAAGGTTGAACATGTCCCTCGATGTCCCTTGATGCGAAACATGATATGTGAACATATTTGGTTTGAATTTCGGTAAAATGAAAGTATTGAAATGACCCTTGTCGCGAAAATGAAATGTTAGCCTATGTGGTTAGAAGTTTGATAAACAGTGAGCTTGTCCCTCGATGTCCCTTGATGCGAAACATGATATGCGAACCTATTTGGTTTCATATTCGGAAAAATGAAAGTATTGGAATGACTTTGTCGCGAAAATGAGATTTTAGCCTATATGGTTAGAAGTTTGATAAAGGTTGAACTTGTCCCTCGATCTCCCTTGATACGAAACATGATATGTGAACCTATTTGGTTTTGTATTCGGCAAAATGAAATTATTTGAATGACCATTGTCCCAAAAATGAGATTTTAGCCTATATGGTTAAAAGTTTGATAAATATTAATGTTGAATTTGTCCCTCGATGTCCTTTATTGCGTAACATAATATTTGAACGAATTTCGTTTTAAATTTGGTAAACAGAAAGTCATGAGAAGACCCTTATCACGAAAACGAGATTTTAGCTTATATTGTTACATGTTTGTTAAATATGAAGGTTGAACATGTCCCTCAATGTCCCTTGATGCGAAACATGATATGTGAACATATTTGGTTTGAATTTCGGTAAAATGAAAGTATTGAAATGACCCTTGTCGCGAAAATAAAATGTTAGCCTATGTGGTTAGAAGTTTGATAAACAGTGAGCTTGTCCCTCGATGTCCCTTGATGCGAAACATGATATGTGAACCTATTTGGTTTCATATTCGGAAAAATGAAAGTATTGGAATGACTTTGAGTTTATTGCCTATATGGTTAGAAGTTTGATAAAGGTTGAACTTGTCCCTCGATCTCCCATGATACGAAACATGATATGTGAACCTATTTGGTTTTGTATTCGGCAAAATGAAATTATTTGAATGACCATTGTCCCAAAAATGAGATTTTAGCCTATATGGTTAAAAGTTTGATAAATATTAATGTTGAATTTGTCCCTCGATGTCCTTTATTGCGTAACATAATATTTGAACCAATTTCGTTTTAAATTTGGTAAACAGAAAGTCATGAGATGACCCTTATCATGAAAACGAGATTTTAGCTTATATTGTTACATGTTTGTTAAATATGAAGGTTGAACATGTCCCTCGATGTCCCTTGATGCGAAACATGATATGTGAACATATTTGGTTTGAATTTCGGTAAAATGAAAGTATTGAAATGACCCTTGTCGCGAAAATGAAATGTTAGCCTATGTGGTTAGAAGTTTGATAAACAGTGAGCTTGTCCCTCGATGTCCCTTGATGCGAAACATGATATGTGAACCTATTTGGTTTCATATTCGGAAAAATGAAAGTATTGGAATGACTTTGTCGCGAAAATGAGATTTTAGCCTATATGGTTAGAATTTTGATAAAGGTTGAGCTTGTCCCTCGATCTCCCTTGATACGAAACATGATATGTGAACCTATTTGGTTTTGTATTCGGCAAAATGAAATTATTTGAATGACCATTGTCCCAAAAATGAGATTTTAGCCTATATGGTTAAAAGTTTGATAAATATTAATGTTGAATTTGTCCCTCGATGTCCTTTATTGCGTAACATAATATTTGAACCAATTTCGTTTTAAATTTGGTAAACAGAAAGTCATGAGATGACCCTTATCACGAAAACGAGATTTTAGCTTATATTGTTACATGTTTGTTAAATATGAAGGTTGAACATGTCCCTCGATGTCCCTTGATGCGAAACATGATATGTGAACATATTTGGTTTGAATTTCGGTAAAATGAAAGTATTGAAATGACCCTTGTCGCGAAAATGAAATGTTAGCCTATGTGGTTAGAAGTTTGATAAACAGTGAGCTTGTCCCTCGATGTCCCTTGATGCGAAACATGATATGTGAACCTATTTGGTTTCATATTCGGAAAAATGAAAGTATTGGAATGACTTTGTCGCGAAAATGAGATTTTAGCCTATATGGTTAGAAGTTTGATAAAGGTTGAACTTGTCCCTCGATCTCCCTTGATACGAAACATGATATGTGAACCTATTTGGTTTTGTATTCGGCAAAATGAAATTATTTGAATGACCATTGTCCCAAAAATGAGATTTTAGCCTATATGGTTAAAAGTTTGATAAATATTAATGTTGAATTTGTCCCTCGATGTCCTTTATTGCGTAACATAATATTTGAACCAATTTCGTTTTAAATTTGGTAAACAGAAAGTCATGAGATGACCCTTATCATGAAAACGAGATTTTAGCTTATATTGTTACATGTTTGTTAAATATGAAGGTTGAACATGTCCCTCGATGTCCCTTGATGCGAAACATGATATGTGAACATATTTGGTTTGAATTTCGGTAAAATGAAAGTATTGAAATGACCCTTGTCGCGAAAATGAAATGTTAGCCTATGTGGTTAGAAGTTTGATAAACAGTGAGCTTGTCCCTCGATGTCCCTTGATGCGAAACATGATATGTGAACCTATTTGGTTTCATATTCGGAAAAATGAAAGTATTGGAATGACTTTGTCGCGAAAATGAGATTTTAGCCTATATGGTTAGAATTTTGATAAAGGTTGAGCTTGTCCCTCGATCTCCCTTGATACGAAACATGATATGTGAACCTATTTGGTTTTGTATTCGGCAAAATGAAATTATTTGAATGACCATTGTCCCAAAAATGAGATTTTAGCCTATATGGTTAAAAGTTTGATAAATATTAATGTTGAATTTGTCCCTCGATGTCCTTTATTGCGTAACATAATATTTGAACCAATTTCGTTTTAAATTTGGTAAACAGAAAGTCATGAGATGACCCTTATCACGAAAACGAGATTTTAGCTTATATTGTTACATGTTTGTTAAATATGAAGGTTGAACATGTCCCTCGATGTCCCTTGATGCGAAACATGATATGTGAACATATTTGGTTTGAATTTCGGTAAAATGAAAGTATTGAAATGACCCTTGTCGCGAAAATGAAATGTTAGCCTATGTGGTTAGAAGTTTGATAAACAGTGAGCTTGTCCCTCGATGTCCCTTGATGCGAAACATGATATGTGAACCTATTTGGTTTCATATTCGGAAAAATGAAAGTATTGGAATGACTTTGTCGCGAAAATGAGATTTTAGCCTATATGGTTAGAAGTTTGATAAAGGTTGAACTTGTCCCTCGATCTCCCTTGATACGAAACATGATATGTGAACCTATTTGGTTTTGTATTCGGCAAAATGAAATTATTTGAATGACCATTGTCCCAAAAATGAGATTTTAGCCTATATGGTTAAAAGTTTGATAAATATTAATGTTGAATTTGTCCCTCGATGTCCTTTATTGCGTAACATAATATTTGAACCAATTTCGTTTTAAATTTGGTAAACAGAAAGTCATGAGATGACCCTTATCACGAAAACGAGATTTTAGCTTATATTGTTACATGTTTGATAAATATGAAGGTTGAACATGTCCCTCGATGTCCCTTGATGCGAAACATGATATGTGAACATATTTGGTTTGAATTTCGGTAAAATGAAAGTATTGAAATGACCCTTGTCGCGAAAATGAAATGTTAGCCTATGTGGTTAGAAGTTTGATAAACAGTGAGCTTGTCCCTCGATGTCCCTTGATGCGAAACATGATATGCGAACCTATTTGGTTTCATATTCGGAAAAATGAAAGTATTGGAATGACTTTGTCGCGAAAATGAGATTTTAGCCTATATGGTTAGAAGTTTGATAAAGGTTGAACTTGTCCCTCGATCTCCCTTGATACGAAACATGATATGTGAACCTATTTGGTTTTGTATTCGGCAAAATGAAATTATTTGAATGACCATTGTCCCAAAAATGAGATTTTAGCCTATATGGTTAAAAGTTTGATAAATATTAATGTTGAATTTGTCCCTCGATGTCCTTTATTGCGTAACATAATATTTGAACCAATTTCGTTTTAAATTTGGTAAACAGAAAGTCATGAGATGACCCTTATCACGAAAACGAGATTTTAGCTTATATTGTTACATGTTTGTTAAATATGAAGGTTGAACATGTCCCTCGATGTCCCTTGATGCGAAACATGATATGTGAACATATTTGGTTTGAATTTCGTTAAAATGAAAGTATTGAAATGACCCTTGTCGCGAAAATGAAATGTTAGCCTATGTGGTTAGAAGTTTGATAAACAGTGAGCTTGTCCCTCGATGTCCCTTGATGCGAAACATGATATGCGAACCTATTTGGTTTCATATTCGGAAAAATGAAAGTATTGGAATGACTTTGTCGTGAAAATGAGATTTTAGCCTATATGGTTAGAAGTTTGATAAAGGTTGAACTTGTCCCTCGATCTCCCTTGATACGAAACATGATATGTGAACCTATTTGGTTTTGTATTCGGCAAAATGAAATTATTTGAATGACCATTGTCCCAAAAATGAGATTTTAGCCTATATGGTTAAAAGTTTGATAAATATTAATGTTGAATTTGTCCCTCGATGTCCTTTATTGCGTAACATAATATTTGAACCAATTTCGTTTTAAATTTGGTAAACAGAAAGTCATGAGATGACCCTTATCACGAAAACGAGATTTTAGCTTATATTGTTACATGTTTGTTAAATATGAAGGTTGAACATGTCCCTCGATGTCCCTTGATGCGAAACATGATATGTGAACATATTTGGTTTGAATTTCGGTAAAATGAAAGTATTGAAATGACCCTTGTCGCGAAAATGAAATGTTAGCCTATGTGGTTAGAAGTTTGATAAACAGTGAGCTTGTCCCTCGATGTCCCTTGATGCGAAACATGATATGTGAACCTATTTGGTTTCATATTCGGAAAAATGAAAGTATTGGAATGACTTTGTCGTGAAAATGAGATTTTAGCCTATATGGTTAGAAGTTTGATAAAGGTTGAACTTGTCCCTCGATCTCCCTTGATACGAAACATGATATGTGAACCTATTTGGTTTTGTATTCGGCAAAATGAAATTATTTGAATGACCATTGTCCCAAAAATGAGATTTTAGCCTATATGGTTAAAAGTTTGATAAATATTAATGTTGAATTTGTCCCTCGATGTCCTTTATTGCGTAACATAATATTTGAACCAATTTCGTTTTAAATTTGGTAAACAGAAAGTCATGAGATGACCCTTATCACGAAAACGAGATTTTAGCTTATATTGTTACATGTTTGTTAAATATGAAGGTTGAACATGTCCCTCGATGTCCCTTGATGCGAAACATGATATGTGAACATATTTGGTTTGAATTTCGGTAAAATGAAAGTATTGAAATGACCCTTGTCGCGAAAATGAAATGTTAGCCTATGTGGTTAGAAGTTTGATAAACAGTGAGCTTGTCCCTCGATGTCCCTTGATGCGAAACATGATATGTGAACCTATTTGGTTTCATATTCGGAAAAATGAAAGTATTGGAATGACTTTGTCGCGAAAATGAGATTTTAGCCTATATGGTAAGAAGTTTGATAAAGGTTGAACTTGTCCCTCGATCTCCCTTGATACGAAACATGATATGTGAACCTATTTGGTTTTGTATTCGGCAAAATGAAATTATTTGAATGACCATTGTCCCAAAAATAAGATTTTAGAGTATATGGTTAAAAGTTTGATAAATATTAATGTTGAATTTGTCCCTCGATGTCCTTTATTGCGTAACATAATATTTGAACCAATTTCGTTTTAAATTTGGTAAATAGAAAGTCATGAGATGACCCTTATCACGAAAACGAGATTTTAGCTTATATTGTTACATGTTTGTTAAATATGAAGGTTGAACATGTCCCTCGATGTCCCTTGATGCGAAACATGATATGTGAACATATTTGGTTTGAATTTCGGTAAAATGAAAGTATTGAAATGACCCTTGTCGCGAAAATGAAATGTTAGCCTATGTGGTTAGAAGTTTGATAAACAGTGAGCTTGTCCCTCGATGTCCCTTGATGCGAAACATGATATGCGAACCTATTTGGTTTCATATTCGGAAAAATGAAAGTATTGGAATGACTTTGTCGCGAAAATGAGATTTTAGCCTATATGGTAAGAAGTTTGATAAAGGTTGAACTTGTCCCTCGATCTCCCTTGATACGAAACATGATATGTGAACCTATTTGGTTTTGTATTCGGCAAAATGAAATTATTTGAATGACCATTGTCCCAAAAATGAGATTTTAGAGTATATGGTTAAAAGTTTGATAAATATTAATGTTGAATTTGTCCCTCGATGTCCTTTATTGCGTAACATAATATTTGAACCAATTTCGTTTTAAATTTGGTAAATAGAAAGTCATGAGATGACCCTTATCACGAAAACGAGATTTTAGCTTATATTGTTACATGTTTGTTAAATATGAAGGTTGAACATGTCCCTCGATGTCCCTTGATGCGAAACATGATATGTGAACATATTTGGTTTGAATTTCGGTAAAATGAAAGTATTGAAATGACCCTTGTCGCGAAAATGAAATGTTAGCCTATGTGGTTAGAAGTTTGATAAACAGTGAGCTTGTCCCTCGATGTCCCTTGATGCGAAACATGATATGCGAACCTATTTGGTTTCATATTCGGAAAAATGAAAGTATTGGAATGACTTTGTCGCGAAAATGAGATTTTAGCCTATATGGTTAGAAGTTTGATAAAGGTTGAACTTGTCCCTCGATCTCCCTTGATACGAAACATGATATGTGAACCTATTTGGTATTGTATTCGGCAAAATGAAATTATTTGAATGACCATTGTCCCAAAAATGAGATTTTAGCCTATATGGTTAAAAGTTTGATAAATATTAATGTTGAATTTGTCCCTCGATGTCCTTTATTGCGTAACATAATATTTGAACCAATTTCGTTTTAAATTTGGTAAACAGAAAGTCATGAGATGACCCTTATCACGAAAACGAGATTTTAGCTTATATTGTTACATGTTTGTTAAATATGAAGGTTGAACATGTCCCTCGATGTCCCTTGATGCGAAACATGATATGTGAACATATTTGGTTTGAATTTCGGTAAAATGAAAGTATTGAAATGACCCTTGTCGCGAAAATGAAATGTTAGCCTATGTGGTTAGAAGTTTGATAAACAGTGAGCTTGTCCCTCGATGTCCCTTGATGCGAAACATGATATGTGAACCTATTTGGTTTCATATTCGGAAAAATGAAAGTATTGGAATGACTTTGTCGCGAAAATGAGATTTTAGCCTATATGGTTAGAAGTTTGATAAAGGTTGAACTTGTCCCTCGATCTCCCTTGATACGAAACATGATATGTGAACCTATTTGGTTTTGTATTTGGCAAAATGAAATTATTTGAATGACCATTGTCCCAAAAATGAGATTTTAGCCTATATGGTTAA
The DNA here is from genome assembly GCF_051527215.1 of Medicago sativa. Taxonomy (NCBI): domain Eukaryota; kingdom Viridiplantae; phylum Streptophyta; class Magnoliopsida; order Fabales; family Fabaceae; genus Medicago; species Medicago sativa. The sequence goes on along the minus strand of NC_140754.1, from coordinate 47,607,471 downwards.
AAGTTTGATAAATATTAATGTTGAATTTGTCCCTCGATGTCCTTTATTGCGTAACATAATATTTGAACCAATTTCGTTTTAAATTTGGTAAACAGAAAGTCATGAGATGACCCTTATCACGAAAACGAGATTTTAGCTTATATTGTTACATGTTTGTTAAATATGAAGGTTGAACATGTCCCTCGATGTCCCTTGATGCGAAACATGATATGTGAACATATTTGGTTTGAATTTCGGTAAAATGAAAGTATTGAAATGATCCTTGTCGCGAAAATGAAATGTTAGCCTATGTGGTTAGAAGTTTGATAAACAGTGAGCTTGTCCCTCGATGTCCCTTGATGCGAAACATGATATGCGAACCTATTTGGTTTCATATTCGGAAAAATGAAAGTATTGGAATGACTTTGTCGCGAAAATGAGATTTTAGCCTATATGGTTAGAAGTTTGATAAAGGTTGAACTTGTCCCTCGATCTCCCTTGATACGAAACATGATATGTGAACCTATTTGGTTTTGTATTCGGCAAAATGAAATTATTTGAATGACCATTGTCCCAAAAATGAGATTTTAGCCTATATGGTTAAAAGTTTGATAAATATTAATGTTGAATTTGTCCCTCGATGTCCTTTATTGCGTAACATAATATTTGAACCAATTTCGTTTTAAATTTGGTAAACAGAAAGTCATGAGATGACCCTTATCACGAAAACGAGATTTTAGCTTATATTGTTACATGTTTGTTAAATATGAAGGTTGAACATGTCCCTCGATGTCCCTTGATGCGAAACATGATATGTGAACATATTTGGTTTGAATTTCGGTAAAATGAAAGTATTGAAATGACCCTTGTCGCGAAAATGAAATGTTAGCCTATGTGGTTAGAAGTTTGATAAACAGTGAGCTTGTCCCTCGATGTCCCTTGATGCGAAACATGATATGCGAACCTATTTGGTTTCATATTCGGAAAAATGAAAGTATTGGAATGACTTTGTCGCGAAAATGAGATTTTAGCCTATATGGTAAGAAGTTTGATAAAGGTTGAACTTGTCCCTCGATCTCCCTTGATACGAAACATGATATGTGAACCTATTTGGTTTTGTATTCGGCAAAATGAAATTATTTGAATGACCATTGTCCCAAAAATGAGATTTTAGAGTATATGGTTAAAAGTTTGATAAATATTAATGTTGAATTTGTCCCTCGATGTCCTTTATTGCGTAACATAATATTTGAACCAATTTCGTTTTAAATTTGGTAAATAGAAAGTCATGAGATGACCCTTATCACAAAAACGAGATTTTAGCTTATATTGTTACATGTTTGTTAAATATGAAGGTTGAACATGTCCCTCGATGTCCCTTGATGCGAAACATGATATGTGAACATATTTGGTTTGAATTTCGGTAAAATGAAAGTATTGAAATGACCCTTGTCGCGAAAATGAAATGTTAGCCTATGTGGTTAGAAGTTTGATAAACAGTGAGCTTGTCCCTCGATGTCCCTTGATGCGAAACATGATATGCGAACCTATTTGGTTTCATATTCGGAAAAATGAAAGTATTGGAATGACTTTGTCGCGAAAATGAGATTTTAGCCTATATGGTTAGAAGTTTGATAAAGGTTGAACTTGTCCCTCGATCTCCCTTGATACGAAACATGATATGTGAACCTATTTGGTATTGTATTCGGCAAAATGAAATTATTTGAATGACCATTGTCCCAAAAATGAGATTTTAGCCTATATGGTTAAAAGTTTGATAAATATTAATGTTGAATTTGTCCCTCGATGTCCTTTATTGCGTAACATAATATTTGAACCAATTTCGTTTTAAATTTGGTAAACAGAAAGTCATGAGATGACCCTTATCACGAAAACGAGATTTTAGCTTATATTGTTACATGTTTGTTAAATATGAAGGTTGAACATGTCCCTCGATGTCCCTTGATGCGAAACATGATATGTGAACATATTTGGTTTGAATTTCGGTAAAATGAAAGTATTGAAATGACCCTTGTCGCGAAAATGAAATGTTAGCCTATGTGGTTAGAAGTTTGATAAACAGTGAGCTTGTCCCTCGATGTCCCTTGATGCGAAACATGATATGTGAACCTATTTGGTTTCATATTCGGAAAAATGAAAGTATTGGAATGACTTTGTCGCGAAAATGAGATTTTAGCCTATATGGTTAGAAGTTTGATAAAGGTTGAACTTGTCCCTCGATCTCCCTTGATACGAAACATGATATGTGAACCTATTTGGTTTTGTATTTGGCAAAATGAAATTATTTGAATGACCATTGTCCCAAAAATGAGATTTTAGCCTATATGGTTAAAAGTTTGATAAATATTAATGTTGAATTTGTCCCTCGATGTCCTTTATTGCGTAACATAATATTTGAACCAATTTCGTTTTAAATTTGGTAAACAGAAAGTCATGAGATGACCCTTATCACGAAAACGAGATTTTAGCTTATATTGTTACATGTTTGTTAAATATGAAGGTTGAACATGTCCCTCGATGTCCCTTGATGCGAAACATGATATGTGAACATATTTGGTTTGAATTTCGGTAAAATGAAAGTATTGAAATGATCCTTGTCGCGAAAATGAAATGTTAGCCTATGTGGTTAGAAGTTTGATAAACAGTGAGCTTGTCCCTCGATGTCCCTTGATGCGAAACATGATATGCGAACCTATTTGGTTTCATATTCGGAAAAATGAAAGTATTGGAATGACTTTGTCGCGAAAATGAGATTTTAGCCTATATGGTTAGAAGTTTGATAAAGGTTGAACTTGTCCCTCGATCTCCCTTGATACGAAACATGATATGTGAACCTATTTGGTTTTGTATTCGGCAAAATGAAATTATTTGAATGACCATTGTCCCAAAAATGAGATTTTAGCCTATATGGTTAAAAGTTTGATAAATATTAATGTTGAATTTGTCCCTCGATGTCCTTTATTGCGTAACATAATATTTGAACCAATTTCGTTTTAAATTTGGTAAACAGAAAGTCATGAGATGACCCTTATCACGAAAACGAGATTTTAGCTTATATTGTTACATGTTTGTTAAATATGAAGGTTGAACATGTCCCTCGATGTCCCTTGATGCGAAACATGATATGTGAACATATTTGGTTTGAATTTCGGTAAAATGAAAGTATTGAAATGACCCTTGTCGCGAAAATGAAATGTTAGCCTATGTGGTTAGAAGTTTGATAAACAGTGAGCTTGTCCCTCGATGTCCCTTGATGCGAAACATGATATGTGAACCTATTTGGTTTCATATTCGGAAAAATGAAAGTATTGGAATGACTTTGTCGCGAAAATGAGATTTTAGCCTATATGGTTAGAAGTTTGATAAAGGTTGAACTTGTCCCTCGATCTCCCTTGATACGAAACATGATATGTGAACCTATTTGGTTTTATATTCGGCAAAATGAAATTATTTGAATGACCATTGTCCCAAAAATGAGATTTTAGCCTATATGGTTAAAAGTTTGATAAATATTAATGTTGAATTTGTCCCTCGATGTCCTTTATTGCGTAACATAATATTTGAACCAATTTCGTTTTAAATTTGGTAAACAGAAAGTCATGAGATGACCCTTATCACGAAAACGAGATTTTAGCTTATATTGTTACATGTTTGTTAAATATGAAGGTTGAACATGTCCCTCGATGTCCCTTGATGCGAAACATGATATGTGAACATATTTGGTTTGAATTTCGGTAAAATGAAAGTATTGAAATGACCCTTGTCGCGAAAATGAAATGTTAGCCTATGTGGTTAGAAGTTTGATAAACAGTGAGCTTGTCCCTCGATGTCCCTTGATGCGAAACATGATATGTGAACCTATTTGGTTTCATATTCGGAAAAATGAAAGTATTGGAATGACTTTGTCGCGAAAATGAGATTTTAGCCTATATGGTAAGAAGTTTGATAAAGGTTGAACTTGTCCCTCGATCTCCCTTGATACGAAACATGATATGTGAACCTATTTGGTTTTGTATTCGGCAAAATGAAATTATTTGAATGACCATTGTCCCAAAAATGAGATTTTAGCCTATATGGTTAAAAGTTTGATAAATATTAATGTTGAATTTGTCCCTCGATGTCCTTTATTGCGTAACATAATATTTGAACCAATTTCGTTTTAAATTTGGTAAATAGAAAGTCATGAGATGACCCTTATCACGAAAACGAGATTTTAGCTTATATTGTTACATGTTTGTTAAATATGAAGGTTGAACATGTCCCTCGATGTCCCTTGATGCGAAACATGATATGTGAACATATTTGGTTTGAATTTCGGTAAAATGAAAGTATTGAAATGACCCTTGTCGCGAAAATGAAATGTTAGCCTATGTGGTTAGAAGTTTGATAAACAGTGAGCTTGTCCCTTGATGTCCCTTGATGCGAAACATGATATGCGAACCTATTTGGTTTCATATTCGGAAAAATGAAAGTATTGGAATGACTTTGTCGCGAAAATGAGATTTTAGCCTATATGGTTAGAAGTTTGATAAAGGTTGAACTTGTCCCTCGATCTCCCTTGATACGAAACATGATATGTGAACCTATTTGGTATTGTATTCGGCAAAATGAAATTATTTGAATGACCATTGTCCCAAAAATGAGATTTTAGCCTATATGGTTAAAAGTTTGATAAATATTAATGTTGAATTTGTCCCTCGATGTCCTTTATTGCGTAACATAATATTTGAACCAATTTCGTTTTAAATTTGGTAAACAGAAAGTCATGAGATGACCCTTATCACGAAAACGAGATTTTAGCTTATATTGTTACATGTTTGTTAAATATGAAGGTTGAACATGTCCCTCGATGTCCCTTGATGCGAAACATGATATGTGAACATATTTGGTTTGAATTTCGGTAAAATGAAAGTATTGAAATGACCCTTGTCGCGAAAATGAAATGTTAGCCTATGTGGTTAGAAGTTTGATAAACAGTGAGCTTGTCCCTCGATGTCCCTTGATGCGAAACATGATATGTGAACCTATTTGGTTTCATATTCGGAAAAATGAAAGTATTGGAATGACTTTGTCGCGAAAATGAGATTTTAGCCTATATGGTTAGAAGTTTGATAAAGGTTGAACTTGTCCCTCGATCTCCCTTGATACGAAACATGATATGTGAACCTATTTGGTTTTGTATTCGGCAAAATGAAATTATTTGAATGACCATTGTCCCAAAAATGAGATTTTAGCCTATATGGTTAAAAGTTTGATAAATATTAATGTTGAATTTGTCCCTCGATGTCCTTTATTGCGTAACATAATATTTGAACCAATTTCGTTTTAAATTTGGTAAATAGAAAGTCATGAGATGACCCTTATCACGAAAACGAGATTTTAGCTTATATTGTTACATGTTTGTTAAATATGAAGGTTGAACATGTCCCTCGATGTCCCTTGATGCGAAACATGATATGTGAACATATTTGGTTTGAATTTCGGTAAAATGAAAGTATTGAAATGACCCTTGTCGCGAAAATGAAATGTTAGCCTATGTGGTTAGAAGTTTGATAAACAGTGAGCTTGTCCCTCGATGTCCCTTGATGCGAAACATGATATGCGAACCTATTTGGTTTCATATTCGGAAAAATGAAAGTATTGGAATGACTTTGTCGCGAAAATGAGATTTTAGCCTATATGGTTAGAAGTTTGATAAAGGTTGAACTTGTCCCTCGATCTCCCTTGATACGAAACATGATATGTGAACCTATTTGGTATTGTATTCGGCAAAATGAAATTATTTGAATGACCATTGTCCCAAAAATGAGATTTTAGCCTATATGGTTAAAAGTTTGATAAATATTAATGTTGAATTTGTCCCTCGATGTCCTTTATTGCGTAACATAATATTTGAACCAATTTCGTTTTAAATTTGGTAAACAGAAAGTCATGAGATGACCCTTATCACGAAAACGAGATTTTAGCTTATATTGTTACATGTTTGTTAAATATGAAGGTTGAACATGTCCCTCGATGTCCCTTGATGCGAAACATGATATGTGAACATATTTGGTTTGAATTTCGGTAAAATGAAAGTATTGAAATGACCCTTGTCGCGAAAATGAAATGTTAGCCTATGTGGTTAGAAGTTTGATAAACAGTGAGCTTGTCCCTCGATGTCCCTTGAAGCGAAACATGATATGTGAACCTATTTGGTTTCATATTCGGAAAAATGAAAGTATTGGAATGACTTTGTCGCGAAAATGAGATTTTAGCCTATATGGTTAGAAGTTTGATAAAGGTTGAACTTGTCCCTCGATCTCCCTTGATACGAAACATGATATGTGAACCTATTTGGTTTTGTATTCGGCAAAATGAAATTATTTGAATGACCATTGTCCCAAAAATGAGATTTTAGCCTATATGGTTAAAAGTTTGATAAATATTAATGTTGAATTTGTCCCTCGATGTCCTTTATTGCGTAACATAATATTTGAACCAATTTCGTTTTAAATTTGGTAAACAGAAAGTCATGAGATGACCCTTATCACGAAAACGAGATTTTAGCTTATATTGTTACATGTTTGTTAAATATGAAGGTTGAACATGTCCCTCGATGTCCCTTGATGCGAAACATGATATGTGAACATATTTGGTTTGAATTTCGGTAAAATGAAAGTATTGAAATGATCCTTGTCGCGAAAATGAAATGTTAGCCTATGTGGTTAGAAGTTTGATAAACAGTGAGCTTGTCCCTCGATGTCCCTTGATGCGAAACATGATATGCGAACCTATTTGGTTTCATATTCGAAAAAATGAAAGTATTGGAATGACTTTGTCGCGAAAATGAGATTTTAGCCTATATGGTTAGAAGTTTGATAAAGGTTGAACTTGTCCCTCGATCTCCCTTGATACGAAACATGATATGTGAACCTATTTGGTTTTGTATTCGGCAAAATGAAATTATTTGAATGACCATTGTCCCAAAAATGAGATTTTAGCCTATATGGTTAAAAGTTTGATAAATATTAATGTTGAATTTGTCCCTCGATGTCCTTTATTGCGTAACATAATATTTGAACCAATTTCGTTTTAAATTTGGTAAACAGAAAGTCATGAGATGACCCTTATCACGAAAACGAGATTTTAGCTTATATTGTTACATGTTTGTTAAATATGAAGGTTGAACATGTCCCTCGATGTCCCTTGATGCGAAACATGATATGTGAACATATTTGGTTTGAATTTCGGTAAAATGAAAGTATTGAAATGACCCTTGTCGCGAAAATGAAATGTTAGCCTATGTGGTTAGAAGTTTGATAAACAGTGAGCTTGTCCCTCGATGTCCCTTGATGCGAAACATGATATGTGAACCTATTTGGTTTCATATTCGGAAAAATGAAAGTATTGGAATGACTTTGTCGCGAAAATGAGATTTTAGCCTATATGGTTAGAAGTTTGATAAAGGTTGAACTTGTCCCTCGATCTCCCTTGATACGAAACATGATATGTGAACCTATTTGGTTTTGTATTCGGCAAAATGAAATTATTTGAATGACCATTGTCCCAAAAATGAGATTTTAGCCTATATGGTTAAAAGTTTGATAAATATTAATGTTGAATTTGTCCCTCGATGTCCTTTATTGCGTAACATAATATTTGAACCAATTTCGTTTTAAATTTGGTAAACAGAAAGTCATGAGATGACCCTTATCACGAAAACGAGATTTTAGCTTATATTGTTACATGTTTGTTAAATATGAAGGTTGAACATGTCCCTCGATGTCCCTTGATGCGAAACATGATATGTGAACATATTTGGTTTGAATTTCGGTAAAATGAAAGTATTGAAATGACCCTTGTCGCGAAAATGAAATGTTAGCCTATGTGGTTAGAAGTTTAATAAACAGTGAGCTTGTCCCTCGATGTCCCTTGATGCGAAACATGATATGTGAACCTATTTGGTTTCATATTCGGAAAAATGAAAGTATTGGAATGACTTTGTCGCGAAAATGAGATTTTAGCCTATATGGTAAGAAGTTTGATAAAGGTTGAACTTGTCCCTCGATCTCCCTTGATACGAAACATGATATGTGAACCTATTTGGTTTTGTATTCGGCAAAATGAAATTATTTGAATGACCATTGTCCCAAAAATGAGATTTTAGCCTATATGGTTAAAAGTTTGATAAATATTAATGTTGAATTTGTCCCTCGATGTCCTTTATTGCGTAACATAATATTTGAACCAATTTCGTTTTAAATTTGGTAAATAGAAAGTCATGAGATGACCCTTATCACGAAAACGAGATTTTAGCTTATATTGTTACATGTTTGTTAAATATGAAGGTTGAACATGTCCCTCGATGTCCCTTGATGCGAAACATGATATGTGAACATATTTGGTTTGAATTTCGGTAAAATGAAAGTATTGAAATGACCCTTGTCGCGAAAATGAAATGTTAGCCTATGTGGTTAGAAGTTTGATAAACAGTGAGCTTGTCCCTTGATGTCCCTTGATGCGAAACATGATATGCGAACCTATTTGGTTTCATATTCGGAAAAATGAAAGTATTGGAATGACTTTGTCGCGAAAATGAGATTTTAGCCTATATGGTTAGAAGTTTGATAAAGGTTGAACTTGTCCCTCGATCTCCCTTGATACGAAACATGATATGTGAACCTATTTGGTATTGTATTCGGCAAAATGAAATTATTTGAATGACCATTGTCCCAAAAATGAGATTTTAGCCTATATGGTTAAAAGTTTGATAAATATTAATGTTGAATTTGTCCCTCGATGTCCTTTATTGCGTAACATAATATTTGAACCAATTTCGTTTTAAATTTGGTAAACAGAAAGTCATGAGATGACCCTTATCACGAAAACGAGATTTTAGCTTATATTGTTACATGTTTGTTAAATATGAAGGTTGAACATGTCCCTCGATGTCCCTTGATGCGAAACATGATATGTGAACATATTTGGTTTGAATTTCGGTAAAATGAAAGTATTGAAATGACCCTTGTCGCGAAAATGAAATGTTAGCCTATGTGGTTAGAAGTTTTATAAACAGTGAGCTTGTCCCTCGATGTCCCTTGATGCGAAACATGATATGTGAACCTATTTGGTTTCATATTCGGAAAAATGAAAGTATTGGAATGACTTTGTCGCGAAAATGAGATTTTAGCCTATATGGTTAGAAGTTTGATAAAGGTTGAACTTGTCCCTCGATCTCCCTTGATACGAAACATGATATGTGAACCTATTTGGTTTTGTATTCGGCAAAATGAAATTATTTGAATGACCATTGTCCCAAAAATGAGATTTTAGCCTATATGGTTAAAAGTTTGATAAATATTAATGTTGAATTTGTCCCTCGATGTCCTTTATTGCGTAACATAATATTTGAACCAATTTCGTTTTAAATTTGGTAAATAGAAAGTCATGAGATGACCCTTATCACGAAAACGAGATTTTAGCTTATATTGTTACATGTTTGTTAAATATGAAGGTTGAACATGTCCCTCGATGTCCCTTGATGCGAAACATGATATGTGAACATATTTGGTTTGAATTTCGGTAAAATGAAAGTATTGAAATGACCCTTGTCGCGAAAATGAAATGTTAGCCTATGTGGTTAGAAGTTTGATAAACAGTGAGCTTGTCCCTCGATGTCCCTTGATGCGAAACATGATATGCGAACCTATTTGGTTTCATATTCGGAAAAATGAAAGTATTGGAATGACTTTGTCGCGAAAATGAGATTTTAGCCTATATGGTTAGAAGTTTGATAAAGGTTGAACTTGTCCCTCGATCTCCCTTGATACGAAACATGATATGTGAACCTATTTGGTATTGTATTCGGCAAAATGAAATTATTTGAATGACCATTGTCCCAAAAATGAGATTTTAGCCTATATGGTTAAAAGTTTGATAAATATTAATGTTGAATTTGTCCCTCGATGTCCTTTATTGCGTAACATAATATTTGAACCAATTTCGTTTTAAATTTGGTAAACAGAAAGTCATGAGATGACCCTTATCACGAAAACGAGATTTTAGCTTATATTGTTACATGTTTGTTAAATATGAAGGTTGAACATGTCCCTCGATGTCCCTTGATGCGAAACATGATATGTGAACATATTTGGTTTGAATTTCGGTAAAATGAAAGTATTGAAATGACCCTTGTCGCGAAAATGAAATGTTAGCCTATGTGGTTAGAAGTTTGATAAACAGTGAGCTTGTCCCTCGATGTCCCTTGATGCGAAACATGATATGTGAACCTATTTGGTTTCATATTCGGAAAAATGAAAGTATTGGAATGACTTTGTCGCGAAAATGAGATTTTAGCCTATATGGTTAGAAGTTTGATAAAGGTTGAACTTGTCCCTCGATCTCCCTTGATACGAAACATGATATGTGAACCTATTTGGTATTGTATTCGGCAAAATGAAATTATTTGAATGACCATTGTCCCAAAAATGAGATTTTAGCCTATATGGTTAAAAGTTTGATAAATATTAATGTTGAATTTGTCCCTCGATGTCCTTTATTGCGTAACATAATATTTGAACCAATTTCGTTTTAAATTTGGTAAACAGAAAGTCATGAGATGACCCTTATCACGAAAACGAGATTTTAGCTTATATTGTTACATGTTTGTTAAATATGAAGGTTGAACATGTCCCTCGATGTCCCTTGATGCGAAACATGATATGTGAACATATTTGGTTTGAATTTCGGTAAAATGAAAGTATTGAAATGACCCTTGTCGCGAAAATGAAATGTTAGCCTATGTGGTTAGAAGTTTGATAAACAGTGAGCTTGTCCCTCGATGTCCCTTGAAGCGAAACATGATATGTGAACCTATTTGGTTTCATATTCGGAAAAATGAAAGTATTGGAATGACTTTGTCGCGAAAATGAGATTTTAGCCTATATGGTTAGAAGTTTGATAAAGGTTGAACTTGTCCCTCGATCTCCCTTGATACGAAACATGATATGTGAACCTATTTGGTTTTGTATTCGGCAAAATGAAATTATTTGAATGACCATTGTCCCAAAAATGAGATTTTAGCCTATATGGTTAAAAGTTTGATAAATATTAATGTTGAATTTGTCCCTCGATGTCCTTTATTGCGTAACATAATATTTGAACCAATTTCGTTTTAAATTTGGTAAACAGAAAGTCATGAGATGACCCTTATCACGAAAACGAGATTTTAGCTTATATTGTTACATGTTTGTTAAATATGAAGGTTGAACATGTCCCTCGATGTCCCTTGATGCGAAACATGATATGTGAACATATTTGGTTTGAATTTCGGTAAAATGAAAGTATTGAAATGATCCTTGTCGCGAAAATGAAATGTTAGCCTATGTGGTTAGAAGTTTGATAAACAGTGAGCTTGTCCCTCGATGTCCCTTGATGCGAAACATGATATGCGAACCTATTTGGTTTCATATTCGGAAAAATGAAAGTATTGGAATGACTTTGTCGCGAAAATGAGATTTTAGCCTATATGGTTAGAAGTTTGATAAAGGTTGAACTTGTCCCTCGATCTCCCTTGATACGAAACATGATATGTGAACCTATTTGGTTTTGTATTCGGCAAAATGAAATTATTTGAATGACCATTGTCCCAAAAATGAGATTTTAGCCTATATGGTTAAAAGTTTGATAAATATTAATGTTGAATTTGTCCCTCGATGTCCTTTATTGCGTAACATAATATTTGAACCAATTTCGTTTTAAATTTGGTAAACAGAAAGTCATGAGATGACCCTTATCACGAAAACGAGATTTTAGCTTATATTGTTACATGTTTGTTAAATATGAAGGTTGAACATGTCCCTCGATGTCCCTTGATGCGAAACATGATATGTGAACATATTTGGTTTGAATTTCGGTAAAATGAAAGTATTGAAATGACCCTTGTCGCGAAAATGAAATGTTAGCCTATGTGGTTAGAAGTTTGATAAACAGTGAGCTTGTCCCTCGATGTCCCTTGATGCGAAACATGATATGTGAACCTATTTGGTTTCATATTCGGAAAAATGAAAGTATTGGAATGACTTTGTCGCGAAAATGAGATTTTAGCCTATATGGTTAGAAGTTTGATAAAGGTTGAACTTGTCCCTCGATCTCCCTTGATACGAAACATGATATGTGAACCTATTTGGTTTTGTATTCGGCAAAATGAAATTATTTGAATGACCATTGTCCCAAAAATGAGATTTTAGCCTATATGGTTAAAAGTTTGATAAATATTAATGTTGAATTTGTCCCTCGATGTCCTTTATTGCGTAACATAATATTTGAACCAATTTCGGTTTAAATTTGGTAAACAGAAAGTCATGAGATGACCCTTATCACGAAAACGAGATTTTAGCTTATATTGTTACATGTTTGTTAAATATGAAGGTTGAACATGTCCCTCGATGTCCCTTGATGCGAAACATGATATGTGAACATATTTGGTTTGAATTTCGGTAAAATGAAAGTATTGAAATGACCCTTGTCGCGAAAATGAAATGTTAGCCTATGTGGTTAGAAGTTTGATAAACAGTGAGCTTGTCCCTCGATGTCCCTTGATGCGAAACATGATATGTGAACCTATTTGGTTTCATATTCGGAAAAATGAAAGTATTGGAATGACTTTGTCGCGAAAATGAGATTTTAGCCTATATGGTAAGAAGTTTGATAAAGGTTGAACTTGTCCCTCGATCTCCCTTGATACGAAACATGATATGTGAACCTATTTGGTTTTGTATTCGGCAAAATGAAATTATTTGAATGACCATTGTCCCAAAAATGAGATTTTAGCCTATATGGTTAAAAGTTTGATAAATATTAATGTTGAATTTGTCCCTCGATGTCCTTTATTGCGTAACATAATATTTGAACCAATTTCGTTTTAAATTTGGTAAATAGAAAGTCATGAGATGACCCTTATCACGAAAACGAGATTTTAGCTTATATTGTTACATGTTTGTTAAATATGAAGGTTGAACATGTCCCTCGATGTCCCTTGATGCGAAACATGATATGTGAACATATTTGGTTTGAATTTCGGTAAAATGAAAGTATTGAAATGACCCTTGTCGCGAAAATGAAATGTTAGCCTATGTGGTTAGAAGTTTGATAAACAGTGAGCTTGTCCCTTGATGTCCCTTGATGCGAAACATGATATGCGAACCTATTTGGTTTCATATTCGGAAAAATGAAAGTATTGGAATGACTTTGTCGCGAAAATGAGATTTTAGCCTATATGGTTAGAAGTTTGATAAAGGTTGAACTTGTCCCTCGATCTCCCTTGATACGAAACATGATATGTGAACCTATTTGGTATTGTATTCGGCAAAATGAAATTATTTGAATGACCATTGTCCCAAAAATGAGATTTTAGCCTATATGGTTAAAAGTTTGATAAATATTAATGTTGAATTTGTCCCTCGATGTCCTTTATTGCGTAACATAATATTTGAACCAATTTCGTTTTAAATTTGGTAAACAGAAAGTCATGAGATGACCCTTATCACGAAAACGAGATTTTAGCTTATATTGTTACATGTTTGTTAAATATGAAGGTTGAACATGTCCCTCGATGTCCCTTGATGCGAAACATGATATGTGAACATATTTGGTTTGAATTTCGGTAAAATGAAAGTATTGAAATGACCCTTGTCGCGAAAATGAAATGTTAGCCTATGTGGTTAGAAGTTTTATAAACAGTGAGCTTGTCCCTCGATGTCCCTTGATGCGAAACATGATATGTGAACCTATTTGGTTTCATATTCGGAAAAATGAAAGTATTGGAATGACTTTGTCGCGAAAATGAGATTTTAGCCTATATGGTTAGAAGTTTGATAAAGGTTGAACTTGTCCCTCGATCTCCCTTGATACGAAACATGATATGTGAACCTATTTGGTTTTGTATTCGGCAAAATGAAATTATTTGAATGACCATTGTCCCAAAAATGAGATTTTAGCCTATATGGTTAAAAGTTTGATAAATATTAATGTTGAATTTGTCCCTCGATGTCCTTTATTGCGTAACATAATATTTGAACCAATTTCGTTTTAAATTTGGTAAATAGAAAGTCATGAGATGACCCTTATCACGAAAACGAGATTTTAGCTTATATTGTTACATGTTTGTTAAATATGAAGGTTGAACATGTCCCTCGATGTCCCTTGATGCGAAACATGATATGTGAACATATTTGGTTTGAATTTCGGTAAAATGAAAGTATTGAAATGACCCTTGTCGCGAAAATGAAATGTTAGCCTATGTGGTTAGAAGTTTGATAAACAGTGAGCTTGTCCCTCGATGTCCCTTGATGCGAAACATGATATGCGAACCTATTTGGTTTCATATTCGGAAAAATGAAAGTATTGGAATGACTTTGTCGCGAAAATGAGATTTTAGCCTATATGGTTAGAAGTTTGATAAAGGTTGAACTTGTCCCTCGATCTCCCTTGATACGAAACATGATATGTGAACCTATTTGGTATTGTATTCGGCAAAATGAAATTATTTGAATGACCATTGTCCCAAAAATGAGATTTTAGCCTATATGGTTAAAAGTTTGATAAATATTAATGTTGAATTTGTCCCTCGATGTCCTTTATTGCGTAACATAATATTTGAACCAATTTCGTTTTAAATTTGGTAAACAGAAAGTCATGAGATGACCCTTATCACGAAAACGAGATTTTAGCTTATATTGTTACATGTTTGTTAAATATGAAGGTTGAACATGTCCCTCGATGTCCCTTGATGCGAAACATGATATGTGAACATATTTGGTTTGAATTTCGGTAAAATGAAAGTATTGAAATGACCCTTGTCGCGAAAATGAAATGTTAGCCTATGTGGTTAGAAGTTTGATAAACAGTGAGCTTGTCCCTCGATGTCCCTTGATGCGAAACATGATATGTGAACCTATTTGGTTTCATATTCGGAAAAATGAAAGTATTGGAATGACTTTGTCGCGAAAATGAGATTTTAGCCTATATGGTTAGAAGTTTGATAAAGGTTGAACTTGTCCCTCGATCTCCCTTGATACGAAACATGATATGTGAACCTATTTGGTATTGTATTCGGCAAAATGAAATTATTTGAATGACCATTGTCCCAAAAATGAGATTTTAGCCTATATGGTTAAAAGTTTGATAAATATTAATGTTGAATTTGTCCCTCGATGTCCTTTATTGCGTAACATAATATTTGAACCAATTTCGTTTTAAATTTGGTAAACAGAAAGTCATGAGATGACCCTTATCACGAAAACGAGATTTTAGCTTATATTGTTACATGTTTGTTAAATATGAAGGTTGAACATGTCCCTCGATGTCCCTTGATGCGAAACATGATATGTGAACATATTTGGTTTGAATTTCGGTAAAATGAAAGTATTGAAATGACCCTTGTCGCGAAAATGAAATGTTAGCCTATGTGGTTAGAAGTTTGATAAACAGTGAGCTTGTCCCTCGATGTCCCTTGATGCGAAACATGATATGTGAACCTATTTGGTTTCATATTCGGAAAAATGAAAGTATTGGAATGACTTTGTCGCGAAAATGAGATTTTAGCCTATATGGTTAGAAGTTTGATAAAGGTTGAACTTGTCCCTCGATCTCCCTTGATACGAAACATGATATGTGAACCTATTTGGTTTTGTATTCGGCAAAATGAAATTATTTGAATGACCATTGTCCCAAAAATGAGATTTTAGCCTATATGGTTAAAAGTTTGATAAATATTAATGTTGAATTTGTCCCTCGATGTCCTTTATTGCGTAACATAATATTTGAACCAATTTCGTTTTAAATTTGGTAAACAGAAAGTCATGAGATGACCCTTATCACGAAAACGAGATTTTAGCTTATATTGTTACATGTTTGTTAAATATGAAGGTTGAACATGTCCCTCGATGTCCCTTGATGCGAAACATGATATGTGAACATATTTGGTTTGAATTTCGGTAAAATGAAAGTATTGAAATGATCCTTGTCGCGAAAATGAAATGTTAGCCTATGTGGTTAGAAGTTTGATAAACAGTGAGCTTGTCCCTCGATGTCCCTTGATGCGAAACATGATATGCGAACCTATTTGGTTTCATATTCGGAAAAATGAAAGTATTGGAATGACTTTGTCGCGAAAATGAGATTTTAGCCTATATGGTTAGAAGTTTGATAAAGGTTGAACTTGTCCCTCGATCTCCCTTGATACGAAACATGATATGTGAACCTATTTGGTTTTGTATTCGGCAAAATGAAATTATTTGAATGACCATTGTCCCAAAAATGAGATTTTAGCCTATATGGTTAAAAGTTTGATAAATATTAATGTTGAATTTGTCCCTCGATGTCCTTTATTGCGTAACATAATATTTGAACCAATTTCGTTTTAAATTTGGTAAACAGAAAGTCATGAGATGACCCTTATCACGAAAACGAGATTTTAGCTTATATTGTTACATGTTTGTTAAATATGAAGGTTGAACATGTCCCTCGATGTCCCTTGATGCGAAACATGATATGTGAACATATTTGGTTTGAATTTCGGTAAAATGAAAGTATTGAAATGATCCTTGTCGCGAAAATGAAATGTTAGCCTATGTGGTTAGAAGTTTGATAAACAGTGAGCTTGTCCCTCGATGTCCCTTGATGCGAAACATGATATGCGAACCTATTTGGTTTCATATTCGGAAAAATGAAAGTATTGGAATGACTTTGTCGCGAAAATGAGATTTTAGCCTATATGGTTAGAAGTTTGATAAAGGTTGAACTTGTCCCTCGATCTCCCTTGATACGAAACATGATATGTGAACCTATTTGGTATTGTATTCGGCAAAATGAAATTATTTGAATGACCATTGTCCCAAAAATGAGATTTTAGCCTATATGGTTAAAAGTTTGATAAATATTAATGTTGAATTTGTCCCTCGATGTCCTTTATTGCGTAACATAATATTTGAACCAATTTCGTTTTAAATTTGGTAAACAGAAAGTCATGAGATGACCCTTATCACGAAAACGAGATTTTAGCTTATATTGTTACATGTTTGTTAAATATGAAGGTTGAACATGTCCCTCGATGTCCCTTGATGCGAAACATGATATGTGAACATATTTGGTTTGAATTTCGGTAAAATGAAAGTATTGAAATGACCCTTGTCGCGAAAATGAAATGTTAGCCTATGTGGTTAGAAGTTTGATAAACAGTGAGCTTGTCCCTCGATGTCCCTTGATGCGAAACATGATATGTGAACCTATTTGGTTTCATATTCGGAAAAATGAAAGTATTGGAATGACTTTGTCGCGAAAATGAGATTTTAGCCTATATGGTTAGAAGTTTGATAAAGGTTGAACTTGTCCCTCGATCTCCCTTGATACGAAACATGATATGTGAACCTATTTGGTATTGTATTCGGCAAAATGAAATTATTTGAATGACCATTGTCCCAAAAATGAGATTTTAGCCTATATGGTTAAAAGTTTGATAAATATTAATGTTGAATTTGTCCCTCGATGTCCTTTATTGCGTAACATAATATTTGAACCAATTTCGTTTTAAATTTGGTAAACAGAAAGTCATGAGATGACCCTTATCACGAAAACGAGATTTTAGCTTATATTGTTACATGTTTGTTAAATATGAAGGTTGAACATGTCCCTCGATGTCCCTTGATGCGAAACATGATATGTGAACATATTTGGTTTGAATTTCGGTAAAATGAAAGTATTGAAATGACCCTTGTCGCGAAAATGAAATGTTAGCCTATGTGGTTAGAAGTTTGATAAACAGTGAGCTTGTCCCTCGATGTCCCTTGATGCGAAACATGATATGTGAACCTATTTGGTTTCATATTCGGAAAAATGAAAGTATTGGAATGACTTTGTCGCGAAAATGAGATTTTAGCCTATATGGTTAGAAGTTTGATAAAGGTTGAACTTGTCCCTCGATCTCCCTTGATACGAAACATGATATGTGAACCTATTTGGTTTTGTATTCGGCAAAATGAAATTATTTGAATGACCATTGTCCCAAAAATGAGATTTTAGCCTATATGGTTAAAAGTTTGATAAATATTAATGTTGAATTTGTCCCTCGATGTCCTTTATTGCGTAACATAATATTTGAACCAATTTCGTTTTAAATTTGGTAAACAGAAAGTCATGAGATGACCCTTATCACGAAAACGAGATTTTAGCTTATATTGTTACATGTTTGTTAAATATGAAGGTTGAACATGTCCCTCGATGTCCCTTGATGCGAAACATGATATGTGAACATATTTGGTTTGAATTTCGGTAAAATGAAAGTATTGAAATGATCCTTGTCGCGAAAATGAAATGTTAGCCTATGTGGTTAGAAGTTTGATAAACAGTGAGCTTGTCCCTCGATGTCCCTTGATGCGAAACATGATATGCGAACCTATTTGGTTTCATATTCGGAAAAATGAAAGTATTGGAATGACTTTGTCGCGAAAATGAGATTTTAGCCTATATGGTTAGAAGTTTGATAAAGGTTGAACTTGTCCCTCGATCTCCCTTGATACGAAACATGATATGTGAACCTATTTGGTTTTGTATTCGGCAAAATGAAATTATTTGAATGACCATTGTCCCAAAAATGAGATTTTAGCCTATATGGTTAAAAGTTTGATAAATATTAATGTTGAATTTGTCCCTCGATGTCCTTTATTGCGTAACATAATATTTGAACCAATTTCGTTTTAAATTTGGTAAACAGAAAGTCATGAGATGACCCTTATCACGAAAACGAGATTTTAGCTTATATTGTTACATGTTTGTTAAATATGAAGGTTGAACATGTCCCTCGATGTCCCTTGATGCGAAACATGATATGTGAACATATTTGGTTTGAATTTCGGTAAAATGAAAGTATTGAAATGATCCTTGTCGCGAAAATGAAATGTTAGCCTATGTGGTTAGAAGTTTGATAAACAGTGAGCTTGTCCCTCGATGTCCCTTGATGCGAAACATGATATGCGAACCTATTTGGTTTCATATTCGGAAAAATGAAAGTATTGGAATGACTTTGTCGCGAAAATGAGATTTTAGCCTATATGGTTAGAAGTTTGATAAAGGTTGAACTTGTCCCTCGATCTCCCTTGATACGAAACATGATATGTGAACCTATTTGGTTTTGTATTCGGCAAAATGAAATTATTTGAATGACCATTGTCCCAAAAATGAGATTTTAGCCTATATGGTTAAAAGTTTGATAAATATTAATGTTGAATTTGTCCCTCGATGTCCTTTATTGCGTAACATAATATTTGAACCAATTTCGTTTTAAATTTGGTAAACAGAAAGTCATGAGATGACCCTTATCACGAAAACGAGATTTTAGCTTATATTGTTACATGTTTGTTAAATATGAAGGTTGAACATGTCCCTCGATGTCCCTTGATGCGAAACATGATATGTGAACATATTTGGTTTGAATTTCGGTAAAATGAAAGTATTGAAATGACCCTTGTCGCGAAAATGAAATGTTAGCCTATGTGGTTAGAAGTTTGATAAACAGTGAGCTTGTCCCTCGATGTCCCTTGATGCGAAACATGATATGTGAACCTATTTGGTTTCATATTCGGAAAAATGAAAGTATTGGAATGACTTTGTCGCAAAAATGAGATTTTAGCCTATATGGTAAGAAGTTTGATAAAGGTTGAACTTGTCCCTCGATCTCCCTTGATACGAAACATGATATGTGAACCTATTTGGTTTTGTATTCGGCAAAATGAAATTATTTGAATGACCATTGTCCCAAAAATGAGATTTTAGCCTATATGGTTAAAAGTTTGATAAATATTAATGTTGAATTTGTCCCTCGATGTCCTTTATTGCGTAACATAATATTTGAACCAATTTCGTTTTAAATTTGGTAAATAGAAAGTCATGAGATGACCCTTATCACGAAAACGAGATTTTAGCTTATATTGTTACATGTTTGTTAAATATGAAGGTTGAACATGTCCCTCGATGTCCCTTGATGCGAAACATGATATGTGAACATATTTGGTTTGAATTTCGGTAAAATGAAAGTATTGAAATGACCCTTGTCGCGAAAATGAAATGTTAGCCTATGTGGTTAGAAGTTTGATAAACAGTGAGCTTGTCCCTTGATGTCCCTTGATGCGAAACATGATATGCGAACCTATTTGGTTTCATATTCGGAAAAATGAAAGTATTGGAATGACTTTGTCGCGAAAATGAGATTTTAGCCTATATGGTTAGAAGTTTGATAAAGGTTGAACTTGTCCCTCGATCTCCCTTGATACGAAACATGATATGTGAACCTATTTGGTATTGTATTCGGCAAAATGAAATTATTTGAATGACCATTGTCCCAAAAATGAGATTTTAGCCTATATGGTTAAAAGTTTGATAAATATTAATGTTGAATTTGTCCCTCGATGTCCTTTATTGCGTAACATAATATTTGAACCAATTTCGTTTTAAATTTGGTAAACAGAAAGTCATGAGATGACCCTTATCACGAAAACGAGATTTTAGCTTATATTGTTACATGTTTGTTAAATATGAAGGTTGAACATGTCCCTCGATGTCCCTTGATGCGAAACATGATATGTGAACATATTTGGTTTGAATTTCGGTAAAATGAAAGTATTGAAATGACCCTTGTCGCGAAAATGAAATGTTAGCCTATGTGGTTAGAAGTTTTATAAACAGTGAGCTTGTCCCTCGATGTCCCTTGATGCGAAACATGATATGTGAACCTATTTGGTTTCATATTCGGAAAAATGAAAGTATTGGAATGACTTTGTCGCGAAAATGAGATTTTAGCCTATATGGTTAGAAGTTTGATAAAGGTTGAACTTGTCCCTCGATCTCCCTTGATACGAAACATGATATGTGAACCTATTTGGTTTTGTATTCGGCAAAATGAAATTATTTGAATGACCATTGTCCCAAAAATGAGATTTTAGCCTATATGGTTAAAAGTTTGATAAATATTAATGTTGAATTTGTCCCTCGATGTCCTTTATTGCGTAACATAATATTTGAACCAATTTCGTTTTAAATTTGGTAAATAGAAAGTCATGAGATGACCCTTATCACGAAAACGAGATTTTAGCTTATATTGTTACATGTTTGTTAAATATGAAGGTTGAACATGTCCCTCGATGTCCCTTGATGCGAAACATGATATGTGAACATATTTGGTTTGAATTTCGGTAAAATGAAAGTATTGAAATGACCCTTGTCGCGAAAATGAAATGTTAGCCTATGTGGTTAGAAGTTTGATAAACAGTGAGCTTGTCCCTCGATGTCCCTTGATGCGAAACATGATATGCGAACCTATTTGGTTTCATATTCGGAAAAATGAAAGTATTGGAATGACTTTGTCGCGAAAATGAGATTTTAGCCTATATGGTTAGAAGTTTGATAAAGGTTGAACTTGTCCCTCGATCTCCCTTGATACGAAACATGATATGTGAACCTATTTGGTATTGTATTCGGCAAAATGAAATTATTTGAATGACCATTGTCCCAAAAATGAGATTTTAGCCTATATGGTTAAAAGTTTGATAAATATTAATGTTGAATTTGTCCCTCGATGTCCTTTATTGCGTAACATAATATTTGAACCAATTTCGTTTTAAATTTGGTAAACAGAAAGTCATGAGATGACCCTTATCACGAAAACGAGATTTTAGCTTATATTGTTACATGTTTGTTAAATATGAAGGTTGAACATGTCCCTCGATGTCCCTTGATGCGAAACATGATATGTGAACATATTTGGTTTGAATTTCGGTAAAATGAAAGTATTGAAATGACCCTTGTCGCGAAAATGAAATGTTAGCCTATGTGGTTAGAAGTTTGATAAACAGTGAGCTTGTCCCTCGATGTCCCTTGATGCGAAACATGATATGTGAACCTATTTGGTTTCATATTCGGAAAAATGAAAGTATTGGAATGACTTTGTCGCGAAAATGAGATTTTAGCCTATATGGTTAGAAGTTTGATAAAGGTTGAACTTGTCCCTCGATCTCCCTTGATACGAAACATGATATGTGAACCTATTTGGTTTTGTATTCGGCAAAATGAAATTATTTGAATGACCATTGTCCCAAAAATGAGATTTTAGCCTATATGGTTAAAAGTTTGATAAATATTAATGTTGAATTTGTCCCTCGATGTCCTTTATTGCGTAACATAATATTTGAACCAATTTCGTTTTAAATTTGGTAAACAGAAAGTCATGAGATGACCCTTATCACGAAAACGAGATTTTAGCTTATATTGTTACATGTTTGTTAAATATGAAGGTTGAACATGTCCCTCGATGTCCCTTGATGCGAAACATGATATGTGAACATATTTGGTTTGAATTTCGGTAAAATGAAAGTATTGAAATGATCCTTGTCGCGAAAATGAAATGTTAGCCTATGTGGTTAGAAGTTTGATAAACAGTGAGCTTGTCCCTCGATGTCCCTTGATGCGAAACATGATATGCGAACCTATTTGGTTTCATATTCGGAAAAATGAAAGTATTGGAATGACTTTGTCGCGAAAATGAGATTTTAGCCTATATGGTTAGAAGTTTGATAAAGGTTGAACTTGTCCCTCGATCTCCCTTGATACGAAACATGATATGTGAACCTATTTGGTTTTGTATTCGGCAAAATGAAATTATTTGAATGACCATTGTCCCAAAAATGAGATTTTAGCCTATATGGTTAAAAGTTTGATAAATATTAATGTTGAATTTGTCCCTCGATGTCCTTTATTGCGTAACATAATATTTGAACCAATTTCGTTTTAAATTTGGTAAACAGAAAGTCATGAGATGACCCTTATCACGAAAACGAGATTTTAGCTTATATTGTTACATGTTTGTTAAATATGAAGGTTGAACATGTCCCTCGATGTCCCTTGATGCGAAACATGATATGTGAACATATTTGGTTTGAATTTCGGTAAAATGAAAGTATTGAAATGACCCTTGTCGCGAAAATGAAATGTTAGCCTATGTGGTTAGAAGTTTGATAAACAGTGAGCTTGTCCCTCGATGTCCCTTGATGCGAAACATGATATGTGAACCTATTTGGTTTCATATTCGGAAAAATGAAAGTATTGGAATGACTTTGTCGCGAAAATGAGATTTTAGCCTATATGGTTAGAAGTTTGATAAAGGTTGAACTTGTCCCTCGATCTCCCTTGATACGAAACATGATATGTGAACCTATTTGGTTTTGTATTCGGCAAAATGAAATTATTTGAATGACCATTGTCCCAAAAATGAGATTTTAGCCTATATGGTTAAAAGTTTGATAAATATTAATGTTGAATTTGTCCCTCGATGTCCTTTATTGCGTAACATAATATTTGAACCAATTTCGTTTTAAATTTGGTAAACAGAAAGTCATGAGATGACCCTTATCACGAAAACGAGATTTTAGCTTATATTGTTACATGTTTGTTAAATATGAAGGTTGAACATGTCCCTCGATGTCCCTTGATGCGAAACATGATATGTGAACATATTTGGTTTGAATTTCGGTAAAATGAAAGTATTGAAATGACCCTTGTCGCGAAAATGAAATGTTAGCCTATGTGGTTAGAAGTTTGATAAACAGTGAGCTTGTCCCTCGATGTCCCTTGATGCGAAACATGATATGTGAACCTATTTGGTTTCATATTCGGAAAAATGAAAGTATTGGAATGACTTTGTCGCGAAAATGAGATTTTAGCCTATATGGTAAGAAGTTTGATAAAGGTTGAACTTGTCCCTCGATCTCCCTTGATACGAAACATGATATGTGAACCTATTTGGTTTTGTATTCGGCAAAATGAAATTATTTGAATGACCATTGTCCCAAAAATGAGATTTTAGCCTATATGGTTAAAAGTTTGATAAATATTAATGTTGAATTTGTCCCTCGATGTCCTTTATTGCGTAACATAATATTTGAACCAATTTCGTTTTAAATTTGGTAAATAGAAAGTCATGAGATGACCCTTATCACGAAAACGAGATTTTAGCTTATATTGTTACATGTTTGTTAAATATGAAGGTTGAACATGTCCCTCGATGTCCCTTGATGCGAAACATGATATGTGAACATATTTGGTTTGAATTTCGGTAAAATGAAAGTATTGAAATGACCCTTGTCGCGAAAATGAAATGTTAGCCTATGTGGTTAGAAGTTTGATAAACAGTGAGCTTGTCCCTTGATGTCCCTTGATGCGAAACATGATATGCGAACCTATTTGGTTTCATATTCGGAAAAATGAAAGTATTGGAATGACTTTGTCGCGAAAATGAGATTTTAGCCTATATGGTTAGAAGTTTGATAAAGGTTGAACTTGTCCCTCGATCTCCCTTGATACGAAACATGATATGTGAACCTATTTGGTATTGTATTCGGCAAAATGAAATTATTTGAATGACCATTGTCCCAAAAATGAGATTTTAGCCTATATGGTTAAAAGTTTGATAAATATTAATGTTGAATTTGTCCCTCGATGTCCTTTATTGCGTAACATAATATTTGAACCAATTTCGTTTTAAATTTGGTAAACAGAAAGTCATGAGATGACCCTTATCACGAAAACGAGATTTTAGCTTATATTGTTACATGTTTGTTAAATATGAAGGTTGAACATGTCCCTCGATGTCCCTTGATGCGAAACATGATATGTGAACATATTTGGTTTGAATTTCGGTAAAATGAAAGTATTGAAATGACCCTTGTCGCGAAAATGAAATGTTAGCCTATGTGGTTAGAAGTTTTATAAACAGTGAGCTTGTCCCTCGATGTCCCTTGATGCGAAACATGATATGTGAACCTATTTGGTTTCATATTCGGAAAAATGAAAGTATTGGAATGACTTTGTCGCGAAAATGAGATTTTAGCCTATATGGTTAGAAGTTTGATAAAGGTTGAACTTGTCCCTCGATCTCCCTTGATACGAAACATGATATGTGAACCTATTTGGTTTTGTATTCGGCAAAATGAAATTATTTGAATGACCATTGTCCCAAAAATGAGATTTTAGCCTATATGGTTAAAAGTTTGATAAATATTAATGTTGAATTTGTCCCTCGATGTCCTTTATTGCGTAACATAATATTTGAACCAATTTCGTTTTAAATTTGGTAAATAGAAAGTCATGAGATGACCCTTATCACGAAAACGAGATTTTAGCTTATATTGTTACATGTTTGTTAAATATGAAGGTTGAACATGTCCCTCGATGTCCCTTGATGCGAAACATGATATGTGAACATATTTGGTTTGAATTTCGGTAAAATGAAAGTATTGAAATGACCCTTGTCGCGAAAATGAAATGTTAGCCTATGTGGTTAGAAGTTTGATAAACAGTGAGCTTGTCCCTCGATGTCCCTTGATGCGAAACATGATATGCGAACCTATTTGGTTTCATATTCGGAAAAATGAAAGTATTGGAATGACTTTGTCGCGAAAATGAGATTTTAGCCTATATGGTTAGAAGTTTGATAAAGGTTGAACTTGTCCCTCGATCTCCCTTGATACGAAACATGATATGTGAACCTATTTGGTATTGTATTCGGCAAAATGAAATTATTTGAATGACCATTGTCCCAAAAATGAGATTTTAGCCTATATGGTTAAAAGTTTGATAAATATTAATGTTGAATTTGTCCCTCGATGTCCTTTATTGCGTAACATAATATTTGAACCAATTTCGTTTTAAATTTGGTAAACAGAAAGTCATGAGATGACCCTTATCACGAAAACGAGATTTTAGCTTATATTGTTACATGTTTGTTAAATATGAAGGTTGAACATGTCCCTCGATGTCCCTTGATGCGAAACATGATATGTGAACATATTTGGTTTGAATTTCGGTAAAATGAAAGTATTGAAATGACCCTTGTCGCGAAAATGAAATGTTAGCCTATGTGGTTAGAAGTTTGATAAACAGTGAGCTTGTCCCTCGATGTCCCTTGATGCGAAACATGATATGTGAACCTATTTGGTTTCATATTCGGAAAAATGAAAGTATTGGAATGACTTTGTCGCGAAAATGAGATTTTAGCCTATATGGTTAGAAGTTTGATAAAGGTTGAACTTGACCCTCGATCTCCCTTGATACGAAACATGATATGTGAACCTATTTGGTTTTGTATTCGGCAAAATGAAATTATTTGAATGACCATTGTCCCAAAAATGAGATTTTAGCCTATATGGTTAAAAGTTTGATAAATATTAATGTTGAATTTGTCCCTCGATGTCCTTTATTGCGTAACATAATATTTGAACGAATTTCGTTTTAAATTTGGTAAACAGAAAGTCATGAGAAGACCCTTATCACGAAAACGAGATTTTAGCTTATATTGTTACATGTTTGTTAAATATGAAGGTTGAACATGTCCCTTGATGCGAAACATGATATGTGAACATATTTGGTTTGAATTTCGGTAAAATGAAAGTATTGAAATGACCCTTGTCGCGAAAATGAAATGTTAGCCTATATGGTTAGAAGTTTGATAAACAGTGAGCTTGTCCCTCGATGTCCCTTGATGCGAAACATGATATGTGAACCTATTTGGTTTCATATTCGGAAAAATGAAAGTATTGGAATGACTTTGTCGCGAAAATGAGATTTTAGCCTATATGGTTAGAAGTTTGATAAAGGTTGAACTTGTCCCTCGATCTCCCTTGATACGAAACATGATATGTGAACCTATTTGGTTTTGTATTCGGCAAAATGAAATTATTTGAATGACCATTGTCCCAAAAATGAGATTTTAGCCTATATGGTTAAAAGTTTGATAAATATTAATGTTGAATTTGTCCCTCGATGTCCTTTATTGCGTAACATAATATTTGAACCAATTTCGTTTTAAATTTGGTAAACAGAAAGTCATGAGATGACCCTTATCACGAAAACGAGATTTTAGCTTATATTGTTACATGTTTGTTAAATATGAAGGTTGAACATGTCCCTCGATGTCCCTTGATGCGAAACATGATATGTGAACATATTTGGTTTGAATTTCGGTAAAATGAAAGTATTGAAATGATCCTTGTCGCGAAAATGAAATGTTAGCCTATGTGGTTAGAAGTTTGATAAACAGTGAGCTTGTCCCTCGATGTCCCTTGATGCGAAACATGATATGTGAACCTATTTGGTTTCATATTCGGAAAAATGAAAGTATTGGAATGACTTTGTCGCGAAAATGAGATTTTAGCCTATATGGTTAGAAGATTGATAAAGGTTGAACTTGTCCCTCGATCTCCCTTGATACGAAACATGATATGTGAACCTATTTGGTTTTGTATTCGGTAAAATGAAATTATTTGAATGACCATTGTCCCAAAAATGAGATTTTAGCCTATATGGTTAAAAGTTTGATAAATATTAATGTTGAATTTGTCCCTCGATGTCCTTTATTGCGTAACATAATATTTGAACCAATTTCGTTTTAAATTTGGTAAACAGAAAGTCATGAGATGACCCTTATCACGAAAACGAGATTTTAGCTTATATTGTTACATGTTTGTTAAATATGAAGGTTGAACATGTCCCTCGATGTCCCTTGATGCGAAACATGATATGTGAACATATTTGGTTTGAATTTCGGTAAAATGAAAGTATTGAAATGACCCTTGTCGCGAAAATGAAATGTTAGCCTATGTGGTTAGAAGTTTGATAAACAGTGAGCTTGTCCCTCGATGTCCCTTGATGCGAAACATGATATGTGAACCTATTTGGTTTCATATTCGGAAAAATGAAAGTATTGGAATGACTTTGTCGCGAAAATGAGATTTTAGCCTATATGGTTAGAAGTTTGATAAAGGTTGAACTTGTCCCTCGATCTCCCTTGATACGAAACATGATATGTGAACCTATTTGGTTTTGTATTCGGCAAAATGAAATTATTTGAATGACCATTGTCCCAAAAATGAGATTTTAGCCTATATGGTTAAAAGTTTGATAAATATTAATGTTGAATTTGTCCCTCGATGTCCTTTATTGCGTAACATAATATTTGAACCAATTTCGTTTTAAATTTGGTAAACAGAAAGTCATGAGATGACCCTTATCACGAAAACGAGATTTTAGCTTATATTGTTACATGTTTGTTAAATATGAAGGTTGAACATGTCCCTCGATGTCCCTTGATGCGAAACATGATATGTGAACATATTTGGTTTGAATTTCGGTAAAATGAAAGTATTGAAATGACCCTTGTCGCGAAAATGAAATGTTAGCCTATGTGGTTAGAAGTTTGATAAACAGTGAGCTTGTCCCTCGATGTCCCTTGATGCGAAACATGATATGTGAACCTATTTGGTTTCATATTCGGAAAAATGAAAGTATTGGAATGACTTTGTCGCGAAAATGAGATTTTAGCCTATATGGTTAGAAGTTTGATAAAGGTTGAACTTGTCCCTCGATCTCCCTTGATACGAAACATGATATGTGAACCTATTTGGTTTTGTATTCGGCAAAATGAAATTATTTGAATGACCATTGTCCCAAAAATGAGATTTTAGCCTATATGGTTAAAAGTTTGATAAATATTAATGTTGAATTTGTCCCTCGATGTCCTTTATTGCGTAACATAATATTTGAACCAATTTCGTTTTAAATTTGGTAAACAGAAAGTCATGAGATGACCCTTATCACGAAAACGAGATTTTAGCTTATATTGTTACATGTTTGTTAAATATGAAGGTTGAACATGTCCCTCGATGTCCCTTGATGCGAAACATGATATGTGAACATATTTGGTTTGAATTTCGGTAAAATGAAAGTATTGAAATGACCCTTGTCGCGAAAATAAAATGTTAGCCTATGTGGTTAGAAGTTTGATAAACAGTGAGCTTGTCCCTCGATGTCCCTTGATGCGAAACATGATATGTGAACCTATTTGGTTTCATATTCGGAAAAATGAAAGTATTGGAATGACTTTGTCGCGAAAATGAGATTTTAGCCTATATGGTAAGAAGTTTGATAAAGGTTGAACTTGTCCCTCGATCTCCCTTGATACGAAACATGATATGTGAACCTATTTGGTTTTGTATTCGGCAAAATGAAATTATTTGAATGACCATTGTCCCAAAAATGAGATTTTAGCCTATATGGTTAAAAGTTTGATAAATATTAATGTTGAATTTGTCCCTCGATGTCCTTTATTGCGTAACATAATATTTGAACCAATTTCGTTTTAAATTTGGTAAACAGAAAGTCATGAGATGACCCTTATCACGAAAACGAGATTTTAGCTTATATTGTTACATGTTTGTTAAATATGAAGGTTGAACATGTCCCTCGATGTCCCTTGATGCGAAACATGATATGTGAACATATTTGGTTTGAATTTCGGTAAAATGAAAGTATTGAAATGATCCTTGTCGCGAAAATGAAATGTTAGCCTATGTGGTTAGAAGTTTGATAAACAGTGAGCTTGTCCCTCGATGTCCCTTGATGCGAAACATGATATGTGAACCTATTTGGTTTCATATTCGGAAAAATGAAAGTATTGGAATGACTTTGTCGCGAAAATGAGATTTTAGCCTATATGGTTAGAAGTTTGATAAAGGTTGAACTTGTCCCTCGATCTCCCTTGATACGAAACATGATATGTGAACCTATTTGGTTTTGTATTCGGTAAAATGAAATTATTTGAATGACCATTGTCCCAAAAATGAGATTTTAGCCTATATGGTTAAAAGTTTGATAAATATTAATGTTGAATTTGTCCCTCGATGTCCTTTATTGCGTAACATAATATTTGAACCAATTTCGTTTTAAATTTGGTAAACAGAAAGTCATGAGATGACCCTTATCACGAAAACGAGATTTTAGCTTATATTGTTACATGTTTGTTAAATATGAAGGTTGAACATGTCCCTCGATGTCCCTTGATGCGAAACATGATATGTGAACATATTTGGTTTGAATTTCGGTAAAATGAAAGTATTGAAATGACCCTTGTCGCGAAAATGAAATATTAGCCTATGTGGTTAGAAGTTTGATAAACAGTGAGCTTGTCCCTCGATGTCCCTTGATGCGAAACATGATATGCGAACCTATTTGGTTTCATATTCGGAAAAATGAAAGTATTGGAATGACTTTGTCGCGAAAATGAGATTTTAGCCTATATGGTTAGAAGTTTGATAAAGGTTGAACTTGTCCCTCGATCTCCCTTGATACGAAACATGATATGTGAACCTATTTGGTATTGTATTCGGCAAAATGAAATTATTTGAATGACCATTGTCCCAAAAATGAGATTTTAGCCTATATGGTTAAAAGTTTGATAAATATTAATGTTGAATTTGTCCCTCGATGTCCTTTATTGCGTAACATAATATTTGAACCAATTTCGTTTTAAATTTGGTAAACAGAAAGTCATGAGATGACCCTTATCACGAAAACGAGATTTTAGCTTATATTGTTACATGTTTGTTAAATATGAAGGTTGAACATGTCCCTCGATGTCCCTTGATGCGAAACATGATATGTGAACATATTTGGTTTGAATTTCGGTAAAATGAAAGTATTGAAATGACCCTTGTCGCGAAAATGAAATGTTAGCCTATGTGGTTAGAAGTTTGATAAACAGTGAGCTTGTCCCTCGATGTCCCTTGATGCGAAACATGATATGTGAACCTATTTGGTTTCATATTCGGAAAAATGAAAGTATTGGAATGACTTTGTCGCGAAAATGAGATTTTAGCCTATATGGTTAGAAGTTTGATAAAGGTTGAACTTGTCCCTCGATCTCCCTTGATACGAAACATGATATGTGAACCTATTTGGTTTTGTATTCGGCAAAATGAAATTATTTGAATGACCATTGTCCCAAAAATGAGATTTTAGCCTATATGGTTAAAAGTTTGATAAATATTAATGTTGAATTTGTCCCTCGATGTCCTTTATTGCGTAACATAATATTTGAACGAATTTCGTTTTAAATTTGGTAAACAGAAAGTCATGAGAAGACCCTTATCACGAAAACGAGATTTTAGCTTATATTGTTACATGTTTGTTAAATATGAAGGTTGAACATGTCCCTTGATGCGAAACATGATATGTGAACATATTTGGTTTGAATTTCGGTAAAATGAAAGTATTGAAATGACCCTTGTCGCGAAAATGAAATGTTAGCCTATATGGTTAGAAGTTTGATAAACAGTGAGCTTGTCCCTCGATGTCCCTTGATGCGAAACATGATATGTGAACCTATTTGGTTTCATATTCGGAAAAATGAAAGTATTGGAATGACTTTGTCGCGAAAATGAGATTTTAGCCTATATGGTTAGAAGTTTGATAAAGGTTGAACTTGTCCCTCGATCTCCCTTGATACGAAACATGATATGTGAACCTATTTGGTTTTGTATTCGGCAAAATGAAATTATTTGAATGACCATTGTCCCAAAAATGAGATTTTAGCCTATATGGTTAAAAGTTTGATAAATATTAATGTTGAATTTGTCCCTCGATGTCCTTTATTGCGTAACATAATATTTGAACCAATTTCGTTTTAAATTTGGTAAACAGAAAGTCATGAGATGACCCTTATCACGAAAACGAGATTTTAGCTTATATTGTTACATGTTTGTTAAATATGAAGGTTGAACATGTCCCTCGATGTCCCTTGATGCGAAACATGATATGTGAACATATTTGGTTTGAATTTCGGTAAAATGAAAGTATTGAAATGACCCTTGTCGCGAAAATGAAATGTTAGCCTATGTGGTTAGAAGTTTGATAAACAGTGAGCTTGTCCCTCGATGTCCCTTGATGCGAAACATGATATGTGAACCTATTTGGTTTCATATTCGGAAAAATGAAAGTATTGGAATGACTTTGTCGCGAAAATGAGATTTTAGCCTATATGGTTAGAAGTTTGATAAAGGTTGAACTTGTCCCTCGATCTCCCTTGATACGAAACATGATATGTGAACCTATTTGGTTTTGTATTCGGCAAAATGAAATTATTTGAATGACCATTGTCCCAAAAATGAGATTTTAGCCTATATGGTTAAAAGTTTGATAAATATTAATGTTGAATTTGTCCCTCGATGTCCTTTATTGCGTAACATAATATTTGAACCAATTTCGTTTTAAATTTGGTAAACAGAAAGTCATGAGATGACCCTTATCACGAAAACGAGATTTTAGCTTATATTGTTACATGTTTGTTAAATATGAAGGTTGAACATGTCCCTCGATGTCCCTTGATGCGAAACATGATATGTGAACATATTTGGTTTGAATTTCGGTAAAATGAAAGTATTGAAATGACCCTTGTCGCGAAAATGAAATGTTAGCCTATGTGGTTAGAAGTTTGATAAACAGTGAGCTTGTCCCTCGATGTCCCTTGATGCGAAACATGATATGTGAACCTATTTGGTTTCATATTCGGAAAAATGAAAGTATTGGAATGACTTTGTCGCGAAAATGAGATTTTAGCCTATATGGTAAGAAGTTTGATAAAGGTTGAACTTGTCCCTCGATCTCCCTTGATACGAAACATGATATGTGAACCTATTTGGTTTTGTATTCGGCAAAATGAAATTATTTGAATGACCATTGTCCCAAAAATGAGATTTTAGCCTATATGGTTAAAAGTTTGATAAATATTAATGTTGAATTTGTCCCTCGATGTCCTTTATTGCGTAACATAATATTTGAACCAATTTCGTTTTAAATTTGGTAAACAGAAAGTCATGAGATGACCCTTATCACGAAAACGAGATTTTAGCTTATATTGTTACATGTTTGTTAAATATGAAGGTTGAACATGTCCCTCGATGTCCCTTGATGCGAAACATGATATGTGAACATATTTGGTTTGAATTTCGGTAAAATGAAAGTATTGAAATGACCCTTGTCGCGAAAATGAAATGTTAGCCTATGTGGTTAGAAGTTTGATAAACAGTGAGCTTGTCCCTCGATGTCCCTTGATGCGAAACATGATATGTGAACCTATTTGGTTTTGTATTCGGCAAAATGAAATTATTTGAATGACCATTGTCCCAAAAATGAGATTTTAGCCTATATGGTTAAAAGTTTGATAAATATTAATGTTGAATTTGTCCCTCGATGTCCTTTATTGCGTAACATAATATTTGAACCAATTTTGTTTTAAATTTGGTAAATAGAAAGTCTAAGATGACCCTTATCACGAAAACGAGATTTTAGCTTATATTGTTACATGTTTGTTAAATATGAAGGTTGAACATGTCCCTCGATGTCCCTTGATGCGAAACATGATATGTGAACATATTTGGTATTGTATTCGGCAAAATGAAATTATTTGAATGACCATTGTCCCAAAAATGAGATTTTAGCCTATATGGTTAAAAGTTTGATAAATATTAATGTTGAATTTGTCCCTCGATGTCCTTTATTGCGTAACATAATATTTGAACCAATTTTGTTTTAAATTTGGTAAATAGAAAGTCTAAGATGACCCTTATCACGAAAACGAGATTTTAGCTTATATTGTTACATGTTTGTTAAATATGAAGGTTGAACATGTCCCTCGATGTCCCTTGATGCGAAACATGATATGTGAACATATTTGGTATTGTATTCGGCAAAATGAAATTATTTGAATGACCATTGTCCCAAAAATGAGATTTTAGCCTATATGGTTAAAAGTTTGATAAATATTAATGTTGAATTTGTCCCTCGATGTCTTTTATTGCGTAACATAATATTTGAACCAATTTCGTTTTAAATTTGGTAAACAGAAAGTCATGAGATGACCCTTATCACGAAAACGAGATTTTAGCTTATATTGTTACATGTTTGTTAAATATGAAGGTTGAACATGTCCCTCGATGTCCCTTGATGCGAAACATGATATGTGAACATATTTGGTTTGAATTTCGGTAAAATGAAAGTATTGAAATGACCCTTGTCGCGAAAATGAAATGTTAGCCTATGTGGTTAGAAGTTTGATAAACAGTGAGCTTGTCCCTCGATATCCCTTGATGCGAAACATGATATGCGAACCTATTTGGTTTCATATTCGGAAAAATGAAAGTATTGGAATGACTTTGTCGCGAAAATGAGATTTTAGCCTATATGGTTAGAAGTTTGATAAAGGTTGAACTTGTCCCTCGATCTCCCTTTATACGAAACATGATATGTGAACCTATTTGGTTTTGTATTCGGCAAAATGAAATTATTTGAATGACCATTGTCCCAAAAATGAGATTTTAGCCTATATGGTTAAAAGTTTGATAAATATTAATGTTGAATTTGTCCCTCGATGTCCTTTATTGCGTAACATAATATTTGAACCAATTTCGTTTTAAATTTGGTAAACAGAAAGTCATGAGATGACCCTTATCACGAAAACGAGATTTTAGCTTATATTGTTACATGTTTGTTAAATATGAAGGTTGAACATGTCCCTCGATGTCCCTTGATGCGAAACATGATATGTGAACATATTTGGTTTGAATTTCGGTAAAATGAAAGTATTGAAATGACCCTTGTCGCGAAAATGAAATGTTAGCCTATGTGGTTAGAAGTTTGATAAACAGTGACCTTGTCCCTCGATGTCCCTTGATGCGAAACATGATATGCGAACCTATTTGGTTTCATATTCGGAAAAATGAAAGTATTGGAATGACTTTGTCGCGAAAATGAGATTTTAGCCTATATGGTTAGAAGTTTGATAAAGGTTGAACTTGTCCCTCAATCTCCCTTGATACGAAACATGATATGTGAACCTATTTGGTATTGTATTCGGCAAAATGAAATTATTTGAATGACCATTGTCCCAAAAATGAGATTTTAGCCTATATGGTTAAAAGTTTGATAAATATTAATGTTGAATTTGTCCCTCGATGTCCTTTATTGCGTAACATAATATTTGAACCAATTTCGTTTTAAATTTGGTAAACAGAAAGTCATGAGATGACCCTTATCACGAAAACGAGATTTTAGCTTATATTGTTACATGTTTGTTAAATATGAAGGTTGAACATGTCCCTCGATGTCCCTTGATGCGAAACATGATATGTGAACATATTTGGTTTGAATTTCGGTAAAATGAAAGTATTGAAATGACCCTTGTCGCGAAAATGAAATGTTAGCCTATGTGGTTAGAAGTTTGATAAACAGTGAGCTTGTCCCTCGATATCCCTTGATGCGAAACATGATATGTGAACCTATTTGGTTTCATATTCGGAAAAATGAAAGTATTGGAATGACTTTGTCGCGAAAATGAGATTTTAGCCTATATGGTTAGAAGTTTGATAAAGGTTGAACTTATCCCTCGATCTCCCTTGATACGAAACATGATATGTGAACCTATTTGGTTTTGTATTCGGCAAAATGAAATTATTTGAATGACCATTGTCCCAAAAATGAGATTTTAGCCTATATGGTTAAAAGTTTGATAAATATTAATGTTGAATTTGTCCCTCGATGTCCTTTATTGCGTAACATAATATTTGAACCAATTTCGTTTTAAATTTGGTAAACAGAAAGTCATGAGATGACCCTTATCACGAAAACGAGATTTTAGCTTATATTGTTACATGTTTGTTAAATATGAAGGTTGAACATGTCCCTCGATGTCCCTTGATGCGAAACATGATATGTGAACATATTTGGTTTGAATTTTGGTAAAATGAAAGTATTGAAATGACCCTTGTCGCGAAAATGAAATGTTAGCCTATGTGGTTAGAAGTTTGATAAACAGTGAGCTTGTCCCTCGATGTCCCTTGATGCGAAACATGATATGTGAACCTA
Organism: Medicago sativa; assembly: GCF_051527215.1. Lineage (NCBI taxonomy): Eukaryota > Viridiplantae > Streptophyta > Magnoliopsida > Fabales > Fabaceae > Medicago > Medicago sativa. Next base: position 47,571,696 of record NC_140754.1, on the reverse strand, counting down.
TTTGGTTTCATATTCGGAAAAATGAAAGTATTGGAATGACTTTGTCGCGAAAATGAGATTTTAGCCTATATGGTTAGAAGTTTGATAAAGGTTGAACTTGTCCCTCGATCTCCCTTGATACGAAACATGATATGTGAACCTATTTGGTTTTGTATTCGGCAAAATGAAATTATTTGAATGACCATTGTCCCAAAAATGAGATTTTAGCCTATATGGTTAAAAGTTTGATAAATATTAATGTTGAATTTGTCCCTCGATGTCCTTTATTGCGTAACTTAATATTTGAACCAATTTCGTTTTAAATTTGGTAAATAGAAAGTCATGAGATGACCCTTATCACGAAAACGATATTTTAGCTTATATTGTTACATGTTTGTTAAATATGAAGGTTGAACATGTCCCTCGATGTCCCTTGATGCGACACATGATATGTGAACATATTTGGTTTGAATTTCGGTAAAATGAAAGTATTGAAATGACCCTTGTCGCGAAAATGAAATGTTAGCCTATGTGGTTAGAAGTTTGATAAACAGTGAGCTTGTCCCTCGATGTCCCTTGATGCGAAACATGATATGCGAACCTATTTGGTTTCATATTCGGAAAAATGAAAGTATTGGAATGACTTTGTCGCGAAAATGAGATTTTAGCCTATATGGTTAGAAGTTTGATAAAGGTTGAACTTGTCCCTCGATCTCCCTTGATACGAAACATGATATGTGAACCTATTTGGTATTGTATTCGGCAAAATGAAATTATTTGAATGACCATTGTCCCAAAAATGAGATTTTAGCCTATATGGTTAAAAGTTTGATAAATATTAATGTTGAATTTGTCCCTCGATGTCCTTTATTGCGTAACATAATATTTGAACCAATTTCGTTTTAAATTTGGTAAACAGAAAGTCATGAGATGACCCTTATCACGAAAACGAGATTTTAGCTTATATTGTTACATGTTTGTTAAATATGAAGGTTGAACATGTCCCTCGATGTCCCTTGATGCGAAACATGATATGTGAACATATTTGGTTTGAATTTCGATAAAATGAAAGTATTGAAATGACCCTTGTCGCGAAAATGAAATGTTAGCCTATGTGGTTAGAAGTTTGATAAACAGTGACCTTGTCCCTCGATGTCCCTTGATGCGAAACATGATATGCGAACCTATTTGGTTTCATATTCGGAAAAATGAAAGTATTGGAATGACTTTGTCGCGAAAATGAGATTTTAGCCTATATGGTTAGAAGTTTGATAAAGGTTGAACTTGTCCCTCGATCTCCCTTGATACGAAACATGATATGTGAACCTATTTGGTATTGTATTCGGCAAAATGAAATTATTTGAATGACCATTGTCCCAAAAATGAGATTTTAGCCTATATGGTTAAAAGTTTGATAAATATTAATGTTGAATTTGTCCCTCGATGTCCTTTATTGCGTAACATAATATTTGAACCAATTTCGTTTTAAATTTGGTAAACAGAGAGTCATGAGATGACCCTTATCACGAAAACGAGATTTTAGCTTATATTGTTACATGTTTGTTAAATATGAAGGTTGAACATGTCCCTCGATGTCCCTTGATGCGAAACATGATATGTGAACATATTTGGTTTGAATTTCGGTAAAATGAAAGTATTGAAATGACCCTTGTCGCGAAAATGAAATGTTAGCCTATGTGGTTAGAAGTTTGATAAACAGTGAGCTTGTCCCTCGATATCCCTTGATGCGAAACATGATATGTGAACCTATTTGGTTTCATATTCGGAAAAATGAAAGTATTGGAATGACTTTGTCGCGAAAATGAGATTTTAGCCTATATGGTTAGAAGTTTGATAAAGGTTGAACTTATCCCTCGATCTCCCTTGATACGAAACATGATATGTGAACCTATTTGGTTTTGTATTCGGCAAAATGAAATTATTTGAATGACCATTGTCCCAAAAATGAGATTTTAGCCTATATGGTTAAAAGTTTGATAAATATTAATGTTGAATTTGTCCCTCGATGTCCTTTATTGCGTAACATAATATTTGAACCAATTTCGTTTTAAATTTGGTAAACAGAAAGTCATGAGATGACCCTTATCACGAAAACGAGATTTTAGCTTATATTGTTACATGTTTGTTAAATATGAAGGTTGAACATGTCCCTCGATGTCCCTTGATGCGAAACATGATATGTGAACATATTTGGTTTGAATTTCGGTAAAATGAAAGTATTGAAATGACCCTTGTCGCGAAAATGAAATGTTAGCCTATGTGGTTAGAAGTTTGATAAACAGTGAGCTTGTCCCTCGATGTCCCTTGATGCGAAACATGATATGTGAACCTATTTGGTTTCATATTCGGAAAAATGAAAGTATTGGAATGACTTTGTCGCGAAAATGAGATTTTAGCCTATATGGTTAGAAGTTTGATAAAGGTTGAACTTGTCCCTCGATCTCCCTTGATACGAAACATGATATGTGAACCTATTTGGTTTTGTATTCGGCAAAATGAAATTATTTGAATGACCATTGTCCCAAAAATGAGATTTTAGCCTATATGGTTAAAAGTTTGATAAATATTAATGTTGAATTTGTCCCTCGATGTCCTTTATTGCGTAACTTAATATTTGAACCAATTTCGTTTTAAATTTGGTAAATAGAAAGTCATGAGATGACCCTTATCACGAAAACGAGATTTTAGCTTATATTGTTACATGTTTGTTAAATATGAAGGTTGAACATGTCCCTCGATGTCCCTTGATGCGACACATGATATGTGAACATATTTGGTTTGAATTTCGGTAAAATGAAAGTATTGAAATGACCCTTGTCGCGAAAATGAAATGTTAGCCTATGTGGTTAGAAGTTTGATAAACAGTGAGCTTGTCCCTCGATGTCCCTTGATGCGAAACATGATATGCGAACCTATTTGGTTTCATATTCGGAAAAATGAAAGTATTGGAATGACTTTGTCGCGAAAATGAGATTTTAGCCTATATGGTTAGAAGTTTGATAAAGGTTGAACTTGTCCCTCGATCTCCCTTGATACGAAACATGATATGTGAACCTATTTGGTATTGTATTCGGCAAAATGAAATTATTTGAATGACCATTGTCCCAAAAATGAGATTTTAGCCTATATGGTTAAAAGTTTGATAAATATTAATGTTGAATTTGTCCCTCGATGTCCTTTATTGCGTAACATAATATTTGAACCAATTTCGTTTTAAATTTGGTAAACAGAAAGTCATGAGATGACCCTTATCACGAAAACGAGATTTTAGCTTATATTGTTACATGTTTGTTAAATATGAAGGTTGAACATGTCCCTCGATGTCCCTTGATGCGAAACATGATATGTGAACATATTTGGTTTGAATTTCGATAAAATGAAAGTATTGAAATGACCCTTGTCGCGAAAATGAAATGTTAGCCTATGTGGTTAGAAGTTTGATAAACAGTGAGCTTGTCCCTCGATGTCCCTTGATGCGAAACATGATATGTGAACCTATTTGGTTTCATATTCGGAAAAATGAAAGTATTGGAATGACTTTGTCGCGAAAATGAGATTTTAGCCTATATGGTTAGAAGTTTGATAAAGGTTGAGCTTGTCCCTCGATCTCCCTTGATACGAAACATGATATGTGAACCTATTTGGTTTTGTATTCGGCAAAATGAAATTATTTGAATGACCATTGTCCCAAAAATGAGATTTTAGCCTATATGGTTAAAAGTTTGATAAATATTAATGTTGAATTTGTCCCTCGATGTCCTTTATTGCGTAACATAATATTTGAACCAATTTCGTTTTAAATTTGGTAAACAGAAAGTCATGAGATGACCCTTATCACGAAAACGAGATTTTAGCTTATATTGTTACATGTTTGTTAAATATGAAGGTTGAACATGTCCCTCGATGTCCCTTGATGCGAAACATGATATGTGAACATATTTGGTTTGAATTTCGGTAAAATGAAAGTATTGAAATGATCCTTGTCGCGAAAATGAAATGTTAGCCTATGTGGTTAGAAGTTTGATAAAAGTGAGCTTGTCCCTCGATGTCCCTTGATGCGAAACATGATATGTGAACCTATTTGGTTTCATATTTGGAAAAATGAAAGTATTGGAATGACTTTGTCGCGAAAATGAGATTTTAGCCTATATGGTTAGAAGTTTGATAAAGGTTGAACTTGTCCCTCGATCTCCCTTGATACGAAACATGATATGTGAACCTATTTGGTTTTGTATTCGGCAAAATGAAATTATTTGAATGACCATTGTCCCAAAAATGAGATTTTAGCCTATATGGTTAAAAGTTTGATAAATATTAATGTTGAATTTGTCCCTCGATGTCCTTTATTGCGTAACATAATATTTGAACCAATTTCGTTTTAAATTTGGTAAACAGAAAGTCATGAGATGACCCTTATCACGAAAACGAGATTTTAGCTTATATTGTTACATGTTTGTTAAATATGAAGGTTGAACATGTCCCTCGATGTCCCTTGATGCGAAACATGATATGTGAACATATTTGGTTTGAATTTCGGTAAAATGAAAGTATTGAAATGACCCTTGTCGCGAAAATGAAATGTTAGCCTATGTGGTTAGAAGTTTGATAAACAGTGAGCTTGTCCCTCGATGTCCCTTGATGCGAAACATGATATGCGAACCTATTTGGTTTCATATTCGGAAAAATGAAAGTATTGGAATGACTTTGTCGCGAAAATGAGATTTTAGCCTATATGGTTAGAAGTTTGATAAAGGTTGAACTTGTCCCTCGATCTCCCTTGATACGAAACATGATATGTGAACCTATTTGGTATTGTATTCGGCAAAATGAAATTATTTGAATGACCATTGTCCCAAAAATGAGATTTTAGCCTATATGGTTAAAAGTTTGATAAATATTAATGTTGAATTTGTCCCTCGATGTCCTTTATTGCGTAACATAATATTTGAACCAATTTCGTTTTAAATTTGGTAAACAGAAAGTCATGAGATGACCCTTATCACGAAAACGAGATTTTAGCTTATATTGTTACATGTTTGTTAAATATGAAGGTTGAACATGTCCCTCGATGTCCCTTGATGCGAAACATGATATGTGAACATATTTGGTTTGAATTTCGATAAAATGAAAGTATTGAAATGACCCTTGTCGCGAAAATGAAATGTTAGCCTATGTGGTTAGAAGTTTGATAAACAGTGAGCTTGTCCCTCGATGTCCCTTGATGCGAAACATGATATGTGAACCTATTTGGTTTCATATTCGGAAAAATGAAAGTATTGGAATGACTTTGTCGCGAAAATGAGATTTTAGCCTATATGGTTAGAAGTTTGATAAAGGTTGAGCTTGTCCCTCGATCTCCCTTGATACGAAACATGATATGTGAACCTATTTGGTTTTGTATTCGGCAAAATGAAATTATTTGAATGACCATTGTCCCAAAAATGAGATTTTAGCCTATATGGTTAAAAGTTTGATAAATATTAATGTTGAATTTGTCCCTCGATGTCCTTTATTGCGTAACATAATATTTGAACCAATTTCGTTTTAAATTTGGTAAACAGAAAGTCATGAGATGACCCTTATCACGAAAACGAGATTTTAGCTTATATTGTTACATGTTTGTTAAATATGAAGGTTGAACATGTCCCTCGATGTCCCTTGATGCGAAACATGATATGTGAACATATTTGGTTTGAATTTCGGTAAAATGAAAGTATTGAAATGACCCTTGTCGCGAAAATGAAATGTTAGCCTATGTGGTTAGAAGTTTGATAAACAGTGAGCTTGTCCCTCGATGTCCCTTGATGCGAAACATGATATGTGAACCTATTTGGTTTCATATTCGGAAAAATGAAAGTATTGGAATGACTTTGTCGCGAAAATGAGATTTTAGCCTATATGGTTAGAAGTTTGATAAAGGTTGAGCTTGTCCCTCGATCTCCCTTGATACGAAACATGATATGTGAACCTATTTGGTTTTGTATTCGGCAAAATGAAATTATTTGAATGACCATTGTCCCAAAAATGAGATTTTAGCCTATATGGTTAAAAGTTTGATAAATATTAATGTTGAATTTGTCCCTCGATGTCCTTTATTGCGTAACATAATATTTGAACCAATTTCGTTTTAAATTTGGTAAACAGAAAGTCATGAGATGACCCTTATCACGAAAACGAGATTTTAGCTTATATTGTTACAAGTTTGTTAAATATGAAGGTTGAACATGTCCCTCGATGTCCCTTGATGCGAAACATGATATGTGAACATATTTGGTTTGAATTTCGGTAAAATGAAAGTATTGAAATGATCCTTGTCGCGAAAATGAAATGTTAGCCTATGTGGTTAGAAGTTTGATAAACAGTGAGCTTGTCCCTCGATGTCCCTTGATGCGAAACATGATATGTGAACCTATTTGGTTTCATATTCGGAAAAATGAAAGTATTGGAATGACTTTGTCGCGAAAATGAGATTTTAGCCTATATGGTTAGAAGTTTGATAAAGGTTGAACTTGTCCCTCGATCTCCCTTGATACGAAACATGATATGTGAACCTATTTGGTTTTGTATTCGGCAAAATGAAATTATTTGAATGACCATTGTCCCAAAAATGAGATTTTAGCCTATATGGTTAAAAGTTTGATAAATATTAATGTTGAATTTGTCCCTCGATGTCCTTTATTGCATAACATAATATTTGAACCAATTTCGTTTTAAATTTGGTAAACAGAAAGTCATGAGATGACCCTTATCACGAAAACGAGATTTTAGCTTATATTGTTACATGTTTGTTAAATATGAAGGTTGAACATGTCCCTCGATGTCCCTTGATGCGAAACATGATATGTGAACATATTTGGTTTGAATTTCGGTAAAATGAAAGTATTGAAATGACCCTTGTCGCGAAAATGAAATGTTAGCCTATGTGGTTAGAAGTTTGATAAACAGTGAGCTTGTCCCTCGATGTCCCTTGATGCGAAACATGATATGTGAACCTATTTGGTTTCATATTCGGAAAAATGAAAGTATTGGAATGACTTTGTCGCGAAAATGAGATTTTAGCCTATATGGTTAGAAGTTTGATAAAGGTTGAACTTGTCCCTCGATCTCCCTTGATACGAAACATGATATGTGAACCTATTTGGTTTTGTATTCGGCAAAATGAAATTATTTGAATGACCATTGTCCCAAAAATGAGATTTTAGCCTATATGGTTAAAAGTTTGATAAATATTAATGTTGAATTTGTCCCTCGATGTCCTTTATTGCGTAACATAATATTTGAACCAATTTCGTTTTAAATTTGGTAAACAGAAAGTCATGAGATGACCCTTATCACGAAAACGAGATTTTAGCTTATATTGTTACAAGTTTGTTAAATATGAAGGTTGAACATGTCCCTCGATGTCCCTTGATGCGAAACATGATATGTGAACATATTTGGTTTGAATTTCGGTAAAATGAAAGTATTGAAATGATCCTTGTCGCGAAAATGAAATGTTAGCCTATGTGGTTAGAAGTTTGATAAACAGTGAGCTTGTCCCTCGATGTCCCTTGATGCGAAACATGATATGTGAACCTATTTGGTTTCATATTCGGAAAAATGAAAGTATTGGAATGACTTTGTCGCGAAAATGAGATTTTAGCCTATATGGTTAGAAGTTTGATAAAGGTTGAACTTGTCCCTCGATCTCCCTTGATACGAAACATGATATGTGAACCTATTTGGTTTTGTATTCGGCAAAATGAAATTATTTGAATGACCATTGTCCCAAAAATGAGATTTTAGCCTATATGGTTAAAAGTTTGATAAATATTAATGTTGAATTTGTCCCTCGATGTCCTTTATTGCGTAACATAATATTTGAACCAATTTCGTTTTAAATTTGGTAAACAGAAAGTCATGAGATGACCCTTATCACGAAAACGAGATTTTAGCTTATATTGTTACATGTTTGTTAAATATGAAGGTTGAACATGTCCCTCGATGTCCCTTGATGCGAAACATGATATGTGAACATATTTGGTTTGAATTTCGGTAAAATGAAAGTATTGAAATGACCCTTGTCGCGAAAATGAAATGTTAGCCTATGTGGTTAGAAGTTTGATAAACAGTGAGCTTGTCCCTCGATGTCCCTTGATGCGAAACATGATATGCGAACCTATTTGGTTTCATATTCGGAAAAATGAAAGTATTGGAATGACTTTGTAGCGAAAATGAGATTTTAGCCTATATGGTTAGAAGTTTGATAAAGGTTGAACTTGTCCCTCGATCTCCCTTGATACGAAACATGATATGTGAACCTATTTGGTATTGTATTCGGCAAAATGAAATTATTTGAATGACCATTGTCCCAAAAATGAGATTTTAGCCTATATGGTTAAAAGTTTGATAAATATTAATGTTGAATTTGTCCCTCGATGTCCTTTATTGCGTAACATAATATTTGAACCAATTTCGTTTTAAATTTGGTAAACAGAAAGTCATGAGATGACCCTTATCACGAAAACGAGATTTTAGCTTATATTGTTACATGTTTGTTAAATATGAAGGTTGAACATGTCCCTCGATGTCCCTTGATGCGAAACATGATATGTGAACATATTTGGTTTGAATTTCGATAAAATGAAAGTATTGAAATGACCCTTGTCGCGAAAATGAAATGTTAGCCTATGTGGTTAGAAGTTTGATAAACAGTGAGCTTGTCCCTCGATGTCCCTTGATGCGAAACATGATATGTGAACCTATTTGGTTTCATATTCGGAAAAATGAAAGTATTGGAATGACTTTGTCGCGAAAATGAGATTTTAGCCTATATGGTTAGAAGTTTGATAAAGGTTGAGCTTGTCCCTCGATCTCCCTTGATACGAAACATGATATGTGAACCTATTTGGTTTTGTATTCGGCAAAATGAAATTATTTGAATGACCATTGTCCCAAAAATGAGATTTTAGCCTATATGGTTAAAAGTTTGATAAATATTAATGTTGAATTTGTCCCTCGATGTCCTTTATTGCGTAACATAATATTTGAACCAATTTCGTTTTAAATTTGGTAAACAGAAAGTCATGAGATGACCCTTATCACGAAAACGAGATTTTAGCTTATATTGTTACATGTTTGTTAAATATGAAGGTTGAACATGTCCCTCGATGTCCCTTGATGCGAAACATGATATGTGAACATATTTGGTTTGAATTTCGGTAAAATGAAAGTATTGAAATGACCCTTGTCGCGAAAATGAAATGTTAGCCTATGTGGTTAGAAGTTTGATAAACAGTGAGCTTGTCCCTCGATGTCCCTTGATGCGAAACATGATATGCGAACCTATTTGGTTTCATATTCGGAAAAATGAAAGTATTGGAATGACTTTGTCGTGAAAATGAGATTTTAGCCTATATGGTTAGAAGTTTGATAAAGGTTGAACTTGTCCCTCGATCTCCCTTGATACGAAACATGATATGTGAACCTATTTGGTATTGTATTCGGCAAAATGAAATTATTTGAATGACCATTGTCCCAAAAATGAGATTTTAGCCTATATGGTTAAAAGTTTGATAAATATTAATGTTGAATTTGTCCCTCGATGTCCTTTATTGCGTAACATAATATTTGAACCAATTTCGTTTTAAATTTGGTAAACAGAAAGTCATGAGATGACCCTTATCACGAAAACGAGATTTTAGCTTATATTGTTACAAGTTTGTTAAATATGAAGGTTGAACATGTCCCTCGATGTCCCTTGATGCGAAACATGATATGTGAACATATTTGGTTTGAATTTCGGTAAAATGAAAGTATTGAAATGATCCTTGTCGCGAAAATGAAATGTTAGCCTATGTGGTTAGAAGTTTGATAAACAGTGAGCTTGTCCCTCGATGTCCCTTGATGCGAAACATGATATGTGAACCTATTTGGTTTCATATTCGGAAAAATGAAAGTATTGGAATGACTTTGTCGCGAAAATGAGATTTTAGCCTATATGGTTAGAAGTTTGATAAAGGTTGAACTTGTCCCTCGATCTCCCTTGATACGAAACATGATATGTGAACCTATTTGGTTTTGTATTCGGCAAAATGAAATTATTTGAATGACCATTGTCCCAAAAATGAGATTTTAGCCTATATGGTTAAAAGTTTGATAAATATTAATGTTGAATTTGTCCCTCGATGTCCTTTATTGCGTAACATAATATTTGAACCAATTTCGTTTTAAATTTGGTAAACAGAAAGTCATGAGATGACCCTTATCACGAAAACGAGATTTTAGCTTATATTGTTACATGTTTGTTAAATATGAAGGTTGAACATGTCCCTCGATGTCCCTTGATGCGAAACATGATATGTGAACATATTTGGTTTGAATTTCGGTAAAATGAAAGTATTGAAATGACCCTTGTCGCGAAAATGAAATGTTAGCCTATGTGGTTAGAAGTTTGATAAACAGTGAGCTTGTCCCTCGATGTCCCTTGATGCGAAACATGATATGCGAACCTATTTGGTTTCATATTCGGAAAAATGAAAGTATTGGAATGACTTTGTAGCGAAAATGAGATTTTAGCCTATATGGTTAGAAGTTTGATAAAGGTTGAACTTGTCCCTCGATCTCCCTTGATACGAAACATGATATGTGAACCTATTTGGTATTGTATTCGGCAAAATGAAATTATTTGAATGACCATTGTCCCAAAAATGAGATTTTAGCCTATATGGTTAAAAGTTTGATAAATATTAATGTTGAATTTGTCCCTCGATGTCCTTTATTGCGTAACATAATATTTGAACCAATTTCGTTTTAAATTTGGTAAACAGAAAGTCATGAGATGACCCTTATCACGAAAACGAGATTTTAGCTTATATTGTTACATGTTTGTTAAATATGAAGGTTGAACATGTCCCTCGATGTCCCTTGATGCGAAACATGATATGTGAACATATTTGGTTTGAATTTCGATAAAATGAAAGTATTGAAATGACCCTTGTCGCGAAAATGAAATGTTAGCCTATGTGGTTAGAAGTTTGATAAACAGTGAGCTTGTCCCTCGATGTCCCTTGATGCGAAACATGATATGTGAACCTATTTGGTTTCATATTCGGAAAAATGAAAGTATTGGAATGACTTTGTCGCGAAAATGAGATTTTAGCCTATATGGTTAGAAGTTTGATAAAGGTTGAGCTTGTCCCTCGATCTCCCTTGATACGAAACATGATATGTGAACCTATTTGGTTTTGTATTCGGCAAAATGAAATTATTTGAATGACCATTGTCCCAAAAATGAGATTTTAGCCTATATGGTTAAAAGTTTGATAAATATTAATGTTGAATTTGTCCCTCGATGTCCTTTATTGCGTAACATAATATTTGAACCAATTTCGTTTTAAATTTGGTAAACAGAAAGTCATGAGATGACCCTTATCACGAAAACGAGATTTTAGCTTATATTGTTACATGTTTGTTAAATATGAAGGTTGAACATGTCCCTCGATGTCCCTTGATGCGAAACATGATATGTGAACATATTTGGTTTGAATTTCGGTAAAATGAAAGTATTGAAATGACCCTTGTCGCGAAAATGAAATGTTAGCCTATGTGGTTAGAAGTTTGATAAACAGTGAGCTTGTCCCTCGATGTCCCTTGATGCGAAACATGATATGCGAACCTATTTGGTTTCATATTCGGAAAAATGAAAGTATTGGAATGACTTTGTCGTGAAAATGAGATTTTAGCCTATATGGTTAGAAGTTTGATAAAGGTTGAACTTGTCCCTCGATCTCCCTTGATACGAAACATGATATGTGAACCTATTTGGTATTGTATTCGGCAAAATGAAATTATTTGAATGACCATTGTCCCAAAAATGAGATTTTAGCCTATATGGTTAAAAGTTTGATAAATATTAATGTTGAATTTGTCCCTCGATGTCCTTTATTGCGTAACATAATATTTGAACCAATTTCGTTTTAAATTTGGTAAACAGAAAGTCATGAGATGACCCTTATCACGAAAACGAGATTTTAGCTTATATTGTTACATGTTTGTTAAATATGAAGGTTGAACATGTCCCTCGATGTCCCTTGATGCGAAACATGATATGTGAACATATTTGGTTTGAATTTCGATAAAATGAAAGTATTGAAATGACCCTTGTCGCGAAAATGAAATGTTAGCCTATGTGGTTAGAAGTTTGATAAACAGTGAGCTTGTCCCTCGATGTCCCTTGATGCGAAACATGATATGTGAACCTATTTGGTTTCATATTCGGAAAAATGAAAGTATTGGAATGACTTTGTCGCGAAAATGAGATTTTAGCCTATATGGTTAGAAGTTTGATAAAGGTTGAGCTTGTCCCTCGATCTCCCTTGATACGAAACATGATATGTGAACCTATTTGGTTTTGTATTCGGCAAAATGAAATTATTTGAATGACCATTGTCCCAAAAATGAGATTTTAGCCTATATGGTTAAAAGTTTGATAAATATTAATGTTGAATTTGTCCCTCGATGTCCTTTATTGCGTAACATAATATTTGAACCAATTTCGTTTTAAATTTGGTAAACAGAAAGTCATGAGATGACCCTTATCACGAAAACGAGATTTTAGCTTATATTGTTACAAGTTTGTTAAATATGAAGGTTGAACATGTCCCTCGATGTCCCTTGATGCGAAACATGATATGTGAACATATTTGGTTTGAATTTCGGTAAAATGAAAGTATTGAAATGATCCTTGTCGCGAAAATGAAATGTTAGCCTATGTGGTTAGAAGTTTGATAAACAGTGAGCTTGTCCCTCGATGTCCCTTGATGCGAAACATGATATGTGAACCTATTTGGTTTCATATTCGGAAAAATGAAAGTATTGGAATGACTTTGTCGCGAAAATGAGATTTTAGCCTATATGGTTAGAAGTTTGATAAAGGTTGAACTTGTCCCTCGATCTCCCTTGATACGAAACATGATATGTGAACCTATTTGGTTTTGTATTCGGCAAAATGAAATTATTTGAATGACCATTGTCCCAAAAATGAGATTTTAGCCTATATGGTTAAAAGTTTGATAAATATTAATGTTGAATTTGTCCCTCGATGTCCTTTATTGCGTAACATAATATTTGAACCAATTTCGTTTTAAATTTGGTAAACAGAAAGTCATGAGATGACCCTTATCACGAAAACGAGATTTTAGCTTATATTGTTACATGTTTGTTAAATATGAAGGTTGAACATGTCCCTCGATGTCCCTTGATGCGAAACATGATATGTGAACATATTTGGTTTGAATTTCGGTAAAATGAAAGTATTGAAATGACCCTTGTCGCGAAAATGAAATGTTAGCCTATGTGGTTAGAAGTTTGATAAACAGTGAGCTTGTCCCTCGATGTCCCTTGATGCGAAACATGATATGCGAACCTATTTGGTTTCATATTCGGAAAAATGAAAGTATTGGAAAGACTTTGTCGCGAAAATGAGATTTTAGCCTATATGGTTAGAAGTTTGATAAAGGTTGAACTTGTCCCTCGATCTCCCTTGATACGAAACATGATATGTGAACCTATTTGGTATTGTATTCGGCAAAATGAAATTATTTGAATGACCATTGTCCCAAAAATGAGATTTTAGCCTATATGGTTAAAAGTTTGATAAATATTAATGTTGAATTTGTCCCTCGATGTCCTTTATTGCGTAACATAATATTTGAACCAATTTCGTTTTAAATTTGGTAAACAGAAAGTCATGAGATGACCCTTATCACGAAAACGAGATTTTAGCTTATATTGTTACATGTTTGTTAAATATGAAGGTTGAACATGTCCCTCGATGTCCCTTGATGCGAAACATGATATGTGAACATATTTGGTTTGAATTTCGATAAAATGAAAGTATTGAAATGACCCTTGTCGCGAAAATGAAATGTTAGCCTATGTGGTTAGAAGTTTGATAAACAGTGAGCTTGTCCCTCGATGTCCCTTGATGCGAAACATGATATGTGAACCTATTTGGTTTCATATTCGGAAAAATGAAAGTATTGGAATGACTTTGTCGCGAAAATGAGATTTTAGCCTATATGGTTAGAAGTTTGATAAAGGTTGAGCTTGTCCCTCGATCTCCCTTGATACGAAACATGATATGTGAACCTATTTGGTTTTGTATTCGGCAAAATGAAATTATTTGAATGACCATTGTCCCAAAAATGAGATTTTAGCCTATATGGTTAAAAGTTTGATAAATATTAATGTTGAATTTGTCCCTCGATGTCCTTTATTGCGTAACATAATATTTGAACCAATTTCGTTTTAAATTTGGTAAACAGAAAGTCATGAGATGACCCTTATCACGAAAACGAGATTTTAGCTTATATTGTTACATGTTTGTTAAATATGAAGGTTGAACATGTCCCTCGATGTCCCTTGATGCGAAACATGATATGTGAACATATTTGGTTTGAATTTCGGTAAAATGAAAGTATTGAAATGACCCTTGTCGCGAAAATGAAATGTTAGCCTATGTGGTTAGAAGTTTGATAAACAGTGAGCTTGTCCCTCGATGTCCCTTGATGCGAAACATGATATGCGAACCTATTTGGTTTCATATTCGGAAAAATGAAAGTATTGGAATGACTTTGTCGTGAAAATGAGATTTTAGCCTATATGGTTAGAAGTTTGATAAAGGTTGAACTTGTCCCTCGATCTCCCTTGATACGAAACATGATATGTGAACCTATTTGGTATTGTATTCGGCAAAATGAAATTATTTGAATGACCATTGTCCCAAAAATGAGATTTTAGCCTATATGGTTAAAAGTTTGATAAATATTAATGTTGAATTTGTCCCTCGATGTCCTTTATTGCGTAACATAATATTTGAACCAATTTCGTTTTAAATTTGGTAAACAGAAAGTCATGAGATGACCCTTATCACGAAAACGAGATTTTAGCTTATATTGTTACATGTTTGTTAAATATGAAGGTTGAACATGTCCCTCGATGTCCCTTGATGCGAAACATGATATGTGAACATATTTGGTTTGAATTTCGATAAAATGAAAGTATTGAAATGACCCTTGTCGCGAAAATGAAATGTTAGCCTATGTGGTTAGAAGTTTGATAAACAGTGAGCTTGTCCCTCGATGTCCCTTGATGCGAAACATGATATGTGAACCTATTTGGTTTCATATTCGGAAAAATGAAAGTATTGGAATGACTTTGTCGCGAAAATGAGATTTTAGCCTATATGGTTAGAAGTTTGATAAAGGTTGAGCTTGTCCCTCGATCTCCCTTGATACGAAACATGATATGTGAACCTATTTGGTTTTGTCTTCGGCAAAATGAAATTATTTGAATGACCATTGTCCCAAAAATGAGATTTTAGCCTATATGGTTAAAAGTTTGATAAATATTAATGTTGAATTTGTCCCTCGATGTCCTTTATTGCGTAACATAATATTTGAACCAATTTCGTTTTAAATTTGGTAAACAGAAAGTCATGAGATGACCCTTATCACGAAAACGAGATTTTAGCTTATATTGTTACATGTTTGTTAAATATGAAGGTTGAACATGTCCCTCGATGTCCCTTGATGCGAAACATGATATGTGAACATATTTGGTTTGAATTTCGGTAAAATGAAAGTATTGAAATGACCCTTGTCGCGAAAATGAAATGTTAGCCTATGTGGTTAGAAGTTTGATAAACAGTGAGCTTGTCCCTCGATGTCCCTTGATGCGAAACATGATATGTGAACCTATTTGGTTTCATATTCGGAAAAATGAAAGTATTGGAATGACTTTGTCGCGAAAATGAGATTTTAGCCTATATGGTTAGAAGTTTGATAAAGGTTGAACTTGTCCCTCGATCTCCCTTGATACGAAACATGATATGTGAACCTATTTGGTTTTGTATTCGGCAAAATGAAATTATTTGAATGACCATTGTCCCAAAAATGAGATTTTAGCCTATATGGTTAAAAGTTTGATAAATATTAATGTTGAATTTGTCCCTCGATGTCCTTTATTGCGTAACATAATATTTGAACCAATTTCGTTTTAAATTTGGTAAACAGAAAGTCATGAGATGACCCTTATCACGAAAACGAGATTTTAGCTTATATTGTTACATGTTTGTTAAATATGAAGGTTGAACATGTCCCTCGATGTCCCTTGATGCGAAACATGATATGTGAACATATTTGGTTTGAATTTCGGTAAAATGAAAGTATTGAAATGACCCTTGTCGCGAAAATGAAATGTTAGCCTATGTGGTTAGAAGTTTGATAAACAGTGAGCTTGTCCCTCGATGTCCCTTGATGCGAAACATGATATGTGAACCTATTTTGTTTCATATTCGGAAAAATGAAAGTATTGGAATGACTTTGTCGCGAAAATGAGATTTTAGCCTATATGGTTAGAAGTTTGATAAAGGTTGAACTTGTCCCTCGATCTCCCTTGATACGAAACATGATATGTGAACCTATTTGGTTTTGTATTCGGCCAAATGAAATTATTTGAATGACCATTGTCCCAAAAATGAGATTTTAGCCTATATGGTTAAAAGTTTGATAAATATTAATGTTGAATTTGTCCCTCGATGTCCTTTATTGCGTAACATAATATTTGAACCAATTTCGTTTTAAATTTGGTAAACAGAAAGTCATGAGATGACCCTTATCACGAAAACGAGATTTTAGCTTATATTGTTACATGTTTGTTAAATATGAAGGTTGAACATGTCCCTCGATGTCCCTTGATGCGAAACATGATATGTGAACATATTTGGTTTGAATTTCGATAAAATGAAAGTATTGAAATGACCCTTGTCGCGAAAATGAAATGTTAGCCTATGTGGTTAGAAGTTTGATAAACAGTGAGCTTGTCCCTCGATGTCCCTTGATGCGAAACATGATATGTGAACCTATTTGGTTTCATATTCGGAAAAATGAAAGTATTGGAATGACTTTGTCGCGAAAATGAGATTTTAGCCTATATGGTTAGAAGTTTGATAAAGGTTGAGCTTTTCCCTCGATCTCCCTTGATACGAAACATGATATGTGAACCTATTTGGTTTTGTATTCGGCAAAATGAAATTATTTGAATGACCATTGTCCCAAAAATGAGATTTTAGCCTATATGGTTAAAAGTTTGATAAATATTAATGTTGAATTTGTCCCTCGATGTCCTTTATTGCGTAACATAATATTTGAACCAATTTCGTTTTAAATTTGGTAAACAGAAAGTCATGAGATGACCCTTATCACGAAAACGAGATTTTAGCTTATATTGTTACATGTTTGTTAAATATGATGGTTGAACATGTCCCTCGATGTCCCTTGATGCGAAACATGATATGTGAACATATTTGGTTTGAATTTCGGTAAAATGAAAGTATTGAAATGACCCTTGTCGCGAAAATGAAATGTTAGCCTATGTGGTTAGAAGTTTGATAAACAGTGAGCTTGTCCCTCGATGTCCCTTGATGCGAAACATGATATGTGAACCTATTTGGTTTCATATTCGGAAAAATGAAAGTATTGGAATGACTTTGTCGCGAAAATGAGATTTTAGCCTATATGGTTAGAAGTTTGATAAAGGTTGAACTTGTCCCTCGATCTCCCTTGATACGAAACATGATATGTGAACCTATTTGGTTTTGTATTCGGCAAAATGAAATTATTTGAATGACCATTGTCCCAAAAATGAGATTTTAGCCTATATGGTTAAAAGTTTGATAAATATTAATGTTGAATTTGTCCCTCGATGTCCTTTATTGCGTAACATAATATTTGAACCAATTTCGTTTTAAATTTGGTAAACAGAAAGTCATGAGATGACCCTTATCACGAAAACGAGATTTTAGCTTATATTGTTACATGTTTGTTAAATATGAAGGTTGAACATGTCCCTCGATGTCCCTTGATGCGAAACATGATATGTGAACCTATTTGGTTTCATATTCGGAAAAATGAAAGTATTGGAATGACTTTGTCGCGAAAATGAGATTTTAGCCTATATGGTTAGAAGTTTGATAAAGGTTGAACTTGTCCCTCGATCTCCCTTGATACGAAACATGATATGTGAACCTATTTGGTTTTGTATTCGGCAAAATGAAATTATTTGAATGACCATTGTCCCAAAAATGAGATTTTAGCCTATATGGTTAAAAGTTTGATAAATATTAATGTTGAATTTGTCCCTCGATGTCCTTTATTGCGTAACATAATATTTGAACCAATTTCGTTTTAAATTTGGTAAACAGAAAGTCATGAGATGACCCTTATCACGAAAACGAGATTTTAGCTTATATTGTTACATGTTTGTTAAATATGAAGGTTGAACATGTCCCTCGATGTCCCTTGATGCGAAACATGATATGTGAACATATTTGGTTTGAATTTCGATAAAATGAAAGTATTGAAATGACCCTTGTCGCGAAAATGAAATGTTAGCCTATGTGGTTAGAAGTTTGATAAACAGTGAGCTTGTCCCTCGATGTCCCTTGATGCGAAACATGATATGTGAACCTATTTGGTTTCATATTCGGAAAAATGAAAGTATTGGAATGACTTTGTCGCGAAAATGAGATTTTAGCCTATATGGTTAGAAGTTTGATAAAGGTTGAGCTTTTCCCTCGATCTCCCTTGATACGAAACATGATATGTGAACCTATTTGGTTTTGTATTCGGCAAAATGAAATTATTTGAATGACCATTGTCCCAAAAATGAGATTTTAGCCTATATGGTTAAAAGTTTGATAAATATTAATGTTGAATTTGTCCCTCGATGTCCTTTATTGCGTAACATAATATTTGAACCAATTTCGTTTTAAATTTGGTAAACAGAAAGTCATGAGATGACCCTTATCACGAAAACGAGATTTTAGCTTATATTGTTACATGTTTGTTAAATATGAAGGTTGAACATGTCCCTCGATGTCCCTTGATGCGAAACATGATATGTGAACATATTTGGTTTGAATTTCGGTAAAATGAAAGTATTGAAATGACCCTTGTCGCGAAAATGAAATGTTAGCCTATGTGGTTAGAAGTTTGATAAACAGTGAGCTTGTCCCTCGATGTCCCTTGATGCGAAACATGATATGTGAACCTATTTGGTTTCATATTCGGAAAAATGAAAGTATTGGAATGACTTTGTCGCGAAAATGAGATTTTAGCCTATATGGTTAGAAGTTTGATAAAGGTTGAACTTGTCCCTCGATCTCCCTTGATACGAAACATGATATGTGAACCTATTTGGTTTTGTATTCGGCAAAATGAAATTATTTGAATGACCATTGTCCCAAAAATGAGATTTTAGCCTATATGGTTAAAAGTTTGATAAATATTAATGTTGAATTTGTCCCTCGATGTCCTTTATTGCGTAACATAATATTTGAACCAATTTCGTTTTAAATTTGGTAAACAGAAAGTCATGAGATGACCCTTATCACGAAAACGAGATTTTAGCTTATATTGTTACATGTTTGTTAAATATGAAGGTTGAACATGTCCCTCGATGTCCCTTGATGCGAAACATGATATGTGAACATATTTGGTTTGAATTTCGATAAAATGAAAGTATTGAAATGACCCTTGTCGCGAAAATGAAATGTTAGCCTATGTGGTTAGAAGTTTGATAAACAGTGAGCTTGTCCCTCGATGTCCCTTGATGCGAAACATGATATGTGAACCTATTTGGTTTCATATTCGGAAAAATGAAAGTATTGGAATGACTTTGTCGCGAAAATGAGATTTTAGCCTATATGGTTAGAAGTTTGATAAAGGTTGAGCTTGTCCCTCGATCTCCCTTGATACGAAACATGATATGTGAACCTATTTGGTTTTGTATTCGGCAAAATGAAATTATTTGAATGACCATTGTCCCAAAAATGAGATTTTAGCCTATATGGTTAAAAGTTTGATAAATATTAATGTTGAATTTGTCCCTCGATGTCCTTTATTGCGTAACATAATATTTGAACCAATTTCGTTTTAAATTTGGTAAACAGAAAGTCATGAGATGACCCTTATCACGAAAACGAGATTTTAGCTTATATTGTTACATGTTTGTTAAATATGAAGGTTGAACATGTCCCTCGATGTCCCTTGATGCGAAACATGATATGTGAACATATTTGGTTTGAATTTCGATAAAATGAAAGTATTGAAATGACCCTTGTCGCGAAAATGAAATGTTAGCCTATGTGGTTAGAAGTTTGATAAACAGTGAGCTTGTCCCTCGATGTCCCTTGATGCGAAACATGATATGTGAACCTATTTGGTTTCATATTCGGAAAAATGAAAGTATTGGAATGACTTTGTCGCGAAAATGAGATTTTAGCCTATATGGTTAGAAGTTTGATAAAGGTTGAGCTTGTCCCTCGATCTCCCTTGATACGAAACATGATATGTGAACCTATTTGGTTTTGTATTCGGCAAAATGAAATTATTTGAATGACCATTGTCCCAAAAATGAGATTTTAGCCTATATGGTTAAAAGTTTGATAAATATTAATGTTGAATTTGTCCCTCGATGTCCTTTATTGCGTAACATAATATTTGAACCAATTTCGTTTTAAATTTGGTAAACAGAAAGTCATGAGATGACCCTTATCACGAAAACGAGATTTTAGCTTATATTGTTACATGTTTGTTAAATATGAAGGTTGAACATGTCCCTCGATGTCCCTTGATGCGAAACATGATATGTGAACATATTTGGTTTGAATTTCGGTAAAATGAAAGTATTGAAATGACCCTTGTCGCGAAAATGAAATGTTAGCCTATGTGGTTAGAAGTTTGATAAACAGTGAGCTTGTCCCTCGATGTCCCTTGATGCGAAACATGATATGTGAACCTATTTGGTTTCATATTCGGAAAAATGAAAGTATTGGAATGACTTTGTCGCGAAAATGAGATTTTAGCCTATATGGTTAGAAGTTTGATAAAGGTTGAACTTGTCCCTCGATCTCCCTTGATACGAAACATGATATGTGAACCTATTTGGTTTTGTATTCGGCAAAATGAAATTATTTGAATGACCATTGTCCCAAAAATGAGATTTTAGCCTATATGGTTAAAAGTTTGATAAATATTAATGTTGAATTTGTCCCTCGATGTCCTTTATTGCGTAACATAATATTTGAACCAATTTCGTTTTAAATTTGGTAAACAGAAAGTCATGAGATGACCCTTATCACGAAAACGAGATTTTAGCTTATATTGTTACATGTTTGTTAAATATGAAGGTTGAACATGTCCCTCGATGTCCCTTGATGCGAAACATGATATGTGAACATATTTGGTTTGAATTTCGATAAAATGAAAGTATTGAAATGACCCTTGTCGCGAAAATGAAATGTTAGCCTATGTGGTTAGAAGTTTGATAAACAGTGAGCTTGTCCCTCGATGTCCCTTGATGCGAAACATGATATGTGAACCTATTTGGTTTCATATTCGGAAAAATGAAAGTATTGGAATGACTTTGTCGCGAAAATGAGATTTTAGCCTATATGGTTAGAAGTTTGATAAAGGTTGAGCTTGTCCCTCGATCTCCCTTGATACGAAACATGATATGTGAACCTATTTGGTTTTGTATTCGGCAAAATGAAATTATTTGAATGACCATTGTCCCAAAAATGAGATTTTAGCCTATATGGTTAAAAGTTTGATAAATATTAATGTTGAATTTGTCCCTCGATGTCCTTTATTGCGTAACATAATATTTGAACCAATTTCGTTTTAAATTTGGTAAACAGAAAGTCATGAGATGACCCTTATCACGAAAACGAGATTTTAGCTTATATTGTTACATGTTTGTTAAATATGAAGGCTGAACATGTCCCTCGATGTCCCTTGATGCGAAACATGATATGTGAACATATTTGGTTTGAATTTCGGTAAAATGAAAGTATTGAAATGACCCTTGTCGCGAAAATGAAATGTTAGCCTATGTGGTTAGAAGTTTGATAAACAGTGAGCTTGTCCCTCGATGTCCCTTGATGCGAAACATGATATGTGAACCTATTTGGTTTCATATTCGGAAAAATGAAAGTATTGGAATGACTTTGTCGCGAAAATGAGATTTTAGCCTATATGGTTAGAAGTTTGATAAAGGTTGAACTTGTCCCTCGATCTCCCTTGATACGAAACATGATATGTGAACCTATTTGGTTTTGTATTCGGCAAAATGAAATTATTTGAATGACCATTGTCCCAAAAATGAGATTTTAGCCTATATGGTTAAAAGTTTGATAAATATTAATGTTGAATTTGTCCCTCGATGTCCTTTATTGCGTAACATAATATTTGAACCAATTTCGTTTTAAATTTGGTAAACAGAAAGTCATGAGATGACCCTTATCACGAAAACGAGATTTTAGCTTATATTGTTACATGTTTGTTAAATATGAAGGTTGAACATGTCCCTCGATGTCCCTTGATGCGAAACATGATATGTGAACATATTTGGTTTGAATTTCGGTAAAATGAAAGTATTGAAATGACCCTTGTCGCGAAAATGAAATGTTAGCCTATGTGGTTAGAAGTTTGATAAACAGTGAGCTTGTCCCTCGATGTCCCTTGATGCGAAACATGATATGTGAACCTATTTGGTTTCATATTCGGAAAAATGAAAGTATTGGAATGACTTTGTCGCGAAAATGAGATTTTAGCCTATATGGTTAGAAGTTTGATAAAGGTTGAACTTGTCCCTCGATCTCCCTTGATACGAAACATGATATGTGAACCTATTTGGTTTTGTATTCGGCAAAATGAAATTATTTGAATGACCATTGTCCCAAAAATGAGATTTTAGCCTATATGGTTAAAAGTTTGATAAATATTAATGTTGAATTTGTCCCTCGATGTCCTTTATTGCGTAACATAATATTTGAACCAATTTCGTTTTAAATTTGGTAAACAGAAAGTCATGAGATGACCCTTATCACGAAAACGAGATTTTAGCTTATATTGTTACATGTTTGTTAAATATGAAGGTTGAACATGTCCCTCGATGTCCCTTGATGCGAAACATGATATGTGAACATATTTGGTTTGAATTTCGGTAAAATGAAAGTATTGAAATGACCCTTGTCGCGAAAATAAAATGTTAGCCTATGTGGTTAGAAGTTTGATAAACAGTGAGCTTGTCCCTCGATGTCCCTTGATGCGAAACATGATATGTGAACCTATTTGGTTTCATATTCGGAAAAATGAAAGTATTGGAATGACTTTGTCGCGAAAATGAGATTTTAGCCTATATGGTAAGAAGTTTGATAAAGGTTGAACTTGTCCCTCGATCTCCCTTGATACGAAACATGATATGTGAACCTATTTGGTTTTGTATTCGGCAAAATGAAATTATTTGAATGACCATTGTCCCAAAAATGAGATTTTAGCCTATATGGTTAAAAGTTTGATAAATATTAATGTTGAATTTGTCCCTCGATGTCCTTTATTGCGTAACATAATATTTGAACCAATTTCGTTTTAAATTTGGTAAACAGAAAGTCATGAGATGACCCTTATCACGAAAACGAGATTTTAGCTTATATTGTTACATGTTTGTTAAATATGAAGGTTGAAATCTTGGTTGTTTGAATGATAATATGAACTTGTGATTTTTATGGATGACGAAATTTAATGAAAATTTGATGGATTTTCGTGTAAAATGTGGACTGGACAGAAAGTGACGCTTTAGAGATAACAAGACTCAGAATGATGGAAAAGAGATAGAAGATGGAGACACTCAAATTCCCAATCCAAGGAATATGATTGCCTAGTGTATGATCGCCACAAGAAACGTGGTTTCTTGATAAGATCAGATAATGGTCCAATCCAGAACCTAAGAGCAATTACTCTCAAATTACACAAAGTGTAAAAATTTAGCAAAATTCTCTATTCCTCATGTGAGTTACACGCCCCCCTTATATAGGAATGGCATTTTGATTCTGATTTAAGCATAATGTAACTCCTAGAAAATAAAAAGACTTTAGCCATTATTATTTGGAGGCTGAATAATTACAAGAAAAGTTACAAAATGGAGAATAACTCATGGGCTGCCATTGATGATGATTGTTGATTAGAGGAGTTTCAGAATTGGAGAAGTTAGAGCTGAAAGGAAAGTTTCAGAATTGAATACCATATTGAATAGCAATAGTAGTGGCAATCATTTATTCCCATATTTGGCAGCTCCCTCTCTCCTCTTGTACGCCCACTTCTTGCTCTTCTTTTATCATATTTTGACTCTCTTGATTCAGCCTTTATTTTCCATAAAAGAAACACACCAAACAAAAAAAACACGCCATTTAAAGCTTTGGAGGCTTTAAAATGGGTTTAACACAAAGAAAATTCAAACTTTAGTGTTTTTGGACCAAAATTGGTCCCTTGCACTTTTATTACATCATAATTCAAATAAAAGCATCAAAATGGGGCAGCAAGCCCATATGTCACGTCTTGGTCATGTATTTGGATGAGAAGTATAAACTTTGGTTCATTTCCTTGCACTTGCTCCAGGCCTTTTAGTGACTTGGTAATGAATTGGTTTAGAGCCTCATTGACTCTTCTTGCACGTGCCCTTGTCATAGGACCTCCTAAGCTTTGGATTGCATCACCTATGTCTTGATGGCCTATGTCCTCATCATCCCCTCCCTCTTGAAAAGAATTCGACCTCGAATTGAACTCGTCATCACCTGCATCAAAAGGAGACAAATCAGAGACATTGAAAGTAGCACTTACCCCATACTCACCGGGAAGCTCTATCTTGTAGGCATTGTCATTGATCCTAGAGAGTACTTGAAAAGGTCCATCTCCTCTAGGTTGAAGTTTCGACTTCCTTTGTGATGGAAACCTTTCCTTTCTCATATGTACCCAAACCAAATCTCCGGGTTCAAATACAACCTTCTTTCTCCCTTTGTTGGCATTTTTTGCATAACTTTCATTTTTCTTTTCAATTTGCCATTTTACTTGCTCATGTAATTTTCTCACAAATTCAGCTTTAGCTTTTCCATCTTTATGCTTCAAAAGAGATGTGTTAGGCAATGGTAACAAATCAAGAGGTGTTAAAGGATTAAAACCATACACAATCTCAAAGGGTGAATGTTGTGTAGTGCTATGGACAGCCCTATTGTAAGCAAACTCTACATGAGGCAACCATTCCTCCCACATTTTTAAATTCTTTTTAAGAACAGCCCTAAGGAGAGTTGAAAGAGTTCTATTCACTACCTCAGTTTGCCCATCTGTTTGGGGATGACAAGTAGTGGAAAATAGTAGCTTTGTTCCCACCTTACCCCACAAGGTCCTCCAAAAATGGCTTAAGAACTTGGTGTCACGATCTGAGACAATGCTTCTTGGTAAGCCATGAAGGCGCACAACTTCCTTAAAGAATAAATCAGCAACATGGCAAGCATCATCCACTTTTTTGCATGGGATAAAATGTGCCATCTTTGAAAACCTGTCCACAACAACAAAAATAGAATCTTTTCCATTCTTTGTTCTAGGAAGCCCCAAAACAAAGTCCATGGAAATGTCAATCCAAGGAAATTCAGGCACAGGCAAAGGAGTATACAAACCATGAGGCATAACTTTTGATTTTGCCTTTTTACACACAATGCATCTTTCACAAAATTTTTGAACATCAATTTTCATATGAGGCCAATAAAAGTGTTCTTGCAAAAATTCTAGAGTTTTAGAAACCCCAAAATGCCCCATTAACCCTCCCTCATGCGCCTCCTTCACAAGTAATTCTCTAATGGAACTTTTGGGCACACATAGTCTTTTTTCTTTAAATAAGTAACCATTGTGCCTAAAATATCCATTGAGGGCAGCATGCTCACAAGCTAAAAACTTTGAAGAAAATTCAAGATCATTTTCATACAACTCTTTAATATGCTCAAGACCAAAAACTTTTGTTTCAAGAGTAGAAAGTAAAACATACCTTCTTGAAAGTGCATCTGCAACCACATTAGCTTTGCCTTTCTTGTGCTTAATCACATATGGAAATTGTTCAAGAAATTCAACCCATTTGGCATGTCTCTTGTTCAACTTACCTTGCCCTTTTAAATGTTTCAAAGATTCATGATCACTATGAATGACAAATTCTTTGGGCAGTAGGTAATGTTGCCAAGTTTGCAATGCCCTAACTAAGGCATACAATTCCTTATCATAAGTGGAGTAATTTAGGGCAGCCCCTTTTATTTTCTCACTAAAATAAGCAATTGGATGACCTTCTTGCATCAAAACAGCACCAATTCCAACATTGGAAGCATCACATTCAATTTCAAAAGATTTAGAAAAATTTGGTAATGCAAGTATTGGTGCTTGGGTGAGTTTTTCTTTTAGGGCAGCAAAGGCTTGCTCTTGTTTCTCACCCCATTTAAAACCAACTTCTTTTTTGACAATTTCATTAAGAGGTGCAGCCAAGGTACTAAAATCCTTTACAAACCTCCTATAGAAACTAGCTAAGCCATGAAAACTTCTTACCTCACTTACATTTTTGGGTGCTGGCCATTCTTGGATTGCTTTAACCTTCTCTTCATCAACATGGACACCTTTAGAGCTTATAACAAATCCTAAGAAAATCACATGATCGGTGCAAAAGACACATTTTTCCAAATTTGCATACAAATTTTCTTGTCTTAGCACATGCAAAACAGACCTTAAGTGACAACAATGATCCTCCAAATTTTTGCTATAGATCAAGATATCATCAAAATAGACAACAACAAATTTTCCCAAAAATTCTCTCAAAACATGGTTCATTAATCTCATGAATGTACTAGGTGCATTAGTTAAACCAAAAGGCATAACCAACCACTCATACAAACCATATTTTGTTTTAAAAGCAGTTTTCCATTCATCCCCCTCCCTAATTCTTATTTGATGATACCCACTTTTCAAATCAATTTTCGAAAATAAGCATGCACCAAACAATTCATCAAGTAAGTCATCTAACCTAGGGATTGGATGTCTATATTTGATGGTAATGTTATTAATAGCCCTACAATCAGTACACATTCTCCAACTACCATCTTTTTTTGGGACTAAAATAACAGGAACAGCACATGGACTTAAACTTTCTCTTACCCATCCTTTACTTACCAATTCAGCAACTTGTTTTTGAATCTCTTGAGTTTGTTGTGGATTGCTTCGGTAGGCTGGCCTATTAGGCAAGGATGCTCCTGGAACGAGGTCAATGTGATGTTCAATACCTCGTATAGGGGGTAAACCATTTGGTATCTCCTTAGGAAACAAGTCCTCAAATTCCTGCAAAAGAAATTCAACACAACTCGGCAAATCTTGAGTGTTAGGAGTGTTATTCAACAAGGCCACCTCTTTGCAAAATAGCAAATATAGGGGCTGTTTAGTAGCAATGGCATCTTTTATCTCTTCTTTTTTTGCCATTAGACTTTCATTGTATTCTTTTTTTTCATTCTTTTCTTCTTTTTTTTCATTCTTTTTTTCATTCTTTTCTTCTTTTTTTTCATTCTTTTTTTCATTCTTTTCTTCTTTTTTCCCATTCTTTTCTTTTTCTTTTCTTTCTTTTTCTTTTTCTTTTCTTTCTTTTTCTTTTTCTTGTTCATATTTTTCTTTCATTTTCTTTTGATCTTCTCTAACATCACTAGGACTTAATGGTGCAAGAGTGATCTTTTGGCCAAAATGCACAAAAGAGTATTTATTGGTACGACCATCATGATGGACACTTCTATCAAATTGCCAAGGTCTCCCTAACAGCAAATGACACGCCTCCATTGGTACTACATCACACAACACAACATCTTCATACTTCCCAATTTTAAAACAAACCTCTACTTGTTTGTCAACAAGCATTTCTACATTTTCACTAAGCCATTGAAGTTTGTAAGGCCTAATGTGAGGTTTTGTTTCTAACTCCATTTTAGACACCAAGCGTGTACTAGCAACATTAGTACAACTACCTCCATCAATAATTAGAGAGCATACCTTTCCTTGCACAAGACATCTTGTATGAAAAAGATTTTCCCTTTGATTTGATTCTTCCTCCTTGGCTTGGTTCCCCAACATCCTCCTAATCATGAAAAATTCTCCACTTGGTATTTCTTCATCCTCCTCTTTACAATCCTCTTCATATCCTTCAAACTCCTCATTGTAACCTTCCTCAACCACCTCCACAAGCATAGTTCTCCTTGTTGGACATTGAGAAGCTATATGGCCTAGGCCTTGGCACTTGTAACATTTAACAACCTTGTTAGTTGAAACAACTTGAGAAGGATTAGTTGAAACAATTTTACCTTTGTTTTCAACCGTGGCCTCTTTAGATGATGATGATGATGCACCCTCCTTTTTAACACTACTCTTCCAATTTGTAGAATTAAAATTTGTAGTGCTCTTTCTCATTTGGCTCTTTCTCTTGAGTTGCTGTTCAACCTTAATAGCTTGATGTACCAAATCCTCCAATTGCACATAGTGATGCAGCTCCACTATGTCACTTATGTCACGGTTTAAGCCATTAAGGAACCTCGCCATGGTTGCTTCATCTTCTTCCTCTACATTGGCTCTGATTTTTGCAACCTCCATCTCCTTATAGTACTCATCTACACTTTTGTTGCCTTGCTTGAGACTTTGTAATCTGTTGTGCAAATCTCTACGGTAATAGGACGGCACAAACCTTCTTCTCATGAGCCTCTTCATCTCTTCCCACGTTTCTATGGCTGGTTCATTGGACCTCCTTCTTTCTTTCACTAATTGATCCCACCACACCAATGCATATTCTGTAAATTCAATGGAAGCAACCTGCACTTTTTGAACATCAGTATAATTGTTACAAGTAAAAATCTGTTCAATTTTCGTTTCCCACTCTAAGTATGCCTCAGGGTCACTTTTCCCAATGAAAGATGGTACTTTGATTTTGATACCACTCAGCCTATTATCATCACGCCTAGGTCCTCCATTATTTATCACTGGCCCATTTTGTTGGGCCTGTTCTAAGTTATCAATTTTCTCATGAATGGCTTGAGTCTCTTCTCTCATCATTGCTGTCATACGAGTCATGAGAGCATCTAACAGCAATTTATTTTGTGGATTAAACTCTTCACTCATTGTCACTCAATTTGCTCTTTTAGTTCTTTAAAGAAACCAAAATCAATCAACACAAGAAACTAAATTTCAAAATGACAAACACACACTAAACAACCAAAAGGAAACAAAACAACAGGAAAAAAAAACAAAATTCACAAAGACAAGAGAAATAGAAACAGAAAAAAAAAATGTGAGATAAGAACAATTAGCTCACAAAATTTAAAAGGACTAGAGTGTGGCAGCAACAATGATTTTTTTTTTGTTGAAAAAATCACAATTTAAACAACCAGAATCTCAATATATTTTTTTTTTTGATTTTTTTTCGAATTTTTTTTTCTAATATTTTTTTTTTCGAATTTAATAACTCAAATGGAAATAAAAAGTGATGAAGAACCTGAAATCACAATTTTTGAACAAAGGTCCAATTCGAACCTTGCTCTGATTACCACTTGATGACCAACCAGTTTGGGCACTTGGTCTTGCTTTGATTTCTTTCAATTCTTGGTTGTTTGAATGATAATATGAACTTGTGATTTTTATGGATGACGAAATTTAATGAAAATTTGATGGATTTTCGTGTAAAATGTGGACTGGACAGAAAGTGACGCTTTAGAGATAACAAGACTCAGAATGATGGAAAAGAGATAGAAGATGGAGACACTCAAATTCCCAATCCAAGGAATATGATTGCCTAGTGTATGATCGCCACAAGAAACGTGGTTTCTTGATAAGATCAGATAATGGTCCAATCCAGAACCTAAGAGCAATTACTCTCAAATTACACAAAGTGTAAAAATTTAGCAAAATTCTCTATTCCTCATGTGAGTTACACGCCCCCCTTATATAGGAATGGCATTTTGATTCTGATTTAAGCATAATGTAACTCCTAGAAAATAAAAAGACTTTAGCCATTATTATTTGGAGGCTGAATAATTACAAGAAAAGTTACAAAATGGAGAATAACTCATGGGCTGCCATTGATGATGATTGTTGATTAGAGGAGTTTCAGAATTGGAGAAGTTAGAGCTGAAAGGAAAGTTTCAGAATTGAATACCATATTGAATAGCAATAGTAGTGGCAATCATTTATTCCCATATTTGGCAGCTCCCTCTCTCCTCTTGTACGCCCACTTCTTGCTCTTCTTTTATCATATTTTGACTCTCTTGATTCAGCCTTTATTTTCCATAAAAGAAACACACCAAACAAAAAAAACACGCCATTTAAAGCTTTGGAGGCTTTAAAATGGGTTTAACACAAAGAAAATTCAAACTTTAGTGTTTTTGGACCAAAATTGGTCCCTTGCACTTTTATTACATCATAATTCAAATAAAAGCATCAAAATGGGGCAGCAAGCCCATATGTCACGTCTTGGTCATGTATTTGGATGAGAAGTATAAACTTTGGTTCATTTCCTTGCACTTGCTCCAGGCCTTTTAGTGACTTGGTAATGAATTGGTTTAGAGCCTCATTGACTCTTCTTGCACGTGCCCTTGTCATAGGACCTCCTAAGCTTTGGATTGCATCACCTATGTCTTGATGGCCTATGTCCTCATCAAATATTTGAACCAATTTCGTTTTAAATTTGGTAAACAGAAAGTCATGAGATGACCCTTATCACGAAAACGAGATTTTAGCTTATATTGTTACATGTTTGTTAAATATGAAGGTTGAACATGTCCCTCGATGTCCCTTGATGCGAAACATGATATGTGAACATATTTGGTTTGAATTTCGGTAAAATGAAAGTATTGAAATGACCCTTGTCGCGAAAATGAAATGTTAGCCTATGTGGTTAGAAGTTTGATAAACAGTGAGCTTGTCCCTCGATGTCCCTTGATGCGAAACATGATATGTGAACCTATTTGGTTTCATATTCGGAAAAATGAAAGTATTGGAATGACTTTGTCGTGAAAATGAGATTTTAGCCTATATGGTTAGAAGTTTGATAAAGGTTGAACTTGTCCCTCGATCTCCCTTGATACGAAACATGATATGTGAACCTATTTGGTTTTGTATTCGGCAAAATGAAATTATTTGAATGACCATTGTCCCAAAAATGAGATTTTAGCCTATATGGTTAAAAGTTTGATAAATATTAATGTTGAATTTGTCCCTCGATGTCCTTTATTGCGTAACATAATATTTGAACCAATTTCGTTTTAAATTTGGTAAATAGAAAGTCATGAGATGACCCTTATCACGAAAACGAGATTTTAGCTTATATTGTTACATGTTTGTTAAATATGAAGGTTGAACATGTCCCTCGATGTCCCTTGATGCGAAACATGATATGTGAACATATTTGGTTTGAATTTCGTTAAAATGAAAGTATTGAAATGACCCTTGTCGCGAAAATGAAATGTTAGCCTATGTGGTTAGAAGTTTGATAAACAGTGAGCTTGTCCCTCGATGTCCCTTGATGCGAAACATGATATGCGAACCTATTTGGTTTCATATTCGGAAAAATGAAAGTATTGGAATGACTTTGTCGCGAAAATGAGATTTTAGCCTATATGGTTAGAAGTTTGATAAAGGTTGAACTTGTCCCTCGATCTCCGTTGATACGAAACATGATATGTGAACCTATTTGGTATTGTATTCGGCAAAATGAAATTATTTGAATGACCATTGTCCCAAAAATGAGATTTTAGCCTATATGGTTAAAAGTTTGATAAATATTAATGTTGAATTTGTCCCTCGATGTCCTTTATTGCGTAACATAATATTTGAACCAATTTCGTTTTAAATTTGGTAAACAGAAAGTCATGAGATGACCCTTATCACGAAAACGAGATTTTAGCTTATATTGTTACATGTTTGTTAAATATGAAGGTTGAACATGTCCCTCGATGTCCCTTGATGCGAAACATGATATGTGAACATATTTGGTTTGAATTTCGGTAAAATGAAAGTATTGAAATGACCCTTGTCGCGAAAATGAAATGTTAGCCTATGTGGTTAGAAGTTTGATAAACAGTGAGCTTGTCCCTCGATGTCCCTTGATGCGAAACATGATATGTGAACCTATTTGGTTTCATATTCGGAAAAATGAAAGTATTGGAATGACTTTGTCGTGAAAATGAGATTTTAGCCTATATGGTTAGAAGTTTGATAAAGGTTGAACTTGTCCCTCGATCTCCCTTGATACGAAACATGATATGTGAACCTATTTGGTTTTGTATTCGGCAAAATGAAATTATTTGAATGACCATTGTCCCAAAAATGAGATTTTAGCCTATATGGTTAAAAGTTTGATAAATATTAATGTTGAATTTGTCCCTCGATGTCCTTTATTGCGTAACATAATATTTGAACCAATTTCGTTTTAAATTTGGTAAACAGAAAGTCATGAGATGACCCTTATCACGAAAACGAGATTTTAGCTTATATTGTTACATGTTTGTTAAATATGAAGGTTGAACATGTCCCTCGATGTCCCTTGATGCGAAACATGATATGTGAACATATTTGGTTTGAATTTCGGTAAAATGAAAGTATTGAAATGACCCTTGTCGCGAAAATGAAATGTTAGCCTATGTGGTTAGAAGTTTGATAAACAGTGAGCTTGTCCCTCGATGTCCCTTGATGCGAAACATGATATGTGAACCTATTTGGTTTCATATTCGGAAAAATGAAAGTATTGGAATGACTTTGTCGTGAAAATGAGATTTTAGCCTATATGGTTAGAAGTTTGATAAAGGTTGAACTTGTCCCTCGATCTCCCTTGATACGAAACATGATATGTGAACCTATTTGGTTTTGTATTCGGCAAAATGAAATTATTTGAATGACCATTGTCCCAAAAATGAGATTTTAGCCTATATGGTTAAAAGTTTGATAAATATTAATGTTGAATTTGTCCCTCGATGTCCTTTATTGCGTAACATAATATTTGAACCAATTTCGTTTTAAATTTGGTAAACAGAAAGTCATGAGATGACCCTTATCACGAAAACGAGATTTTAGCTTATATTGTTACATGTTTGTTAAATATGAAGGTTGAACATGTCCCTCGATGTCCCTTGATGCGAAACATGATATGTGAACATATTTGGTTTGAATTTCGGTAAAATGAAAGTATTGAAATGACCCTTGTCGCGAAAATGAAATGTTAGCCTATGTGGTTAGAAGTTTGATAAACAGTGAGCTTGTCCCTCGATGTCCCTTGATGCGAAACATGATATGTGAACCTATTTGGTTTCATATTCGGAAAAATGAAAGTATTGGAATGACTTTGTCGTGAAAATGAGATTTTAGCCTATATGGTTAGAAGTTTGATAAAGGTTGAACTTGTCCCTCGATCTCCCTTGATACGAAACATGATATGTGAACCTATTTGGTTTTGTATTCGGCAAAATGAAATTATTTGAATGACCATTGTCCCAAAAATGAGATTTTAGCCTATATGGTTAAAAGTTTGATAAATATTAATGTTGAATTTGTCCCTCGATGTCCTTTATTGCGTAACATAATATTTGAACCAATTTCGTTTTAAATTTGGTAAATAGAAAGTCATGAGATGACCCTTATCACGAAAACGAGATTTTAGCTTATATTGTTACATGTTTGTTAAATATGAAGGTTGAACATGTCCCTCGATGTCCCTTGATGCGAAACATGATATGTGAACATATTTGGTTTGAATTTCGTTAAAATGAAAGTATTGAAATGACCCTTGTCGCGAAAATGAAATGTTAGCCTATGTGGTTAGAAGTTTGATAAACAGTGAGCTTGTCCCTCGATGTCCCTTGATGCGAAACATGATATGCGAACCTATTTGGTTTCATATTCGGAAAAATGAAAGTATTGGAATGACTTTGTCGTGAAAATGAGATTTTAGCCTATATGGTTAGAAGTTTGATAAAGGTTGAACTTGTCCCTCGATCTCCCTTGATACGAAACATGATATGTGAACCTATTTGGTTTTGTATTCGGCAAAATGAAATTATTTGAATGACCATTGTCCCAAAAATGAGATTTTAGCCTATATGGTTAAAAGTTTGATAAATATTAATGTTGAATTTGTCCCTCGATGTCCTTTATTGCGTAACATAATATTTGAACCAATTTCGTTTTAAATTTGGTAAACAGAAAGTCATGAGATGACCCTTATCACGAAAACGAGATTTTAGCTTATATTGTTACATGTTTGTTAAATATGAAGGTTGAACATGTCCCTCGATGTCCCTTGATGCGAAACATGATATGTGAACATATTTGGTTTGAATTTCGGTAAAATGAAAGTATTGAAATGACCCTTGTCGCGAAAATGAAATGTTAGCCTATGTGGTTAGAAGTTTGATAAACAGTGAGCTTGTCCCTCGATGTCCCTTGATGTGAAACATGATATGCGAACCTATTTGGTTTCATATTCGGAAAAATGAAAGTATTGGAATGACTTTGTCGTGAAAATGAGATTTTAGCCTATATGGTTAGAAGTTTGATAAAGGTTGAACTTGTCCCTCGATCTCCCTTGATACGAAACATGATATGTGAACCTATTTGGTTTTGTATTCGGCAAAATGAAATTATTTGAATGACCATTGTCCCAAAAATGAGATTTTAGCCTATATGGTTAAAAGTTTGATAAATATTAATGTTGAATTTGTCCCTCGATGTACTTTATTGCGTAACATAATATTTGAACCAATTTCGTTTTAAATTTGGTAAACAGAAAGTCATGAGATGACCCTTATCACGAAAACGAGATTTTAGCTTATATTGTTACATGTTTGTTAAATATGAAGGTTGAACATGTCCCTCGATGTCCCTTGATGCGAAACATGATATGTGAACATATTTGGTTTGAATTTCGGTAAAATGAAAGTATTGAAATGACCCTTGTCGCGAAAATGAAATGTTAGCCTATGTGGTTAGAAGTTTGATAAACAGTGAGCTTGTCCCTCGATGTCCCTTGATGTGAAACATGATATGTGAACCTATTTGGTTTCATATTCGGAAAAATGAAAGTATTGGAATGACTTTGTCGTGAAAATGAGATTTTAGCCTATATGGTTAGAAGTTTGATAAAGGTTGAACTTGTCCCTCGATCTCCCTTGATACGAAACATGATATGTGAACCTATTTGGTTTTGTATTCGGCAAAATGAAATTATTTGAATGACCATTGTCCCAAAAATGAGATTTTAGCCTATATGGTTAAAAGTTTGATAAATATTAATGTTGAATTTGTCCCTCGATGTCCTTTATTGCGTAACATAATATTTGAACCAATTTCGTTTTAAATTTGGTAAATAGAAAGTCATGAGATGACCCTTATCACGAAAACGAGATTTTAGCTTATATTGTTACATGTTTGTTAAATATGAAGGTTGAACATGTCCCTCGATGTCCCTTGATGCGAAACATGATATGTGAACATATTTGGTTTGAATTTCGTTAAAATGAAAGTATTGAAATGACCCTTGTCGCGAAAATGAAATGTTAGCCTATGTGGTTAGAAGTTTGATAAACAGTGAGCTTGTCCCTCGATGTCCCTTGATGCGAAACATGATATGCGAACCTATTTGGTTTCATATTCGGAAAAATGAAAGTATTGGAATGACTTTGTCGTGAAAATGAGATTTTAGCCTATATGGTTAGAAGTTTGATAAAGGTTGAACTTGTCCCTCGATCTCCCTTGATACGAAACATGATATGTGAACCTATTTGGTTTTGTATTCGGCAAAATGAAATTATTTGAATGACCATTGTCCCAAAAATGAGATTTTAGCCTATATGGTTAAAAGTTTGATAAATATTAATGTTGAATTTGTCCCTCGATGTCCTTTATTGCGTAACATAATATTTGAACCAATTTCGTTTTAAATTTGGTAAACAGAAAGTCATGAGATGACCCTTATCACGAAAACGAGATTTTAGCTTATATTGTTACATGTTTGTTAAATATGAAGGTTGAACATGTCCCTCGATGTCCCTTGATGCGAAACATGATATGTGAACATATTTGGTTTGAATTTCGGTAAAATGAAAGTATTGAAATGACCCTTGTCGCGAAAATGAAATGTTAGCCTATGTGGTTAGAAGTTTGATAAACAGTGAGCTTGTCCCTCGATGTCCCTTGATGTGAAACATGATATGCGAACCTATTTGGTTTCATATTCGGAAAAATGAAAGTATTGGAATGACTTTGTCGTAAAAATGAGATTTTAGCCTATATGGTTAGAAGTTTGATAAAGGTTGAACTTGTCCCTCGATCTCCCTTGATACGAAACATGATATGTGAACCTATTTGGTTTTGTATTCGGCAAAATGAAATTATTTGAATGACCATTGTCCCAAAAATGAGATTTTAGCCTATATGGTTAAAAGTTTGATAAATATTAATGTTGAATTTGTCCCTCGATGTCCTTTATTGCGTAACATAATATTTGAACCAATTTCGTTTTAAATTTGGTAAACAGAAAGTCATGAGATGACCCTTATCACGAAAACGAGATTTTAGCTTATATTGTTACATGTTTGTTAAATATGAAGGTTGAACATGTCCCTCGATGTCCCTTGATGCGAAACATGATATGTGAACATATTTGGTTTGAATTTCGGTAAAATGAAAGTATTGAAATGACCCTTGTCGCGAAAATGAAATGTTAGCCTATGTGGTTAGAAGTTTGATAAACAGTGAGCTTGTCCCTCGATGTCCCTTGATGTGAAACATGATATGTGAACCTATTTGGTTTCATATTCGGAAAAATGAAAGTATTGGAATGACTTTGTCGTGAAAATGAGATTTTAGCCTATATGGTTAGAAGTTTGATAAAGGTTGAACTTGTCCCTCGATCTCCCTTGATACGAAACATGATATGTGAACCTATTTGGTTTTGTATTCGGCAAAATGAAATTATTTGAATGACCATTGTCCCAAAAATGAGATTTTAGCCTATATGGTTAAAAGTTTGATAAATATTAATGTTGAATTTGTCCCTCGATGTCCTTTATTGCGTAACATAATATTTGAACCAATTTCGTTTTAAATTTGGTAAATAGAAAGTCATGAGATGACCCTTATCACGAAAACGAGATTTTAGCTTATATTGTTACATGTTTGTTAAATATGAAGGTTGAACATGTCCCTCGATGTCCCTTGATGCGAAACATGATATGTGAACATATTTGGTTTGAATTTCGTTAAAATGAAAGTATTGAAATGACCCTTGTCGCGAAAATGAAATGTTAGCCTATGTGGTTAGAAGTTTGATAAACAGTGAGCTTGTCCCTCGATGTCCCTTGATGCGAAAAATGATATGCGAACCTATTTGGTTTCATATTCGGAAAAATGAAAGTATTGGAATGACTTTGTCGCGAAAATGAGATTTTAGCCTATATGGTTAGAAGTTTGATAAAGGTTGAACTTGTCCCTCGATCTCCGTTGATACGAAACATGATATGTGAACCTATTTGGTATTGTATTCGGCAAAATGAAATTATTTGAATGACCATTGTCCCAAAAATGAGATTTTAGCCTATATGGTTAAAAGTTTGATAAATATTAATGTTGAATTTGTCCCTCGATGTCCTTTATTGCGTAACATAATATTTGAACCAATTTCGTTTTAAATTTGGTAAACAGAAAGTCATGAGATGAACCTTATCACGAAAACGAGATTTTAGCTTATATTGTTACATGTTTGTTAAATATGAAGGTTGAACATGTCCCTCGATGTCCCTTGATGCGAAACATGATATGTGAACATATTTGGTTTGAATTTCGATAAAATGAAAGTATTGAAATGACCCTTGTCGCGAAAATGAAATGTTAGCCTATGTGGTTAGAAGTTTGATAAACAGTGAGCTTGTCCCTCGATGTCCCTTGATGCGAAACATGATATGTGAACCTATTTGGTTTCATATTCGGAAAAATGAAAGTATTGGAATGACTTTGTCGCGAAAATGAGATTTTAGCCTATATGGTTAGAAGTTTGATAAAGGTTGAGCTTGTCCCTCGATCTCCCTTGATACGAAACATGATATGTGAACCTATTTGGTTTTGTATTCGGCAAAATGAAATTATTTGAATGACCATTGTCCCAAAAATGAGATTTTATCCTATATGGTTAAAAGTTTGATAAATATTAATGTTGAATTTGTCCCTCGATGTCCTTTATTGCGTAACATAATATTTGAACCAATTTCGTTTTAAATTTGGTAAACAGAAAGTCATGAGATGACCCTTATCACGAAAACGAGATTTTAGCTTATATTGTTACATGTTTGTTAAATATGAAGGTTGAACATGTCCCTCGATGTCCCTTGATGCGAAACATGATATGTGAACATATTTGGTTTGAATTTCGGTAAAATGAAAGTATTGAAATGACCCTTGTCGCGAAAATGAAATGTTAGCCTATGTGGTTAGAAGTTTGATAAACAGTGAGCTTGTCCCTCGATGTCCCTTGATGCGAAACATGATATGTGAACCTATTTGGTTTCATATTCGGAAAAATGAAAGTATTGGAATGACTTTGTCGTGAAAATGAGATTTTAGCCTATATGGTTAGAAGTTTGATAAAGGTTGAACTTGTCCCTCGATCTCCCTTGATACGAAACATGATATGTGAACCTATTTGGTTTTGTATTCGGCAAAATGAAATTATTTGAATGACCATTGTCCCAAAAATGAGATTTTAGCCTATATGGTTAAAAGTTTGATAAATATTAATGTTGAATTTGTCCCTCGATGTCCTTTATTGCGTAACATAATATTTGAACCAATTTCGTTTTAAATTTGGTAAATAGAAAGTCATGAGATGACCCTTATCACGAAAACGAGATTTTAGCTTATATTGTTACATGTTTGTTAAATATGAAGGTTGAACATGTCCCTCGATGTCCCTTGATGCGAAACATGATATGTGAACATATTTGGTTTGAATTTCGATAAAATGAAAGTATTGAAATGACCCTTGTCGCGAAAATGAAATGTTAGCCTATGTGGTTAGAAGTTTGATAAACAGTGAGCTTGTCCCTCGATGTCCCTTGATGCGAAAAATGATATGCGAACCTATTTGGTTTCATATTCGGAAAAATGAAAGTATTGGAATGACTTTGTCGCGAAAATGAGATTTTAGCCTATATGGTTAGAAGTTTGATAAAGGTTGAACTTGTCCCTCGATCTCCGTTGATACGAAACATGATATGTGAACCTATTTGGTATTGTATTCGGCAAAATGAAATTATTTGAATGACCATTGTCCCAAAAATGAGATTTTAGCCTATATGGTTAAAAGTTTGATAAATATTAATGTTGAATTTGTCCCTCGATGTCCTTTATTGCGTAACATAATATTTGAACCAATTTCGTTTTAAATTTGGTAAACAGAAAGTCATGAGATGACCCTTATCACGAAAACGAGATTTTAGCTTATATTGTTACATGTTTGTTAAATATGAAGGTTGAACATGTCCCTCGATGTCCCTTGATGCGAAACATGATATGTGAACATATTTGGTTTGAATTTCGATAAAATGAAAGTATTGAAATGACCCTTGTCGCGAAAATGAAATGTTAGCCTATGTGGTTAGAAGTTTGATAAACAGTGAGCTTGTCCCTCGATGTCCCTTGATGCGAAACATGATATGTGAACCTATTTGGTTTCATATTCGGAAAAATGAAAGTATTGGAATGACTTTGTCGCGAAAATGAGATTTTAGCCTATATGGTTAGAAGTTTGATAAAGGTTGAGCTTGTCCCTCGATCTCCCTTGATACGAAACATGATATGTGAACCTATTTGGTTTTGTATTCGGCAAAATGAAATTATTTGAATGACCATTGTCCCAAAAATGAGATTTTATCCTATATGGTTAAAAGTTTGATAAATATTAATGTTGAATTTGTCCCTCGATGTCCTTTATTGCGTAACATAATATTTGAACCAATTTCGTTTTAAATTTGGTAAACAGAAAGTCATGAGATGACCCTTATCACGAAAACGAGATTTTAGCTTATATTGTTACATGTTTGTTAAATATGAAGGTTGAACATGTCCCTCGATGTCCCTTGATGCGAAACATGATATGTGAACATATTTGGTTTGAATTTCGGTAAAATGAAAGTATTGAAATGACCCTTGTCGCGAAAATGAAATGTTAGCCTATGTGGTTAGAAGTTTGATAAACAGTGAGCTTGTCCCTCGATGTCCCTTGATGCGAAACATGATATGTGAACCTATTTGGTTTCATATTCGGAAAAATGAAAGTATTGGAATGACTTTGTCGTGAAAATGAGATTTTAGCCTATATGGTTAGAAGTTTGATAAAGGTTGAACTTGTCCCTCGATCTCCCTTGATACGAAACATGATATGTGAACCTATTTGGTTTTGTATTCGGCAAAATGAAATTATTTGAATGACCATTGTCCCAAAAATGAGATTTTAGCCTATATGGTTAAAAGTTTGATAAATATTAATGTTGAATTTGTCCCTCGATGTCCTTTATTGCGTAACATAATATTTGAACCAATTTCGTTTTAAATTTGGTAAACAGAAAGTCATGAGATGACCCTTATCACGA
The DNA here is from genome assembly GCF_051527215.1 of Medicago sativa. NCBI lineage: Eukaryota > Viridiplantae > Streptophyta > Magnoliopsida > Fabales > Fabaceae > Medicago > Medicago sativa. Next base: position 47,531,126 of record NC_140754.1, on the reverse strand, counting down.
AAACGAGATTTTAGCTTATATTGTTACATGTTTGTTAAATATGAAGGTTGAACATGTCCCTCGATGTCCCTTGATGCGAAACATGATATGTGAACATATTTGGTTTGAATTTCGGTAAAATGAAAGTATTGAAATGAACCTTGTCGCGAAAATGAAATGTTAGCCTATGTGGTTAGAAGTTTGATAAACAGTGAGCTTGTCCCTCGATGTCCCTTGATGCGAAACATGATATGTGAACCTATTTGGTTTCATATTCGGAAAAATGAAAGTATTGGAATGACTTTGTCGTGAAAATGAGATTTTAGCCTATATGGTTAGAAGTTTGATAAAGGTTGAACTTGTCCCTCGATCTCCCTTGATACGAAACATGATATGTGAACCTATTTGGTTTTGTATTCGGCAAAATGAAATTATTTGAATGACCATTGTCCCAAAAATGAGATTTTAGCCTATATGGTTAAAAGTTTGATAAATATTAATGTTGAATTTGTCCCTCGATGTCCTTTATTGCGTAACATAATATTTGAACCAATTTCGTTTTAAATTTGGTAAACAGAAAGTCATGAGATGACCCTTATCACGAAAACGAGATTTTAGCTTATATTGTTACATGTTTGTTAAATATGAAGGTTGAACATGTCCCTCGATGTCCCTTGATGCGAAACATGATATGTGAACATATTTGGTTTGAATTTCGGTAAAATGAAAGTATTGAAATGACCCTTGTCGCGAAAATGAAATGTTAGCCTATGTGGTTAGAAGTTTGATAAACAGTGAGCTTGTCCCTCGATGTCCCTTGATGCGAAACATGATATGTGAACCTATTTGGTTTCATATTCGGAAAAATGAAAGTATTGGAATGACTTTGTCGCGAAAATGAGATTTTAGCCTATATGGTTAGAAGTTTGATAAAGGTTGAGCTTGTCCCTCGATCTCCCTTGATACGAAACATGATATGTGAACCTATTTGGTTTTGTATTCGGCAAAATGAAATTATTTGAATGACCATTGTCCCAAAAATGAGATTTTATCCTATATGGTTAAAAGTTTGATAAATATTAATGTTGAATTTGTCCCTCGATGTCCTTTATTGCGTAACATAATATTTGAACCAATTTCGTTTTAAATTTGGTAAACAGAAAGTCATGAGATGACCCTTATCACGAAAACGAGATTTTAGCTTATATTGTTACATGTTTGTTAAATATGAAGGTTGAACATGTCCCTCGATGTCCCTTGATGCGAAACATGATATGTGAACATATTTGGTTTGAATTTCGGTAAAATGAAAGTATTGAAATGACCCTTGTCGCGAAAATGAAATGTTAGCCTATGTGGTTAGAAGTTTGATAAACAGTGAGCTTGTCCTTCGATGTCCCTTGATGCGAAACATGATATGTGAACCTATTTGGTTTCATATTCGGAAAAATGAAAGTATTGGAATGACTTTGTCGTGAAAATGAGATTTTAGCCTATATGGTTAGAAGTTTGATAAAGGTTGAACTTGTCCCTCGATCTCCCTTGATACGAAACATGATATGTGAACCTATTTGGTTTTGTATTCGGCAAAATGAAATTATTTGAATGACCATTGTCCCAAAAATGAGATTTTAGCCTATATGGTTAAAAGTTTGATAAATATTAATGTTGAATTTGTCCCTCGATGTCCTTTATTGCGTAACATAATATTTGAACCAATTTCGTTTTAAATTTGGTAAATAGAAAGTCATGAGATGACCCTTATCACGAAAACGAGATTTTAGCTTATATTGTTACATGTTTGTTAAATATGAAGGTTGAACATGTCCCTCGATGTCCCTTGATGCGAAACATGATATGTGAACATATTTGGTTTGAATTTCGATAAAATGAAAGTATTGAAATGACCCTTGTCGCGAAAATGAAATGTTAGCCTATGTGGTTAGAAGTTTGATAAACAGTGAGCTTGTCCCTCGATGTCCCTTGATGCGAAAAATGATATGCGAACCTATTTGGTTTCATATTCGGAAAAATGAAAGTATTGGAATGACTTTGTCGCGAAAATGAGATTTTAGCCTATATGGTTAGAAGTTTGATAAAGGTTGAACTTGTCCCTCGATCTCCGTTGATACGAAACATGATATGTGAACCTATTTGGTATTGTATTCGGCAAAATGAAATTATTTGAATGACCATTGTCCCAAAAATGAGATTTTAGCCTATATGGTTAAAAGTTTGATAAATATTAATGTTGAATTTGTCCCTCGATGTCCTTTATTGCGTAACATAATATTTGAACCAATTTCGTTTTAAATTTGGTAAACAGAAAGTCATGAGATGACCCTTATCACGAAAACGAGATTTTAGCTTATATTGTTACATGTTTGTTAAATATGAAGGTTGAACATGTCCCTCGATGTCCCTTGATGCGAAACATGATATGTGAACATATTTGGTTTGAATTTCGATAAAATGAAAGTATTGAAATGACCCTTGTCGCGAAAATGAAATGTTAGCCTATGTGGTTAGAAGTTTGATAAACAGTGAGCTTGTCCCTCGATGTCCCTTGATGCGAAACATGATATGTGAACCTATTTGGTTTCATATTCGGAAAAATGAAAGTATTGGAATGACTTTGTCGCGAAAATGAGATTTTAGCCTATATGGTTAGAAGTTTGATAAAGGTTGAGCTTGTCCCTCGATCTCCCTTGATACGAAACATGATATGTGAACCTATTTGGTTTTGTATTCGGCAAAATGAAATTATTTGAATGACCATTGTCCCAAAAATGAGATTTTATCCTATATGGTTAAAAGTTTGATAAATATTAATGTTGAATTTGTCCCTCGATGTCCTTTATTGCGTAACATAATATTTGAACCAATTTCGTTTTAAATTTGGTAAACAGAAAGTCATGAGATGACCCTTATCACGAAAACGAGATTTTAGCTTATATTGTTACATGTTTGTTAAATATGAAGGTTGAACATGTCCCTCGATGTCCCTTGATGCGAAACATGATATGTGAACATATTTGGTTTGAATTTCGGTAAAATGAAAGTATTGAAATGACCCTTGTCGCGAAAATGAAATGTTAGCCTATGTGGTTAGAAGTTTGATAAACAGTGAGCTTGTCCCTCGATGTCCCTTGATGCGAAACATGATATGTGAACCTATTTGGTTTCATATTCGGAAAAATGAAAGTATTGGAATGACTTTGTCGTGAAAATGAGATTTTAGCCTATATGGTTAGAAGTTTGATAAAGGTTGAACTTGTCCCTCGATCTCCCTTGATACGAAACATGATATGTGAACCTATTTGGTTTTGTATTCGGCAAAATGAAATTATTTGAATGACCATTGTCCCAAAAATGAGATTTTAGCCTATATGGTTAAAAGTTTGATAAATATTAATGTTGAATTTGTCCCTCGATGTCCTTTATTGCGTAACATAATATTTGAACCAATTTCGTTTTAAATTTGGTAAACAGAAAGTCATGAGATGACCCTTATCACGAAAACGAGATTTTAGCTTATATTGTTACATGTTTGTTAAATATGAAGGTTGAACATGTCCCTCGATGTCCCTTGATGCGAAACATGATATGTGAACATATTTGGTTTGAATTTCGGTAAAATGAAAGTATTGAAATGACCCTTGTCGCGAAAATGAAATGTTAGCCTATGTGGTTAGAAGTTTGATAAACAGTGAGCTTGTCCCTCGATGTCCCTTGATGCGAAACATGATATGTGAACCTATTTGGTTTCATATTCGGAAAAATGAAAGTATTGGAATGACTTTGTCGTGAAAATGAGATTTTAGCCTATATGGTTAGAAGTTTGATAAAGGTTGAACTTGTCCCTCGATCTCCCTTGATACGAAACATGATATGTGAACCTATTTGGTTTTGTATTCGGCAAAATGAAATTATTTGAATGACCATTGTCCCAAAAATGAGATTTTAGCCTATATGGTTAAAAGTTTGATAAATATTAATGTTGAATTTGTCCCTCGATGTCCTTTATTGCGTAACATAATATTTGAACCAATTTCGTTTTAAATTTGGTAAACAGAAAGTCATGAGATGACCCTTATCACGAAAACGAGATTTTAGCTTATATTGTTACATGTTTGTTAAATATGAAGGTTGAACATGTCCCTCGATGTCCCTTGATGCGAAACATGATATGTGAACATATTTGGTTTGAATTTCGGTAAAATGAAAGTATTGAAATGACCCTTGTCGCGAAAATGAAATGTTAGCCTATGTGGTTAGAAGTTTGATAAACAGTGAGCTTGTCCCTCGATGTCCCTTGATGCGAAACATGATATGTGAACCTATTTGGTTTCATATTCGGAAAAATGAAAGTATTGGAATGACTTTGTCGCGAAAATGAGATTTTAGCCTATATGGTTAGAAGTTTGATAAAGGTTGAGCTTGTCCCTCGATCTCCCTTGATACGAAACATGATATGTGAACCTATTTGGTTTTGTATTCGGCAAAATGAAATTATTTGAATGACCATTGTCCCAAAAATGAGATTTTATCCTATATGGTTAAAAGTTTGATAAATATTAATGTTGAATTTGTCCCTCGATGTCCTTTATTGCGTAACATAATATTTGAACCAATTTCGTTTTAAATTTGGTAAACAGAAAGTCATGAGATGACCCTTATCACGAAAACGAGATTTTAGCTTATATTGTTACATGTTTGTTAAATATGAAGGTTGAACATGTCCCTCGATGTCCCTTGATGCGAAACATGATATGTGAACATATTTGGTTTGATATTCGGTAAAATGAAAGTATTGAAATGACCCTTGTCGCGAAAATGAAATGTTAGCCTATGTGGTTAGAAGTTTGATAAACAGTGAGCTTGTCCCTCGATGTCCCTTGATGCGAAACATGATATGTGAACCTATTTGGTTTCATATTCGGAAAAATGAAAGTATTGGAATGACTTTGTCGTGAAAATGAGATTTTAGCCTATATGGTTAGAAGTTTGATAAAGGTTGAACTTGTCCCTCGATCTCCCTTGATACGAAACATGATATGTGAACCTATTTGGTTTTGTATTCGGCAAAATGAAATTATTTGAATGACCATTGTCCCAAAAATGAGATTTTAGCCTATATGGTTAAAAGTTTGATAAATATTAATGTTGAATTTGTCCCTCGATGTCCTTTATTGCGTAACATAATATTTGAACCAATTTCGTTTTAAATTTGGTAAACAGAAAGTCATGAGATGACCCTTATCACGAAAACGAGATTTTAGCTTATATTGTTACATGTTTGTTAAATATGAAGGTTGAACATGTCCCTCGATGTCCCTTGATGCGAAACATGATATGTGAACATATTTGGTTTGAATTTCGGTAAAATGAAAGTATTGAAATGACCCTTGTCGCGAAAATGAAATGTTAGCCTATGTGGTTAGAAGTTTGATAAACAGTGAGCTTGTCCCTCGATGTCCCTTGATGCGAAACATGATATGTGAACCTATTTGGTTTCATATTCGGAAAAATGAAAGTATTGGAATGACTTTGTCGTGAAAATGAGATTTTAGCCTATATGGTTAGAAGTTTGATAAAGGTTGAACTTGTCCCTCGATCTCCCTTGATACGAAACATGATATGTGAACCTATTTGGTTTTGTATTCGGCAAAATGAAATTATTTGAATGACCATTGTCCCAAAAATGAGATTTTAGCCTATATGGTTAAAAGTTTGATAAATATTAATGTTGAATTTGTCCCTCGATGTCCTTTATTGCGTAACATAATATTTGAACCAATTTCGTTTTAAATTTGGTAAATAGAAAGTCATGAGATGACCCTTATCACGAAAACGAGATTTTAGCTTATATTGTTACATGTTTGTTAAATATGAAGGTTGAACATGTCCCTCGATGTCCCTTGATGCGAAACATGATATGTGAACATATTTGGTTTGAATTTCGTTAAAATGAAAGTATTGAAATGACCCTTGTCGCGAAAATGAAATGTTAGCCTATGTGGTTAGAAGTTTGATAAACAGTGAGCTTGTCCCTCGATGTCCCTTGATGCGAAAAATGATATGCGAACCTATTTGGTTTCATATTCGGAAAAATGAAAGTATTGGAATGACTTTGTCGCGAAAATGAGATTTTAGCCTATATGGTTAGAAGTTTGATAAAGGTTGAACTTGTCCCTCGATCTCCGTTGATACGAAACATGATATGTGAACCTATTTGGTATTGTATTCGGCAAAATGAAATTATTTGAATGACCATTGTCCCAAAAATGAGATTTTAGCCTATATGGTTAAAAGTTTGATAAATATTAATGTTGAATTTGTCCCTCGATGTCCTTTATTGCGTAACATAATATTTGAACCAATTTCGTTTTAAATTTGGTAAACAGAAAGTCATGAGATGACCCTTATCACGAAAACGAGATTTTAGCTTATATTGTTACATGTTTGTTAAATATGAAGGTTGAACATGTCCCTCGATGTCCCTTGATGCGAAACATGATATGTGAACATATTTGGTTTGAATTTCGATAAAATGAAAGTATTGAAATGACCCTTGTCGCGAAAATGAAATGTTAGCCTATGTGGTTAGAAGTTTGATAAACAGTGAGCTTGTCCCTCGATGTCCCTTGATGCGAAACATGATATGTGAACCTATTTGGTTTCATATTCGGAAAAATGAAAGTATTGGAATGACTTTGTCGCGAAAATGAGATTTTAGCCTATATGGTTAGAAGTTTGATAAAGGTTGAGCTTGTCCCTCGATCTCCCTTGATACGAAACATGATATGTGAACCTATTTGGTTTTGTATTCGGCAAAATGAAATTATTTGAATGACCATTGTCCCAAAAATGAGATTTTATCCTATATGGTTAAAAGTTTGATAAATATTAATGTTGAATTTGTCCCTCGATGTCCTTTATTGCGTAACATAATATTTGAACCAATTTCGTTTTAAATTTGGTAAACAGAAAGTCATGAGATGACCCTTATCACGAAAACGAGATTTTAGCTTATATTGTTACATGTTTGTTAAATATGAAGGTTGAACATGTCCCTCGATGTCCCTTGATGCGAAACATGATATGTGAACATATTTGGTTTGAATTTCGGTAAAATGAAAGTATTGAAATGACCCTTGTCGCGAAAATGAAATGTTAGCCTATGTGGTTAGAAGTTTGATAAACAGTGAGCTTGTCCCTCGATGTCCCTTGATGCGAAACATGATATGTGAACCTATTTGGTTTCATATTCGGAAAAATGAAAGTATTGGAATGACTTTGTCGTGAAAATGAGATTTTAGCCTATATGGTTAGAAGTTTGATAAAGGTTGAACTTGTCCCTCGATCTCCCTTGATACGAAACATGATATGTGAACCTATTTGGTTTTGTATTCGGCAAAATGAAATTATTTGAATGACCATTGTCCCAAAAATGAGATTTTAGCCTATATGGTTAAAAGTTTGATAAATATTAATGTTGAATTTGTCCCTCGATGTCCTTTATTGCGTAACATAATATTTGAACCAATTTCGTTTTAAATTTGGTAAACAGAAAGTCATGAGATGACCCTTATCACGAAAACGAGATTTTAGCTTATATTGTTACATGTTTGTTAAATATGAAGGTTGAACATGTCCCTCGATGTCCCTTGATGCGAAACATGATATGTGAACATATTTGGTTTGAATTTCGGTAAAATGAAAGTATTGAAATGACCCTTGTCGCGAAAATGAAATGTTAGCCTATGTGGTTAGAAGTTTGATAAATAGTGAGCTTGTCCCTCGATGTCCCTTGATGCGAAACATGATATGTGAACCTATTTGGTTTCATATTCGGAAAAATGAAAGTATTGGAATGACTTTGTCGTGAAAATGAGATTTTAGCCTATATGGTTAGAAGTTTGATAAAGGTTGAACTTGTCCCTCGATCTCCCTTGATACGAAACATGATATGTGAACCTATTTGGTTTTGTATTCGGCAAAATGAAATTATTTGAATGACCATTGTCCCAAAAATGAGATTTTAGCCTATATGGTTAAAAGTTTGATAAATATTAATGTTGAATTTGTCCCTCGATGTCCTTTATTGCGTAACATAATATTTGAACCAATTTCGTTTTAAATTTGGTAAATAGAAAGTCATGAGATGACCCTTATCACGAAAACGAGATTTTAGCTTATATTGTTACATGTTTGTTAAATATGAAGGTTGAACATGTCCCTCGATGTCCCTTGATGCGAAACATGATATGTGAACATATTTGGTTTGAATTTCGTTAAAATGAAAGTATTGAAATGACCCTTGTCGCGAAAATGAAATGTTAGCCTATGTGGTTAGAAGTTTGATAAACAGTGAGTTTGTCCCTCGATGTCCCTTGATGCGAAACATGATATGCGAACCTATTTGGTTTCATATTCGGAAAAATGAAAGTATTGGAATGACTTTGTCGTGAAAATGAGATTTTAGCCTATATGGTTAGAAGTTTGATAAAGGTTGAACTTGTCCCTCGATCTCCCTTGATACGAAACATGATATGTGAACCTATTTGGTTTTGTATTCGGCAAAATGAAATTATTTGAATGACCATTGTCCCAAAAATGAGATTTTAGCCTATATGGTTAAAAGTTTGATAAATATTAATGTTGAATTTGTCCCTCGATGTCCTTTATTGCGTAACATAATATTTGAACCAATTTCGTTTTAAATTTGGTAAACAGAAAGTCATGAGATGACCCTTATCACGAAAACGAGATTTTAGCTTATATTGTTACATGTTTGTTAAATATGAAGGTTGAACATGTCCCTCGATGTCCCTTGATGCGAAACATGATATGTGAACATATTTGGTTTGAATTTCGGTAAAATGAAAGTATTGAAATGACCCTTGTCGCGAAAATGAAATGTTAGCCTATGTGGTTAGAAGTTTGATAAACAGTGAGCTTGTCCCTCGATGTCCCTTGATGCGAAACATGATATGGGAACCTATTTGGTTTCATATTCGGAAAAATGAAAGTATTGGAATGACTTTGTCGTGAAAATGAGATTTTAGCCTATATGGTTAGAAGTTTGATAAAGGTTGAACTTGTCCCTCGATCTCCCTTGATACGAAACATGATATGTGAACCTATTTGGTTTTGTATTCGGCAAAATGAAATTATTTGAATGACCATTGTCCCAAAAATGAGATTTTAGCCTATATGGTTAAAAGTTTGATAAATATTAATGTTGAATTTGTCCCTCGATGTCCTTTATTGCGTAACATAATATTTGAACCAATTTCGTTTTAAATTTGGTAAATAGAAAGTCATGAGATGACCCTTATCACGAAAACGAGATTTTAGCTTATATTGTTACATGTTTGTTAAATATGAAGGTTGAACATGTCCCTCGATGTCCCTTGATGCGAAACATGATATGTGAACATATTTGGTTTGAATTTCGTTAAAATGAAAGTATTGAAATGACCCTTGTCGCGAAAATGAAATGTTAGCCTATGTGGTTAGAAGTTTGATAAACAGTGACCTTGTCCCTCGATGTCCCTTGATGCGAAACATGATATGCGAACCTATTTGGTTTCATATTCGGAAAAATGAAAGTATTGGAATGACTTTGTCGCGAAAATGAGATTTTAGCCTATATGGTTAGAAGTTTGATAAAGGTTGAACTTGTCCCTCGATCTCCGTTGATACGAAACATGATATGTGAACCTATTTGGTATTGTATTCGGCAAAATGAAATTATTTGAATGACCATTGTCTCAAAAATGAGATTTTAGCCTATATGGTTAAAAGTTTGATAAATATTAATGTTGAATTTGTCCCTCGATGTCCTTTATTGCGTAACATAATATTTGAACCAATTTCGTTTTAAATTTGGTAAACAGAAAGTCATGAGATGACCCTTATCACGAAAACGAGATTTTAGCTTATATTGTTACATGTTTGTTAAATATGAAGGTTGAACATGTCCCTCGATGTCCCTTGATGCGAAACATTATATGTGAACATATTTGGTTTGAATTTCGATAAAATGAAAGTATTGAAATGACCCTTGTCGCGAAAATGAAATGTTAGCCTATGTGGTTAGAAGTTTGATAAACAGTGAGCTTGTCCCTCGATGTCCCTTGATGCGAAACATGATATGTGAACCTATTTGGTTTCATATTCGGAAAAATGAAAGTATTGGAATGACTTTGTCGCGAAAATGAGATTTTAGCCTATATGGTTAGAAGTTTGATAAAGGTTGAGCTTGTCCCTCGATCTCCCTTGATACGAAACATGATATGTGAACCTATTTGGTTTTGTATTCGGCAAAATGAAATTATTTGAATGACCATTGTCCCAAAAATGAGATTTTATCCTATATGGTTAAAAGTTTGATAAATATTAATGTTGAATTTGTCCCTCGATGTCCTTTATTGCGTAACATAATATTTGAACCAATTTCGTTTTAAATTTGGTAAACAGAAAGTCATGAGATGACCCTTATCACGAAAACGAGATTTTAGCTTATATTGTTACATGTTTGTTAAATATGAAGGTTGAACATGTCCCTCGATGTCCCTTGATGCGAAACATGATATGTGAACATATTTGGTTTGAATTTCGGTAAAATGAAAGTATTGAAATGACCCTTGTCGCGAAAATGAAATGTTAGCCTATGTGGTTAGAAGTTTGATAAACAGTGAGCTTGTCCCTCGATGTCCCTTGATGCGAAACATGATATGTGAACCTATTTGGTTTCATATTCGGAAAAATGAAAGTATTGGAATGACTTTGTCGTGAAAATGAGATTTTAGCCTATATGGTTAGAAGTTTGATAAAGGTTGAACTTGTCCCTCGATCTCCCTTGATACGAAACATGATATGTGAACCTATTTGGTTTTGTATTCGGCAAAATGAAATTATTTGAATGACCATTGTCCCAAAAATGAGATTTTAGCCTATATGGTTAAAAGTTTGATAAATATTAATGTTGAATTTGTCCCTCGATGTCCTTTATTGCGTAACATAATATTTGAACCAATTTCGTTTTAAATTTGGTAAACAGAAAGTCATGAGATGACCCTTATCACGAAAACGAGATTTTAGCTTATATTGTTACATGTTTGTTAAATATGAAGGTTGAACATGTCCCTCGATGTCCCTTGATGCGAAACATGATATGTGAACATATTTGGTTTGAATTTCGGTAAAATGAAAGTATTGAAATGACCCTTGTCGCGAAAATGAAATGTTAGCCTATGTGGTTAGAAGTTTGATAAACAGTGAGCTTGTCCCTCGATGTCCCTTGATGCGAAACATGATATGTGAACCTATTTGGTTTCATATTCGGAAAAATGAAAGTATTGGAATGACTTTGTCGTGAAAATGAGATTTTAGCCTATATGGTTAGAAGTTTGATAAAGGTTGAACTTGTCCCTCGATCTCCCTTGATACGAAACATGATATGTGAACCTATTTGGTTTTGTATTCGGCAAAATGAAATTATTTGAATGACCATTGTCCCAAAAATGAGATTTTAGCCTATATGGTTAAAAGTTTGATAAATATTAATGTTGAATTTGTCCCTCGATGTCCTTTATTGCGTAACATAATATTTGAACCAATTTCGTTTTAAATTTGGTAAATAGAAAGTCATGAGATGACCCTTATCACGAAAACGAGATTTTAGCTTATATTGTTACATGTTTGTTAAATATGAAGGTTGAACATGTCCCTCGATGTCCCTTGATGCGAAACATGATATGTGAACATATTTGGTTTGAATTTCGTTAAAATGAAAGTATTGAAATGACCCTTGTCGCGAAAATGAAATGTTAGCCTATGTGGTTAGAAGTTTGATAAACAGTGAGTTTGTCCCTCGATGTCCCTTGATGCGAAACATGATATGCGAACCTATTTGGTTTCATATTCGGAAAAATGAAAGTATTGGAATGACTTTGTCGTGAAAATGAGATTTTAGCCTATATGGTTAGAAGTTTGATAAAGGTTGAACTTGTCCCTCGATCTCCCTTGATACGAAACATGATATGTGAACCTATTTGGTTTTGTATTCGGCAAAATGAAATTATTTGAATGACCATTGTCCCAAAAATGAGATTTTAGCCTATATGGTTAAAAGTTTGATAAATATTAATGTTGAATTTGTCCCTCGATGTCCTTTATTGCGTAACATAATATTTGAACCAATTTCGTTTTAAATTTGGTAAACAGAAAGTCATGAGATGACCCTTATCACGAAAACGAGATTTTAGCTTATATTGTTACATGTTTGTTAAATATGAAGGTTGAACATGTCCCTCGATGTCCCTTGATGCGAAACATGATATGTGAACATATTTGGTTTGAATTTCGGTAAAATGAAAGTATTGAAATGACCCTTGTCGCGAAAATGAAATGTTAGCCTATGTGGTTAGAAGTTTGATAAACAGTGAGCTTGTCCCTCGATGTCCCTTGATGCGAAACATGATATGGGAACCTATTTGGTTTCATATTCGGAAAAATGAAAGTATTGGAATGACTTTGTCGTGAAAATGAGATTTTAGCCTATATGGTTAGAAGTTTGATAAAGGTTGAACTTGTCCCTCGATCTCCCTTGATACGAAACATGATATGTGAACCTATTTGGTTTTGTATTCGGCAAAATGAAATTATTTGAATGACCATTGTCCCAAAAATGAGATTTTAGCCTATATGGTTAAAAGTTTGATAAATATTAATGTTGAATTTGTCCCTCGATGTCCTTTATTGCGTAACATAATATTTGAACCAATTTCGTTTTAAATTTGGTAAATAGAAAGTCATGAGATGACCCTTATCACGAAAACGAGATTTTAGCTTATATTGTTACATGTTTGTTAAATATGAAGGTTGAACATGTCCCTCGATGTCCCTTGATGCGAAACATGATATGTGAACATATTTGGTTTGAATTTCGTTAAAATGAAAGTATTGAAATGACCCTTGTCGCGAAAATGAAATGTTAGCCTATGTGGTTAGAAGTTTGATAAACAGTGACCTTGTCCCTCGATGTCCCTTGATGCGAAACATGATATGCGAACCTATTTGGTTTCATATTCGGAAAAATGAAAGTATTGGAATGACTTTGTCGCGAAAATGAGATTTTAGCCTATATGGTTAGAAGTTTGATAAAGGTTGAACTTGTCCCTCGATCTCCGTTGATACGAAACATGATATGTGAACCTATTTGGTATTGTATTCGGCAAAATGAAATTATTTGAATGACCATTGTCTCAAAAATGAGATTTTAGCCTATATGGTTAAAAGTTTGATAAATATTAATGTTGAATTTGTCCCTCGATGTCCTTTATTGCGTAACATAATATTTGAACCAATTTCGTTTTAAATTTGGTAAATAGAAAGTCATGAGATGACCCTTATCACGAAAACGAGATTTTAGCTTATATTGTTACATGTTTGTTAAATATGAAGGTTGAACATGTCCCTCGATGTCCCTTGATGCGAAACATGATATGTGAACATATTTGGTTTGAATTTCGTTAAAATGAAAGTATTGAAATGACCCTTGTCGCGAAAATGAAATGTTAGCCTATGTGGTTAGAAGTTTGATAAACAGTGAGCTTGTCCCTCGATGTCCCTTGATGCGAAACATGATATGCGAACCTATTTGGTTTCATATTCGGAAAAATGAAAGTATTGGAATGACTTTGTCGTGAAAATGAGATTTTAGCCTATATGGTTAGAAGTTTGATAAAGGTTGAACTTGTCCCTCGATCTCCCTTGATACGAAACATGATATGTGAACCTATTTGGTTTTGTATTCGGCAAAATGAAATTATTTGAATGACCATTGTCCCAAAAATGAGATTTTAGCCTATATGGTTAAAAGTTTGATAAATATTAATGTTGAATTTGTCCCTCGATGTCCTTTATTGCATAACATAATATTTGAACCAATTTCGTTTTAAATTTGGTAAACAGAAAGTCATGAGATGACCCTTATCACGAAAACGAGATTTTAGCTTATATTGTTACATGTTTGTTAAATATGAAGGTTGAACATGTCCCTCGATGTCCCTTGATGCGAAACATGATATGTGAACATATTTGGTTTGAATTTCGGTAAAATGAAAGTATTGAAATGACCCTTGTCGCGAAAATGAAATGTTAGCCTATGTGGTTAGAAGTTTGATAAACAGTGAGCTTGTCCCTCGATGTCCCTTGATGCGAAACATGATATGGGAACCTATTTGGTTTCATATTCGGAAAAATGAAAGTATTGGAATGACTTTGTCGTGAAAATGAGATTTTAGCCTATATGGTTAGAAGTTTGATAAAGGTTGAACTTGTCCCTCGATCTCCCTTGATACGAAACATGATATGTGAACCTATTTGGTTTTGTATTCGGCAAAATGAAATTATTTGAATGACCATTGTCCCAAAAATGAGATTTTAGCCTATATGGTTAAAAGTTTGATAAATATTAATGTTGAATTTGTCCCTCGATGTCCTTTATTGCGTAACATAATATTTGAACCAATTTCGTTTTAAATTTGGTAAATAGAAAGTCATGAGATGACCCTTATCACGAAAACGAGATTTTAGCTTATATTGTTACATGTTTGTTAAATATGAAGGTTGAACATGTCCCTCGATGTCCCTTGATGCGAAACATGATATGTGAACATATTTGGTTTGAATTTCGTTAAAATGAAAGTATTGAAATGACCCTTGTCGCGAAAATGAAATGTTAGCCTATGTGGTTAGAAGTTTGATAAACAGTGACCTTGTCCCTCGATGTCCCTTGATGCGAAACATGATATGCGAACCTATTTGGTTTCATATTCGGAAAAATGAAAGTATTGGAATGACTTTGTCGCGAAAATGAGATTTTAGCCTATATGGTTAGAAGTTTGATAAAGGTTGAACTTGTCCCTCGATCTCCGTTGATACGAAACATGATATGTGAACCTATTTGGTATTGTATTCGGCAAAATGAAATTATTTGAATGACCATTGTCTCAAAAATGAGATTTTAGCCTATATGGTTAAAAGTTTGATAAATATTAATGTTGAATTTGTCCCTCGATGTCCTTTATTGCGTAACATAATATTTGAACCAATTTCGTTTTAAATTTGGTAAATAGAAAGTCATGAGATGACCCTTATCACGAAAACGAGATTTTAGCTTATATTGTTACATGTTTGTTAAATATGAAGGTTGAACATGTCCCTCGATGTTCCTTGATGCGAAACATGATATGTGAACATATTTGGTTTGAATTTCGTTAAAATGAAAGTATTGAAATGACCCTTGTCGCGAAAATGAAATGTTAGCCTATGTGGTTAGAAGTTTGATAAACAGTGAGCTTGTCCCTCGATGTCCCTTGATGCGAAACATGATATGCGAACCTATTTGGTTTCATATTCGGAAAAATGAAAGTATTGGAATGACTTTGTCGTGAAAATGAGATTTTAGCCTATATGGTTAGAAGTTTGATAAAGGTTGAACTTGTCCCTCGATCTCCCTTGATACGAAACATGATATGTGAACCTATTTGGTTTTGTATTCGGCAAAATGAAATTATTTGAATGACCATTGTCCCAAAAATGAGATTTTAGCCTATATGGTTAAAAGTTTGATAAATATTAATGTTGAATTTGTCCCTCGATGTCCTTTATTGCGTAACATAATATTTGAACCAATTTCGTTTTAAATTTGGTAAATAGAAAGTCATGAGATGACCCTTATCACGAAAACGAGATTTTAGCTTATATTGTTACATGTTTGTTAAATATGAAGGTTGAACATGTCCCTCGATGTCCCTTGATGCGAAACATGATATGTGAACATATTTGGTTTGAATTTCGTTAAAATGAAAGTATTGAAATGACCCTTGTCGCGAAAATGAAATGTTAGCCTATGTGGTTAGAAGTTTGATAAACAGTGACCTTGTCCCTCGATGTCCCTTGATGCGAAACATGATATGCGAACCTATTTGGTTTCATATTCGGAAAAATGAAAGTATTGGAATGACTTTGTCGCGAAAATGAGATTTTAGCCTATATGGTTAGAAGTTTGATAAAGGTTGAACTTGTCCCTCGATCTCCGTTGATACGAAACATGATATGTGAACCTATTTGGTATTGTATTCGGCAAAATGAAATTATTTGAATGACCATTGTCCCAAAAATGAGATTTTAGCCTATATGGTTAAAAGTTTGATAAATATTAATGTTGAATTTGTCCCTCGATGTCCTTTATTGCGTAACATAATATTTGAACCAATTTCGTTTTAAATTTGGTAAATAGAAAGTCATGAGATGACCCTTATCACGAAAACGAGATTTTAGCTTATATTGTTACATGTTTGTTAAATATGAAGGTTGAACATGTCCCTCGATGTCCCTTGATGCGAAACATGATATGTGAACATATTTGGTTTGAATTTCGTTAAAATGAAAGTATTGAAATGACCCTTGTCGCGAAAATGAAATGTTAGCCTATGTGGTTAGAAGTTTGATAAACAGTGAGCTTGTCCCTCGATGTCCCTTGATGCGAAACATGATATGCGAACCTATTTGGTTTCATATTCGGAAAAATGAAAGTATTGGAATGACTTTGTCGTGAAAATGAGATTTTAGCCTATATGGTTAGAAGTTTGATAAAGGTTGAACTTGTCCCTCGATCTCCCTTGATACGAAACATGATATGTGAACCTATTTGGTTTTGTATTCGGCAAAATGAAATTATTTGAATGACCATTGTCCCAAAAATGAGATTTTAGCCTATATGGTTAAAAGTTTGATAAATATTAATGTTGAATTTGTCCCTCGATGTCCTTTATTGCGTAACATAATATTTGAACCAATTTCGTTTTAAATTTGGTAAACAGAAAGTCATGAGATGACCCTTATCACGAAAACGAGATTTTAGCTTATATTGTTACATGTTTGTTAAATATGAAGGTTGAACATGTCCCTCGATGTCCCTTGATGCGAAACATGATATGTGAACATATTTGGTTTGAATTTCGGTAAAATGAAAGTATTGAAATGACCCTTGTCGCGAAAATGAAATGTTAGCCTATGTGGTTAGAAGTTTGATAAACAGTGAGCTTGTCCCTCGATGTCCCTTGATGCGAAACATGATATGTGAACCTATTTGGTTTCATATTCGGAAAAATGAAAGTATTGGAATGAATTTGTCGCGAAAATGAGATTTTAGCCTATATGGTTAGAAGTTTGATAAAGGTTGAACTTGTCCCTCGATCTCCCTTGATACGAAACATGATATGTGAACCTATTTGGTTTTGTATTCGGCAAAATGAAATTATTTGAATGACCATTGTCCCAAAAATGAGATTTTAGCCTATATGGTTAAAAGTTTGATAAATATTAATGTTGAATTTGTCCCTCGATGTCCTTTATAGCGTAACATAATATTTGAACCAATTTCGTTTTAAATTTGGTAAACAGAAAGTCATGAGATGACCCTTATCACGAAAACGAGATTTTAGCTTATATTGTTACATGTTTGTTAAATATGAAGGTTGAACATGTCCCTCGATGTCCCTTGATGCGAAACATGATATGTGAACATATTTGGTTTGAATTTCGGTAAAATGAAAGTATTGAAATGACCCTTGTCGCGAAAATGAAATGTTAGCCTATGTGGTTAGAAGTTTGATAAACAGTGAGCTTGTCCCTCGATGTCCCTTGATGCGAAACATGATATGTGAACCTATTTGGTTTCATATTCGGAAAAATGAAAGTATTGGAATGACTTTGTCGTGAAAATGAGATTTTAGCCTATATGGTTAGAAGTTTGATAAAGGTTGAACTTGTCCCTCGATCTCCCTTGATACGAAACATAATATGTGAACCTATTTGGTTTTGTATTCGGCAAAATGAAATTATTTGAATGACCATTGTCCCAAAAATGAGATTTTAGCCTATATGGTTAAAAGTTTGATAAATATTAATGTTAAATTTGTCCCTCGATGTCCTTTATTGCGTAACATAATATTTGAACCAATTTCGTTTTAAATTTGGTAAACAGAAAGTCATGAGATGACCCTTATCACGAAAACGAGATTTTAGCTTATATTGTTACATGTTTGTTAAATATGAAGGTTGAACATATCCCTCGATGTCCCTTGATGCGAAACATGATATGTGAACATATTTGGTTTGAATTTCGGTAAAATGAAAGTATTGAAATGACCCTTGTCGCGAAAATGAAATGTTAGCCTATGTGGTTAGAAGTTTGATAAACAGTGAGCTTGTCCCTCGATGTCCCTTGATGCGAAACATGATATACGAACCTATTTGGTTTCATATTCGGAAAAATGAAAGTATTGGAATGACTTTGTCGCGAAAATGAGATTTTAGCCTATATGGTTAGAAGTTTGATAAAGGTTGAGCTTGTCCCTCGATCTCCGTTGATACGAAACATGATATGTGAACCTATTTGGTATTGTATTCGGCAAAATGAAATTATTTGAATGACCATTGTCCCAAAAATGAGATTTTAGCCTATATGGTTAAAAGTTTGATAAATATTAATGTTGAATTTGTCCCTCGATGTCCTTTATTGCGTAACATAATATTTGAACCGATTTCGTTTTAAATTTGGTAAACAGAAAGTCATGAGATGACCCTTATCACGAAAACGAGATTTTAGCTTATATTGTTACATGTTTGTTAAATATGAAGGTTGAACATGTCCCTCGATGTCCCTTGATGCGAAACATGATATGTGAACATATTTGGTTTGAATTTCGATAAAGTGAAAGTATTGAAATGACCCTTGTCGCGAAAATGAAATGTTAGCCTATGTGGTTAGAAGTTTGATAAACAGTGAGCTTGTCCCTCGATGTCCCTTGATGCGAAACATGATATGTGAACCTATTTGGTTTCATATTCGGAAAAATGAAAGTATTGGAATGACTTTGTCGCGAAAATGAGATTTTAGCCTATATGGTTAGAAGTTTGATAAAGGTTGAGCTTGTCCCTCGATCTCCCTTGATACGAAACATGATATGTGAACCTATTTGGTTTTGTATTCGGCAAAATGAAATTATTTGAATGACCATTGTCCCAAAAATGAGATTTTAGCCTATATGGTTAAAAGTTTGATAAATATTAATGTTGAATTTGTCCCTCGATGTCCTTTATTGCGTAACATAATATTTGAACCAATTTCGTTTTAAATTTGGTAAACAGAAAGTCATGAGATGACCCTTATCACGAAAACGAGATTTTAGCTTATATTGTTACATGTTTGTTAAATATGAAGGTTGAACATGTCCCTCGATGTCCCTTGATGCGAAACATGATATGTGAACATATTTGGTTTGAATTTCGGTAAAATGAAAGTATTGAAATGACCCTTGTCGCGAAAATGAAATGTTAGCCTATGTGGTTAGAAGTTTGATAAACAGTGAGCTTGTCCCTCGATGTCCCTTGATGCGAAACATGATATGTGAACCTATTTGGTTTCATATTCGGAAAAATGAAAGTATTGGAATGACTTTGTCGTGAAAATGAGATTTTAGCCTATATGGTTAGAAGTTTGATAAAGGTTGAACTTGTCCCTCGATCTCCCTTGATACGAAACATGATATGTGAACCTATTTGGTTTTGTATTCGGCAAAATGAAATTATTTGAATGACCATTGTCCCAAAAATGAGATTTTAGCCTATATGGTTAAAAGTTTGATAAATATTAATGTTGAATTTGTCCCTCGATGTCCTTTATTGCGTAACATAATATTTGAACCAATTTCGTTTTAAATTTGGTAAACAGAAAGTCATGAGATGACCCTTATCACGAAAACGAGATTTTAGCTTATATTGTTACATGTTTGTTAAATATGAAGGTTGAACATGTCCCTCGATGTCCCTTGATGCGAAACATGATATGTGAACATATTTGGTTTGAATTTCGATAAAATGAAAGTATTGAAATGACCCTTGTCGCGAAAATGAAATGTTAGCCTATGTGGTTAGAAGTTTGATAAACAGTGAGCTTGTCCCTCGATGTCCCTTGATGCGAAACATGATATGTGAACCTATTTGGTTTCATATTCGGAAAAATGAAAGTATTGGAATGACTTTGTCGCGAAAATGAGATTTTAGCCTATATGGTTAGAAGTTTGATAAAGGTTGAGCTTGTCCCTCGATCTCCCTTGATACGAAACATGATATGTGAACCTATTTGGTTTTGTATTCGGCAAAATGAAATTATTTGAATGACCATTGTCCCAAAAATGAGATTTTAGCCTATATGGTTAAAAGTTTGATAAATATTAATGTTGAATTTGTCCCTCGATGTCCTTTATTGCGTAACATAATATTTGAACCAATTTCGTTTTAAATTTGGTAAACAGAAAGTCATGAGATGACCCTTATCACGAAAACGAGATTTTAGCTTATATTGTTACATGTTTGTTAAATATGAAGGTTGAACATGTCCCTCGATGTCCCTTGATGCGAAACATGATATGTGAACATATTTGGTTTGAATTTCGGTAAAATGAAAGTATTGAAATGACCCTTGTCGCGAAAATGAAATGTTAGCCTATGTGGTTAGAAGTTTGATAAACAGTGAGCTTGTCCCTCGATGTCCCTTGATGCGAAACATGATATGTGAACCTATTTGGTTTCATATTCGGAAAAATGAAAGTATTGGAATGACTTTGTCGCGAAAATGAGATTTTAGCCTATATGGTTAGAAGTTTGATAAAGGTTGAACTTGTCCCTCGATCTCCCTTGATACGAAACATGATATGTGAACCTATTTGGTTTTGTATTCGGCAAAATGAAATTATTTGAATGACCATTGTCCCAAAAATGAGATTTTAGCCTATATGGTTAAAAGTTTGATAAATATTAATGTTGAATTTGTCCCTCGATGTCCTTTATAGCGTAACATAATATTTGAACCAATTTCGTTTTAAATTTGGTAAACAGAAAGTCATGAGATGACCCTTATCACGAAAACGAGATTTTAGCTTATATTGTTACATGTTTGTTAAATATGAAGGTTGAACATGTCCCTCGATGTCCCTTGATTCGAAACATGATATGTGAACATATTTGGTTTGAATTTCGGTAAAATGAAAGTATTGAAATGACCCTTGTCGCGAAAATGAAATGTTAGCCTATGTGGTTAGAAGTTTGATAAACAGTGAGCTTGTCCCTCGATGTCCCTTGATGCGAAACATGATATGTGAACCTATTTGGTTTCATATTCGGAAAAATGAAAGTATTGGAATGACTTTGTCGTGAAAATGAGATTTTAGCCTATATGGTTAGAAGTTTGATAAAGGTTGAACTTGTCCCTCGATCTCCCTTGATACGTGATGAGTACCACGGAGCCGTCGGAAGCAAATAAGAATATTGTTGGTAGAAAAGACTCAAAAACGAAGAAATGGAATGGATAGACAGGGACGCCACACTCTCTAATCCAAGAAAGTGATAAGTCTATGGATGCGAGGATCGCCACAAGAAAAGAATTTCTTGATAAGATCAAGGATGGTTCAATCCAGAACCACAAGAGACAGAGCTCTCAATACACATATGTGTAAAATTCTATAAAATTCAACTTATTTTATTTCATAGAGAAACTTACAATTTATAGAGTTCTCACAAAGTAACCCAATGGACCCTAATAAATTAAAATGACACTCAATAATTCAAAGAAAACAAATAAATGACATATTAAGAATAACAACTATTTTCCTAATGATATGAATTTACTACGTAACATGCTGGAGTCCAAAAGGTTCCAATTTGATGCAAGCTGCTCCAAATGAATTCCAAAACTGATGCAAAACCTTTGAATGACATTAATTGAATTTATTTCAATCTTCCTTGGACGTGATCTGAATGGTGGAGGCAATAAAACCAACATGAATAGCCCTTAGTCAATTTGTGATCATTAAACCCCAATTTGTTGTATCAAATTATGCAATGAATCCAATAGCACTAAAATTATAAGAAATGAATGTCCAAGGATAAAATTAACGTGAGCTCCACTTAATTTCCACATTCATGAGCTCATTTTTTATGAACTAGAAAACCGTGGCTGAACCATGGATACTAAAATTCACAAATAAAATTCATTTATTTGTGATTTTTTTTTATAGGTTTCTTTCCACATACTTAAAGAACTCATGATCTCATCATTCCCCCTCTCTTCAAAAGGATTTGACCTCAAATCTAAACCTGCATAAAATTGAAGTGAGTTATGTAGAAATTTTTCTTCTTGAGATTTTGGGACATAATCATATTTCCAAAGAACATGATTGTTTTCTAATAGTTGAGAAAAAACTTCTTCATTTGCTTGGTTTCCTTCATGATTTAAAGAAGAAAGATTAGGAGATTGCAAAATATTAGAAGAATCCCAACATTTAACTACACATACCAACTTTGATGAAGGTACTAGTGTAATAGTAGGCCAAAACTTCCCAACATTTTTCTCTTTATTTACCTTCTCACTCACCTTTTTCTCTTCTTTTTCCTTCTTGAAGTCTTTCTCATGACTTTCTTTTACAATGAGATCCTCTATTTTTTCAACATCTCTTTCACGCTTTTTATAATCATTTTGAATTTGAAGGAGCACTTCCTCAAATGTTTTAAAAATAGCAGCAATCCCTCTTTCAATCCTTTCCATGCTTTCTTCTCTTCTTGCTCTCCTTTTCAAAATTTGATCATAACCAAACTTATCATATGCAAGAATGATTTGACAATTTTTAAATGAAAATTTGTATGTGTTGGTATGTTGGTCATACTTTGCTCGACGCTGTTGCTGCCATGGAAGCCCAAGTAAAAAATCTCTTGTTTTGGAAGGCACCACATCACATAATACCTCATCTTCATATTCTCCAATTTTGAATGACACTCTCACTTGTTTGGTCACCAAAACATCAGCCATGTCTTTAAATTCTGGATCCTCAAGACTATAAAGAATATATGGATTTGGATGCTCAAGAACCGGAAGTCTCCATTTCTCCACCATTGATGTGCTTGCCATGTTGATCCAATATTTTCTATCAATGAACAACTCACATACTTTATCATTCACAAGACATCTTGTAAAGAAAATATTCATTTGTTTGGCTTCCATGAAGGACCACTAAGAAAATAAAATGTTGAAACTTTTGATTTTTTTTTCTTCTTACTTTTCTTTTCAAAATGCTACGTTTTTTTTTCCACACTTTTTTTTTTGATGATTTTTTTTTCAAACAAAATAAAAAACAAAGAGGATACAATGAAAGAAAGAAAAATGATAAATAACACCTGATTTGAACCTGAGCTCTGATTACCAAATGATGAGTACCACGGAGCCGTCGGAAGCAAATAAGAATATTGTTGGTAGAAAAGACTCAAAAACGAAGAAATGGAATGGATAGACAGGGACGCCACACTCTCTAATCCAAGAAAGTGATAAGTCTATGGATGCGAGGATCGCCACAAGAAAAGAATTTCTTGATAAGATCAAGGATGGTTCAATCCAGAACCACAAGAGACAGAGCTCTCAATACACATATGTGTAAAATTCTATAAAATTCAACTTATTTTATTTCATAGAGAAACTTACAATTTATAGAGTTCTCACAAAGTAACCCAATGGACCCTAATAAATTAAAATGACACTCAATAATTCAAAGAAAACAAATAAATGACATATTAAGAATAACAACTATTTTCCTAATGATATGAATTTACTACGTAACATGCTGGAGTCCAAAAGGTTCCAATTTGATGCAAGCTGCTCCAAATGAATTCCAAAACTGATGCAAAACCTTTGAATGACATTAATTGAATTTATTTCAATCTTCCTTGGACGTGATCTGAATGGTGGAGGCAATAAAACCAACATGAATAGCCCTTAGTCAATTTGTGATCATTAAACCCCAATTTGTTGTATCAAATTATGCAATGAATCCAATAGCACTAAAATTATAAGAAATGAATGTCCAAGGATAAAATTAACGTGAGCTCCACTTAATTTCCACATTCATGAGCTCATTTTTTATGAACTAGAAAACCGTGGCTGAACCATGGATACTAAAATTCACAAATAAAATTCATTTATTTGTGATTTTTTTTTATAGGTTTCTTTCCACATACTTAAAGAACTCATGATCTCATCACAAGCCCTCCCTCCATTCCATTGTGGCCCTCATCATACTCCCCCTCTTCGAAAGAATTCGTCCTCGAATTTGGAAGTTATACAACCTCCAGGTTCAAACACAATTCTTTCAAATTTTTGTGGTACCTTCTTTGCCAATACATCTTCACATTCCTGCAAGGGAAATTTAGTACAACTTGGAAAATTTTGAGTGTTAGTCAACAAAGCCACCTTTTTGCAAAGTAGTAAATATAGGGGCTGTTTGTTCATGACTATTTCTTGAATCTCTCCTTTTTTTTCAAGCAAACTCTCTTTCTTTTCTTTTGATTTTTCTTTTTCTCTTTTTTCTTGCTCATATTTTTCTTTCATTTTCTTTTGATCATCTCTAACCTCACTAGGACTCAATGGTGCAAGACAAATCTTTTGACCAGAATGCATAAAAGTGTACTTGTTGGTTCGGCCATCGTGAAGAACACTTCTATCAAACTGCCAAGGTCTCCCTAACAACAAATGACTAGCCTCCATTGGTACTACATCACACAAAACAGCATCTTCATACTTACCAATTTTAAAACAAACCTCTACTTGTTTATCACAAAGCATTTCTACATGTTCATTAAGCCATTGAAGTTTGTAAGGCCTTGGGTGAGGTTTTGTTTCTAATTCCAATTTAGACACCAAATGTGTACTAGCAACATTAGTACAGCTACCTCCATCAATAATTAAAGAGCATACCTTCCCTTGAACAAGGCATCTTGTGTGGAAAAGAGTTTCCCTTTGATTTGATTCCTCCTCCTTAGCTTGATTTCCCAAAAACCTCCTAATCATGAAAAAGTCTCCACTTGGTATTTCTTCAGCCTCCTCTTCAACATACCCATCATGATTTTCCACCTCAACGTGTTCATTCTCCTCAATTATCATAGTTCTCTTTGTTGGACATTGAGAAGCTATGTGACCTTGACCTTGACATTTGAAACACTTAACACTTTTGTTAGTAGAAGTACTTTGAGAAGGGTTTGTTTGTATACCTTTAGGATCAGCCATGGACTCCTTTGGAATTGATGACGAGGCTCCCTCCTTCTCCATTTTATCCTTCCAACTTGAAGAGTTAGAAGAAGAACTGTTTCTTCTTACTTGGCCTTTTCTTTTGAGTTGTTGTTCCACTTTGACAGCTTGATGTACCAAGTCATCCATTTCAACATAGTGATGAAGTTCAACAATGTCACTAATGTCATGATTTAGACCATGAAGAAATCTGGCCATGGTTGCTTCATTGTCTTCTTCCACATTAGCTCTAATTTTCGCAATCTCCATCTCCTTGAAATATTCTTCAACACTTTTCGAACCTTGAGTAAGTCTCTGCAATTTGTTGTGCAAGTCTCTATGGTAATAGGATGGCACAAACCTTCTCCTCATGATTCTCTTCATCTCATCCCAAGTATCAATCGGTTGTTCTCCATACCTCCTTCTTTCTTTGATCAATTGATCCCACCATACTAAAGCATACTCCTTGAACTCAATGGAAGCAACCTGCACTTTTTCAACATTAGAGTAATTATGGCAATTAAAAATTTGTTCAATTTTAGTCTCCCATTCTAGGTATGCTTCTGGGTCACTCTTTCCAACAAAAGACGGGACTTTAATTTTTATGCCTCTTAAATGATTTTCCCTTGGTCTCCTTCTAGGCCTCCTCTCATCCTCATCACCACTGCCATCATTAGAATTTTGAGACCTTCTTTCTAACTCATCTACTCTTTGTTGGAATTGTTCAGCTTGTTCTCTTAACAGCCTCTCAAAATGCTCACGCATTGCTCTCATTTGAATCGTCATAGCTGCTGTTCTAGGTGAAGGTGGATCAGACATGATTGTGAAATTTTGTGAAATTAGTAACAAGTGTTTAAAATGGTCCTTACCACTCAAATTGCTCTTTTAGTTCTTTAAAGAAACCAAAAACAATCAACAATCCCAAAGACTTAACACAGAAAGACACTAAAACAAGAAACAAAGGATAAAAGGTTGACTAGAAATGAAAGAAATAAAGAAAAAAAAAATTAGAGTGTGGCAGAAACACAAAAAGGAGCAATTTTTTCCTAATATATTTTTTTTTCGTTTTTTTTGTATGAATATCAATATTGGACAGAAAAAGAAGAAAGAAAAAGAAAAAAAATAATAAGGAACAAGAAGAAAGACACTTTACCAAAGTTTGGCCCTTTTTAGAACCTTGCTCTGATACCAAATGATGAGTGTCCCCTTCCAAGAATTGTTATTTTTCCTCCAAACTCACGAAATTGCTTTGATAATTTGAACTTTAAAATTCTCGTGATTCAAAATGCAATAAAACAGAATGAAAAATGGATATTTGGGCTAAAATGGATATATGGCAGAATTTTGACCTAAACAGATTTTGTGGATAAAATGGAGAAATGGAATGGAAAGAAAGGGACGCCACACTTTCTAATCCAAGAAAGTGATAAGTCTATGGGATTGAGGATCACCACAAGAAAGGATTCTTGATATGATCAAAATTGGTCCAGTCCAGAACCAAAGAGCAATTGCTCAAAAACACACATAGTGTAGTTTTTCACTCAAAATAGTCTTATCTTTATTGATGATTTTCGCCCCTTATATATATAAGAAAGAGGTCATATGCTGTAATACAAGGAACATCAAAGAAAATAACTCTTGAAAACTCTTAGAATTCAGCCATTAATCTAACATCAATTCCTAGTGCTGAATAATTACAAAAATGGTTACAAATTGATTTAGAATGAAATTGTGCAGACAATTGATGGTGGGGCGTCTCCCATGATGCTAAAAACGTCTCCAATTGATTTCTTCAATGAATGGGCTGAAAGAAAACAATTCATTGTGCTTTAATGTGTGGCAGCACCACTTCCTTCTTTCCTTTCATGTCATGTGCTATTTTTCTCCCTCCCATTAATGTTCTTGATTTCTTTTCACTATACTTGATTCAACATATTATTTTCTTTTTAAAATAAGGCAAGCACGCCATTTAAAGCTTTATCAAGCTTTAAAATGGATAAAACACACTAGAAATTCAAACTTAGTGTTTTTGACCAGAATTGGTCCCTTACACTTTTATTACAACATAAAAATAAAAAACATCAAAATGGGCAGCAAGCAAGCCCTCCCTCCATTCCATTGTGGCCCTCATCAGCTTGCTTGCTGCCCATTTTGATGTTTTTTATTTTTATGTTGTAATAAAAGTGTAAGGGACCAATTCTGGTCAAAAACACTAAGTTTGAATTTCTAGTGTGTTTTATCCATTTTAAAGCTTGATAAAGCTTTAAATGGCGTGCTTGCCTTATTTTAAAAAGAAAATAATATGTTGAATCAAGTATAGTGAAAAGAAATCAAGAACATTAATGGGAGGGAGAAAAATAGCACATGACATGAAAGGAAAGAAGGAAGTGGTGCTGCCACACATTAAAGCACAATGAATTGTTTTCTTTCAGCCCATTCATTGAAGAAATCAATTGGAGACGTTTTTAGCATCATGGGAGACGCCCCACCATCAATTGTCTGCACAATTTCATTCTAAATCAATTTGTAACCATTTTTGTAATTATTCAGCACTAGGAATTGATGTTAGATTAATGGCTGAATTCTAAGAGTTTTCAAGAGTTATTTTCTTTGATGTTCCTTGTATTACAGCATATGACCTCTTTCTTATATATAAGGGGCGAAAATCATCAATAAAGATAAGACTATTTTGAGTGAAAAACTACACTATGTGTGTTTTTGAGCAATTGCTCTTTGGTTCTGGACTGGACCAATTTTGATCATATCAAGAATCCTTTCTTGTGGTGATCCTCAATCCCATAGACTTATCACTTTCTTGGATTAGAAAGTGTGGCGTCCCTTTCTTTCCATTCCATTTCTCCATTTTATCCACAAAATCTGTTTAGGTCAAAATTCTGCCATATATCCATTTTAGCCCAAATATCCATTTTTCATTCTGTTTTATTGCATTTTGAATCACGAGAATTTTAAAGTTCAAATTATCAAAGCAATTTCGTGAGTTTGGAGGAAAAATAACAATTCTTGGAAGGGGACACTCATCAATACGAAACATGATATGTGAACCTATTTGGTTTTGTATTCGGCAAAATGAAATTATTTGAATGACCATTGTCCCAAAAATGAGATTTTAGCCTATATGGTTAAAAGTTTGATAAATATTAATGTTGAATTTGTCCCTCGATGTCCTTTATTGCGTAACATAATATTTGAACCAATTTCGTTTTAAATTTGGTAAACAGAAAGTCATGAGATGACCCTTATCACGAAAACGAGATTTTAGCTTATATTGTTACATGTTTGTTAAATATGAAGGTTGAACATGTCCCTCGATGTCCCTTGATGCGAAACATGATATGTGAACATATTTGGTTTGAATTTCGGTAAAATGAAAGTATTGAAATGACCCTTGTCGCGAAAATGAAATGTTAGCCTATGTGGTTAGAAGTTTGATAAACAGTGAGCTTGTCCCTCGATGTCCCTTGATGCGAAACATGATATGCGAACCTATTTGGTTTCATCTTCGGAAAAATGAAAGTATTGGAATGACTTTGTCGCGAAAATGAGATTTTAGCCTATATGGTTAGAAGTTTGATAAAGGTTGAGCTTGTCCCTCGATCTCCGTTGATACGAAACATGATATGTGAACCTATTTGGTATTGTATTCGGCAAAATGAAATTATTTGAATGACCATTGTCCCAAAAATGAGATTTTAGCCTATATGGTTAAAAGTTTGATAAATATTAATGTTGAATTTGTCCCTCGATGTCCTTTATTGCGTAACATAATATTTGAACCAATTTCGTTTTAAATTTGGTAAACAGAAAGTCATGAGATGACCCTTATCACGAAAACGAGATTTTAGCTTATATTGTTACATGTTTGTTAAATATGAAGGTTGAACATGTCCCTCGATGTCCCTTGATGCGAAACATGATATGTGAACATATTTGGTTTGAATTTCGATAAAATGAAAGTATTGAAATGACCCTTGTCGCGAAAATGAAATGTTAGCCTATGTGGTTAGAAGTTTGATAAACAGTGAGCTTGTCCCTCGATGTCCCTTGATGCGAAACATGATATGTGAACCTATTTGGTTTCATATTCGGAAAAATGAAAGTATTGGAATGACTTTGTCGCGAAAATGAGATTTTAGCCTATATGGTTAGAAGTTTGATAAAGGTTGAGCTTGTCCCTCGATCTCCCTTGATACGAAACATGATATGTGAACCTATTTGGTTTTGTATTCGGCAAAATGAAATTATTTGAATGACCATTGTCCCAAAAATGAGATTTTAGCCTATATGGTTAAAAGTTTGATAAATATTAATGTTGAATTTGTCCCTCGATGTCCTTTATTGCGTAACATAATATTTGAACCAATTTCGTTTTAAATTTGGTAAACAGAAAGTCATGAGATGACCCTTATCACGAAAACGAGATTTTAGCTTATATTGTTACATGTTTGTTAAATATGAAGGTTGAACATGTCCCTCGATGTCCCTTGATGCGAAACATGATATGTGAACATATTTGGTTTGAATTTCGGTAAAATGAAAGTATTGAAATGACCCTTGTCGCGAAAATGAAATGTTAGCCTATGTGGTTAGAAGTTTGATAAACAGTGAGCTTGTCCCTCGATGTCCCTTGATGCGAAACATGATATGTGAACCTATTTGGTTTCATATTCGGAAAAATGAAAGTATTGGAATGACTTTGTCGTGAAAATGAGATTTTAGCCTATATGGTTAGAAGTTTGATAAAGGTTGAACTTGTCCCTCGATCTCCCTTGATACGAAACATGATATGT
The DNA here is from genome assembly GCF_051527215.1 of Medicago sativa. Classification (NCBI taxonomy): domain Eukaryota; kingdom Viridiplantae; phylum Streptophyta; class Magnoliopsida; order Fabales; family Fabaceae; genus Medicago; species Medicago sativa. Next base: position 47,501,147 of record NC_140754.1, on the reverse strand, counting down.
GAACCTATTTGGTTTTGTATTCGGCAAAATGAAATTATTTGAATGACCATTGTCCCAAAAATGAGATTTTAGCCTATATGGTTAAAAGTTTGATAAATATAAATGTTGAATTTGTCCCTCGATGTCCTTTATTGCGTAACATAATATTTGAACCAATTTCGTTTTAAATTTGGTAAACAGAAAGTCATGAGATGACCCTTATCACGAAAACGAGATTTTAGCTTATATTGTTACATGTTTGTTAAATATGAAGGTTGAACATGTCCCTCGATGTCCCTTGATGCGAAACATGATATGTGAACATATTTGGTTTGAATTTCGGTAAAATGAAAGTATTGAAATGACCCTTGTCGCGAAAATGAAATGTTAGCCTATGTGGTTAGAAGTTTGATAAACAGTGAGCTTGTCCCTCGATGTCCCTTGATGCGAAACATGATATGCGAACCTATTTGGTTTCATATTCGGAAAAATGAAAGTATTGGAATGACTTTGTCGCGAAAATGAGATTTTAGCCTATATGGTTAGAAGTTTGATAAAGGTTGAGCTTGTCCCTCGATCTCCGTTGATACGAAACATGATATGTGAACCTATTTGGTATTGTATTCGGCAAAATGAAATTATTTGAATGACCATTGTCCCAAAAATGAGATTTTAGCCTATATGGTTAAAAGTTTGATAAATATTAATGTTGAATTTGTCCCTCGATGTCCTTTATTGCGTAACATAATATTTGAACCAATTTCGTTTTAAATTTGGTAAACAGAAAGTCATGAGATGACCCTTATCACGAAAACGAGATTTTAGCTTATATTGTTACATGTTTGTTAAATATGAAGGTTGAACATGTCCCTCGATGTCCCTTGATGCGAAACATGATATGTGAACATATTTGGTTTGAATTTCGATAAAATGAAAGTATTGAAATGACCCTTGTCGCGAAAATGAAATGTTAGCCTATGTGGTTAGAAGTTTGATAAACAGTGAGCTTGTCCCTCGATGTCCCTTGACGCGAAACATGATATGTGAACCTATTTGGTTTCATATTCGGAAAAATGAAAGTATTGGAATGACTTTGTCGCGAAAATGAGATTTTAGCCTATATGGTTAGAAGTTTGATAAAGGTTGAGCTTGTCCCTCGATCTCCCTTGATACGAAACATGATATGTGAACCTATTTGGTTTTGTATTCGGCAAAATGAAATTATTTGAATGACCATTGTCCCAAAAATGAGATTTTAGCCTATATGGTTAAAAGTTTGATAAATATTAATGTTGAATTTGTCCCTTGATGTCCTTTATTGCGTAACATAATATTTGAACCAATTTCGTTTTAAATTTGGTAAACAGAAAGTCATGAGATGACCCTTATCACGAAAACGAGATTTTAGCTTATATTGTTACATGTTTGTTAAATATGAAGGTTGAACATGTCCCTCGATGTCCCTTGATGCGAAACATGATATGTGAACATATTTGGTTTGAATTTCGGTAAAATGAAAGTATTGAAATGACCCTTGTCGCGAAAATGAAATGTTAGCCTATGTGGTTAGAAGTTTGATAAACAGTGAGCTTGTCCCTCGATGTCCCTTGATGCGAAACATGATATGTGAACCTATTTGGTTTCATATTCGGAAAAATGAAAGTATTGGAATGACTTTGTCGCGAAAATGAGATTTTAGCCTATATGGTTAGAAGTTTGATAAAGGTTGAACTTGTCCCTCGATCTCCCTTGATACGAAACATGATATGTGAACCTATTTGGTTTTGTATTCGGCAAAATGAAATTATTTGAATGACCATTGTCCCAAAAATGAGATTTTAGCCTATATGGTTAAAAGTTTGATAAATATTAATGTTGAATTTGTCCCTCGATGTCCTTTATAGCGTAACATAATATTTGAACCAATTTCGTTTTAAATTTGGTAAACAGAAAGTCATGAGATGACCCTTATCACGAAAACGAGATTTTAGCTTATATTGTTACATGTTTGTTAAATATGAAGGTTGAACATGTCCCTCGATGTCCCTTGATGCGAAACATGATATGTGAACATATTTGGTTTGAATTTCGGTAAAATGAAAGTATTGAAATGACCCTTGTCGCGAAAATGAAATGTTAGCCTATGTGGTTAGAAGTTTGATAAACAGTGAGCTTGTCCCTCGATGTCCCTTGATGCGAAACATGATATGTGAACCTATTTGGTTTCATATTCGGAAAAATGAAAGTATTGGAATGACTTTGTCGTGAAAATGAGATTTTAGCCTATATGGTTAGAAGTTTGATAAAGGTTGAACTTGTCCCTCGATCTCCCTTGATACGAAACATGATATGTGAACCTATTTGGTTTTGTATTCGGCAAAATGAAATTATTTGAATGACCATTGTCCCAAAAATGAGATTTTAGCCTATATGGTTAAAAGTTTGATAAATATTAATGTTGAATTTGTCCCTCGATGTCCTTTATTGCGTAACATAATATTTGAACCAATTTCGTTTTAAATTTGGTAAACAGAAAGTCATGAGATGACCCTTATCACGAAAACGAGATTTTAGCTTATATTGTTACATGTTTGTTAAATATGAAGGTTGAACATGTCCCTCGATGTCCCTTGATGCGAAACATGATATGTGAACATATTTGGTTTGAATTTCGATAAAATGAAAGTATTGAAATGACCCTTGTCGCGAAAATGAAATGTTAGCCTATGTGGTTAGAAGTTTGATAAACAGTGAGCTTGTCCCTCGATGTCCCTTGATGCGAAACATGATATGTGAACCTATTTGGTTTCATATTCGGAAAAATGAAAGTATTGGAATGACTTTGTCGCGAAAATGAGATTTTAGCCTATATGGTTAGAAGTTTGATAAAGGTTGAGCTTGTCCCTCGATCTCCCTTGATACGAAACATGATATGTGAACCTATTTGGTTTTGTATTCGGCAAAATGAAATTATTTGAATGACCATTGTCCCAAAAATGAGATTTTAGCCTATATGGTTAAAAGTTTGATAAATATTAATGTTGAATTTGTCCCTCGATGTCCTTTATTGCGTAACATAATATTTGAACCAATTTCGTTTTAAATTTGGTAAACAGAAAGTCATGAGATGACCCTTATCACGAAAACGAGATTTTAGCTTATATTGTTACATGTTTGTTAAATATGAAGGTTGAACATGTCCCTCGATGTCCCTTGATGCGAAACATGATATGTGAACATATTTGGTTTGAATTTCGGTAAAATGAAAGTATTGAAATGACCCTTGTCGCGAAAATGAAATGTTAGCCTATGTGGTTAGAAGTTTGATAAACAGTGAGCTTGTCCCTCGATGTCCCATGATGCGAAACATGATATGTGAACCTATTTGGTTTCATATTTGGAAAAATGAAAGTATTGGAATGACTTTGTCGTGAAAATGAGATTTTAGCCTATATGGTTAGAAGTTTGATAAAGGTTGAACTTGTCCCTCGATCTCCCTTGATACGAAACATGATATGTGAACCTATTTGGTTTTGTATTCGGCAAAATGAAATTATTTGAATGACCATTGTCCCAAAAATGAGATTTTAGCCTATATGGTTAAAAGTTTGATAAATATTAATGTTGAATTTGTCCCTCGATGTCCTTTATTGCGTAACATAATATTTGAACCAATTTCGTTTTAAATTTGGTAAACAGAAAGTCATGAGATGACCCTTATCACGAAAACGAGATTTTAGCTTATATTGTTACATGTTTGTTAAATATGAAGGTTGAACATGTCCCTCGATGTCCCTTGATGCGAAACATGATATGTGAACATATTTGGTTTGAATTTCGGTAAAATGAAAGTATTGAAATGACCCTTGTCGCGAAAATGAAATGTTAGCCTATGTGGTTAGAAGTTTGATAAACAGTGAGCTTGTCCCTCGATGTCCCTTGATGCGAAACATGATATGCGAACCTATTTGGTTTCATATTCGGAAAAATGAAAGTATTGGAATGACTTTGTCGCGAAAATGAGATTTTAGCCTATATGGTTAGAAGTTTGAAAAAGGTTGAGCTTGTCCCTCGATCTCCGTTGATACGAAACATGATATGTGAACCTATTTGGTATTGTATTCGGCAAAATGAAATTATTTGAATGACCATTGTCCCAAAAATGAGATTTTAGCCTATATGGTTAAAAGTTTGATAAATATTAATGTTGAATTTGTCCCTCGATGTCCTTTATTGCGTAACATAATATTTGAACCAATTTCGTTTTAAATTTGGTAAACAGAAAGTCATGAGATGACCCTTATCACGAAAACGAGATTTTAGCTTATATTGTTACATGTTTGTTAAATATGAAGGTTGAACATGTCCCTCGATGTCCCTTGATGCGAAACATGATATGTGAACATATTTGGTTTGAATTTCGATAAAATGAAAGTATTGAAATGACCCTTGTCGCGAAAATGAAATGTTAGCCTATGTGGTTAGAAGTTTGATAAACAGTGAGCTTGTCCCTCGATGTCCCTTGATGCGAAACATGATATGTGAACCTATTTGGTTTCATATTCGGAAAAATGAAAGTATTGGAATGACTTTGTCGCGAAAATGAGATTTTAGCCTATATGGTTAGAAGTTTGATAAAGGTTGAGCTTGTCCCTCGATCTCCCTTGATACGAAACATGATATGTGAACCTATTTGGTTTTGTATTCGGCAAAATGAAATTATTTGAATGACCATTGTCCCAAAAATGAGATTTTAGCCTATATGGTTAAAAGTTTGATAAATATTAATGTTGAATTTGTCCCTCGATGTCCTTTATTGCGTAACATAATATTTGAACCAATTTCGTTTTAAATTTGGTAAACAGAAAGTCATGAGATGACCCTTATCACGAAAACGAGATTTTAGCTTATATTGTTACATGTTTGTTAAATATGAAGGTTGAACATGTCCCTCGATGTCCCTTGATGCGAAACATGATATGTGAACATATTTGGTTTGAATTTCGGTAAAATGAAAGTATTGAAATGACCCTTGTCGCGAAAATGAAATGTTAGCCTATGTGGTTAGAAGTTTGATAAACAGTGAGCTTGTCCCTCGATGTCCCTTGATGCGAAACATGATATGCGAACCTATTTGGTTTCATATTCGGAAAAATGAAAGTATTGGAATGACTTTGTCGCGAAAATGAGATTTTAGCCTATATGGTTAGAAGTTTGATAAAGGTTGAGCTTGTCCCTCGATCTCCCTTGATACGAAACATGATATGTGAACCTATTTGGTTTTGTATTCGGCAAAATGAAATTATTTGAATGACCATTGTCCCAAAAATGAGATTTTAGCCTATATGGTTAAAAGTTTGATAAATATTAATGTTGAATTTGTCCCTCGATGTCCTTTATTGCGTAACATAATATTTGAACCAATTTCGTTTTAAATTTGGTAAACAGAAAGTCATGAGATGACCCTTATCACGAAAACGAGATTTTAGCTTATATTGTTACATGTTTGTTAAATATGAAGGTTGAACATGTCCCTCGATGTCCCTTGATGCGAAACATGATATGTGAACATATTTGGTTTGAATTTCGGTAAAATGAAAGTATTGAAATGACCCTTGTCGCGAAAATGAAATGTTAGCCTATGTGGTTAGAAGTTTGATAAACAGTGAGCTTGTCCCTCGATGTCCCTTGATGCGAAACATGATATGCGAACCTATTTGGTTTCATATTCGGAAAAATGAAAGTATTGGAATGACTTTGTCGCGAAAATGAGATTTTAGCCTATATGGTTAGAAGTTTGATAAAGGTTGAACTTGTCCCTCGATCTCCCTTGATACGAAACATGATATGTGAACCTATTTGGTATTGTATTCGGCAAAATGAAATTATTTGAATGACCATTGTCCCAAAAATGAGATTTTAGCCTATATGGTTAAAAGTTTGATAAATATTAATGTTGAATTTGTCCCTCGATGTCCTTTATTGCGTAACATAATATTTGAACCAATTTCGTTTTAAATTTGGTAAACAGAAAGTCATGAGATGACCCTTATCACGAAAACGAGATTTTAGCTTATATTGTTACATGTCTGTTAAATATGAAGGTTGAACATGTCCCTCGATGTCCCTTGATGCGAAACATGATATGTGAACATATTTGGTTTGAATTTCGGTAAAATGAAAGTATTGAAATGACCCTTGTCGCGAAAATGACATGTTAGCCTATGTGGTTAGAAGTTTGATAAACAGTGAGCTTGTCCCTCGACGTCCCTTGATGCGAAACATGATATGTGAACCTATTTTGTTTCATATTCGGAAAAATGAAAGTATTGGAATGACTTTGTCGCGAAAATGAGATTTTAGCCTATATGGTTAGAAGTTTGATAAAGGTTGAACTTGTCCCTCGATCTCCCTTGATACGAAACATGATATGTGAACCTATTTGGTTTTGTATTCGGCAAAATGAAATTATTTGAATGACCATTGTCCCAAAAATGAGATTTTAGCCTATATGGTTAAAAGTTTGATAAATATTAATGTTGAATTTGTCCCTCGATGTCCTTTATTGCGTAACATAATATTTGAACCAATTTCGTTTTAAATTTGGTAAACAGAAAGTCATGAGATGACCCTTATCACGAAAACGAGATTTTAGCTTATATTGTTACATGTTTGTTAAATATGAAGGTTGAACATGTCCCTCGATGTCCCTTGATGCGAAACATGATATGTGAACATATTTGGTTTGAATTTCGGTAAAATGAAAGTATTGAAATGACCCTTGTCGCGAAAATGAAATGTTAGCCTATGTGGTTAGAAGTTTGATAAACAGTGAGCTTGTCCCCCGATGTCCCTTGATGCGAAACATGATATGTGAACCTATTTGGTTTCATATTCGGAAAAATGAAAGTATTGGAATGACTTTCTCGCGAAAATGAGATTTTAGCCTATATGGTTAGAAGTTTGATAAAGGTTGAACTTGTCCCTCGATCTCCCTTGATACGAAACATGATATGTGAACCTATTTGGTTTTGTATTCGGCAAAATGAAATTATTTGAATGACCATTGTCCCAAAAATGAGATTTTAGCCTATATGGTTAAAAGTTTGATAAATATTAATGTTGAATTTGTCCCTCGATGTCCTTTATTGCGTAACATAATATTTGAACCAATTTCGTTTTAAATTTGGTAAATAGAAAGTCATGAGATGACCCTTATCACGAAAACGAGATTTTAGCTTATATTATTACATGTTTGTTAAATATGAAGGTTGAACATGTCCCTCGATGTCCCTTGATGCGAAACATGATATGTGAACATATTTGGTTTGAATTTCGGTAAAATGAAAGTATTGAAATGACCCTTGTCGCGAAAATGAAATGTTAGCCTATGTGGTTAGAAGTTTGATAAACAGTGAGCTTGTCCCTCGATGTCCCTTGATGCGAAACATGATATGCGAACCTATTTGGTTTCATATTCGGAAAAATGAAAGTATTGGAATGACTTTGTCGCGAAAATGAGATTTTAGCCTATATGGTTAGAAGTTTGATAAAGGTTGAGCTTGTCCCTCGATCTCCGTTGATACGAAACATGATATGTGAACCAATTTGGTATTGTATTCGGCAAAATGAAATTATTTGAATGACCATTGTCCCAAAAATGAGATTTTAGCCTATATGGTTAAAAGTTTGATAAATATTAATGTTGAATTTGTCCCTCGATGTCCTTTATTGCGTAACATAATATTTGAACCAATTTCGTTTTAAATTTGGTAAACAGAAAGTCATGAGATGACCCTTATCACGAAAACGAGATTTTAGCTTATATTGTTACATGTTTGTTAAATATGAAGGTTGAACATGTCCCTCGATGTCCCTTGATGCGAAACATGATATGTGAACATATTTGGTTTGAATTTCGGTAAAATGAAAGTATTGAAATGACCCTTGTCGCGAAAATGAAATGTTAGCCTATGTGGTTAGAAGTTTGATAAACAGTGAGCTTGTCCCCCGATGTCCCTTGATGCGAAACATGATATGTGAACCTATTTGGTTTCATATTCGGAAAAATGAAAGTATTGGAATGACTTTCTCGCGAAAATGAGATTTTAGCCTATATGGTTAGAAGTTTGATAAAGGTTGAACTTGTCCCTCGATCTCCCTTGATACGAAACATGATATGTGAACCTATTTGGTTTTGTATTCGGCAAAATGAAATTATTTGAATGACCATTGTCCCAAAAATGAGATTTTAGCCTATATGGTTAAAAGTTTGATAAATATTAATGTTGAATTTGTCCCTCGATGTCCTTTATTGCGTAACATAATATTTGAACCAATTTCGTTTTAAATTTGGTAAATAGAAAGTCATGAGATGACCCTTATCACGAAAACGAGATTTTAGCTTATATTATTACATGTTTGTTAAATATGAAGGTTGAACATGTCCCTCGATGTCCTTGATGCGAAACATGATACGTGAACATATTTGGTTTGAATTTCGGTAAAATGAAAGTATTGAATTGACCCTTGTCGCGAAAATGAAATGTTAGCCTATGTGGTTAGAAGTTTGATAAACAGTGAGCTTGTCCCTCGATGTCCCTTGATGCGAAACATGATATGCGAACCTATTTGGTTTCATATTAGGAAAAATGAAAGTATTGGAATGACTTTGTCGCGAAAATGAGATTTTAGCCTATATGGTTAGAAGTTTGATAAAGGTTGAACTTGTCCCTCGATCTCCCTTGAAACGAAACATGATATGTGAACCTATTTGGTATTGTATTCGGCAAAATGAAATTATTTGAATGACCATTATCCCAAAAATGAGATTTTAGCCTATATGGTTAAAAGTTTGATAAATATTAATGTTGAATTTGTCCCTCGATGTCCTTTATTGCGTAACATAATATTTGAACCAATTTCGTTTTAAATTTGGTAAACAGAAAGTCATGAGATGACCCTTATCACGAAAACGAGATTTTAGCTTATATTGTTACATGTTTGTTAAATATGAAGGTTGAACATGTCCCTCGATGTCCCTTGATGCGAAACATGATATGTGAACATATTTGGTTTGAATTTCGGTAAAATGAAAGTATTGAAATGACCCTTGTCGCGAAAATGACATGTTAGCCTATGTGGTTAGAAGTTTGATAAACAGTGAGCTTGTCCCTCGATGTCCCTTGATGCGAAACATGATATGTGAACCTATTTGGTTTCATATTCGGAAAAATGAAAGTATTGGAATGACTTTGTCGCGAAAATGAGATTTTAGCCTATATGGTTAGAAGTTTGATAAAGGTTGAACTTGTCCCTCGATCTCCCTTGATACGAAACATGATATGTGAACCTATTTGGTTTTGTATTCGGCAAAATGAAATTATTTGAATGACCATTGTCCCAAAAATGAGATTTTAGCCTATATGGTTAAAAGTTTGATAAATATTAATGTTGAATTTGTCCCTCGATGTCCTTTATTGCGTAACATAATATTTGAACCAATTTCGTTGTAAATTTGGTAAACAGAAAGTCATGAGATGACCCTTATCACGAAAACGAGATTTTAGCTTATATTGTTACATGTTTGTTAAATATGAAGGTTGAACATGTCCCTCGATGTCCCTTGATGCGAAACATGATATGTGAACCTATTTGGTTTGAAATTCGGTAAAATGAAAGTATTGAAATGACCCTTGTCGCGAAAATGAAATGTTAGCCTATGTGGTTAGAAGTTTGATAAACAGTGATAAAAGACAGAAATTGTATAGGAATAAAAGTAAAATAAAAAGATGGATTTGGGGAAAGAAATGGTGAAAGAATGCGTCACATTCACTTCCAATCCAAGAAGGAATGCTAAGCCTTGAGGAATCGCCACAATGGTAAGGAAGCCATTGATAAGATTCGATAAACTTGGTTCAATCCAGAACCAAAAAGAAGCAAAGCTTCCAAATTCACATAAAGTGACTTTTTTTTATCAAAATTCTCTCTCTTTACATATCATTTTCGTGCTCTATTTATAGGAGCTTATTACATGATGATTTTGACTCTAAAACTCTTAGAAAATGAAAGGAAGTGCAGCCACTAATTACAATAATGTTTTGGTGGCTGATTAATGCAAATAAAAGGTTACAAAATGACTTTAAGGTAGGGGTGGCTGCATCAATGCATGGAGATGTTATACATTCATTTGCTTCTTTAATGTGTTGTTTCTTCTCTTACATCAGCTCATTCATCAAAATCACGTCATCCAATTCATGCTCATTTTACACCAAGAAATATTCCGAATTTGCTCTTGAGTCCAACAGACGAAATGTAGAGAATATTCTAAGCTTTCCAACGCATTAAAGATCACCTCAAATGGACATCCAGAGCTCCAGATATAGCCAAAACAAGACTGACATATCATGACCTGCGAAAATAAAACTTAGAACCCAAAATTAATTTGGTTCTTTTATTCCACAATGACTTTATTATTCTTTTCAAGAGAGATAATTTTAGGATCACATCATACTCTCCCTCTTCAAGAGAATTCGACCTCGAATTTTTAGCTTGAATACCTCCTGGGTCAAAAACAAATCTACAGAATCCATCACATGTAACTTTAACTTTAGAGAGCTCTTCACTTTTGTTGGAAGAATTTGTTTGCTTTTCGTCAACTTTTGATTTATGGACATAATAATCGTTCCAAATCTCATAATTTCCTTCCACCTGTTGAGAAAAAGTTTCTTCATTGACTTTGTTTCCTTCATGACATAAAGAAGAAATGTTAGGAGATTGAACAATATTAGAAGAATTCCAACAATTAACAACACAAAGCAACTTAGAAGAAGGTACTAGTGTAATAGTAGGCCAAAACTTCAAACTATTTTTTTCTTGATTTTCATTCTCACTCTCCTTTTTCTCTTCTTTTCTCTCGACTTCTTCAGCACCTTCTTTTCTCTCTTTTTTTTTATCTACTTCTTTTTCATCACATTCTTTTTTTTCTTCTTTTTCCTTCCTTTTCACTTCTTCCTCATGACGTTCTTTTTCTTCTATCTCTTTCTTATAATTATTTTGGATTTGAAAGAGATTTTCCATTAATATTTTAGAGATATCAGCCATTCCTCTATCAATGTTTTCCATCATTTCCTTCTTTCTTTTTTGTCTTTCCCTTTCTCTTTGCAATATTTTTTCTCCTTCTATCTTTTCCACCTTCTTTCTTTGAATTTCTCTAAGATGATAAGAAGGTGCATAACGCCTCCTCATCATTGTTTTCATTTCCTCCCAAGTTTCAATCGGTGGATCTCCATACCTCCTTCTTTCCCTGATAGTTTGATCCCACCACACCAATGCATAATCTTTAAATTCAAGAGCTGCAACCTGCACTTTTTGAACATTAGAGTAAGTGTTGCATTGAAAAAATTGTTCAATTTTTGTTTCCCACTCTAAATATGCATCCGGGTCTCTTTGCCCTCGAAAAAATGGAACTTTGATTTTTTTGTCACTATATCTTTCCATTTTTTTTCTAGAATCATAAAGATTAAAATGAAGAAAAGAAATGGTAACAATGGAAAGGGATTTCTAAATTGAAATTTTTTCCCAAACGAAACCGTGCTCTGATACCAAATGATAAAAGAAATGAATATTTATTTAAAAATCCATCATGACTAGTCTTTCTATCAAATTGCCAAGGTCTCCCTAACAACAAGTGACTAGCCTCCATTGGTACTACATCACACAAAACAACATCTTCATACTTACCAATTTTAAAACAAACCTCTACTTGTTTATCAACAAGCATATCCATACTTTCACTAAGCCATTGAAGTTTGTAAGGTTTGGGATGTGATTTAGTCTCCAAGTGAAGTTTAGTAACTAAACGTGTGCTAGCAAAATTACTACAACTCCCACCGTCAATAATTAAAGCACATACCTTTCCTTGTACTAGACATCTTGTTTGGAAGATATTTTCTCTTTGAGTTGTATCATCCTCCCTGACTTGGCTTCCCAAGATTCTTCTCACCTTGAAGCATTCTCCACTTGCAATTTCTTGAGACATTTTTTTTTCTAGTTTTTTTTTCTACTCCAAAGAGAAAATGAAATGAAGGAATGGTAATGGAAACAATCAGAAATGAAAAGAATTTCAAATTTGAAACAAAAATTTGTCCCAAAACGAAACCGTGCTCTGATACCAAATGATAAAAGACAGAAATTGTATAGGAATAAAAGTAAAATAAAAAGATGGATTTGGGGAAAGAAATGGTGAAAGAATGCGTCACATTCACTTCCAATCCAAGAAGGAATGCTAAGCCTTGAGGAATCGCCACAATGGTAAGGAAGCCATTGATAAGATTCGATAAACTTGGTTCAATCCAGAACCAAAAAGAAGCAAAGCTTCCAAATTCACATAAAGTGACTTTTTTTTATCAAAATTCTCTCTCTTTACATATCATTTTCGTGCTCTATTTATAGGAGCTTATTACATGATGATTTTGACTCTAAAACTCTTAGAAAATGAAAGGAAGTGCAGCCACTAATTACAATAATGTTTTGGTGGCTGATTAATGCAAATAAAAGGTTACAAAATGACTTTAAGGTAGGGGTGGCTGCATCAATGCATGGAGATGTTATACATTCATTTGCTTCTTTAATGTGTTGTTTCTTCTCTTACATCAGATCATTCATCAAAATCACGTCATCCAATTCATGCTCATTTTACACCAAGAAATATTCCGAATTTGCTCTTGAGTCCAACAGACGAAATGTAGAGAATATTCTAAGCTTTCCAACGCATTAAAGATCACCTCAAATGGACATCCAGAGCTCCAGATATAGCCAAAACAAAACTGACATATCATGACCTGCGAAAATAAAACTTAGAACCCAAAATTAATTTGGTTCTTTTATTCCACAATGACTTTATTATTCTTTTCAAGAGAGATAATTTTAGGATCACATCAAACAGTGAACTTGTCCCTCGATGTCCCTTGATGTGAAACATGATATGTGAACCTATTTGGTTTTATATTCGGAAAAATGAAAGTATTGGAATGACTTTGAGTCTATTGCCTATATGGTTAGAAGTTTGATAAAGGTTGAACTTGTCCCTCGATCTCCCTTGATACGAAACATGATATGTGAACCTATTTGGTTTTGTATTCGGCAAAATGAAATTATTTGAATGACCATTGTCCCAAAAATGAGATTTTAGCCTATATGGTTAAAAGTTTGATAAATATTAATGTTGAATTTGTCCCTCGATGTCCTTTATTGCGTAACATAATATTTGAACCAATTTCGTTTTAAATTTAGTAAATAGAAAGTAATGAGATGGCCCTTATCACGAAAACGAGATTTTAGCTTATATTGTTACATGTTTGTTAAATATGAAGGTTGAACATGTCCCTCGATGTCCCTTGATGCGAAACATGATATGTGAACATATTTGGTTTGAATTTCGATAAAATGAAAGTATTGAAATGACCCTTGTCGCGAAAATGAAATGTTAGCCTATGTGGTTAGAAGTTTGATAAACAGTGAGCTTGTCCCACGATGTCCCTTGATGCGAAACATGATATGTGAACCTATTTGGTTTCATATTCGGAAAAATGAAAGTATTGGAATGACTTTGTCGCGAAAATGAGATTTTAGCCTATATGGTTAGAAGTTTGATAAAGGTTGAGCTTGTCCCTCGATCTCCCATGATACGAAACATGATATGTGAACCTATTTGGTTTTGTATTCGGCAAAATGAAATTATTTGAATGACCATTGTCCCAAAAATGAGATTTTATCCTATATGGTTAAAAGTTTGATAAATATTAATGTTGAATTTGTCCCTCGATGTCCTTTATTGCGTAACATAATATTTGAACCAATTTCGTTTTAAATTTGGTAAACAGAAAGTCATGAGATGACCCTTATCACGAAAACGAGATTTTAGCTTATATTGTTACATGTTTGTTAAATATGAAGGTTGAACATGTCCCTCGATGTCCCTTGATGCGAAACATGATATGTGAACATATTTGGTTTAAATTTCGGTAAAATGAAAGTATTGAAATGACCCTTGTCGCGAAAATGAAATGTTAGCCTATGTGGTTAGAAGTTTGATAAACAGTGAGCTTGTCCCTCGATGTCCCTTGATGCGAAACATGATATGTGAACCTATTTGGTTTCATATTCGGAAAAATGAAAGTATTGGAATGACTTTGTCGCGAAAATGAGATTTTAGCCTATATGGTTAGAAGTTTGATAAAGGTTGAACTTGTCCCTCGATCTCCCTTGATACGAAACATGATATGTGAACCTATTTGGTTTTGTATTCGGCAAAATGAAATTATTTGAATGACCATTGTCCCAAAAATGAGATTTTAGCCTATATGGTTAAAAGTTTGATAAATATTAATGTTGAATTTGTCCCTCGATGTCCTTTATTGCGTAACATAATATTTGAACAAATTTCGTTTTAAATTTAGTAAATAGAAAGTAATGAGATGGCCCTTATCACGAAAACGAGATTTTAGCTTATATTGTTACATGTTTGTTAAATATGAAGGTTGAACATGTCCCTCGATGTCCCTTGATGCGAAACATGATATGTGAACATATTTGGTTTGAATTTCGATAAAATGAAAGTATTGAAATGACCCTTGTCGCGAAAATGAAAAGTTAGCCTATGTGGTTAGAAGTTTGATAAACAGTGAGCTTGTCCCTCGATGTCCCTTGATGCGAAACATGATATGTGAACCTATTTGGTTTCATATTCGGAAAAATGAAAGTATTGGAATGACTTTGTCGCGAAAATGAGATTTTAGCCTATATGGTTAGAAGTTTGATAAAGGTTGAGCTTGTCCCTCGATCTCCCTTGATACGAAACATGATATGTGAACCTATTTGGTTTTGTATTCGGCAAAATGAAATTATTTGAATGACCATTGTCCCAAAAATGAGATTTTATCCTATATGGTTAAAAGTTTGATAAATATTAATGTTGAATTTGTCCCTCGATGTCCTTTATTGCGTAACATAATATTTGAACCAATTTCGTTTTAAATTTGGTAAACAGAAAGTCATGAGATGAACCTTATCACGAAAACGAGATTTTAGCTTATATTGTTACATGTTTGTTAAATATGAAGGTTGAACATGTCCCTCGATGTCCCTTGATGCGAAACATGATATGTGAACATATTTGGTTTGAATTTCGGTAAAATGAAAGTATTGAAATGACCCTTGTCGCGAAAATGAAATGTTAGCCTATGTGGTTAGAAGTTTGATAAACAGTGAGCTTGTCCCTCGATGTCCCTTGATGCGAAACATGATATGTGAACCTATTTGGTTTCATATTCGGAAAAATGAAAGTATTGGAATGACTTTGTCGCGAAAATGAGATTTTAGCCTATATGGTTAGAAGTTTGATAAAGGTTGAGCTTGTCCCTCGATCTCCCATGATACGAAACATGATATGTGAACCTATTTGGTTTTGTATTCGGCAAAATGAAATTATTTGAATGACCATTGTCCCAAAAATGAGATTTTATCCTATATGGTTAAAAGTTTGATAAATATTAATGTTGAATTTGTCCCTCGATGTCCTTTATTGCGTAACATAATATTTGAACCAATTTCGTTTTAAATTTGGTAAACAGAAAGTCATGAGATGACCCTTATCACGAAAACGAGATTTTAGCTTATATTGTTACATGTTTGTTAAATATGAAGGTTGAACATGTCCCTCGATGTCCCTTGATGCGAAACATGATATGTGAACATATTTGGTTTAAATTTCGGTAAAATGAAAGTATTGAAATGACCCTTGTCGCAAAAATGAAATGTTAGCCTATGTGGTTAGAAGTTTGATAAACAGTGAGCTTGTCCCTCGATGTCCCTTGATGCGAAACATGATATGTGAACCTATTTGGTTTCATATTCGGAAAAATGAAAGTATTGGAATGACTTTGTCGCGAAAATGAGATTTTAGCCTATATGGTTAGAAGTTTGATAAAGGTTGAACTTGTCCCTCGATCTCCCTTGATACGAAACATGATATGTGAACCTATTTGGTTTTGTATTCGGCAAAATGAAATTATTTGAATGACCATTGTCCCAAAAATGAGATTTTAGCCTATATGGTTAAAAGTTTGATAAATATTAATGTTGAATTTGTCCCTCGATGTCCTTTATTGCGTAACATAATATTTGAACCAATTTCGTTTTAAATTTAGTAAATAGAAAGTAATGAGATGGCCCTTATCACGAAAACGAGATTTTAGCTTATATTGTTACATGTTTGTTAAATATGAAGGTTGAACATGTCCCTCGATGTCCCTTGATGCGAAACATGATATGTGAACATATTTGGTTTGAATTTCGATAAAATGAAAGTATTGAAATGACCCTTGTCGCGAAAATGAAATGTTAGCCTATGTGGTTAGAAGTTTGATAAACAGTGAGCTTGTCCCTCGATGTCCCTTGATGCGAAACATGATATGTGAACCTATTTGGTTTCATATTCGGAAAAATGAAAGTATTGGAATGACTTTGTCGCGAAAATGAGATTTTAGCCTATATGGTTAGAAGTTTGATAAAGGTTGAACTTGTCCCTCGATCTCCCTTGATACGAAACATGATATGTGAACCTATTTGGTTTTGTATTCGGCAAAATGAAATTATTTGAATGACCATTGTCCCAAAAATGAGATTTTAGCCTATATGGTTAAAAGTTTGATAAATATTAATGTTGAATTTGTCCCTCGATGTCCTTTATTGCGTAACATAATATTTGAACCAATTTCGTTTTAAATTTGGTAAATAGAAAGTCATGAGATGACCCTTATCACGAAAACGAGATTTTAGCTTATATTGTTACATGTTTGTTAAATATGAAGGTTGAACACGTCCCTCGATGTCCCTTGATGCGAAACATGATATGTGAACATATTTGGTTTGAATTTCGGTAAAATGAAAGTATTGAAATGACCCTTGTCGCGAAAATGAAATGTTAGCCTATGTGGTTAGAAGTTTGATAAACAGTGAGCTTGTCCCTCGATGTCCCTTGATGCGAAACATGATATGTGAACCTATTTGGTTTCATATTCGGAAAAATGAAAGTATTGGAATGACTTTGTCGCGAAAATGAGATTTTAGCCTATATGGTTAGATGTTTGATAAAGGTTGAGCTTGTCCCTCGATCTCCCATGATACGAAACATGATATGTGAACCTATTTGGTTTTGTATTCGGCAAAATGAAATTATTTGAATGACCATTGTCCCAAAAATGAGATTTTATCCTATATGGTTAAAAGTTTGATAAATATTAATGTTGAATTTGTCCCTCGATGTCCTTTATTGCGTAACATAATATTTGAACCAATTTCGTTTTAAATTTGGTAAACAGAAAGTCATGAGATGACCCTTATCACGAAAACGAGATTTTAGCTTATATTGTTACATGTTTGTTAAATATGAAGGTTGAACATGTCCCTCGATGTCCCTTGATGCGAAACATGATATGTGAACATATTTGGTTTAAATTTCGGTAAAATGAAAGTATTGAAATGACCCTTGTCGCGAAAATGAAATGTTAGCCTATGTGGTTAGAAGTTTGATAAACAGTGAGCTTGTCCCTCGATGTCCCTTGATGCGAAACACGATATGTGAACCTATTTGGTTTCATATTCGGAAAAATGAAAGTATTGGAATGACTTTGTCGCGAAAATGAGATTTTAGCCTATATGGTTAGAAGTTTGATAAAGGTTGAACTTGTCCCTCGATCTCCCTTGATACGAAACATGATATGTGAACCTATTTGGTTTTGTATTCGGCAAAATGAAATTATTTGAATGACCATTGTCCCAAAAATGAGATTTTAGCCTATATGGTTAAAAGTTTGATAAATATTAATGTTGAATTTGTCCCTCGATGTCCTTTATTGCGTAACATAATATTTGAACCAATTTCGTTTTAAATTTGGTAAACAGAAAGTCATGAGATGAACCTTATCACGAAAACGAGATTTTAGCTTATATTGTTACATGTTTGTTAAATATGAAGGTTGAACATGTCCCTCGATGTCCCTTGATGCGAAACATGATATGTGAACATATTTGGTTTGAATTTCGGTAAAATGAAAGTATTGAAATGACCCTTGTCGCGAAAATGAAATGTTAGCCTATGTGGTTAGAAGTTTGATAAACAGTGAGCTTGTCCCTCGATGTCCCTTGATGCGAAACATGATATGTGAACCTATTTGGTTTCATATTCGGAAAAATGAAAGTATTGGAATGACTTTGTCGCGAAAATGAGATTTTAGCCTATATGGTTAGAAGTTTGATAAAGGTTGAGCTTGTCCCTCGATCTCCCATGATACGAAACATGATATGTGAACCTATTTGGTTTTGTATTCGGCAAAATGAAATTATTTGAATGACCATTGTCCCAAAAATGAGATTTTATCCTATATGGTTAAAAGTTTGATAAATATTAATGTTGAATTTGTCCCTCGATGTCCTTTATTGCGTAACATAATATTTGAACCAATTTCGTTTTAAATTTGGTAAACAGAAAGTCATGAGATGACCCTTATCACGAAAACGAGATTTTAGCTTATATTGTTACATGTTTGTTAAATATGAAGGTTGAACATGTCCCTCGATGTCCCTTGATGCGAAACATGATATGTGAACATATTTGGTTTAAATTTCGGTAAAATGAAAGTATTGAAATGACCCTTGTCGCAAAAATGAAATGTTAGCCTATGTGGTTAGAAGTTTGATAAACAGTGAGCTTGTCCCTCGATGTCCCTTGATGCGAAACATGATATGTGAACCTATTTGGTTTCATATTCGGAAAAATGAAAGTATTGGAATGACTTTGTCGCGAAAATGAGATTTTAGCCTATATGGTTAGAAGTTTGATAAAGGTTGAACTTGTCCCTCGATCTCCCTTGATACGAAACATGATATGTGAACCTATTTGGTTTTGTATTCGGCAAAATGAAATTATTTGAATGACCATTGTCCCAAAAATGAGATTTTAGCCTATATGGTTAAAAGTTTGATAAATATTAATGTTGAATTTGTCCCTCGATGTCCTTTATTGCGTAACATAATATTTGAACCAATTTCGTTTTAAATTTGGTAAATAGAAAGTCATGAGATGACCCTTATCACGAAAACGAGATTTTAGCTTATATTGTTACATGTTTGTTAAATATGAAGGTTGAACACGTCCCTCGATGTCCCTTGATGCGAAACATGATATGTGAACATATTTGGTTTGAATTTCGGTAAAATGAAAGTATTGAAATGACCCTTGTCGCGAAAATGAAATGTTAGCCTATGTGGTTAGAAGTTTGATAAACAGTGAGCTTGTCCCTCGATGTCCCTTGATGCGAAACATGATATGTGAACCTATTTGGTTTCATATTCGGAAAAATGAAAGTATTGGAATGACTTTGTCGCGAAAATGAGATTTTAGCCTATATGGTTAGATGTTTGATAAAGGTTGAGCTTGTCCCTCGATCTCCCATGATACGAAACATGATATGTGAACCTATTTGGTTTTGTATTCGGCAAAATGAAATTATTTGAATGACCATTGTCCCAAAAATGAGATTTTATCCTATATGGTTAAAAGTTTGATAAATATTAATGTTGAATTTGTCCCTCGATGTCCTTTATTGCGTAACATAATATTTGAACCAATTTCGTTTTAAATTTGGTAAACAGAAAGTCATGAGATGACCCTTATCACGAAAACGAGATTTTAGCTTATATTGTTACATGTTTGTTAAATATGAAGGTTGAACATGTCCCTCGATGTCCCTTGATGCGAAACATGATATGTGAACATATTTGGTTTAAATTTCGGTAAAATGAAAGTATTGAAATGACCCTTGTCGCGAAAATGAAATGTTAGCCTATGTGGTTAGAAGTTTGATAAACAGTGAGCTTGTCCCTCGATGTCCCTTGATGCGAAACACGATATGTGAACCTATTTGGTTTCATATTCGGAAAAATGAAAGTATTGGAATGACTTTGTCGCGAAAATGAGATTTTAGCCTATATGGTTAGAAGTTTGATAAAGGTTGAACTTGTCCCTCGATCTCCCTTGATACGAAACATGATATGTGAACCTATTTGGTTTTGTATTCGGCAAAATGAAATTATTTGAATGACCATTGTCCCAAAAATGAGATTTTAGCCTATATGGTTAAAAGTTTGATAAATATTAATGTTGAATTTGTCCCTCGATGTCCTTTATTGCGTAACATAATATTTGAACCAATTTCGTTTTAAATTTGGTAAATAGAAAGTCATGAGATGACCCTTATCACGAAAACGAGATTTTAGCTTATATTGTTACATGTTTGTTAAATATGAAGGTTGAACATGTCCCTCGATGTCCCTTGATGCGAAACATGATATGTGAACATATTTGGTTTGAATTTCGATAAAATGAAAGTATTGAAATGACCCTTGTCGCGAAAATGAAATGTTAGCCTATGTGGTTAGAAGTTTGATAAACAGTGAGCTTGTCCCTCGATGTCCCTTGATGCGAAACATGATATGTGAACCTATTTGGTTTCATATTCGGAAAAATGAAAGTATTGGAATGACTTTGTCGCGAAAATGAGATTTTAGCCTATATGGTTAGAAGTTTGATAAAGGTTGAGCTTGTCCCTCGATCTCCCATGATACGAAACATGATATGTGAACCTATTTGGTTTTGTATTCGGCAAAATGAAATTATTTGAATGACCATTGTCCCAAAAATGAGATTTTATCCTATATGGTTAAAAGTTTGATAAATATTAATGTTGAATTTGTCCCTCGATGTCCTTTATTGCGTAACATAATATTTGAACCAATTTCGTTTTAAATTTGGTAAACAGAAAGTCATGAGATGACCCTTATCACGAAAACGAGATTTTAGCTTATATTGTTACATGTTTGTTAAATATGAAGGTTGAACATGTCCCTCGATGTCCCTTGATGCGAAACATGATATGTGAACATATTTGGTTTAAATTTCGGTAAAATGAAAGTATTGAAATGACCCTTGTCGCGAAAATGAAATGTTAGCCTATGTGGTTAGAAGTTTGATAAACAGTGAGCTTGTCCCTCGATGTCCCTTGATGCGAAACATGATATGTGAACCTATTTGGTTTCATATTCGGAAAAATGAAAGTATTGGAATGACTTTGTCGCGAAAATGAGATTTTAGCCTATATGGTTAGAAGTTTGATAAAGGTTGAACTTGTCCCTCGATCTCCCTTGATACGAAACATGATATGTGAACCTATTTGGTTTTGTATTCGGCAAAATGAAATTATTTGAATGACCATTGTCCCAAAAATGAGATTTTAGCCTATATGGTTAAAAGTTTGATAAATATTAATGTTGAATTTGTCCCTCGATGTCCTTTATTGCGTAACATAATATTTGAACCAATTTCGTTTTAAATTTGGTAAATAGAAAGTCATGAGATGACCCTTATCACGAAAACGAGATTTTAGCTTATATTGTTACATGTTTGTTAAATATGAAGGCTGAACACGTCCCTCGATGTCCCTTGATGCGGAACATGATATGTGAACATATTTGGTTTAAATTTCGGTAAAATGAAAGTATTGAAATGACCCTTGTCGCGAAAATGAAATGTTAGCCTATGTGGTTAGAAGTTTGATAAACAGTGAGCTTGTCCCTCGATGTCCCTTGATGCGAAACACGATATGTGAACCTATTTGGTTTCATATTCGGAAAAATGAAAGTATTGGAATGACTTTGTCGCGAAAATGAGATTTTAGCCTATATGGTTAGAAGTTTGATAAAGGTTGAACTTGTCCCTCGATCTCCCTTGATACGAAACATGATATGTGAACCTATTTGGTTTTGTATTCGGCAAAATGAAATTATTTGAATGACCATTGTCCCAAAAATGAGATTTTAGCCTATATGGTTAAAAGTTTGATAAATATTAATGTTGAATTTGTCCCTCGATGTCCTTTATTGCGTAACATAATATTTGAACCAATTTCGTTTTAAATTTGGTAAATAGAAAGTCATGAGATGACCCTTATCACGAAAACGAGATTTTAGCTTATATTGTTACATGTTTGTTAAATATGAAGGTTGAACATGTCCCTCGATGTCCCTTGATGCGAAACATGATATGTGAACATATTTGGTTTGAATTTCGATAAAATGAAAGTATTGAAATGACCCTTGTCGCGAAAATGAAATGTTAGCCTATGTGGTTAGAAGTTTGATAAACAGTGAGCTTGTCCCTCGATGTCCCTTGATGCGAAACATGATATGTGAACCTATTTGGTTTCATATTCGGAAAAATGAAAGTATTGGAATGACTTTGTCGCGAAAATGAGATTTTAGCCTATATGGTTAGAAGTTTGATAAAGGTTGAGCTTGTCCCTCGATCTCCCATGATACGAAACATGATATGTGAACCTATTTGGTTTTGTATTCGGCAAAATGAAATTATTTGAATGACCATTGTCCCAAAAATGAGATTTTATCCTATATGGTTAAAAGTTTGATAAATATTAATGTTGAATTTGTCCCTCGATGTCCTTTATTGCGTAACATAATATTTGAACCAATTTCGTTTTAAATTTGGTAAACAGAAAGTCATGAGATGACCCTTATCACGAAAACGAGATTTTAGCTTATATTGTTACATGTTTGTTAAATATGAAGGTTGAACATGTCCCTCGATGTCCCTTGATGCGAAACATGATATGTGAACATATTTGGTTTAAATTTCGGTAAAATGAAAGTATTGAAATGACCCTTGTCGCGAAAATGAAATGTTAGCCTATGTGGTTAGAAGTTTGATAAACAGTGAGCTTGTCCCTCGATGTCCCTTGATGCGAAACATGATATGTGAACCTATTTGGTTTCATATTCGGAAAAATGAAAGTATTGGAATGACTTTGTCGCGAAAATGAGATTTTAGCCTATATGGTTAGAAGTTTGATAAAGGTTGAACTTGTCCCTCGATCTCCCTTGATACGAAACATGATATGTGAACCTATTTGGTTTTGTATTCGGCAAAATGAAATTATTTGAATGACCATTGTCCCAAAAATGAGATTTTAGCCTATATGGTTAAAAGTTTGATAAATATTAATGTTGAATTTGTCCCTCGATGTCCTTTATTGCGTAACATAATATTTGAACCAATTTCGTTTTAAATTTGGTAAATAGAAAGTCATGAGATGACCCTTATCACGAAAACGAGATTTTAGCTTATATTGTTACATGTTTGTTAAATATGAAGGCTGAACACGTCCCTCGATGTCCCTTGATGCGGAACATGATATGTGAACATATTTGGTTTGAATTTCGGTAAAATGAAAGTATTGAAATGACCCTTGTCGCGAAAATGAAATGTTAGCCTATGTGGTTAGAAGTTTGATAAACAGTGAGCTTGTCCCTCGATGTCCCTTGATGCGAAACATGATATGTGAACCTATTTGGTTTCATATTCGGAAAAATGAAAGTATTGGAATGACTTTGTCGCGAAAATGAGATTTTAGCCTATATGGTTAGAAGTTTGATAAAGGTTGAACTTGTCCCTCGATCTCCCTTGATACGAAACATGATATGTGAACCTATTTGGTTTTGTATTCGGCAAAATGAAATTATTTGAATGACCATTGTCCCAAAAATGAGATTTTAGCCTATATGGTTAAAAGTTTGATAAATATTAATGTTGAATTTGTCCCTCGATGTCCTTTATTGCGTAACATAATATTTGAACCAATTTCGTTTTAAATTTGGTAAATAGAAAGTCATGAGATGACCCTTATCACGAAAACGAGATTTTAGCTTATATTGTTACATGTTTGTTAAATATGAAGGTTGAACACGTCCCTCGATGTCCCTTGATGCGAAACATGATATGTGAACATATTTGGTTTGAATTTCGGTAAAATGAAAGTATTGAAATGACCCTTGTCGCGAAAATGAAATGTTAGCCTATGTGGTTAGAAGTTTGATAAACAGTGAGCTTGTCCCTCGATGTCCCTTGATGCGAAACATGATATGTGAACCTATTTGGTTTCATATTCGGAAAAATGAAAGTATTGGTATGACTTTGTCGCGAAAATGAGATTTTAGCCTATATGGTTAGAAGTTTGATAAAGGTTGAACTTGTCCCTCGATCTCCCTTGATACGAAACATGATATGTGAACCTATTTGGTTTTGTATTCGGCAAAATGAAATTATTTGAATGACCATTGTCCCAAAAATGAGATTTTAGCCTATATGGTTAAAAGTTTGATAAATATTAATGTTGAATTTGTCCCTCGATGTCCTTTATTGCGTAACATAATATTTGAACCAATTTCGTTTTAAATTTGGTAAATAGAAAGTCATGAGATGACCCTTATCACGAAAACGAGATTTTAGCTTATATTGTTACATGTTTGTTAAATATGAAGGCTGAACACGTCCCTCGATGTCCCTTGATGCGGAACATGATATGTGAACATATTTGGTTTGAATTTCGGTAAAATGAAAGTATTGAAATGACCCTTGTCGCGAAAATGAAATGTTAGCCTATGTGGTTAGAAGTTTGATAAACAGTGAGCTTGTCCCTCGATGTCCCTTGATGCGAAACATGATATGTGAACCTATTTGGTTTCATATTCGGAAAAATGAAAGTATTGGAATGACTTTGTCGCGAAAATGAGATTTTAGCCTATATGGTTAGAAGTTTGATAAAGGTTGAACTTGTCCCTCGATCTCCCTTGATACGAAACATGATATGTGAACCTATTTGGTTTTGTATTCGGCAAAATGAAATTATTTGAATGACCATTGTCCCAAAAATGAGATTTTAGCCTATATGGTTAAAAGTTTGATAAATATTAATGTTGAATTTGTCCCTCGATGTCCTTTATTGCGTAACATAATATTTGAACCAATTTCGTTTTAAATTTGGTAAATAGAAAGTCATGAGATGACCCTTATCACGAAAACGAGATTTTAGCTTATATTGTTACATGTTTGTTAAATATGAAGGTTGAACACGTCCCTCGATGTCCCTTGATGCGAAACATGATATGTGAACATATTTGGTTTGAATTTCGGTAAAATGAAAGTATTGAAATGACCCTTGTCGCGAAAATGAAATGTTAGCCTATGTGGTTAGAAGTTTGATAAACAGTGAGCTTGTCCCTCGATGTCCCTTGATGCGAAACATGATATGTGAACCTATTTGGTTTCATATTCGGAAAAATGAAAGTATTGGAATGACTTTGTCGCGAAAATGAGATTTTAGCCTATATGGTTAGATGTTTGATAAAGGTTGAGCTTGTCCCTCGATCTCCCATGATACGAAACATGATATGTGAACCTATTTGGTTTTGTATTCGGCAAAATGAAATTATTTGAATGACCATTGTCCCAAAAATGAGATTTTATCCTATATGGTTAAAAGTTTGATAAATATTAATGTTGAATTTGTCCCTCGATGTCCTTTATTGCGTAACATAATATTTGAACCAATTTCGTTTTAAATTTGGTAAACAGAAAGTCATGAGATGACCCTTATCACGAAAACGAGATTTTAGCTTATATTGTTACATGTTTGTTAAATATGAAGGTTGAACATGTCCCTCGATGTCCCTTGATGCGAAACATGATATGTGAACATATTTGGTTTAAATTTCGGTAAAATGAAAGTATTGAAATGACCCTTGTCGCGAAAATGAAATGTTAGCCTATGTGGTTAGAAGTTTGATAAACAGTGAGCTTGTCCCTCGATGTCCCTTGATGCGAAACACGATATGTGAACCTATTTGGTTTCATATTCGGAAAAATGAAAGTATTGGAATGACTTTGTCGCGAAAATGAGATTTTAGCCTATATGGTTAGAAGTTTGATAAAGGTTGAACTTGTCCGTCGATCTCCCTTGATACGAAACATGATATGTGAACCTATTTGGTTTTGTATTCGGCAAAATGAAATTATTTGAATGACCATTGTCCCAAAAATGAGATTTTAGCCTATATGGTTAAAAGTTTGATAAATATTAATGTTGAATTTGTCCCTCGATGTCCTTTATTGCGTAACATAATATTTGAACCAATTTCGTTTTAAATTTGGTAAATAGAAAGTCATGAGATGACCCTTATCACGAAAACGAGATTTTAGCTTATATTGTTACATGTTTGTTAAATATGAAGGTTGAACATGTCCCTCGATGTCCCTTGATGCGAAACATGATATGTGAACATATTTGGTTTGAATTTCGGTAAAATGAAAGTATTGAAATGACCCTTGTCGCGAAAATGAAATGTTAGCCTATGTGGTTAGAAGTTTGATAAACAGTGAGCTTGTCCCTCGATGTCCCTTGATGCGAAACATGATATGTGAACCTATTTGGTTTCATATTCGGAAAAATGAAAGTATTGGAATGACTTTGTCGCGAAAATGAGATTTTAGCCTATATGGTTAGATGTTTGATAAAGGTTGAGCTTGTCCCTCGATCTCCCATGATACGAAACATGATATGTGAACCTATTTGGTTTTGTATTCGGCAAAATGAAATTATTTGAATGACCATTGTCCCAAAAATGAGATTTTATCCTATATGGTTAAAAGTTTGATAAATATTAATGTTGAATTTGTCCCTCGATGTCCTTTATTGCGTAACATAATATTTGAACCAATTTCGTTTTAAATTTGGTAAACAGAAAGTCATGAGATGACCCTTATCACGAAAACGAGATTTTAGCTTATATTGTTACATGTTTGTTAAATATGAAGGTTGAACATGTCCCTCGATGTCCCTTGATGCGAAACATGATATGTGAACATATTTGGTTTAAATTTCGGTAAAATGAAAGTATTGAAATGACCCTTGTCGCAAAAATGAAATGTTAGCCTATGTGGTTAGAAGTTTGATAAACAGTGAGCTTGTCCCTCGATGTCCCTTGATGCGAAACATGATATGTGAACCTATTTGGTTTCATATTCGGAAAAATGAAAGTATTGGAATGACTTTGTCGCGAAAATGAGATTTTAGCCTATATGGTTAGAAGTTTGATAAAGGTTGAACTTGTCCCTCGATCTCCCTTGATACGAAACATGATATGTGAACCTATTTGGTTTTGTATTCGGCAAAATGAAATTATTTGAATGACCATTGTCCCAAAAATGAGATTTTAGCCTATATGGTTAAAAGTTTGATAAATATTAATGTTGAATTTGTCCCTCGATGTCCTTTATTGCGTAACATAATATTTGAACCAATTTCGTTTTAAATTTGGTAAATAGAAAGTCATGAGATGACCCTTATCACGAAAACGAGATTTTAGCTTATATTGTTACATGTTTGTTAAATATGAAGGCTGAACACGTCCCTCGATGTCCCTTGATGCGGAACATGATATGTGAACATATTTGGTTTGAATTTCGGTAAAATGAAAGTATTGAAATGACCCTTGTCGCGAAAATGAAATGTTAGCCTATGTGGTTAGAAGTTTGATAAACAGTGAGCTTGTCCCTCGATGTCCCTTGATGCGAAACATGATATGTGAACCTATTTGGTTTCATATTCGGAAAAATGAAAGTATTGGAATGACTTTGTCGCGAAAATGAGATTTTAGCCTATATGGTTAGAAGTTTGATAAAGGTTGAACTTGTCCCTCGATCTCCCTTGATACGAAACATGATATGTGAACCTATTTGGTTTTGTATTCGGCAAAATGAAATTATTTGAATGACCATTGTCCCAAAAATGAGATTTTAGCCTATATGGTTAAAAGTTTGATAAATATTAATGTTGAATTTGTCCCTCGATGTCCTTTATTGCGTAACATAATATTTGAACCAATTTCGTTTTAAATTTGGTAAATAGAAAGTCATGAGATGACCCTTATCACGAAAACGAGATTTTAGCTTATATTGTTACATGTTTGTTAAATATGAAGGCTGAACACGTCCCTCGATGTCCCTTGATGCGGAACATGATATGTGAACATATTTGGTTTGAATTTCGGTAAAATGAAAGTATTGAAATGACCCTTGTCGCGAAAATGAAATGTTAGCCTATGTGGTTAGAAGTTTGATAAACAGTGAGCTTGTCCCTCGATGTCCCTTGATGCGAAACATGATATGTGAACCTATTTGGTTTCATATTCGGAAAAATGAAAGTATTGGAATGACTTTGTCGCGAAAATGAGATTTTAGCCTATATGGTTAGAAGTTTGATAAAGGTTGAACTTGTCCCTCGATCTCCCTTGATACGAAACATGATATGTGAACCTATTTGGTTTTGTATTCGGCAAAATGAAATTATTTGAATGACCATTGTCCCAAAAATGAGATTTTAGCCTATATGGTTAAAAGTTTGATAAATATTAATGTTGAATTTGTCCCTCGATGTCCTTTATTGCGTAACATAATATTTGAACCAATTTCGTTTTAAATTTGGTAAACAGAAAGTCATGAGATGACCCTTATCACGAAAACGAGATTTTAGCTTATATTGTTACATGTTTGTTAAATATGAAGGTTGAACATGTCCCTCGATGTCCCTTGATGCGAAACATGATATGTGAACATATTTGGTTTAAATTTCGGTAAAATGAAAGTATTGAAATGACCCTTGTCGCGAAAATGAAATGTTAGCCTATGTGGTTAGAAGTTTGATAAACAGTGAGCTTGTCCCTCGATGTCCCTTGATGCGAAACATGATATGTGAACCTATTTGGTTTCATATTCGGAAAAATGAAAGTATTGGAATGACTTTGTCGCGAAAATGAGATTTTAGCCTATATGGTTAGAAGTTTGATAAAGGTTGAACTTGTCCCTCGATCTCCCTTGATACGAAACATGATATGTGAACCTATTTGGTTTTGTATTCGGCAAAATGAAATTATTTGAATGACCATTGTCCCAAAAATGAGATTTTAGCCTATATGGTTAAAAGTTTGATAAATATTAATGTTGAATTTGTCCCTCGATGTCCTTTATTGCGTAACATAATATTTGAACCAATGTCGTTTTAAATTTGGTAAATAGAAAGTCATGAGATGACCCTTATCACGAAAACGAGATTTTAGCTTATATTGTTACATGTTTGTTAAATATGAAGGCTGAACACGTCCCTCGATGTCCCTTGATGCGGAACATGATATGTGAACATATTTGGTTTGAATTTCGGTAAAATGAAAGTATTGAAATGACCCTTGTCGCGAAAATGAAATGTTAGCCTATGTGGTTAGAAGTTTGATATACAGTGAGCTTGTCCCTCGATGTCCCTTGATGCGAAACATGATATGTGAACCTATTTGGTTTCATATTCGGAAAAATGAAAGTATTGGAATGACTTTGTCGCGAAAATGAGATTTTAGCCTATATGGTTAGAAGTTTGATAAAGGTTGAACTTGTCCCTCGATCTCCCTTGATACGAAACATGATATGTGAACCTATTTGGTTTTGTATTCGGCAAAATGAAATTATTTGAATGACCATTGTCCCAAAAATGAGATTTTAGCCTATATGGTTAAAAGTTTGATAAATATTAATGTTGAATTTGTCCCTCGATGTCCTTTATTGCGTAACATAATATTTGAACCAATTTCGTTTTAAATTTGGTAAACAGAAAGTCATGAGATGACCCTTATCACGAAAACGAGATTTTAGCTTATATTGTTACATGTTTGTTAAATATGAAGGTTGAACATGTCCCTCGATGTCCCTTGATGCGAACCATGATATGTGAACATATTTGGTTTAAATTTCGGTAAAATGAAAGTATTGAAATGACCCTTGTCGCGAAAATGAAATGTTAGCCTATGTGGTTAGAAGTTTGATAAACAGTGAGCTTGTCCCTCGATGTCCCTTGATGCGAAACATGATATGTGAACCTATTTGGTTTCATATTCGGAAAAATGAAAGTATTGGAATGACTTTGTCGCGAAAATGAGATTTTAGCCTATATGGTTAGAAGTTTGATAAAGGTTGAACTTGTCCCTCGATCTCCCTTGATACGAAACATGATATGTGAACCTATTTGGTTTTGTATTCGGCAAAATGAAATTATTTGAATGACCATTGTCCCAAAAATGAGATTTTAGCCTATATGGTTAAAAGTTTGATAAATATTAATGTTGAATTTGTCCCTCGATGTCCTTTATTGCGTAACATAATATTTGAACCAATTTCGTTTTAAATTTGGTAAATAGAAAGTCATGAGATGACCCTTATCACGAAAACGAGATTTTAGCTTATATTGTTACATGTTTGTTAAATATGAAGGCTGAACACGTCCCTCGATGTCCCTTGATGCGAAACATGATATGTGAACATATTTGGTTTGAATTTCGATAAAATGAAAGTATTGAAATGACCCTTGTCGCGAAAATGAAATGTTAGCCTATGTGGTTAGAAGTTTGATAAACAGTGAGCTTGTCCCTCGATGTCCCTTGATGCGAAACATGATATGTGAACCTATTTGGTTTCATATTCGGAAAAATGAAAGTATTGGAATGACTTTGTCGCGAAAATGAGATTTTAGCCTATATGGTTAGAAGTTTGATAAAGGTTGAACTTGTCCCTCGATCTCCCTTGATACGAAACATGATATGTGAACCTATTTGGTTTTGTATTCGGCAAAATGAAATTATTTGAATGACCATTGTCCCAAAAATGAGATTTTAGCCTATATGGTTAAAAGTTTGATAAATATTAATGTTGAATTTGTCCCTCGATGTCCTTTATTGCGTAACATAATATTTGAACCAATTTCGTTTTAAATTTGGTAAACAGAAAGTCATGAGATGACCCTTATCACGAAAACGAGATTTTAGCTTATATTGTTACATGTTTGTTAAATATGAAGGTTGAACATGTCCCTCGATGTCCCTTGATGCGAAACATGATATGTGAACATATTTGGTTTAAATTTCGGTAAAATGAAAGTATTGAAATGACCCTTGTCGCGAAAATGAAATGTTAGCCTATGTGGTTAGAAGTTTGATAAACAGTGAGCTTGTCCCTCGATGTCCCTTGATGCGAAACATGATATGTGAACCTATTTGGTTTCATATTCGGAAAAATGAAAGTATTGGAATGACTTTGTCGCGAAAATGAGATTTTAGCCTATATGGTTAGAAGTTTGATAAAGGTTGAACTTGTCCCTCGATCTCCCTTGATACGAAACATGATATGTGAACCTATTTGGTTTTGTATTCGGCAAAATGAAATTATTTGAATGACCATTGTCCCAAAAATGAGATTTTAGCCTATATGGTTAAAAGTTTGATAAATATTAATGTTGAATTTGTCCCTCGATGTCCTTTATTGCGTAACATAATATTTGAACCAATTTCGTTTTAAATTTGGTAAATAGAAAGTCATGAGATGACCCTTATCACGAAAACGAGATTTTAGCTTATATTGTTACATGTTTGTTAAATATGAAGGCTGAACACGTCCCTCGATGTCCCTTGATGCGGAACATGATATGTGAACATATTTGGTTTGAATTTCGGTAAAATGAAAGTATTGAAATGACCCTTGTCGCGAAAATGAAATGTTAGCCTATGTGGTTAGAAGTTTGATAAACAGTGAGCTTGTCCCTCGATGTCCCTTGATGCGAAACATGATATGTGAACCTATTTGGTTTCATATTCGGAAAAATGAAAGTATTGGAATGACTTTGTCGCGAAAATGAGATTTTAGCCTATATGGTTAGAAGTTTGATAAAGGTTGAACTTGTCCCTCGATCTCCCTTGATACGAAACATGATATGTGAACCTATTTGGTTTTGTATTCGGCAAAATGAAATTATTTGAATGACCATTGTCCCAAAAATGAGATTTTAGCCTATATGGTTAAAAGTTTGATAAATATTAATGTTGAATTTGTCCCTCGATGTCCTTTATTGCGTAACATAATATTTGAACCAATTTCGTTTTAAATTTGGTAAACAGAAAGTCATGAGATGACCCTTATCACGAAAACGAGATTTTAGCTTATATTGTTACATGTTTGTTAAATATGAAGGTTGAACATGTCCCTCGATGTCCCTTGATGCGAACCATGATATGTGAACATATTTGGTTTAAATTTCGGTAAAATGAAAGTATTGAAATGACCCTTGTCGCGAAAATGAAATGTTAGCCTATGTGGTTAGAAGTTTGATAAACAGTGAGCTTGTCCCTCGATGTCCCTTGATGCGAAACATGATATGTGAACCTATTTGGTTTCATATTCGGAAAAATGAAAGTATTGGAATGACTTTGTCGCGAAAATGAGATTTTAGCCTATATGGTTAGAAGTTTGATAAAGGTTGAACTTGTCCCTCGATCTCCCTTGATACGAAACATGATATGTGAACCTATTTGGTTTTGTATTCGGAAAAATGAAATTATTTGAATGACCATTGTCCCAAAAATGAGATTTTAGCCTATATGGTTAAAAGTTTGATAAATATTAATGTTGAATTTGTCCCTCGATGTCCTTTATTGCGTAACATAATATTTGAACCAATTTCGTTTTAAATTTGGTAAATAGAAAGTCATGAGATGACCCTTATCACGAAAACGAGATTTTAGCTTATATTGTTACATGTTTGTTAAATATGAAGGTTGAACATGTCCCTCGATGTCCCTTGATGCGAAACATGATATGTGAACATATTTGGTTTGAATTTCGATAAAATGAAAGTATTGAAATGACCCTTGTCGCGAAAATGAAATGTTAGCCTATGTGGTTAGAAGTTTGATAAACAGTGAGCTTGTCCCTCGATGTCCCTTGATGCGAAACATGATATGTGAACCTATTTGGTTTCATATTCGGAAAAATGAAAGTATTGGAATGACTTTGTCGCGAAAATGAGATTTTAGCCTATATGGTTAGAAGTTTGATAAAGGTTGAGCTTGTCCCTCGATCTCCCATGATACGAAACATGATATGTGAACCTATTTGGTTTTGTATTCGGCAAAATGAAATTATTTGAATGACCATTGTCCCAAAAATGAGATTTTATCCTATATGGTTAAAAGTTTGATAAATATTAATGTTGAATTTGTCCCTCGATGTCCTTTATTGAGTAACATAATATTTGAACCAATTTCGTTTTAAATTTGGTAAACAGAAAGTCATGAGATGACCCTTATCACGAAAACGAGATTTTAGCTTATATTGTTACATGTTTGTTAAATATGAAGGTTGAACATGTCCCTCGATGTCCCTTGATGCGAAACATGATATGTGAACATATTTGGTTTAAATTTCGGTAAAATGAAAGTATTGAAATGACCCTTGTCGCGAAAATGAAATGTTAGCCTATGTGGTTAGAAGTTTGATAAACAGTGAGCTTGTCCCTCGATGTCCCTTGATGCGAAACATGATATGTGAACCTATTTGGTTTCATATTCGGAAAAATGAAAGTATTGGAATGACTTTGTCGCGAAAATGAGATTTTAGCCTATATGGTTAGAAGTTTGATAAAGGTTGAACTTGTCCCTCGATCTCCCTTGATACGAAACATGATATGTGAACCTATTTGGTTTTGTATTCGGCAAAATGAAATTATTTGAATGACCATTGTCCCAAAAATGAGATTTTAGCCTATATGGTTAAAAGTTTGATAAATATTAATGTTGAATTTGTCCCTCGATGTCCTTTATTGCGTAACATAATATTTGAACCAATTTCGTTTTAAATTTGGTAAACAGAAAGTCATGAGATGACCCTTATCACGAAAACGAGATTTTAGCTTATATTGTTACATGTTTGTTAAATATGAAGGTTGAACATGTCCCTCGATGTCCCTTGATGCGAACCATGATATGTGAACATATTTGGTTTAAATTTCGGTAAAATGAAAGTATTGAAATGACCCTTGTCGCGAAAATGAAATGTTAGCCTATGTGGTTAGAAGTTTGATAAACAGTGAGCTTGTCCCTCGATGTCCCTTGATGCGAAACATGATATGTGAACCTATTTGGTTTCATATTCGGAAAAATGAAAGTATTGGAATGACTTTGTCGCGAAAATGAGATTTTAGCCTATATGGTTAGAAGTTTGATAAAGGTTGAACTTGTCCCTCGATCTCCCTTGATACGAAACATGATATGTGAACCTATTTGGTTTTGTATTCGGCAAAATGAAATTATTTGAATGACCATTGTCCCAAAAATGAGATTTTAGCCTATATGGTTAAAAGTTTGATAAATATTAATGTTGAATTTGTCCCTCGATGTCCTTTATTGCGTAACATAATATTTGAACCAATTTCGTTTTAAATTTGGTAAACAGAAAGTCATGAGATGACCCTTATCACGAAAACGAGATTTTAGCTTATATTGTTACATGTTTGTTAAATATGAAGGTTGAACATGTCCCTCGATGTCCCTTGATGCGAACCATGATATGTGAACATATTTGGTTTAAATTTCGGTAAAATGAAAGTATTGAAATGACCCTTGTCGCGAAAATGAAATGTTAGCCTATGTGGTTAGAAGTTTGATAAACAGTGAGCTTGTCCCTCGATGTCCCTTGATGCGAAACATGATATGTGAACCTATTTGGTTTCATATTCGGAAAAATGAAAGTATTGGAATGACTTTGTCGCGAAAATGAGATTTTAGCCTATATGGTTAGAAGTTTGATAAAGGTTGAACTTGTCCCTCGATCTCCCTTGATACGAAACATGATATGTGAACCTATTTGGTTTTGTATTCGGCAAAATGAAATTATTTGAATGACCATTGTCCCAAAAATGAGATTTTAGCCTATATGGTTAAAAGTTTGATAAATATTAATGTTGAATTTGTCCCTCGATGTCCTTTATTGCGTAACATAATATTTGAACCAATTTCGTTTTAAATTTGGTAAATAGAAAGTCATGAGATGACCCTTATCACGAAAACGAGATTTTAGCTTATATTGTTACATGTTTGTTAAATATGAAGGTTGAACATGTCCCTCGATGTCCCTTGATGCGAAACATGATATGTGAACATATTTGGTTTGAATTTCGATAAAATGAAAGTATTGAAATGACCCTTGTCGCGAAAATGAAATGTTAGCCTATGTGGTTAGAAGTTTGATAAACAGTGAGCTTGTCCCTCGATGTCCCTTGATGCGAAACATGATATGTGAACCTATTTGGTTTCATATTCGGAAAAATGAAAGTATTGGAATGACTTTGTCGCGAAAATGAGATTTTAGCCTATATGGTTAGAAGTTTGATAAAGGTTGAACTTGTCCCTCGATCTCCCTTGATACGAAACATGATATGTGAACCTATTTGGTTTTGTATTCGGCAAAATGAAATTATTTGAATGACCATTGTCCCAAAAATGAGATTTTAGCCTATATGGTTAAAAGTTTGATAAATATTAATGTTGAATTTGTCCCTCGATGTCCTTTATTGCGTAACATAATATTTGAACCAATTTCGTTTTAAATTTGGTAAACAGAAAGTCATGAGATGACCCTTATCACGAAAACGAGATTTTAGCTTATATTGTTACATGTTTGTTAAATATGAAGGTTGAACATGTCCCTCGATGTCCCTTGATGCGAACCATGATATGTGAACATATTTGGTTTAAATTTCGGTAAAATGAAAGTATTGAAATGACCCTTGTCGCGAAAATGAAATGTTAGCCTATGTGGTTAGAAGTTTGATAAACAGTGAGCTTGTCCCTCGATGTCCCTTGATGCGAAACATGATATGTGAACCTATTTGGTTTCATATTCGGAAAAATGAAAGTATTGGAATGACTTTGTCGCGAAAATGAGATTTTAGCCTATATGGTTAGAAGTTTGATAAAGGTTGAACTTGTCCCTCGATCTCCCTTGATACGAAACATGATATGTGAACCTATTTGGTTTTGTATTCGGCAAAATGAAATTATTTGAATGACCATTGTCCCAAAAATGAGATTTTAGCCTATATGGTTAAAAGTTTGATAAATATTAATGTTGAATTTGTCCCTCGATGTCCTTTATTGCGTAACATAATATTTGAACCAATTTCGTTTTAAATTTGGTAAATAGAAAGTCATGAGATGACCCTTATCACGAAAACGAGATTTTAGCTTATATTGTTACATGTTTGTTAAATATGAAGGTTGAACATGTCCCTCGATGTCCCTTGATGCGAAACATGATATGTGAACATATTTGGTTTGAATTTAGATAAAATGAAAGTATTGAAATGACCCTTGTCGCGAAAATGAAATGTTAGCCTATGTGGTTAGAAGTTTGATAAACAGTGAGCTTGTCCCTCGATGTCCCTTGATGCGAAACATGATATGTGAACCTATTTGGTTTCATATTCGGAAAAATGAAAGTATTGGAATGACTTTGTCGCGAAAATGAGATTTTAGCCTATATGGTTAGAAGTTTGATAAAGGTTGAACTTGTCCCTCGATCTCCCTTGATACGAAACATGATATGTGAACCTATTTGGTTTTGTATTCGGCAAAATGAAATTATTTGAATGACCATTGTCCCAAAAATGAGATTTTAGCCTATATGGTTAAAAGTTTGATAAATATTAATGTTGAATTTGTCCCTCGATGTCCTTTATTGCGTAACATAATATTTGAACCAATTTCGTTTTAAATTTGGTAAATAGAAAGTCATGAGATGACCCTTATCACGAAAACGAGATTTTAGCTTATATTGTTACATGTTTGTTAAATATGAAGGCTGAACACGTCCCTCGATGTCCCTTGATGCGGAACATGATATGTGAACATATTTGGTTTGAATTTCGGTAAAATGAAAGTATTGAAATGACCCTTGTCGCGAAAATGAAATGTTAGCCTATGTGGTTAGAAGTTTGATAAACAGTGAGCTTGTCCCTCGATGTCCCTTGATGCGAAACATGATATGTGAACCTATTTGGTTTCATATTCGGAATAATGAAAGTATTGGAATGACTTTGTCGCGAAAATGAGATTTTAGCCTATATGGTTAGAAGTTTGATAAAGGTTGAACTTGTCCCTCGATCTCCCTTGATACGAAACATGATATGTGAACCTATTTGGTTTTGTATTCGGCAAAATGAAATTATTTGAATGACCATTGTCCCAAAAATGAGATTTTAGCCTATATGGTTAAAAGTTTGATAAATATTAATGTTGAATTTGTCCCTCGATGTCCTTTATTGCGTAACATAATATTTGAACCAATTTCGTTGTAAATTTGGTAAACAGAAAGTCATGAGATGACCTTTATCACGAATACGAGATTTTAGCTTATATTGTTACATGTTTGTTAAATATGAAGGTTGAACATGTCCCTCGATGTCCCTTGATGCGAAACATGATATGTGAACCTATTTGGTTTGAAATTCGGTAAAATGAAAGTATTGAAATGACCCTTGTCGCGAAAATGAAATGTTAGCCTATGTGGTTAGAAGTTTGATAAACAGTGAACTTGTCCCTCGATGTCCCTTGATGTGAAACATGATATGTGAACCTATTTGGTTTTATATTCGGAAAAATGAAAGTATTGGAATGACTTTGAGTTTATTGCCTATATGGTTAGAAGTTTGATAAAGGTTGAACTTGTCCCTCGATCTCCCTTGATACGAAACATGATATGTGAACCTATTTGGTTTTGTATTCGGCAAAATGAAATTATTTGAATGACCATTGTCCCAAAAATGAGATTTTAGCCTATATGGTTAAAAGTTTGATAAATATTAATGTTGAATTTGTCCCTCGATGTCCTTTATTGCGTAACATAATATTTGAACCAATTTCGTTTTAAATTTGGTAAACAGAAAGTCATGAGATGACCCTTATCACGAAAACGAGATTTTAGCTTATATTGTTACATGTTTGTTAAATATGAAGGTTGAACATGTCCCTCGATGTCCCTTGATGCGAACCATGATATGTGAACATATTTGGTTTAAATTTCGGTAAAATGAAAGTATTGAAATGACCCTTGTCACGAAAATGAAATGTTAGCCTATGTGGTTAGAAGTTTGATAAACAGTGAGCTTGTCCCTCGATGTCCCTTGATGCGAAACATGATATGTGAACCTATTTGGTTTCATATTCGGAAAAATGAAAGTATTGGAATGACTTTGTCGCGAAAATGAGATTTTAGCCTATATGGTTAGAAGTTTGATAAAGGTTGAACTTGTCCCTCGATCTCCCTTGATACGAAACATGATATGTGAACCTATTTGGTTTTGTATTCGGCAAAATGAAATTATTTGAATGACCATTGTCCCAAAAATGAGATTTTAGCCTATATGGTTAAAAGTTTGATAAATATTAATGTTGAATTTGTCCCTCGATGTCCTTTATTGCGTAACATAATATTTAAACCAATTTCGTTTTAAATTTGGTAAATAGAAAGTCATGAGATGACCCTTATCACGAAAACGAGATTTTAGCTTATATTGTTACATGTTTGTTAAATATGAAGGTTGAACATGTCCCTCGATGTCCCTTGATGCGAAACATGATATGTGAACATATTTGGTTTGAATTTCGATAAAATGAAAGTATTGAAATGACCCTTGTCGCGAAAATGAAATGTTAGCCTATGTGGTTAGAAGTTTGATAAACAGTGAGCTTGTCCCTCGATGTCCCTTGATGCGAAACATGATATGTGAACCTATTTGGTTTCATATTCGGAAAAATGAAAGTATTGGAATGACTTTGTCGCGAAAATGAGATTTTAGCCTATATGGTTAGAAGTTTGATAAAGGTTGAACTTGTCCCTCGATCTCCCTTGATACGAAACATGATATGTGAACCTATTTGGTTTTGTATTCGGCAAAATGAAATTATTTGAATGACCATTGTCCCAAAAATGAGATTTTAGCCTATATGGTTAAAAGTTTGATAAATATTAATGTTGAATTTGTCCCTCGATGTCCTTTATTGCGTAACATAATATTTGAACCAATTTCGTTTTAAATTTGGTAAACAGAAAGTCATGAGATGACCCTTATCACGAAAACGAGATTTTAGCTTATATTGTTACATGTTTGTTAAATATGAAGGTTGAACATGTCCCTCGATGTCCCTTGATGCGAACCATGATATGTGAACATATTTGGTTTAAATTTCGGTAAAATGAAAGTATTGAAATGACCCTTGTCGCGAAAATGAAATGTTAGCCTATGTGGTTAGAAGTTTGATAAACAGTGAGCTTGTCCCTCGATGTCCCTTGATGCGAAACATGATATGTGAACCTATTTGGTTTCATATTCGGAAAAATGAAAGTATTGGAATGACTTTGTCGCGAAAATGAGATTTTAGCCTATATGGTTAGAAGTTTGATAAAGGTTGAACTTGTCCCTCGATCTCCCTTGATACGAAACATGATATGTGAACCTATTTGGTTTTGTATTCGGCAAAATGAAATTATTTGAATGACCATTGTCCCAAAAATGAGATTTTAGCCTATATGGTTAAAAGTTTGATAAATATTAATGTTGAATTTGTCCCTCGATGTCCTTTATTGCGTAACATAATATTTGAACCAATTTCGTTTTAAATTTGGTAAATAGAAAGTCATGAGATGACCCTTATCACGAAAACGAGATTTTAGCTTATATTGTTACATGTTTGTTAAATATGAAGGTTGAACATGTCCCTCGATGTCCCTTGATGCGAAACATGATATGTGAACATATTTGGTTTGAATTTAGATAAAATGAAAGTATTGAAATGACCCTTGTCGCGAAAATGAAATGTTAGCCTATGTGGTTAGAAGTTTGATAAACAGTGAGCTTGTCCCTCGATGTCCCTTGATGCGAAACATGATATGTGAACCTATTTGGTTTCATATTCGGAAAAATGAAAGTATTGGAATGACTTTGTCGCGAAAATGAGATTTTAGCCTATATGGTTAGAAGTTTGATAAAGGTTGAACTTGTCCCTCGATCTCCCTTGATACGAAACATGATATGTGAACCTATTTGGTTTTGTATTCGGCAAAATGAAATTATTTGAATGACCATTGTCCCAAAAATGAGATTTTAGCCTATATGGTTAAAAGTTTGATAAATATTAATGTTGAATTTGTCCCTCGATGTCCTTTATTGCGTAACATAATATTTGAACCAATTTCGTTTTAAATTTGGTAAATAGAAAGTCATGAGATGACCCTTATCACGAAAACGAGATTTTAGCTTATATTGTTACATGTTTGTTAAATATGAAGGCTGAACACGTCCCTCGATGTCCCTTGATGCGGAACATGATATGTGAACATATTTGGTTTGAATTTCGGTAAAATGAAAGTATTGAAATGACCCTTGTCGCGAAAATGAAATGTTAGCCTATGTGGTTAGAAGTTTGATAAACAGTGAGCTTGTCCCTCGATGTCCCTTGATGCGAAACATGATATGTGAACCTATTTGGTTTCATATTCGGAATAATGAAAGTATTGGAATGACTTTGTCGCGAAAATGAGATTTTAGCCTATATGGTTAGAAGTTTGATAAAGGTTGAACTTGTCCCTCGATCTCCCTTGATACGAAACATGATATGTGAACCTATTTGGTTTTGTATTCGGCAAAATGAAATTATTTGAATGACCATTGTCCCAAAAATGAGATTTTAGCCTATATGGTTAAAAGTTTGATAAATATTAATGTTGAATTTGTCCCTCGATGTCCTTTATTGCGTAACATAATATTTGAACCAATTTCGTTGTAAATTTGGTAAACAGAAAGTCATGAGATGACCCTTATCACGAATACGAGATTTTAGCTTATATTGTTACATGTTTGTTAAATATGAAGGTTGAACATGTCCCTCGATGTCCCTTGATGCGAAACATGATATGTGAACCTATTTGGTTTGAAATTCGGTAAAATGAAAGTATTGAAATGACCCTTGTCGCGAAAATGAAATGTTAGCCTATGTGGTTAGAAGTTTGATAAACAGTGAACTTGTCCCTCGATGTCCCTTGATGTGAAACATGATATGTGAACCTATTTGGTTTTATATTCGGAAAAATGAAAGTATTGGAATGACTTTGAGTTTATTGCCTATATGGTTAGAAGTTTGATAAAGGTTGAACTTGTCCCTCGATCTCCCTTGATACGAAACATGATATGTGAACCTATTTGGTTTTGTATTCGGCAAAATGAAATTATTTGAATGACCATTGTCCCAAAAATGATATTTTAGCCTATATGGTTAAAAGTTTGATAAATATTAATGTTGAATTTGTCCCTCGATGTCCTTTATTGCGTAACATAATATTTGAACCAATTTCGTTTTAAATTTGGTAAATAGAAAGTCATGAGATGACCCTTATCACGAAAACGAGATTTTAGCTTATATTGTTACATGTTTGTTAAATATGAAGGTTGAACATGTCCCTCGATGTCCCTTGATGCGAAACATGATATGTGAACATATTT
Source organism: Medicago sativa (assembly GCF_051527215.1). Taxonomy (NCBI): domain Eukaryota; kingdom Viridiplantae; phylum Streptophyta; class Magnoliopsida; order Fabales; family Fabaceae; genus Medicago; species Medicago sativa. The sequence continues at coordinate 47,459,778 of NC_140754.1, read as the reverse complement.
GGTTTGAATTTCGATAAAATGAAAGTATTGAAATGACCCTTGTCGCGAAAATGAAATGTTAGCCTATGTGGTTAGAAGTTTGATAAACAGTGAGCTTGTCCCTCGATGTCCCTTGATGCGAAACATGATATGTGAACCTATTTGGTTTCATATTCGGAAAAATGAAAGTATTGGAATGACTTTGTCGCGAAAATGAGATTTTAGCCTATATGGTTAGAAGTTTGATAAAGGTTGAACTTGTCCCTCGATCTCCCTTGATACGAAACATGATATGTGAACCTATTTGGTTTTGTATTCGGCAAAATGAAATTATTTGAATGACCATTGTCCCAAAAATGAGATTTTAGCCTATATGGTTAAAAGTTTGATAAATATTAATGTTGAATTTGTCCCTCGATGTCCTTTATTGCGTAACATAATATTTGAACCAATTTCGTTTTAAATTTGGTAAACAGAAAGTCATGAGATGACCCTTATCACGAAAACGAGATTTTAGCTTATATTGTTACATGTTTGTTAAATATGAAGGTTGAACATGTCCCTCGATGTCCCTTGATGCGAACCATGATATGTGAACATATTTGGTTTAAATTTCGGTAAAATGAAAGTATTGAAATGACCCTTGTCGCGAAAATGAAATGTTAGCCTATGTGGTTAGAAGTTTGATAAACAGTGAGCTTGTCCCTCGATGTCCCTTGATGCGAAACATGATATGTGAACCTATTTGGTTTCATATTCGGAAAAATGAAAGTATTGGAATGACTTTGTCGCGAAAATGAGATTTTAGCCTATATGGTTAGAAGTTTGATAAAGGTTGAACTTGTCCCTCGATCTCCCTTGATACGAAACATGATATGTGAACCTATTTGGTTTTGTATTCGGCAAAATGAAATTATTTGAATGACCATTGTCCCAAAAATGAGATTTTAGCCTATATGGTTAAAAGTTTGATAAATATTAATGTTGAATTTGTCCCTCGATGTCCTTTATTGCGTAACATAATATTTGAACCAATTTCGTTTTAAATTTGGTAAATAGAAAGTCATGAGATGACCCTTATCACGAAAACGAGATTTTAGCTTATATTGTTACATGTTTGTTAAATATGAAGGTTGAACATGTCCCTCGATGTCCCTTGATGCGAAACATGATATGTGAACATATTTGGTTTGAATTTAGATAAAATGAAAGTATTGAAATGACCCTTGTCGCGAAAATGAAATGTTAGCCTATGTGGTTAGAAGTTTGATAAACAGTGAGCTTGTCCCTCGATGTCCCTTGATGCGAAACATGATATGTGAACCTATTTGGTTTCATATTCGGAAAAATGAAAGTATTGGAATGACTTTGTCGCGAAAATGAGATTTTAGCCTATATGGTTAGAAGTTTGATAAAGGTTGAACTTGTCCCTCGATCTCCCTTGATACGAAACATGATATGTGAACCTATTTGGTTTTGTATTCGGCAAAATGAAATTATTTGAATGACCATTGTCCCAAAAATGAGATTTTAGCCTATATGGTTAAAAGTTTGATAAATATTAATGTTGAATTTGTCCCTCGATGTCCTTTATTGCGTAACATAATATTTGAACCAATTTCGTTTTAAATTTGGTAAATAGAAAGTCATGAGATGACCCTTATCACGAAAACGAGATTTTAGCTTATATTGTTACATGTTTGTTAAATATGAAGGCTGAACACGTCCCTCGATGTCCCTTGATGCGGAACATGATATGTGAACATATTTGGTTTGAATTTCGGTAAAATGAAAGTATTGAAATGACCCTTGTCGCGAAAATGAAATGTTAGCCTATGTGGTTAGAAGTTTGATAAACAGTGAGCTTGTCCCTCGATGTCCCTTGATGCGAAACATGATATGTGAACCTATTTGGTTTCATATTCGGAATAATGAAAGTATTGGAATGACTTTGTCGCGAAAATGAGATTTTAGCCTATATGGTTAGAAGTTTGATAAAGGTTGAACTTGTCCCTCGATCTCCCTTGATACGAAACATGATATGTGAACCTATTTGGTTTTGTATTCGGCAAAATGAAATTATTTGAATGACCATTGTCCCAAAAATGATATTTTAGCCTATATGGTTAAAAGTTTGATAAATATTAATGTTGAATTTGTCCCTCGATGTCCTTTATTGCGTAACATAATATTTGAACCAATTTCGTTTTAAATTTGGTAAATAGAAAGTCATGAGATGACCCTTATCACGAAAACGAGATTTTAGCTTATATTGTTACATGTTTGTTAAATATGAAGGTTGAACATGTCCCTCGATGTCCCTTGATGCGAAACATGATATGTGAACATATTTGGTTTGAATTTCGATAAAATGAAAGTATTGAAATGACCCTTGTCGCGAAAATGAAATGTTAGCCTATGTGGTTAGAAGTTTGATAAACAGTGAGCTTGTCCCTCGATGTCCCTTGATGCGAAACATGATATGTGAACCTATTTGGTTTCATATTCGGAAAAATGAAAGTATTGGAATGACTTTGTCGCGAAAATGAGATTTTAGCCTATATGGTTAGAAGTTTGATAAAGGTTGAACTTGTCCCTCGATCTCCCTTGATACGAAACATGATATGTGAACCTATTTGGTTTTGTATTCGGCAAAATGAAATTATTTGAATGACCATTGTCCCAAAAATGAGATTTTAGCCTATATGGTTAAAAGTTTGATAAATATTAATGTTGAATTTGTCCCTCGATGTCCTTTATTGCGTAACATAATATTTGAACCAATTTCGTTTTAAATTTGGTAAACAGAAAGTCATGAGATGACCCTTATCACGAAAACGAGATTTTAGCTTATATTGTTACATGTTTGTTAAATATGAAGGTTGAACATGTCCCTCGATGTCCCTTGATGCGAACCATGATATGTGAACATATTTGGTTTAAATTTCGGTAAAATGAAAGTATTGAAATGACCCTTGTCGCGAAAATGAAATGTTAGCCTATGTGGTTAGAAGTTTGATAAACAGTGAGCTTGTCCCTCGATGTCCCTTGATGCGAAACATGATATGTGAACCTATTTGGTTTCATATTCGGAAAAATGAAAGTATTGGAATGACTTTGTCGCGAAAATGAGATTTTAGCCTATATGGTTAGAAGTTTGATAAAGGTTGAACTTGTCCCTCGATCTCCCTTGATACGAAACATGATATGTGAACCTATTTGGTTTTGTATTCGGCAAAATGAAATTATTTGAATGACCATTGTCCCAAAAATGAGATTTTAGCCTATATGGTTAAAAGTTTGATAAATATTAATGTTGAATTTGTCCCTCGATGTCCTTTATTGCGTAACATAATATTTGAACCAATTTCGTTTTAAATTTGGTAAATAGAAAGTCATGAGATGACCCTTATCACGAAAACGAGATTTTAGCTTATATTGTTACATGTTTGTTAAATATGAAGGTTGAACATGTCCCTCGATGTCCCTTGATGCGAAACATGATATGTGAACATATTTGGTTTGAATTTAGATAAAATGAAAGTATTGAAATGACCCTTGTCGCGAAAATGAAATGTTAGCCTATGTGGTTAGAAGTTTGATAAACAGTGAGCTTGTCCCTCGATGTCCCTTGATGCGAAACATGATATGTGAACCTATTTGGTTTCATATTCGGAAAAATGAAAGTATTGGAATGACTTTGTCGCGAAAATGAGATTTTAGCCTATATGGTTAGAAGTTTGATAAAGGTTGAACTTGTCCCTCGATCTCCCTTGATACGAAACATGATATGTGAACCTATTTGGTTTTGTATTCGGCAAAATGAAATTATTTGAATGACCATTGTCCCAAAAATGAGATTTTAGCCTATATGGTTAAAAGTTTGATAAATATTAATGTTGAATTTGTCCCTCGATGTCCTTTATTGCGTAACATAATATTTGAACCAATTTCGTTTTAAATTTGGTAAATAGAAAGTCATGAGATGACCCTTATCACGAAAACGAGATTTTAGCTTATATTGTTACATGTTTGTTAAATATGAAGGCTGAACACGTCCCTCGATGTCCCTTGATGCGGAACATGATATGTGAACATATTTGGTTTGAATTTCGGTAAAATGAAAGTATTGAAATGACCCTTGTCGCGAAAATGAAATGTTAGCCTATGTGGTTAGAAGTTTGATAAACAGTGAGCTTGTCCCTCGATGTCCCTTGATGCGAAACATGATATGTGAACCTATTTGGTTTCATATTCGGAATAATGAAAGTATTGGAATGACTTTGTCGCGAAAATGAGATTTTAGCCTATATGGTTAGAAGTTTGATAAAGGTTGAACTTGTCCCTCGATCTCCCTTGATACGAAACATGATATGTGAACCTATTTGGTTTTGTATTCGGCAAAATGAAATTATTTGAATGACCATTGTCCCAAAAATGAGATTTTAGCCTATATGGTTAAAAGTTTGATAAATATTAATGTTGAATTTGTCCCTCGATGTCCTTTATTGCGTAACATAATATTTGAACCAATTTCGTTGTAAATTTGGTAAACAGAAAGTCATGAGATGACCCTTATCACGAATACGAGATTTTAGCTTATATTGTTACATGTTTGTTAAATATGAAGGTTGAACATGTCCCTCGATGTCCCTTGATGCGAAACATGATATGTGAACCTATTTGGTTTGAAATTCGGTAAAATGAAAGTATTGAAATGACCCTTGTCGCGAAAATGAAATGTTAGCCTATGTGGTTAGAAGTTTGATAAACAGTGAACTTGTCCCTCGATGTCCCTTGATGTGAAACATGATATGTGAACCTATTTGGTTTTATATTCGGAAAAATGAAAGTATTGGAATGACTTTGAGTTTATTGCCTATATGGTTAGAAGTTTGATAAAGGTTGAACTTGTCCCTCGATCTCCCTTGATACGAAACATGATATGTGAACCTATTTGGTTTTGTATTCGGCAAAATGAAATTATTTGAATGACCATTGTCCCAAAAATGATATTTTAGCCTATATGGTTAAAAGTTTGATAAATATTAATGTTGAATTTGTCCCTCGATGTCCTTTATTGCGTAACATAATATTTGAACCAATTTCGTTTTAAATTTGGTAAATAGAAAGTCATGAGATGACCCTTATCACGAAAACGAGATTTTAGCTTATATTGTTACATGTTTGTTAAATATGAAGGTTGAACACGTCCCTCGATGTCCCTTGATGCGGAACATGATATGTGAACATATTTGGTTTGAATTTCGGTAAAATGAAAGTATTGAAATGACCCTTGTCGCGAAAATGAAATGTTAGCCTATGTGGTTAGAAGTTTGATAAACAGTGAGCTTGTCCCTCGATGTCCCTTGATGCGAAACATGATATGTGAACCTATTTGGTTTCATATTCGGAAAAATGAAAGTATTGGAATGACTTTGTCGCGAAAATGAGATTTTAGCCTATATGGTTAGAAGTTTGATAAAGGTTGAACTTGTCCCTCGATCTCCCTTGATACGAAACATGATATGTGAACCTATTTGGTTTTGTATTCGGCAAAATGAAATTATTTGAATGACCATTGTCCCAAAAATGAGATTTTAGCCTATATGGTTAAAAGTTTGATAAATATTAATGTTGAATTTGTCCCTCGATGTCCTTTATTGCGTAACATAATATTTGAACCAATTTCGTTTTAAATTTAGTAAATAGAAAGTAATGAGATGGCCCTTATCACGAAAACGAGATTTTAGCTTATATTGTTACATGTTTGTTAAATATGAAGGTTGAACATGTCCCTCGATGTCCCTTGATGCGAAACATGATATGTGAACATATTTGGTTTGAATTTCGATAAAATGAAAGTATTGAAATGACCCTTGTCGCGAAAATGAAATGTTAGCCTATGTGGTTAGAAGTTTGATAAACAGTGAGCTTGTCCCTCGATGTCCCTTGATGCGAAACATGATATGTGAACCTATTTGGTTTCATATTCGGAAAAATGAAAGTATTGGAATGACTTTGTCGCGAAAATGAGATTTTAGCCTATATGGTTAGAAGTTTGATAAAGGTTGAGCTTGTCCCTCGATCTCCCATGATACGAAACATGATATGTGAACCTATTTGGTTTTGTATTCGGCAAAATGAAATTATTTGAATGACCATTGTCCCAAAAATGAGATTTTAGCCTATATGGTTAAAAGTTTGATAAATATTAATGTTGAATTTGTCCCTCGATGTCCTTTATTGCGTAACATAATATTTGAACCAATTTCGTTTTAAATTTAGTAAATAGAAAGTAATGAGATGGCCCTTATCACGAAAACGAGATTTTAGCTTATATTGTTACATGTTTGTTAAATATGAAGGTTGAACATGTCCCTCGATGTCCCTTGATGCGAAACATGATATGTGAACATATTTGGTTTGAATTTCGATAAAATGAAAGTATTGAAATGACCCTTGTCGCGAAAATGAAATGTTAGCCTATGTGGTTAGAAGTTTGATAAACAGTGAGCTTGTCCCTCGATGTCCCTTGATGCGAAACATGATATGTGAACCTATTTGGTTTCATATTCGGAAAAATGAAAGTATTGGAATGACTTTGTCGCGAAAATGAGATTTTAGCCTATATGGTTAGAAGTTTGATAAAGGTTGAGCTTGTCCCTCGATCTCCCATGATACGAAACATGATATGTGAACCTATTTGGTTTTGTATTCGGCAAAATGAAATTATTTGAATGACCATTGTCCCAAAAATGAGATTTTATCCTATATGGTTAAAAGTTTGATAAATATTAATGTTGAATTTGTCCCTCGATGTCCTTTATTGCGTAACATAATATTTGAACCAATTTCGTTCTAAATTTGGTAAACAGAAAGTCATGAGATGACCCTTATCACGAAAACGAGATTTTAGCTTATATTGTTACATGTTTGTTAAATATGAAGGTTGAACATGTCCCTCGATGTCCCTTGATGCGAAACATGATATGTGAACAGATTTGGTTTAAATTTCGGTAAAATGAAAGTATTGAAATGACCCTTGTCGCGAAAATGAAATGTTAGCCTATGTGGTTAGAAGTTTGATAAACAGTGAGCTTGTCCCTCGATGTCCCTTGATGCGAAACATGATATGTGAACCTATTTGGTTTCATATTCGGAAAAATGAAAGTATTGGAATGACTTTGTCGCGAAAATGAGATTTTAGCCTATATGGTGATGTGATCCTAAAATTATCTCTCTTGAAAAGAATAATAAAGTCATTGTGGAATAAAAGAACCAAATTAATTTTGGGTTCTAAGTTTTATTTTCGCAGGTCATGATATGTCAGTCTTGTTTTGGCTATATCTGGAGCTCTGGATGTCCGTTTGAGGTGATCTTTAATGCGTTGGAAAGCTTAGAATATTCTCTACATTTCGTCTGTTGGACTCAAGAGCAAATTCGGAATATTTCTTGGTGTAAAATGAGCATGAATTGGATGACGTGATTTTGATGAATGGGCTGATGTAAGAGAAGAAACAACACATTAAAGAAGCAAATGAATGTATAACATCTCCATGCATTGATGCAGCCACCCCCACCTTAAAGTTATTTTGTAACCTTTTATTTGCATTAATCAGCCACCAAAACATTATTGTAATTAGTGGCTGCATTTCCTTTCATTTTCTAAGAGTTTTAGAGTCAAAATCATCATGTAATAAGATCCTATAAATAGAGCACGAAAATGATATGTAAAGATAGAGAATTTTGATTAAAAAAAGTCACTTTATGTGAATTTGGAAGCTTTGCTTCTTTTTGGTTCTGGATTGAACCATGCATTGATCTTATCAAGAAACCACGTTTCTTGTGGCGATCCTCTACCAAATTAAACATCTTCCTTGGATTGGGAATTTGTTTGGTTACCATTTCTGTCTATTTCCATCATTCTTCACTTTTAATTATCATATTTTATCCAAAATTCACAAAAATACAAAACCAAAATTCAACCTTTTTTTGTCCTTTATCATTTGGTATCAGAGCTAGGTTCCGTTGGGACTGATTTTTATTTTTCAATTTCAAAATCTTTTTCATTTGCATATTATTCTTGAAATTTCTTCATCTCAGTTTCTTTTTGAAGTATTAAACAAAAAAATATGGCTCATGAAATTCAAGCTTCAATTGAATATTTTGATAAAGTATGTAGAGGAAAAATTCTTGAGAATATCAAGAGAAGATCAAGTCCTTCTTCTGCTCTTAGAGAGTCACAGAGAAATAGGAGAGAGGAAATGATGGCAATAATTGATAGAGGAATGGCTGATATCTCTAAAATACTAGAGGAAAATCTCCTTCCAATCCAAAATCATTATATAGAGCCTAAAATAAATGTTGAAGAAAAAGAGAGTCTCATTATAAATGAAACTCACGAAGAAGAATGTGAAAAGGAAAGAGAAGAGACAAAAGAAAGTGATGGAAAAGAAGTAGAGGAAAAAGGAGAAGAAAAGGAGAATGAGAAGGAAAAGGAAGAAAAAAATGTTGGGAAGTTTTGGCCTAATATTACATTAGTACCTTCTTCTAAGTTGGTTTGTGTTTTCAAATGTTGGGATTCTTCTTATAATATTATTCAATTGTCTAACATTTCTTTATGTCATGAAGGAAACAAAGTCAATGAAGAAACTTTTTCTCAACAGGTGGAAGGAAATTATGAGATTTGGAACGATTATTATGTCCATAAATCAAAAGTTGATGAAAAGCAAACAAATTCTTCCAACAAAAGTGAAGAGCTCTCTAAAGTTAAAGTTACATGTGACGGATTATGTAGATTTGTTTTTGACCCAGGAGGTATTCAAGCTAAAAATTCGAGGTCGAATTCTCTTGAAGAGGGAGAGTATGATGTGATCCTAAAATTATCTCTCTTGAAAAGAATAATAAAGTCATTGTGGAATAAAAGAACCAAATTAATTTTGGGTTCTAAGTTTTATTTTCGCAGGTCATGATATGTCAGTCTTGTTTTGGCTATATCTGGAGCTCTGGATGTCCGTTTGAGGTGATCTTTAATGCGTTGGAAAGCTTAGAATATTCTCTACATTTCGTCTGTTGGACTCAAGAGCAAATTCGGAATATTTCTTGGTGTAAAATGAGCATGAATTGGATGACGTGATTTTGATGAATGGGCTGATGTAAGAGAAGAAACAACACATTAAAGAAGCAAATGAATGTATAACATCTCCATGCATTGATGCAGCCACCCCCACCTTAAAGTTATTTTGTAACCTTTTATTTGCATTAATCAGCCACCAAAACATTATTGTAATTAGTGGCTGCATTTCCTTTCATTTTCTAAGAGTTTTAGAGTCAAAATCATCATGTAATAAGATCCTATAAATAGAGCACGAAAATGATATGTAAAGATAGAGAATTTTGATTAAAAAAAGTCACTTTATGTGAATTTGGAAGCTTTGCTTCTTTTTGGTTCTGGATTGAACCATGCATTGATCTTATCAAGAAACCACGTTTCTTGTGGCGATCCTCTACCAAATTAAACATCTTCCTTGGATTGGGAATTTGTTTGGTTACCATTTCTGTCTATTTCCATCATTCTTCACTTTTAATTATCATATTTTATCCAAAATTCACAAAAATACAAAACCAAAATTCAACCTTTTTTTGTCCTTTATCATATGGTTAGAAGTTTGATAAAGGTTGAACTTGTCCCTCGATCTCCCTTGATACGAAACATGATATGTGAACCTATTTGGTTTTGTATTCGGCAAAATGAAATTATTTGAATGACCATTGTCCCAAAAATGAGATTTTAGCCTATATGGTTAAAAGTTTGATAAATATTAATGTTGAATTTGTCCCTCGATGTCCTTTATTGCGTAACATAATATTTGAACCAATTTCGTTTTAAATTTGGTAAATAGAAAGTCATGAGATGACCCTTATCACGAAAACGAGATTTTAGCTTATATTGTTACATGTTTGTTAAATATGAAGGTTGAACATGTCCCTCGATGTCCCTTGATGCGAAACATGATATGTGAACATATTTGGTTTGAATTTCGATAAAATGAAAGTATTGAAATGACCCTTGTCGCGAAAATGAAATGTTAGCCTATGTGGTTAGAAGTTTGATAAACAGTGAGCTTGTCCCTCGATGTCCCTTGATGCGAAACATGATATGTGAACCTATTTGGTTTCATATTCGGAAAAATGAAAGTATTGGAATGACTTTGTCGCGAAAATGAGATTTTAGCCTATATGGTTAGAAGTTTGATAAAGGTTGAGCTTGTCCCTCGATCTCCCATGATACGAAACATGATATGTGAACCTATTTGGTTTTGTATTCGGCAAAATGAAATTATTTGAATGACCATTGTCCCAAAAATGAGATTTTATCCTATATGGTTAAAAGTTTGATAAATATTAATGTTGAATTTGTCCCTCGATGTCCTTTATTGCGTAACATAATATTTGAACCAATTTCGTTTTAAATTTGGTAAACAGAAAGTCATGAGATGACCCTTATCACGAAAACGAGATTTTAGCTTATATTGTTACATGTTTGTGAAATATGAAGGTTGAACATGTCCCTCGATGTCCCTTGATGCGAAACATGATATGTGAACATATTTGGTTTAAATTTCGGTAAAATGAAAGTATTGAAATGACCCTTGTCGCGAAAATGAAATGTTAGCCTATGTGGTTAGAAGTTTGATAAACAGTGAGCTTGTCCCTCGATGTCCCTTGATGCGAAACATGATATGTGAACCTATTTGGTTTCATATTCGGAAAAATGAAAGTATTGGAATGACTTTGTCGCGAAAATGAGATTTTAGCCTATATGGTTAGAAGTTTGATAAAGGTTGAACTTGTCCCTCGATCTCCCTTGATACGAAACATGATATGTGAACCTATTTGGTTTTGTATTCGGCAAAATGAAATTATTTGAATGACCATTGTCCCAAAAATGAGATTTTAGCCTATATGGTTAAAAGTTTGATAAATATTAATGTTGAATTTGTCCCTCGATGTCCTTTATTGTGTAACATAATATTTGAACCAATTTCGTTGTAAATTTGGTAAACAGAAAGTCATGAGATGACCCTTATCACGAATACGAGATTTTAGCTTATATTGTTACATGTTTGTTAAATATGAAGGTTGAACATGTCCCTCGATGTCCCTTGATGCGAAACATGATATGTGAACCTATTTGGTTTGAAATTCGGTAAAATGAAAGTATTGAAATGACCCTTGTCGCGAAAATGAAATGTTAGCCTATGTGGTTAGAAGTTTGATAAACAGTGAACTTGTCCCTCGATGTCCCTTGATGTGAAACATGATATGTGAACCTATTTGGTTTTATATTCGTAAAAATGAAAGTTTTGGAATGACTTTGAGTTTATTGCCTATATGGTTAGAAGTTTGATAAAGGTTGAACTTGTCCCTCGATCTCCCTTGATACGAAACATGATATGTGAACCTATTTGGTTTTGTATTCGGCAAAATGAAATTATTTGAATGACCATTGTCCCAAAAATGAGATTTTAGCCTATATGGTTAAAAGTTTGATAAATATTAATGTTGAATTTGTCCCTCGATGTCCTTTATTGCGTAACATAATATTTGAACCAATTTCGTTTTAAATTTAGTAAATAGAAAGTAATGAGATGGCCCTTATCACGAAAACGAGATTTTAGCTTATATTGTTACATGTTTGTTAAATATGAAGGTTGAACATGTCCCTCGATGTCCCTTGATGCGAAACATGATATGTGAACATATTTGGTTTGAATTTCGATAAAATGAAAGTATTGAAATGACCCTTGTCGCGAAAATGAAATGTTAGCCTATGTGGTTAGAAGTTTGATAAACAGTGAGCTTGTCCCTCGATGTCCCTTGATGCGAAACATGATATGTGAACCTATTTGGTTTCATATTCGGAAAAATGAAAGTATTGGAATGACTTTGTCGCGAAAATGAGATTTTAGCCTATATGGTTAGAAGTTTGATAAAGGTTGCGCTTGTCCCTCGATCTCCCATGATACGAAACATGATATGTGAACCTATTTGGTTTTGTATTCGGCAAAATGAAATTATTTGAATGACCATTGTCCCAAAAATGAGATTTTAGCCTATATGGTTAAAAGTTTGATAAATATTAATGTTGAATTTGTCCCTCGATGTCCTTTATTGCGTAACATAATATTTGAACCAATTTCGTTTTAAATTTCGTAAACAGAAAGTCATGAGATGACCCTTATCACGAAAACGAGATTTTAGCTTATATTGTTACATGTTTGTTAAATATGAAGGTTGAACATGTCCCTCGATGTCCCTTGATGCGAAACATGATATGTGAACATATTTGGTTTGAATTTCGGTAAAATGAAAGTATTGAAATGACCCTTGTCGCGAAAATGAAATGTTAGCCTATGTGGTTAGAAGTTTGATAAACAGTGAGCTTGTCCCTCGATGTCCCTTGATGCGAAACATGATATGTGAACCTATTTGGTTTCATATTCGGAAAAATGAAAGTATTGGAATGACTTTGTCGCGAAAATGAGATTTTAGCCTATATGGTTAGAAGTTTGATAAAGGTTGAACTTGTCCCTCGATCTCCCTTGATACGAAACATGATATGTGAACCTATTTGGTTTTGTATTCGGCAAAATGAAATTATTTGAATGACCATTGTCCCAAAAATGAGATTTTAGCCTATATGGTTAAAAGTTTGATAAATATTAATGTTGAATTTGTCCCTCGATGTCCTTTATTGCGTAACTTAATATTTGAACCAATTTCGTTTTAAATTTGGTAAATAGAAAGTCATGAGATGACCCTTATCACGAAAACGAGATTTTAGCTTATATTGTTACATGTTTGTTAAATATGAAGGTTGAACATGTCCCTCGATGTCCCTTGATGCGACACATGATATGTGAACATATTTGGTTTGAATTTCGGTAAAATGAAAGTATTGAAATGACCCTTGTCGCGAAAATGAAATGTTAGCCTATGTGGTTAGAAGTTTGATAAACAGTGAGCTTGTCCCTCGATGTCCCTTGATGCGAAACATGATATGTGAACCTATTTGGTTTCATATTCGGAAAAATGAAAGTATTGGAATGACTTTGTCGCGAAAATGAGATTTTAGCCTATATGGTTGGAAGTTTGATAAAGGTTGAGCTTGTCCCTCGATCTCCCATGATACGAAACATGATATGTGAACCTATTTGGTTTTGTATTCGGCAAAATGAAATTATTTGAATGACCATTGTCCCAAAAATGAGATTTTATCCTATATGGTTAAAAGTTTGATAAATATTAATGTTGAATTTGTCCCTCGATGTCCTTTATTGCGTAACATAATATTTGAACCAATTTCGTTTTAAATTTGGTAAACAGAAAGTCATGAGATGACCCTTATCACGAAAACGAGATTTTAGCTTATATTGTTACATGTTTGTTAAATATGAAGGTTGAACATGTCCCTCATTGTCCCTTGATGCGAAACATGATATGTGAACATATTTGGTTTAAATTTCGGTAAAATGAAAGTATTGAAATGACCCTTGTCGCGAAAATGAAATGTTAGCCTATGTGGTTAGAAGTTTGATAAACAGTGAGCTTGTCCCTCGATGTCCCTTGATGCGAAACATGATATGTGAACCTATTTGGTTTCATATTCGGAAAAATGAAAGTATTGGAATGACTTTGTCGCGAAAATGAGATTTTAGCCTATATGGTTAGAAGTTTGATAAAGGTTGAACTTATCCCTCGATCTCCCTTGATACGAAACATGATATGTGAACCTATTTGGTTTTGTATTCGGCAAAATGAAATTATTTGAATGACCATTGTCCCAAAAATGAGATTTTAGCCTATATGGTTAAAAGTTTGATAAATATTAATGTTGAATTTGTCCCTCGATGTCCTTTATTGCGTAACATAATATTTGAACCAATTTCGTTTTAAATTTGGTAAATAGAAAGTCATGAGATGACCCTTATCACGAAAACGAGATTTTAGCTTATATTGTTACATGTTTGTTAAATATGAAGGTTGAACACGTCCTTCGATGTCCCTTGATGCGAAACATGATATGTGAACATATTTGGTTTGAATTTCGGTAAAATGAAAGTATTGAAATGACCCTTGTCGCGAAAATGAAATGTTAGCCTATGTGGTTAGAAGTTTGATAAACAGTGAGCTTGTCCCTCGATGTCCCTTGATGCGAAACATGATATGTGAACCTATTTGGTTTCATATTCGGAAAAATGAAAGTATTGGAATGACTTTGTCGCGAAAATGAGATTTTAGCCTATATGGTTAGAAGTTTGATAAAGGTTGAACTTGTCCCTCGATCTCCCTTGATACGAAACATGATATGTGAACCTATTTGGTTTTGTATTCGGCAAAATGAAATTATTTGAATGACCATTGTCCCAAAAATGAGATTTTAGCCTATATGGTTAAAAGTTTGATAAATATTAATGTTGAATTTGTCCCTCGATGTCCTTTATTGCGTAACATAATATTTGAACCAATTTCGTTTTAAATTTGGTAAAGAGAAAGTCATGAGATGACCCTTATCACGAAAACGAGATTTTAGCTTATATTGTTACATGTTTGTTAAATATGAAGGTTGAACATGTCCCTCGATGTCCCTTGATGCGACACATGATATGTGAACATATTTGGTTTGAATTTCGGTAAAATGAAAGTATTGAAATGACCCTTGTCGCGAAAATGAAATGTTAGCCTATGTGGTTAGAAGTTTGATAAACAGTGAGCTTGTCCCTCGATGTCCCTTGATGCGAAACATGATATGTGAACCTATTTGGTTTCATATTCGGAAAAATAAAAGTATTGGAATGACTTTGTCGCGAAAATGAGATTTTAGCCTATATGGTTGGAAGTTTGATAAAGGTTGAGCTTGTCCCTCGATCTCCCATGATACGAAATATGATATGTGAACCTATTTGGTTTTGTATTCGGCAAAATGAAATTATTTGAATGACCATTGTCCCAAAAATGAGATTTTATCCTATATGGTTAAAAGTTTGATAAATATTAATGTTGAATTTGTCCCTCGATGTCCTTTATTGCGTAACATAATATTTGAACCAATTTCGTTTTAAATTTGGTAAACAGAAAGTCATGAGATGACCCTTATCACGAAAACGAGATTTTAGCTTATATTGTTACATGTTTGTTAAATATGAAGGTTGAACATGTCCCTCGATGTCCCTTGATGCGAAACATGATATGTGAACATATTTGGTTTAAATTTCGGTAAAATGAAAGTATTGAAATGACCCTTGTCGCGAAAATGAAATGTTAGCTTATGTGGTTAGAAGTTTGATAAACAGTGAGCTTGTCCCTCGATGTCCCTTGATGCGAAACATGATATGTGAACCTATTTGGTTTCATATTCGGAAAAATGAAAGTATTGGAATGACTTTGTCGCGAAAATGAGATTTTAGCCTATATGGTTAGAAGTTTGATAAAGGTTGAACTTGTCCCTCGATCTCCCTTGATACGAAACATGATATGTGAACCTATTTGGTTTTGTATTCGGCAAAATGAAATTATTTGAATGACCATTGTCCCAAAAATGAGATTTTAGCCTATATGGTTAAAAGTTTGATAAATATTAATGTTGAATTTGTCCCTCGATGTCCTTTATTGCGTAACATAATATTTGAACCAATTTCGTTTTAAATTTGGTAAATAGAAAGTCATGAGATGACCCTTATCACGAAAATGAGATTTTAGCTTATATTGTTACATGTTTGTTAAATATGAAGGTTGAACACGTCCTTCGATGTCCCTTGATGCGAAACATGATATGTGAACATATTTGGTTTGAATTTCGGTAAAATGAAAGTACTGAAATGACCCTTGTCGCGAAAATGAAATGTTAGCCTATGTGGTTAGAAGTTTGATAAACAGTGAGCTTGTCCCTCGATGTCCCTTGATGCGAAACATGATATGTGAACCTATTTGGTTTCATATTCGGAAAAATGAAAGTATTGGAATGACTTTGTCGCGAAAATGAGATTTTAGCCTATATGGTTAGAAGTTTGATAAAGGTTGAACTTGTCCCTCGATCTCCCTTGATACGAAACATGATATGTGAACCTATTTGGTTTTGTATTCGGCAAAATGAAATTATTTGAATGACCATTGTCCCAAAAATGAGATTTTAGCCTATATGGTTAAAAGTTTGATAAATATTAATGTTGAATTTGTCCCTCGATGTCCTTTATTGCGTAACATAATATTTGAACCAATTTCGTTTTAAATTTGGTAAAGAGAAAGTCATGAGATGACCCTTATCACGAAAACGAGATTTTAGCTTATATTGTTACATGTTTGTTAAATATGAAGGTTGAACACGTCCCTCGATGTCCCTTGATGCGAAACATGATATGTGAACATATTTGGTTTGAATTTCGGTAAAATGAAAGTATTGAAATGACCCTTGTCGCGAAAATGAAATGTTAGCCTATGTGGTTAGAAGTTTGATAAACAGTGAGCTTTTCCCTCGATGTCCTTGATGCGAAACATGATATGTGAACCTATTTGGTTTTATATTCGGAAAAATGAAAGTATTGGAATGACTTTGAGTCTATTGCCTATATGGTTAGAAGTTTGATAAAGGTTGAACTTGTCCCTCGATCTCCCTTGATACGAAACATGATATGTGAACCTATTTGGTTTTGTATTCGGCAAAATGAAATTATTTGAATGACCATTGTCCCAAAAATGAGATTTTAGCCTATATGGTTAAAAGTTTGATAAATATTAATGTTGAATTTGTCCCTCGATGTCCTTTATTGCGTAACATAATATTTGAACCAATTTCGTTTTAAATTTAGTAAATAGAAAGTAATGAGATGGCCCTTATCACGAAAACGAGATTTTAGCTTATATTGTTACATGTTTGTTAAATATGAAGGTTGAACAGGTCCCTCGATGTCCCTTGATGCGAAACATGATATGTGAACATATTTGGTTTGAATTTCGATAAAATGAAAGTATTGAAATGACCCTTGTCGCGAAAATGAAATGTTAGCCTATGTGGTTAGAAGTTTGATAAACAGTGAGCTTGTCCCTCGATGTCCCTTGATGCGAAACATGATATGTGAACCTATTTGGTTTCATATTCGGAAAAATGAAAGTATTGGAATGACTTTGTCGCGAAAATGAGATTTTAGCCTATATGGTTAGAAGTTTGATAAAGGTTGCGCTTGTCCCTCGATCTCCCATGATACGAAACATGATATGTGAACCTATTTGGTTTTGTATTCGGCAAAATGAAATTATTTGAATGACCATTGTCCCAAAAATGAGATTTTAGCCTATATGGTTAAAAGTTTGATAAATATTAATGTTGAATTTGTCCCTCGATGTCCTTTATTGCGTAACATAATATTTGAACCAATTTCGTTTTAAATTTCGTAAACAGAAAGTCATGAGATGACCCTTATCACGAAAACGAGATTTTAGCTTATATTGTTACATGTTTGTTAAATATGAAGGTTGAACATGTCCCTCGATGTCCCTTGATGCGAAACATGATATGTGAACATATTTGGTTTGAATTTCGGTAAAATGAAAGTATTGAAATGACCCTTGTCGCGAAAATGAAATGTTAGCCTATGTGGTTAGAAGTTTGATAAACAGTGAGCTTGTCCCTCGATGTCCCTTGATGCGAAACATGATATGTGAACCTATTTGGTTTCATATTCGGAAAAATGAAAGTATTGGAATGACTTTGTCGCGAAAATGAGATTTTAGCCTATATGGTTAGAAGTTTGATAAAGGTTGAACTTGTCCCTCGATCTCCCTTGATACGAAACATGATATGTGAACCTATTTGGTTTTGTATTCGGCAAAATGAAATTATTTGAATGACCATTGTCCCAAAAATGAGATTTTAGCCTATAAGGTTAAAAGTTTGATAAATATTAATGTTGAATTTGTCCCTCGATGTCCTTTATTGCGTAACTTAATATTTGAACCAATTTCGTTTTAAATTTGGTAAATAGAAAGTCATGAGATGACCCTTATCACGAAAACGAGATTTTAGCTTATATTGTTACATGTTTGTTAAATATGAAGGTTGAACATGTCCCTCGATGTCCCTTGATGCGACACATGATATGTGAACATATTTGGTTTGAATTTCGGTAAAATGAAAGTATTGAAATGACCCTTGTCGCGAAAATGAAATGTTAGCCTATGTGGTTAGAAGTTTGATAAACAGTGAGCTTGTCCCTCGATGTCCCTTGATGCGAAACATGATATGTGAACCTATTTGGTTTCATATTCGGAAAAATGAAAGTATTGGAATGACTTTGTCGCGAAAATGAGATTTTAGCCTATATGGTTGGAAGTTTGATAAAGGTTGAGCTTGTCCCTCGATCTCCCATGATACGAAACATGATATGTGAACCTATTTGGTTTTGTATTCGGCAAAATGAAATTATTTGAATGACCATTGTCCCAAAAATGAGATTTTATCCTATATGGTTAAAAGTTTGATAAATATTAATGTTGAATTTGTCCCTCGATGTCCTTTATTGCGTAACATAATATTTGAACCAATTTCGTTTTAAATTTGGTAAACAGAAAGTCATGAGATGACCCTTATCACGAAAACGAGATTTTAGCTTATATTGTTACATGTTTGTTAAATATGAAGGTTGAACATGTCCCTCGATGTCCCTTGATGCGAAACATGATATGTGAACATATTTGGTTTAAATTTCGGTAAAATGAAAGTATTGAAATGACCCTTGTCGCGAAAATGAAATGTTAGCCTATGTGGTTAGAAGTTTGATAAACAGTGAGCTTGTCCCTCGATGTCCCTTGATGCGAAACATGATATGTGAACTTATTTGGTTTCATATTCGGAAAAATGAAAGTATTGGAATGACTTTGTCGCGAAAATGAGATTTTAGCCTATATGGTTAGAAGTTTGATAAAGGTTGAACTTGTCCCTCGATCTCCCTTGATACGAAACATGATATGTGAACCTATTTGGTTTTGTATTCGGCAAAATGAAATTATTTGAATGACCATTGTCCCAAAAATGAGATTTTAGCCTATATGGTTAAAAGTTTGATAAATATTAATGTTGAATTTGTCCCTCGATGTCCTTTATTGCGTAACATAATATTTGAACCAATTTCGTTTTAAATTTGGTAAATAGAAAGTCATGAGATGACCCTTATCACGAAAACGAGATTTTAGCTTATATTGTTACATGTTTGTTAAATATGAAGGTTGAACATGTCCCTCGATGTCCCTTGATGCGAAACATGATATGTGAACATATTTGGTTTGAATTTCGGTAAAATGAAAGTATTGAAATGACCCTTGTCGCGAAAATGAAATGTTAGCCTATGTGGTTAGAAGTTTGATAAACAGTGAGCTTGTCCCTCGATGTCCCTTGATGCGAAACATGATATGTGAACCTATTTGGTTTCATATTCGGAAAAATGAAAGTATTGGAATGACTTTGTCGCGAAAATGAGATTTTAGCCTATATGGTTAGAAGTTTGATAAAGGTTGAACTTGTCCCTCGATCTCCCTTGATACGAAACATGATATGTGAACCTATTTGGTTTTGTATTCGGCAAAATGAAATTATTTGAATGACCATTGTCCCAAAAATGAGATTTTAGCCTATATGGTTAAAAGTTTGATAAATATTAATGTTGAATTTGTCCCTCGATGTCCTTTATTGCGTAACATAATATTTGAACCAATTTCGTTTTAAATTTGGTAAATAGAAAGTCATGAGATGACCCTTATCACGAAAACGAGATTTTAGCTTATATTGTTACATGTTTGTTAAATATGAAGGTTGAACACGTCCCTCGATGTCCCTTGATGCGAAACATGATATGTGAACATATTTGGTTTGAATTTCGGTAAAATGAAAGTATTGAAATGACCCTTGTCGCGAAAATGAAATGTTAGCCTATGTGGTTAGAAGTTTGATAAACAGTGAGCTTTTCCCTCGATGTCCTTGATGCGAAACATGATATGTGAACCTATTTGGTTTTATATTCGGAAAAATGAAAGTATTGGAATGACTTTGAGTCTATTGCCTATATGGTTAGAAGTTTGATAAAGGTTGAACTTGTCCCTCGATCTCCCTTGATACGAAACATGATATGTGAACCTATTTGGTTTTGTATTCGGCAAAATGAAATTATTTGAATGACCATTGTCCCAAAAATGAGATTTTAGCCTATATGGTTAAAAGTTTGATAAATATTAATGTTGAATTTGTCCCCCGATGTCCTTTATTGCGTAACATAATATTTGAACCAATTTCGTTTTAAAATTAGTAAATACAAAGTAATGAGATGGCCCTTATCACGAAAACGAGATTTTAGCTTATATTGTTACATGTTTGTTAAATATGAAGGTTGAACATGTCCCTCGATGTCCCTTGATGCGAAACATGATATGTGAACATATTTGGTTTGAATTTCGATAAAATGAAAGTATTGAAATGACCCTTGTCGCGAAAATGAAATGTTAGCCTATGTGGTTAGAAGTTTGATAAACAGTGAGCTTGTCCCTCGATGTCCCTTGATGCGAAACATGATATGTGAACCAATTTGGTTTCATATTCGGAAAACTGAAAGTATTGGAATGACTTTGTCGCGAAAATGAGATTTTAGCCTATATGGTTAGAAGTTTGATAAAGGTTGAGCTTGTCCCTCGATCTCCCATGATACGAAACATGATATGTGAACCTATTTGGTTTTGTATTCGGCAAAATGAAATTATTTGAATGACCATTGTCCCAAAAATGAGATTTTATCCTATATGGTTAAAAGTTTGATAAATATTAATGTTGAATTTGTCCCTCGATGTCCTTTATTACGTAACATAATATTTGAACCAATTTCGTTTTAAATTTGGTAAACAGAAAGTCATGAGATGACCCTTATCACGAAAACGAGATTTTAGCTTATATTGTTACATGTTTGTTAAATATGAAGGTTGAACATGTCCCTCGATGTCCCTTGATGCGAAACATGATATGTGAACATATTTGGTTTAAATTTCGGTAAAATGAAAGTATTGAAATGACCCTTGTCGCGAAAATGAAATGTTAGCCTATGTGGTTAGAAGTTTGATAAACAGTGAGCTTGTCCCTCGATGTCCCTTGATGCGAAACATGATATGTGAACCTATTTGGTTTCATATTCGGAAAAATGAAAGTATTGGAATGACTTTGTCGCGAAAATGAGATTTTAGCCTATATGGTTAGAAGTTTGATAAAGGTTGAACTTGTCCCTCGATCTCCCTTGATACGAAACATGATATGTGAACCTATTTGGTTTTGTATTCGGCAAAATGAAATTATTTGAATGACCATTGTCCCAAAAATGAGATTTTAGCCTATATGGTTAAAAGTTTGATAAATATTAATGTTGAATTTGTCCCTCGATGTCCTTTATTGCGTAACATAATATTTGAACCAATTTCGTTTTAAATTTGGTAAATAGAAAGTCATGAGATGACCCTTATCACGAAAACGAGATTTTAGCTTATATTGTTACATGTTTGTTAAATATGAAGGTTGAACACGTCCCTCGATGTCCCTTGATGCGAAACATGATATGTGAACATATTTGGTTTGAATTTCGGTAAAATGAAAGTATTGAAATGACCCTTGTCGCGAAAATGAAGTGTTAGCCTATGTGGTTAGAAGTTTGATAAACAGTGAGCTTTTCCCTCGATGTCCTTGATGCGAAACATGATATGTGAACCTATTTGGTTTTATATTCGGAAAAATGAAAGTATTGGAATGACTTTGAGTCTATTGCCTATATGGTTAGAAGTTTGATAAAGGTTGAGCTTGTCCCTCGATCTCCCATGATACGAAACATGATATGTGAACCTATTTGGTTTTGTATTCGGCAAAATGAAATTATTTGAATGACCATTGTCCCAAAAATGAGATTTTATCCTATATGGTTAAAAGTTTGATAAATATTAATGTTGAATTTGTCCCTCGATGTCCTTTATTACGTAACATAATATTTGAACCAATTTCGTTTTAAATTTGGTAAACAGAAAGTCATGAGATGACCCTTATCACGAAAACGAGATTTTAGCTTATATTGTTACATGTTTGTTAAATATGAAGGTTGAACATGTCCCTCGATGTCCCTTGATGCGAAACATGATATGTGAACATATTTGGTTTAAATTTCGGTAAAATGAAAGTATTGAAATGACCCTTGTCGCGAAAATGAAATGTTAGCCTATGTGGTTAGAAGTTTGATAAACAGTGAGCTTGTCCCTCGATGTCCCTTGATGCGAAACATGATATGTGAACCTATTTGGTTTCATATTCGGAAAAATGAAAGTATTGGAATGACTTTGTCGCGAAAATGAGATTTTAGCCTATATGGTTAGAAGTTTGATAAAGGTTGAACTTGTCCCTCGATCTCCCTTGATACGAAACATGATATGTGAACCTATTTGGTTTTGTATTCGGCAAAATGAAATTATTTGAATGACCATTGTCCCAAAAATGAGATTTTAGCCTATATGGTTAAAAGTTTGATAAATATTAATGTTGAATTTGTCCCTCGATGTCCTTTATTGCGTAACATAATATTTGAACCAATTTCGTTTTAAATTTGGTAAATAGAAAGTCATGAGATGACCCTTATCACGAAAACGAGATTTTAGCTTATATTGTTACATGTTTGTTAAATATGAAGGTTGAACACGTCCCTCGATGTCCCTTGATGCGAAACATGATATGTGAACATATTTGGTTTGAATTTCGGTAAAATGAAAGTATTGAAATGACCCTTGTCGCGAAAATGAAGTGTTAGCCTATGTGGTTAGAAGTTTGATAAACAGTGAGCTTTTCCCTCGATGTCCTTGATGCGAAACATGATATGTGAACCTATTTGGTTTTATATTCGGAAAAATGAAAGTATTGGAATGACTTTGAGTCTATTGCCTATATGGTTAGAAGTTTGATAAAGGTTGAACTTGTCCCTCGATCTCCCTTGATACGAAACATGATATGTGAACCTATTTGGTTTTGTATTCGGCAAAATGAAATTATTTGAATGACCATTGTCCCAAAAATGAGATTTTAGCCTATATGGTTAAAAGTTTGATAAATATTAATGTTGAATTTGTCCCTCGATGTCCTTTATTGCGTAACATAATATTTGAACCAATTTCGTTTTAAAATTAGTAAATACAAAGTAATGAGATGGCCCTTATCACGAAAACGAGATTTTAGCTTATATTGTTACATGTTTGTTAAATATGAAGGTTGAACATGTCCCTCGATGTCCCTTGATGCGAAACATGATATGTGAACATATTTGGTTTGAATTTCGATAAAATGAAAGTATTGAAGTGACCCTTGTCGCGAAAATGAAATGTTAGCCTATGTGGTTAGAAGTTTGATAAACAGTGAGCTTGTCCCTCGATGTCCCTTGATGCGAAACATGATATGTGAACCAATTTGGTTTCATATTCGGAAAACTGAAAGTATTGGAATGACTTTGTCGCGAAAATGAGATTTTAGCCTATATGGTTAGAAGTTTGATAAAGGTTGAGCTTGTCCCTCGATCTCCCATGATACGAAACATGATATGTGAACCTATTTGGTTTTGTATTCGGCAAAATGAAATTATTTGAATGACCATTGTCCCAAAAATGAGATTTTATCCTATATGGTTAAAAGTTTGATAAATATTAATGTTGAATTTGTCCCTCGATGTCCTTTATTGCGTAACATAATATTTGAACCAATTTCGTTTTAAATTTGGTAAACAGAAAGTCATGAGATGACCCTTATCACGAAAACGAGATTTTAGCTTATATTGTTACATGTTTGTTAAATATGAAGGTTGAACATGTCCCTCGATGTCCCTTGATGCGAAACATGATATGTGAACATATTTGGTTTAAATTTCGGTAAAATGAAAGTATTGAAATGACCCTTGTCGCGAAAATGAAATGTTAGCCTATGTGGTTAGAAGTTTGATAAACAGTGAGCTTGTCCCTCGATGTCCCTTGATGCGAAACATGATATGTGAACCTATTTGGTTTCATATTCGGAAAAATGAAAGTATTGGAATGACTTTGTCGCGAAAATGAGATTTTAGCCTATATGGTTAGAAGTTTGATAAAGGTTGAACTTGTCCCTCGATCTCCCTTGATACGAAACATGATATGTGAACCTATTTGGTTTTGTATTCGGCAAAATGAAATTATTTGAATGACCATTGTCCCAAAAATGAGATTTTAGCCTATATGGTTAAAAGTTTGATAAATATTAATGTTGAATTTGTCCCTCGATGTCCTTTATTGCGTAACATAATATTTGAACCAATTTCGTTTTAAATTTGGTAAATAGAAAGTCATGAGATGACCCTTATCACGAAAACGAGATTTTAGCTTATATTGTTACATGTTTGTTAAATATGAAGGTTGAACATGTCCCTCGATGTCCCTTGATGCGAAACATGATATGTGAACATATTTGGTTTGAATTTCGGTAAAATGAAAGTATTGAAATGACCCTTGTCGCGAAAATGAAATGTTAGCCTATGTGGTTAGAAGTTTGATAAACAGTGAGCTTGTCCCTCGATGTCCCTTGATGCGAAACATGATATGTGAACCTATTTGGTTTCATATTCGGAAAAATGAAAGTATTGGAATGACTTTGTCGCGAAAATGAGATTTTAGCCTATATGGTTAGAAGTTTGATAAAGGTTGAACTTGTCCCTCGATCTCCCTTGATACGAAACATGATATGTGAACCTATTTGGTTTTGTATTCGGCAAAATGAAATTATTTGAATGACCATTGTCCCAAAAATGAGATTTTAGCCTATATGGTTAAAAGTTTGATAAATATTAATGTTGAATTTGTCCCTCGATGTCCTTTATTGCGTAACATAATATTTGAACCAATTTCGTTTTAAATTTGGTAAATAGAAAGTCATGAGATGACCCTTATCACGAAAACGAGATTTTAGCTTATATTGTTACATGTTTGTTAAATATGAAGGTTGAACACGTCCCTCGATGTCCCTTGATGCGAAACATGATATGTGAACATATTTGGTTTGAATTTCGGTAAAATGAAAGTATTGAAATGACCCTTGTCGCGAAAATGAAATGTTAGCCTATGTGGTTAGAAGTTTGATAAACAGTGAGCTTTTCCCTCGATGTCCTTGATGCGAAACATGATATGTGAACCTATTTGGTTTTATATTCGGAAAAATGAAAGTATTGGAATGACTTTGAGTCTATTGCCTATATGGTTAGAAGTTTGATAAAGGTTGAACTTGTCCCTCGATCTCCCTTGATACGAAACATGATATGTGAACCTATTTGGTTTTGTATTCGGCAAAATGAAATTATTTGAATGACCATTGTCCCAAAAATGAGATTTTAGCGTATATGGTTAAAAGTTTGATAAATATTAATGTTGAATTTGTCCCTCGATGTCCTTTATTGCGTAACATAATATTTGAACCAATTTCGTTTTAAAATTAGTAAATACAAAGTAATGAGATGGCCCTTGTCACGAAAACGAGATTTTAGCTTATATTGTTACATGTTTGTTAAATATGAAGGTTGAACATGTCCCTCGATGTCCCTTGATGCGAAACATGATATGTGAACATATTTGGTTTGAATTTCGATAAAATGAAAGTATTGAAATGACCCTTGTCGCGAAAATAAAATGTTAGCCTATGTGGTTAGAAGTTTGATAAACAGTGAGCTTGTCCCTCGATGTCCCTTGATGCGAAACATGATATGTGAACCAATTTGGTTTCATATTCGGAAAACTGAAAGTATTGGAATGACTTTGTCGCGAAAATGAGATTTTAGCCTATATGGTTAGAAGTTTGATAAAGGTTGAGCTTGTCCCTCGATCTCCCATGATACGAAACATGATATGTGAACCTATTTGGTTTTGTATTCGGCAAAATGAAATTATTTGAATGACCATTGTCCCAAAAATGAGATTTTATCCTATATGGTTAAAAGTTTGATAAATATTAATGTTGAATTTGTCCCTCGATGTCCTTTATTGCGTAACATAATATTTGAACCAATTTCGTTTTAAATTTGGTAAACAGAAAGTCATGAGATGACCCTTATCACGAAAACGAGATTTTAGCTTATATTGTTACATGTTTGTTAAATATGAAGGTTGAACATGTCCCTTGATGTCCCTTGATGCGAAACATGATATGTGAACATATTTAGTTTAAATTTCGGTAAAATGAAAGTATTGAAATGACCCTTGTCGCGAAAATGAAATGTTAGCCTATGTGGTTAGAAGTTTGATAAACAGTGAGCTTGTCCCTCGATGTCCCTTGATGCGAAACATGATATGTGAACCTATTTGGTTTCATATTCGGAAAAATGAAAGTATTGGAATGACTTTGTCGCGAAAATGAGATTTTAGCCTATATGGTTAGAAGTTTGATAAAGGTTGAACTTGTCCCTCGATCTCCCATGATACGAAACATGATATGTGAACCTATTTGGTTTTGTATTCGGCAAAATGAAATTATTTGAATGACCATTGTCCCAAAAATGAGATTTTAGCCTATATGGTTAAAAGTTTGATAAATATTAATGTTGAATTTGTCCCTCGATGTCCTTTATTGCGTAACATAATATTTGAACCAATTTCGTTTTAAATTTGGTAAATAGAAAGTCATGAGATGACCCTTATCACGAAAACGAGATTTTAGCTTATATTGTTACATGTTTGTTAAATATGAAGGTTGAACACGTCCCTCGATGTCCCTTGATGCGAAACATGATATGTGAACATATTTGGTTTGAATTTCGGTAAAATGAAAGTATTGAAATGACCCTTGTCACGAAAATGAAATGTTAGCCTATGTGGTTAGAAGTTTGATAAACAGTGAGCTTGTCCCTCGATGTCCCTTGATGCGAAACATGATATGTGAACCTATTTGGTTTCATATTCGGAAAAATGAAAGTATTGGAATGACTTTGTCGCGAAAATGAGATTTTAGCCTATATGGTTAGAAGTTTGATAAAGGTTGAGCTTGTCCCTCGATCTCCCATGATACGAAACATGATATGTGAACCTATTTGGTTTTGTATTCGGCAAAATGAAATTATTTGAATGACCATTGTCCCAAAAATGAGATTTTATCCTATATGGTTAAAAGTTTGATAAATATTAATGTTGAATTTGTCCCTCGATGTCCTTTATTGCGTAACATAATATTTGAACCAATTTCGTTTTAAATTTGGTAAACAGAAAGTCATGAGATGACCCTTATCACGAAAACGAGATTTTAGCTTATATTGTTACATGTTTGTTAAATATGAAGGTTGAACATGTCCCTCGATGTCCCTTGATGCGAAACATGATATGTGAACATATTTGGTTTAAATTTCGGTAAAATGAAAGTATTGAAATGACCCTTGTCGCGAAAATGAAATGTTAGCCTATGTGGTTAGAAGTTTGATAAACAGTGAGCTTGTCCCTCGATGTCCCTTGATGCGAAACATGATATGTGAACCTATTTGGTTTCATATTCGAAAAAATGAAAGTATTGGAATGACTTTGTCGCGAAAATGAGATTTTAGCCTATATGGTTAGAAGTTTGATAAAGGTTGAACTTGTCCCTCGATCTCCCTTGATACGAAACATGATATGTGAACCTATTTGGTTTTGTATTCGGCAAAATGAAATTATTTGAATGACCATTGTCCCAAAAATGAGATTTTAGCCTATATGGTTAAAAGTTTGATAAATATTAATGTTGAATTTGTCCCTCGATGTCCTTTATTGCGTAACATAATATTTGAACCAATTTCGTTTTAAATTTGGTAAATAGAAAGTCATGAGATGACCCTTATCACGAAAACGAGATTTTAGCTTATATTGTTACATGTTTGTTAAATATGAAGGTTGAACACGTCCTTCGATGTCCCTTGATGCGAAACATGATATGTGAACATATTTGGTTTGAATTTCGGTAAAATGAAAGTATTGAAATGACCCTTGTCGCGAAAATGAAATGTTAGCCTATGTGGTTAGAAGTTTGATAAACAGTGAGCTTGTCCCTCGATGTCCCTTGATACGAAACATGATATGTGAACCTATTTGGTTTCATATTCGGAAAAATGAAAGTATTGGAATGACTTTGTCGCGAAAATGAGATTTTAGCCTATATGGTTAGAAGTTTGATAAAGGTTGAACTTGTCCCTCGATCTCCCATGATACGAAACATGATATGTGAACCTATTTGGTTTTGTATTCGGCAAAATGAAATTATTTGAATGACCATTGTCCCAAAAATGAGATTTTAGCCTATATGGTTAAAAGTTTGATAAATATTAATGTTGAATTTGTCCCTCGATGTCCTTTATTGCGTAACATAATATTTGAACCAATTTCGTTTTAAATTTGGTAAATAGAAAGTCATGAGATGACCCTTATCACGAAAACGAGATTTTAGCTTATATTGTTACATGTTTGTTAAATATGAAGGTTGAACACGTCCCTCGATGTCCCTTGATGCGAAACATGATATGTGAACATATTTGGTTTGAATTTCGGTAAAATGAAAGTATTGAAATGACCCTTGTCACGAAAATGAAATGTTAGCCTATGTGGTTAGAAGTTTGATAAACAGTGAGCTTGTCCCTCGATGTCCCTTGATGCGAAACATGATATGTGAACCTATTTGGTTTCATATTCGGAAAAATGAAAGTATTGGAATGACTTTGTCGCGAAAATGAGATTTTAGCCTATATGGTTAGAAGTTTGATAAAGGTTGAGCTTGTCCCTCGATCTCCCATGATACGAAACATGATATGTGAACCTATTTGGTTTTGTATTCGGCAAAATGAAATTATTTGAATGACCATTGTCCCAAAAATGAGATTTTAGCCTATATGGTTAAAAGTTTGATAAATATTAATGTTGAATTTGTCCCTCGATGTCCTTTATTGCGTAACATAATATTTGAACCAATTTCGTTTTAAATTTGGTAAATAGAAAGTCATGAGATGACCCTTATCACGAAAACGAGATTTTAGCTTATATTGTTACATGTTTGTTAAATATGAAGGTTGAACACGTCCTTCGATGTCCCTTGATGCGAAACATGATATGTGAACATATTTGGTTTGAATTTCGGTAAAATGAAAGTATTGAAATGACCCTTGTCGCGAAAATGAAATGTTAGCCTATGTGGTTAGAAGTTTGATAAACAGTGAGCTTGTCCCTCGATGTCCCTTGATACGAAACATGATATGTGAACCTATTTGGTTTCATATTCGGAAAAATGAAAGTATTGGAATGACTTTGTCGCGAAAATGAGATTTTAGCCTATATGGTTAGAAGTTTGATAAAGGTTGAACTTGTCCCTCGATCTCCCATGATACGAAACATGATATGTGAACCTATTTGGTTTTGTATTCGGCAAAATGAAATTATTTGAATGACCATTGTCCCAAAAATGAGATTTTAGCCTATATGGTTAAAAGTTTGATAAATATTAATGTTGAATTTGTCCCTCGATGTCCTTTATTGCGTAACATAATATTTGAACCAATTTCGTTTTAAATTTGGTAAATAGAAAGTCATGAGATGACCCTTATCACGAAAACGAGATTTTAGCTTATATTGTTACATGTTTGTTAAATATGAAGGTTGAACACGTCCCTCGATGTCCCTTGATGCGAAACATGATATGTGAACATATTTGGTTTGAATTTCGGTAAAATGAAAGTATTGAAATGACCCTTGTCACGAAAATGAAATGTTAGCCTATGTGGTTAGAAGTTTGATAAACAGTGAGCTTGTCCCTCGATGTCCCTTGATGCGAAACATGATATGTGAACCTATTTGGTTTCATATTCGGAAAAATGAAAGTATTGGAATGACTTTGTCGCGAAAATGAGATTTTAGCCTATATGGTTAGAAGTTTGATAAAGGTTGAGCTTGTCCCTCGATCTCCCATGATACGAAACATGATATGTGAACCTATTTGGTTTTGTATTCGGCAAAATGAAATTATTTGAATGACCATTGTCCCAAAAATGAGATTTTATCCTATATGGTTAAAAGTTTGATAAATATTAATGTTGAATTTGTCCCTCGATGTCCTTTATTGCGTAACATAATATTTGAACCAATTTCGTTTTAAATTTGGTAAACAGAAAGTCATGAGATGACCCTTATCACGAAAACGAGATTTTAGCTTATATTGTTACATGTTTGTTAAATATGAAGGTTGAACATGTCCCTCGATGTCCCTTGATGCGAAACATGATATGTGAACATATTTGGTTTAAATTTCGGTAAAATGAAAGTATTGAAATGACCCTTGTCGCGAAAATGAAATGTTAGCCTATGTGGTTAGAAGTTTGATAAACAGTGAGCTTGTCCCTCGATGTCCCTTGATGCGAAACATGATATGTGAACCTATTTGGTTTCATATTCGGAAAAATGAAAGTATTGGAATGACTTTGTCGCGAAAATGAGATTTTAGCCTATATGGTTAGAAGTTTGATAAAGGTTGAACTTGTCCCTCGATCTCCCTTGATACGAAACATGATATGTGAACCTATTTGGTTTTGTATTCGGCAAAATGAAATTATTTGAATGACCATTGTCCCAAAAATGAGATTTTAGCCTATATGGTTAAAAGTTTGATAAATATTAATGTTGAATTTGTCCCTCGATGTCCTTTATTGCGTAACATAATATTTGAACCAATTTCGTTTTAAATTTGGTAAATAGAAAGTCATGAGATGACCCTTATCACGAAAACGAGATTTTAGCTTATATTGTTACATGTTTGTTAAATATGAAGGTTGAACACGTCCTTCGATGTCCCTTGATGCGAAACATGATATGTGAACATATTTGGTTTGAATTTCGGTAAAATGAAAGTATTGAAATGACCCTTGTCGCGAAAATGAAATGTTAGCCTATGTGGTTAGAAGTTTGATAAACAGTGAGCTTGTCCCTCGATGTCCCTTGATGCGAAACATGATATGTGAACCTATTTGGTTTCATATTCGGAAAAATGAAAGTATTGGAATGACTTTGTCG
This sequence comes from Medicago sativa, assembly GCF_051527215.1. Lineage (NCBI taxonomy): Eukaryota > Viridiplantae > Streptophyta > Magnoliopsida > Fabales > Fabaceae > Medicago > Medicago sativa. The sequence goes on along the minus strand of NC_140754.1, from coordinate 47,428,662 downwards.
CGAAAATGAGATTTTAGCCTATATGGTTAGAAGTTTGATAAAGGTTGAGCTTGTCCCTCGATCTCCCATGATACGAAACATGATATGTGAACCTATTTGGTTTTGTATTCGGCAAAATGAAATTATTTGAATGACCATTGTCCCAAAAATGAGATTTTAGCCTATATGGTTAAAAGTTTGATAAATATTAATGTTGAATTTGTCCCTCGATGTCCTTTATTGCGTAACATAATATTTGAACCAATTTCGTTTTAAATTTGGTAAATAGAAAGTCATGAGATGACCCTTATCACGAAAACGAGATTTTAGCTTATATTGTTACATGTTTGTTAAATATGAAGGTTGAACACGTCCCTCGATGTCCCTTGATGCGAAACATGATATGTGAACATATTTGGTTTGAATTTCGGTAAAATGAAAGTATTGAAATGACCCTTGTCACGAAAATGAAATGTTAGCCTATGTGGTTAGAAGTTTGATAAACAGTGAGCTTGTCCCTCGATGTCCCTTGATGCGAAACATGATATGTGAACCTATTTGGTTTCATATTCGGAAAAATGAAAGTATTGGAATGACTTTGTCGCGAAAATGAGATTTTAGCCTATATGGTTAGAAGTTTGATAAAGGTTGAACTTGTCCCTCGATCTCCCTTGATACGAAACATGATATGTGAACCTATTTGGTTTTGTATTCGGCAAAATGAAATTATTTGAATGACCATTGTCCCAAAAATGAGATTTTAGCCTATATGGTTAAAAGTTTGATAAATATTAATGTTGAATTTGTCCCTCGATGTCCTTTATTGCGTAACATAATATTTGAACCAATTTCGTTTTAAATTTGGTAAATAGAAAGTCATGAGATGACCCTTATCACGAAAACGAGATTTTAGCTTATATTGTTACATGTTTGTTAAATATGAAGGTTGAACACGTCCCTCGATGTCCCTTGATGCGAAACATGATATGTGAACATATTTGGTTTGAATTTCGGTAAAATGAAAGTATTGAAATGACCCTTGTCGCGAAAATGAAATGTTAGCCTATGTGGTTAGAAGTTTGATAAACAGTGAGCTTTTCCCTCGATGTCCTTGATGCGAAACATGATATGTGAACCTATTTGGTTTTATATTCGGAAAAATGAAAGTATTGGAATGACTTTGAGTCTATTGCCTATATGGTTAGAAGTTTGATAAAGGTTGAACTTGTCCCTCGATCTCCCTTGATACGAAACATGATATGTGAACCTATTTGGTTTTGTATTCGGCAAAATGAAATTATTTGAATGACCATTGTCCCAAAAATGAGATTTTAGCCTATATGGTTAAAAGTTTGATAAATATTAATGTTGAATTTGTCCCTCGATGTCCTTTATTGCGTAACATAATATTTGAACCAATTTCGTTTTAAATTTAGTAAATAGAAAGTAATGAGATGGCCCTTATCACGAAAACGAGATTTTAGCTTATATTGTTACATGTTTGTTAAATATGAAGGTTGAACATGTCCCTCGATGTCCCTTGATGCGAAACATGATATGTGAACATATTTGGTTTGAATTTCGATAAAATGAAAGTATTGAAATGACCCTTGTCGCGAAAATGAAATGTTAGCCTATGTGGTTAGAAGTTTGATAAACAGTGAGCTTGTCCCTCGATGTCCCTTGATGCGAAACATGATATGTGAACCAATTTGGTTTCATATTCGGAAAAATGAAAGTATTGGAATGACTTTGTCGCGAAAATGAGATTTTAGCCTATATGGTTAGAAGTTTGATAAAGGTTGAGCTTGTCCCTCGATCTCCCATGATACGAAACATGATATGTGAACCTATTTGGTTTTGTATTCGGCAAAATGAAATTATTTGAATGACCATTGTCCCAAAAATGAGATTTTATCCTATATGGTTAAAAGTTTGATAAATATTAATGTTGAATTTGTCCCTCGATGTCCTTTATTGCGTAACATAATATTTGAACCAATTTCGTTTTAAATTTGGTAAACAGAAAGTCATGAGATGACCCTTATCACGAAAACGAGATTTTAGCTTATATTGTTACATGTTTGTTAAATATGAAGGTTGAACATGTCCCTTGATGTCCCTTGATGCGAAACATGATATGTGAACATATTTAGTTTAAATTTCGGTAAAATGAAAGTATTGAAATGACCCTTGTCGCGAAAATGAAATGTTAGCCTATGTGGTTAGAAGTTTGATAAACAGTGAGCTTGTCCCTCGATGTCCCTTGATGCGAAACATGATATGTGAACCTATTTGGTTTCATATTCGGAAAAATGAAAGTATTGGAATGACTTTGTCGCGAAAATGAGATTTTAGCCTATATGGTTAGAAGTTTGATAAAGGTTGAACTTGTCCCTCGATCTCCCATGATACGAAACATGATATGTGAACCTATTTGGTTTTGTATTCGGCAAAATGAAATTATTTGAATGACCATTGTCCCAAAAATGAGATTTTAGCCTATATGGTTAAAAGTTTGATAAATATTAATGTTGAATTTGTCCCTCGATGTCCTTTATTGCGTAACATAATATTTGAACCAATTTCGTTTTAAATTTGGTAAATAGAAAGTCATGAGATGACCCTTATCACGAAAACAAGATTTTAGCTTATATTGTTACATGTTTGTTAAATATGAAGGTTGAACACGTCCCTCGATGTCCCTTGATGCGAAACATGATATGTGAACATATTTGGTTTGAATTTCGGTAAAATGAAAGTATTGAAATGACCCTTGTCACGAAAATGAAATGTTAGCCTATGTGGTTAGAAGTTTGATAAACAGTGAGCTTGTCCCTCGATGTCCCTTGATGCGAAACATGATATGTGAACCTATTTGGTTTCATATTCGGAAAAATGAAAGTATTGGAATGACTTTGTCGCGAAAATGAGATTTTAGCCTATATGGTTAGAAGTTTGATAAAGGTTGAGCTTGTCCCTCGATCTCCCATGATACGAAACATGATATGTGAACCTATTTGGTTTTGTATTCGGCAAAATGAAATTATTTGAATGACCATTGTCCCAAAAATGAGATTTTAGCCTATATGGTTAAAAGTTTGATAAATATTAATGTTGAATTTGTCCCTCGATGTCCTTTATTGCGTAACATAATATTTGAACCAATTTCGTTTTAAATTTGGTAAATAGAAAGTCATGAGATGACCCTTATCACGAAAACGAGATTTTAGCTTATATTGTTACATGTTTGTTAAATATGAAGGTTGAACACGTCCCTCGATGTCCCTTGATGCGAAACATGATATGTGAACATATTTGGTTTGAATTTCGGTAAAATGAAAGTATTGAAATGACCCTTGTCACGAAAATGAAATGTTAGCCTATGTGGTTAGAAGTTTGATAAACAGTGAGCTTGTCCCTCGATGTCCCTTGATGCGAAACATGATATGTGAACCTATTTGGTTTCATATTCGGAAAAATGAAAGTATTGGAATGACTTTGTCGCGAAAATGAGATTTTAGCCTATATGGTTAGAAGTTTGATAAAGGTTGAACTTGTCCCTCGATCTCCCTTGATACGAAACATGATATGTGAACCTATTTGGTTTTGTATTCGGCAAAATGAAATTATTTGAATGACCATTGTCCCAAAAATGAGATTTTAGCCTATATGGTTAAAAGTTTGATAAATATTAATGTTGAATTTGTCCCTCGATGTCCTTTATTGCGTAACATAATATTTGAACCAATTTCGTTTTAAATTTGGTAAATAGAAAGTCATGAGATGACCCTTATCACGAAAACGAGATTTTAGCTTATATTGTTACATGTTTGTTAAATATGAAGGTTGAACACGTCCCTCGATGTCCCTTGATGCGAAACATGATATGTGAACATATTTGGTTTGAATTTCGGTAAAATGAAAGTATTGAAATGACCCTTGTCGCGAAAATGAAATGTTAGCCTATGTGGTTAGAAGTTTGATAAACAGTGAGCTTTTCCCTCGATGTCCTTGATGCGAAACATGATATGTGAACCTATTTGGTTTTATATTCGGAAAAATGAAAGTATTGGAATGACTTTGAGTCTATTGCCTATATGGTTAGAAGTTTGATAAAGGTTGAACTTGTCCCTCGATCTCCCTTGATACGAAACATGATATGTGAACCTATTTGGTTTTGTATTCGGCAAAATGAAATTATTTGAATGACCATTGTCCCAAAAATGAGATTTTAGCCTATATGGTTAAAAGTTTGATAAATATTAATGTTGAATTTGTCCCTCGATGTCCTTTATTGCGTAACATAATATTTGAACCAATTTCGTTTTAAATTTAGTAAATAGAAAGTAATGAGATGGCCCTTATCACGAAAACGAGATTTTAGCTTATATTGTTACATGTTTGTTAAATATGAAGGTTGAACATGTCCCTCGATGTCCCTTGATGCGAAACATGATATGTGAACATATTTGGTTTGAATTTCGATAAAATGAAAGTATTGAAATGACCCTTGTCGCGAAAATGAAATGTTAGCCTATGTGTTTAGAAGTTTGATAAACAGTGAGCTTGTCCCTCGATGTCCCTTGATGCGAAACATGATATGTGAACCAATTTGGTTTCATATTCGGAAAAATGAAAGTATTGGAATGACTTTGTCGCGAAAATGAGATTTTAGCCTATATGGTTAGAAGTTTGATAAAGGTTGAGCTTGTCCCTCGATCTCCCATGATACGAAACATGATATGTGAACCTATTTGGTTTTGTATTCGGCAAAATGAAATTATTTGAATGACCATTGTCCCAAAAATGAGATTTTATCCTATATGGTTAAAAGTTTGATAAATATTAATGTTGAATTTGTCCCTCGATGTCCTTTATTGCGTAACATAATATTTGAACCAATTTCGTTTTAAATTTGGTAAACAGAAAGTCATGAGATGACCCTTATCACGAAAACGAGATTTTAGCTTATATTGTTACATGTTTGTTAAATATGAAGGTTGAACATGTCCCTTGATGTCCCTTGATGCGAAACATGATATGTGAACATATTTAGTTTAAATTTCGGTAAAATGAAAGTATTGAAATGACCCTTGTCGCGAAAATGAAATGTTAGCCTATGTGGTTAGAAGTTTGATAAACAGTGAGCTTGTCCCTCGATGTCCCTTGATGCGAAACATGATATGTGAACCTATTTGGTTTCATATTCGGAAAAATGAAAGTATTGGAATGACTTTGTCGCGAAAATGAGATTTTAGCCTATATGGTTAGAAGTTTGATAAAGGTTGAACTTGTCCCTCGATCTCCCATGATACGAAACATGATATGTGAACCTATTTGGTTTTGTATTCGGCAAAATGAAATTATTTGAATGACCATTGTCCCAAAAATGAGATTTTAGCCTATATGGTTAAAAGTTTGATAAATATTAATGTTGAATTTGTCCCTCGATGTCCTTTATTGCGTAACATAATATTTGAACCAATTTCGTTTTAAATTTGGTAAATAGAAAGTCATGAGATGACCCTTATCACGAAAACAAGATTTTAGCTTATATTGTTACATGTTTGTTAAATATGAAGGTTGAACACGTCCCTCGATGTCCCTTGATGCGAAACATGATATGTGAACATATTTGGTTTGAATTTCGGTAAAATGAAAGTATTGAAATGACCCTTGTCACGAAAATGAAATGTTAGCCTATGTGGTTAGAAGTTTGATAAACAGTGAGCTTGTCCCTCGATGTCCCTTGATGCGAAACATGATATGTGAACCTATTTGGTTTCATATTCGGAAAAATGAAAGTATTGGAATGACTTTGTCGCGAAAATGAGATTTTAGCCTATATGGTTAGAAGTTTGATAAAGGTTGAGCTTGTCCCTCGATCTCCCATGATACGAAACATGATATGTGAACCTATTTGGTTTTGTATTCGGCAAAATGAAATTATTTGAATGACCATTGTCCCAAAAATGAGATTTTATCCTATATGGTTAAAAGTTTGATAAATATTAATGTTGAATTTGTCCCTCGATGTCCTTTATTGCGTAACATAATATTTGAACCAATTTCGTTTTAAATTTGGTAAACAGAAAGTCATGAGATGACCCTTATCACGAAAACGAGATTTTAGCTTATATTGTTACATGTTTGTTAAATATGAAGGTTGAACATGTCCCTCGATGTCCCTTGATGCGAAACATGATATGTGAACATATTTGGTTTAAATTTCGGTAAAATGAAAGTATTGAAATGACCCTTGTCGCGAAAATGAAATGTTAGCCTATGTGGTTAGAAGTTTGATAAACAGTGAGCTTGTCCCTCGATGTCCCTTGATGCGAAACATGATATGTGAACCTATTTGGTTTCATATTCGGAAAAATGAAAGTATTGGAATGACTTTGTCGCGAAAATGAGATTTTAGCCTATATGGTTAGAAGTTTGATAAAGGTTGAACTTGTCCCTCGATCTCCCTTGATACGAAACATGATATGTGAACCTATTTGGTTTTGTATTCGGCAAAATGAAATTATTTGAATGACCATTGTCCCAAAAATGAGATTTTAGCCTATATGGTTAAAAGTTTGATAAATATTAATGTTGAATTTGTCCCTCGATGTCCTTTATTGCGTAACATAATATTTGAACCAATTTCGTTTTAAATTTGGTAAATAGAAAGTCATGAGATGACCCTTATCACGAAAACGAGATTTTAGCTTATATTGTTACATGTTTGTTAAATATGAAGGTTGAACACGTCCTTCGATGTCCCTTGATGCGAAACATGATATGTGAACATATTTGGTTTGAATTTCGGTAAAATGAAAGTATTGAAATGACCCTTGTCGCGAAAATGAAATGTTAGCCTATGTGGTTAGAAGTTTGATAAACAGTGAGCTTGTCCCTCGATGTCCCTTGATGCGAAACATGATATGTGAACCTATTTGGTTTCATATTCGGAAAAATGAAAGTATTGGAATGACTTTGTCGCGAAAATGAGATTTTAGCCTATATGGTTAGAAGTTTGATAAAGGTTGAACTTGTCCCTCGATCTCCCTTGATACGAAACATGATATGTGAACCTATTTGGTTTTGTATTCGGCAAAATGAAATTATTTGAATGACCATTGTCCCAAAAATGAGATTTTAGCCTATATGGTTAAAAGTTTGATAAATATTAATGTTGAATTTGTCCCTCGATGTCCTTTATTGCGTAACATAATATTTGAACCAATTTCGTTTTAAATTTGGTAAATAGAAAGTCATGAGATGACCCTTATCACGAAAACGAGATTTTAGCTTATATTGTTACATGTTTGTTAAATATGAAGGTTGAACACGTCCCTCGATGTCCCTTGATGCGAAACATGATATGTGAACATATTTGGTTTGAATTTCGGTAAAATGAAAGTATTGAAATGACCCTTGTCGCGAAAATGAAATGTTAGCCTATGTGGTTAGAAGTTTGATAAACAGTGAGCTTTTCCCTCGATGTCCTTGATGCGAAACATGATATGTGAACCTATTTGGTTTTATATTCGGAAAAATGAAAGTATTGGAATGACTTTGAGTCTATTGCCTATATGGTTAGAAGTTTGATAAAGGTTGAACTTGTCCCTCGATCTCCCTTGATACGAAACATGATATGTGAACCTATTTGGTTTTGTATTCGGCAAAATGAAATTATTTGAATGACCATTGTCCCAAAAATGAGATTTTAGCCTATATGGTTAAAAGTTTGATAAATATTAATGTTGAATTTGTCCCTCGATGTCCTTTATTGCGTAACATAATATTTGAACCAATTTCGTTTTAAATTTAGTAAATAGAAAGTAATGAGATGGCCCTTATCACGAAAACGAGATTTTAGCTTATATTGTTACATGTTTGTTAAATATGAAGGTTGAACATGTCCCTTGATGTCCCTTGATGCGAAACATGATATGTGAACATATTTAGTTTAAATTTCGGTAAAATGAAAGTATTGAAATGACCCTTGTCGCGAAAATGAAATGTTAGCCTATGTGGTTAGAAGTTTGATAAACAGTGAGCTTGTCCCTCGATGTCCCTTGATGCGAAACATGATATGTGAACCTATTTGGTTTCATATTCGGAAAAATGAAAGTATTGGAATGACTTTGTCGCGAAAATGAGATTTTAGCCTATATGGTTAGAAGTTTGATAAAGGTTGAACTTGTCCCTCGATCTCCCATGATACGAAACATGATATGTGAACCTATTTGGTTTTGTATTCGGCAAAATGAAATTATTTGAATGACCATTGTCCCAAAAATGAGATTTTAGCCTATATGGTTAAAAGTTTGATAAATATTAATGTTGAATTTGTCCCTCGATGTCCTTTATTGCGTAACATAATATTTGAACCAATTTCGTTTTAAATTTGGTAAATAGAAAGTCATGAGATGACCCTTATCACGAAAACGAGATTTTAGCTTATATTGTTACATGTTTGTTAAATATGAAGGTTGAACACGTCCCTCGATGTCCCTTGATGCGAAACATGATATGTGAACATATTTGGTTTGAATTTCGGTAAAATGAAAGTATTGAAATGACCCTTGTCCCGAAAATGAAATGTTAGCCTATGTGGTTAGAAGTTTGATAAACAGTGAGCTTGTCCCTCGATGTCCCTTGATGCGAAACATGATATGTGAACCTATTTGGTTTCATATTCGGAAAAATGAAAGTATTGGAATGACTTTGTCGCGAAAATGAGATTTTAGCCTATATGGTTAGAAGGTTGATAAAGGTTGGGCTTGTCCCTCGATCTCCCATGATACGAAACATGATATGTGAACCTATTTGGTTTTGTATTCGGCAAAATGAAATTATTTGAATGACCATTGTCCCAAAAATGAGATTTTATCCTATATGGTTAAAAGTTTGATAAATATTAATGTTGAATTTGTCCCTCGATGTCCTTTATTGCGTAACATAATATTTGAACCAATTTCGTTTTAAATTTGGTAAACAGAAAGTCATGAGATGACCCTTATCACGAAAACGAGATTTTAGCTTATATTGTTACATGTTTGTTAAATATGAAGGTTGAACATGTCCCTCGATGTCCCTTGATGCGAAACATGATATGTGAACATATTTGGTTTAAATTTCGGTAAAATGAAAGTATTGAAATGACCCTTGTCGCGAAAATGAAATGTTAGCCTATGTGGTTAGAAGTTTGATAAACAGTGAGCTTGTCCCTCGATGTCCCTTGATGCGAAACATGATATGTGAACCTATTTGGTTTCATATTCGAAAAAATGAAAGTATTGGAATGACTTTGTCGCGAAAATGAGATTTTAGCCTATATGGTTAGAAGTTTGATAAAGGTTGAACTTGTCCCTCGATCTCCCTTGATACGAAACATGATATGTGAACCTATTTGGTTTTGTATTCGGCAAAATGAAATTATTTGAATGACCATTGTCCCAAAAATGAGATTTTAGCCTATATGGTTAAAAGTTTGATAAATATTAATGTTGAATTTGTCCCTCGATGTCCTTTATTGCGTAACATAATATTTGAACCAATTTCGTTTTAAATTTGGTAAATAGAAAGTCATGAGATGACCCTTATCACGAAAACGAGATTTTAGCTTATATTGTTACATGTTTGTTAAATATGAAGGTTGAACACGTCCCTCGATGTCCCTTGATGCGAAACATGATATGTGAACATATTTGGTTTGAATTTCGGTAAAATGAAAGTATTGAAATGACCCTTGTCGCGAAAATGAAATGTTAGCCTATGTGGTTAGAAGTTTGATAAACAGTGAGCTTGTCCCTCGATGTCCCTTGATGCAAAACATGATATGTGAACCTATTTGGTTTCATATTCGGAAAAATGAAAGTATTGGAATGACTTTGTCGCGAAAATGAGATTTTAGCCTATATGGTTAGAAGTTTGATAAAGGTTGAACTTGTCCCTCGATCTCCCTTGATACGAAACATGATATGTGAACCTATTTGGTTTTGTATTCGGCAAAATGAAATTATTTGAATGACCATTGTCCCAAAAATGAGATTTTAGCCTATATGGTTAAAAGTTTGATAAATATTAATGTTGAATTTGTCCCTCGATGTCCTTTATTGCGTAACATAATATTTGAACCAATTTCGTTTTAAATTTGGTAAATAGAAAGTCATGAGATGACCCTTATCACGAAAACGAGATTTTAGCTTATATTGTTACATGTTTGTTAAATATGAAGGTTGAACACGTCCTTCGATGTCCCTTGATGCGAAACATGATATGTGAACATATTTGGTTTGAATTTCGGTAAAATGAAAGTATTGAAATGACCCTTGTCGCGAAAATGAAATGTTAGCCTATGTGGTTAGAAGTTTGATAAACAGTGAGCTTGTCCCTCGATGTCCCTTGATGCGAAACATGATATGTGAACCTATTTGGTTTCATATTCGGAAAAATGAAAGTATTGGAATGACTTTGTCGCGAAAATGAGATTTTAGCCTATATGGTTAGAAGTTTGATAAAGGTTGAACTTGTCCCTCGATCTCCCTTGATACGAAACATGATATGTGAACCTATTTGGTTTTGTATTCGGCAAAATGAAATTATTTGAATGACCATTGTCCCAAAAATGAGATTTTAGCCTATATGGTTAAAAGTTTGATAAATATTAATGTTGAATTTGTCCCTCGATGTCCTTTATTGCGTAACATAATATTTGAACCAATTTCGTTTTAAATTTGGTAAATAGAAAGTCATGAGATGACCCTTATCACGAAAACGAGATTTTAGCTTATATTGTTACATGTTTGTTAAATATGAAGGTTGAACACGTCCCTCGATGTCCCTTGATGCGAAACATGATATGTGAACATATTTGGTTTGAATTTCGGTAAAATGAAAGTATTGAAATGACCCTTGTCGCGAAAATGAAATGTTGGCCTATGTGGTTAGAAGTTTGATAAACAGTGAGCTTTTCCCTCGATGTCCTTGATGCGAAACATGATATGTGAACCTATTTGGTTTTATATTCGGAAAAATGAAAGTATTGGAATGACTTTGAGTCTATTGCCTATATGGTTAGAAGTTTGATAAAGGTTGAACTTGTCCCTCGATCTCCCTTGATACGAAACATGATATGTGAACCTATTTGGTTTTGTATTCGGCAAAATGAAATTATTTGAATGACCATTGTCCCAAAAATGAGATTTTAGCCTATATGGTTAAAAGTTTGATAAATATTAATGTTGAATTTGTCCCTCGATGTCCTTTATTGCGTAACATAATATTTGAACCAATTTCGTTTTAAATTTAGTAAATAGAAAGTAATGAGATGGCCCTTATCACGAAAACGAGATTTTAGCTTATATTGTTACATGTTTGTTAAATATGAAGGTTGAACATGTCCCTCGATGTCCCTTGATGCGAAACATGATATGTGAACATATTTGGTTTGAATTTCGATAAAATGAAAGTATTGAAATGACCCTTGTCGCGAAAATGAAATGTTAGCCTATGTGGTTAGAAGTTTGATAAACAGTGAGCTTGTCCCTCGATGTCCCTTGATGCGAAACATGATATGTGAACCAATTTGGTTTCATATTCGGAAAAATGAAAGTATTGGAATGACTTTGTCGCGAAAATGAGATTTTAGCCTATATGGTTAGAAGTTTGATAAAGGTTGAGCTTGTCCCTCGATCTCCCATGATACGAAACATGATATGTGAACCTATTTGGTTTTGTATTCGGCAAAATGAAATTATTTGAATGACCATTGTCCCAAAAATGAGATTTTATCCTATATGGTTAAAAGTTTGATAAATATTAATGTTGAATTTGTCCCTCGATGTCCTTTATTGCGTTACATAATATTTGAACCAATTTCGTTTTAAATTTGGTAAACAGAAAGTCATGAGATGACCCTTATCACGAAAACGAGATTTTAGCTTATATTGTTACATGTTTGTTAAATATGAAGGTTGAACATGTCCCTTGATGTCCCTTGATGCGAAACATGATATGTGAACATATTTAGTTTAAATTTCGGTAAAATGAAAGTATTGAAATGACCCTTGTCGCGAAAATGAAATGTTAGCCTATGTGGTTAGAAGTTTGATAAACAGTGAGCTTGTCCCTCGATGTCCCTTGATGCGAAACATGATATGTGAACCTATTTGGTTTCATATTCGGAAAAATGAAAGTATTGGAATGACTTTGTCGCGAAAATGAGATTTTAGCCTATATGGTTAGAAGTTTGATAAAGGTTGAACTTGTCCCTCGATCTCCCTTGATACGAAACATGATATGTGAACCTATTTGGTTTTGTATTCGGCAAAATGAAATTATTTGAATGACCATTGTCCCAAAAATGAGATTTTAGCCTATATGGTTAAAAGTTTGATAAATATTAATGTTGAATTTGTCCCTCGATGTCCTTTATTGCGTAACATAATATTTGAACCAATTTCGTTTTAAATTTGGTAAATAGAAAGTCATGAGATGACCCTTATCACGAAAACGAGATTTTAGCTTATATTGTTACATGTTTGTTAAATATGAAGGTTGAACATGTCCCTCGATGTCCCTTGATGCGAAACATGATATGTGAACATATTTGGTTTGAATTTCGGTAAAATGAAAGTATTGAAATGACCCTTGTCGCGAAAATGAAATGTTAGCCTATGTGGTTAGAAGTTTGATAAACAGTGAGCTTGTCCCTCGATGTCCCTTGATGCGAAACATGATATGTGAACCAATTTGGTTTCATATTCGGAAAAATGAAAGTATTGGAATGACTTTGTCGCGAAAATGAGATTTTAGCCTATATGGTTAGAAGTTTGATAAAGGTTGAGCTTGTCCCTCGATCTCCCATGATACGAAACATGATATGTGAACCTATTTGGTTTTGTATTCGGCAAAATGAAATTATTTGAATGACCATTGTCCCAAAAATGAGATTTTATCCTATATGGTTAAAAGTTTGATAAATATTAATGTTGAATTTGTCCCTCGATGTCCTTTATTGCGTAACATAATATTTGAACCAATTTCGTTTTAAATTTGGTAAACAGAAAGTCATGAGATGACCCTTATCACGAAAACGAGATTTTAGCTTATATTGTTACATGTTTGTTAAATATGAAGGTTGAACATGTCCCTTGATGTCCCTTGATGCGAAACATGATATGTGAACATATTTAGTTTAAATTTCGGTAAAATGAAAGTATTGAAATGACCCTTGTCGCGAAAATGAAATGTTAGCCTATGTGGTTAGAAGTTTGATAAACAGTGAGCTTGTCCCTCGATGTCCCTTGATGCGAAACATGATATGTGAACCTATTTGGTTTCATATTCGGAAAAATGAAAGTATTGGAATGACTTTGTCGCGAAAATGAGATTTTAGCCTATATGGTTAGAAGTTTGATAAAGGTTGAACTTGTCCCTCGATCTCCCTTGATACGAAACATGATATGTGAACCTATTTGGTTTTGTATTCGGCAAAATGAAATTATTTGAATGACCATTGTCCCAAAAATGAGATTTTAGCCTATATGGTTAAAAGTTTGATAAATATTAATGTTGAATTTGTCCCTCGATGTCCTTTATTGCGTAACATAATATTTGAACCAATTTCGTTTTAAATTTGGTAAATAGAAAGTCATGAGATGACCCTTATCACGAAAACGAGATTTTAGCTTATATTGTTACATGTTTGTTAAATATGAAGGTTGAACACGTCCCTCGATGTCCCTTGATGCGAAACATGATATGTGAACATATTTGGTTTGAATTTCGGTAAAATGAAAGTATTGAAATGACCCTTGTCGCGAAAATGAAATGTTAGCCTATGTGGTTAGAAGTTTGATAAACAGTGAGCTTTTCCCTCGATGTCCTTGATGCGAAACATGATATGTGAACCTATTTGGTTTTATATTCGGAAAAATGAAAGTATTGGAATGACTTTGAGTCTATTGCCTATATGGTTAGAAGTTTGATAAAGGTTGAACTTGTCCCTCGATCTCCCTTGATACGAAACATGATATGTGAACCTATTTGGTTTTGTATTCGGCAAAATGAAATTATTTGAATGACCATTGTCCCAAAAATGAGATTTTAGCCTATATGGTTAAAAGTTTGATAAATATTAATGTTGAATTTGTCCCTCGATGTCCTTTATTGCGTAACATAATATTTGAACCAATTTCGTTTTAAATTTAGTAAATAGAAAGTAATGAGATGGCCCTTATCACGAAAACGAGATTTTAGCTTATATTGTTACATGTTTGTTAAATATGAAGGTTGAACATGTCCCTCGATGTCCCTTGATGCGAAACATGATATGTGAACATATTTGGTTTGAATTTCGATAAAATGAAAGTATTGAAATGACCCTTGTCGCGAAAATGAAATGTTAGCCTATGTGGTTAGAAGTTTGATAAACAGTGAGCTTGTCCCTCGATGTCCCTTGATGCGAAACATGATATGTGAACCAATTTGGTTTCATATTCGGAAAAATGAAAGTATTGGAATGACTTTGTCGCGAAAATGAGATTTTAGCCTATATGGTTAGAAGTTTGATAAAGGTTGAGCTTGTCCCTCGATCTCCCATGATACGAAACATGATATGTGAACCTATTTGGTTTTGTATTCGGCAAAATGAAATTATTTGAATGACCATTGTCCCAAAAATGAGATTTTATCCTATATGGTTAAAAGTTTGATAAATATTAATGTTGAATTTGTCCCTCGATGTCCTTTATTGCGTAACATAATATTTGAACCAATTTCGTTTTAAATTTGGTAAACAGAAAGTCATGAGATGACCCTTATCACGAAAACGAGATTTTAGCTTATATTGTTACATGTTTGTTAAATATGAAGGTTGAACATGTCCCTTGATGTCCCTTGATGCGAAACATGATATGTGAACATATTTAGTTTAAATTTCGGTAAAATGAAAGTATTGAAATGACCCTTGTCGCGAAAATGAAATGTTAGCCTATGTGGTTAGAAGTTTGATAAACAGTGAGCTTGTCCCTCGATGTCCCTTGATGCGAAACATGATATGTGAACCTATTTGGTTTCATATTCGGAAAAATGAAAGTATTGGAATGACTTTGTCGCGAAAATGAGATTTTAGCCTATATGGTTAGAAGTTTGATAAAGGTTGAGCTTGTCCCTCGATCTCCCATGATACGAAACATGATATGTGAACCTATTTGGTTTTGTATTCGGCAAAATGAAATTATTTGAATGACCATTGTCCCAAAAATGAGATTTTATCCTATATGGTTAAAAGTTTGATAAATATTAATGTTGAATTTGTCCCTCGATGTCCTTTATTGCGTAACATAATATTTGAACCAATTTCGTTTTAAATTTGGTAAACAGAAAGTCATGAGATGACCCTTATCACGAAAACGAGATTTTAGCTTATATTGTTACATGTTTGTTAAATATGAAGGTTGAACATGTCCCTCGATGTCCCTTGATGCGAAACATGATATGTGAACCTATTTGGTTTTGTATTCGG
Source organism: Medicago sativa (assembly GCF_051527215.1). Classification (NCBI taxonomy): domain Eukaryota; kingdom Viridiplantae; phylum Streptophyta; class Magnoliopsida; order Fabales; family Fabaceae; genus Medicago; species Medicago sativa. Next base: position 47,413,154 of record NC_140754.1, on the reverse strand, counting down.
CAAAATGAAATTATTTGAATGACCATTGTTCCAAAAATGAGATTTTAGCCTATATGGTTAAAAGTTTGATAAATATTAATGTTGAATTTGTCCCTCGATGTCCTTTATTGCGTAACATAATATTTGAACCAATTTCGTTTTAAATTTGGTAAATAGAAAGTCATGAGATGACCCTTATCACGAAAACGAGATTTTAGCTTATATTGTTACATGTTTGTTAAATATGAAGGTTGAACACGTCCCTCGATGTCCCTTGATGCGAAACATGATATGTGAACATATTTGGTTTGAATTTCGGTAAAATGAAAGTATTGAAATGACCCTTGTCGCGAAAATGAAATGTTAGCCTATGTGGTTAGAAGTTTGATAAACAGTGAGCTTGTCCCTCGATGTCCCTTGATGCGAAACATGATATGTGAACCTATTTGGTTTCATATTCGGAAAAATGAAAGTATTGGAATGACTTTGTCGCGAAAATGAGATTTTAGCCTATATGGTTAGAAGTTTGATAAAGGTTGAGCTTGTCCCTCGATCTCCCATGATACGAAACATGATATGTGAACCTATTTGGTTTTGTATTCGGCAAAATGAAATTATTTGAATGACCATTGTCCCAAAAATGAGATTTTATCCTATATGGTTAAAAGTTTGATAAATATTAATGTTGAATTTGTCCCTCGATGTCCTTTATTGCGTAACATAATAATTGAACCAATTTCGTTTTAAATTTGGTAAATAGAAAGTCATGAGATGACCCTTATCACGAAAACGAGATTTTAGCTTATATTGTTACATGTTTGTTAAATATGAAGGTTGAACACGTCCCTCGATGTCCCTTGATGCGAAACATGATATGTGAACATATTTGGTTTGAATTTCGGTAAAATGAAAGTATTGAAATGACCCTTGTCGCGAAAATGAAATGTTAGCCTATGTGGTTAGAAGTTTGATAAACAGTGAGCTTGTCCCTCGATGTCCCTTGATGCGAAACATGATATGTGAACCTATTTGGTTTCATATTCGGAAAAATGAAAGTATTGGAATGACTTTGTCGCGAAAATGAGATTTTAGCCTATATGGTTAGAAGTTTGATAAAGGTTGAGCTTGTCCCTCGATCTCCCATGATACGAAACATGATATGTGAACCTATTTGGTTTTGTATTCGGCAAAATGAAATTATTTGAATGACCATTGTCCCAAAAATGAGATTTTATCCTATATGGTTAAAAGTTTGATAAATATTAATGTTGAATTTGTCCCTCGATGTCCTTTATTGCGTAACATAATATTTGAACCAATTTCGTTTTAAATTTGGTAAACAGAAAGTCATGAGATGACCCTTATCACGAAAACGAGATTTTAGCTTATATTGTTACATGTTTGTTAAATATGAAGGTTGAACATGTCCCTCGATGTCCCTTGATGCGAAACATGATATGTGAACCTATTTGGTTTTGTATTCGGCAAAATGAAATTATTTGAATGACCATTGTTCCAAAAATGAGATTTTAGCCTATATGGTTAAAAGTTTGATAAATATTAATGTTGAATTTGTCCCTCGATGTCCTTTATTGCGTAACATAATATTTGAACCAATTTCGTTTTAAATTTGGTAAATAGAAAGTCATGAGATGACCCTTATCACGAAAACGAGATTTTAGCTTATATTGTTACATGTTTGTTAAATATGAAGGTTGAACACGTCCCTCGATGTCCCTTGATGCGAAACATGATATGTGAACATATTTGGTTTGAATTTCGGTAAAATGAAAGTATTGAAATGACCCTTGTCGCGAAAATGAAATGTTAGCCTATGTGGTTAGAAGTTTGATAAACAGTGAGCTTGTCCCTCGATGTCCCTTGATGCGAAACATGATATGTGAACCTATTTGGTTTCATATTCGGAAAAATGAAAGTATTGGAATGACTTTGTCGCGAAAATGAGATTTTAGCCTATATGGTTAGAAGTTTGATAAAGGTTGAGCTTGTCCCTCGATCTCCCATGATACGAAACATGATATGTGAACCTATTTGGTTTTGTATTCGGCAAAATGAAATTATTTGAATGACCATTGTCCCAAAAATGAGATTTTATCCTATATGGTTAAAAGTTTGATAAATATTAATGTTGAATTTGTCCCTCGATGTCCTTTATTGCGTAACATAATATTTGAACCAATTTCGTTTTAAATTTGGTAAACAGAAAGTCATGAGATGACCCTTATCACGAAAACGAGATTTTAGCTTATATTGTTACATGTTTGTTAAATATGAAGGTTGAACATGTCCCTCGATGTCCCTTGATGCGAAACATGATATGTGAACATATTTGGTTTAAATTTCGGTAAAATGAAAGTATTGAAATGACCCTTGTCGCGAAAATGAAATGTTAGCCTATGTGGTTAGAAGTTTGATAAACAGTGAGCTTGTCCCTCGATGTCCCTTGATGCGAAACATGATATGTGAACCTATTTGGTTTCATATTCGGAAAAATGAAAGTATTGGAATGACTTTGTCGCGAAAATGAGATTTTAGCCTATATGGTTAGAAGTTTGATAAAGGTTGAACTTGTCCCTCGATCTCCCTTGATACGAAACATGATATGTGAACCTATTTGGTTTTGTATTCGGCAAAATGAAATTATTTGAATGACCATTGTCCCAAAAATGAGATTTTAGCCTATATGGTTAAAAGTTTGATAAATATTAATGTTGAATTTGTCCCTCGATGTCCTTTATTGCGTAACATAATATTTGAACCAATTTCGTTTTAAATTTGGTAAATAGAAAGTCATGAGATGACCCTTATCACGAAAACGAGATTTTAGCTTATATTGTTACATGTTTGTTAAATATGAAGGTTGAACATGTCCCTCGATGTCCCTTGATGCGAAACATGATATGTGAACATATTTGGTTTAAATTTCGGTAAAATGAAAGTATTGAAATGACCCTTGTCGCGAAAATGAAATGTTAGCCTATGTGGTTAGAAGTTTGATAAACAGTGAGCTTGTCCCTCGATGTCCCTTGATGCGAAACATGATATGTGAACCTATTTGGTTTCATATTCGGAAAAATGAAAGTATTGGAATGACTTTGTCGCGAAAATGAGATTTTAGCCTATATGGTTAGAAGTTTGATAAAGGTTGAACTTGTCCCTCGATCTCCCTTGATACGAAACATGATATGTGAACCTATTTGGTTTTGTATTCGGCAAAATGAAATTATTTGAATGACCATTGTCCCAAAAATGAGATTTTAGCCTATATGGTTAAAAGTTTGATAAATATTAATGTTGAATTTGTCCCTCGATGTCCTTTATTGCGTAACATAATATTTGAACCAATTTCGTTTTAAATTTGGTAAATAGAAAGTCATGAGATGACCCTTATCACGAAAACGAGATTTTAGCTTATATTGTTACATGTTTGTTAAATATGAAGGTTGAACACGTCCCTCGATGTCCCTTGATGCGAAACATGATATGTGAACATATTTGGTTTGAATTTCGGTAAAATGAAAGTATTGAAATGACCCTTGTCGCGAAAATGAAATGTTAGCCTATGTGGTTAGAAGTTTGATAAACAGTGAGCTTGTCCCTCGATGTCCCTTGATGCGAAACATGATATGTGAACCTATTTGGTTTCATATTCGGAAAAATGAAAGTATTGGAATGACTTTGTCGCGAAAATGAGATTTTAGCCTATATGGTTAGAAGTTTGATAAAGGTTGAGCTTGTCCCTCGATCTCCCATGATACGAAACATGATATGTGAACCTATTTGGTTTTGTATTCGGCAAAATGAAATTATTTGAATGACCATTGTCCCAAAAATGAGATTTTATCCTATATGGTTAAAAGTTTGATAAATATTAATGTTGAATTTGTCCCTCGATGTCCTTTATTGCGTAACATAATATTTGAACCAATTTCGTTTTAAATTTGGTAAACAGAAAGTCATGAGATGACCCTTATCACGAAAACGAGATTTTAGCTTATATTGTTACATGTTTGTTAAATATGAAGGTTGAACATGTCCCTCGATGTCCCTTGATGCGAAACATGATATGTGAACCTATTTGGTTTTGTATTCGGCAAAATGAAATTATTTGAATGACCATTGTCCCAAAAATGAGATTTTAGCCTATATGGTTAAAAGTTTGATAAATATTAATGTTGAATTTGTCCCTCGATGTCCTTTATTGCGTAACATAATATTTGAACCAATTTCGTTTTAAATTTGGTAAATAGAAAGTCATGAGATGACCCTTATCACGAAAACGAGATTTTAGCTTATATTGTTACATGTTTGTTAAATATGAAGGTTGAACACGTCCCTCGATGTCCCTTGATGCGAAACATGATATGTGAACATATTTGGTTTGAATTTCGGTAAAATGAAAGTATTGAAATGACCCTTGTCGCGAAAATGAAATGTTAGCCTATGTGGTTAGAAGTTTGATAAACAGTGAGCTTGTCCCTCGATGTCCCTTGATGCGAAACATGATATGTGAACCTATTTGGTTTCATATTCGGAAAAATGAAAGTATTGGAATGACTTTGTCGCGAAAATGAGATTTTAGCCTATATGGTTAGAAGTTTGATAAAGGTTGAGCTTGTCCCTCGATCTCCCATGATACGAAACATGATATGTGAACCTATTTGGTTTTGTATTCGGCAAAATGAAATTATTTGAATGACCATTGTCCCAAAAATGAGATTTTATCCTATATGGTTAAAAGTTTGATAAATATTAATGTTGAATTTGTCCCTCGATGTCCTTTATTGCGTAACATAATATTTGAACCAATTTCGTTTTAAATTTGGTAAACAGAAAGTCATGAGATGACCCTTATCACGAAAACGAGATTTTAGCTTATATTGTTACATGTTTGTTAAATATGAAGGTTGAACATGTCCCTCGATGTCCCTTGATGCGAAACATGATATGTGAACATATTTGGTTTAAATTTCGGTAAAATGAAAGTATTGAAATGACCCTTGTCGCGAAAATGAAATGTTAGCCTATGTGGTTAGAAGTTTGATAAACAGTGAGCTTGTCCCTCGATGTCCCTTGATGCGAAACATGATATGTGAACCTATTTGGTTTCATATTCGGAAAAATGAAAGTATTGGAATGACTTTGTCGCGAAAATGAGATTTTAGCCTATATGGTTAGAAGTTTGATAAAGGTTGAACTTGTCCCTCGATCTCCCTTGATACGAAACATGATATGTGAACCTATTTGGTTTTGTATTCGGCAAAATGAAATTATTTGAATGACCATTGTCCCAAAAATGAGATTTTAGCCTATATGGTTAAAAGTTTGATAAATATTAATGTTGAATTTGTCCCTCGATGTCCTTTATTGCGTAACATAATATTTGAACCAATTTCGTTTTAAATTTGGTAAATAGAAAGTCATGAGATGACCCTTATCACGAAAACGAGATTTTAGCTTATATTGTTACATGTTTGTTAAATATGAAGGTTGAACATGTCCCTCGATGTCCCTTGATGCGAAACATGATATGTGAACATATTTGGTTTAAATTTCGGTAAAATGAAAGTATTGAAATGACCCTTGTCGCGAAAATGAAATGTTAGCCTATGTGGTTAGAAGTTTGATAAACAGTGAGCTTGTCCCTCGATGTCCCTTGATGCGAAACATGATATGTGAACCTATTTGGTTTCATATTCGGAAAAATGAAAGTATTGGAATGACTTTGTCGCGAAAATGAGATTTTAGCCTATATGGTTAGAAGTTTGATAAAGGTTGAACTTGTCCCTCGATCTCCCTTGATACGAAACATGATATGTGAACCTATTTGGTTTTGTATTCGGCAAAATGAAATTATTTGAATGACCATTGTCCCAAAAATGAGATTTTAGCCTATATGGTTAAAAGTTTGATAAATATTAATGTTGAATTTGTCCCTCGATGTCCTTTATTGCGTAACATAATATTTGAACCAATTTCGTTTTAAATTTGGTAAATAGAAAGTCATGAGATGACCCTTATCACGAAAACGAGATTTTAGCTTATATTGTTACATGTTTGTTAAATATGAAGGTTGAACACGTCCTTCGATGTCCCTTGATGCGAAACATGATATGTGAACATATTTGGTTTGAATTTCGGTAAAATGAAAGTATTGAAATGACCCTTGTCGCGAAAATGAAATGTTAGCCTATGTGGTTAGAAGTTTGATAAACAGTGAGCTTGTCCCTCGATGTCCCTTGATGCGAAACATGATATGTGAACCTATTTGGTTTCATATTCGGAAAAATGAAAGTATTGGAATGACTTTGTCGCGAAAATGAGATTTTAGCCTATATGGTTAGAAGTTTGATAAAGGTTGAACTTGTCCCTCGATCTCCCTTGATACGAAACATGATATGTGAACCTATTTGGTTTTGTATTCGGCAAAATGAAATTATTTGAATGACCATTGTCCCAAAAATGAGATTTTAGCCTATATGGTTAAAAGTTTGATAAATATTAATGTTGAATTTGTCCCTCGATGTCCTTTATTGCGTAACATAATATTTGAACCAATTTCGTTTTAAATTTGGTAAATAGAAAGTCATGAGATGACCCTTATCACGAAAACGAGATTTTAGCTTATATTGTTACATGTTTGTTAAATATGAAGGTTGAACACGTCCCTCGATGTCCCTTGATGCGAAACATGATATGTGAACATATTTGGTTTGAATTTTGGTAAAATGAAAGTATTGAAATGACCCTTGTCGCGAAAATGAAATGTTAGCCTATGTGGTTAGAAGTTTGATAAACAGTGAGCTTTTCCCTCGATGTCCTTGATGCGAAACATGATATGTGAACCTATTTGGTTTTATATTCGGAAAAATGAAAGTATTGGAATGACTTTGAGTCTATTGCCTATATGGTTAGAAGTTTGATAAAGGTTGAACTTGTCCCTCGATCTCCCTTGATACGAAACATGATATGTGAACCTATTTGGTTTTGTATTCGGCAAAATGAAATTATTTGAATGACCATTGTCCCAAAAATGAGATTTTAGCCTATATGGTTAAAAGTTTGATAAATATTAATGTTGAATTTGTCCCTCGATGTCCTTTATTGCGTAACATAATATTTGAACCAATTTCGTTTTAAATTTGGTAAATAGAAAGTCATGAGATGACCCTTATCACGAAAACGAGATTTTAGCTTATATTGTTACATGTTTGTTAAATATGAAGGTTGAACACGTCCCTCGATGTCCCTTGATGCGAAACATGATATGTGAACATATTTGGTTTGAATTTTGGTAAAATGAAAGTATTGAAATGACCCTTGTCGCGAAAATGAAATGTTAGCCTATGTGGTTAGAAGTTTGATAAACAGTGAGCTTTTCCCTCGATGTCCTTGATGCGAAACATGATATGTGAACCTATTTGGTTTTATATTCGGAAAAATGAAAGTATTGGAATGACTTTGAGTCTATTGCCTATATGGTTAGAAGTTTGATAAAGGTTGAACTTGTCCCTCGATCTCCCTTGATACGAAACATGATATGTGAACCTATTTGGTTTTGTATTCGGCAAAATGAAATTATTTGAATGACCATTGTCCCAAAAATGAGATTTTAGCCTATATGGTTAAAAGTTTGATAAATATTAATGTTGAATTTGTCCCTCGATGTCCTTTATTGCGTAACATAATATTTGAACCAATTTCGTTTTAAATTTAGTAAATAGAAAGTAATGAGATGGCCCTTATCACGAAAACGAGATTTTAGCTTATATTGTTACATGTTTGTTAAATATGAAGGTTGAACATGTCCCTCGATGTCCCTTGATGCGAAACATGATATGTGAACATATTTGGTTTGAATTTCGATAAAATGAAAGTATTGAAATGACCCTTGTCGCGAAAATGAAATGTTAGCCTATGTGGTTAGAAGTTTGATAAACAGTGAGCTTGTCCCTCGATGTCCCTTGATGCGAAACATGATATGTGAACCAATTTGGTTTCATATTCGGAAAAATGAAAGTATTGGAATGACTTTGTCGCGAAAATGAGATTTTAGCCTATATGGTTAGAAGTTTGATAAAGGTTGAGCTTGTCCCTCGATCTCCCATGATACGAAACATGATATGTGAACCTATTTGGTTTTGTATTCGGCAAAATGAAATTATTTGAATGACCATTGTCCCAAAAATGAGATTTTATCCTATATGGTTAAAAGTTTGATAAATATTAATGTTGAATTTGTCCCTCGATGTCCTTTATTGCGTAACATAATATTTGAACCAATTTCGTTTTAAATTTGGTAAACAGAAAGTCATGAGATGACCCTTATCACGAAAACGAGATTTTAGCTTATATTGTTACATGTTTGTTAAATATGAAGGTTGAACATGTCCCTTGATGTCCCTTGATGCGAAACATGATATGTGAACATATTTAGTTTAAATTTCGGTAAAATGAAAGTATTGAAATGACCCTTGTCGCGAAAATGAAATGTTAGCCTATGTGGTTAGAAGTTTGATAAACAGTGAGCTTGTCCCTCGATGTCCCTTGATGCGAAACATGATATGTGAACCTATTTGGTTTCATATTCGGAAAAATGAAAGTATTGGAATGACTTTGTCGCGAAAATGAGATTTTAGCCTATATGGTTAGAAGTTTGATAAAGGTTGAACTTGTCCCTCGATCTCCCTTGATACGAAACATGATATGTGAACCTATTTGGTTTTGTATTCGGCAAAATGAAATTATTTGAATGACCATTGTCCCAAAAATGAGATTTTAGCCTATATGGTTAAAAGTTTGATAAATATTAATGTTGAATTTGTCCCTCGATGTCCTTTATTGCGTAACATAATATTTGAACCAATTTCGTTTTAAATTTGGTAAATAGAAAGTCATGAGATGACCCTTATCACGAAAACGAGATTTTAGCTTATATTGTTACATGTTTGTTAAATATGAAGGTTGAACACGTCCCTCGATGTCCCTAGATGCGAAACATGATATGTGAACATATTTGGTTTGAATTTCGGTAACATGAAAGTATTGAAATGACCCTTGTCGCGAAAATGAAATGTTAGCCTATGTGGTTAGAAGTTTGATAAACAGTGAGCTTGTCCCTCGATGTCCCTTGATGCGAAACATGATATGTGAACCTATTTGGTTTCATATTCGGAAAAATGAAAGTATTGGAATGACTTTGTCGCGAAAATGAGATTTTAGCCTATATGGTTAGAAGTTTTATAAAGGTTGAGCTTGTCCCTCGATCTCCCATGATACGAAACATGATATGTGAACCTATTTGGTTTTGTATTCGGCAAAATGAAATTATTTGAATGACCATTGTCCCAAAAATGAGATTTTATCCTATATGGTTAAAAGTTTGATAAATATTAATGTTGAATTTGTCCCTCGATGTCCTTTATTGCGTAACATAATATTTGAACCAATTTCGTTTTAAATTTGGTAAACAGAAAGTCATGAGATGACCCTTATCACGAAAACGAGATTTTAGCTTATATTGTTACATGTTTGTTAAATATGAAGGTTGAACATGTCCCTCGATGTCCCTTGATGCGAAACATGATATGTGAACATATTTGGTTTAAATTTCGGTAAAATGAAAGTATTGAAATGACCCTTGTCGCGAAAATGAAATGTTAGCCTATGTGGTTAGAAGTTTGATAAACAGTGAGCTTGTCCCTCGATGTCCCTTGATGCGAAACATGATATGTGAACCTATTTGGTTTCATATTCGGAAAAATGAAAGTATTGGAATGACTTTGTCGCGAAAATGAGATTTTAGCCTATATGGTTAGAAGTTTGATAAAGGTTGAACTTGTCCCTCGATCTCCCTTGATACGAAACATGATATGTGAACCTATTTGGTTTTGTATTCGGCAAAATGAAATTATTTGAATGACCATTGTCCCAAAAATGAGATTTTAGCCTATATGGTTAAAAGTTTGATAAATATTAATGTTGAATTTGTCCCTCGATGTCCTTTATTGCGTAACATAATATTTGAACCAATTTCGTTTTAAATTTGGTAAATAGAAAGTCATGAGATGACCCTTATCACGAAAACGAGATTTTAGCTTATATTGTTACATGTTTGTTAAATATGAAGGTTGAACACGTCCCTCGATGTCCCTTGATGCGAAACATGATATGTGAACATATTTGGTTTGAATTTCGGTAAAATGAAAGTATTGAAATGACCCTTGTCGCGAAAATGAAATGTTAGCCTATGTGGTTAGAAGTTTGATAAACAGTGAGCTTGTCCCTCGATGTCCCTTGATGCGAAACATGATATGTGAACCTATTTGGTTTCATATTCGGAAAAATGAAAGTATTGGAATGACTTTGAGTTTATTGCCTATATGGTTAGAAGTTTGATAAAGGTTGAACTTGTCCCTCGATCTCCCTTGATACGAAACATGATATGTGAACCTATTTGGTTTTGTATTCGGCAAAATGAAATTATTTGAATGACCATTGTCCCAAAAATGAGATTTTAGCCTATATGGTTAAAAGTTTGATAAATATTAATGTTGAATTTGTCCCTCGATGTCCTTTATTGCGTAACATAATATTTGAACCAATTTCGTTTTAAATTTCGTAAATAGAAAGTAATGAGATGGCCCTTATCACGAAAACGAGATTTTAGCTTATATTGTTACATGTTTGTTAAATATGAAGGTTGAACATGTCCCTCGATGTCCCTTGATGCGAAACATGATATGTGAACATATTTGGTTTGAATTTCGATAAAATGAAAGTATTGAAATGACCCTTGTCGCGAAAATGAAATGTTAGCCTATGTGGTTAGAAGTTTGATAAACAGTGAGCTTGTCCCTCGATGTCCCTTGATGCGAAACATGATATGTGAACCTATTTGGTTTCATATTCGGAAAAATGAAAGTATTGGAATGACTTTGTCGCGAAAATGAGATTTTAGCCTATATGGTTAGAAGTTTTATAAAGGTTGAGCTTGTCCCTCGATCTCCCATGATACGAAACATGATATGTGAACCTATTTGGTTTTGTATTCGGCAAAATGAAATTATTTGAATGACCATTGTCCCAAAAATGAGATTTTATCCTATATGGTTAAAAGTTTGATAAATATTAATGTTGAATTTGTCCCTCGATGTCCTTTATTGCGTAACATAATATTTGAACCAATTTCGTTTTAAATTTGGTAAACAGAAAGTCATGAGATGACCCTTATCACGAAAACGAGATTTTAGCTTATATTGTTACATGTTTGTTAAATATGAAGGTTGAACATGTCCCTCGATGTCCCTTGATGCGAAACATGATATGTGAACATATTTGGTTTAAATTTCGGTAAAATGAAAGTATTGAAATGACCCTTGTCGCGAAAATGAAATGTTAGCCTATGTGGTTAGAAGTTTGATAAACAGTGAGCTTGTCCCTCGATGTCCCTTGATGCGAAACATGATATGTGAACCTATTTGGTTTCATATTCGGAAAAATGAAAGTATTGGAATGACTTTGTCGCGAAAATGAGATTTTAGCCTATATGGTTAGAAGTTTGATAAAGGTTGAGCTTGTCCCTCGATCTCCCATGATACGAAACATGATATGTGAACCTATTTGGTTTTGTATTCGGCAAAATGAAATTATTTGAATGACCATTGTCCCAAAAATGAGATTTTATCCTATATGGTTAAAAGTTTGATAAATATTAATGTTGAATTTGTCCCTCGATGTCCTTTATTGCGTAACATAATATTTGAACCAATTTCGTTTTAAATTTGGTAAACAGAAAGTCATGAGATGACCCTTATCACGAAAACGAGATTTTAGCTTATATTGTTACATGTTTGTTAAATATGAAGGTTGAACATGTCCCTTGATGTCCCTTGATGCGAAACATGATATGTGAACATATTTAGTTTAAATTTCGGTAAAATGAAAGTATTGAAATGACCCTTGTCGCGAAAATGAAATGTTAGCCTATGTGGTTAGAAGTTTGATAAACAGTGAGCTTGTCCCTCGATGTCCCTTGATGCGAAACATGATATGTGAACCTATTTGGTTTCATATTCGGAAAAATGAAAGTATTGGAATGACTTTGTCGCGAAAATGAGATTTTAGCCTATATGGTTAGAAGTTTGATAAAGGTTGAACTTGTCCCTCGATCTCCCTTGATACGAAACATGATATGTGAACCTATTTGGTTTTGTATTCGGCAAAATGAAATTATTTGAATGACCATTGTCCCAAAAATGAGATTTTAGCCTATATGGTTAAAAGTTTGATAAATATTAATGTTGAATTTGTCCCTCGATGTCCTTTATTGCGTAACATAATATTTGAACCAATTTCGTTTTAAATTTGGTAAATAGAAAGTCATGAGATGACCCTTATCACGAAAACGAGATTTTAGCTTATATTGTTACATGTTTGTTAAATATGAAGGTTGAACACGTCCCTCGATGTCCCTAGATGCGAAACATGATATGTGAACATATTTGGTTTGAATTTCGGTAACATGAAAGTATTGAAATGACCCTTGTCGCGAAAATGAAATGTTAGCCTATGTGGTTAGAAGTTTGATAAACAGTGAGCTTGTCCCTCGATGTCCCTTGATGCGAAACATGATATGTGAACCTATTTGGTTTCATATTCGGAAAAATGAAAGTATTGGAATGACTTTGTCGCGAAAATGAGATTTTAGCCTATATGGTTAGAAGTTTTATAAAGGTTGAGCTTGTCCCTCGATCTCCCATGATACGAAACATGATATGTGAACCTATTTGGTTTTGTATTCGGCAAAATGAAATTATTTGAATGACCATTGTCCCAAAAATGAGATTTTATCCTATATGGTTAAAAGTTTGATAAATATTAATGTTGAATTTGTCCCTCGATGTCCTTTATTGCGTAACATAATATTTGAACCAATTTCGTTTTAAATTTGGTAAACAGAAAGTCATGAGATGACCCTTATCACGAAAACGAGATTTTAGCTTATATTGTTACATGTTTGTTAAATATGAAGGTTGAACATGTCCCTCGATGTCCCTTGATGCGAAACATGATATGTGAACATATTTGGTTTAAATTTCGGTAAAATGAAAGTATTGAAATGACCCTTGTCGCGAAAATGAAATGTTAGCCTATGTGGTTAGAAGTTTGATAAACAGTGAGCTTGTCCCTCGATGTCCCTTGATGCGAAACATGATATGTGAACCTATTTGGTTTCATATTCGGAAAAATGAAAGTATTGGAATGACTTTGTCGCGAAAATGAGATTTTAGCCTATATGGTTAGAAGTTTGATAAAGGTTGAACTTGTCCCTCGATCTCCCTTGATACGAAACATGATATGTGAACCTATTTGGTTTTGTATTCGGCAAAATGAAATTATTTGAATGACCATTGTCCCAAAAATGAGATTTTAGCCTATATGGTTAAAAGTTTGATAAATATTAATGTTGAATTTGTCCCTCGATGTCCTTTATTGCGTAACATAATATTTGAACCAATTTCGTTTTAAATTTGGTAAATAGAAAGTCATGAGATGACCCTTATCACGAAAACGAGATTTTAGCTTATATTGTTACATGTTTGTTAAATATGAAGGTTGAACACGTCCCTCGATGTCCCTTGATGCGAAACATGATATGTGAACATATTTGGTTTGAATTTCGGTAAAATGAAAGTATTGAAATGACCCTTGTCGCGAAAATGAAATGTTAGCCTATGTGGTTAGAAGTTTGATAAACAGTGAGCTTGTCCCTCGATGTCCCTTGATGCGAAACATGATATGTGAACCTATTTGGTTTCATATTCGGAAAAATGAAAGTATTGGAATGACTTTGAGTTTATTGCCTATATGGTTAGAAGTTTGATAAAGGTTGAACTTGTCCCTCGATCTCCCTTGATACGAAACATGATATGTGAACCTATTTGGTTTTGTATTCGGCAAAATGAAATTATTTGAATGACCATTGTCCCAAAAATGAGATTTTAGCCTATATGGTTAAAAGTTTGATAAATATTAATGTTGAATTTGTCCCTCGATGTCCTTTATTGCGTAACATAATATTTGAACCAATTTCGTTTTAAATTTCGTAAATAGAAAGTAATGAGATGGCCCTTATCACGAAAACGAGATTTTAGCTTATATTGTTACATGTTTGTTAAATATGAAGGTTGAACATGTCCCTCGATGTCCCTTGATGCGAAACATGATATGTGAACATATTTGGTTTGAATTTCGATAAAATGAAAGTATTGAAATGACCCTTGTCGCGAAAATGAAATGTTAGCCTATGTGGTTAGAAGTTTGATAAACAGTGAGCTTGTCCCTCGATGTCCCTTGATGCGAAACATGATATGTGAACCTATTTGGTTTCATATTCGGAAAAATGAAAGTATTGGAATGACTTTGTCGCGAAAATGAGATTTTAGCCTATATGGTTAGAAGTTTTATAAAGGTTGAGCTTGTCCCTCGATCTCCCATGATACGAAACATGATATGTGAACCTATTTGGTTTTGTATTCGGCAAAATGAAATTATTTGAATGACCATTGTCCCAAAAATGAGATTTTATCCTATATGGTTAAAAGTTTGATAAATATTAATGTTGAATTTGTCCCTCGATGTCCTTTATTGCGTAACATAATATTTGAACCAATTTCGTTTTAAATTTGGTAAACAGAAAGTCATGAGATGACCCTTATCACGAAAACGAGATTTTAGCTTATATTGTTACATGTTTGTTAAATATGAAGGTTGAACATGTCCCTCGATGTCCCTTGATGCGAAACATGATATGTGAACATATTTGGTTTAAATTTCGGTAAAATGAAAGTATTGAAATGACCCTTGTCGCGAAAATGAAATGTTAGCCTATGTGGTTAGAAGTTTGATAAACAGTGAGCTTGTCCCTCGATGTCCCTTGATGCGAAACATGATATGTGAACCTATTTGGTTTCATATTCGGAAAAATGAAAGTATTGGAATGACTTTGTCGCGAAAATGAGATTTTAGCCTATATGGTTAGAAGTTTGATAAAGGTTGAACTTGTCCCTCGATCTCCCTTGATACGAAACATGATATGTGAACCTATTTGGTTTTGTATTCGGCAAAATGAAATTATTTGAATGACCATTGTCCCAAAAATGAGATTTTAGCCTATATGGTTAAAAGTTTGATAAATATTAATGTTGAATTTGTCCCTCGATGTCCTTTATTGCGTAACATAATATTTGAACCAATTTCGTTTTAAATTTGGTAAATAGAAAGTCATGAGATGACCCTTATCACGAAAACGAGATTTTAGCTTATATTGTTACATGTTTGTTAAATATGAAGGTTGAACACGTCCCTCGATGTCCCTTGATGCGAAACATGATATGTGAACATATTTGGTTTGAATTTCGGTAAAATGAAAGTATTGAAATGACCCTTGTCGCGAAAATGAAATGTTAGCCTATGTGGTTAGAAGTTTGATAAACAGTGAGCTTGTCCCTCGATGTCCCTTGATGCGAAACATGATATGTGAACCTATTTGGTTTCATATTCGGAAAAATGAAAGTATTGGAATGACTTTGAGTTTATTGCCTATATGGTTAGAAGTTTGATAAAGGTTGAACTTGTCCCTCGATCTCCCTTGATACGAAACATGATATGTGAACCTATTTGGTTTTGTATTCGGCAAAATGAAATTATTTGAATGACCATTGTCCCAAAAATGAGATTTTAGCCTATATGGTTAAAAGTTTGATAAATATTAATGTTGAATTTGTCCCTCGATGTCCTTTATTGCGTAACATAATATTTGAACCAATTTCGTTTTAAATTTCGTAAATAGAAAGTAATGAGATGGCCCTTATCACGAAAACGAGATTTTAGCTTATATTGTTACATGTTTGTTAAATATGAAGGTTGAACATGTCCCTCGATGTCCCTTGATGCGAAACATGATATGTGAACATATTTGGTTTGAATTTCGATAAAATGAAAGTATTGAAATGACCCTTGTCGCGAAAATGAAATGTTAGCCTATGTGGTTAGAAGTTTGATAAACAGTGAGCTTGTCCCTCGATGTCCCTTGATGCGAAACATGATATGTGAACCTATTTGGTTTCATATTCGGAAAAATGAAAGTATTGGAATGACTTTGTCGCGAAAATGAGATTTTAGCCTATATGGTTAGAAGTTTTATAAAGGTTGAGCTTGTCCCTCGATCTCCCATGATACGAAACATGATATGTGAACCTATTTGGTTTTGTATTCGGCAAAATGAAATTATTTGAATGACCATTGTCCCAAAAATGAGATTTTATCCTATATGGTTAAAAGTTTGATAAATATTAATGTTGAATTTGTCCCTCGATGTCCTTTATTGCGTAACATAATATTTGAACCAATTTCGTTTTAAATTTGGTAAACAGAAAGTCATGAGATGACCCTTATCACGAAAACGAGATTTTAGCTTATATTGTTACATGTTTGTTAAATATGAAGGTTGAACATGTCCCTCGATGTCCCTTGATGCGAAACATGATATGTGAACATATTTGGTTTAAATTTCGGTAAAATGAAAGTATTGAAATGACCCTTGTCGCGAAAATGAAATGTTAGCCTATGTGGTTAGAAGTTTGATAAACAGTGAGCTTGTCCCTCGATGTCCCTTGATGCGAAACATGATATGTGAACCTATTTGGTTTCATATTCGGAAAAATGAAAGTATTGGAATGACTTTGTCGCGAAAATGAGATTTTAGCCTATATGGTTAGAAGTTTGATAAAGGTTGAACTTGTCCCTCGATCTCCCTTGATACGAAACATGATATGTGAACCTATTTGGTTTTGTATTCGGCAAAATGAAATTATTTGAATGACCATTGTCCCAAAAATGAGATTTTAGCCTATATGGTTAAAAGTTTGATAAATATTAATGTTGAATTTGTCCCTCGATGTCCTTTATTGCGTAACATAATATTTGAACCAATTTCGTTTTAAATTTGGTAAATAGAAAGTCATGAGATGACCCTTATCACGAAAACGAGATTTTAGCTTATATTGTTACATGTTTGTTAAATATGAAGGTTGAACACGTCCCTCGATGTCCCTTGATGCGAAACATGATATGTGAACATATTTGGTTTGAATTTCGGTAAAATGAAAGTATTGAAATGACCCTTGTCGCGAAAATGAAATGTTAGCCTATGTGGTTAGAAGTTTGATAAACAGTGAGCTTGTCCCTCGATGTCCCTTGATGCGAAACATGATATGTGAACCTATTTGGTTTCATATTCGGAAAAATGAAAGTATTGGAATGACTTTGAGTTTATTGCCTATATGGTTAGAAGTTTGATAAAGGTTGAACTTGTCCCTCGATCTCCCTTGATACGAAACATGATATGTGAACCTATTTGGTTTTGTATTCGGCAAAATGAAATTATTTGAATGACCATTGTCCCAAAAATGAGATTTTAGCCTATATGGTTAAAAGTTTGATAAATATTAATGTTGAATTTGTCCCTCGATGTCCTTTATTGCGTAACATAATATTTGAACCAATTTCGTTTTAAATTTCGTAAATAGAAAGTAATGAGATGGCCCTTATCACGAAAACGAGATTTTAGCTTATATTGTTACATGTTTGTTAAATATGAAGGTTGAACATGTCCCTCGATGTCCCTTGATGCGAAACATGATATGTGAACATATTTGGTTTGAATTTCGATAAAATGAAAGTATTGAAATGACCCTTGTCGCGAAAATGAAATGTTAGCCTATGTGGTTAGAAGTTTGATAAACAGTGAGCTTGTCCCTCGATGTCCCTTGATGCGAAACATGATATGTGAACCTATTTGGTTTCATATTCGGAAAAATGAAAGTATTGGAATGACTTTGTCGCGAAAATGAGATTTTAGCCTATATGGTTAGAAGTTTGATAAAGGTTGAGCTTGTCCCTCGATCTCCCATGATACGAAACATGATATGTGAACCTATTTGGTTTTGTATTCGGCAAAATGAAATTATTTGAATGACCATTGTCCCAAAAATGAGATTTTATCCTATATGGTTAAAAGTTTGATAAATATTAATGTTGAATTTGTCCCTCGATGTCCTTTATTGCGTAACATAATATTTGAACCAATTTCGTTTTAAATTTGGTAAACAGAAAGTCATGAGATGACCCTTATCACGAAAACGAGATTTTAGCTTATATTGTTACATGTTTGTTAAATATGAAGGTTGAACATGTCCCTTGATGTCCCTTGATGCGAAACATGATATGTGAACATATTTAGTTTAAATTTCGGTAAAATGAAAGTATTGAAATGACCCTTGTCGCGAAAATGAAATGTTAGCCTATGTGGTTAGAAGTTTGATAAACAGTGAGCTTGTCCCTCGATGTCCCTTGATGCGAAACATGATATGTGAACCTATTTGGTTTCATATTCGGAAAAATGAAAGTATTGGAATGACTTTGTCGCGAAAATGAGATTTTAGCCTATATGGTTAGAAGTTTGATAAAGGTTGAACTTGTCCCTCGATCTCCCTTGATACGAAACATGATATGTGAACCTATTTGGTTTTGTATTCGGCAAAATGAAATTATTTGAATGACCATTGTCCCAAAAATGAGATTTTAGCCTATATGGTTAAAAGTTTGATAAATATTAATGTTGAATTTGTCCCTCGATGTCCTTTATTGCGTAACATAATATTTGAACCAATTTCGTTTTAAATTTGGTAAATAGAAAGTCATGAGATGACCCTTATCACGAAAACGAGATTTTAGCTTATATTGTTACATGTTTGTTAAATATGAAGGTTGAACACGTCCCTCGATGTCCCTTGATGCGAAACATGATATGTGAACATATTTAGTTTGAATTTCGGTAACATGAAAGTATTGAAATGACCCTTGTCGCGAAAATGAAATGTTAGCCTATGTGGTTAGAAGTTTGATAAACAGTGAGCTTGTCCCTCGATGTCCCTTGATGCGAAACATGATATGTGAACCTATTTGGTTTCATATTCGGAAAAATGAAAGTATTGGAATGACTTTGCCGCGAAAATGAGATTTTAGCCTATATGGTTAGAAGTTTGATAAAGGTTGAGCTTGTCCCTCGATCTCCCATGATACGAAACATGATATGTGAACCTATTTGGTTTTGTATTCGGCAAAATGAAATTATTTGAATGACCATTGTCCCAAAAATGAGATTTTATCCTATATGGTTAAAAGTTTGATAAATATTAATGTTGAATTTGTCCCTCGATGTCCTTTATTGCGTAACATAATATTTGAACCAATTTCGTTTTAAATTTGGTAAACAGAAAGTCATGAGATGACCCTTATCACGAAAACGAGATTTTAGCTTATATTGTTACATGTTTGTTAAATATGAAGGTTGAACATGTCCCTCGATGTCCCTTGATGCGAAACATGATATGTGAACATATTTGGTTTAAATTTCGGTAAAATGAAAGTATTGAAATGACCCTTGTCGCGAAAATGAAATGTTAGCCTATGTGGTTAGAAGTTTGATAAACAGTGAGCTTGTCCCTCGATGTCCCTTGATGCGAAACATGATATGTGAACCTATTTGGTTTCATATTCGGAAAAATGAAAGTATTGGAATGACTTTGTCGCGAAAATGAGATTTTAGCCTATATGGTTAGAAGTTTGATAAAGGTTGAACTTGTCCCTCGATCTCCCTTGATACGAAACATGATATGTGAACCTATTTGGTTTTGTATTCGGCAAAATGAAATTATTTGAATGACCATTGTCCCAAAAATGGGATTTTAGCCTATATGGTTAAAAGTTTGATAAATATTAATGTTGAATTTGTCCCTCGATGTCCTTTATTGCGTAACATAATATTTGAACCAATTTCGTTTTAAATTTGGTAAATAGAAAGTCATGAGATGACCCTTATCACGAAAACGAGATTTTAGCTTATATTGTTACATGTTTGTTAAATATGAAGGTTGAACACGTCCCTCGATGTCCCTTGATGCGAAACATGATATGTGAACATATTTGGTTTGAATTTCGATAAAATGAAAGTATTGAAATGACCCTTGTCGCGAAAATGAAATGTTAGCCTATGTGGTTAGAAGTTTGATAAACAGTGAGCTTGTCCCTCGATGTCCCTTGATGCGAAACATGATATGTGAACCTATTTGGTTTCATATTCGGAAAAATGAAAGTATTGGAATGACTTTGTCGCGAAAATGAGATTTTAGCCTATATGGTTAGAAGTTTGATAAAGGTTGAGCTTGTCCCTCGATCTCCCATGATACGAAACATGATATGTGAACCTATTTGGTTTTGTATTCGGCAAAATGAAATTATTTGAATGACCATTGTCCCAAAAATGAGATTTTATCCTATATGGTTAAAAGTTTGATAAATATTAATGTTGAATTTGTCCCTCGATGTCCTTTATTGCGTAACATAATATTTGAACCAATTTCGTTTTAAATTTGGTAAACAGAAAGTCATGAGATGACCCTTATCACGAAAACGAGATTTTAGCTTATATTGTTACATGTTTGTTAAATATGAAGGTTGAACATGTCCCTTGATGTCCCTTGATGCGAAACATGATATGTGAACATATTTAGTTTAAATTTCGGTAAAATGAAAGTATTGAAATGACCCTTGTCGCGAAAATGAAATGTTAGCCTATGTGGATAGAAGTTTGATAAACAGTGAGCTTGTCCCTCGATGTCCCTTGATGCGAAACATGATATGTGAACCTATTTGGTTTCATATTCGGAAAAATGAAAGTATTGGAATGACTTTGTTGCGAAAATGAGATTTTAGCCTATATGGTTAGAAGTTTGATAAAGGTTGAACTTGTTCCTCGATCTCCCTTGATACGAAACATGATATGTGAACCTATTTGGTTTTGTATTCGGCAAAATGAAATTATTTGAATGACCATTGTCCCAAAAATGAGATTTTAGCCTATATGGTTAAAAGTTTGATAAATATTAATGTTGAATTTGTCCCTCGATGTCCTTTATTGCGTAACATAATATTTGAACCAATTTCGTTTTAAATTTGGTAAATAGAAAGTCATGAGATGACCCTTATCACGAAAACGAGATTTTAGCTTATTTTGTTACATGTTTGTTAAATATGAAGGTTGAACACGTCCCTCGATGTCCCTTGATGCGAAACATGATATGTGAACATATTTGGTTTGAATTTCGGTAAAATGAAAGTATTGAAATGACCCTTGTCGCGAAAATGAAATGTTAGCCTATGTGGTTAGAAGTTTGATAAACAGTGAGCTTGTCCCTCGATGTCCCTTGATGCGAAACATGATATGTGAACCTATTTGGTTTCATATTCGGAAAAATGAAAGTATTGGAATGACTTTGAGTTTATTGCCTATATGGTTAGAAGTTTGATAAAGGTTGAACTTGTCCCTCGATCTCCCTTGATACGAAACATGATATGTGAACCTATTTGGTTTTGTATTCGGCAAAATGAAATTATTTGAATGACCATTGTCCCAAAAATGAGATTTTAGCCTATATGGTTAAAAGTTTGATAAATATTAATGTTGAATTTGTCCCTCGATGTCCTTTATTGCGTAACATAATATTTGAACCAATTTCGTTTTAAATTTCGTAAATAGAAAGTAATGAGATGGCCCTTATCACGAAAACGAGATTTTAGCTTATATTGTTACATGTTTGTTAAATATGAAGGTTGAACATGTCCCTCGATGTCCCTTGATGCGAAACATGATATGTGAACATATTTGGTTTGAATTTCGATAAAATGAAAGTATTGAAATGACCCTTGTCGCGAAAATGAAATGTTAGCCTATGTGGTTAGAAGTTTGATAAACAGTGAGCTTGTCCCTCGATGTCCCTTGATGCGAAACATGATATGTGAACCTATTTGGTTTCATATTCGGAAAAATGAAAGTATTGGAATGACTTTGTCGCGAAAATGAGATTTTAGCCTATATGGTTAGAAGTTTGATAAAGGTTGCGCTTGTCCCTCGATCTCCCATGATACGAAACATGATATGTGAACCTATTTGGTTTTGTATTCGGCAAAA
The DNA here is from genome assembly GCF_051527215.1 of Medicago sativa. Lineage (NCBI taxonomy): Eukaryota > Viridiplantae > Streptophyta > Magnoliopsida > Fabales > Fabaceae > Medicago > Medicago sativa. The sequence continues at coordinate 47,391,061 of NC_140754.1, read as the reverse complement.
TGAAATTATTTGAATGACCATTGTCCCAAAAATGAGATTTTAGCCTATATGGTTAAAAGTTTGATAAATATTAATGTTGAATTTGTCCCTCGATGTCCTTTATTGCGTAACATAATATTTGAACCAATTTCGTTTTAAATTTGGTAAACAGAAAGTCATGAGATGACCCTTATCACGAAAACGAGATTTTAGCTTATATTGTTACATGTTTGTTAAATATGAAGGTTGAACATGTCCCTCGATGTCCCTTGATGCGAAACATGATATGTGAACATATTTGGTTTGAATTTCGATAAAATGAAAGTATTGAAATGACCCTTGTCGCGAAAATGAAATGTTAGCCTATGTGGTTAGAAGTTTGATAAACAGTGAGCTTGTCCCTCGATGTCCCTTGATGCGAAACATGATATGTGAACCTATTTGGTTTCATATTCGGAAAAATGAAAGTATTGGAATGACTTTGTCGCGAAAATGAGATTTTAGCCTATATGGTTAGAAGTTTGATAAAGGTTGAGCTTGTCCCTCGATCTCCCATGATACGAAACATGATATGTGAACCTATTTGGTTTTGTATTCGGCAAAATGAAATTATTTGAATGACCATTGTCCCAAAAATGAGATTTTATCCTATATGGTTAATAGTTTGATAAATATTAATGTTGAATTTGTCCCTCGATGTCCTTTATTGCGTAACATAATATTTGAACCAATTTCGTTTTAAATTTGGTAAACAGAAAGTCATGAGATGACCCTTATCACGAAAACGAGATTTTAGCTTATATTGTTACATGTTTGTTAAATATGAAGGTTGAACATGTCCCTCGATGTCCCTTGATGCGAAACATGATATGTGAACATATTTGGTTTAAATTTCGGTAAAATGAAAGTATTGAAATGACCCTTGTCGCGAAAATGAAATGTTAGCCTATGTGGTTAGAAGTTTGATAAACAGTGAGCTTGTCCCTCGATGTCCCTTGATGCGAAACATGATATGTGAACCTATTTGGTTTCATATTCGGAAAAATGAAAGTATTGGAATGACTTTGTCGCGAAAATGAGATTTTAGCCTATATGGTTAGAAGTTTGATAAAGGTTGAACTTGTCCCTCGATCTCCCTTGATACGAAACATGATATGTGAACCTATTTGGTTTTGTATTCGGCAAAATGAAATTATTTGAATGACCATTGTCCCAAAAATGAGATTTTAGCCTATATGGTTAAAAGTTTGATAAATATTAATGTTGAATTTGTCCCTCGATGTCCTTTATTGCGTAACATAATATTTGAACCAATTTCGTTTTAAATTTGGTAAATAGAAAGTCATGAGATGACCCTTATCACGAAAACGAGATTTTAGCTTATATTGTTACATGTTTGTTAAATATGAAGGTTGAACACGTCCCTCGATGTCCCTTGATGCGAAACATGATATGTGAACATATTTGGTTTGAATTTCGGTAAAATGAAAGTATTGAAATGACCCTTGTCGCGAAAATGAAATGTTAGCCTATGTGGTTAGAAGTTTGATAAACAGTGAGCTTGTCCCTCGATGTCCCTTGATGCGAAACATGATATGTGAACCTATTTGGTTTCATATTCGGAAAAATGAAAGTATTGGAATGACTTTGTCGCGAAAATGAGATTTTAGCCTATATGGTTAGAAGTTTGATAAAGGTTGAACTTGTCCCTCGATCTCCCTTGATACGAAACATGATATGTGAACCTATTTGGTATTGTATTCGGCAAAATGAAATTATTTGAATGACCATTGTCCCAAAAATGAGATTTTAGCCTATATGGTTAAAAGTTTGATAAATATTAATGTTGAATTTGTCCCTCGATGTCCTTTATTGCGTAACATAATATTTGAACCAATTTCGTTTTAAATTTGGTAAATAGAAAGTCATGAGATGACCCTTATCACGAAAACGAGATTTTAGCTTATATTGTTACATGTTTGTTAAATATGAAGGTTGAACACGTCCCTCGATGTCCCTTGATGTGAAACATGATATGTGAACATATTTGGTTTGAATTTCGGTAAAATGAAAGTATTGAAATGACCCTTGTCGCGAAAATGAAATGTTAGCCTATGTGGTTAGAAGTTTGATAAACAGTGAGCTTGTCCCTCGATGTCCCTTGATGCGAAACATGATATGTGAACCTATTTGGTTTCATATTCGGAAAAATGAAAGTATTGGAATGACTTTGAGTTTATTGCCTATATGGTTAGAAGTTTGATAAAGGTTGAACTTGTCCCTCGATCTCCCTTGATACGAAACATGATATGTGAACCTATTTGGTTTTGTATTCGGCAAAATGAAATTATTTGAATGACCATTGTCCCAAAAATGAGATTTTAGCCTATATGGTTAAAAGTTTGATAAATATTAATGTTGAATTTGTCCCTCGATGTCCTTTATTGCGTAACATAATATTTGAACCAATTTCGTTTTAAATTTAGTAAATAGAAAGTAATGAGATGGCCCTTATCACGAAAACGAGAATTTAGCTTATATTGTTACATGTTTGTTAAATATGAAGGTTGAACATGTCCCTCGATGTCCCTTGATGCGAAACATGATATGTGAACATATTTGGTTTGAATTTCGATAAAATGAAAGTATTGAAATGACCCTTGTCGCGAAAATGAAATGTTAGCCTATGTGGTTAGAAGTTTGATAAACAGTGAGCTTGTCCCTCGATGTCCCTTGATGCGAAACATGATATGTGAACCTATTTGGTTTAATATTCGGAAAAATGAAAGTATTGGAATGACTTTGTCGCGAAAATGAGATTTTAGCCTATATGGTTAGAAGTTTGATAAAGGTTGCGCTTGTCCCTCGATCTCCCATGATACGAAACATGATATGTGAACCTATTTGGTTTTGTATTCGGCAAAATGAAATTATTTGAATGACCATTGTCCCAAAAATGAGATTTTAGCCTATATGGTTAAAAGTTTGATAAATATTAATGTTGAATTTGTCCCTCGATGTCCTTTATTGCGTAACATAATATTTGAACCAATTTCGTTTTAAATTTGGTAAACAGAAAGTCATGAGATGACCCTTATCACGAAAACGAGATTTTAGCTTATATTGTTACATGTTCGTTAAATATGAAGGTTGAACATGTCCCTCGATGTCCCTTGATGCGAAACATGATATGTGAACATATTTGGTTTAAATTTCGGTAAAATGAAAGTATTGAAATGACCCTTGTCGCGAAAATGAAATGTTAGCCTATGTGGTTAGAAGTTTGATAAACAGTGAGCTTGTCCCTCGATGTCCCTTGATGCGAAACATGATATGTGAACATATTTGATTTTATATTCGGAAAAATGAAGGTATTGGAATGACTTTGTCGCGAAAATGAGTTTATTGCCTATATGGTTAGAAGTTTGATAAAGGTTGAACTTGTCCCTCGATCTCCCTTGATACGAAACATGATATGTGAACCTATTTGGTTTTGTATTCGGCAAAATGAAATTATTTGAATGACCATTGTCCCAAAAATGAGATTTTAGCCTATATGGTTAAAAGTTTGATAAATATTAATGTTGAATTTGTCCCTCGATGTCCTTTATTGCGTAACATAATATTTGAACCAATTTCGTTTTAAATTTGGTAAATAGAAAGTCATGAGATGACCCTTATCACGAAAACGAGATTTTAGCTTATATTGTTACATGTTTGTTAAATATGAAGGTTGAACACGTCCCTCGATGTCCCTTGATGCGAAACATGATATGTGAACATATTTGGTTTGAATTTCGATAAAATGAAAGTATTGAAATGACCCTTGTCGCGAAAATGAAATGTTAGCCTATGTGGTTAGAAGTTTGATAAACAGTGAGCTTGTCCCTCGATGTCCCTTGATGCGAAACATGATATGTGAACCTATTTTGTTTCATATTCGGAAAAATGAAAGTATTGGAATGACTTTGTCGCGAAAATGAGATTTTAGCCTATATGGTTAGAAGTTTGATAAAGGTTGAGCTTGTCCCTCGATCTCCCATGATACGAAACATGATATGTGAACCTATTTGGTTTTGTATTCGGCAAAATGAAATTATTTGAATGACCATTGTCCCAAAAATGAGATTTTATCCTATATGGTTAAAAGTTTGATAAATATTAATGTTGAATTTGTCCCTCGATGTCCTTTATTGCGTAACATAATATTTGAACCAATTTCGTTTTAAATTTGGTAAACAGAAAGTCATGAGAAGACCCTTATCACGAAAACGAGATTTTAGCTTATATTGTTACATGTTTGTTAAATATGAAGGTTGAACATGTCCCTTGATGTCCCTTGATGCGAAACATGATATGTGAACATATTTAGTTTAAATTTCGGTAAAATGAAAGTATTGAAATGACCCTTGTCGCGAAAATGAAATGTTAGCCTATGTGGTTAGAAGTTTGATAAACAGTGAGCTTGTCCCTCGATGTCCCTTGATGCGAAACATGATATGTGAACCTATTTGGTTTCATATTCGGAAAAATGAAAGTATTGGAATGACTTTGTCGCGAAAATGAGATTTTAGCCTATATGGTTAGAAGTTTGATAAAGGTTGAACTTGTCCCTCGATCTCCCTTGATACGAAACATGATATGTGAACCTATTTGGTTTTGTATTCGGCAAAATGAAATTATTTGAATGACCATTGTCCCAAAAATGAGATTTTAGCCTATTTGGTTAAAAGTTTGATAAATATTAATGTTGAATTTGTCCCTCGATGTCCTTTATTGCGTAACATAATATTTGAACCAATTTCGTTTTAAATTTGGTAAATAGAAAGTCATGAGATGACCCTTATCACGAAAACGAGATTTTAGCTTATTTTGTTACATGTTTGTTAAATATGAAGGTTGAACACGTCCCTCGATGTCCCTTGATGCGAAACATGATATGTGAACATATTTGGTTTGAATTTCGGTAAAATGAAAGTATTGAAATGACCCTTGTCGCGAAAATGAAATGTTAGCCTATGTGGTTAGAAGTTTGATAAACAGTGAGCTTGTCCCTCGATGTCCCTTGATGCGAAACATGATATGTGAACCTATTTGGTTTCATATTCGGAAAAATGAAAGTATTGGAATGACTTTGAGTTTATTGCCTATATGGTTAGAAGTTTGATAAAGGTTGAACTTGTCCCTCGATCTCCCTTGATACGAAACATGATATGTGAACCTATTTGGTTTTGTATTCGGCAAAATGAAATTATTTGAATGACCATTGTCCCAAAAATGAGATTTTAGCCTATATGGTTAAAAGTTTGATAAATATTAATGTTGAATTTGTCCCTCGATGTCCTTTATTGCGTAACATAATATTTGAACCAATTTCGTTTTAAATTTCGTAAATAGAAAGTAATGAGATGGCCCTTATCACGAAAACGAGATTTTAGCTTATATTGTTACATGTTTGTTAAATATGAAGGTTGAACATGTCCCTCGATGTCCCTTGATGCGAAACATGATATGTGAACATATTTGGTTTGAATTTCGATAAAATGAAAGTATTGAAATGACCCTTGTCGCGAAAATGAAATGTTAGCCTATGTGGTTAGAAGTTTGATAAACAGTGAGCTTGTCCCTCGATGTCCCTTGATGCGAAACATGATATGTGAACCTATTTGGTTTCATATTCGGAAAAATGAAAGTATTGGAATGACTTTGTCGCGAAAATGAGATTTTAGCCTATATGGTTAGAAGTTTGATAAAGGTTGCGCTTGTCCCTCGATCTCCCATGATACGAAACATGATATGTGAACCTATTTGGTTTTGTATTCGGCAAAATGAAATTATTTGAATGACCATTGTCCCAAAAATGAGATTTTAGCCTATATGGTTAAAAGTTTGATAAATATTAATGTTGAATTTGTCCCTCAATGTCCTTTATTGCGTAACATAATATTTGAACCAATTTCGTTTTAAATTTGGTAAACAGAAAGTCATGAGATGACCCTTATCACGAAAACGAGATTTTAGCTTATATTGTTACATGTTTGTTAAATATGAAGGTTGAACATGTCCCTCGATGTCCCTTGATGCGAAACATGATATGTGAACATATTTGGTTTGAATTTCGATAAAATGAAAGTATTGAAATGACCCTTGTCGCGAAAATGAAATGTTAGCCTATGTGGTTAGAAGTTTGATAAACAGTGAGCTTGTCCCTCGATGTCCCTTGATGCGAAACATGATATGTGAACCTATTTGGTTTCATATTCGGAAAAATGAAAGTATTGGAATGACTTTGTCGCGAAAATGAGATTTTAGCCTATATGGTTAGAAGTTTGATAAAGGTTGAGCTTGTCCCTCGATCTCCCATGATACGAAACATGATATGTGAACCTATTTGGTTTTGTATTCGGCAAAATGAAATTATTTGAATGACCATTGTCCCAAAAATGAGATTTTAGCCTATATGGTTAAAAGTTTGATAAATATTAATGTTGAATTTGTCCCTCGATGTCCTTTATTGCGTAACATAATATTTGAACCAATTTCGTTTTAAATTTGGTAAATAGAAAGTCATGAGATGACCCTTATCACGAAAACGAGATTTTAGCTTATATTGTTACATGTTTGTTAAATATGAAGGTTGAACACGTCCCTCGATGTCCCTTGATGTGAAACATGATATGTGAACATATTTGGTTTCCATTTCGGTAAAATGAAAGTATTGAAATGACCCTTGTCGCGAAAATGAAATGTTAGCCTATGTGGTTAGAAGTTTGATAAACAGTGAGCTTGTCCCTCGATGTCCCTTGATGCGAAACATGATATGTGAACCTATTTGGTTTCATATTCGGAAAAATGAAAGTATTGGAATGACTTTGAGTTTATTGCCTATATGGTTAGAAGTTTGATAAAGGTTGAACTTGTCCCTCGATCTCCCTTGATACGAAACATGATATGTGAACCTATTTGGTTTTGTATTCGGCAAAATGAAATTATTTGAATGACCATTGTCCCAAAAATGAGATTTTAGCCTATATGGTTAAAAGTTTGATAAATATTAATGTTGAATTTGTCCCTCGATGTCCTTTATTGCGTAACATAATATTTGAACCAATTTCGTTTTAAATTTAGTAAATAGAAAGTAATGAGATGGCCCTTATCACGAAAACGAGATTTTAGCTTATATTGTTACATGTTTGTTAAATATGAAGGTTGAACATGTCCCTCGATGTCCCTTGATGCGAAACATGATATGTGAACATATTTGGTTTGAATTTCGATAAAATGAAAGTATTGAAATGACCCTTGTCGCGAAAATGAAATGTTAGCCTATGTGGTTAGAAGTTTGATAAACAGTGAGCTTGTCCCTCGATGTCCCTTGATGCGAAACATGATATGTGAACCTATTTGGTTTCATATTCGGAAAAATGAAAGTATTGGAATGACTTTGTCGCGAAAATGAGATTTTAGCCTATATGGTTAGAAGTTTGATAAAGGTTGCGCTTGTCCCTCGATCTCCCATGATACGAAACATGATATGTGAACCTATTTGGTTTTGTATTCGGCAAAATGAAATTATTTGAATGACCATTGTCCCAAAAATGAGATTTTAGCCTATATGGTTAAAAGTTTGATAAATATTAATGTTGAATTTGTCCCTCGATGTCCTTTATTGCGTAACATAATATTTGAACCAATTTCGTTTTAAATTTGGTAAACAGAAAGTCATGAGATGACCCTTATCACGAAAACGAGATTTTAGCTTATATTGTTACATGTTTGTTAAATATGAAGGTTGAACACGTCCCTCGATGTCCCTTGATGCGAAACATGATATGTGAACATATTTGGTTTGAATTTCGGTAAAATGAAAGTATTGAAATGACCCTTGTCGCGAAAATGAAATGTTAGCCTATGTGGTTAGAAGTTTGATAAACAGTGAGCTTGTCCCTCGATGTCCCTTGATGCGAAACATGATATGTGAACCTATTTGGTTTCATATTCGGAAAAATGAAAGTATTGGAATGACTTTGTCGCGAAAATGAGATTTTAGCCTATATGGTTAGAAGTTTGATAAAGGTTGAGCTTGTCCCTCGATCTCCCATGATACGAAACATGATATGTGAACCTATTTGGTTTTGTATTCGGCAAAATGAAATTATTTGAATGACCATTGTCCCAAAAATGAGATTTTATCCTATATGGTTAAAAGTTTGATAAATATTAATGTTGAATTTGTCCCTCGATGTCCTTTATTGCGTAACATAATATTTGAACCAATTTCGTTTTAAATTTGGTAAACAGAAAGTCATGAGAAGACCCTTATCACGAAAACGAGATTTTAGCTTATATTGTTACATGTTTGTTAAATATGAAGGTTGAACATGTCCCTTGATGTCCCTTGATGCGAAACATGATATGTGAACATATTTAGTTTAAATTTCGGTAAAATGAAAGTATTGAAATGACCCTTGTCGCGAAAATGAAATGTTAGCCTATGTGGTTAGAAGTTTGATAAACAGTGAGCTTGTCCCTCGATGTCCCTTGATGCGAAACATGATATGTGAACCTATTTGGTTTCATATTCGGAAAAATGAAAGTATTGGAATGACTTTGTCGCGAAAATGAGATTTTAGCCTATATGGTTAGAAGTTTGATAAAGGTTGAACTTGTCCCTCGATCTCCCTTGATACGAAACATGATATGTGAACCTATTTGGTTTTGTATTCGGCAAAATGAAATTATTTGAATGACCATTGTCCCAAAAATGAGATTTTAGCCTATTTGGTTAAAAGTTTGATAAATATTAATGTTGAATTTGTCCCTCGATGTCCTTTATTGCGTAACATAATATTTGAACCAATTTCGTTTTAAATTTGGTAAATAGAAAGTCATGAGATGACCCTTATCACGAAAACGAGATTTTAGCTTATTTTGTTACATGTTTGTTAAATATGAAGGTTGAACACGTCCCTCGATGTCCCTTGATGCGAAACATGATATGTGAACATATTTGGTTTGAATTTCGGTAAAATGAAAGTATTGAAATGACCCTTGTCGCGAAAATGAAATGTTAGCCTATGTGGTTAGAAGTTTGATAAACAGTGAGCTTGTCCCTCGATGTCCCTTGATGCGAAACATGATATGTGAACCTATTTGGTTTCATATTCGGAAAAATGAAAGTATTGGAATGACTTTGAGTTTATTGCCTATATGGTTAGAAGTTTGATAAAGGTTGAACTTGTCCCTCGATCTCCCTTGATACGAAACATGATATGTGAACCTATTTGGTTTTGTATTCGGCAAAATGAAATTATTTGAATGACCATTGTCCCAAAAATGAGATTTTAGCCTATATGGTTAAAAGTTTGATAAATATTAATGTTGAATTTGTCCCTCGATGTCCTTTATTGCGTAACATAATATTTGAACCAATTTCGTTTTAAATTTCGTAAATAGAAAGTAATGAGATGGCCCTTATCACGAAAACGAGATTTTAGCTTATATTGTTACATGTTTGTTAAATATGAAGGTTGAACATGTCCCTCGATGTCCCTTGATGCGAAACATGATATGTGAACATATTTGGTTTGAATTTCGATAAAATGAAAGTATTGAAATGACCCTTGTCGCGAAAATGAAATGTTAGCCTATGTGGTTAGAAGTTTGATAAACAGTGAGCTTGTCCCTCGATGTCCCTTGATGCGAAACATGATATGTGAACCTATTTGGTTTCATATTCGGAAAAATGAAAGTATTGGAATGACTTTGTCGCGAAAATGAGATTTTAGCCTATATGGTTAGAAGTTTGATAAAGGTTGCGCTTGTCCCTCGATCTCCCATGATACGAAACATGATATGTGAACCTATTTGGTTTTGTATTCGGCAAAATGAAATTATTTGAATGACCATTGTCCCAAAAATGAGATTTTAGCCTATATGGTTAAAAGTTTGATAAATATTAATGTTGAATTTGTCCCTCGATGTCCTTTATTGCGTAACATAATATTTGAACCAATTTCGTTTTAAATTTGGTAAACAGAAAGTCATGAGATGACCCTTATCACGAAAACGAGATTTTAGCTTATATTGTTACATGTTTGTTAAATATGAAGGTTGAACATGTCCCTCGATGTCCCTTGATGCGAAACATGATATGTGAACATATTTGGTTTGAATTTCGATAAAATGAAAGTATTGAAATGACCCTTGTCGCGAAAATGAAATGTTAGCCTATGTGGTTAGAAGTTTGATAAACAGTGAGCTTGTCCCTCGATGTCCCTTGATGCGAAACATGATATGTGAACCTATTTGGTTTCATATTCGGAAAAATGAAAGTATTGGAATGACTTTGTCGCGAAAATGAGATTTTAGCCTATATGGTTAGAAGTTTGATAAAGGTTGAGCTTGTCCCTCGATCTCCCATGATACGAAACATGATATGTGAACCTATTTGGTTTTGTATTCGGCAAAATGAAATTATTTGAATGACCATTGTCCCAAAAATGAGATTTTATCCTATATGGTTAATAGTTTGATAAATATTAATGTTGAATTTGTCCCTCGATGTCCTTTATTGCGTAACATAATATTTGAACCAATTTCGTTTTAAATTTGGTAAACAGAAAGTCATGAGATGACCCTTATCACGAAAACGAGATTTTAGCTTATATTGTTACATGTTTGTTAAATATGAAGGTTGAACATGTCCCTCGATGTCCCTTGATGCGAAACATGATATGTGAACATATTTGGTTTAAATTTCGGTAAAATGAAAGTATTGAAATGACCCTTGTCGCGAAAATGAAATGTTAGCCTATGTGGTTAGAAGTTTGATAAACAGTGAGCTTGTCCCTCGATGTCCCTTGATGCGAAACATGATATGTGAACCTATTTGGTTTCATATTCGGAAAAATGAAAGTATTGGAATGACTTTGTCGCGAAAATGAGATTTTAGCCTATATGGTTAGAAGTTTGATAAAGGTTGAACTTGTCCCTCGATCTCCCTTGATACGAAACATGATATGTGAACCTATTTGGTTTTGTATTCGGCAAAATGAAATTATTTGAATGACCATTGTCCCAAAAATGAGATTTTAGCCTATATGGTTAAAAGTTTGATAAATATTAATGTTGAATTTGTCCCTCGATGTCCTTTATTGCGTAACATAATATTTGAACCAATTTCGTTTTAAATTTGGTAAATAGAAAGTCATGAGATGACCCTTATCACGAAAACGAGATTTTAGCTTATATTGTTACATGTTTGTTAAATATGAAGGTTGAACACGTCCCTCGATGTCCCTTGATGTGAAACATGATATGTGAACATATTTGGTTTCCATTTCGGTAAAATGAAAGTATTGAAATGACCCTTGTCGCGAAAATGAAATGTTAGCTTATGTGGTTAGAAGTTTGATAAACAGTGAGCTTGTCCCTCGATGTCCCTTGATGCGAAACATGATATGTGAACCTATTTGGTTTCATATTCGGAAAAATGAAAGTATTGGAATGACTTTGAGTTTATTGCCTATATGGTTAGAAGTTTGATAAAGGTTGAACTTGTCCCTCGATCTCCCTTGATACGAAACATGATATGTGAACCTATTTGGTTTTGTATTCGGCAAAATGAAATTATTTGAATGACCATTGTCCCAAAAATGAGATTTTAGCCTATATGGTTAAAAGTTTGATAAATATTAATGTTGAATTTGTCCCTCGATGTCCTTTATTGCGTAACATAATATTTGAACCAATTTCGTTTTAAATTTAGTAAATAGAAAGTAATGAGATGGCCCTTATCACGAAAACGAGATTTTAGCTTATATTGTTACATGTTTGTTAAATATGAAGGTTGAACATGTCCCTCGATGTCCCTTGATGCGAAACATGATATGTGAACATATTTGGTTTGAATTTCGATAAAATGAAAGTATTGAAATGACCCTTGTCGCGAAAATGAAATGTTAGCCTATGTGGTTAGAAGTTTGATAAACAGTGAGCTTGTCCCTCGATGTCCCTTGATGCGAAACATGATATGTGAACCTATTTGGTTTCATATTCGGAAAAATGAAAGTATTGGAATGACTTTGTCGCGAAAATGAGATTTTAGCCTATATGGTTAGAAGTTTGATAAAGGTTGCGCTTGTCCCTCGATCTCCCATGATACGAAACATGATATGTGAACCTATTTGGTTTTGTATTCGGCAAAATGAAATTATTTGAATGACCATTGTCCCAACAATGAGATTTTAGCCTATATGGTTAAAAGTTTGATAAATATTAATGTTGAATTTGTCCCTCGATGTCCTTTATTGCGTAACATAATATTTGAACCAATTTCGTTTTAAATTTGGTAAACAGAAAGTCATGAGATGACCCTTATCACGAAAACGAGATTTTAGCTTATATTGTTACATGTTTGTTAAATATGAAGGTTGAACACGTCCCTCGATGTCCCTTGATGCGAAACATGATATGTGAACATATTTGGTTTGAATTTCGGTAAAATGAAAGTATTGAAATGACCCTTGTCGCGAAAATGAAATGTTAGCCTATGTGGTTAGAAGTTTGATAAACAGTGAGCTTGTCCCTCGATGTCCCTTGATGCGAAACATGATATGTGAACCTATTTGGTTTCATATTCGGAAAAATGAAAGTATTGGAATGACTTTGTCGCGAAAATGAGATTTTAGCCTATATGGTTAGAAGTTTGATAAAGGTTGAGCTTGTCCCTCGATCTCCCTTGATACGAAACATGATATGTGAACCTATTTGGTTTTGTATTCGGCAAAATGAAATTATTTGAATGACCATTGTCCCAAAAATGAGATCTTAGCCTATATGGTTAAAAGTTTGATAAATATTAATGTTGAATTTGTCCCTCAATGTCCTTTATTGCGTAACATAATATTTGAACCAATTTCGTTTTAAATTTGGTAAATAGAAAGTCATGAGATGACCCTTATCACGAAAACGAAATTTTAGCTTATATTGTTACATGTTTGTTAAATATGAAGGTTGAACACGTCCCTCGATGTCCCTTGATGCGAAACATGATATGTGAACATATTTGGTTTGAATTTCGGTAAAATGAAAGTATTGAAATGACCCTTGTCGCGAAAATGAAATGTTAGCCTATGTGGTTAGAAGTTTGATAAACAGTGAGCTTGTCCCTCGATGTCCCTTGATGCGAAACATGATATGTGAACCTATTTGGTTTCATATTCGGAAAAATGAAAGTATTGGAATGACTTTGTCGCGAAAATGAGATTTTAGCCTATATGGTTAGAAGTTTGATAAAGGTTGAACTTGTCCCTCGATCTCCCTTGATACGAAACATGATATGTGAACCTATTTGGTTTTGTATTCGGCAAAATGAAATTATTTGAATGACCATTGTCCCAAAAATGAGATTTTAGCCTATATGGTTAAAAGTTTGATAAATATTAATGTTGAATTTGTCCCTCGATGTCCTTTATTGCGTAACATAATATTTGAACCAATTTCGTTTTAAATTTGGTAAATAGAAAGTCATGAGATGACCCTTATCACGAAAACGAGATTTTAGCTTATATTGTTACATGTTTGTTAAATATGAAGGTTGAACACGTCCCTCGATGTCCCTTGATGTGAAACATGATATGTGAACATATTTGGTTTGAATTTCGGTAAAATGAAAGTATTGAAATGACCCTTGTCGCGAAAATGAAATGTTAGCCTATGTGGTTAGAAGTTTGATAAACAGTGAGCTTGTCCCTCGATGTCCCTTGATGCGAAACATGATATGTGAACCTATTTGGTTTCATATTCGGAAAAATGAAAGTATTGGAATGACTTTGAGTTTATTGCCTATATGGTTAGAAGTTTGATAAAGGTTGAACTTGTCCCTCGATCTCCCTTGATACGAAACATGATATGTGAACCTATTTGGTTTTGTATTCGGCAAAATGAAATTATTTGAATGACCATTGTCCCAAAAATGAGATTTTAGCCTATATGGTTAAAAGTTTGATAAATATTAATGTTGAATTTGTCCCTCGATGTCCTTTATTGCGTAACATAATATTTGAACCAATTTCGTTTTAAATTTAGTAAATAGAAAGTAATGAGATGGCCCTTATCACGAAAACGAGATTTTAGCTTATATTGTTACATGTTTGTTAAATATGAAGGTTGAACATGTCCCTCGATGTCCCTTGATGCGAAACATGATATGTGAACATATTTGGTTTGAATTTCGATAAAATGAAAGTATTGAAATGACCCTTGTCGCGAAAATGAAATGTTAGCCTATGTGGTTAGAAGTTTGATAAACAGTGAGCTTGTCCCTCGATGTCCCTTGATGCGAAACATGATATGTGAACCTATTTGGTTTCATATTCGGAAAAATGAAAGTATTGGAATGACTTTGTCGCGAAAATGAGATTTTAGCCTATATGGTTAGAAGTTTGATAAAGGTTGCGCTTGTCCCTCGATCTCCCATGATACGAAACATGATATGTGAACCTATTTGGTTTTGTATTCGGCAAAATGAAATTATTTGAATGACCATTGTCCCAAAAATGAGATTTTAGCCTATATGGTTAAAAGTTTGATAAATATTAATGTTGAATTTGTCCCTCGATGTCCTTTATTGCGTAACATAATATTTGAACCAATTTCGTTTTAAATTTGGTAAACAGAAAGTCATGAGATGACCCTTATCACGAAAACGAGATTTTAGCTTATATTGTTACATGTTTGTTAAATATGAAGGTTGAACACGTCCCTCGATGTCCCTTGATGCGAAACATGATATGTGAACATATTTGGTTTGAATTTCGGTAAAATGAAAGTATTGAAATGACCCTTGTCGCGAAAATGAAATGTTAGCCTATGTGGTTAGAAGTTTGATAAACAGTGAGCTTGTCCCTCGATGTCCCTTGATGCGAAACATGATATGTGAACCTATTTGGTTTCATATTCGGAAAAATGAAAGTATTGGAATGACTTTGTCGCGAAAATGAGATTTTAGCCTATATGGTTAGAAGTTTGATAAAGGTTGAACTTGTCCCTCGATCTCCCTTGATACGAAACATGATATGTGAACCTATTTGGTTTTGTATTCGGCAAAATGAAATTATTTGAATGACCATTGTCCCAAAAATGAGATTTTAGCCTATATGGTTAAAAGTTTGATAAATATTAATGTTGAATTTGTCCCTCAATGTCCTTTATTGCGTAACATAATATTTGAACCAATTTCGTTTTAAATTTGGTAAATAGAAAGTCATGAGATGACCCTTATCACGAAAACGAAATTTTAGCTTATATTGTTACATGTTTGTTAAATATGAAGGTTGAACACGTCCCTCGATGTCCCTTGATGCGAAACATGATATGTGAACATATTTGGTTTGAATTTCGGTAAAATGAAAGTATTGAAATGACCCTTGTCGCGAAAATGAAATGTTAGCCTATGTGGTTAGAAGTTTGATAAACAGTGAGCTTGTCCCTCGATGTCCCTTGATGCGAAACATGATATGTGAACCTATTTGGTTTCATATTCGGAAAAATGAAAGTATTGGAATGACTTTGTCGCGAAAATGAGATTTTAGCCTATATGGTTAGAAGTTTGATAAAGGTTGAACTTGTCCCTCGATCTCCCTTGATACGAAACATGATATGTGAACCTATTTGGTTTTGTATTCGGCAAAATGAAATTATTTGAATGACCATTGTCCCAAAAATGAGATTTTAGCCTATATGGTTAAAAGTTTGATAAATATTAATGTTGAATTTGTCCCTCGATGTCCTTTATTGCGTAACATAATATTTGAACCAATTTCGTTTTAAATTTGGTAAATAGAAAGTCATGAGATGACCCTTATCACGAAAACGAGATTTTAGCTTATATTGTTACATGTTTGTTAAATATGAAGGTTGAACACGTCCCTCGATGTCCCTTGATGTGAAACATGATATGTGAACATATTTGGTTTGAATTTCGGTAAAATGAAAGTATTGAAATGACCCTTGTCGCGAAAATGAAATGTTAGCCTATGTGGTTAGAAGTTTGATAAACAGTGAGCTTGTCCCTCGATGTCCCTTGATGCGAAACATGATATGTGAACCTATTTGGTTTCATATTCGGAAAAATGAAAGTATTGGAATGACTTTGAGTTTATTGCCTATATGGTTAGAAGTTTGATAAAGGTTGAACTTGTCCCTCGATCTCCCTTGATACGAAACATGATATGTGAACCTATTTGGTTTTGTATTCGGCAAAATGAAATTATTTGAATGACCATTGTCCCAAAAATGAGATTTTAGTCTATATGGTTAAAAGTTTGATAAATATTAATGTTGAATTTGTCCCTCGATGTCCTTTATTGCGTAACATAATATTTGAACCAATTTCGTTTTAAATTTAGTAAATAGAAAGTAATGAGATGGCCCTTATCACGAAAACGAGATTTTAGCTTATATTGTTACATGTTTGTTAAATATGAAGGTTGAACATGTCCCTCGATGTCCCTTGATGCGAAACATGATATGTGAACATATTTGGTTTGAATTTCGATAAAATGAAAGTATTGAAATGACCCTTGTCGCGAAAATGAAATGTTAGCCTATGTGGTTAGAAGTTTGATAAACAGTGAGCTTGTCCCTCGATGTCCCTTGATGCGAAACATGATATGTGAACCTATTTGGTTTAATATTCGGAAAAATGAAAGTATTGGAATGACTTTGTCGCGAAAATGAGATTTTAGCCTATATGGTTAGAAGTTTGATAAAGGTTGCGCTTGTCCCTCGATCTCCCATGATACGAAACATGATATGTGAACCTATTTGGTTTTGTATTCGGCAAAATGAAATTATTTGAATGACCATTGTCCCAAAAATGAGATTTTAGCCTATATGGTTAAAAGTTTGATAAATATTAATGTTGAATTTGTCCCTCGATGTCCTTTATTGCGTAACATAATATTTGAACCAATTTCGTTTTAAATTTGGTAAACAGAAAGTCATGAGATGACCCTTATCACGAAAACGAGATTTTAGCTTATATTGTTACATGTTTGTTAAATATGAAGGTTGAACATGTGCCTCGATGTCCCTTGATGCGAAACATGATATGTGAACATATTTGGTTTAAATTTCGGTAAAATGAAAGTATTGAAATGACCCTTGTCGCGAAAATGAAATGTTAGCCTATGTGGTTAGAAGTTTGATAAACAGTGAGCTTGTCCCTCGATGTCCCTTGATGCGAAACATGATATGTGAACCTATTTGGTTTCATATTCGGAAAAATGAAAGTATTGGAATGACTTTGTCGCGAAAATGAGATTTTAGCCTATATGGTTAGAAGTTTGATAAAGGTTGAGCTTGTCCCTCGATCTCCCATGATACGAAACATGATATGTGAACCTATTTGGTTTTGTATTCGGAAAAATGAAAGTATTGGAATGACTTTGAGTTTATTGCCTATATGGTTAGAAGTTTGATAAAGGTTGAACTTGTCCCTCGATCTCCCTTGATACGAAACATGATATGTGAACCTATTTGGTTTTGTATTCGGCAAAATGAAATTATTTGAATGACCATTGTCCCAAAAATGAGATTTTAGCCTATATGGTTAAAAGTTTGATAAATATTAATGTTGAATTTGTCCCTCGATGTCCTTTATTGCGTAACATAATATTTGAACCAATTTCGTTTTAAATTTAGTAAATAGAAAGTAATGAGATGGCCCTTATCACGAAAACGAGATTTTAGCTTATATTGTTACATGTTTGTTAAATATGAAGGTTGAACATGTCCCTCGATGTCCCTTGATGCGAAACATGATATGTGAACATATTTGGTTTGAATTTCGATAAAATGAAAGTATTGAAATGACCCTTGTCGCGAAAATGAAATGTTAGCCTATGTGGTTAGAAGTTTGATAAACAGTGAGCTTGTCCCTCGATGTCCCTTGATGCGAAACATGATATGTGAACCTATTTGGTTTCATATTCGGAAAAATGAAAGTATTGGAATGACTTTGAGTTTATTGCCTATATGGTTAGAAGTTTGATAAAGGTTGAACTTGTCCCTCGATCTCCCTTGATACGAAACATGATATGTGAACCTATTTGGTTTTGTATTCGGCAAAATGAAATTATTTGAATGACCATTGTCCCAAAAATGAGATTTTAGCCTATATGGTTAAAAGTTTGATAAATATTAATGTTGAATTTGTCCCTCGATGTCCTTTATTGCGTAACATAATATTTGAACCAATTTCGTTTTAAATTTCGTAAATAGAAAGTAATGAGATGGCCCTTATCACGAAAACGAGATTTTAGCTTATATTGTTACATGTTTGTTAAATATGAAGGTTGAACATGTCCCTCGATGTCCCTTGATGCGAAACATGATATGTGAACATATTTGGTTTGAATTTCGATAAAATGAAAGTATTGAAATGACCCTTGTCGCGAAAATGAAATGTTAGCCTATGTGGTTAGAAGTTTGATAAACAGTGAGCTTGTCCCTCGATGTCCCTTGATGCGAAACATGATATGTGAACCTATTTGGTTTCATATTCGGAAAAATGAAAGTATTGGAATGACTTTGAGTTTATTGCCTATATGGTTAGAAGTTTGAGAAAGGTTGAACTTGTCCCTCGATCTCCCTTGATACGAAACATGATATGTGAACCTATTTGGTTTTGTATTCGGCAAAATGAAATTATTTGAATGACCATTGTCCCAAAAATGAGATTTTAGCCTATATGGTTAAACGTTTGATAAATATTAATGTTGAATTTGTCCCTCGATGTCCTTTATTGCGTAACATAATATTTGAACCAATTTCGTTTTAAATTTCGTAAATAGAAAGTAATGAGATGGCCCTTATCACGAAAACGAGATTTTAGCTTATATTGTTACATGTTTGTTAAATATGAAGGTTGAACATGTCCCTCGATGTCCCTTGATGCGAAACATGATATGTGAACATATTTGGTTTGAATTTCGATAAAATGAAAGTATTGAAATGACCCTTGTCGCGAAAATGAAATGTTAGCCTATGTGGTTAGAAGTTTGATAAACAGTGAGCTTGTCCCTCGATGTCCCTTGATGCGAAACATGATATGTGAACCTATTTGGTTTCATATTCGGAAAAATGAAAGTATTGGAATGACTTTGTCGCGAAAATGAGATTTTAGCCTATATGGTTAGAAGTTTGATAAAGGTTGCGCTTGTCCCTCGATCTCCCATGATACGAAACATGATATGTGAACCTATTTGGTTTTGTATTCGGCAAAATGAAATTATTTGAATGACCATTGTCCCAAAAATGAGATTTTAGCCTATATGGTTAAAAGTTTGATAAATATTAATGTTGAATTTGTCCCTCGATGTCCTTTATTGCGTAACATAATATTTGAACCAATTTCGTTTTAAATTTGGTAAACAGAAAGTCATGAGATGACCCTTATCACGAAAACGAGATTTTAGCTTATATTGTTACATGTTTGTTAAATATGAAGGTTGAACATGTCCCTCGATGTCCCTTGATGCGAAACATGATATGTGAACATATTTGGTTTGAATTTCGATAAAATGAAAGTATTGAAATGACCCTTGTCGCGAAAATGAAATGTTAGCCTATGTGGTTAGAAGTTTGATAAACAGTGAGCTTGTCCCTCGATGTCCCTTGATGCGAAACATGATATGTGAACCTATTTGGTTTCATATTCGGAAAAATGAAAGTATTGGAATGACTTTGTCGCGAAAATGAGATTTTAGCCTATATGGTTAGAAGTTTGATAAAGGTTGAGCTTGTCCCTCGATCTCCCATGATACGAAACATGATATGTGAACCTATTTGGTTTTGTATTCGGCAAAATGAAATTATTTGAATGACCATTGTCCCAAAAATGAGATTTTATCCTATATGGTTAATAGTTTGATAAATATTAATGTTGAATTTGTCCCTCGATGTCCTTTATTGCGTAACATAATATTTGAACCAATTTCGTTTTAAATTTGGTAAACAGAAAGTCATGAGATGACCCTTATCACGAAAACGAGATTTTAGCTTATATTGTTACATGTTTGTTAAATATGAAGGTTGAACATGTCCCTCGATGTCCCTTGATGCGAAACATGATATGTGAACATATTTGGTTTAAATTTCGGTAAAATGAAAGTATTGAAATGACCCTTGTCGCGAAAATGAAATGTTAGCCTATGTGGTTAGAAGTTTGATAAACAGTGAGCTTGTCCCTCGATGTCCCTTGATGCGAAACATGATATGTGAACCTATTTGGTTTCATATTCGGAAAAATGAAAGTATTGGAATGACTTTGTCGCGAAAATGAGATTTTAGCCTATATGGTTAGAAGTTTGATAAAGGTTGAACTTGTCCCTCGATCTCCCTTGATACGAAACATGATATGTGAACCTATTTGGTTTTGTATTCGGCAAAATGAAATTATTTGAATGACCATTGTCCCAAAAATGAGATTTTAGCCTATATGGTTAAAAGTTTGATAAATATTAATGTTGAATTTGTCCCTCGATGTCCTTTATTGCGTAACATAATATTTGAACCAATTTCGTTTTAAATTTGGTAAACAGAAAGTCATGAGATGACCCTTATCACGAAAACGAGATTTTAGCTTATATTGTTACATGTTTGTTAAATATGAAGGTTGAACATGTCCCTCGATGTCCCTTGATGCGAAACATGATATGTGAACATATTTGGTTTGAATTTCGATAAAATGAAAGTATTGAAATGACCCTTGTCGCGAAAATGAAATGTTAGCCTATGTGGTTAGAAGTTTGATAAACAGTGAGCTTGTCCCTCGATGTCCCTTGATGCGAAACATGATATGTGAACCTATTTGGTTTCATATTCGGAAAAATGAAAGTATTGGAATGACTTTGTCGCGAAAATGAGATTTTAGCCTATATGGTTAGAAGTTTGATAAAGGTTGAGCTTGTCCCTCGATCTCCCATGATACGAAACATGATATGTGAACCTATTTGGTTTTGTATTCGGCAAAATGAAATTATTTGAATGACCATTGTCCCAAAAATGAGATTTTATCCTATATGGTTAATAGTTTGATAAATATTAATGTTGAATTTGTCCCTCGATGTCCTTTATTGCGTAACATAATATTTGAACCAATTTCGTTTTAAATTTGGTAAACAGAAAGTCATGAGATGACCCTTATCACGAAAACGAGATTTTAGCTTATATTGTTACATGTTTGTTAAATATGAAGGTTGAACATGTCCCTCGATGTCCCTTGATGCGAAACATGATATGTGAACATATTTGGTTTAAATTTCGGTAAAATGAAAGTATTGAAATGACCCTTGTCGCGAAAATGAAATGTTAGCCTATGTGGTTAGAAGTTTGATAAACAGTGAGCTTGTCCCTCGATGTCCCTTGATGCGAAACATGATATGTGAACCTATTTGGTTTCATATTCGGAAAAATGAAAGTATTGGAATGACTTTGTCGCGAAAATGAGATTTTAGCCTATATGGTTAGAAGTTTGATAAAGGTTGAACTTGTCCCTCGATCTCCCTTGATACGAAACATGATATGTGAACCTATTTGGTTTTGTATTCGGCAAAATGAAATTATTTGAATGACCATTGTCCCAAAAATGAGATTTTAGCCTATATGGTTAAAAGTTTGATAAATATTAATGTTGAATTTGTCCCTCGATGTCCTTTATTGCGTAACATAATATTTGAACCAATTTCGTTTTAAATTTGGTAAATAGAAAGTCATGAGATGACCCTTATCACGAAAACGAGATTTTAGCTTATATTGTTACATGTTTGTTAAATATGAAGGTTGAACACGTCCCTCGATGTCCCTTGATGTGAAACATGATATGTGAACATATTTGGTTTGAATTTCGGTAAAATGAAAGTATTGAAATGACCCTTGTCGCGAAAATGAAATGTTAGCCTATGTGGTTAGAAGTTTGATAAACAGTGAGCTTGTCCCTCGATGTCCCTTGATGCGAAACATGATATGTGAACCTATTTGGTTTCATATTCGGAAAAATGAAAGTATTGGAATGACTTTGAGTTTATTGCCTATATGGTTAGAAGTTTGATAAAGGTTGAACTTGTCCCTCGATCTCCCTTGATACGAAACATGATATGTGAACCTATTTGGTTTTGTATTCGGCAAAATGAAATTATTTGAATGACCATTGTCCCAAAAATGAGATTTTAGCCTATATGGTTAAAAGTTTGATAAATATTAATGTTGAATTTGTCCCTCGATGTCCTTTATTGCGTAACATAATATTTGAACCAATTTCGTTTTAAATTTAGTAAATAGAAAGTAATGAGATGGCCCTTATCACGAAAACGAGATTTTAGCTTATATTGTTACATGTTTGTTAAATATGAAGGTTAAACATGTCCCTCGATGTCCCTTGATGCGAAACATGATATGTGAACATATTTGGTTTGAATTTCGATAAAATGAAAGTATTGAAATGACCCTTGTCGCGAAAATGAAATGTTAGCCTATGTGGTTAGAAGTTTGATAAACAGTGAGCTTGTCCCTCGATGTCCCTTGATGCGAAACATGATATGTGAACCTATTTGGTTTCATATTCGGAAAAATGAAAGTATTGGAATGACTTTGTCGCGAAAATGAGATTTTAGCCTATATGGTTAGAAGTTTGATAAAGGTTGCGCTTGTCCCTCGATCTCCCATGATACGAAACATGATATGTGAACCTATTTGGTTTTGTATTCGGCAAAATGAAATTATTTGAATGACCATTGTCCCAAAAATGAGATTTTAGCCTATATGGTTAAAAGTTTGATAAATATTAATGTTGAATTTGTCCCTCGATGTCCTTTATTGCGTAACATAATATTTGAACCAATTTCGTTTTAAATTTGGTAAACAGAAAGTCATGAGATGACCCTTATCACGAAAACGAGATTTTAGCTTATATTGTTACATGTTTGTTAAATATGAAGGTTGAACACGTCCCTCGATGTCCCTTGATGCGAAACATGATATGTGAACATATTTGGTTTGAATTTCGGTAAAATGAAAGTATTGAAATGACCCTTGTCGCGAAAATGAAATGTTAGCCTATGTGGTTAGAAGTTTGATAAACAGTGAGCTTGTCCCTCGATGTCCCTTGATGCGAAACATGATATGTGAACCTATTTGGTTTCATATTCGGAAAAATGAAAGTATTGGAATGACTTTGTCGCGAAAATGAGATTTTAGCCTATATGGTTAGAAGTTTGATAAAGGTTGAACTTGTCCCTCGATCTCCCTTGATACGAAACATGATATGTGAACCTATTTGGTTTTGTATTCGGCAAAATGAAATTATTTGAATGACCATTGTCCCAAAAATGAGATTTTAGCCTATATGGTTAAAAGTTTGATAAATATTAATGTTGAATTTGTCCCTCGATGTCCTTTATTGCGTAACATAATATTTGAACCAATTTCGTTTTAAATTTGGTAAATAGAAAGTCATGAGATGACCCTTATCACGAAAACGAGATTTTAGCTTATATTGTTACATGTTTGTTAAATATGAAGGTTGAACACGTCCCTCGATGTCCCTTGATGCGAAACATGATATGTGAACATATTTGGTTTGAATTTCGGTAAAATGAAAGTATTGAAATGACCATTGTCGCGAAAATGAAATGTTAGCCTATGTGGTTAGAAGTTTGATAAACAGTGAGCTTGTCCCTCGATGTCCCTTGATGCGAAACATGATATGTGAACCTATTTGGTTTCATATTCGGAAAAATGAAAGTATTGGAATGACTTTGTCGCGAAAATGAGATTTTAGCCTATATGGTTAGAAGTTTGATAAAGGTTGAACTTGTCCCTCGATCTCCCTTGATACGAAACATGATATGTGAACCTATTTGGTTTTGTATTCGGCAAAATGAAATTATTTGAATGACCATTGTCCCAAAAATGAGATTTTAGCCTATATGGTTAAAAGTTTGATAAATATTAATGTTGAATTTGTCCCTCGATGTCCTTTATTGCGTAACATAATATTTGAACCAATTTCGTTTTAAATTTGGTAAATAGAAAGTCATGAGATGACCCTTATCACGAAAACGAGATTTTAGCTTATATTGTTACATGTTTGTTAAATATGAAGGTTGAACACGTCCCTCGATGTCCCTTGATGTGAAACATGATATGTGAACATATTTGGTTTGAATTTCGGTAAAATGAAAGTATTGAAATGACCCTTGTCGTGAAAATGAAATGTTAGCCTATGTGGTTAGAAGTTTGATAAACAGTGAGCTTGTCCCTCGATGTCCCTTGATGCGAAACATGATATGTGAACCTATTTGGTTTCATATTCGGAAAAATGAAAGTATTGGAATGACTTTGAGTTTATTGCCTATATGGTTAGAAGTTTGATAAAGGTTGAACTTGTCCCTCGATCTCCCTTGATACGAAACATGATATGTGAACCTATTTGGTTTTGTATTCGGCAAAATGAAATTATTTGAATGACCATTGTCCCAAAAATGAGATTTTAGCCTATATGGTTAAAAGTTTGATAAATATTAATGTTGAATTTGTCCCTCGATGTCCTTTATTGCGTAACATAATATTTGAACCAATTTCGTTTTAAATTTAGTAAATAGAAAGTAATGAGGTGGCCCTTATCACGAAAACGAGATTTTAGCTTATATTGTTACATGTTTGTTAAATATGAAGGTTGAACATGTCCCTCGATGTCCCTTGATGCGAAACATGATATGTGAACATATTTGGTTTGAATTTCGATAAAATGAAAGTATTGAAATGACCCTTGTCGCGAATAAGAAATGTTAGCCTATGTGGTTAGAAGTTTGATAAACAGTGAGCTTGTCCCTCGATGTCCCTTGATGCGAAACATGATATGTGAACCTATTTGGTTTAATATTCGGAAAAATGAAAGTATTGGAATGACTTTGTCGCGAAAATGAGATTTTAGCCTATATGGTTAGAAGTTTGATAAAGGTTGCGCTTGTCCCTCGATCTCCCATGATACGAAACATGATATGTGAACCTATTTGGTTTTGTATTCGGCAAAATGAAATTATTTGAATGACCATTGTCCCAAAAATGAGATTTTAGCCTATATGGTTAAAAGTTTGATAAATATTAATGTTGAATTTGTCCCTCGATGTCCTTTATTGCGTAACATAATATTTGAACCAATTTCGTTTTAAATTTGGTAAACAGAAAGTCATGAGATGACCCTTATCACGAAAACGAGATTTTAGCTTATATTGTTACATATTTGTTAAATATGAAGGTTGAACATGTCCCTCGATGTCCCTTGATGCGAAACATGATATGTGAACATATTTGGTTTAAATTTCGGTAAAATGAAAGTATTGAAATGACCCTTGTCGCGAAAATGAAATGTTAGCCTATGTGGTTAGAAGTTTGATAAACAGTGAGCTTGTCCCTCGATGTCCCTTGATGCGAAACATGATATGTGAACCTATTTGGTTTCATATTCGGAAAAATGAAAGTATTGGAATGACTTTGAGTTTATTGCCTATATGGTTAGAAGTTTGATAAAGGTTGAACTTGTCCCTCGATCTCCCTTGATACGAAACATGATATGTGAACCTATTTGGTTTTGTATTCGGCAAAATGAAATTATTTGAATGACCATTGTCCCAAAAATGAGATTTTAGCCTATATGGTTAAAAGTTTGATAAATATTAATGTTGAATTTGTCCCTCGATGTCCTTTATTGCGTAACATAATATTTGAACCAATTTCGTTTTAAATTTGGTAAACAGAAAGTCATGAGATGACCCTTATCACGAAAACGAGATTTTAGCTTATATTGTTACATGTTTGTTAAATATGAAGGTTGAACATGTCCCTCGATGTCCCTTGATGCGAAACATGATATGTGAACATATTTGGTTTAAATTTCGGTAAAATGAAAGTATTGAAATGACCCTTGTCGCGAAAATGAAATGTTAGCCTATGTGGTTAGAAGTTTGATAAACAGTGAGCTTGTCCCTCGATGTCCCTTGATGCGAAACATGATATGTGAACCTATTTGGTTTCATATTCGGAAAAATGAAAGTATTGGAATGACTTTGAGTTTATTGCCTATATGGTTAGAAGTTTGATAAAGGTTGAACTTGTCCCTCGATCTCCCTTGATACGAAACATGATATGTGAACCTATTTGGTTTTGTATTCGGCAAAATGAAATTATTTGAATGACCATTGTCCCAAAAATGAGATTTTAGCCTATATGGTTAAAAGTTTGATAAATATTAATGTTGAATTTGTCCCTCGATGTCCTTTATTGCGTAACATAATATTTGAACCAATTTCGTTTTAAATTTAGTAAATAGAAAGTAATGAGATGGCCCTTATCACGAAAACGAGATTTTAGCTTATATTGTTACATGTTTGTTAAATATGAAGGTTGAACATGTCCCTCGATGTCCCTTGATGCGAAACATGATATGTGAACATATTTGGTTTGAATTTCGATAAAATGAAAGTATTGAAATGACCCTTGTCGCGAAAATGAAATGTTAGCCTATGTGGTTAGAAGTTTGATAAACAGTGAGCTTGTCCCTCGATGTCCCTTGATGCGAAACATGATATGTGAACCTATTTGGTTTAATATTCGGAAAAATGAAAGTATTGGAATGACTTTGTCGCGAAAATGAGATTTTAGCCTATATGGTTAGAAGTTTGATAAAGGTTGCGCTTGTCCCTCGATCTCCCATGATACGAAACATGATATGTGAACCTATTTGGTTTTGTATTCGGCAAAATGAAATTATTTGAATGACCATTGTCCCAAAAATGAGATTTTAGCCTATATGGTTAAAAGTTTGATAAATATTAATGTTGAATTTGTCCCTCGATGTCCTTTATTGCGTAACATAATATTTGAACCAATTTCGTTTTAAATTTGGTAAACAGAAAGTCATGAGATGACCCTTATCACGAAAACGAGATTTTAGCTTATATTGTTACATGTTTGTTAAATATGAAGGTTGAACATGTCCCTCGATGTCCCTTGATGCGAAACATGATATGTGAACATATTTGGTTTAAATTTCGGTAAAATGAAAGTATTGAAATGACCCTTGTCGCGAAAATGAAATGTTAGCCTATGTGGTTAGAAGTTTGATAAACAGTGATCTTGTCCCTCGATGTCCCTTGATGCGAAACATGATATGTGAACCTATTTGGTTTCATATTCGGAAAAATGAAAGTATTGGAATGACTTTGTCGCGAAAATGAGATTTTAGCCTATATGGTTAGAAGTTTGATAAAGGTTGAACTTGTCCCTCGATCTCCCTTGATACGAAACATGATATGTGAACCTATTTGGTTTTGTATTCGGCAAAATGAAATTATTTGAATGACCATTGTCCCAAAAATGAGATTTTAGCCTATATGGTTAAAAGTTTGATAAATATTAATGTTGAATTTGTCCCTCGATGTCCTTTATTGCATAACATAATATTTGAACCAATTTCGTTTTAAATTTGGTAAATAGAAAGTCATGAGATGACCCTTATCACGAAAACGAGATTTTAGCTTATATTGTTACATGTTTGTTAAATATGAAGGTTGAACACGTCCCTCGATGTCCCTTGATGTGAAACATGATATGTGAACATATTTGGTTTGAATTTCGGTAAAATGAAAGTATTGAAATGACCCTTGTCGCGAAAATGAAATGTTAGCCTATGTGGTTAGAAGTTTGATAAACAGTGAGCTTGTCCCTCGATGTCCCTTGATGCGAAACATGATATGTGAACCTATTTGGTTTCATATTCGGAAAAATGAAAGTATTGGA
The DNA here is from genome assembly GCF_051527215.1 of Medicago sativa. Taxonomy (NCBI): domain Eukaryota; kingdom Viridiplantae; phylum Streptophyta; class Magnoliopsida; order Fabales; family Fabaceae; genus Medicago; species Medicago sativa. The sequence continues at coordinate 47,363,218 of NC_140754.1, read as the reverse complement.
ATGACTTTGAGTTTATTGCCTATATGGTTAGAAGTTTGATAAAGGTTGAACTTGTCCCTCGATCTCCCTTGATACGAAACATGATATGTGAACCTATTTGGTTTTGTATTCGGCAAAATGAAATTATTTGAATGACCATTGTCCCAAAAATGAGATTTTAGCCTATATGGTTAAAAGTTTGATAAATATTAATGTTGAATTTGTCCCTCGATGTCCTTTATTGCGTAACATAATATTTGAACCAATTTCGTTTTAAATTTAGTAAATAGAAAGTAATGAGATGGCCCTTATCACGAAAATGAGATTTTAGCTTATATTGTTACATGTTTGTTAAATATGAAGGTTGAACATGTCCCTCGATGTCCCTTGATGCGAAACATGATATGTGAACATATTTGGTTTGAATTTCGATAAAATGAAAGTATTGAAATGACCCTTGTCGCGAAAATGAAATGTTAGCCTATGTGGTTAGAAGTTTGATAAACAGTGAGCTTGTCCCTCGATGTCCCTTGATGCGAAACATGATATGTGAACCTATTTGGTTTCATATTCGGAAAAATGAAAGTATTGGAATGACTTTGTCGCGAAAATGAGATTTTAGCCTATATGGTTAGAAGTTTGATAAAGGTTGCGCTTGTCCCTCGATCTCCCATGATACGAAACATGATATGTGAACCTATTTGGTTTTGTATTCGGCAAAATGAAATTATTTGAATGACCATTGTCCCAAAAATGAGATTTTAGCCTATATGGTTAAAAGTTTGATAAATATTAATGTTGAATTTGTCCCTCGATGTCCTTTATTGCGTAACATAATATTTGAACCAATTTCGTTTTAAATTTGGTAAACAGAAAGTCATGAGATGACCCTTTAAATGGGCTTGCTTGCTGCCCATTTTGATGTTTTTTATTTTTATGTTGTAATAAAAGTGTAAGGGACCAATTCTGGTCAAAAACACTAAGTTTGAATTTCTAGTGTGTTTTATCCATTTTAAAGCTTGATAAAGCTTTAAATGGCGTGCTTGCCTTATTTTAAAAAGAAAATAATATGTTGAATCAAGTATAGTGAAAAGAAATCAAGAACATTAATGGGAGGGAGAAAAATAGCACATGACATGAAAGGAAAGAAGGAAGTGGTGCTGCCACACATTAAAGCACAATGAATTGTTTTCTTTCAGCCCATTCATTGAAGAAATCAATTGGAGACGTTTATAGCATCATGGGAGACGCCCCACCATCAATTGTCTGCACAATTTCATTCTAAATCAATTTGTAACCATTTTTGTAATTATTCAGCACTAGGAATTGATGTTAGATTAATGGCTGAATTCTAAGAGTTTTCAAGAGTTATTTTCTTTGATGTTCCTTGTATTACAGCATATGACCTCTTTCTTATATATAAGGGGCGAAAATCATCAATAAAGATAAGACTATTTTGAGTGAAAAACTACACTATGTGTGTTTTTGAGCAATTGCTCTTTGGTTCTGGATTGGACCAATTTTGATCATATCAAGAATCCTTTCTTGTGGTGATCCTCAATCCCATAGACTTATCACTTTCTTGGATTAGAGAGTGTGGCGTCCCTTTCTTTCCATTCCATTTCTCCATTTTATCTACAAAATCTGTTTGGGTCAAAATTCTGCCAGTTATCCATTTTAGCCCAAATATCCATTTTTCATTCTGTTTTATTGCATTTTGAGTCACAAAAATTTTAAAGTTCAAATTATCAAATCAATTTCGTGAGTTTGGAGGAAAAATGATCATTTTTGGAATATTGGACTCATCAAGTGGTAATCAGAGCAAGGTTCTAAAAAGGGCCAAACTTTGGTAAAGTGTCTTTCTTCTTGTTCCTTATTATTTTTTTTCTTTTTCTTTCTTCTTTTTCTGTCCAATATTGATATTCATACAAAAAAAACGAAAAAAAAATATATTAGGAAAAAATTGCTCCTTTTTGTGTTTCTGCCACACTCTAATTTTTTTTTTCTTTATTTCTTTCATTTCTAGTCAACCTTTTATCCTTTGTTTCTTGTTTTAGTGTCTTTCTGTGTTAAGTCTTTGGGATTGTTGATTGTTTTTGGTTTCTTTAAAGAACTAAAAGAGCAATTTGAGTGGTAAGGACCATTTTAAACACTTGTTACTAATTTCACAAAATTTCACAATCATGTCTGATCCACCTTCACCTAGAACAGCAGCTATGACGATTCAAATGAGAGCAATGCGTGAGCATTTTGAGAGGCTGTTAAGAGAACAAGCTGAACAATTCCAACAAAGAGTAGATGAGTTAGAAAGAAGGTCTCAAAATTCTAATGATGGCAGTGGTGATGAGGATGGGAGGAGGCCTAGAAGGAGACCAAGGGAAAATCATTTAAGAGGCATAAAAATTAAAGTCCCGTCTTTTGTTGGAAAGAGTGACCCAGAAGCATACCTAGAATGGGAGACTAAAGTTGAACAAATTTTTAATTGCCATAATTACTCTAATGTTGAAAAAGTGCAGGTTGCTTCCATTGAGTTCAAGGAGTATGCTTTAGTATGGTGGGATCAATTGATCAAAGAAAGAAGGAGGTATGGAGAACAACCGATTGATACTTGGGATGAGATGAAGAGAATCATGAGGAGAAGGTTTGTGCCATCCTATTACCATAGAGACTTGCACAACAAATTGCAGAGACTTACTCAAGGTTCGAAAAGTGTTGAAGAATATTTCAAGGAGATGGAGATTGCGAAAATTAGAGCTAATGTGGAAGAAGACAATGAAGCAACCATGGCCAGATTTCTTCATGGTCTAAATCATGACATTAGTGACATTGTTGAACTTCATCACTATGTTGAAATGGATGACTTGGTACATCAAGCTGTCAAAGTGGAACAACAACTCAAAAGAAAAGGCCAAGTAAGAAGAAACAGTTCTTCTTCTAACTCTTCAAGTTGGAAGGATAAAATGGAGAAGGAGGGAGCCTCGTCATCAATTCCAAAGGAGTCCATGGCTGATCCTAAAGGTATACAAACAAACCCTTCTCAAAGTACTTCTACTAACAAAAGTGTTAAGTGTTTCAAATGTCAAGGTCAAGGTCACATAGCTTCTCAATGTCCAACAAAGAGAACTATGATAATTGAGGAGAATGAACATGTTGAGGTGGAAAATCATGATGGGTATGTTGAAGAGGAGGCTGAAGAAATACCAAGTGGAGACTTTTTCATGATTAGGAGGTTTTTGGGAAATCAAGCTAAGGAGGAGGAATCAAATCAAAGGGAAACTCTTTTCCACACAAGATGCCTTGTTCAAGGGAAGGTATGCTCTTTAATTATTGATGGAGGTAGCTGTACTAATGTTGCTAGTACACATTTGGTGTCTAAATTGGAATTAGAAACAAAACCTCACCCAAGGCCTTACAAACTTCAATGGCTTAATGAACATGTAGAAATGCTTTGTGATAAACAAGTAGAGGTTTGTTTTAAAATTGGTAAGTATGAAGATGCTGTTTTGTGTGATGTAGTACCAATGGAGGCTAGTCATTTGTTGTTAGGGAGACCTTGGCAGTTTGATAGAAGTGTTCTTCACGATGGCCGAACCAACAAGTACACTTTTATGCATTCTGGTCAAAAGATTTTTCTTGCACCATTGAGTCCTAGTGAGGTTAGAGATGATCAAAAGAAAATGAAAGAAAATATGAGCAAGAAAAAAGAGAAAAAGAAAAATCAAAAGAAAAGAAAGAGAGTTTGCTTGAAAAAAAAGGAGAGATTCAAGAAATAGTCATGAACAAACAGCCCCTATATTTACTACTTTGCAAAAAGGTGGCTTTGTTGACTAACACTCAAAATTTTCCAAGTTGTACTAAATTTCCCTTGCAGGAATGTGAAGATGTATTGGCAAAGAAGGTACCACAAAAATTTGAAAGAATTGTGTTTGAACCTGGAGGTTGTATAACTTCCAAATTCGAGGACGAATTCTTTCGAAGAGGGGGAGTATGATGAGGGCCACAATGGAATGGAGGGAGGGCTTGCTTGCTGCCCATTTTGATGTTTTTTATTTTTATGTTGTAATAAAAGTGTAAGGGACCAATTCTGGTCAAAAACACTAAGTTTGAATTTCTAGTGTGTTTTATCCATTTTAAAGCTTGATAAAGCTTTAAATGGCGTGCTTGCCTTATTTTAAAAAGAAAATAATATGTTGAATCAAGTATAGTGAAAAGAAATCAAGAACATTAATGGGAGGGAGAAAAATAGCACATGACATGAAAGGAAAGAAGGAAGTGGTGCTGCCACACATTAAAGCACAATGAATTGTTTTCTTTCAGCCCATTCATTGAAGAAATCAATTGGAGACGTTTTTAGCATCATGGGAGACGCCCCACCATCAATTGTCTGCACAATTTCATTCTAAATCAATTTGTAACCATTTTTGTAATTATTCAGCACTAGGAATTGATGTTAGATTAATGGCTGAATTCTAAGAGTTTTCAAGAGTTATTTTCTTTGATGTTCCTTGTATTACAGCATATGACCTCTTTCTTATATATAAGGGGCGAAAATCATCAATAAAGATAAGACTATTTTGAGTGAAAAACTACACTATGTGTGTTTTTGAGCAATTGCTCTTTGGTTCTGGATTGGACCAATTTTGATCATATCAAGAATCCTTTCTTGTGGTGATCCTCAATCCCATAGACTTATCACTTTCTTGGATTAGAGAGTGTGGCGTCCCTTTCTTTCCATTCCATTTCTCCATTTTATCTACAAAATCTGTTTGAGTCAAAATTCTGCCAGTTATCCATTTTAGCCCAAATATCCATTTTTCATTCTGTTTTATTGCATTTTGAGTCACAAAAATTTTAAAGTTCAAATTATCAAATCAATTTCGTGAGTTTGGAGGAAAAATGATCATTTTTGGAATATTGGACTCATCATATGGTTAGAAGTTTGATAAAGGTTGAACTTGTCCCTCGATCTCCCTTGATACGAAACATGATATGTGAACCTATTTGGTTTTGTATTCGGCAAAATGAAATTATTTGAATGACCATTGTCCCAAAAATGAGATTTTAGCCTATATGGTTAAAAGTTTGATAAATATTAATATTGAATTTGTCCCTCGATGTTCTTTATTGCGTAACATAATATTTGAACCAATTTCGTTTTAAATTTGGTAAATAGAAAGTAATGAGATGACCTTTATCGCGAAAACGAGATTTTAGCTTATATTGTTACATGTTTGTTAAATATGAAGGTTGAACATGTCCCTCGATGTCCCTTGATGCGAAACATGATATGTGAACCTATTTGGTTTCATATTCGGAAAAATGAAAGTATTGGAATGACTTTGTCGCGAAAATGAGATTTTAGCCTATATGGTTAGAAGTTTGATAAAGGTTGAACTTGTCCCTCGATCTCCCTTGATACGAAACATGATATGTGAACCTATTTGGTTTTGTATTCGGAAAAATAAAATTATTTGAATGACCATTGTCCCAAAAATGAGATTTTAGCCTATATGGTTAAAAGTTTGATAAATATTAATGTTGAATTTGTCCCTCGATGTCCTTTATTGCGTACCATAATATTTGAACCAATTTCGTTTTAAATTTGGTAAATAGAAAGTAATGAGATGACCTTTATCGCGAAAACGAGATTTTAGCTTATATTGTTACATGTTTGTTAAATATGAAGGTTGAACATGTCCCTCGATGTCCCTTGATGCGAAACATGATATGTGAACCTATTTGGTTTCATATTCGGAAAAATGAAAGTATTGGAATGACTTTGGCGCGAAAATGAGATTTTAGCCTATATGGTTAGAAGTTTGATAAAGGTTGAACTTGTCCCTCGATCTCCCTTGATACGAAACATGATATGTGAACCTATTTGGTTTTGTATTCGGCAAAATAAAATTATTTGAATGACCATTGTCCCAAAAATGAGATTTTAGCCTATATGGTTAAAAGTTTGATAAATATTAATGTTGAATTTGTCCCTCGATGTCCTTTATTGCGTACCATAATATTTGAACCAATTTCGTTTTAAATTTGGTAAATAGAAAGTAATGAGATGACCTTTATCGCGAAAACGAGATTTTAGCTTATATTGTTACATGTTTGTTAAATATGAAGGTTGAACATGTCCCTCGATGTCCCTTGATGCGAAACATGATATGTGAACCTATTTGGTTTCATATTCGGAAAAATGAAAGTATTGGAATGACTTTGGCGCGAAAATGAGATTTTAGCCTATATGGTTAGAAGTTTGATAAAGGTTGAACTTGTCCCTCGATCTCCCTTGATACGAAACATGATATGTGAACCTATTTGGTTTTGTATTCGGCAAAATAAAATTATTTGAATGACCATTGTCCCAAAAATGAGATTTTAGCCTATATGGTTAAAAGTTTGATAAATATTAATGTTGAATTTGTCCCTCGATGTCCTTTATTGCGTACCATAATATTTGAACCAATTTCGTTTTAAATTTGGTAAATAGAAAGTAATGAGATGACCTTTATCGCGAAAACGAGATTTTAGCTTATATTGTTACATGTTTGTTAAATATGAAGGTTGAACATGTCCCTCGATGTCCCTTGATGCGAAACATGATATGTGAACCTATTTGGTTTCATATTCGGAAAAATGAAAGTATTGGAATGACTTTGGCGCGAAAATGAGATTTTAGCCTATATGGTTAGAAGTTTGATAAAGGTTGAACTTGTCCCTCGATCTCCCTTGATACGAAACATGATATGTGAACCTATTTGGTTTTGTATTCGGCAAAATAAAATTATTTGAATGACCATTGTCCCAAAAATGAGATTTTAGCCTATATGGTTAAAAGTTTGATAAATATTAATGTTGAATTTGTCCCTCGATGTCCTTTATTGCGTACCATAATATTTGAACCAATTTCGTTTTAAATTTGGTAAATAGAAAGTAATGAGATGACCTTTATCGCGAAAACGAGATTTTAGCTTATATTGTTACATGTCTGTTAAATATGAAGGTTGAACATGTCCCTCGATGTCCCTTGATGCGAAACATGATATGTGAACCTATTTGGTTTGAAATTCGGTAAAATGAAAGTATTGAAATGACCCTTGTCGCGAAAATGAAATGTTAGCCTATGTGGTTAGAAGTTTGATAAACAGTGAATATGTCCCTCGACTTGATGCGAAACATGATATGTGAACCTATTTGGTTTTATATTCGGAAAAATGAAAGTATTGGAATGACTTTGTCGCGAAAATGAGATTTTAGCCTATATGGTTAGAAGTTTGATAAAGGTTGAACTTGTCCCTCGATCTCCCTTGATACGAAACATGATATGTGAACCTATTTGGTTTTGTATTCGGCAAAATGAAATTATTTGAATGACCATTTTCCCAAAAATGAGATTTTAGCCTATATGGTTAAAAGTTTGATAAATATTAATGTTGAATTTGTCCCTCGATGTCCTTTATTGCGTACCATAATATTTGAACCAATTTCATTTTAAATTTGGTAAATAGAAAGTAATGAGATGACCCTTATCGCGAAAACGAGATTTTAGCTTATATTGTTACATGTCTGTTAAATATGAAGGTTGAACATGTCCCTCGATGTCCCTTGATGCGAAACATGATATGTGAACCTATTTGGTTTGAAATTCGGTAAAATGAAAGTATTGAAATGACCCTTGTCGCGAAAATGAAATGTTAGCCTATGTGGTTAGAAGTTTGATAAACAGTGAACTTGTCCCTCGATGTCCCTTGATGCGAAACATGATATGTGAACCTATTTGGTTTCATATTCGGAAAAATGAAAGTTTTGGAATGACTTTGTCGCGAAAATGAGATTTTAGCCTATTTTAGCCTATATGGTTAGAAGTTTGATAAAGGTTGAACTTGTCCCTCGATCTCCCTTGATACGAAACATGATATGTGAACCTATTTGGTTTTGTATTCGGCAAAATGAAATTATTTGAATGACCGTTGTCCCAAAAATGAGATTTTAGCCTATATGGTTAAAAGTTTGATAAATATTAATATTGAATTTGTCCCTCGATGTTCTTTATTGCGTAACATAATATTTGAACCAATTTCGTTTTAAATTTGGTAAATAGAAAGTAATGAGATGACCTTTATCGCGAAAACGAGATTTTAGCTTATATTGTTACATGTTTGTTAAATATGAAGGTTGAACATGTCCCTCGATGTCCCTTCATGCGAAACATGATATGTGAACCTATTTGGTTTCATATTCGGAAAAATGAAAGTATTGGAATGACTTTGTCGCGAAAATGAGATTTTAGCCTATATGGTTAGAAGTTTGATAAAGGTTGAACTTGTCCCTCGATCTCCCTTGATACGAAACATGATATGTGAACCTATCTGGTTTTGTATTCGGCAAAATAAAATTATTTGAATGACCATTGTCCCAAAAATGAGATTTTAGCCTATATGGTTAAAAGTTTGATAAATATTAATGTTGAATTTGTCCCTCGATGTCCTTTATTGCGTACCATAATATTTGAACCAATTTCGTTTTAAATTTGGTAAATAGAAAGTAATGAGATGACCTTTATCGCGAAAACGAGATTTTAGCTTATATTGTTACATGTCTGTTAAATATGAAGGTTGAACATGTCCCTCGATGTCCCTTGATGCGAAACATGATATGTGAACCTATTTGGTTTGAAATTCGGTAAAATGAAAGTATTGAAATGACCCTTGTCGCGAAAATGAAATGTTAGCCTATGTGGTTAGAAGTTTGATAAACAGTGAACATGTCCCTCGACTTGATGCGAAATATGATATGTGAACCTATTTGGTTTTATATTCGGAAAAATGAAAGTATTGGAATGACTTTGTCGCGAAAATGAGATTTTAGCCTATATGGTTAGAAGTTTGATAAAGGTTGAACTTGTCCCTCGATCTCCCTTGATACGAAACATGATATGTGAACCTATTTGGTTTTGTATTCGGCAAAATGAAATTATTTGAATGACCATTTTCCCAAAAATGAGATTTTAGCCTATATGGTTAAAAGTTTGATAAATATTAATGTTGAATTTGTCCCTCGATGTCCTTTATTGCGTACCATAATATTTGAACCAATTTCGTTTTAAATTTGGTAAATAGAAAGTAATGAGATGACCCTTATCGCGAAAACGAGATTTTAGCTTATATTGTTACATGTCTGTTAAATATGAAGGTTGAACATGTCCCTCGATGTCCCTTGATGGGAAACATGATATGTGAACCTATTTGGCTTGAAATTCGCTAAAATGAAAGTATTGAAATGACTTTTGTCGCGAAAATGAAATGTTAGCCTATGTGGTTAGAAGTTTGATAAACAGTGAACTTGTCCCTCGATGTCCCTTGATGCGAAACATGATATGTGAACCTATTTGGTTTCATATTCGGAAAAATGAAAGTATTGGAATGACTTTGTCGCGAAAATGAGATTTTAGCCTATTTTAGCCTATATGGTTAGAAGTTTGATAAAGGTTGAACTTGTCCCTCGATCTCCCTTGATACGAAACATGATATGTGAACCTATTTGGTTTTGTATTCGGCAGAATGAAATTATTTGAATGACCATTGTCCCAAAAATGAGATTTTAGCCTATATGGTTAAAAGTTTGATAAATATTAATATTGAATTTGTCCCTCGATGTTCTTTATTGCGTAACATAATATTTGAACCAATTTCGTTTTAAATTTGGTAAATAGAAAGTAATGAGATGACCCTTATCGCGAAAACGAGATTTTAGCTTATATTGTTACATGTTTGTTAAATATGAAGGTTGAACATGTCCCTCGATGTCCCTTGATGCGAAACATGATATGTGAACCTATTTGGTTTCATATTCGGAAAAATGAAAGTATTGGAATGACTTTGTCGCGAAAATGAGATTTTAGCCTGTATGGTTAGAAGTTTGATAAAGGTTGAACTTGTCCCTCGATCTCCCTTGATACGAAACATGATATGTGAACCTATTTGGTTTTGTATTCGGCAAAATAAAATTATTTGAATGACCATTGTCCCAAAAATGAGATTTTAGCCTATATGGTTAAAAGTTTGATAAATATTAATGTTGAATTTGTCCCTCGATGTCCTTTATTCCGTAACATAATATTTGAAACAATTTCGTTTTAAATTTGGTAAATAGAAAGTCATGAGATGACCCTTATCGCGAATACGAGATTTTAGCTTATATTGTTACATGTTTGTTAAATATGAAGGTTGAACATGTCCCTCGATGTCCCTTGATGCGAAACATGATATGTGAACCTATTTGGTTTCATATTCGGAAAAATGAAAGTATTGGAATGACTTTGTCGCGAAAATGAGATTTTAGCCTGTATGGTTAGAAGTTTGATAAAGGTTGAACTTGTCCCTCGATCTCCCTTGATACGAAACATGATATGTGAACCTATTTGGTTTTGTATTCGGCAAAATAAAATTATTTGAATGACCATTGTCCCAAAAATGAGATTTTAGCCTATATGGTTAAAAGTTTGATAAATATTAATGTTGAATTTGTCCCTCGATGTCCTTTATTCCGTAACATAATATTTGAAACAATTTCGTTTTAAATTTGGTAAATAGAAAGTCATGAGATGACCCTTATCGCGAATACGAGATTTTAGCTTATATTGTTACATGTTTGTTAAATATGAAGGTTGAACATGTCCCTCGATGTCCCTTGATGCGAAACATGATATGTGAACCTATTTGGTTTGAAATTCGGTAAAATGAAAGTATTGAAATGACCCTTGTCGCGAAAATGAAATGTTAGCCTATGTGGTTAGAAGTTTGATAAACAGTGAACATGTCCCTCGATGTCTCTTGATGCGAAACATGATATGTGAACCTATTTGGTTTTATATTCGGAAAAATGAAAGTGTTGGAATGACTTTGTCGCGAAAATGAGATTTTAGCCTATATGGTTAGAAGTTTGATAAAGGTTGAACTTGTCCCTCGATCTCCCTTGATACGAAACATGATATGTGAACCTATTTGGTTTTGTATTCGGCAAAATGAAATTATTTGAATGACCATTTTCCCAAAAATGAGATTTTAGCCTATATGGTTAAAAGTTTGATAAATATTAATGTTGAATTTGTCCCTCGATGTCCTTTATTCCGTAACATAATATTTGAAACAATTTCGTTTTAAATTTGGTAAATAGAAAGTCATGAGATGACCCTTATCGCGAATACGAGATTTTAGCTTATATTGTTACATGTTTGTTAAATATGAAGGTTGAACATGTCCCTCGATGTCCCTTGATGCGAAACATGATATGTGAACCTATTTGGTTTGAAATTCGGTAAAATGAAAGTATTGAAATGACCCTTGTCGCGAAAATGAAATGTTAGCCTATGTGGTTAGAAGTTTGATAAACAGTGAACATGTCCCTCGATGTCTCTTGATGCGAAACATGATATGTGAACCTATTTGGTTTTATATTCGGAAAAATGAAAGTGTTGGAATGACTTTGTCGCGAAAATGAGATTTTAGCCTATATGGTTAGAAGTTTGATAAAGGTTGAACTTGTCCCTCGATCTCCCTTGATACGAAACATGATATGTGAACCTATTTGGTTTTGTATTCGGCAAAATGAAATTATTTGAATGACCATTTTCCCAAAAATGAGATTTTAGCCTATATGGTTAAAAGTTTGATAAATATTAATGTTGAATTTGTCCCTCGATGTCCTTTATTGCGTACCATAATATTTGAACGAATTTCGTTTTAAATTTGGTAAATAGAAAGTAATGAGATGACCCTTATCGCGAAAACGAGATTTTAGCTTATATTGTTACATGTCTGTTAAATATGAAGGTTGAACATGTCCCTCGATGTCCCTTGATGCGAAACATGATATGTGAACCTATTTGGTTTGAAATTCGGTAAAATGAAAGTATTGAAATGACCCTTGTCGCGAAAATGAAATGTTAGCCTATGTGGTTAGAAGTTTGATAAACAGTGAACATGTCCCTCGACTTGATGCGAAACATGATATGTGAACCTATTTGGTTTTATATTCGGAAAAATGAAAGTGTTGGAATGACTTTGTCGCGAAAATGAGATTTTAGCCTATATGGTTAGAAGTTTGATAAAGGTTGAACTTGTCCCTCGATCTCCCTTGATACGAAACATGATATGTGAACCTATTTGGTTTTGTATTCGGCAAAATGAAATTATTTGAATGACCATTTTCCCAAAAATGAGATTTTAGCCTATATGGTTAAAAGTTTGATAAATATTAATGTTGAATTTGTCCCTCGATGTCCTTTATTGCGTACCATAATATTTGAACCAATTTCGTTTTAAATTTGGTAAATAGAAAGTAATGAGATGACCCTTATCGCGAAAACGAGATTTTAGCTTATATTGTTACATGTCTGTTAAATATGAAGGTTGAACATGTCCCTCGATGTCCCTTGATGGGAAACATGATATGTGAACCTATTTGGCTTGAAATTCGCTAAAATGAAAGTATTGAAATGACTTTTGTCGCGAAAATGAAATGTTAGCCTATGTGGTTAGAAGTTTGATAAACAGTGAACTTGTCCCTCGATGTCCCTTGATGCGAAACATGATATGTGAACCTATTTGGTTTCATATTCGGAAAAATGAAAGTATTGGAATGACTTTGTCGCGAAAATGAGATTTTAGCCTATTTTAGCCTATATGGTTAGAAGTTTGATAAAGGTTGAACTTGTCCCTCGATCTCCCTTGATACGAAACATGATATGTGAACCTATTTGGTTTTGTATTCGGCAAAATGAAATTATTTGAATGACCATTGTCCCAAAAATGAGATTTTAGCCTATATGGTTAAAAGTTTGATAAATATTAATATTGAATTTGTCCCTCGATGTTCTTTATTGCGTAACATAATATTTGAACCAATTTCGTTTTAAATTTGGTAAATAGAAAGTAATGAGATGACCCTTATCGCGAAAACGAGATTTTAGCTTATATTGTTACATGTTTGTTAAATATGAAGGTTGAACATGTCCCTCGATGTCCCTTGATGCGAAACATGATATGTGAACCTATTTGGTTTCATATTCGGAAAAATGAAAGTATTGGAATGACTTTGTCGCGAAAATGAGATTTTAGCCTGTATGGTTAGAAGTTTGATAAAGGTTGAACTTGTCCCTCGATCTCCCTTGATACGAAACATGATATGTGAACCTATTTGGTTTTGTATTCGGCAAAATAAAATTATTTGAATGACCATTGTCCCAAAAATGAGATTTTAGCCTATATGGTTAAAAGTTTGATAAATATTAATGTTGAATTTGTCCCTCGATGTCCTTTATTCCGTAACATAATATTTGAAACAATTTCGTTTTAAATTTGGTAAATAGAAAGTCATGAGATGACCCTTATCGCGAATACGAGATTTTAGCTTATATTGTTACATGTTTGTTAAATATGAAGGTTGAACATGTCCCTCGATGTCCCTTGATGCGAAACATGATATGTGAACCTATTTGGTTTCATATTCGGAAAAATGAAAGTATTGGAATGACTTTGTCGCGAAAATGAGATTTTAGCCTGTATGGTTAGAAGTTTGATAAAGGTTGAACTTGTCCCTCGATCTCCCTTGATACGAAACATGATATGTGAACCTATTTGGTTTTGTATTCGGCAAAATAAAATTATTTGAATGACCATTGTCCCAAAAATGAGATTTTAGCCTATATGGTTAAAAGTTTGATAAATATTAATGTTGAATTTGTCCCTCGATGTCCTTTATTCCGTAACATAATATTTGAAACAATTTCGTTTTAAATTTGGTAAATAGAAAGTCATGAGATGACCCTTATCGCGAATACGAGATTTTAGCTTATATTGTTACATGTTTGTTAAATATGAAGGTTGAACATGTCCCTCGATGTCCCTTGATGCGAAACATGATATGTGAACCTATTTGGTTTGAAATTCGGTAAAATGAAAGTATTGAAATGACCCTTGTCGCGAAAATGAAATGTTAGCCTATGTGGTTAGAAGTTTGATAAACAGTGAACATGTCCCTCGATGTCTCTTGATGCGAAACATGATATGTGAACCTATTTGGTTTCATATTCGGAAAAATGAAAGTATTGGAATGACTTTGTCGCGAAAATGAGATTTTAGCCTATTTTAGCCTATATGGTTAGAAGTTTGATAAAGGTTGAACTTGTCCCTCGATCTCCCTTGATACGAAACATGATATGTGAACCTATTTGGTTTTGTATTCGGCAAAATGAAATTATTTGAATGACCATTGTCCCAAAAATGAGATTTTAGCCTATATGGTTAAAAGTTTGATAAATATTAATATTGAATTTGTCCCTCGATGTTCTTTATTGCGTAACATAATATTTGAACCAATTTCGTTTTAAATTTGGTAAATAGAAAGTAATGAGATGACCCTTATCGCGAAAACGAGATTTTAGCTTATATTGTTACATGTTTGTTAAATATGAAGGTTGAACATGTCCCTCGATGTCCCTTGATGCGAAACATGATATGTGAACCTATTTGGTTTCATATTCGGAAAAATGAAAGTATTGGAATGACTTTGTCGCGAAAATGAGATTTTAGCCTGTATGGTTAGAAGTTTGATAAAGGTTGAACTTGTCCCTCGATCTCCCTTGATACGAAACATGATATGTGAACCTATTTGGTTTTGTATTCGGCAAAATAAAATTATTTGAATGACCATTGTCCCAAAAATGAGATTTTAGCCTATATGGTTAAAAGTTTGATAAATATTAATGTTGAATTTGTCCCTCGATGTCCTTTATTCCGTAACATAATATTTGAAACAATTTCGTTTTAAATTTGGTAAATAGAAAGTCATGAGATGACCCTTATCGCGAATACGAGATTTTAGCTTATATTGTTACATGTTTGTTAAATATGAAGGTTGAACATGTCCCTCGATGTCCCTTGATGCGAAACATGATATGTGAACCTATTTGGTTTCATATTCGGAAAAATGAAAGTATTGGAATGACTTTGTCGCGAAAATGAGATTTTAGCCTGTATGGTTAGAAGTTTGATAAAGGTTGAACTTGTCCCTCGATCTCCCTTGATACGAAACATGATATGTGAACCTATTTGGTTTTGTATTCGGCAAAATAAAATTATTTGAATGACCATTGTCCCAAAAATGAGATTTTAGCCTATATGGTTAAAAGTTTGATAAATATTAATGTTGAATTTGTCCCTCGATGTCCTTTATTCCGTAACATAATATTTGAAACAATTTCGTTTTAAATTTGGTAAATAGAAAGTCATGAGATGACCCTTATCGCGAATACGAGATTTTAGCTTATATTGTTACATGTTTGTTAAATATGAAGGTTGAACATGTCCCTCGATGTCCCTTGATGCGAAACATGATATGTGAACCTATTTGGTTTGAAATTCGGTAAAATGAAAGTATTGAAATGACCCTTGTCGCGAAAATGAAATGTTAGCCTATGTGGTTAGAAGTTTGATAAACAGTGAACATGTCCCTCGATGTCTCTTGATGCGAAACATGATATGTGAACCTATTTGGTTTTCTATTCGGAAAAATGAAAGTGTTGGAATGACTTTGTCGCGAAAATGAGATTTTAGCCTATATGGTTAGAAGTTTGATAAAGGTTGAACTTGTCCCTCGATCTCCCTTGATACGAAACATGATATGTGAACCTATTTGGTTTTGTATTCGGCAAAATGAAATTATTTGAATGACCATTGTCCCAAAAATGAGATTTTAGCCTATATGGTTAAAAGTTTGATAAATATTAATATTGAATTTGTCCCTCGATGTTCTTTATTGCGCAACATAATATTTGAACCAATTTCGTTTTAAATTTGGTAAATAGAAAGTAATGAGATGACCCTTATCGCGAAAACGAGATTTTAGCTTATATTGTTACATGTTTGTTAAATATGAAGGTTGAACATGTCCCTCGATGTCCCTTGATGCGAAACATGATATGTGAACCTATTTGGTTTCATATTCGGAAAAATGAAAGTATTGGAATGACTTTGTCGCGAAAATGAGATTTTAGCCTGTATGGTTAGAAGTTTGATAAAGGTTGAACTTGTCCCTCGATCTCCCTTGATACGAAACATGATATGTGAACCTATTTGGTTTTGTATTCGGCAAAATAAAATTATTTGAATGACCATTGTCCCAAAAATGAGATTTTAGCCTATATGGTTAAAAGTTTGATAAATATTAATGTTGAATTTGTCCCTCGATGTCCTTTATTCCGTAACATAATATTTGAAACAATTTCGTTTTAAATTTGGTAAATAGAAAGTCATGAGATGACCCTTATCGCGAATACGAGATTTTAGCTTATATTGTTACATGTTTGTTAAATATGAAGGTTGAACATGTCCCTCGATGTCCCTTGATGCGAAACATGATATGTGAACCTATTTGGTTTCATATTCGGAAAAATGAAAGTATTGGAATGACTTTGTCGCGAAAATGAGATTTTAGCCTGTATGGTTAGAAGTTTGATAAAGGTTGAACTTGTCCCTCGATCTCCCTTGATACGAAACATGATATGTGAACCTATTTGGTTTTGTATTCGGCAAAATAAAATTATTTGAATGACCATTGTCCCAAAAATGAGATTTTAGCCTATATGGTTAAAAGTTTGATAAATATTAATGTTGAATTTGTCCCTCGATGTCCTTTATTCCGTAACATAATATTTGAAACAATTTCGTTTTAAATTTGGTAAATAGAAAGTCATGAGATGACCCTTATCGCGAATACGAGATTTTAGCTTATATTGTTACATGTTTGTTAAATATGAAGGTTGAACATGTCCCTCGATGTCCCTTGATGCGAAACATGATATGTGAACCTATTTGGTTTGAAATTCGGTAAAATGAAAGTATTGAAATGACCCTTGTCGCGAAAATGAAATGTTAGCCTATGTGGTTAGAAGTTTGATAAACAGTGAACATGTCCCTCGATGTCTCTTGATGCGAAACATGATATGTGAACCTATTTGGTTTCATATTCGGAAAAATGAAAGTATTGGAATGACTTTGTCGCGAAAATGAGATTTTAGCCTATTTTAGCCTATATGGTTAGAAGTTTGATAAAGGTTGAACTTGTCCCTCGATCTCCCTTGATACGAAACATGATATGTGAACCTATTTGGTTTTGTATTCGGCAAAATGAAATTATTTGAATGACCATTGTCCCAAAAATGAGATTTTAGCCTATATGGTTAAAAGTTTGATAAATATTAATATTGAATTTGTCCCTCGATGTTCTTTATTGCGTAACATAATATTTGAACCAATTTCGTTTTAAATTTGGTAAATAGAAAGTAATGAGATGACCCTTATCGCGAAAACGAGATTTTAGCTTATATTGTTACATGTTTGTTAAATATGAAGGTTGAACATGTCCCTCGATGTCCCTTGATGCGAAACATGATATGTGAACCTATTTGGTTTCATATTCGGAAAAATGAAAGTATTGGAATGACTTTGTCGCGAAAATGAGATTTTAGCCTGTATGGTTAGAAGTTTGATAAAGGTTGAACTTGTCCCTCGATCTCCCTTGATACGAAACATGATATGTGAACCTATTTGGTTTTGTATTCGGCAAAATAAAATTATTTGAATGACCATTGTCCCAAAAATGAGATTTTAGCCTATATGGTTAAAAGTTTGATAAATATTAATGTTGAATTTGTCCCTCGATGTCCTTTATTCCGTAACATAATATTTGAAACAATTTCGTTTTAAATTTGGTAAATAGAAAGTCATGAGATGACCCTTATCGCGAATACGAGATTTTAGCTTATATTGTTACATGTTTGTTAAATATGAAGGTTGAACATGTCCCTCGATGTCCCTTGATGCGAAACATGATATGTGAACCTATTTGGTTTCATATTCGGAAAAATGAAAGTATTGGAATGACTTTGTCGCGAAAATGAGATTTTAGCCTGTATGGTTAGAAGTTTGATAAAGGTTGAACTTGTCCCTCGATCTCCCTTGATACGAAACATGATATGTGAACCTATTTGGTTTTGTATTCGGCAAAATAAAATTATTTGAATGACCATTGTCCCAAAAATGAGATTTTAGCCTATATGGTTAAAAGTTTGATAAATATTAATGTTGAATTTGTCCCTCGATGTCCTTTATTCCGTAACATAATATTTGAAACAATTTCGTTTTAAATTTGGTAAATAGAAAGTCATGAGATGACCCTTATCGCGAATACGAGATTTTAGCTTATATTGTTACATGTTTGTTAAATATGAAGGTTGAACATGTCCCTCGATGTCCCTTGATGCGAAACATGATATGTGAACCTATTTGGTTTGAAATTCGGTAAAATGAAAGTATTGAAATGACCCTTGTCGCGAAAATGAAATGTTAGCCTATGTGGTTAGAAGTTTGATAAACAGTGAACATGTCCCTCGATGTCTCTTGATGCGAAACATGATATGTGAACCTATTTGGTTTTCTATTCGGAAAAATGAAAGTGTTGGAATGACTTTGTCGCGAAAATGAGATTTTAGCCTATATGGTTAGAAGTTTGATAAAGGTTGAACTTGTCCCTCGATCTCCCTTGATACGAAACATGATATGTGAACCTATTTGGTTTTGTATTCGGCAAAATGAAATTATTTGAATGACCATTGTCCCAAAAATGAGATTTTAGCCTATATGGTTAAAAGTTTGATAAATATTAATATTGAATTTGTCCCTCGATGTTCTTTATTGCGTAACATAATATTTGAACCAATTTCGTTTTAAATTTGGTAAATAGAAAGTAATGAGATGACCCTTATCGCGAAAACGAGATTTTAGCTTATATTGTTACATGTTTGTTAAATATGAAGGTTGAACATGTCCCTCGATGTCCCTTGATGCGAAACATGATATGTGAACCTATTTGGTTTCATATTCGGAAAAATGAAAGTATTGGAATGACTTTGTCGCGAAAATGAGATTTTAGCCTATATGGTTAGAAGTTTGATAAAGGTTGAACTTGTCCCTCGATCTCCCTTGATACGAAACATGATATGTGAACCTATTTGGTTTTGTATTCGGCAAAATAAAATTATTTGAATGACCATTGTCCCAAAAATGAGATTTTAGCCTATATGGTTAAAAGTTTGATAAATATTAATGTTGAATTTGTCCCTCGATGTCCTTTATTCCGTAACATAATATTTGAAACAATTTCGTTTTAAATTTGGTAAATAGAAAGTCATGAGATGACCCTTATCGCGAATACGAGATTTTAGCTTATATTGTTACATGTTTGTTAAATATGAAGGTTGAACATGTCCCTCGATGTCCCTTGATGCGAAACATGATATGTGAACCTATTTGGTTTCATATTCGGAAAAATGAAAGTATTGGAATGACTTTGTCGCGAAAATGAGATTTTAGCCTGTATGGTTAGAAGTTTGATAAAGGTTGAACTTGTCCCTCGATCTCCCTTGATACGAAACATGATATGTGAACCTATTTGGTTTTGTATTCGGCAAAATAAAATTATTTGAATGACCATTGTCCCAAAAATGAGATTTTAGCCTATATGGTTAAAAGTTTGATAAATATTAATGTTGAATTTGTCCCTCGATGTCCTTTATTCCGTAACATAATATTTGAAACAATTTCGTTTTAAATTTGGTAAATAGAAAGTCATGAGATGACCCTTATCGCGAATACGAGATTTTAGCTTATATTGTTACATGTTTGTTAAATATGAAGGTTGAACATGTCCCTCGATGTCCCTTGATGCGAAACATGATATGTGAACCTATTTGGTTTGAAATTCGGTAAAATGAAAGTATTGAAATGACCCTTGTCGCGAAAATGAAATGTTAGCCTATGTGGTTAGAAGTTTGATAAACAGTGAACATGTCCCTCGATGTCTCTTGATGCGAAACATGATATGTGAACCTATTTGGTTTTATATTCGGAAAAATGAAAGTGTTGGAATGACTTTGTCGCGAAAATGAGATTTTAGCCTATATGGTTAGAAGTTTGATAAAGGTTGAACTTGTCCCTCGATCTCCCTTGATACGAAACATGATATGTGAACCTATTTGGTTTTGTATTCGGCAAAATGAAATTATTTGAATGACCATTTTCCCAAAAATGAGATTTTAGCCTATATGGTTAAAAGTTTGATAAATATTAATGTTGAATTTGTCCCTCGATGTCCTTTATTGCGTACCATAATATTTGAACCAATTTCGTTTTAAATTTGGTAAATAGAAAGTAATGAGATGACCCTTATCGCGAAAACGAGATTTTAGCTTATATTGTTACATGTCTGTTAAATATGAAGGTTGAACATGTCCCTCGATGTCCCTTGATGCGAAACATGATATGTGAACCTATTTGGTTTGAAATTCGGTAAAATGAAAGTATTGAAATGACCCTTGTCGCGAAAATGAAATGTTAGCCTATGTGGTTAGAAGTTTGATAAACAGTGAACATGTCCCTCGACTTGATGCGAAACATGATATGTGAACCTATTTGGTTTTATATTCGGAAAAATGAAAGTGTTGGAATGACTTTGTCGCGAAAATGAGATTTTAGCCTATATGGTTAGAAGTTTGATAAAGGTTGAACTTGTCCCTCGATCTCCCTTGATACGAAACATGATATGTGAACCTATTTGGTTTTGTATTCGGCAAAATGAAATTATTTGAATGACCATTTTCCCAAAAATGAGATTTTAGCCTATATGGTTAAAAGTTTGATAAATATTAATGTTGAATTTGTCCCTCGATGTCCTTTATTGCGTACCATAATATTTGAACCAATTTCGTTTTAAATTTGGTAAATAGAAAGTAATGAGATGACCCTTATCGCGAAAACGAGATTTTAGCTTATATTGTTACATGTCTGTTAAATATGAAGGTTGAACATGTCCCTCGATGTCCCTTGATGGGAAACATGATATGTGAACCTATTTGGCTTGAAATTCGCTAAAATGAAAGTATTGAAATGACTTTTGTCGCGAAAATGAAATGTTAGCCTATGTGGTTAGACGTTTGATAAACAGTGAACTTGTCCCTCGATGTCCCTTGATGCGAAACATGATATGTGAACCTATTTGGTTTCATATTCGGAAAAATGAAAGTATTGGAATGACTTTGTCGCGAAAATGAGATTTTAGCCTATTTTAGCCTATATGGTTAGAAGTTTGATAAAGGTTGAACTTGTCCCTCGATCTCCCTTGATACGAAACATGATATGTGAACCTATTTGGTTTTGTATTCGGCAAAATGAAATTATTTGAATGACCATTGTCCCAAAAATGAGATTTTAGCCTATATGGTTAAAAGTTTGATAAATATTAATATTGAATTTGTCCCTCGATGTTCTTTATTGCGTAACATAATATTTGAACCAATTTCGTTTTAAATTTGGTAAATAGAAAGTAATGAGATGACCCTTATCGCGAAAACGAGATTTTAGCTTATATTGTTACATGTTTGTTAAATATGAAGGTTGAACATGTCCCTCGATGTCCCTTGATGCGAAACATGATATGTGAACCTATTTGGTTTCATATTCGGAAAAATGAAAGTATTGGAATGACTTTGTCGCGAAAATGAGATTTTAGCCTGTATGGTTAGAAGTTTGATAAAGGTTGAACTTGTCCCTCGATCTCCCTTGATACGAAACATGATATGTGAACCTATTTGGTTTTGTATTCGGCAAAATAAAATTATTTGAATGACCATTGTCCCAAAAATGAGATTTTAGCCTATATGGTTAAAAGTTTGATAAATATTAATGTTGAATTTGTCCCTCGATGTCCTTTATTCCGTAACATAATATTTGAAACAATTTCGTTTTAAATTTGGTAAATAGAAAGTCATGAGATGACCCTTATCGCGAATACGAGATTTTAGCTTATATTGTTACATGTTTGTTAAATATGAAGGTTGAACATGTCCCTCGATGTCCTTTGATGCGAAACATGATATGTGAACCTATTTGGTTTCATATTCGGAAAAATGAAAGTATTGGAATGACTTTGTCGCGAAAATGAGATTTTAGCCTGTAGGGTTAGAAGTTTGATAAAGGTTGAACTTGTCCCTCGATCTCCCTTGATACGAAACATGATATGTGAACCTATTTGGTTTTGTATTCGGCAAAATAAAATTATTTGAATGACCATTGTCCCAAAAATGAGATTTTAGCCTATATGGTTAAAAGTTTGATAAATATTAATGTTGAATTTGTCCCTCGATGTCCTTTATTCCGTAACATAATATTTGAAACAATTTCGTTTTAAATTTGGTAAATAGAAAGTCATGAGATGACCCTTATCGCGAATACGAGATTTTAGCTTATATTGTTACATGTTTGTTAAATATGAAGGTTGAACATGTCCCTCGATGTCCCTTGATGCGAAACATGATATGTGAACCTATTTGGTTTGAAATTCGGTAAAATGAAAGTATTGAAATGACCCTTGTCGCGAAAATGAAATGTTAGCCTATGTGGTTAGAAGTTTGATAAACAGTGAACATGTCCCTCGATGTCTCTTGATGCGAAACATGATATGTGAACCTATTTGGTTTTATATTCGGAAAAATGAAAGTGTTGGAATGACTTTGTCGCGAAAATGAGATTTTAGCCTATATGGTTAGAAGTTTGATAAAGGTTGAACTTGTCCCTCGATCTCCCTTGATACGAAACATGATATGTGAACCTATTTGGTTTTGTATTCGGCAAAATGAAATTATTTGAATGACCATTTTCCCAAAAATGAGATTTTAGCCTATATGGTTAAAAGTTTGATAAATATTAATATTGAATTTGTCCCTCGATGTTCTTTATTGCGTAACATAATATTTGAACCAATTTCGTTTTAAATTTGGTAAATAGAAAGTAATGAGATGACCCTTATCGCGAAAACGAGATTTTAGCTTATATTGTTACATGTTTGTTAAATATGAAGGTTGAACATGTCCCTCGATGTCCCTTGATGCGAAACATGATATGTGAACCTATTTGGTTTCATATTCGGAAAAATGAAAGTATTGGAATGACTTTGTCGCGAAAATGAGATTTTAGCCTGTATGGTTAGAAGTTTGATAAAGGTTGAACTTGTCCCTCGATCTCCCTTGATACGAAACATGATATGTGAACCTATTTGGTTTTGTATTCGGCAAAATAAAATTATTTGAATGACCATTGTCCCAAAAATGAGATTTTAGCCTATATGGTTAAAAGTTTGATAAATATTAATGTTGAATTTGTCCCTCGATGTCCTTTATTCCGTAACATAATATTTGAAACAATTTCGTTTTAAATTTGGTAAATAGAAAGTCATGAGATGACCCTTATCGCGAATACGAGATTTTAGCTTATATTGTTACATGTTTGTTAAATATGAAGGTTGAACATGTCCCTCGATGTCCCTTGATGCGAAACATGATATGTGAACCTATTTGGTTTCATATTCGGAAAAATGAAAGTATTGGAATGACTTTGTCGCGAAAATGAGATTTTAGCCTGTATGGTTAGAAGTTTGATAAAGGTTGAACTTGTCCCTCGATCTCCCTTGATACGAAACATGATATGTGAACCTATTTGGTTTTGTATTCGGCAAAATAAAATTATTTGAATGACCATTGTCCCAAAAATGAGATTTTAGCCTATATGGTTAAAAGTTTGATAAATATTAATATTGAATTTGTCCCTCGATGTTCTTTATTGCGTAACATAATATTTGAACCAATTTCGTTTTAAATTTGGTAAATAGAAAGTAATGAGATGACCCTTATCGCGAAAACGAGATTTTAGCTTATATTGTTACATGTTTGTTAAATATGAAGGTTGAACATGTCCCTCGATGTCCCTTGATGCGAAACATGATATGTGAACCTATTTGGTTTGAAATTCGGTAAAATGAAAGTATTGAAATGACCCTTGTCGCGAAAATGAAATGTTAGCCTATGTGGTTAGAAGTTTGATAAACAGTGAACATGTCCCTCGATGTCTCTTGATGCGAAACATGATATGTGAACCTATTTGGTTTTATATTCGGAAAAATGAAAGTGTTGGAATGACTTTGTCGCGAAAATGAGATTTTAGCCTATATGGTTAGAAGTTTGATAAAGGTTGAACTTGTCCCTCGATCTCCCTTGATACGAAACATGATATGTGAACCTATTTGGTTTTGTATTCGGCAAAATGAAATTATTTGAATGACCATTTTCCCAAAAATGAGATTTTAGCCTATATGGTTAAAAGTTTGATAAATATTAATGTAGAATTTGTCCCTCGATGTCCTTTATTGCGTACCATAATATTTGAACCAATTTCGTTTTAAATTTGGTAAATAGAAAGTAATGAGATGACACTTATCGCGAAAACGAGATTTTAGCTTATATTGTTACATGTCTGTTAAATATGAAGGTTGAACAGGTCCCTCGATGTCCCTTGATGCGAAACATGATATGTGAACCTATTTGGCTTGAAATTCGCTAAAATGAAAGTATTGAAATGACCCTTGTCGCGAAAATGAAATGTTAGCCTATGTGGTTAGAAGTTTGATAAACAGTGAACATGTCCCTCGACTTGATGCGAAACATGATATGTGAACCTATTTGGTTTTATATTCGGAAAAATGAAAGTGTTGGAATGACTTTGTCGCGAAAATGAGATTTTAGCCTATATGGTTAGAAGTTTGATAAAGGTTGAACTTGTCCCTCGATCTCCCTTGATACGAAACATGATATGTGAACCTATTTGGTTTTGTATTCGACAAAATGAAATTATTTGAATGACCATTTTCCCAAAAATGAGATTTTAGCCTATATGGTTAAAAGTTTGATAAATATTAATGTTGAATTTGTCCCTCGATGTCCTTTATTGCGTACCATAATATTTGAACCAATTTCGTTTTAAATTTGGTAAATAGAAAGTAATGAGATGACCCTTATCGCGAAAACGAGATTTTAGCTTATATTGTTACATGTCTGTTAAATATGAAGGTTGAACATGTCCCTCAATGTCCCTTGATGCGAAACATGATATGTGAACCTATTTGGCTTGAAATTCGCTAAAATGAAAGTATTGAAATGACTTTTGTCGCGAAAATGAAATGTTAGCCTATGTGGTTAGAAGTTTGATAAACAGTGAACTTGTCCCTCGATGTCCCTTGATGCGAAACATGATATGTGAACCTATTTGGTTTCATATTCGGAAAAATGAAAGTATTGGAATGACTTTGTCGCGAAAATGAGATTTTAGCCTATTTTAGCCTCTATGGTTAGAAGTTTTATAAAGGTTGAACTTGTCCCTCGATCTCCCTTGATACGAAACATGATATGTGAACATATTTGGTTTTGTATTCGGCAAAATGAAATTATTTGAATGACCATTGTCCCAAAAATGAGATTTTAGCCTATATGGTTAAAAGTTTGATAAATATTAATATTGAATTTGTCCCTCGATGTTCTTTATTGCGTAACATAATATTTGAACCAATTTCGTTTTAAATTTGGTAAATAGAAAGTAATGAGATGACCCTTATCGCGAAAACGAGATTTTAGCTTATATTGTTATATGTTTGTTAAATATGAAGGTTGAACATGTCCCTCGATGTCCCTTGATGCGAAACATGATATGTGAACCTATTTGGTTTCATATTCGGAAAAATGAAAGTATTGGAATGACTTTGTCGCGAAAATGAGATTTTAGCCTATATGGTTAGAAGTTTTATAAAGGTTGAACTTGTCCCTCGATCTCCCTTGATACGAAACATGATATGTGAACCTATTTGGTTTTGTATTCGGCAAAATAAAATTATTTGAATGACCATTGTCCCAAAAATGAGATTTTAGCCTATATGGTTAAAAGTTTGATAAATATTAATGTTGAATTTGTCCCTCGATGTCCTTTATTGCGTACCATAATATTTGAACCAATTTCGTTTTAAATTTGGTAAATAGAAAGTAATGAGATGACCCTTATCGCGAAAACGAGATTTTAGCTTATATTGTTACATGTCTGTTAAATATGAAGGTTGAACATGTCCCTCGATGTCCCTTGATGGGAAACATGATATGTGAACCTATTTGGCTTGAAATTCGCTAAAATGAAAGTATTGAAATGACCCTTGTCGCGAAAATGAAATGTTAGCCTATGTGGTTAGAAGTTTGATAAACAGTGAACATGTCCCTCGACTTGATGCGAAACATGATATGTGAACCTATTTGGTTTTATATTCGGAAAAATGAAAGTGTTGGAATGACTTTGTCGCGAAAATGAGATTTTAGCCTATATGGTTAGAAGTTTGATAAAGGTTGAACTTGTCCCTCGATCTCCCTTGATACGAAACATGATATGTGAACCTATTTGGTTTTGTATTCGGCAAAATGAAATTATTTGAATGACCATTTTCCCAAAAATGAGATTTTAGCCTATATGGTTAAAAGTTTGATAAATATTAATGTTGAATTTGTCCCTCGATGTCCTTTATTGCGTACCATAATATTTGAACCAATTTCGTTTTAAATTTGGTAAATAGAAAGTAATGAGATGACCCTTATCGCAAAAACGAGATTTTAGCTTATATTGTTACATGTCTGTTAAATATGAAGGTTGAACATGTCCCTCGATGTCCCTTGATACGAAACATGATATGTGAACCTATTTGGTTTGAAATTCGGTAAAATGAAAGTATTGAAATGACCCTTGTCGCGAAAATGAAATGTTAGCCTATGTGGTTAGAAGTTTGATAAACAGTGAACATGTCCCTCGATGTCCCTTGATGCGAAACATGATATGTGAACCTATTTGGTTTTATATTCGAAAAAATGAAAGTGTTGGAATGACTTTGTCGCGAAAATGAGATTTTAGCCTATATGGTTAGAAGTTTGATAAAGGTTGAACTTGTCCCTCGATCTCCCTTGATACGAAACATGATATGTGAACCTATTTGGTTTTGTATTCGGCAAAATGAAATTATTTGAATGACCATTTTCCCAAAAATGAGATTTTAGCCTATATGGTTAAAAGTTTGATAAATATTAATGTTGAATTTGTCCCTCGATGTCCTTTATTGCGTACCATAATATTTGAACCAATTTCGTTTTAAATTTGGTAAATAGAAAGTAATGAGATGACCCTTATCGCGAAAACGAGATTTTAGCTTATATTGTTACATGTCTGTTAAATATGAAGGTTGAACATGTCCCTCGATGTCCCTTGATACGAAACATGATATGTGAACCTATTTGGTTTCATATTCGGAAAAATGAAAGTATTGGAATGACTTTGTCGCGAAAATGAGATTTTAGCCTATTTTAGCCTATATGGTTAGAAGTTTGATAAAGGTTGAACTTGTCCCTCGATCTCCCTTGATACGAAACATGATATGTGAACCTATTTGGTTTTGTATTCGGCAAAATGAAATTATTTGAATGACCATTGTCCCAAAAATGAGATTTTAGCCTATATGGTTAAAAGTTTGATAAATATTAATATTGAATTTGTCCCTCGATGTTCTTTATTGCGTAACATAATATTTGAACCAATTTCGTTTTAAATTTGGTAAATAGAAAGTAATGAGACGACCCTTATCGCGAAAACGAGATTTTAGCTTATATTGTTACATGTTTGTTAAATATGAAGGTTGAACATGTCCCTCGATGTCCCTTGATGCGAAACATGATATGTGAACCTATTTGGTTTCATATTCGGAAAAATGAAAGTATTGGAATGACTTTGTCGCGAAAATGAGATTTTAGCCTATATGGTTAGAAGTTTGATAAAGGTTGAACTTGTCCCTCGATCTCCCTTGATACGAAACATGATATGTGAACCTATTTGGTTTTGTATTCGGCAAAATGAAATTATTTGAATGACCATTGTCCCAAAAATGAGATTTTAGCCTATATGGTTAAAAGTTTGATAAATATTAATGTTGAATTTGTCCCTCGATGTCCTTTATTGCGTAACATAATATTTGAACCAATTTCGTTTTAAATTTGGTAAATAGAAAGTCATGAGATGACCCTTATCACGAAAACGAGATTTTAGCTTATATTGTTACATGTTTGTTAAATATGAAGGTTGAACACGTCCCTCGATGTCCCTTGATGTGAAACATGATATGTGAACATATTTGGTTTGAATTTCGGTAAAATGAAAGTATTGAAATGACCCTTGTCGCGAAAATGAAATGTTAGCCTATGTGGTTAGAAGTTTGATAAACAGTGAGCTTGTCCCTCGATGTCCCTTGATGCGAAACATGATATGTGAACCTATTTGGTTTCATATTCGGAAAAATGAAAGTATTGGAATGACTTTGTCGCGAAAATGAGATTTTAGCCTGTATGGTTAGAAGTTTGATAAAGGTTGAACTTGTCCCTCGATCTCCCTTGATACGAAACATGATATGTGAACCTATTTGGTTTTGTATTCGGCAAAATAAAATTATTTGAATGACCATTGTCCCAAAAATGAGATTTTAGCCTATATGGTTAAAAGTTTGATAAATATTAATGTTGAATTTGTCCCTCGATGTCCTTTATTCCGTAACATAATATTTGAAACAATTTCGTTTTAAATTTGGTAAATAGAAAGTCATGAGATGACCCTTATCGCGAATACGAGATTTTAGCTTATATTGTTACATGTTTGTTAAATATGAAGGTTGAACATGTCCCTCGATGTCCCTTGATGCGAAACATGATATGTGAACCTATTTGGTTTCATATTCGGAAAAATGAAAGTATTGGAATGACTTTGTCGCGAAAATGAGATTTTAGCCTGTATGGTTAGAAGTTTGATAAAGGTTGCGCTTGTCCCTCGATCTCCCATGATACGAAACATGATATGTGAACCTATTTGGTTTTGTATTCGGCAAAATGAAATTATTTGAATGACCATTGTCCCAAAAATGAGATTTTAGCCTATATGGTTAAAAGTTTGATAAATATTAATGTTGAATTTGTCCCTCGATGTCCTTTATTGCGTAACATAATATTTGAACCAATTTCGTTTTAAATTTGGTAAACAGAAAGTCATGAGATGACCCTTATCACGAAAACGAGATTTTAGCTTATATTGTTACATGTTTGTTAAATATGAAGGTTGAACACGTCCCTCGATGTCCCTTGATGCGAAACATGATATGTGAACATATTTGGTTTGAATTTCGGTAAAATGAAAGTATTGAAATGACCCTTGTCGCGAAAATGAAATGTTAGCCTATGTGGTTAGAAGTTTGATAAACAGTGAGCTTGTCCCTCGATGTCCCTTGATGCGAAACATGATATGTGAACCTATTTGGTTTCATATTCGGAAAAATGAAAGTATTGGAATGACTTTGTCGCGAAAATGAGATTTTAGCCTATATGGTTAGAAGTTTGATAAAGGTTGAACTTGTCCCTCGATCTCCCTTGATACGAAACATGATATGTGAACCTATTTGGTTTTGTATTCGGCAAAATGAAATTATTTGAATGACCATTGTCCCAAAAATGAGATTTTAGCCTATATGGTTAAAAGTTTGATAAATATTAATGTTGAATTTGTCCCTCGATGTCCTTTATTCCGTAACATAATATTTGAAACAATTTCGTTTTAAATTTGGTAAATAGAAAGTCATGAGATGACCCTTATCGCGAATACGAGATTTTAGCTTATATTGTTACATGTTTGTTAAATATGAAGGTTGAACATGTCCCTCGATGTCCCTTGATGCGAAACATGATATGTGAACCTATTTGGTTTGAAATTCGGTAAAATGAAAGTATTGAAATGACCCTTGTCGCGAAAATGAAATGTTAGCCTATGTGGTTAGAAGTTTGATAAACAGTGAACATGTCCCTCGATGTCTCTTGATGCGAAACATGATATGTGAACCTATTTGGTTTTATATTCGGAAAAATGAAAGTGTTGGAATGACTTTGTCGCGAAAATGAGATTTTAGCCTATATGGTTAGAAGTTTGATAAAGGTTGAACTTGTCCCTCGATCTCCCTTGATACGAAACATGATATGTGAACCTATTTGGTTTTGTATTCGGCAAAATAAAATTATTTGAATGACCATTGTCCCAAAAATGAGATTTTAGCCTATATGGTTAAAAGTTTGATAAATATTAATGTTGAATTTGTCCCTCGATGTCCTTTATTGCGTAACATAATATTTGAACCAATTTCGTTTTAAATTTGGTAAATAGAAAGTAATGAGATGACCCTTATCACGAAAACGAGATTTTAGCTTATATTGTTACATGTTTGTTAAATATGAAGGTTGAACACGTCCCTCGATGTCCCTTGATGTGAAACATGATATGTGAACATATTTGGTTTGAATTTCGGTAAAATGAAAGTATTGAAATGACCCTTGTCGCGAAAATGAAATGTTAGCCTATGTGGTTAGAAGTTTGATAAACAGTGAGCTTGTCCCTCGATGTCCCTTGATGCGAAACATGATATGTGAACCTATTTGGTTTCATATTCGGAAAAATGAAAGTATTGGAATGACTTTGAGTTTATTGCCTATATGGTTAGAAGTTTGATAAAGGTTGAACTTGTCCCTCGATCTCCCTTGATACGAAACATGATATGTGAACCTATTTGGTTTTGTATTCGGCAAAATGAAATTATTTGAATGACCATTGTCCCAAAAATGAGATTTTAGCCTATATGGTTAAAAGTTTGATAAATATTAATGTTGAATTTGTCCCTCGATGTCCTTTATTGCGTAACATAATATTTGAACCAATTTCGTTTTAAATTTAGTAAATAGAAAGTAATGAGATGGCCCTTATCACGAAAACGAGATTTTAGCTTATATTGTTACATGTTTGTTAAATATGAAGGTTAAACATGTCCCTCGATGTCCCTTGATGCGAAACATGATATGTGAACATATTTGGTTTGAATTTCGATAAAATGAAAGTATTGAAATGACCCTTGTCGCGAAAATGAAATGTTAGCCTATGTGGTTAGAAGTTTGATAAACAGTGAGCTTGTCCCTCGATGTCCCTTGATGCGAAACATGATATGTGAACCTATTTGGTTTCATATTCGGAAAAATGAAAGTATTGGAATGACTTTGTCGCGAAAATGAGATTTTAGCCTATATGGTTAGAAGTTTGATAAAGGTTGCGCTTGTCCCTCGATCTCCCATGATACGAAACATGATATGTGAACCTATTTGGTTTTGTATTCGGCAAAATGAAATTATTTGAATGACCATTGTCCCAAAAATGAGATTTTAGCCTATATGGTTAAAAGTTTGATAAATATTAATGTTGAATTTGTCCCTCGATGTCCTTTATTGCGTAACATAATATTTGAACCAATTTCGTTTTAAATTTGGTAAACAGAAAGTCATGAGATGACCCTTATCACGAAAACGAGATTTTAGCTTATATTGTTACATGTTTGTTAAATATGAAGGTTGAACACGTCCCTCGATGTCCCTTGATGCGAAACATGATATGTGAACATATTTGGTTTGAATTTCGGTAAAATGAAAGTATTGAAATGACCCTTGTCGCGAAAATGAAATGTTAGCCTATGTGGTTAGAAGTTTGATAAACAGTGAGCTTGTCCCTCGATGTCCCTTGATGCGAAACATGATATGTGAACCTATTTGGTTTCATATTCGGAAAAATGAAAGTATTGGAATGACTTTGTCGCGAAAATGAGATTTTAGCCTATATGGTTAGAAGTTTGATAAAGGTTGAACTTGTCCCTCGATCTCCCTTGATACGAAACATGATATGTGAACCTATTTGGTTTTGTATTCGGCAAAATGAAATTATTTGAATGACCATTGTCCCAAAAATGAGATTTTAGCCTATATGGTTAAAAGTTTGATAAATATTAATGTTGAATTTGTCCCTCGATGTCCTTTATTGCGTAACATAATATTTGAACCAATTTCGTTTTAAATTTAGTAAATAGAAAGTAATGAGATGGCCCTTATCACGAAAACGAGATTTTAGCTTATATTGTTACATGTTTGTTAAATATGAAGGTTAAACATGTCCCTCGATGTCCCTTGATGCGAAACATGATATGTGAACATATTTGGTTTGAATTTCGATAAAATGAAAGTATTGAAATGACCCTTGTCGCGAAAATGAAACGTTAGCCTATGTGGTTAGAAGTTTGATAAACAGTGAGCTTGTCCCTCGATGTCCCTTGATGCGAAACATGATATGTGAACCTATTTGGTTTCATATTCGGAAAAATGAAAGTATTGGAATGACTTTGTCGCGAAAATGAGATTTTAGCCTATATGGTTAGAAGTTTGATAAAGGTTGCGCTTGTCCCTCGATCTCCCATGATACGAAACATGATATGTGAACCTATTTGGTTTTGTATTCGGCAAAATGAAATTATTTGAATGACCATTGTCCCAAAAATGAGATTTTAGCCTATATGGTTAAAAGTTTGATAAATATTAATGTTGAATTTGTCCCTCGATGTCCTTTATTGCGTAACATAATATTTGAACCAATTTCGTTTTAAATTTGGTAAACAGAAAGTCATGAGATGACCCTTATCACGAAAACGAGATTTTAGCTTATATTGTTACATGTTTGTTAAATATGAAGGTTGAACACGTCCCTCGATGTCCCTTGATGCGAAACATGATATGTGAACATATTTGGTTTGAATTTCGGTAAAATGAAAGTATTGAAATGACCCTTGTCGCGAAAATGAAATGTTAGCCTATGTGGTTAGAAGTTTGATAAACAGTGAGCTTGTCCCTCGATGTCCCTTGATGCGAAACATGATATGTGAACCTATTTGGTTTCATATTCGGAAAAATGAAAGTATTGGAATGACTTTGTCGCGAAAATGAGATTTTAGCCTATATGGTTAGAAGTTTGATAAAGGTTGAACTTGTCCCTCGATCTCCCTTGATACGAAACATGATATGTGAACCTATTTGGTTTTGTATTCGGCAAAATGAAATTATTTGAATGACCATTGTCCCAAAAATGAGATTTTAGCCTATATGGTTAAAAGTTTGATAAATATTAATGTTGAATTTGTCCCTCGATGTCCTTTATTCCGTAACATAATATTTGAAACAATTTCGTTTTAAATTTGGTAAATAGAAAGTCATGAGATGACCCTTATCGCGAATACGAGATTTTAGCTTATATTGTTACATGTTTGTTAAATATGAAGGTTGAACATGTCCCTCGATGTCCCTTGATGCGAAACATGATATGTGAACCTATTTGGTTTGAAATTCGGTAAAATGAAAGTATTGAAATGACCCTTGTCGCGAAAATGAAATGTTAGCCTATGTGGTTAGAAGTTTGATAAACAGTGAACATGTCCCTCGATGTCTCTTGATGCGAAACATGATATGTGAACCTATTTGGTTTTATATTCGGAAAAATGAAAGTGTTGGAATGACTTTGTCGCGAAAATGAGATTTTAGCCTATATGGTTAGAAGTTTGATAAAGGTTGAACTTGTCCCTCGATCTCCCTTGATACGAAACATGATATGTGAACCTATTTGGTTTTGTATTCGGCAAAATAAAATTATTTGAATGACCATTGTCCCAAAAATGAGATTTTAGCCTATATGGTTAAAAGTTTGATAAATATTAATGTTGAATTTGTCCCTCGATGTCCTTTATTCCGTAACATAATATTTGAACCAATTTCGTTTTAAATTTGGTAAATAGAAAGTAATGAGATGACCCTTATCGCGAAAACGAGATTTTAGCTTATATTGTTACATGTTTGTTAAATATGAAGGTTGAACATGTCCCTCGATGTCCCTTGATGCGAAACATGATATGTGAACCTATTTGGTTTCATATTCGGAAAAATGAAAGTATTGGAATGACTTTGTCGCGAAAATGAGATTTTAGCCTATATGGTTAGAAGTTTGATAAAGGTTGAACTTGTCCCTCGATCTCCCTTGATACGAAACATGATATGTGAACCTATTTGGTTTTGTATTCGGCAAAATAAAATTATTTGAATGACCATTGTCCCAAAAATGAGATTTTAGCCTATATGGTTAAAAGTTTGATAAATATTAATGTTGAATTTGTCCCTCGATGTCCTTTATTCCGTAACATAATATTTGAACCAATTTCGTTTTAAATTTGGTAAATAGAAAGTCATGAGATGACCCTTATCGCGAATACGAGATTTTAGCTTATATTGTTACATGTTTGTTAAATATGAAGGTTGAACATGTCCCTCGATGTCCCTTGATGCGAAACATGATATGTGAACCTATTTGGTTTGAAATTCGGTAAAATGAAAGTATTGAAATGACCCTTGTCGCGAAAATGAAATGTTAGCCTATGTGGTTAGAAGTTTGACAAACAGTGAACATGTCCCTCGATGTCCCTTGATGCGAAACATGATATGTGAACCTATTTGGTTTCATATTCGGAAAAATGAAAGTATTGGAATGACTTTGTCGCGAAAATGAGATTTTAGCCTATTTTAGCCTATATGGTTAGAAGTTTGATAAAGGTTGAACTTGTCCCTCGATCTCCCTTGATACGAAACATGATATGTGAACCTATTTGGTTTTGTATTTGGCAAAATGAAATTATTTGAATGACCATTGTCCCAAAAATGAGATTTTAGCCTATATGGTTAAAAGTTTGATAAATATTAATGTTGAATTTGTCCCTCGATGTCCTTTATTGCGTACCATAATATTTGAACCAATTTCGTTTTAAATTTGGTAAATAGAAAGTAATGAGATGACCCTTATCGCGAAAACGAGATTTTAGCTTATATTGTTACATGTTTGTTAAATATGAAGGTTGAACATGTCCCTCGATGTCCCTTGATGCGAAACATGATATGTGAACCTATTTGGTTTCATATTCGGAAAAATGAAAGTATTGGAATGACTTTGTCGCGAAAATGAGATTTTAGCCTATATGGTTAGAAGTTTGATAAAGGTTGAACTTGTCCCTCGATCTGCCTTGATACGAAACATGATATGTGAACCTATTTGGTTTTGTATTCGGCAAAATAAAATTATTTGAATGACCATTGTCCCAAAAATGAGATTTTAGCCTATATGGTTAAAAGTTTGATAAATATTAATGTTGAATTTGTCCCTCGATGTCCTTTATTCCGTAACATAATATTTGAACCAATTTCGTTTTAAATTTGGTAAATAGAAAGTCATGAGATGACCCTTATCGCGAATACGAGATTTTAGCTTATATTGTTACATGTTTGTTAAATATGAAGGTTGAACATGTCCCTCGATGTCCCTTGATGCGAAACATGATATGTGAACCTATTTGGTTTGAAATTCGGTAAAATGAATGTATTGAAATGACCCTTGTCGCGAAAATGAAATGTTAGCCTATGTGGTTAGAAGTTTGATAAACAGTGAACATGTCCCTCGATGTCTCTTGATGCGAAACATGATATGTGAACCTATTTGGTTTTATATTCGGAAAAATGAAAGTGTTGGAATGACTTTGTCGCGAAAATGAGATTTTAGCCTATATGGTTAGAAGTTTGATAAAGGTTGAACTTGTCCCTCGATCTCCCTTGATACGAAACATGATATGTGAACCTATTTGGTTTTGTATTCGGCAAAATAAAATTATTTGAATGACCATTGTCCCAAAAATGAGATTTTAGCCTATATGGTTAAAAGTTTGATAAATATTAATGTTGAATTTGTCCCTCGATGTCCTTTATTCCGTAACATAATATTTGAACCAATTTCATTTTAAATTTGGTAAATAGAAAGTCATGAGATGACCCTTATCGCGAATACGAGATTTTAGCTTATATTGTTACATGTCTGTTAAATATGAAGGTTGAACATGTCCCTCGATGTCCCTTGATGCGAAACATGATATGTGAACCTATTTGGTTTGAAATTCGGTAAAATGAAAGTATTGAAATGACCCTTGTCGCGAAAATGAAATGTTAGCCTATGTGGTTAGAAGTTTGATAAACAGTGAACATGTCCCTCGACTTGATGCGAAACATGATATGTGAACCTATTTGGTTTCATATTCGGAAAAATGAAAGTATTGGAATGACTTTGTCGCGAAAATGAGATTTTAGCCTATTTTATCCTATATGGTTAGAAGTTTGATAAAGGTTGAACTTGTCCCTCGATCTCCCTTGATACGAAACATGATATGTGAACCTATTTGGTTTTGTAATCGGCAAAATGAAATTATTTGAATGACCATTGTCCCAAAAATGAGATTTTAGCCTATATGGTTAAAAGTTTGATAAATATTAATATTGAATTTGTCCCTCGATGTTCTTTATTGCGTAACATAATATTTGAACCAATTTCGTTTTAAATTTGGTAAATAGAAAGTAATGAGATGACCCTTATCGCGAAAACGAGATTTTAGCTTATATTGTTACATGTTTGTTAAATATTAAGGTTGAACATGTCCCTCGATGTCCCTTGATGCGAAACATGATATGTGAACCTATTTGGTTTCATATTCGGAAAAATGAAAGTATTGGAATGACTTTGTCGCGAAAATGAGATTTTAGCCTATATGGTTAGAAGTTTGATAAAGGTTGAACTTGTCCCTCGATCTGCCTTGATACGAAACATGATATGTGAACCTATTTGGTTTTGTATTCGGCAAAATAAAATTATTTGAATGACCATTGTCCCAAAAATGAGATTTTAGCCTATATGGTTAAAAGTTTGATAAATATTAATGTTGAATTTGTCCCTCGATGTCCTTTATTCCGTAACATAATATTTGAACCAATTTCGTTTTAAATTTGGTAAATAGAAAGTCATGAGATGACCCTTATCGCGAATACGAGATTTTAGCTTATATTGTTACATGTTTGTTAAATATGAAGGTTGAACATGTCCCTCGATGTCCCTTGATGCGAAACATGATATGTGAACCTATTTGGTTTGAAATTCGGTAAAATGAATGTATTGAAATGACCCTTGTCGCGAAAATGAAATGTTAGCCTATGTGGTTAGAAGTTTGATAAACAGTGAACATGTCCCTCGATGTCTCTTGATGCGAAACATGATATGTGAACCTATTTGGTTTTATATTCGGAAAAATGAAAGTGTTGGAATGACTTTGTCGCGAAAATGAGATTTTAGCCTATATGGTTAGAAGTTTGATAAAGGTTGAACTTGTCCCTCGATCTCCCTTGATACGAAACATGATATGTGAACCTATTTGGTTTTGTATTCGGCAAAATAAAATTATTTGAATGACCATTGTCCCAAAAATGAGATTTTAGCCTATATGGTTAAAAATTTGATAAATATTAATGTTGAATTTGTCCCTCGATGTCCTTTATTCCGTAACATAATATTTGAACCAATTTCATTTTAAATTTGGTAAATAGAAAGTCATGAGATGACCCTTATCGCGAAT
The DNA here is from genome assembly GCF_051527215.1 of Medicago sativa. NCBI lineage: Eukaryota > Viridiplantae > Streptophyta > Magnoliopsida > Fabales > Fabaceae > Medicago > Medicago sativa. The sequence goes on along the minus strand of NC_140754.1, from coordinate 47,325,841 downwards.
ACGAGATTTTAGCTTATATTGTTACATGTCTGTTAAATATGAAGGTTGAACATGTCCCTCGATGTCCCTTGATGCGAAACATGATATGTGAACCTATTTGGTTTGAAATTCGGTAAAATGAAAGTATTGAAATGACCCTTGTCGCGAAAATGAAATGTTAGCCTATGTGGTTAGAAGTTTGATAAACAGTGAACATGTCCCTCGACTTGATGCGAAACATGATATGTGAACCTATTTGGTTTCATATTCGGAAAAATGAAAGTATTGGAATGACTTTGTCGCGAAAATGAGATTTTAGCCTATTTTATCCTATATGGTTAGAAGTTTGATAAAGGTTGAACTTGTCCCTCGATCTCCCTTGATACGAAACATGATATGTGAACCTATTTGGTTTTGTAATCGGCAAAATGAAATTATTTGAATGACCATTGTCCCAAAAATGAGATTTTAGCCTATATGGTTAAAAGTTTGATAAATATTAATATTGAATTTGTCCCTCGATGTTCTTTATTGCGTAACATAATATTTGAACCAATTTCGTTTTAAATTTGGTAAATAGAAAGTAATGAGATGACCCTTATCGCGAAAACGAGATTTTAGCTTATATTGTTACATGTTTGTTAAATATTAAGGTTGAACATGTCCCTCGATGTCCCTTGATGCGAAACATGATATGTGAACCTATTTGGTTTCATATTCGGAAAAATGAAAGTATTGGAATGACTTTGTCGCGAAAATGAGATTTTAGCCTATATGGTTAGAAGTTTGATAAAGGTTGAACTTGTCCCTCGATCTCCCTTGATACGAAACATGATATGTGAACCTATTTGGTTTTGTATTCGGCAAAATAAAATTATTTGAATGACCATTGTCCCAAAAATGAGATTTTAGCCTATATGGTTAAAAGTTTGATAAATATTAATATTGAATTTGTCCCTCGATGTTCTTTATTGCGTAACATAATATTTGAACCAATTTCGTTTTAAATTTGGTAAATAGAAAGTAATGAGATGACCCTTATCGCGAAAACGAGATTTTAGCTTATATTGTTACATGTTTGTTAAATATTAAGGTTGAACATGTCCCTCGATGTCCCTTGATGCGAAACATGATATGTGAACCTATTTGGTTTCATATTCGGAAAAATGAAAGTATTGGAATGACTTTGTCGCGAAAATGAGATTTTAGCCTATATGGTTAGAAGTTTGATAAAGGTTGAACTTGTCCCTCGATCTGCCTTGATACGAAACATGATATGTGAACCTATTTGGTTTTGTATTCGGCAAAATAAAATTATTTGAATGACCATTGTCCCAAAAATGAGATTTTAGCCTATATGGTTAAAAGTTTGATAAATATTAATGTTGAATTTGTCCCTCGATGTCCTTTATTCCGTAACATAATATTTGAACCAATTTCGTTTTAAATTTGGTAAATAGAAAGTCATGAGATGACCCTTATCGCGAATACGAGATTTTAGCTTATATTGTTACATGTTTGTTAAATATGAAGGTTGAACATGTCCCTCGATGTCCCTTGATGCGAAACATGATATGTGAACCTATTTGGTTTGAAATTCGGTAAAATGAATGTATTGAAATGACCCTTGTCGCGAAAATGAAATGTTAGCCTATGTGGTTAGAAGTTTGATAAACAGTGAACATGTCCCTCGATGTCTCTTGATGCGAAACATGATATGTGAACCTATTTGGTTTTATATTCGGAAAAATGAAAGTGTTGGAATGACTTTGTCGCGAAAATGAGATTTTAGCCTATATGGTTAGAAGTTTGATAAAGGTTGAACTTGTCCCTCGATCTCCCTTGATACGAAACATGATATGTGAACCTATTTGGTTTTGTATTCGGCAAAATAAAATTATTTGAATGACCATTGTCCCAAAAATGAGATTTTAGCCTATATGGTTAAAAATTTGATAAATATTAATGTTGAATTTGTCCCTCGATGTCCTTTATTCCGTAACATAATATTTGAACCAATTTCATTTTAAATTTGGTAAATAGAAAGTCATGAGATGACCCTTATCGCGAATACGAGATTTTAGCTTATATTGTTACATGTCTGTTAAATATGAAGGTTGAACATGTCCCTCGATGTCCCTTGATGCGAAACATGATATGTGAACCTATTTGGTTTGAAATTCGGTAAAATGAAAGTATTGAAATGACCCTTGTCGCGAAAATGAAATGTTAGCCTATGTGGTTAGAAGTTTGATAAACAGTGAACATGTCCCTCGACTTGATGCGAAACATGATATGTGAACCTATTTGGTTTCATATTCGGAAAAATGAAAGTATTGGAATGACTTTGTCGCGAAAATGAGATTTTAGCCTATTTTATCCTATATGGTTAGAAGTTTGATAAAGGTTGAACTTGTCCCTCGATCTCCCTTGATACGAAACATGATATGTGAACCTATTTGGTTTTGTAATCGGCAAAATGAAATTATTTGAATGACCATTGTCCCAAAAATGAGATTTTAGCCTATATGGTTAAAAGTTTGATAAATATTAATATTGAATTTGTCCCTCGATGTTCTTTATTGCGTAACATAATATTTGAACCAATTTCGTTTTAAATTTGGTAAATAGAAAGTAATGAGATGACCCTTATCGCGAAAACGAGATTTTAGCTTATATTGTTACATGTTTGTTAAATATTAAGGTTGAACATGTCCCTCGATGTCCCTTGATGCGAAACATGATATGTGAACCTATTTGGTTTCATATTCGGAAAAATGAAAGTGTTGGAATGACTTTGTCGCGAAAATGAGATTTTAGCCTATATGGTTAGAAGTTTGATAAAGGTTGAACTTGTCCCTCGATCTCCCTTGATACGAAACATGATATGTGAACCTATTTGGTTTTGTATTCGGCAAAATAAAATTATTTGAATGACCATTGTCCCAAAAATGAGATTTTAGCCTATATGGTTAAAAATTTGATAAATATTAATGTTGAATTTGTCCCTCGATGTCCTTTATTCCGTAACATAATATTTGAACCAATTTCATTTTAAATTTGGTAAATAGAAAGTCATGAGATGACCCTTATCGCGAATACGAGATTTTAGCTTATATTGTTACATGTCTGTTAAATATGAAGGTTGAACATGTCCCTCGATGTCCCTTGATGCGAAACATGATATGTGAACCTATTTGGTTTGAAATTCGGTAAAATGAAAGTATTGAAATGACCCTTGTCGCGAAAATGAAATGTTAGCCTATGTGGTTAGAAGTTTGATAAACAGTGAACATGTCCCTCGACTTGATGCGAAACATGATATGTGAACCTATTTGGTTTCATATTCGGAAAAATGAAAGTATTGGAATGACTTTGTCGCGAAAATGAGATTTTAGCCTATTTTATCCTATATGGTTAGAAGTTTGATAAAGGTTGAACTTGTCCCTCGATCTCCCTTGATACGAAACATGATATGTGAACCTATTTGGTTTTGTAATCGGCAAAATGAAATTATTTGAATGACCATTGTCCCAAAAATGAGATTTTAGCCTATATGGTTAAAAGTTTGATAAATATTAATATTGAATTTGTCCCTCGATGTTCTTTATTGCGTAACATAATATTTGAACCAATTTCGTTTTAAATTTGGTAAATAGAAAGTAATGAGATGACCCTTATCGCGAAAACGAGATTTTAGCTTATATTGTTACATGTTTGTTAAATATTAAGGTTGAACATGTCCCTCGATGTCCCTTGATGCGAAACATGATATGTGAACCTATTTGGTTTCATATTCGGAAAAATGAAAGTATTGGAATGACTTTGTCGCGAAAATGAGATTTTAGCCTATATGGTTAGAAGTTTGATAAAGGTTGAACTTGTCCCTCGATCTCCCTTGATACGAAACATGATATGTGAACCTATTTGGTTTTGTATTCGGCAAAATAAAATTATTTGAATGACCATTGTCCCAAAAATGAGATTTTAGCCTATATGGTTAAAAGTTTGATAAATATTAATGTTGAATTTGTCCCTCGATGTCCTTTATTCCGTAACATAATATTTGAACCAATTTCGTTTTAAATTTGGTAAATAGAAAGTCATGAGATGACCCTTATCGCGAATACGAGATTTTAGCTTATATTGTTACATGTTTGTTAAATATGAAGGTTGAACATGTCCCTCGATGTCCCTTGATGTGAAACATGATATGTGAACCTATGATGAGATCACGAGTTCTTTAAGTATGTGGAAGGAAACCTATAAAAAAAATCACAAATAAAATGAATTTTATTTGTGAATTTTAGTATCCATGGTTCTGCTCACGTTAATTTTCTTCTAGCCTTGGACATTTATTTCTTATAATTTTATTGTCTTTAGGCTCATTGCAAAATTTGATTACATGGAGTTAGGGAATTAATTATCACAAGTTGATTAGGCTATTCACGTTTACTTTTTATGGCCTCACCATTCAGATCAATTCATTAACATGACAATTAATTCCATTCAAAGATTGTGCATCAGTTTTGGAATTCATTTGGAGCAGCTTGCATCAATTGGAAATGAAGAAATTGTGAAAGTCACATTGGATCCCAAAGAATGCGTTTAGTGTTCTTCTTTTCTAATTATTGTAAGGCATAAATGCCATTTCTTTATTTTCTAGGTGCTATTTTAATTTATTAGGGTCCATTGAGATACTTGTAACAAATGCTCTATAAATTGTAAGTTTCTCAATGAAATAAGATATGTAGAATTTTGAGTAAAAAAATACACTTTGTGTGTTGTGAAGCTTTGCTTCTTTTTGGTTCTGGATTGAACCATGACTTGATCTTATCAAGGAATCACTTTTCTTGTGGCGATCCTCGCATCCACCGGCTTATCAATCTTTCTTGGATTGGAAGTGAGTGTGACGCCTTCTTTACCATTCCTTTCCCCAAAATCCATCTTTTTTATTTTACTTTTATTCCTATACAATTTCTGTCCTTCATCAAGTGGTCGTCATTTGGTATCAGAGCTAGGTTCCGTTGGGACTGGTTTTTATTTTTCAATTTCAATTTTTTTTTCATTTGCATATTATCCTTGAAATTTCTTCATCTCAGTTTCTTTTTGAAGTATTAAACAAAAAAATATGGCTCATGAAATTCAAGCTTCAATTGAATATTTTGATAAAGTATGTAGAGAAAAAATGCTTGAGGATATCAAGAGAAGATTTTTTTCATTTGCATATTATCCTTGAAATTTCTTCATCTCAGTTTCTTTTTGAAGTATTAAACAAAAAAATATGGCTCATGAAATTCAAGCTTCAATTGAATATTTTGATAAAGTATGTAGAGAAAAAATGCTTGAGGATATCAAGAGAAGATCAAGTCGTACTTCTGCTCTTAGAGAGTTACAAAGAAAAAGGAGAGAGAAAATGATGGCAATAATTGATAGAGGAATGGCTGATATCTCCAAAATACTAGAGGAGAATCTCCTTCAATTCCAAAATCATTATATAGAGCCTAAAATAAATGTTGAAGAAAAAGAGAGTCTCGTTATAAAGGAAACTCATGAAGAAGAATGTGAAAAGGAAAGAGAAGAGACAAAAAGTGACGAAAAAGAAGTAGAGGAAAAAGGAGAAGAAAAGGAGAATGAGAAGGAAAAGGAAGAGAAAAATGTTGAAAAGTTTTGGCCTACTATTACATTAGTACCTTCTTCTAAGTTGGTGGAAGGAAATTATGAGATTTGGAGCGATGATCATGTCCATAAATCAAAAGTGGATGAAAAGCAAGCAAATTCTTCCAATAAAAGTAAAGAGCTCTCTAAAGTTGAAGTTACATGTGATGGATTCTATAGATTTGTTTTTGACCCAGGAGAGCTCTGCAACTCCGATTGAGGTGATCTTTGAAGCGTTGGAAAGGGTACAAAATCATCTACATTTCATATGTTGGACTCAGAAGCAAAATCGGTGTATATCATGGTGTAAAAAGGGATTAAAGTGGAGGACGTGATTAAATGAAGGAGCTGAAGCAAAAGAGGTGAAACACAATTAATTTGAGTAGTTGAAGAGCATAATCTGAAGCAAAAGTAACAGCCATGAGTGTGTAACTTCAAGAATTGATTCAGCCACCTTAAATCAAAACCAATAAATTTGTAACATTTCCTTGCAATAATTAGCCACATAAGAGTTATTTCATTAATCATCATATAATTGTAAGCTTTTCAGCATTCTAGCCTATTACCTATATAAAGGGGGCGAAAATAATGAATAGGATATGTAGAATTTTGATAAAAATATACCTTTGTGTATGTGTGAGAGCTTTGTCTCTTTCTTTGGTTCTGGATTGAACCAAGTTTATTGAATCTTATCAATGGCTTCCTTACCATTGTGGCGATTCCTCCTGGCTTAGCATTCCTTCTTGGATTAGAAGTGAGTGTGACGCCTTCTTTACCATTCCTTTCCCCAAATCCATATTTTTATTTTACTTTTTATCCCTATACGATTTCTTTCCTTTATCAACCTATTTGGCTTGAAATTCGCTAAAATGAAAGTATTGAAATGACTTTTGTCGCGAAAATGAAACGTTAGCCTATGTGGTTAGAAGTTTGATAAACAGTGAACTTGTCCCTCGATGTCCCTTGATGCGAAACATGATATGTGAACCTATTTGGTTTCATATTCGGAAAAATGAAAGTATTGGAATGACTTTGTCGCGAAAATGAGATTTTAGCCTATTTTAGCCTATATGGTTAGAAGTTTGATAAAGGTTGAACTTGTCCCTCGATCTCCCTTGATACGAAACATGATATGTGAACCTATTTGGTTTTGTATTCGGCAAAATGAAATTATTTGAATGACCATTGTCCCAAAAATGAGATTTTAGCCTATATGGTTAAAAGTTTGATAAATATTAATATTGAATTTGTCCCTCGATGTTCTTTATTGCGTAACATAATATTTGAACCAATTTCGTTTTAAATTTGGTAAATAGAAAGTAATGAGATGACCCTTATCGCGAAAACGAGATTTTAGCTTATATTGTTACATGTTTGTTAAATATGAAGGTTGAACATGTCCCTCGATGTCCCTTGATGCGAAACATGATATGTGAACCTATTTGGTTTCATATTCGGAAAAATGAAAGTATTGGAATGACTTTGTCGCGAAAATGAGATTTTAGCCTATATGGTTAGAAGTTTGATAAAGGTTGAACTTGTCCCTCGATCTCCCTTGATACGAAACATGATATGTGAACCTATTTGGTTTTGTATTCGGCAAAATAAAATTATTTGAATGACCATTGTCCCAAAAATGAGATTTTAGCCTATATGGTTAAAAGTTTGATAAATATTAATGTTGAATTTGTCCCTCGATGTCCTTTATTCCGTAACATAATATTTGAACCAATTTCGTTTTAAATTTGGTAAATAGAAAGTCATGAGATGACCCTTATCGCGAATACGAGATTTTAGCTTATATTGTTACATGTTTGTTAAATATGAAGGTTGAACATGTCCCTCGATGTCCCTTGATGCGAAACATGATATGTGAACCTATTTGGTTTGAAATTCGGTAAAATGAAAGTATTGAAATGACCCTTGTCGCGAAAATGAAATGTTAGCCTATGTGGTTAGAAGTTTGATAAACAGTGAACATGTCCCTCGATGTCTCTTGATGCGAAACATGATATGTGAACCTATTTGGTTTTATATTCGGAAAAATGAAAGTGTTGGAATGACTTTGTCGCGAAAATGAGATTTTAGCCTATATGGTTAGAAGTTTGATAAAGGTTGAACTTGTCCCTCGATCTCCCTTGATACGAAACATGATATGTGAACCTATTTGGTTTTGTATTCGGCAAAATAAAATTATTTGAATGACCATTGTCCCAAAAATGAGATTTCAGCCTATATGGTTAAAAGTTAGATAAATATTAATGTTGAATTTGTCCCTCGATGTCCTTTATTCCGTAACATAATATTTGAACCAATTTCGTTTTAAATTTGGTAAATAGAAAGTCATGAGATGACCCTTATCGCGAATACGAGATTTTAGCTTATATTGTTACATGTCTGTTAAATATGAAGGTTGAACATGTCCCTCGATGTCCCTTGATGCGAAACATGATATGTGAACCTATTTGGTTTGAAATTCGGTAAAATGAAAGTATTGAAATGACCCTTGTCGCGAAAATGAAATGTTAGCCTATGTGGTTAGAAGTTTGATAAACAGTGAACATGTCCCTCGACTTGATGCGAAACATGATATGTGAACCTATTTGGTTTCATATTCGGAAAAATGAAAGTATTGGAATGACTTTGTCGCGAAAATGAGATTTTAGCCTATTTTAGCCTATATGGTTAGAAGTTTGATAAAGGTTGAACTTGTCCCTCGATCTCCCTTGATACGAAACATGATATGTGAACCTATTTGGTTTTGTAATCGGCAAAATGAAATTATTTGAATGACCATTGTCCCAAAAATGAGATTTTAGCCTATATGGTTAAAAGTTTGATAAATATTAATATTGAATTTGTCCCTCGATGTTCTTTATTGCGTAACATAATATTTGAACCAATTTCGTTTTAAATTTGGTAAATAGAAAGTAATGAGATGACCCTTATCGCGAAAACGAGATTTTAGCTTATATTGTTACATGTTTGTTAAATATTAAGGTTGAACATGTCCCTCGATGTCCCTTGATGCGAAACATGATATGTGAACCTATTTGGTTTCATATTCGGAAAAATGAAAGTATTGGAATGACTTTGCCGCGAAAATGAGATTTTAGCCTATATGGTTAGAAGTTTGATAAAGGTTGAACTTGTCCCTCGATCTCCCTTGATACGAAACATGATATGTGAACCTATTTGGTTTTGTATTCGGCAAAATAAAATTATTTGAATGACCATTGTCCCAAAAATGAGATTTTAGCCTATATGGTTAAAAGTTTGATAAATATTAATGTTGAATTTGTCCCTCGATGTCCTTTATTCCGTAACATAATATTTGAACCAATTTCGTTTTAAATTTGGTAAATAGAAAGTCATGAGATGACCCTTATCGCGAATACGAGATTTTAGCTTATATTGTTACATGTTTGTTAAATATGAAGGTTGAACATGTCCCTCGATGTCCCTTGATGCGAAACATGATATGTGAACCTATTTGGTTTGAAATTCGGTAAAATGAAAGTATTGAAATGACCCTTGTCGCGAAAATGAAATGTTAGCCTATGTGGTTAGAAGTTTGATAAACAGTGAACATGTCCCTCGATGTCTCTTGATGCGAAACATGATATGTGAACCTATTTGGTTTTATATTCGGAAAAATGAAAGTGTTGGAATGACTTTGTCGCGAAAATGAGATTTTAGCCTATATGGTTAGAAGTTTGATAAAGGTTGAACTTGTCCCTCGATCTCCCTTGATACGAAACATGATATGTGAACCTATTTGGTTTTGTATTCGGCAAAATAAAATTATTTGAATGACCATTGTCCCAAAAATGAGATTTTAGCCTATATGGTTAAAAGTTTGATAAATATTAATGTTGAATTTGTCCCTCGATGTCCTTTATTCCGTAACATAATATTTGAACCAATTTCGTTTTAAATTTGGTAAATAGAAAGTCATGAGATGACCCTTATCGCGAATACGAGATTTTAGCTTATATTGTTACATGTCTGTTAAATATGAAGGTTGAACATGTCCCTCGATGTCCCTTGATGCGAAACATGATATGTGAACCTATTTGGTTTGAAATTCGGTAAAATGAAAGTATTGAAATGACCCTTGTCGCGAAAATGAAATGTTAGCCTATGTGGTTAGAAGTTTGATAAACAGTGAACATGTCCCTCGACTTGATGCGAAACATGATATGTGAACCTATTTGGTTTCATATTCGGAAAAATGAAAGTATTGGAATGACTTTGTCGCGAAAATGAGATTTTAGCCTATATGGTTAGAAGTTTGATAAAGGTTGAACTTGTCCCTCGATCTCCCTTGATACGAAACATGATATGTGAACCTATTTGGTTTTGTAATCGGCAAAATGAAATTATTTGAATGACCATTGTCCCAAAAATGAGATTTTAGCCTATATGGTTAAAAGTTTGGTAAATATTAATATTGAATTTGTCCCTCGATGTTCTTTATTGCGTAACATAATATTTGAACCAATTTCGTTTTAAATTTGGTAAATAGAAAGTAATGAGATGACCCTTATCGCGAAAACGAGATTTTAGCTTATATTGTTACATGTTTGTTAAATATTAAGGTTGAACATGTCCCTCGATGTCCCTTGATGCGAAACATGATATGTGAACCTATTTGGTTTCATATTCGGAAAAATGAAAGTATTGGAATGACTTTGCCGCGAAAATGAGATTTTAGCCTATATGGTTAGAAGTTTGATAAAGGTTGAACTTGTCCCTCGATCTCCCTTGATACGAAACATGATATGTGAACCTATTTGGTTTTGTATTCGGCAAAATAAAATTATTTGAATGACCATTGTCCCAAAAATGAGATTTTAGCCTATATGGTTAAAAGTTTGATAAATATTAATGTTGAATTTGTCCCTCGATGTCCTTTATTCCGTAACATAATATTTGAACCAATTTCGTTTTAAATTTGGTAAATAGAAAGTCATGAGATGACCCTTATCGCGAATACGAGATTTTAGCTTATATTTTTACATGTTTGTTAAATATGAAGGTTGAACATGTCCCTCGATGTCCCTTGATGTGAAACATGATATGTGAACCTATTTGGCTTGAAATTCGCTAAAATGAAAGTATTGAAATGACTTTTGTCGCGAAAATGAAACGTTAGCCTATGTGGTTAGAAGTTTGATAAACAGTGAACTTGTCCCTCGATGTCCCTTGATGCGAAACATGATATGTGAACCTATTTGGTTTCATATTCGGAAAAATGAAAGTATTGGAATGACTTTGTCGCGAAAATGAGATTTTAGCCTATTTTAGCCTATATGGTTAGAAGTTTGATAAAGGTTGAACTTGTCCCTCGATCTCCCTTGATACGAAACATGATATGTGAACCTATTTGGTTTTGTATTCGGCAAAATGAAATTATTTGAATGACCATTGTCCCAAAAATGAGATTTTAGCCTATATGGTTAAAAGTTTGATAAATATTAATATTGAATTTGTCCCTCGATGTTCTTTATTGCGTAACATAATATTTGAACCAATTTCGTTTTAAATTTGGTAAATAGAAAGTAATGAGATGACCCTTATCGCCAAAACGAGATTTTAGCTTATATTGTTACATGTTTGTTAAATATGAAGGTTGAACATGTCCCTCGATGTCCCTTGATGCGAAACATGATATGTGAACCTATTTGGTTTCATATTCGGAAAAATGAAAGTATTGGAATGACTTTGTCGCGAAAATGAGATTTTAGCCTATATGGTTAGAAGTTTGATAAAGGTTGAACTTGTCCCTCGATCTCCCTTGATAGGAAACATGATATGTGAACCTATTTGGTTTTGTATTCGGCAAAATAAAATTATTTGAATGACCATTGTCCCAAAAATGAGATTTTAGCCTATATGGTTAAAAGTTTGATAAATATTAATGTTGAATTTGTCCCTCGATGTCCTTTATTCCGTAACATAATATTTGAACCAATTTCGTTTTAAATTTGGTAAATAGAAAGTCATGAGATGACCCTTATCGCGAATACGAGATTTTAGCTTATATTGTTACATGTTTGTTAAATATGAAGGTTGAACATGTCCCTCGATGTCCCTTGATGCGAAACATGATATGTGAACCTATTTGGTTTGAAATTCGGTAAAATGAAAGTATTGAAATGACCCTTGTCGCGAAAATGAAATGTTAGCCTATGTGGTTAGAAGTTTGATAAACAGTGAACATGTCCCTCGATGTCTCTTGATGCGAAACATGATATGTGAACCTATTTGGTTTTATATTCGGAAAAATGAAAGTGTTGGAATGACTTTGTCGCGAAAATGAGATTTTAGCCTATATGGTTAGAAGTTTGATAAAGGTTGAACTTGTCCCTCGATCTCCCTTGATACGAAACATGATATGTGAACCTATTTGGTTTTGTATTCGGCAAAATAAAATTATTTGAATGACCATTGTCCCAAAAATGAGATTTTAGCCTATATGGTTAAAAGTTTGATAAATATTAATGTTGAATTTGTCCCTCGATGTCCTTTATTCCGTAACATAATATTTGAACCAATTTCGTTTTAAATTTGGTAAATAGAAAGTCATGAGATGACCCTTATCGCGAATACGAGATTTTAGCTTATATTGTTACATGTTTGTTAAATATGAAGGTTGAACATGTCCCTCGATGTCCCTTGATGCGAAACATGATATGTGAACCTATTTGGTTTGAAATTCGGTAAAATGAAAGTATTGAAATGACCCTTGTCGCGAAAATGAAATGTTAGCCTATGTGGTTAGAAGTTTGATAAACAGTGAACTTGTCCCTCGATGTCCTTTGATGCGAAACATGATATGTGAACCTATTTGGTTTCATATTCGGAAAAATGAAAGTTTTGGAATGACTTTGTCGCGAAAATGAGATTTTAGCCTATTTTAGCCTATATGGTTAGAAGTTTGATAAAGGTTGAACTTGTCCCTCGATCTCCCTTGATACGAAACATGATATGTGAACCTATTTGGTTTTGTATTCGGCAAAATGAAATTATTTGAATGACCATTGTCCCAAAAATTAGATTTTAGCCTATATGGTTAAAAGTTTGATAAATATTAATATTGAATTTGTCCCTCGATGTTCTTTATTGCGTAACATAATATTTGAACCAATTTCGTTTTAAATTTGGTAAATAGAAAGTAATGAGATGACCCTTATCGCGAAAACGAGATTTTAGCTTATATTGTTACATGTTTGTTAAATATGAAGGTTGAACATGTCCCTCGATGTCCCTTGATGCGAAACATGATATGTGAACCTATTTGGTTTCATATTCGGAAAAATGAAAGTATTGGAATGACTTTGTCGCGAAAATGAGATTTTAGCCTATATGGTTAGAAGTTTGATAAAGGTTGAACTTGTCCCTCGATCTCCCTTGATACGAAACATGATATGTGAACCTATTTGGTTTTGTATTCGGCAAAATAAAATTATTTGAATGACCATTGTCCCAAAAATGAGATTTTAGCCTATATGGTTAAAAGTTTGATAAATATTAATGTTGAATTTGTCCCTCGATGTCCTTTATTCCATAACATAATATTTGAACCAATTTCGTTTTAAATTTGGTAAATAGAAAGTCATGAGATGACCCTTATCGCGAATACGAGATTTTAGCTTATATTGTTACATGTTTGTTAAATATGAAGGTTGAACATGTCCCTCGATGTCCCTTGATGCGAAACATGATATGTGAACCTATTTGGTTTGAAATTCGGTAAAATGAAAGTATTGAAATGACCCTTGTCGCGAAAATGAAATGTTAGCCTATGTGGTTAGAAGTTTGATAAACAGTGAACATGTCCCTCGATGTCTCTTGATGCGAAACATGATATGTGAACCTATTTGGTTTTATATTCGGAAAAATGAAAGTGTTGGAATGACTTTGTCGCGAAAATGAGATTTTAGCCTATATGGTTAGAAGTTTGATAAAGGTTGAACTTGTCCCTCGATCTCCCTTGATACGAAACATGATATGTGAACCTATTTGGTTTTGTATTCGGCAAAATAAAATTATTTGAATGACCATTGTCCCAAAAAGGAGATTTTAGCCTATATGGTTAAAAGTTTGATAAATATTAATGTTGAATTTGTCCCTCGATGTCCTTTATTCCGTAACATAATATTTGAACCAATTTCGTTTTAAATTTGGTAAATAGAAAGTCATGAGATGACCCTTATCGCGAATACGAGATTTTAGCTTATATTGTTACATGTTTGTTAAATATGAAGGTTGAACATGTCCCTCGATGTCCCTTGATGCGAAACATGATATGTGAACCTATTTGGTTTGAAATTCGGTAAAATGAAAGTATTGAAATGACCCTTGTCGCGAAAATGAAATGTTAGCCTATGTGGTTAGAAGTTTGATAAACAGTGAACATGTCCCTCGATGTCCCTTGATGCGAAACATGATATGTGAACCTATTTGGTTTGATATTCGGAAAAATGAAAGTATTGCAATGACCCTTGTCGCGAAAATGAAATGTTAGCCTATGTGGTTAGAAGTTTGATAAACAGTGAACTTGTCCCTCGATGTCCTTTGATGCGAAACATGATATGTGAACCTATTTGGTTTCATATTCGGAAAAATGAAAGTTTTGGAATGACTTTGTCGCGAAAATGAGATTTTAGCCTATTTTAGCCTATATGGTTAGAAGTTTGATAAAGGTTGAACTTGTCCCTCGATCTCCCTTGATACGAAACATGATATGTGAACCTATTTGGTTTTGTATTCGGCAAAATGAAATTATTTGAATGACCATTGTCCCAAAAATTAGATTTTAGCCTATATGGTTAAAAGTTTGATAAATATTAATATTGAATTTGTCCCTCGATGTTCTTTATTGCGTAACATAATATTTGAACCAATTTCGTTTTAAATTTGGTAAATAGAAAGTAATGAGATGACCCTTATCGCGAAAACGAGATTTTAGCTTATATTGTTACATGTTTGTTAAATATGAAGGTTGAACATGTCCCTCGATGTCCCTTGATGCGAAACATGATATGTGAACCTATTTGGTTTCATATTCGGAAAAATGAAAGTATTGGAATGACTTTGTCGCGAAAATGAGATTTTAGCCTATATGGTTAGAAGTTTGATAAAGGTTGAACTTGTCCCTCGATCTCCCTTGATACGAAACATGATATGTGAACCTATTTGGTTTTGTATTCGGCAAAATAAAATTATTTGAATGACCATTGTCCCAAAAATGAGATTTTAGCCTATATGGTTAAAAGTTTGATAAATATTAATGTTGAATTTGTCCCTCGATGTCCTTTATTCCGTAACATAATATTTGAACCAATTTCGTTTTAAATTTGGTAAATAGAAAGTCATGAGATGACCCTTATCGCGAATACGAGATTTTAGCTTATATTGTTACATGTTTGTTAAATATGAAGGTTGAACATGTCCCTCGATGTCCCTTGATGCGAAACATGATATGTGAACCTATTTGGTTTGAAATTCGGTAAAATGAAAGTATTGAAATGACCCTTGTCGCGAAAATGAAATGTTAGCCTATGTGGTTAGAAGTTTGATAAACAGTGAACATGTCCCTCGATGTCTCTTGATGCGAAACATGATATGTGAACCTATTTGGTTTTATATTCGGAAAAATGAAAGTGTTGGAATGACTTTGTCGCGAAAATGAGATTTTAGCCTATATGGTTAGAAGTTTGATAAAGGTTGAACTTGTCCCTCGATCTCCCTTGATACGAAACATGATATGTGAACCTATTTGGTTTTGTATTCGGCAAAATAAAATTATTTGAATGACCATTGTCCCAAAAAGGAGATTTTAGCCTATATGGTTAAAAGTTTGATAAATATTAATGTTGAATTTGTCCCTCGATGTCCTTTATTCCGTAACATAATATTTGAACCAATTTCGTTTTAAATTTGGTAAATAGAAAGTCATGAGATGACCCTTATCGCGAATATGAGATTTTAGCTTATATTGTTACATGTTTGTTAAATATGAAGGTTGAACATGTCCCTCGATGTCCCTTGATGCGAAACATGATATGTGAACCTATTTGGTTTGAAATTCGGTAAAATGAAAGTATTGAAATGACCCTTGTCGCGAAAATGAAATGTTAGCCTATGTGGTTAGAAGTTTGATAAACAGTGAACATGTCCCTCGATGTCCCTTGATGCGAAACATGATATGTGAACCTATTTGGTTTCATATTCGGAAAAATGAAAGTATTGAAATGACCCTTGTCGCGAAAATGAAATGTTAGCCTATGTGGTTAGAAGTTTGATAAACAGTGAACATGTCCCTCGATGTCCCTTGATGCGAAACATGATATGTGAACCTATTTGGTTTCATATTCGGAAAAATGAAAGTATTGGAATGACTTTGTCGCGAAAATGAGATTTTAGCCTATTTTAGCCTATATGGTTAGAAGTTTGATAAAGGTTGAACTTGTCCCTCGATCTCCCTTGATACGAAACATGATATGTGAACCTATTTGGTTTTGTATTCGGCAAAATGAAATTATTTGAATGACCATTGTCCCAAAAATGAGATTCTAGCCTATATGGTTAAAAGTTTGATAAATATTAATATTGAATTTGTCCCTCGATGTTCTTTATTGCGTAACATAATATTTGAACCAATTTCGTTTTAAATTTGGTAAATAGAAAGTAATGAGATGACCCTTATCGCGAAAACGAGATTTTAGCTTATATTGTTACATGTTTGTTAAATATGAAGGTTGAACATGTCCCTCGATGTCCCTTGATGCGAAACATGATATGTGAACCTATTTGGTTTCATATTCGGAAAAATGAAAGTATTGGAATGACTTTGTCGCGAAAATGAGATTTTAGCCTATATGGTTAGAAGTTTGATAAAGGTTGAACTTGTCCCTCGATCTCCCTTGATACGAAACATGATATGTGAACCTATTTGGTTTTGTATTCGGCAAAATAAAATTATTTGAATGACCATTGTCCCAAAAATGAGATTTTAGCCTATATGGTTAAAAGTTTGATAAATATTAATGTTGAATTTGTCCCTCGATGTCCTTTATTCCGTAACATAATATTTGAACCAATTTCGTTTTAAATTTGGTAAATAGAAAGTCATGAGATGACCCTTATCGCGAATACGAGATTTTAGCTTATATTGTTACATGTCTGTTAAATATGAAGGTTGAACATGTCCCTCGATGTCCCTTGATGCGAAACATGATATGTGAACCTATTTGGTTTGAAATTCGGTAAAATGAAAGTATTGAAATGACCCTTGTCGCGAAAATGAAATGTTAGCCTATGTGGTTAGAAGTTTGATAAACAGTGAACTTGTCCCTCGATGTCCTTTGATGCGAAACATGATATGTGAACCTATTTGGTTTCATATTCGGAAAAATGAAAGTATTGGAATGACTTTGTCGCGAAAATGAGATTTTAGCCTATTTTAGCCTATATGGTTAGAAGTTTGATAAAGGTTGAACTTGTCCCTCGATCTCCCTTGATACGAAACATGATATGTGAACCTATTTGGTTTTGTATTCGGCAAAATGAAATTATTTGAATGACCATTGTCCCAAAAATGAGATTTTAGCCTATATGGTTAAAAGTTTGATAAATATTAATATTGAATTTGTCCCTCGATGTTCTTTATTGCGTAACATAATATTTGAACCAATTTCGTTTTAAATTTGGTAAATAGAAAGTAATGAGATGACCCTTATCGCGAAAACGAGATTTTAGCTTATATTGTTACATGTTTGTTAAATATGAAGGTTGAACATGTCCCTCGATGTCCCTTGATGCGAAACATGATATGTGAACCTATTTGGTTTCATATTCGGAAAAATGAAAGTATTGGAATGACTTTGTCGCGAAAATGAGATTTTAGCCTATATGGTTAGAAGTTTGATAAAGGTTGAACTTGTCCCTCGATCTCCCTTGATACGAAACATGATATGTGAACCTATTTGGTTTTGTATTCGGCAAAATAAAATTATTTGAATGACCATTGTCCCAAAAATGAGATTTTAGCCTATATGGTTAAAAGTTTGATAAATATTAATGTTGAATTTGTCCCTCGATGTCCTTTATTCCGTAACATAATATTTGAACCAATTTCGTTTTAAATTTGGTAAATAGAAAGTCATGAGATGACCCTTATCGCGAATACGAGATTTTAGCTTATATTGTTACATGTTTGTTAAATATGAAGGTTGAACATGTCCCTCGATGTCCCTTGATGCGAAACATGATATGTGAACCTATTTGGTTTGAAATTCGGTAAAATGAAAGTATTGAAATGACCCTTGTCGCGAAAATGAAATGTTAGCCTATGTGGTTAGAAGTTTGATAAACAGTGAACATGTCCCTCGATGTCTCTTGATGCGAAACATGATATGTGAACCTATTTGGTTTTATATTCGGAAAAATGAAAGTGTTGGAATGACTTTGTCGCGAAAATGAGATTTTAGCCTATATGGTTAGAAGTTTGATAAAGGTTGAACTTGTCCCTCGATCTCCCTTGATACGAAACATGATATGTGAACCTATTTGGTTTTGTATTCGGCAAAATAAAATTATTTGAATGACCATTGTCCCAAAAAGGAGATTTTAGCCTATATGGTTAAAAGTTTGATAAATATTAATGTTGAATTTGTCCCTCGATGTCCTTTATTCCGTAACATAATATTTGAACCAATTTCGTTTTAAATTTGGTAAATAGAAAGTCATGAGATGACCCTTATCGCGAATACGAGATTTTAGCTTATATTGTTACATGTTTGTTAAATATGAAGGTTGAACATGTCCCTCGATGTCCCTTGATGCGAAACATGATATGTGAACCTATTTGGTTTGAAATTCGGTAAAATGAAAGTATTGAAATGACCCTTGTCGCGAAAATGAAATGTTAGCCTATGTGGTTAGAAGTTTGATAAACAGTGAACATGTCCCTCGATGTCCCTTGATGCGAAACATGATATGTGAACCTATTTGGTTTCATATTCGGAAAAATGAAAGTATTGAAATGACCCTTGTCGCGAAAATGAAATGTTAGCCTATGTGGTTAGAAGTTTGATAAACAGTGAACATGTCCCTCGATGTCCCTTGATGCGAAACATGATATGTGAACCTATTTGGTTTCATATTCGGAAAAATGAAAGTATTGGAATGACTTTGTCGCGAAAATGAGATTTTAGCCTATTTTAGCCTATATGGTTAGAAGTTTGATAAAGGTTGAACTTGTCCCTCGATCTCCCTTGATACGAAACATGATATGTGAACCTATTTGGTTTTGTATTCGGCAAAATGAAATTATTTGAATGACCATTGTCCCAAAAATGAGATTCTAGCCTATATGGTTAAAAGTTTGATAAATATTAATATTGAATTTGTCCCTCGATGTTCTTTATTGCGTAACATAATATTTGAACCAATTTCGTTTTAAATTTGGTAAATAGAAAGTAATGAGATGACCCTTATCGCGAAAACGAGATTTTAGCTTATATTGTTACATGTTTGTTAAATATGAAGGTTGAACATGTCCCTCGATGTCCCTTGATGCGAAACATGATATGTGAACCTATTTGGTTTCATATTCGGAAAAATGAAAGTATTGGAATGACTTTGTCGCGAAAATGAGATTTTAGCCTATATGGTTAGAAGTTTGATAAAGGTTGAACTTGTCCCTCGATCTCCCTTGATACGAAACATGATATGTGAACCTATTTGGTTTTGTATTCGGCAAAATAAAATTATTTGAATGACCATTGTCCCAAAAATGAGATTTTAGCCTATATGGTTAAAAGTTTGATAAATATTAATGTTGAATTTGTCCCTCGATGTCCTTTATTCCGTAACATAATATTTGAACCAATTTCGTTTTAAATTTGGTAAATAGAAAGTCATGAGATGACCCTTATCGCGAATACGAGATTTTAGCTTATATTGTTACATGTCTGTTAAATATGAAGGTTGAACATGTCCCTCGATGTCCCTTGATGCGAAACATGATATGTGAACCTATTTGGTTTGAAATTCGGTAAAATGAAAGTATTGAAATGACCCTTGTCGCGAAAATGAAATGTTAGCCTATGTGGTTAGAAGTTTGATAAACAGTGAACTTGTCCCTCGATGTCCTTTGATGCGAAACATGATATGTGAACCTATTTGGTTTCATATTCGGAAAAATGAAAGTATTGGAATGACTTTGTCGCGAAAATGAGATTTTAGCCTATTTTAGCCTATATGGTTAGAAGTTTGATAAAGGTTGAACTTGTCCCTCGATCTCCCTTGATACGAAACATGATATGTGAACCTATTTGGTTTTGTATTCGGCAAAATGAAATTATTTGAATGACCATTGTCCCAAAAATGAGATTTTAGCCTATATGGTTAAAAGTTTGATAAATATTAATATTGAATTTGTCCCTCGATGTTCTTTATTGCGTAACATAATATTTGAACCAATTTCGTTTTAAATTTGGTAAATAGAAAGTAATGAGATGACCCTTATCGCGAAAACGAGATTTTAGCTTATATTGTTACATGTTTGTTAAATATGAAGGTTGAACATGTCCCTCGATGTCCCTTGATGCGAAACATGATATGTGAACCTATTTGGTTTCATATTCGGAAAAATGAAAGTATTGGAATGACTTTGTCGCGAAAATGAGATTTTAGCCTATATGGTTAGAAGTTTGATAAAGGTTGAACTTGTCCCTCGATCTCCCTTGATACGAAACATGATATGTGAACCTATTTGGTTTTGTATTCGGCTAAATAAAATTATTTGAATGACCATTGTCCCAAAAATGAGATTTTAGCCTATATGGTTAAAAGTTTGATAAATATTAATGTTGAATTTGTCCCTCGATGTCCTTTATTCCGTAACATAATATTTGAACCAATTTCGTTTTAAATTTGGTAAATAGAAAGTCATGAGATGACCCTTATCGCGAATACGAGATTTTAGCTTATATTGTTACATGTTTGTTAAATATGAAGGTTGAACATGTCCCTCGATGTCCCTTGATGCGAAACATGATATGTGAACCTATTTGGTTTGAAATTCGGTAAAATGAAAGTATTGAAATGACCCTTGTCGCGAAAATGAAATGTTAGCCTATGTGGTTAGAAGTTTGATAAACAGTGAACATGTCCCTCGATGTCTCTTGATGCGAAACATGATATGTGAACCTATTTGGTTTTATATTCGGAAAAATGAAAGTGTTGGAATGACTTTGTCGCGAAAATGAGATTTTAGCCTATATGGTTAGTTAGTTTGATAAAGGTTGAACTTGTCCCTCGATCTCCCTTGATACGAAACATGATATGTGAACCTATTTGGTTTTGTATTCGGCAAAATAAAATTATTTGAATGACCATTGTCCCAAAAATGAGATTTTAGCCTATATGGTTAAAAGTTTGATAAATATTAATGTTGAATTTGTCCCTCGATGTCCTTTATTCCGTAACATAATATTTGAACCAATTTCGTTTTAAATTTGGTAAATAGAAAGTCATGAGATGACCCTTATCGCGAATACGAGATTTTAGCTTATATTGTTACATGTTTGTTAAATATGAAGGTTGAACATGTCCCTCGATGTCCCTTGATGCGAAACATGATATGTGAACCTATTTGGTTTGAAATTCGGTAAAATGAAAGTATTGAAATGACCCTTGTCGCGAAAATGAAATGTTAGCCTATGTGGTTAGAAGTTTGATAAACAGTGAACATGTCCCTCGATGTCCCTTGATGCGAAACATGATATGTGAACCTATTTGGTTTCATATTCGGAAAAATGAAAGTATTGAAATGACCCTTGTCGCGAAAATGAAATGTTAGCCTATGTGGTTAGAAGTTTGATAAACAGTGAACATGTCCCTCGATGTCCCTTGATGCGAAACATGATATGTGAACCTATTTGGTTTCATATTCGGAAAAATGAAAGTATTGGAATGACTTTGTCGCGAAAATGAGATTTTAGCCTATTTTAGCCTATATGGTTAGAAGTTTGATAAAGGTTGAACTTGTCCCTCGATCTCCCTTGATACGAAACATGATATGTGAACCTATTTGGTTTTGTATTCGGCAAAATGAAATTATTTGAATGACCATTGTCCCAAAAATGAGATTCTAGCCTATATGGTTAAAAGTTTGATAAATATTAATATTGAATTTGTCCCTCGATGTTCTTTATTGCGTAACATAATATTTGAACCAATTTCGTTTTAAATTTGGTAAATAGAAAGTAATGAGATGACCCTTATCGCGAAAACGAGATTTTAGCTTATATTGTTACATGTTTGTTAAATATGAAGGTTGAACATGTCCCTCGATGTCCCTTGATGCGAAACATGATATGTGAACCTATTTGGTTTCATATTCGGAAAAATGAAAGTATTGGAATGACTTTGTCGCGAAAATGAGATTTTAGCCTATATGGTTAGAAGTTTGATAAAGGTTGAACTTGTCCCTCGATCTCCCTTGATACGAAACATGATATGTGAACCTATTTGGTTTTGTATTCGGCAAAATAAAATTATTTGAATGACCATTGTCCCAAAAATGAGATTTTAGCCTATATGGTTAAAAGTTTGATAAATATTAATGTTGAATTTGTCCCTCGATGTCCTTTATTCCGTAACATAATATTTGAACCAATTTCGTTTTAAATTTGGTAAATAGAAAGTCATGAGATGACCCTTATCGCGAATACGAGATTTTAGCTTATATTGTTACATGTTTGTTAAATATGAAGGTTGAACATGTCCCTCGATGTCCCTTGATGCGAAACATGATATGTGAACCTATTTGGTTTGAAATTCGGTAAAATGAAAGTATTGAAATGACCCTTGTCGCGAAAATGAAATGTTAGCCTATGTGGTTAGAAGTTTGATAAACAGTGAACATGTCCCTCGATGTCTCTTGATGCGAAACATGATATGTGAACCTATTTGGTTTTATATTCGGAAAAATGAAAGTGTTGGAATGACTTTGTCGCGAAAATGAGATTTTAGCCTATATGGTTAGAAGTTTGATAAAGGTTGAACTTGTCCCTCGATCTCCCTTGATACGAAACATGATATGTGAACCTATTTGGTTTTGTATTCGGCAAAATAAAATTATTTGAATGACCATTGTCCCAAAAATGAGATTTTAGCCTATATGGTTAAAAGTTTGATAAATATTAATGTTGAATTTGTCCCTCGATGTCCTTTATTTCGTAACATAATATTTGAACCAATTTCGTTTTAAATTTGGTAAATAGAAAGTCATGAGATGACCCTTATCGCGAATACGAGATTTTAGCTTATATTGTTACATGTTTGTTAAATATGAAGGTTGAACATGTCCCTCGATGTCCCTTGATGCGAAACATGATATGTGAACCTATTTGGTTTGAAATTCGGTAAAATGAAAGTATTGAAATGACCCTTGTCGCGAAAATGAAATGTTAGCCTATGTGGTTAGAAGTTTGATAAACAGTGAACATGTCCCTCGATGTCCCTTGATGCGAAACATGATATGTGAACCTATTTGGTTTCATATTCGGAAAAATGAAAGTATTGAAATGACCCTTGTCGCGAAAATGAAATGTTAGCCTATGTGGTTAGAAGTTTGATAAACAGTGAACATGTCCCTCGATGTCCCTTGATGCGAAACATGATATGTGAACCTATTTGGTTTCATATTCGGAAAAATGAAAGTATTGGAATGACTTTGTCGCGAAAATGAGATTTTAGCCTATTTTAGCCTATATGGTTAGAAGTTTGATAAAGGTTGAACTTGTCCCTCGATCTCCCTTGATACGAAACATGATATGTGAACCTATTTGGTTTTGTATTCGGCAAAATGAAATTATTTGAATGACCATTGTCCCAAAAATGAGATTCTAGCCTATATGGTTAAAAGTTTGATAAATATTAATATTGAATTTGTCCCTCGATGTTCTTTATTGCGTAACATAATATTTGAACCAATTTCGTTTTAAATTTGGTAAATAGAAAGTAATGAGATGACCCTTATCGCGAAAACGAGATTTTAGCTTATATTGTTACATGTTTGTTAAATATGAAGGTTGAACATGTCCCTCGATGTCCCTTGATGCGAAACATGATATGTGAACCTATTTGGTTTCATATTCGGAAAAATGAAAGTATTGGAATGACTTTGTCGCGAAAATGAGATTTTAGCCTATATGGTTAGAAGTTTGATAAAGGTTGAACTTGTCCCTCGATCTCCCTTGATACGAAACATGATATGTGAACCTATTTGGTTTTGTATTCGGCAAAATAAAATTATTTGAATGACCATTGTCCCAAAAATGAGATTTTAGCCTATATGGTTAAAAGTTTGATAAATATTAATGTTGAATTTGTCCCTCGATGTCCTTTATTCCGTAACATAATATTTGAACCAATTTCGTTTTAAATTTGGTAAATAGAAAGTCATGAGATGACCCTTATCGCGAATACGAGATTTTAGCTTATATTGTTACATGTTTGTTAAATATGAAGGTTGAACATGTCCCTCGATGTCCCTTGATGCGAAACATGATATGTGAACCTATTTGGTTTGAAATTCGGTAAAATGAAAGTATTGAAATGACCCTTGTCGCGAAAATGAAATGTTAGCCTATGTGGTTAGAAGTTTGATAAACAGTGAACATGTCCCTCGATGTCTCT
Source organism: Medicago sativa (assembly GCF_051527215.1). Classification (NCBI taxonomy): domain Eukaryota; kingdom Viridiplantae; phylum Streptophyta; class Magnoliopsida; order Fabales; family Fabaceae; genus Medicago; species Medicago sativa. The sequence goes on along the minus strand of NC_140754.1, from coordinate 47,301,484 downwards.
TGATGCGAAACATGATATGTGAACCTATTTGGTTTTATATTCGGAAAAATGAAAGTGTTGGAATGACTTTGTCGCGAAAATGAGATTTTAGCCTATATGGTTAGAAGTTTGATAAAGGTTGAACTTGTCCCTCGATCTCCCTTGATACGAAACATGATATGTGAACCTATTTGGTTTTGTATTCGGCAAAATAAAATTATTTGAATGACCATTGTCCCAAAAATGAGATTTTAGCCTATATGGTTAAAAGTTTGATAAATATTAATGTTGAATTTGTCCCTCGATGTCCTTTATTTCGTAACATAATATTTGAACCAATTTCGTTTTAAATTTGGTAAATAGAAAGTCATGAGATGACCCTTATCGCGAATACGAGATTTTAGCTTATATTGTTACATGTTTGTTAAATATGAAGGTTGAACATGTCCCTCGATGTCCCTTGATGCGAAACATGATATGTGAACCTATTTGGTTTGAAATTCGGTAAAATGAAAGTATTGAAATGACCCTTGTCGCGAAAATGAAATGTTAGCCTATGTGGTTAGAAGTTTGATAAACAGTGAACATGTCCCTCGATGTCCCTTGATGCGAAACATGATATGTGAACCTATTTGGTTTCATATTCGGAAAAATGAAAGTATTGAAATGACCCTTGTCGCGAAAATGAAATGTTAGCCTATGTGGTTAGAAGTTTGATAAACAGTGAACATGTCCCTCGATGTCCCTTGATGCGAAACATGATATGTGAACCTATTTGGTTTCATATTCGGAAAAATGAAAGTATTGGAATGACTTTGTCGCGAAAATGAGATTTTAGCCTATTTTAGCCTATATGGTTAGAAGTTTGATAAAGGTTGAACTTGTCCCTCGATCTCCCTTGATACGAAACATGATATGTGAACCTATTTGGTTTTGTATTCGGCAAAATGAAATTATTTGAATGACCATTGTCCCAAAAATGAGATTCTAGCCTATATGGTTAAAAGTTTGATAAATATTAATATTGAATTTGTCCCTCGATGTTCTTTATTGCGTAACATAATATTTGAACCAATTTCGTTTTAAATTTGGTAAATAGAAAGTAATGAGATGACCCTTATCGCAAAAACGAGATTTTAGCTTATATTGTTACATGTTTGTTAAATATGAAGGTTGAACATGTCCCTCGATGTCCCTTGATGCGAAACATGATATGTGAACCTATTTGGTTTCATATTCGGAAAAATGAAAGTATTGGAATGACTTTGTCGCGAAAATGAGATTTTAGCCTATATGGTTAGAAGTTTGATAAAGGTTGAACTTGTCCCTCGATCTCCCTTGATACGAAACATGATATGTGAACCTATTTGGTTTTGTATTCGGCAAAATAAAATTATTTGAATGACCATTGTCCCAAAAATGAGATTTTAGCCTATATGGTTAAAAGTTTGATAAATATTAATGTTGAATTTGTCCCTCGATGTCCTTTATTCCGTAACATAATATTTGAACCAATTTCGTTTTAAATTTGGTAAATAGAAAGTCATGAGATGACCCTTATCGCGAATACGAGATTTTAGCTTATATTGTTACATGTTTGTTAAATATGAAGGTTGAACATGTCCCTCGATGTCCCTTGATGCGAAACATGATATGTGAACCTATTTGGTTTGAAATTCGGTAAAATGAAAGTATTGAAATGACCCTTGTCGCGAAAATGAAATGTTAGCCTATGTGGTTAGAAGTTTGATAAACAGTGAACATGTCCCTCGATGTCTCTTGATGCGAAACATGATATGTGAACCTATTTGGTTTTATATTCGGAAAAATGAAAGTGTTGGAATGACTTTGTCGCGAAAATGAGATTTTAGCCTATATGGTTAGAAGTTTGATAAAGGTTGAACTTGTCCCTCGATCTCCCTTGATACGAAACATGATATGTGAACCTATTTGGTTTTGTATTCGGCAAAATAAAATTATTTGAATGACCATTGTCCCAAAAATGAGATTTTAGCCTATATGGTTAAAAGTTTGATAAATATTAATGTTGAATTTGTCCCTCGATGTCCTTTATTCCGTAACATAATATTTGAACCAATTTCGTTTTAAATTTGGTAAATAGAAAGTCATGAGATGACCCTTATCGCGAATACGAGATTTTAGCTTATATTGTTACATGTTTGTTAAATATGAAGGTTGAACATGTCCCTCGATGTCCCTTGATGCGAAACATGATATGTGAACCTATTTGGTTTGAAATTCGGTAAAATGAAAGTATTGAAATGACCCTTGTCGCGAAAATGAAATGTTAGCCTATGTGGTTAGAAGTTTGATAAACAGTGAACATGTCCCTCGATGTCCCTTGATGCGAAACATGATATGTGAACCTATTTGGTTTCATATTCGGAAAAATGAAAGTATTGAAATGACCCTTGTCGCGAAAATGAAATGTTAGCCTATGTGGTTAGAAGTTTGATAAACAGTGAACATGTCCCTCGATGTCCCTTGATGCGAAACATGATATGTGAACCTATTTGGTTTCATATTCGGAAAAATGAAAGTATTGGAATGACTTTGTCGCGAAAATGAGATTTTAGCCTATTTTAGCCTATATGGTTAGAAGTTTGATAAAGGTTGAACTTGTCCCTCGATCTCCCTTGATACGAAACATGATATGTGAACCTATTTGGTTTTGTATTCGGCAAAATGAAATTATTTGAATGACCATTGTCCCAAAAATGAGATTCTAGCCTATATGGTTAAAAGTTTGATAAATATTAATATTGAATTTGTCCCTCGATGTTCTTTATTGCGTAACATAATATTTGAACCAATTTCGTTTTAAATTTGGTAAATAGAAAGTAATGAGATGACCCTTATCGCGAAAACGAGATTTTAGCTTATATTGTTACATGTTTGTTAAATATGAAGGTTGAACATGTCCCTCGATGTCCCTTGATGCGAAACATGATATGTGAACCTATTTGGTTTCATATTCGGAAAAATGAAAGTATTGGAATGACTTTGTCGCGAAAATGAGATTTTAGCCTATATGGTTAGAAGTTTGATAAAGGTTGAACTTGTCCCTCGATCTCCCTTGATACGAAACATGATATGTGAACCTATTTGGTTTTGTATTCGGCAAAATAAAATTATTTGAATGACCATTGTCCCAAAAATGAGATTTTAGCCTATATGGTTAAAAGTTTGATAAATATTAATGTTGAATTTGTCCCTCGATGTCCTTTATTCCGTAACATAATATTTGAACCAATTTCGTTTTAAATTTGGTAAATAGAAAGTCATGAGATGACCCTTATCGCGAATACGAGATTTTAGCTTATATTGTTACATGTTTGTTAAATATGAAGGTTGAACATGTCCCTCGATGTCCCTTGATGCGAAACATGATATGTGAACCTATTTGGTTTGAAATTCGGTAAAATGAAAGTATTGAAATGACCCTTGTCGCGAAAATGAAATGTTAGCCTATGTGGTTAGAAGTTTGATAAACAGTGAACATGTCCCTCGATGTCTCTTGATGCGAAACATGATATGTGAACCTATTTGGTTTTATATTCGGAAAAATGAAAGTGTTGGAATGACTTTGTCGCGAAAATGAGATTTTAGCCTATATGGTTAGAAGTTTGATAAAGGTTGAACTTGTCCCTCGATCTCCCTTGATACGAAACATGATATGTGAACCTATTTGGTTTTGTATTCGGCAAAATAAAATTATTTGAATGACCATTGTCCCAAAAATGAGATTTTAGCCTATATGGTTAAAAGTTTGATAAATATTAATGTTGAATTTGTCCCTCGATGTCCTTTATTCCGTAACATAATATTTGAACCAATTTCGTTTTAAATTTGGTAAATAGAAAGTCATGAGATGACCCTTATCGCGAATACGAGATTTTAGCTTATATTGTTACATGTTTGTTAAATATGAAGGTTGAACATGTCCCTCGATGTCCCTTGATGCGAAACATGATATGTGAACCTATTTGGTTTGAAATTCGGTAAAATGAAAGTATTGAAATGACCCTTGTCGCGAAAATGAAATGTTAGCCTATGTGGTTAGAAGTTTGATAAACAGTGAACATGTCCCTCGATGTCCCTTGATGCGAAACATGATATGTGAACCTATTTGGTTTCATATTCGGAAAAATGAAAGTATTGAAATGACCCTTGTCGCGAAAATGAAATGTTAGCCTATGTGGTTAGAAGTTTGATAAACAGTGAACATGTCCCTCGATGTCCCTTGATGCGAAACATGATATGTGAACCTATTTGGTTTCATATTCGGAAAAATGAAAGTATTGGAATGACTTTGTCGCGAAAATGAGATTTTAGCCTATTTTAGCCTATATGGTTAGAAGTTTGATAAAGGTTGAACTTGTCCCTCGATCTCCCTTGATACGAAACATGATATGTGAACCTATTTGGTTTTGTATTCGGCAAAATGAAATTATTTGAATGACCATTGTCCCAAAAATGAGATTCTAGCCTATATGGTTAAAAGTTTGATAAATATTAATATTGAATTTGTCCCTCGATGTTCTTTATTGCGTAACATAATATTTGAACCAATTTCGTTTTAAATTTGGTAAATAGAAAGTAATGAGATGACCCTTATCGCGAAAACGAGATTTTATCTTATATTGTTACATGTTTGTTAAATATGAAGGTTGAACATGTCCCTCGATGTCCCTTGATGCGAAACATGATATGTGAACCTATTTGGTTTCATATTCGGAAAAATGAAAGTATTGGAATGACTTTGTCGCGAAAATGAGATTTTAGCCTATATGGTTAGAAGTTTGATAAAGGTTGAACTTGTCCCTCGATCTCCCTTGATACGAAACATGATATGTGAACCTATTTGGTTTTGTATTCGGCAAAATAAAATTATTTGAATGACCATTGTCCCAAAAATGAGATTTTAGCCTATATGGTTAAAAGTTTGATAAATATTAATGTTGAATTTGTCCCTCGATGTCCTTTATTCCGTAACATAATATTTGAACCAATTTCGTTTTAAATTTGGTAAATAGAAAGTCATGAGATGACCCTTATCGCGAATACGAGATTTTAGCTTATATTGTTACATGTTTGTTAAATATGAAGGTTGAACATGTCCCTCGATGTCCCTTGATGCGAAACATGATATGTGAACCTATTTGGTTTGAAATTCGGTAAAATGAAAGTATTGAAATGACCCTTGTCGCGAAAATGAAATGTTAGCCTATGTGGTTAGAAGTTTGATAAACAGTGAACATGTCCCTCGATGTCCCTTGATGCGAAACATGATATGTGAACCTATTTGGTTTCATATTCGGAAAAATGAAAGTATTGGAATGACTTTGTCGCGAAAATGAGATTTTAGCCTATTTTAACCTATATGGTTAGAAGTTTGATAAAGGTTGAACTTGTCCCTCGATCTCCCTTGATACGAAACATGATATGTGAACCTATTTGGTTTTGTATTCGGCAAAATGAAATTATTTGAATGACCATTGTCCCAAAAATGAGATTCTAGCCTATATGGTTAAAAGTTTGATAAATATTAATATTGAATTTGTCCCTCGATGTTCTTTATTGCGTAACATAATATTTGAACCAATTTCGTTTTAAATTTGGTAAATAGAAAGTAATGAGATGACCCTTATCGCGAAAACGAGATTTTAGCTTATATTGTTACATGTTTGTTAAATATGAAGGTTGAACATGTCCCTCGATGTCCCTTGATGCGAAACATGATATGTGAACCTATTTGGTTTCATATTCGGAAAAATGAAAGTATTGGAATGACTTTGTCGCGAAAATGAGATTTTAGCCTATATGGTTAGAAGTTTGATAAAGGTTGAACTTGTCCCTCGATCTCCCTTGATACGAAACATGATATGTGAACCTATTTGGTTTTGTATTCGGCAAAATAAAATTATTTGAATGACCATTGTCCCAAAAATGAGATTTTAGCCTATATGGTTAAAAGTTTGATAAATATTAATGTTGAATTTGTCCCTCGATGTCCTTTATTCCGTAACATAATATTTGAACCAATTTCGTTTTAAATTTGGTAAATAGAAAGTCATGAGATGACCCTTATCGCGAATACGAGATTTTAGCTTATATTGTTACATGTTTGTTAAATATGAAGGTTGAACATGTCCCTCGATGTCCCTTGATGCGAAACATGATATGTGAACCTATTTGGTTTGAAATTCGGTAAAATGAAAGTATTGAAATGACCCTTGTCGCGAAAATGAAATGTTAGCCTATGTGGTTAGAAGTTTGATAAACAGTGAACATGTCCCTCGATGTCTCTTGATGCGAAACATGATATGTGAACCTATTTGGTTTTATATTCGGAAAAATGAAAGTGTTGGAATGACTTTGTCGCGAAAATGAGATTTTAGCCTATATGGTTAGAAGTTTGATAAAGGTTGAACTTGTCCCTCGATCTCCCTTGATACGAAACATGATATGTGAACCTATTTGGTTTTGTATTCGGCAAAATAAAATTATTTGAATGACCATTGTCCCAAAAATGAGATTTTAGCCTATATGGTTAAAAGTTTGATAAATATTAATGTTGAATTTGTCCCTCGATGTCCTTTATTCCGTAACATAATATTTGAACCAATTTCGTTTTAAATTTGGTAAATAGAAAGTCATGAGATGACCCTTATCGCGAATACGAGATTTTAGCTTATATTGTTACATGTTTGTTAAATATGAAGGTTGAACATGTCCCTCGATGTCCCTTGATGCGAAACATGATATGTGAACCTATTTGGTTTGAAATTCGGTAAAATGAAAGTATTGAAATGACCCTTGTCGCGAAAATGAAATGTTAGCCTATGTGGTTAGAAGTTTGATAAACAGTGAACATGTCCCTCGATGTCCCTTGATGCGAAACATGATATGTGAACCTATTTGGTTTCATATTCGGAAAAATGAAAGTATTGGAATGACTTTGTCGCGAAAATGAGATTTTAGCCTATTTTAGCCTATATGGTTAGAAGTTTGATAAAGGTTGAACTTGTCCCTCGATCTCCCTTGATACGAAACATGATATGTGAACCTATTTGGTTTTGTATTCGGCAAAATGAAATTATTTGAATGACCATTGTCCCAAAAATGAGATTCTAGCCTATATGGTTAAAAGTTTGATAAATATTAATATTGAATTTGTCCCTCGATGTTCTTTATTGCGTAACATAATATTTGAACCAATTTCGTTTTAAATTTGGTAAATAGAAAGTAATGAGATGACCCTTATCGCGAAAACGAGATTTTAGCTTATATTGTTACATGTTTGTTAAATATGAAGGTTGAACATGTCCCTCGATGTCCCTTGATGCGAAACATGATATGTGAACCTATTTGGTTTCATATTCGGAAAAATGAAAGTATTGGAATGACTTTGTCGCGAAAATGAGATTTTAGCCTATATGGTTAGAAGTTTGATAAAGGTTGAACTTGTCCCTCGATCTCCCTTGATACGAAACATGATATGTGAACCTATTTGGTTTTGTATTCGGCAAAATAAAATTATTTGAATGACCATTGTCCCAAAAATGAGATTTTAGCCTATATGGTTAAAAGTTTGATAAATATTAATGTTGAATTTGTCCCTCGATGTCCTTTATTCCGTAACATAATATTTGAACCAATTTCGTTTTAAATTTGGTAAATAGAAAGTCATGAGATGACCCTTATCGCGAATACGAGATTTTAGCTTATATTGTTACATGTTTGTTAAATATGAAGGTTGAACATGTCCCTCGATGTCCCTTGATGCGAAACATGATATGTGAACCTATTTGGTTTGAAATTCGGTAAAATGAAAGTATTGAAATGACCCTTGTCGCGAAAATGAAATGTTAGCCTATGTGGTTAGAAGTTTGATAAACAGTGAACATGTCCCTCGATGTCTCTTGATGCGAAACATGATATGTGAACCTATTTGGTTTTATATTCGGAAAAATGAAAGTGTTGGAATGACTTTGTCGCGAAAATGAGATTTTAGCCTATATGGTTAGAAGTTTGATAAAGGTTGAACTTGTCCCTCGATCTCCCTTGATACGAAACATGATATGTGAACCTATTTGGTTTTGTATTCGGCAAAATAAAATTATTTGAATGACCATTGTCCCAAAAATGAGATTTTAGCCTATATGGTTAAAAGTTTGATAAATATTAATGTTGAATTTGTCCCTCGATGTCCTTTATTCCGTAACATAATATTTGAACCAATTTCGTTTTAAATTTGGTAAATAGAAAGTCATGAGATGACCCTTATCGCGAATACGAGATTTTAGCTTATATTGTTACATGTTTGTTAAATATGAAGGTTGAACATGTCCCTCGATGTCCCTTGATGCGAAACATGATATGTGAACCTATTTGGTTTGAAATTCGGTAAAATGAAAGTATTGAAATGACCCTTGTCGCGAAAATGAAATGTTAGCCTATGTGGTTAGAAGTTTGATAAACAGTGAACATGTCCCTCGATGTCCCTTGATGCGAAACATGATATGTGAACCTATTTGGTTTCATATTCGGAAAAATGAAAGTATTGGAATGACTTTGTCGCGAAAATGAGATTTTAGCCTATTTTAGCCTATATGGTTAGAAGTTTGATAAAGGTTGAACTTGTCCCTCGATCTCCCTTGATACGAAACATGATATGTGAACCTATTTGGTTTTGTATTCGGCAAAATGAAATTATTTGAATGACCATTGTCCCAAAAATGAGATTCTAGCCTATATGGTTAAAAGTTTGATAAATATTAATATTGAATTTGTCCCTCGATGTTCTTTATTGCGTAACATAATATTTGAACCAATTTCGTTTTAAATTTGGTAAATAGAAAGTAATGAGATGACCCTTATCGCGAAAACGAGATTTTAGCTTATATTGTTACATGTTTGTTAAATATGAAGGTTGAACATGTCCCTCGATGTCCCTTGATGCGAAACATGATATGTGAACCTATTTGGTTTCATATTCGGAAAAATGAAAGTATTGGAATGACTTTGTCGCGAAAATAAGATTTTAGCCTATATGGTTAGAAGTTTGATAAAGGTTGAACTTGTCCCTCGATCTCCCTTGATACGAAACATGATATGTGAACCTATTTGGTTTTGTATTCGGCAAAATAAAATTATTTGAATGACCATTGTCCCAAAAATGAGATTTTAGCCTATATGGTTAAAAGTTTGATAAATATTAATGTTGAATTTGTCCCTCGATGTCCTTTATTCCGTAACATAATATTTGAACCAATTTCGTTTTAAATTTGGTAAATAGAAAGTCATGAGATGACCCTTATCGCGAATACGAGATTTTAGCTTATATTGTTACATGTTTGTTAAATATGAAGGTTGAACATGTCCCTCGATGTCCCTTGATGCGAAACATGATATGTGAACCTATTTGGTTTGAAATTCGGTAAAATGAAAGTATTGAAATGACCCTTGTCGCGAAAATGAAATGTTAGCCTATGTGGTTAGAAGTTTGATAAACAGTGAACATGTCCCTCGATGTCTCTTGATGCGAAACATGATATGTGAACCTATTTGGTTTTATATTCGGAAAAATGAAAGTGTTGGAATGACTTTGTCGCGAAAATGAGATTTTAGCCTATATGGTTAGAAGTTTGATAAAGGTTGAACTTGTCCCTCGATCTCCCTTGATACGAAACATGATATGTGAACCTATTTGGTTTTGTATTCGGCAAAATAAAATTATTTGAATGACCATTGTCCCAAAAATGAGATTTTAGCCTATATGGTTAAAAGTTTGATAAATATTAATGTTGAATTTGTCCCTCGATGTCCTTTATTCCGTAACATAATATTTGAACCAATTTCGTTTTAAATTTGGTAAATAGAAAGTCATGAGATGACCCTTATCGCGAATACGAGATTTTAGCTTATATTGTTACATGTTTGTTAAATATGAAGGTTGAACATGTCCCTCGATGTCCCTTGATGCGAAACATGATATGTGAACCTATTTGGTTTGAAATTCGGTAAAATGAAAGTATTGAAATGACCCTTGTCGCGAAAATGAAATGTTAGCCTATGTGGTTAGAAGTTTGATAAACAGTGAACATGTCCCTCGATGTCCCTTGATGCGAAACATGATATGTGAACCTATTTGGTTTCATATTCGGAAAAATGAAAGTATTGGAATGACTTTGTCGCGAAAATGAGATTTTAGCCTATATGGTTAGAAGTTTGATAAAGGTTGAACTTGTCCCTCGATCTCCCTTGATACGAAACATGATATGTGAACCTATTTCGTTTTGTATTCGGCAAAATAAAATTATTTGAATGACCATTGTCCCAAAAATGAGATTTTAGCCTATATGGTTAAAAGTTTGATAAATATTAATGTTGAATTTGTCCCTCGATGTCCTTTATTCCGTAACATAATATTTGAACCAATTTCGTTTTAAATTTGGTAAATAGAAAGTCATGAGATGACCCTTATCGCGAATACGAGATTTTAGCTTATATTGTTACATGTTTGTTAAATATGAAGGTTGAACATGTCCCTCGATGTCCCTTGATGCGAAACATGATATGTGAACCTATTTGGTTTGAAATTCGGTAAAATGAAAGTATTGAAATGACCCTTGTCGCGAAAATGAAATGTTAGCCTATGTGGTTAGAAGTTTGATAAACAGTGAACATGTCCCTCGATGTCCCTTGATGCGAAACATGATATGTGAACCTATTTGGTTTCATATTCGGAAAAATGAAAGTATTGGAATGACTTTGTCGCGAAAATGAGATTTTAGCCTATATGGTTAGAAGTTTGATAAAGGTTGAACTTGTCCCTCGATCTCCCTTGATACGAAACATGATATGTGAACCTATTTGGTTTTGTATTCGGCAAAATAAAATTATTTGAATGACCATTGTCCCAAAAATGAGATTTTAGCCTATATGGTTAAAAGTTTGATAAATATTAATGTTGAATTTGTCCCTCGATGTCCTTTATTCCGTAACATAATATTTGAACCAATTTCGTTTTAAATTTGGTAAATAGAAAGTAATGAGATGACCCTTATCGCGAAAACGAGATTTTAGCTTATATTGTTACATGTTTGTTAAATATGAAGGTTGAACATGTCCCTCGATGTCCCTTGATGCGAAACATGATATGTGAACCTATTTGGTTTCATATTCGGAAAAATGAAAGTATTGGAATGACTTTGTCGCGAAAATGAGATTTTAGCCTATATGGTTAGAAGTTTGATAAAGGTTGAACTTGTCCCTCGATCTCCCTTGATACGAAACATGATATGTGAACCTATTTGGTTTTGTATTCGGCAAAATAAAATTATTTGAATGACCATTGTCCCAAAAATGAGATTTTAGCCTATATGGTTAAAAGTTTGATAAATATTAATGTTGAATTTGCCCTCGATGTCCTTTATTCCGTAACATAATATTTGAACCAATTTTGTTTTAAATTTGGTAAATAGAAAGTCATGAGATGACCCTTATCGCGAATACGAGATTTTAGCTTATATTGTTACATGTTTGTTAAATATGAAGGTTGAACATGTCCCTCGATGTCCCTTGATGCGAAACATGATATGTGAACCTATTTGGTTTCATATTCGGAAAAATGAAAGTATTGGAATGACTTTGTCGCGAAAATGAGATTTTAGCCTATATGGTTAGAAGTTTGATAAAGGTTGAACTTGTCCCTCGATCTCCCTTGATACGAAACATGATATGTGAACCTATTTGGTTTTGTATTCGGCAAAATAAAATTATTTGAATGACCATTGTCCCAAAAATGAGATTTTAGCCTATATGGTTAAAAGTTTGATAAATATTAATGTTGAATTTGTCCCTCGATGTCCTTTATTCCGTAACATAATATTTGAACCAATTTCGTTTTAAATTTGGTAAATAGAAAGTCATGAGATGACCCTTATCGCGAATACGAGATTTTAGCTTATATTGTTACATGTTTGTTAAATATGAAGGTTGAACATGTCCCTCGATGTCCCTTGATGCGAAACATGATATGTGAACCTGTTTGGTTTGAAATTCGGTAAAATGAAAGTATTGAAATGACCCTTGTCGCGAAAATGAAATGTTAGCCTATGTGGTTAGAAGTTTGATAAACAGTGAACATGTCCCTCGATGTCCCTTGATGCGAAACATGATATGTGAACCTATTTGGTTTCATATTCGGAAAAATGAAAGTATTGGAATGACTTTGTCGCGAAAATGAGATTTTAGCCTATTTTAGCCTATATGGTTAGAAGTTTGATAAAGGTTGAACTTGTCCCTCGATCTCCCTTGATACGAAACATGATATGTGAACCTATTTGGTTTTGTATTCGGCAAAATGAAATTATTTGAATGACCATTGTCCCAAAAATGAGATTTTAGCCTATATGGTTAAAAGTTTGATAAATATTAATATTGAATTTGTCCCTCGATGTTCTTTATTGCGTAACATAATATTTGAACCAATTTCGTTTTAAATTTGGTAAATAGAAAGTAATGAGATGACCCTTATCGCGAAAACGAGATTTTAGCTTATATTGTTACATGTTTGTTAAATATGAAGGTTGAACATGTCCCTCGATGTCCCTTGATGCGAAACATGATATGTGAACCTATTTGGTTTCATATTCGGAAAAATGAAAGTATTGGAATGACTTTGTCGCGAAAATGAGATTTTAGCCTATATGGTTAGAAGTTTGATAAAGGTTGAACTTGTCCCTCGATCTCCCTTGATACGAAACATGATATGTGAACCTATTTGGTTTTGTATTCGGCAAAATAAAATTATTTGAATGACCATTGTCCCAAAAATGAGATTTTAGCCTATATGGTTAAAAGTTTGATAAATATTAATGTTGAATTTGTCCCTCGATGTCCTTTATTCCGTAACATAATATTTGAACCAATTTTGTTTTAAATTTGGTAAATAGAAAGTCATGAGATGACCCTTATCGCGAATACGAGATTTTAGCTTATATTGTTACATGTTTGTTAAATATGAAGGTTGAACATGTCCCTCGATGTCCATTGATGCGAAACATGATATGTGAACCTATTTGGTTTGAAATTCGGTAAAATGAAAGTATTGAAATGACCCTTGTCGCGAAAATGAAATGTTAGCCTATGTGGTTAGAAGTTTGATAAACAGTGAACTTGTCCCTCGATGTCCCTTGATGCGAAACATGATATGTGAACCTATTTGGTTTCATATTCGGAAAAATGAAAGTATTGGAATGACTTTGTCGCGAAAATGAGATTTTAGCCTATTTTAGCCTATATGGTTAGAAGTTTGATAAAGGTTGAACTTGTCCCTCGATCTCCCTTGATACGAAACATGATATGTGAACCTATTTGGTTTTGTATTCGGCAAAATGAAATTATTTGAATGACCATTGTCCCAAAAATGAGATTTTAGCCTATATGGTTAAAAGTTTGATAAATATTAATATTGAATTTGTCCCTCGATGTTCTTTATTGCGTAACATAATATTTGAACCAATTTCGTTTTAAATTTGGTAAATAGAAAGTAATGAGATGACCCTTATCGCGAATACGAGATTTTAGCTTATATTGTTACATGTTTGTTAAATATGAAGGTTGAACATGTCCCTCGATGTCCCTTGATGCGAAACATGATATGTGAACCTATTTGGTTTGAAATTCGGTAAAATGAAAGTATTGAAATCACCCTTGTCGCGAAAATGAAATGTTAGCCTATGTGGTTAGAAGTTTGATAAACAGTGAACATGTCCCTCGATGTCCCTTGATGCGAAACATGATATGTGAACCTATTTGGTTTCATATTCGGAAAAATGAAAGTATTGGAATGACTTTGTCGCGAAAATGAGATTTTAGCCTATTTTAGCCTATATGGTTAGAAGTTTGATAAAGGTTGAACTTGTCCCTCGATCTCCCTTGATACGAAACATGATATGTGAACCTATTTGGTTTTGTATTCGGCAAAATGAAATTATTTGAATGACCATTGTCCCAAAAATGAGATTTTAGCCTATATGGTTAAAAGTTTGATAAATATTAATATTGAATTTGTCCCTCGATGTTCTTTATTGCGTAACATAATATTTGAACCAATTTCGTTTTAAATTTGGTAAATAGAAAGTAATGAGATGACCCTTATCGCGAAAACGAGATTTTAGCTTATATTGTTACATGTTTGTTAAATATGAAGGTTGAACATGTCCCTCGATGTCCCTTGATGCGAAACATGATATGTGAACCTATTTGGTTTCATATTCGGAAAAATGAAAGTATTGGAATGACTTTGTCGCGAAAATGAGATTTTAGCCTATATGGTTAGAAGTTTGATAAAGGTTGAACTTGTCCCTCGATCTCCCTTGATACGAAACATGATATGTGAACCTATTTGGTTTTGTATTCGGCAAAATAAAATTATTTGAATGACCATTGTCCCAAAAATGAGATTTTAGCCTATATGGTTAAAAGTTTGATAAATATTAATGTTGAATTTGTCCCTCGATGTCCTTTATTCCGTAACATAATATTTGAACCAATTTCGTTTTAAATTTGGTAAATAGAAAGTCATGAGATGACCCTTATCGCGAATACGAGATTTTAGCTTATATTGTTACATGTTTGTTAAATATGAAGGTTGAACATGTCCCTCGATGTCCCTTGATGCGAAACATGATATGTGAACCTGTTTGGTTTGAAATTCGGTAAAATGAAAGTATTGAAATGACCCTTGTCGCGAAAATGAAATGTTAGCCTATGTGGTTAGAAGTTTGATAAACAGTGAACATGTCCCTCGATGTCCCTTGATGCGAAACATGATATGTGAACCTATTTGGTTTCATATTCGGAAAAATGAAAGTATTGGAATGACTTTGTCGCGAAAATGAGATTTTAGCCTATTTTAGCCTATATGGTTAGAAGTTTGATAAAGGTTGAACTTGTCCCTCGATCTCCCTTGATACGAAACATGATATGTGAACCTATTTGGTTTTGTATTCGGCAAAATGAAATTATTTGAATGACCATTGTCCCAAAAATGAGATTTTAGCCTATATGGTTAAAAGTTTGATAAATATTAATATTGAATTTGTCCCTCGATGTTCTTTATTGCGTAACATAATATTTGAACCAATTTCGTTTTAAATTTGGTAAATAGAAAGTAATGAGATGACCCTTATCGCGAAAACGAGATTTTAGCTTATATTGTTACATGTTTGTTAAATATGAAGGTTGAACATGTCCCTCGATGTCCCTTGATGCGAAACATGATATGTGAACCTATTTGGTTTCATATTCGGAAAAATGAAAGTATTGGAATGACTTTGTCGCGAAAATGAGATTTTAGCCTATATGGTTAGAAGTTTGATAAAGGTTGAACTTGTCCCTCGATCTCCCTTGATACGAAACATGATATGTGAACCTATTTGGTTTTGTATTCGGCAAAATAAAATTATTTGAATGACCATTGTCCCAAAAATGAGATTTTAGCCTATATGGTTAAAAGTTTGATAAATATTAATGTTGAATTTGTCCCTCGATGTCCTTTATTCCGTAACATAATATTTGAACCAATTTTGTTTTAAATTTGGTAAATAGAAAGTCATGAGATGACCCTTATCGCGAATACGAGATTTTAGCTTATATTGTTACATGTTTGTTAAATATGAAGGTTGAACATGTCCCTCGATGTCCCTTGATGCGAAACATGATATGTGAACCTATTTGGTTTGAAATTCGGTAAAATGAAAGTATTGAAATGACCCTTGTCGCGAAAATGAAATGTTAGCCTATGTGGTTAGAAGTTTGATAAACAGTGAACTTGTCCCTCGATGTCCCTTGATGCGAAACATGATATGTGAACCTATTTGGTTTCATATTCGGAAAAATGAAAGTATTGGAATGACTTTGTCGCGAAAATGAGATTTTAGCCTATTTTAGCCTATATGGTTAGAAGTTTGATAAAGGTTGAACTTGTCCCTCGATCTCCCTTGATACGAAACATGATATGTGAACCTATTTGGTTTTGTATTCGGCAAAATGAAATTATTTGAATGACCATTGTCCCAAAAATGAGATTTTAGCCTATATGGTTAAAAGTTTGATAAATATTAATATTGAATTTGTCCCTCGATGTTCTTTATTGCGTAACATAATATTTGAACCAATTTCGTTTTAAATTTGGTAAATAGAAAGTAATGAGATGACCCTTATCGCGAAAACGAGATTTTAGCTTATATTGTTACATGTTTGTTAAATATGAAGGTTGAACATGTCCCTCGATGTCCCTTGATGCGAAACATGATATGTGAACCTATTTGGTTTCATATTCGGAAAAATGAAAGTATTGGAATGACTTTGTCGCGAAAATGAGATTTTAGCCTATATGGTTAGAAGTTTGATAAAGGTTGAACTTGTCCCTCGATCTCCCTTGATACGAAACATGATATGTGAACCTATTTGGTTTTGTATTCGGCAAAATAAAATTATTTGAATGACCATTGTCCCAAAAATGAGATTTTAGCCTATATGGTTAAAAGTTTGATAAATATTAATGTTGAATTTGTCCCTCGATGTCCTTTATTCCGTAACATAATATTTGAACCAATTTCGTTTTAAATTTGGTAAATAGAAAGTCATGAGATGACCCTTATCGCGAATACGAGATTTTAGCTTATATTGTTACATGTTTGTTAAATATGAAGGTTGAACATGTCCCTCGATGTCCCTTGATGCGAAACATGATATGTGAACCTATTTGGTTTGAAATTCGGTAAAATGAAAGTATTGAAATGACCCTTGTCGCGAAAATGAAATGTTAGCCTATGTGGTTAGAAGTTTGATAAACAGTGAACATGTCCCTCGATGTCCCTTGATGCGAAACATGATATGTGAACCTATTTGGTTTCATATTCGGAAAAATGAAAGTATTGGAATGACTTTGTCGCGAAAATGAGATTTTAGCCTATTTTAGCCTATATGGTTAGAAGTTTGATAAAGGTTGAACTTGTCCCTCGATCTCCCTTGATACGAAACATGATATGTGAACCTATTTGGTTTTGTATTCGGCAAAATGAAATTATTTGAATGACCATTGTCCCAAAAATGAGATTTTAGCCTATATGGTTAAAAGTTTGATAAATATTAATATTGAATTTGTCCCTCGATGTTCTTTATTGCGTAACATAATATTTGAACCAATTTCGTTTTAAATTTGGTAAATAGAAAGTAATGAGATGACCCTTATCGCGAAAACGAGATTTTAGCTTATATTGTTACATGTTTGTTAAATATGAAGGTTGAACATGTCCCTCGATGTCCCTTGATGCGAAACATGATATGTGAACCTATTTGGTTTCATATTCGGAAAAATGAAAGTATTGGAATGACTTTGTCGCGAAAATGAGATTTTAGCCTATATGGTTAGAAGTTTGATAAAGGTTGAACTTGTCCCTCGATCTCCCTTGATACGAAACATGATATGTGAACCTATTTGGTTTTGTATTCGGCAAAATAAAATTATTTGAATGACCATTGTCCTAAAAATGAGATTTTAGCCTATATGGTTAAAAGTTTGATAAATATTAATGTTGAATTTGTCCCTCGATGTCCTTTATTCCGTAACATAATATTTGAACCAATTTCGTTTTAAATTTGGTAAATAGAAAGTCATGAGATGACCCTTATCGCGAATACGAGATTTTAGCTTATATTGTTACATGTTTGTTAAATATGAAGGTTGAACATGTCCCTCGATGTCCCTTGATGCGAAACATGATATGTGAACCTATTTGGTTTGAAATTCGGTAAAATGAAAGTATTGAAATGACCCTTGTCGCGAAAATGAAATGTTAGCCTATGTGGTTAGAAGTTTGATAAACAGTGAACATGTCCCTCGATGTCCCTTGATGCGAAACATGATATGTGAACCTATTTGGTTTCATATTCGGAAAAATGAAAGTATTGGAATGACTTTGTCGCGAAAATGAGATTTTAGCCTATATGGTTAGAAGTTTGATAAAGGTTGAACTTGTCCCTCGATCTCCCTTGATACGAAACATGATATGTGAACCTATTTGGTTTTGTATTCGGCAAAATAAAATTATTTGAATGACCATTGTCCCAAAAATGAGATTTTAGCCTATATGGTTAAAAGTTTGATAAATATTAATGTTGAATTTGTCCCTCGATGTCCTTTATTCCGTAACATAATATTTGAACCAATTTCGTTTTAAATTTGGTAAATAGAAAGTAATGAGATGACCCTTATCGCGAAAACGAGATTTTAGCTTATATTGTTACATGTTTGTTAAATATGAAGGTTGAACATGTCCCTCGATGTCCCTTGATGCGAAACATGATATGTGAACCTATTTGGTTTCATATTCGGAAAAATGAAAGTATTGGAATGACTTTGTCGCGAAAATGAGATTTTAGCCTATATGGTTAGAAGTTTGATAAAGGTTGAACTTGTCCCTCGATCTCCCTTGATACGAAACATGATATGTGAACCTATTTGGTTTTGTATTCGGCAAAATAAAATTATTTGAATGACCATTGTCCCAAAAATGAGATTTTAGCCTATATGGTTAAAAGTTTGATAAATATTAATGTTGAATTTGTCCCTCGATGTCCTTTATTCCGTAACATAATATTTGAACCAATTTTGTTTTAAATTTGGTAAATAGAAAGTCATGAGATGACCCTTATCGCGAATACGAGATTTTAGCTTATATTGTTACATGTTTGTTAAATATGAAGGTTGAACATGTCCCTCGATGTCCCTTGATGCGAAACATGATATGTGAACCTATTTGGTTTGAAATTCGGTAAAATGAAAGTATTGAAATGACCCTTGTCGCGAAAATGAAATGTTAGCCTATGTGGTTAGAAGTTTGATAAACAGTGAACATGTCCCTCGATGTCCCTTGATGCGAAACATGATATGTGAACCTATTTGGTTTCATATTCGGAAAAATGAAAGTATTGGAATGACTTTGTCGCGAAAATGAGATTTTAGCCTATATGGTTAGAAGTTTGATAAAGGTTGAACTTGTCCCTCGATCTCCCTTGATACGAAACATGATATGTGAACCTATTTGGTTTTGTATTCGGCAAAATAAAATTATTTGAATGACCATTGTCCCAAAAATGAGATTTTAGCCTATATGGTTAAAAGTTTGATAAATATTAATGTTGAATTTGTCCCTCGATGTCCTTTATTCCGTAACATAATATTTGAACCAATTTCGTTTTAAATTTGGTAAATAGAAAGTAATGAGATGACCCTTATCGCGAAAACGAGATTTTAGCTTATATTGTTACATGTTTGTTAAATATGAAGGTTGAACATGTCCCTCGATGTCCCTTGATGCGAAACATGATATGTGAACCTATTTGGTTTCATATTCGGAAAAATGAAAGTATTGGAATGACTTTGTCGCGAAAATGAGATTTTAGCCTATATGGTTAGAAGTTTGATAAAGGTTGAACTTGTCCCTCGATCTCCCTTGATACGAAACATGATATGTGAACCTATTTGGTTTTGTATTCGGCAAAATAAAATTATTTGAATGACCATTGTCCCAAAAATGAGATTTTAGCCTATATGGTTAAAAGTTTGATAAATATTAATGTTGAATTTGTCCCTCGATGTCCTTTATTCCGTAACATAATATTTGAACCAATTTCGTTTTAAATTTGGTAAATAGAAAGTCATGAGATGACCCTTATCGCGAATACGAGATTTTAGCTTATATTGTTACATGTTTGTTAAATATGAAGGTTGAACATGTCCCTCGATGTCCCTTGATGCGAAACATGATATGTGAACCTATTTGGTTTGAAATTCGGTAAAATGAAAGTATTGAAATGACCCTTGTCGCGAAAATGAAATGTTAGCCTATGTGGTTAGAAGTTTGATAAACAGTGAACATGTCCCTCGATGTCCCTTGATGCGAAACATGATATGTGAACCTATTTGGTTTCATATTCGGAAAAATGAAAGTATTGGAATGACTTTGTCGCGAAAATGAGATTTTAGCCTATTTTAGCCTATATGGTTAGAAGTTTGATAAAGGTTGAACTTGTCCCTCGATCTCCCTTGATACGAAACATGATATGTGAACCTATTTGGTTTTGTATTCGGCAAAATGAAATTATTTGAATGACCATTGTCCCAAAAATGAGATTTTAGCCTATATGGTTAAAAGTTTGATAAATATTAATATTGAATTTGTCCCTCGATGTTCTTTATTGCGTAACATAATATTTGAACCAATTTCGTTTTAAATTTGGTAAATAGAAAGTAATGAGATGACCCTTATCGCGAATACGAGATTTTAGCTTATATTGTTACATGTTTGTTAAATATGAAGGTTGAACATGTCCCTCGATGTCCCTTGATGCGAAACATGATATGTGAACCTATTTGGTTTGAAATTCGGTAAAATGAAAGTATTGAAATGACCCTTGTCGCGAAAATGAAATGTTAGCCTATGTGGTTAGAAGTTTGATAAACAGTGAACATGTCCCTCGATGTCCCTTGATGCGAAACATGATATGTGAACCTATTTGGTTTCATATTCGGAAAAATGAAAGTATTGGAATGACTTTGTCGCGAAAATGAGATTTTAGCCTATTTTAGCCTATATGGTTAGAAGTTTGATAAAGGTTGAACTTGTCCCTCGATCTCCCTTGATACGAAACATGATATGTGAACCTATTTGGTTTTGTATTCGGCAAAATGAAATTATTTGAATGACCATTGTCCCAAAAATGAGATTTTAGCCTATATGGTTAAAAGTTTGATAAATATTAATATTGAATTTGTCCCTCGATGTTCTTTATTGCGTAACATAATATTTGAACCAATTTCGTTTTAAATTTGGTAAATAGAAAGTAATGAGATGACCCTTATCGCGAAAACGAGATTTTAGCTTATATTGTTACATGTTTGTTAAATATGAAGGTTGAACATGTCCCTCGATGTCCCTTGATGCGAAACATGATATGTGAACCTATTTGGTTTCATATTCGGAAAAATGAAAGTATTGGAATGACTTTGTCGCGAAAATGAGATTTTAGCCTATATGGTTAGAAGTTTGATAAAGGTTGAACTTGTCCCTCGATCTCCCTTGATACGAAACATGATATGTGAACCTATTTGGTTTTGTATTCGGCAAAATAAAATTATTTGAATGACCATTGTCCCAAAAATGAGATTTTAGCCTATATGGTTAAAAGTTTGATAAATATTAATGTTGAATTTGTCCCTCGATGTCCTTTATTCCGTAACATAATATTTGAACCAATTTCGTTTTAAATTTGGTAAATAGAAAGTCATGAGATGACCCTTATCGCGAATACGAGATTTTAGCTTATATTGTTACATGTTTGTTAAATATGAAGGTTGAACATGTCCCTCGATGTCCCTTGATGCGAAACATGATATGTGAACCTATTTGGTTTGAAATTCGGTAAAATGAAAGTATTGAAATGACCCTTGTCGCGAAAATGAAATGTTAGCCTATGTGGTTAGAAGTTTGATAAACAGTGAACATGTCCCTCGATGTCCCTTGATGCGAAACATGATATGTGAACCTATTTGGTTTCATATTCGGAAAAATGAAAGTATTGGAATGACTTTGTCGCGAAAATGAGATTTTAGCCTATATGGTTAGAAGTTTGATAAAGGTTGAACTTGTCCCTCGATCTCCCTTGATACGAAACATGATATGTGAACCTATTTGGTTTTGTATTCGGCAAAATAAAATTATTTGAATGACCATTGTCCCAAAAATGAGATTTTAGCCTATATGGTTAAAAGTTTGATAAATATTAATGTTGAATTTGTCCCTCGATGTCCTTTATTCCGTAACATAATATTTGAACCAATTTCGTTTTAAATTTGGTAAATAGAAAGTAATGAGATGACCCTTATCGCGAAAACGAGATTTTAGCTTATATTGTTACATGTTTGTTAAATATGAAGGTTGAACATGTCCCTCGATGTCCCTTGATGCGAAACATGATATGTGAACCTATTTGGTTTCATATTCGGAAAAATGAAAGTATTGGAATGACTTTGTCGCGAAAATGAGATTTTAGCCTATATGGTTAGAAGTTTGATAAAGGTTGAACTTGTCCCTCGATCTCCCTTGATACGAAACATGATATGTGAACCTATTTGGTTTTGTATTCGGCAAAATAAAATTATTTGAATGACCATTGTCCCAAAAATGAGATTTTAGCCTATATGGTTAAAAGTTTGATAAATATTAATGTTGAATTTGTCCCTCGATGTCCTTTATTCCGTAACATAATATTTGAACCAATTTCGTTTTAAATTTGGTAAATAGAAAGTCATGAGATGACCCTTATCGCGAATACGAGATTTTAGCTTATATTGTTACATGTTTGTTAAATATGAAGGTTGAACATGTCCCTCGATGTCCCTTGATGCGAAACATGATATGTGAACCTATTTGGTTTGAAATTCGGTAAAATGAAAGTATTGAAATGACCCTTGTCGCGAAAATGAAATGTTAGCCTATGTGGTTAGAAGTTTGATAAACAGTGAACATGTCCCTCGATGTCCCTTGATGCGAAACATGATATGTGAACCTATTTGGTTTCATATTCGGAAAAATGAAAGTATTGGAATGACTTTGTCGCGAAAATGAGATTTTAGCCTATTTTAGCCTATATGGTTAGAAGTTTGATAAAGGTTGAACTTGTCCCTCGATCTCCCTTGATACGAAACATGATATGTGAACCTATTTGGTTTTGTATTCGGCAAAATGAAATTATTTGAATGACCATTGTCCCAAAAATGAGATTTTAGCCTATATGGTTAAAAGTTTGATAAATATTAATATTGAATTTGTCCCTCGATGTTCTTTATTGCGTAACATAATATTTGAACCAATTTCGTTTTAAATTTGGTAAATAGAAAGTAATGAGATGACCCTTATCGCGAATACGAGATTTTAGCTTATATTGTTACATGTTTGTTAAATATGAAGGTTGAACATGTCCCTCGATGTCCCTTGATGCGAAACATGATATGTGAACCTATTTGGTTTGAAATTCGGTAAAATGAAAGTATTGAAATGACCCTTGTCGAGAAAATGAAATGTTAGCCTATGTGGTTAGAAGTTTGATAAACAGTGAACATGTCCCTCGATGTCCCTTGATGCGAAACATGATATGTGAACCTATTTGGTTTCATATTCGGAAAAATGAAAGTATTGGAATGACTTTGTCGCGAAAATGAGATTTTAGCCTATTTTAGCCTATATGGTTAGAAGTTTGATAAAGGTTGAACTTGTCCCTCGATCTCCCTTGATACGAAACATGATATGTGAACCTATTTGGTTTTGTATTCGGCAAAATGAAATTATTTGAATGACCATTGTCCCAAAAATGAGATTTTAGCCTATATGGTTAAAAGTTTGATAAATATTAATATTGAATTTGTCCCTCGATGTTCTTTATTGCGTAACATAATATTTGAACCAATTTCGTTTTAAATTTGGTAAATAGAAAGTAATGAGATGACCCTTATCGCGAAAACGAGATTTTAGCTTATATTGTTACATGTTTGTTAAATATGAAGGTTGAACATGTCCCTCGATGTCCCTTGATGCGAAACATGATATGTGAACCTATTTGGTTTCATATTCGGAAAAATGAAAGTATTGGAATGACTTTGTCGCGAAAATGAGATTTTAGCCTATATGGTTAGAAGTTTGATAAAGGTTGAACTTGTCCCTCGATCTTCCTTGATACGAAACATGATATGTGAACCTATTTGGTTTTGTATTCGGCAAAATAAAATTATTTGAATGACCATTGTCCCAAAAATGAGATTTTAGCCTATATGGTTAAAAGTTTGATAAATATTAATGTTGAATTTGTCCCTCGATGTCCTTTATTCCGTAACATAATATTTGAACCAATTTCGTTTTAAATTTGGTAAATAGAAAGTCATGAGATGACCCTTATCGCGAATACGAGATTTTAGCTTATATTGTTACATGTTTGTTAAATATGAAGGTTGAACATGTCCCTCGATGTCCCTTGATGCGAAACATGATATGTGAACCTGTTTGGTTTGAAATTCGGTAAAATGAAAGTATTGAAATGACCCTTGTCGCGAAAATGAAATGTTAGCCTATGTGGTTAGAAGTTTGATAAACAGTGACCATGTCCCTCGATGTCCCTTGATGCGAAACATGATATGTGAACCTATTTGGTTTCATATTCGGAAAAATGAAAGTATTGGAATGACTTTGTCGCGAAAATGAGATTTTAGCCTATTTTAGCCTATATGGTTAGAAGTTTGATAAAGGTTGAACTTGTCCCTCGATCTCCCTTGATACGAAACATGATATGTGAACCTATTTGGTTTTGTATTCGGCAAAATGAAATTATTTGAATGACCATTGTCCCAAAAATGAGATTTTAGCCTATATGGTTAAAAGTTTGATAAATATTAATATTGAATTTGTCCCTCGATGTTCTTTATTGCGTAACATAATATTTGAACCAATTTCGTTTTAAATTTGGTAAATAGAAAGTAATGAGATGACCCTTATCGCGAAAACGAGATTTTAGCTTATATTGTTACATGTTTGTTAAATATGAAGGTTGAACATGTCCCTCGATGTCCCTTGATGCGAAACATGATATGTGAACCTATTTGGTTTCATATTCGGAAAAATGAAAGTATTGGAATGACTTTGTCGCGAAAATGAGATTTTAGCCTATATGGTTAGAAGTTTGATAAAGGTTGAACTTGTCCCTCGATCTCCCTTGATACGAAACATGATATGTGAACCTATTTGGTTTTGTATTCGGCAAAATAAAATTATTTGAATGACCATTGTCCCAAAAATGAGATTTTAGCCTATATGGTTAAAAGTTTGATAAATATTAATGTTGAATTTGTCCCTCGATGTCCTTTATTCCGTAACATAATATTTGAACCAATTTTGTTTTAAATTTGGTAAATAGAAAGTCATGAGATGACCCTTATCGCGAATACGAGATTTTAGCTTATATTGTTACATGTTTGTTAAATATGAAGGTTGAACATGTCCCTCGATGTCCCTTGATGCGAAACATGATATGTGAACCTATTTGGTTTGAAATTCGGTAAAATGAAAGTATTGAAATGACCCTTGTCGCGAAAATGAAATGTTAGCCTATGTGGTTAGAAGTTTGATAAACAGTGAACTTGTCCCTCGATGTCCCTTGATGCGAAACATGATATGTGAACCTATTTGGTTTCATATTCGGAAAAATGAAAGTATTGGAATGACTTTGTCGCGAAAATGAGATTTTAGCCTATTTTAGCCTATATGGTTAGAAGTTTGATAAAGGTTGAACTTGTCCCTCGATCTCCCTTGATACGAAACATGATATGTGAACCTATTTGGTTTTGTATTCGGCAAAATGAAATTATTTGAATGACCATTGTCCCAAAAATGAGATTTTAGCCTATATGGTTAAAAGTTTGATAAATATTAATATTGAATTTGTCCCTCGATGTTCTTTATTGCGTAACATAATATTTGAACCAATTTCGTTTTAAATTTGGTAAATAGAAAGTAATGAGATGACCCTTATCGCGAAAACGAGATTTTAGCTTATATTGTTACATGTTTGTTAAATATGAAGGTTGAACATGTCCCTCGATGTCCCTTGATGCGAAACATGATATGTGAACCTATTTGGTTTCATATTCGGAAAAATGAAAGTATTGGAATGACTTTGTCGCGAAAATGAGATTTTAGCCTATATGGTTAGAAGTTTGATAAAGGTTGAACTTGTCCCTCGATCTCCCTTGATACGAAACATGATATGTGAACCTATTTGGTTTTGTATTCGGCAAAATAAAATTATTTGAATGACCATTGTCCCAAAAATGAGATTTTAGCCTATATGGTTAAAAGTTTGATAAATATTAATGTTGAATTTGTCCCTCGATGTCCTTTATTCCGTAACATAATATTTGAACCAATTTCGTTTTAAATTTGGTAAATAGAAAGTCATGAGATGACCCTTATCGCGAATACGAGATTTTAGCTTATATTGTTACATGTTTGTTAAATATGAAGGTTGAACATGTCCCTCGATGTCCCTTGATGCGAAACATGATATGTGAACCTATTTGGTTTGAAATTCGGTAAAATGAAAGTATTGAAATGACCCTTGTCGCGAAAATGAAATGTTAGCCTATGTGGTTAGAAGTTTGATAAACAGTGAACATGTCCCTCGATGTCCCTTGATGCGAAACATGATATGTGAACCTGTTTGGTTTGAAATTCGGTAAAATGAAAGTATTGAAATGACCCTTGTCGCGAAAATGAAATGTTAGCCTATGTGGTTAGAAGTTTGATAAACAGTGAACATGTCCCTCGATGTCCCTTGATGCGAAACATGATATGTGAACCTATTTGGTTTCATATTCGGAAAAATGAAAGTATTGGAATGACTTTGTCGCGAAAATGAGATTTTAGCCTATTTTAGCCTATATGGTTAGAAGTTTGATAAAGGTTGAACTTGTCCCTCGATCTCCCTTGATACGAAACATGATATGTGAACCTATTTGGTTTTGTATTCGGCAAAATGAAATTATTTGAATGACCATTGTCCCAAAAATGAGATTTTAGCCTATATGGTTAAAAGTTTGATAAATATTAATATTGAATTTGTCCCTCGATGTTCTTTATTGCGTAACATAATATTTGAACCAATTTCGTTTTAAATTTGGTAAATAGAAAGTAATGAGATGACCCTTATCGCGAAAACGAGATTTTAGCTTATATTGTTACATGTTTGTTAAATATGAAGGTTGAACATGTCCCTCGATGTCCCTTGATGCGAAACATGATATGTGAACCTATTTGGTTTCATATTCGGAAAAATGAAAGTATTGGAATGACTTTGTCGCGAAAATGAGATTTTAGCCTATATGGTTAGAAGTTTGATAAAGGTTGAACTTGTCCCTCGATCTCCCTTGATACGAAACATGATATGTGAACCTATTTGGTTTTGTATTCGGCAAAATAAAATTATTTGAATGACCATTGTCCCAAAAATGAGATTTTAGCCTATATGGTTAAAAGTTTGATAAATATTAATGTTGAATTTGTCCCTCGATGTCCTTTATTCCGTAACATAATATTTGAACCAATTTTGTTTTAAATTTGGTAAATAGAAAGTCATGAGATGACCCTTATCGCGAATACGAGATTTTAGCTTATATTGTTACATGTTTGTTAAATATGAAGGTTGAACATGTCCCTCGATGTCCCTTGATGCGAAACATGATATGTGAACCTATTTGGTTTGAAATTCGGTAAAATGAAAGTATTGAAATGACCCTTGTCGCGAAAATGAAATGTTAGCCTATGTGGTTAGAAGTTTGATAAACAGTGAACTTGTCCCTCGATGTCCCTTGATGCGAAACATGATATGTGAACCTATTTGGTTTCATATTCGGAAAAATGAAAGTATTGGAATGACTTTGTCGCGAAAATGAGATTTTAGCCTATTTTAGCCTATATGGTTAGAAGTTTGATAAAGGTTGAACTTGTCCCTCGATCTCCCTTGATACGAAACATGATATGTGAACCTATTTGGTTTTGTATTCGGCAAAATGAAATTATTTGAATGACCATTGTCCCAAAAATGAGATTTTAGCCTATATGGTTAAAAGTTTGATAAATATTAATATTGAATTTGTCCCTCGATGTTCTTTATTGCGTAACATAATATTTGAACCAATTTCGTTTTAAATTTGGTAAATAGAAAGTAATGAGATGACCCTTATCGCGAAAACGAGATTTTAGCTTATATTGTTACATGTTTGTTAAATATGAA
Organism: Medicago sativa; assembly: GCF_051527215.1. Taxonomy (NCBI): domain Eukaryota; kingdom Viridiplantae; phylum Streptophyta; class Magnoliopsida; order Fabales; family Fabaceae; genus Medicago; species Medicago sativa. The sequence continues at coordinate 47,273,569 of NC_140754.1, read as the reverse complement.
GGTTGAACATGTCCCTCGATGTCCCTTGATGCGAAACATGATATGTGAACCTATTTGGTTTCATATTCGGAAAAATGAAAGTATTGGAATGACTTTGTCGCGAAAATGAGATTTTAGCCTATATGGTTAGAAGTTTGATAAAGGTTGAACTTGTCCCTCGATCTCCCTTGATACGAAACATGATATGTGAACCTATTTGGTTTTGTATTCGGCAAAATAAAATTATTTGAATGACCATTGTCCCAAAAATGAGATTTTAGCCTATATGGTTAAAAGTTTGATAAATATTAATGTTGAATTTGTCCCTCGATGTCCTTTATTCCGTAACATAATATTTGAACCAATTTCGTTTTAAATTTGGTAAATAGAAAGTCATGAGATGACCCTTATCGCGAATACGAGATTTTAGCTTATATTGTTACATGTTTGTTAAATATGAAGGTTGAACATGTCCCTCGATGTCCCTTGATGCGAAACATGATATGTGAACCTATTTGGTTTGAAATTCGGTAAAATGAAAGTATTGAAATGACCCTTGTCGCGAAAATGAAATGTTAGCCTATGTGGTTAGAAGTTTGATAAACAGTGAACATGTCCCTCGATGTCCCTTGATGCGAAACATGATATGTGAACCTGTTTGGTTTGAAATTCGGTAAAATGAAAGTATTGAAATGACCCTTGTCGCGAAAATGAAATGTTAGCCTATGTGGTTAGAAGTTTGATAAACAGTGAACATGTCCCTCGATGTCCCTTGATGCGAAACATGATATGTGAACCTATTTGGTTTCATATTCGGAAAAATGAAAGTATTGGAATGACTTTGTCGCGAAAATGAGATTTTAGCCTATTTTAGCCTATATGGTTAGAAGTTTGATAAAGGTTGAACTTGTCCCTCGATCTCCCTTGATACGAAACATGATATGTGAACCTATTTGGTTTTGTATTCGGCAAAATGAAATTATTTGAATGACCATTGTCCCAAAAATGAGATTTTAGCCTATATGGTTAAAAGTTTGATAAATATTAATATTGAATTTGTCCCTCGATGTTCTTTATTGCGTAACATAATATTTGAACCAATTTCGTTTTAAATTTGGTAAATAGAAAGTAATGAGATGACCCTTATCGCGAAAACGAGATTTTAGCTTATATTGTTACATGTTTGTTAAATATGAAGGTTGAACATGTCCCTCGATGTCCCTTGATGCGAAACATGATATGTGAACCTATTTGGTTTCATATTCGGAAAAATGAAAGTATTGGAATGACTTTGTCGCGAAAATGAGATTTTAGCCTATATGGTTAGAAGTTTGATAAAGGTTGAACTTGTCCCTCGATCTCCCTTGATACGAAACATGATATGTGAACCTATTTGGTTTTGTATTCGGCAAAATAAAATTATTTGAATGACCATTGTCCCAAAAATGAGATTTTAGCCTATATGGTTAAAAGTTTGATAAATATTAATGTTGAATTTGTCCCTCGATGTCCTTTATTCCGTAACATAATATTTGAACCAATTTTGTTTTAAATTTGGTAAATAGAAAGTCATGAGATGACCCTTATCGCGAATACGAGATTTTAGCTTATATTGTTACATGTTTGTTAAATATGAAGGTTGAACATGTCCCTCGATGTCCCTTGATGCGAAACATGATATGTGAACCTATTTGGTTTGAAATTCGGTAAAATGAAAGTATTGAAATGACCCTTGTCGCGAAAATGAAATGTTAGCCTATGTGGTTAGAAGTTTGATAAACAGTGAACTTGTCCCTCGATGTCCCTTGATGCGAAACATGATATGTGAACCTATTTGGTTTCATATTCGGAAAAATGAAAGTATTGGAATGACTTTGTCGCGAAAATGAGATTTTAGCCTATTTTAGCCTATATGGTTAGAAGTTTGATAAAGGTTGAACTTGTCCCTCGATCTCCCTTGATACGAAACATGATATGTGAACCTATTTGGTTTTGTATTCGGCAAAATGAAATTATTTGAATGACCATTGTCCCAAAAATGAGATTTTAGCCTATATGGTTAAAAGTTTGATAAATATTAATATTGAATTTGTCCCTCGATGTTCTTTATTGCGTAACATAATATTTGAACCAATTTCGTTTTAAATTTGGTAAATAGAAAGTAATGAGATGACCCTTATCGCGAAAACGAGATTTTAGCTTATATTGTTACATGTTTGTTAAATATGAAGGTTGAACATGTCCCTCGATGTCCCTTGATGCGAAACATGATATGTGAACCTATTTGGTTTCATATTCGGAAAAATGAAAGTATTGGAATGACTTTGTCGCGAAAATGAGATTTTAGCCTATATGGTTAGAAGTTTGATAAAGGTTGAACTTGTCCCTCGATCTCCCTTGATACGAAACATGATATGTGAACCTATTTGGTTTTGTATTCGGCAAAATAAAATTATTTGAATGACCATTGTCCCAAAAATGAGATTTTAGCCTATATGGTTAAAAGTTTGATAAATATTATTGTTGAATTTGTCCCTCGATGTCCTTTATTCCGTAACATAATATTTGAACCAATTTCGTTTTAAATTTGGTAAATAGAAAGTCATGAGATGACCCTTATCGCGAATACGAGATTTTAGCTTATATTGTTACATGTTTGTTAAATATGAAGGTTGAACATGTCCCTCGATGTCCCTTGATGCGAAACATGATATGTGAACCTATTTGGTTTGAAATTCGGTAAAATGAAAGTATTGAAATGACCCTTGTCGCGAAAATGAAATGTTAGCCTATGTGGTTAGAAGTTTGATAAACAGTGAACATGTCCCTCGATGTCCCTTGATGCGAAACATGATATGTGAACCTATTTGGTTTCATATTCGGAAAAATGAAAGTATTGGAATGACTTTGTCGCGAAAATGAGATTTTAGCCTATTTTAGCCTATATGGTTAGAAGTTTGATAAAGGTTGAACTTGTCCCTCGATCTCCCTTGATACGAATCATGATATGTGAACCTATTTGGTTTTGTATTCGGCAAAATGAAATTATTTGAATGACCATTGTCCCAAAAATGAGATTTTAGCCTATATGGTTAAAAGTTTGATAAATATTAATATTGAATTTGTCCCTCGATGTTCTTTATTGCGTAACATAATATTTGAACCAATTTCGTTTTAAATTTGGTAAATAGAAAGTAATGAGATGACCCTTATCGCGAAAACGAGATTTTAGCTTATATTGTTACATGTTTGTTAAATATGAAGGTTGAACATGTCCCTCGATGTCCCTTGATGCGAAACATGATATGTGAACCTATTTGGTTTCATATTCGGAAAAATGAAAGTATTGGAATGACTTTGTCGCGAAAATGAGATTTTAGCCTATATGGTTAGAAGTTTGATAAAGGTTGAACTTGTCCCTCGATCTCCCTTGATACGAAACATGATATGTGAACCTATTTGGTTTTGTATTCGGCAAAATAAAATTATTTGAATGACCATTGTCCTAAAAATGAGATTTTAGCCTATATGGTTAAAAGTTTGATAAATATTAATGTTGAATTTGTCCCTCGATGTCCTTTATTCCGTAACATAATATTTGAACCAATTTCGTTTTAAATTTGGTAAATAGAAAGTCATGAGATGACCCTTATCGCGAATACGAGATTTTAGCTTATATTGTTACATGTTTGTTAAATATGAAGGTTGAACATGTCCCTCGATGTCCCTTGATGCGAAACATGATATGTGAACCTATTTGGTTTGAAATTCGGTAAAATGAAAGTATTGAAATGACCCTTGTCGCGAAAATGAAATGTTAGCCTATGTGGTTAGAAGTTTGATAAACAGTGAACATGTCCCTCGATGTCCCTTGATGCGAAACATGATATGTGAACCTATTTGGTTTCATATTCGGAAAAATGAAAGTATTGGAATGACTTTGTCGCGAAAATGAGATTTTAGCCTATATGGTTAGAAGTTTGATAAAGGTTGAACTTGTCCCTCGATCTCCCTTGATACGAAACATGATATGTGAACCTATTTGGTTTTGTATTCGGCAAAATAAAATTATTTGAATGACCATTGTCCCAAAAATGAGATTTTAGCCTATATGGTTAAAAGTTTGATAAATATTAATGTTGAATTTGTCCCTCGATGTCCTTTATTCCGTAACATAATATTTGAACCAATTTCGTTTTAAATTTGGTAAATAGAAAGTAATGAGATGACCCTTATCGCGAAAACGAGATTTTAGCTTATATTGTTACATGTTTGTTAAATATGAAGGTTGAACATGTCCCTCGATGTCCCTTGATGCGAAACATGATATGTGAACCTATTTGGTTTCATATTCGGAAAAATGAAAGTATTGGAATGACTTTGTCGCGAAAATGAGATTTTAGCCTATATGGTTAGAAGTTTGATAAAGGTTGAACTTGTCCCTCGATCTCCCTTGATACGAAACATGATATGTGAACCTATTTGGTTTTGTATTCGGCAAAATAAAATTATTTGAATGACCATTGTCCCAAAAATGAGATTTTAGCCTATATGGTTAAAAGTTTGATAAATATTAATGTTGAATTTGTCCCTCGATGTCCTTTATTCCGTAACATAATATTTGAACCAATTTCGTTTTAAATTTGGTAAATAGAAAGTCATGAGATGACCCTTATCGCGAATACGAGATTTTAGCTTATATTGTTACATGTTTGTTAAATATGAAGGTTGAACATGTCCCTCGATGTCCCTTGATGCGAAACATGATATGTGAACCTATTTGGTTTGAAATTCGGTAAAATGAAAGTATTGAAATGACCCTTGTCGCGAAAATGAAATGTTAGCCTATGTGGTTAGAAGTTTGATAAACAGTGAACATGTCCCTCGATGTCCCTTGATGCGAAACATGATATGTGAACCTATTTGGTTTCATATTCGGAAAAATGAAAGTATTGGAATGACTTTGTCGCGAAAATGAGATTTTAGCCTATATGGTTAGAAGTTTGATAAAGGTTGAACTTGTCCCTCGATCTCCCTTGATACGAAACATGATATGTGAACCTATTTGGTTTTGTATTCGGCAAAATAAAATTATTTGAATGACCATTGTCCCAAAAATGAGATTTTAGCCTATATGGTTAAAAGTTTGATAAATATTAATGTTGAATTTGTCCCTCGATGTCCTTTATTCCGTAACATAATATTTGAACCAATTTCGTTTTAAATTTGGTAAATAGAAAGTAATGAGATGACCCTTATCGCGAAAACGAGATTTTAGCTTATATTGTTACATGTTTGTTAAATATGAAGGTTGAACATGTCCCTCGATGTCCCTTGATGCGAAACATGATATGTGAACCTATTTGGTTTCATATTCGGAAAAATGAAAGTATTGGAATGACTTTGTCGCGAAAATGAGATTTTAGCCTATATGGTTAGAAGTTTGATAAAGGTTGAACTTGTCCCTCGATCTCCCTTGATACGAAACATGATATGTGAACCTATTTGGTTTTGTATTCGGCAAAATAAAATTATTTGAATGACCATTGTCCCAAAAATGAGATTTTAGCCTATATGGTTAAAAGTTTGATAAATATTAATGTTGAATTTGTCCCTCGATGTCCTTTATTCCGTAACATAATATTTGAACCAATTTCGTTTTAAATTTGGTAAATAGAAAGTCATGAGATGACCCTTATCGCGAATACGAGATTTTAGCTTATATTGTTACATGTTTGTTAAATATGAAGGTTGAACATGTCCCTCGATGTCCCTTGATGCGAAACATGATATGTGAACCTATTTGGTTTGAAATTCGGTAAAATGAAAGTATTGAAATGACCCTTGTCGCGAAAATGAAATGTTAGCCTATGTGGTTAGAAGTTTGATAAACAGTGAACATGTCCCTCGATGTCCCTTGATGCGAAACATGATATGTGAACCTATTTGGTTTCATATTCGGAAAAATGAAAGTATTGGAATGACTTTGTCGCGAAAATGAGATTTTAGCCTATATGGTTAGAAGTTTGATAAAGGTTGAACTTGTCCCTCGATCTCCCTTGATACGAAACATGATATGTGAACCTATTTGGTTTTGTATTCGGCAAAATAAAATTATTTGAATGACCATTGTCCCAAAAATGAGATTTTAGCCTATATGGTTAAAAGTTTGATAAATATTAATGTTGAATTTGTCCCTCGATGTCCTTTATTCCGTAACATAATATTTGAACCAATTTCGTTTTAAATTTGGTAAATAGAAAGTAATGAGATGACCCTTATCGCGAAAACGAGATTTTAGCTTATATTGTTACATGTTTGTTAAATATGAAGGTTGAACATGTCCCTCGATGTCCCTTGATGCGAAACATGATATGTGAACCTATTTGGTTTCATATTCGGAAAAATGAAAGTATTGGAATGACTTTGTCGCGAAAATGAGATTTTAGCCTATATGGTTAGAAGTTTGATAAAGGTTGAACTTGTCCCTCGATCTCCCTTGATACGAAACATGATATGTGAACCTATTTGGTTTTGTATTCGGCAAAATAAAATTATTTGAATGACCATTGTCCCAAAAATGAGATTTTAGCCTATATGGTTAAAAGTTTGATAAATATTAATGTTGAATTTGTCCCTCGATGTCCTTTATTCCGTAACATAATATTTGAACCAATTTCGTTTTAAATTTGGTAAATAGAAAGTCATGAGATGACCCTTATCGCGAATACGAGATTTTAGCTTATATTGTTACATGTTTGTTAAATATGAAGGTTGAACATGTCCCTCGATGTCCCTTGATGCGAAACATGATATGTGAACCTATTTGGTTTGAAATTCGGTAAAATGAAAGTATTGAAATGACCCTTGTCGCGAAAATGAAATGTTAGCCTATGTGGTTAGAAGTTTGATAAACAGTGAACATGTCCCTCGATGTCCCTTGATGCGAAACATGATATGTGAACCTATTTGGTTTCATATTCGGAAAAATGAAAGTATTGGAATGACTTTGTCGCGAAAATGAGATTTTAGCCTATATGGTTAGAAGTTTGATAAAGGTTGAACTTGTCCCTCGATCTCCCTTGATACGAAACATGATATGTGAACCTATTTGGTTTTGTATTCGGCAAAATAAAATTATTTGAATGACCATTGTCCCAAAAATGAGATTTTAGCCTATATGGTTAAAAGTTTGATAAATATTAATGTTGAATTTGTCCCTCGATGTCCTTTATTCCGTAACATAATATTTGAACCAATTTCGTTTTAAATTTGGTAAATAGAAAGTAATGAGATGACCCTTATCGCGAAAACGAGATTTTAGCTTATATTGTTACATGTTTGTTAAATATGAAGGTTGAACATGTCCCTCGATGTCCCTTGATGCGAAACATGATATGTGAACCTATTTGGTTTCATATTCGGAAAAATGAAAGTATTGGAATGACTTTGTCGCGAAAATGAGATTTTAGCCTATATGGTTAGAAGTTTGATAAAGGTTGAACTTGTCCCTCGATCTCCCTTGATACGAAACATGATATGTGAACCTATTTGGTTTTGTATTCGGCAAAATAAAATTATTTGAATGACCATTGTCCCAAAAATGAGATTTTAGCCTATATGGTTAAAAGTTTGATAAATATTAATGTTGAATTTGTCCCTCGATGTCCTTTATTCCGTAACATAATATTTGAACCAATTTCGTTTTAAATTTGGTAAATAGAAAGTCATGAGATGACCCTTATCGCGAATACGAGATTTTAGCTTATATTGTTACATGTTTGTTAAATATGAAGGTTGAACATGTCCCTCGATGTCCCTTGATGCGAAACATGATATGTGAACCTATTTGGTTTGAAATTCGGTAAAATGAAAGTATTGAAATGACCCTTGTCGCGAAAATGAAATGTTAGCCTATGTGGTTAGAAGTTTGATAAACAGTGAACATGTCCCTCGATGTCCCTTGATGCGAAACATGATATGTGAACCTATTTGGTTTCATATTCGGAAAAATGAAAGTATTGGAATGACTTTGTCGCGAAAATGAGATTTTAGCCTATATGGTTAGAAGTTTGATAAAGGTTGAACTTGTCCCTCGATCTCCCTTGATACGAAACATGATATGTGAACCTATTTGGTTTTGTATTCGGCAAAATAAAATTATTTGAATGACCATTGTCCCAAAAATGAGATTTTAGCCTATATGGTTAAAAGTTTGATAAATATTAATGTTGAATTTGTCCCTCGATGTCCTTTATTCCGTAACATAATATTTGAACCAATTTCGTTTTAAATTTGGTAAATAGAAAGTAATGAGATGACCCTTATCGCGAAAACGAGATTTTAGCTTATATTGTTACATGTTTGTTAAATATGAAGGTTGAACATGTCCCTCGATGTCCCTTGATGCGAAACATGATATGTGAACCTATTTGGTTTCATATTCGGAAAAATGAAAGTATTGGAATGACTTTGTCGCGAAAATGAGATTTTAGCCTATATGGTTAGAAGTTTGATAAAGGTTGAACTTGTCCCTCGATCTCCCTTGATACGAAACATGATATGTGAACCTATTTGGTTTTGTATTCGGCAAAATAAAATTATTTGAATGACCATTGTCCCAAAAATGAGATTTTAGCCTATATGGTTAAAAGTTTGATAAATATTAATGTTGAATTTGTCCCTCGATGTCCTTTATTCCGTAACATAATATTTGAACCAATTTCGTTTTAAATTTGGTAAATAGAAAGTCATGAGATGACCCTTATCGCGAATACGAGATTTTAGCTTATATTGTTACATGTTTGTTAAATATGAAGGTTGAACATGTCCCTCGATGTCCCTTGATGCGAAACATGATATGTGAACCTATTTGGTTTGAAATTCGGTAAAATGAAAGTATTGAAATGACCCTTGTCGCGAAAATGAAATGTTAGCCTATGTGGTTAGAAGTTTGATAAACAGTGAACTTGTCCCTCGATGTCCCTTGATGCGAAACATGATATGTGAACCTATTTGGTTTCATATTCGGAAAAATGAAAGTATTGGAATGACTTTGTCGCAAAAATGAGATTTTAGCCTATTTTAGCCTATATGGTTAGAAGTTTGATAAAGGTTGAACTTGTCCCTCGATCTCCCTTGATACGAAACATGATATGTGAACCTATTTGGTTTTGTATTCGGCAAAATGAAATTATTTGAATGACCATTGTCCCAAAAATGAGATTTTAGCCTATATGGTTAAAAGTTTGATAAATATTAATATTGAATTTGTCCCTCGATGTTCTTTATTGCGTAACATAATATTTGAACCAATTTCGTTTTAAATTTGGTAAATAGAAAGTAATGAGATGACCCTTATCGCGAAAACGAGATTTTAGCTTATATTGTTACATGTTTGTTAAATATGAAGGTTGAACATGTCCCTCGATGTCCCTTGATGCGAAACATGATATGTGAACCTATTTGGTTTCATATTCGGAAAAATGAAAGTATTGGAATGACTTTGTCGCGAAAATGAGATTTTAGCCTATATGGTTAGAAGTTTGATAAAGGTTGAACTTGTCCCTCGATCTCCCTTGATACGAAACATGATATGTGAACCTATTTGGTTTTGTATTCGGCAAAATAAAATTATTTGAATGACCATTGTCCCAAAAATGAGATTTTAGCCTATATGGTTAAAAGTTTGATAAATATTAATGTTGAATTTGTCCCTCGATGTCCTTTATTCCGTAACATAATATTTGAACCAATTTCGTTTTAAATTTGGTAAATAGAAAGTCATGAGATGACCCTTATCGCGAATACGAGATTTTAGCTTATATTGTTACATGTTTGTTAAATATGAAGGTTGAACATGTCCCTCGATGTCCCTTGATGCGAAACATGATATGTGAACCTATTTGGTTTGAAATTCGGTAAAATGAAAGTATTGAAATGACCCTTGTCGCGAAAATGAAATGTTAGCCTATGTGGTTAGAAGTTTGATAAACAGTGAACATGTCCCTCGATGTCCCTTGATGCGAAACATGATATGTGAACCTATTTGGTTTCATATTCGGAAAAATGAAAGTATTGGAATGACTTTGTCGCGAAAATGAGATTTTAGCCTATATGGTTAGAAGTTTGATAAAGGTTGAACTTGTCCCTCGATCTCCCTTGATACGAAACATGATATGTGAACCTATTTGGTTTTGTATTCGGCAAAATAAAATTATTTGAATGACCATTGTCCCAAAAATGAGATTTTAGCCTATATGGTTAAAAGTTTGATAAATATTAATGTTGAATTTGTCCCTCGATGTCCTTTATTCCGTAACATAATATTTGAACCAATTTCGTTTTAAATTTGGTAAATAGAAAGTAATGAGATGACCCTTATCGCGAAAACAAGATTTTAGCTTATATTGTTACATGTTTGTTAAATATGAAGGTTGAACATGTCCCTCGATGTCCCTTGATGCGAAACATGATATGTGAACCTATTTGGTTTCATATTCGGAAAAATGAAAGTATTGGAATGACTTTGTCGCGAAAATGAGATTTTAGCCTATATGGTTAGAAGTTTGATAAAGGTTGAACTTGTCCCTCGATCTCCCTTGATACGAAACATGATATGTGAACCTATTTGGTTTTGTATTCGGCAAAATAAAATTATTTGAATGACCATTGTCCCAAAAATGAGATTTTAGCCTATATGGTTAAAAGTTTGATAAATATTAATGTTGAATTTGTCCCTCGATGTCCTTTATTCCGTAACATAATATTTGAACCAATTTCGTTTTAAATTTGGTAAATAGAAAGTCATGAGATGACCCTTATCGCGAATACGAGATTTTAGCTTATATTGTTACATGTTTGTTAAATATGAAGGTTGAACATGTCCCTCGATGTCCCTTGATGCGAAACATGATATGTGAACCTATTTGGTTTGAAATTCGGTAAAATGAAAGTATTGAAATGACCCTTGTCGCGAAAATGAAATGTTAGCCTATGTGGTTAGAAGTTTGATAAACAGTGAACTTGTCCCTCGATGTCCCTTGATGCGAAACATGATATGTGAACCTATTTGGTTTCATATTCGGAAAAATGAAAGTATTGGAATGACTTTGTCGCAAAAATGAGATTTTAGCCTATTTTAGCCTATATGGTTAGAAGTTTGATAAAGGTTGAACTTGTCCCTCGATCTCCCTTGATACGAAACATGATATGTGAACCTATTTGGTTTTGTATTCGGCAAAATGAAATTATTTGAATGACCATTGTCCCAAAAATGAGATTTTAGCCTATATGGTTAAAAGTTTGATAAATATTAATATTGAATTTGTCCCTCGATGTTCTTTATTGCGTAACATAATATTTGAACCAATTTCGTTTTAAATTTGGTAAATAGAAAGTAATGAGATGACCCTTATCGCGAAAACGAGATTTTAGCTTATATTGTTACATGTTTGTTAAATATGAAGGTTGAACATGTCCCTCGATGTCCCTTGATGCGAAACATGATATGTGAACCTATTTGGTTTCATATTCGGAAAAATGAAAGTATTGGAATGACTTTGTCGCGAAAATGAGATTTTAGCCTATATGGTTAGAAGTTTGATAAAGGTTGAACTTGTCCCTCGATCTCCCTTGATACGAAACATGATATGTGAACCTATTTGGTTTTGTATTCGGCAAAATAAAATTATTTGAATGACCATTGTCCCAAAAATGAGATTTTAGCCTATATGGTTAAAAGTTTGATAAATATTAATGTTGAATTTGTCCCTCGATGTCCTTTATTCCGTAACATAATATTTGAACCAATTTCGTTTTAAATTTGGTAAATAGAAAGTCATGAGATGACCCTTATCGCGAATACGAGATTTTAGCTTATATTGTTACATGTTTGTTAAATATGAAGGTTGAACATGTCCCTCGATGTCCCTTGATGCGAAACATGATATGTGAACCTATTTGGTTTGAAATTCGGTAAAATGAAAGTATTGAAATGACCCTTGTCGCGAAAATGAAATGTTAGCCTATGTGGTTAGAAGTTTAATAAACAGTGAACATGTCCCTCGATGTCCCTTGATGCGAAACATGATATGTGAACCTATTTGGTTTCATATTCGGAAAAATGAAAGTATTGGAATGACTTTGTCGCGAAAATGAGATTTTAGCCTATTTTAGCCTATATGGTTAGAAGTTTGATAAAGGTTGAACTTGTCCCTCGATATCCCTTGATACGAAACATGATATGTGAACCTATTTGGTTTTGTATTCGGCAAAATGAAATTATTTGAATGACCATTGTCCCAAAAATGAGATTTTAGCCTATATGGTTAAAAGTTTGATAAATATTAATATTGAATTTGTCCCTCGATGTTCTTTATTGCGTAACATAATATTTGAACCAATTTCGTTTTAAATTTGGTAAATAGAAAGTAATGAGATGACCCTTATCGCGAAAACGAGATTTTAGCTTATATTGTTACATGTTTGTTAAATATGAAGGTTGAACATGTCCCTCGATGTCCCTTGATGCGAAACATGATATGTGAACCTATTTGGTTTGAAATTCGGTAAAATGAAAGTATTGAAATGACCCTTGTCGCGAAAATGAAATGTTAGCCTATGTGGTTAGAAGTTTGATAAACAGTGAACATGTCCCTCGATGTCCCTTGATGCGAAACATGATATGTGAACCTATTTGGTTTCATATTCGGAAAAATGAAAGTATTGGAATGACTTTGTCGCGAAAATGAGATTTTAGCCTATATGGTTAGAAGTTTGATAAAGGTTGAACTTGTCCCTCGATCTCCCTTGATACGAAACATGATATGTGAACCTATTTGGTTTTGTATTCGGCAAAATAAAATTATTTGAATGACCATTGTCCCAAAAATGAGATTTTAGCCTATATGGTTAAAAGTTTGATAAATATTAATGTTGAATTTGTCCCTCGATGTCCTTTATTCCGTAACATAATATTTGAACCAATTTCGTTTTAAATTTGGTAAATAGAAAGTCATGAGATGACCCTTATCGCGAATACGAGATTTTAGCTTATATTGTTACATGTTTGTTAAATATGAAGGTTGAACATGTCCCTCGATGTCCCTTGATGCGAAACATGATATGTGAACCTATTTGGTTTGAAATTCGGTAAAATGAAAGTATTGAAATGACCCTTGTCGCGAAAATGAAATGTTAGCCTATGTGGTTAGAAGTTTGATAAACAGTGAACTTGTCCCTCGATGTCCCTTGATGCGAAACATGATATGTGAACCTATTTGGTTTCATATTCGGAAAAATGAAAGTATTGGAATGACTTTGTCGCAAAAATGAGATTTTAGCCTATTTTAGCCTATATGGTTAGAAGTTTGATAAAGGTTGAACTTGTCCCTCGATCTCCCTTGATACGAAACATGATATGTGAACCTATTTGGTTTTGTATTCGGCAAAATGAAATTATTTGAATGACCATTGTCCCAAAAATGAGATTTTAGCCTATATGGTTAAAAGTTTGATAAATATTAATATTGAATTTGTCCCTCGATGTTCTTTATTGCGTAACATAATATTTGAACCAATTTCGTTTTAAATTTGGTAAATAGAAAGTAATGAGATGACCCTTATCGCGAAAACGAGATTTTAGCTTATATTGTTACATGTTTGTTAAATATGAAGGTTGAACATGTCCCTCGATGTCCCTTGATGCGAAACATGATATGTGAACCTATTTGGTTTCATATTCGGAAAAATGAAAGTATTGGAATGACTTTGTCGCGAAAATGAGATTTTAGCCTATATGGTTAGAAGTTTGATAAAGGTTGAACTTGTCCCTAGATCTCCCTTGATACGAAACATGATATGTGAACCTATTTGGTTTTGTATTCGGCAAAATAAAATTATTTGAATGACCATTGTCCCAAAAATGAGATTTTAGCCTATATGGTTAAAAGTTTGATAAATATTAATGTTGAATTTGTCCCTCGATGTCCTTTATTCCGTAACATAATATTTGAACCAATTTCGTTTTAAATTTGGTAAATAGAAAGTCATGAGATGACCCTTATCGCGAATACGAGATTTTAGCTTATATTGTTACATGTTTGTTAAATATGAAGGTTGAACATGTCCCTCGATGTCCCTTGATGCGAAACATGATATGTGAACCTATTTGGTTTGAAATTCGGTAAAATGAAAGTATTGAAATGACCCTTGTCGCGAAAATGAAATGTTAGCCTATGTGGTTAGAAGTTTGATAAACAGTGAACATGTCCCTCGATGTCCCTTGATGCGAAACATGATATGTGAACCTATTTGGTTTCATATTCGGAAAAATGAAAGTATTGGAATGACTTTGTCGCGAAAATGAGATTTTAGCCTATTTTAGCCTATATGGTTAGAAGTTTGATAAAGGTTGAACTTGTCCCTCGATATCCCTTGATACGAAACATGATATGTGAACCTATTTGGTTTTGTATTCGGCAAAATGAAATTATTTGAATGACCATTGTCCCAAAAATGAGATTTTAGCCTATATGGTTAAAAGTTTGATAAATATTAATATTGAATTTGTCCCTCGATGTTCTTTATTGCGTAACATAATATTTGAACCAATTTCGTTTTAAATTTGGTAAATAGAAAGTAATGAGATGACCCTTATCGCGAAAACGAGATTTTAGCTTATATTGTTACATGTTTGTTAAATATGAAGGTTGAACATGTCCCTCGATGTCCCTTGATGCGAAACATGATATGTGAACCTATTTGGTTTGAAATTCGGTAAAATGAAAGTATTGAAATGACCCTTGTCGCGAAAATGAAATGTTAGCCTATGTGGTTAGAAGTTTGATAAACAGTGAACATGTCCCTCGATGTCCCTTGATGCGAAACATGATATGTGAACCTATTTGGTTTCATATTCGGAAAAATGAAAGTATTGGAATGACTTTGTCGCGAAAATGAGATTTTAGCCTATATGGTTAGAAGTTTGATAAAGGTTGAACTTGTCCCTCGATCTCCCTTGATACGAAACATGATATGTGAACCTATTTGGTTTTGTATTCGGCAAAATAAAATTATTTGAATGACCATTGTCCCAAAAATGAGATTTTAGCCTATATGGTTAAAAGTTTGATAAATATTAATGTTGAATTTGTCCCTCGATGTCCTTTATTCCGTAACATAATATTTGAACCAATTTCGTTTTAAATTTGGTAAATAGAAAGTCATGAGATGACCCTTATCGCGAATACGAGATTTTAGCTTATATTGTTACATGTTTGTTAAATATGAAGGTTGAACATGTCCCTCGATGTCCCTTGATGCGAAACATGATATGTGAACCTATTTGGTTTGAAATTCGGTAAAATGAAAGTATTGAAATGACCCTTGTCGCGAAAATGAAATGTTAGCCTATGTGGTTAGAAGTTTGATAAACAGTGAACTTGTCCCTCGATGTCCCTTGATGCGAAACATGATATGTGAACCTATTTGGTTTCATATTCGGAAAAATGAAAGTATTGGAATGACTTTGTCGCAAAAATGAGATTTTAGCCTATTTTAGCCTATATGGTTAGAAGTTTGATAAAGGTTGAACTTGTCCCTCGATCTCCCTTGATACGAAACATGATATGTGAACCTATTTGGTTTTGTATTCGGCAAAATGAAATTATTTGAATGACCATTGTCCCAAAAATGAGATTTTAGCCTATATGGTTAAAAGTTTGATAAATATTAATATTGAATTTGTCCCTCGATGTTCTTTATTGCGTAACATAATATTTGAACCAATTTCGTTTTAAATTTGGTAAATAGAAAGTAATGAGATGACCCTTATCGCGAAAACGAGATTTTAGCTTATATTGTTACATGTTTGTTAAATATGAAGGTTGAACATGTCCCTCGATGTCCCTTGATGCGAAACATGATATGTGAACCTATTTGGTTTCATATTCGGAAAAATGAAAGTATTGGAATGACTTTGTCGCGAAAATGAGATTTTAGCCTATATGGTTAGAAGTTTGATAAAGGTTGAACTTGTCCCTCGATCTCCCTTGATACGAAACATGATATGTGAACCTATTTGGTTTTGTATTCGGCAAAATAAAATTATTTGAATGACCATTGTCCCAAAAATGAGATTTTAGCCTATATGGTTAAAAGTTTGATAAATATTAATGTTGAATTTGTCCCTCGATGTCCTTTATTCCGTAACATAATATTTGAACCAATTTCGTTTTAAATTTGGTAAATAGAAAGTCATGAGATGACCCTTATCGCGAATACGAGATTTTAGCTTATATTGTTACATGTTTGTTAAATATGAAGGTTGAACATGTCCCTCGATGTCCCTTGATGCGAAACATGATATGTGAACCTATTTGGTTTGAAATTCGGTAAAATGAAAGTATTGAAATGACCCTTGTCGCGAAAATGAAATGTTAGCCTATGTGGTTAGAAGTTTGATAAACAGTGAACATGTCCCTCGATGTCCCTTGATGCGAAACATGATATGTGAACCTATTTGGTTTCATATTCGGAAAAATGAAAGTATTGGAATGACTTTGTCGCGAAAATGAGATTTTAGCCTATTTTAGCCTATATGGTTAGAAGTTTGATAAAGGTTGAACTTGTCCCTCGATATCCCTTGATACGAAACATGATATGTGAACCTATTTGGTTTTGTATTCGGCAAAATGAAATTATTTGAATGACCATTGTCCCAAAAATGAGATTTTAGCCTATATGGTTAAAAGTTTGATAAATATTAATATTGAATTTGTCCCTCGATGTTCTTTATTGCGTAACATAATATTTGAACCAATTTCGTTTTAAATTTGGTAAATAGAAAGTAATGAGATGACCCTTATCGCGAAAACGAGATTTTAGCTTATATTGTTACATGTTTGTTAAATATGAAGGTTGAACATGTCCCTCGATGTCCCTTGATGCGAAACATGATATGTGAACCTATTTGGTTTGAAATTCGGTAAAATGAAAGTATTGAAATGACCCTTGTCGCGAAAATGAAATGTTAGCCTATGTGGTTAGAAGTTTGATAAACAGTGAACATGTCCCTCGATGTCCCTTGATGCGAAACATGATATGTGAACCTATTTGGTTTCATATTCGGAAAAATGAAAGTATTGGAATGACTTTGTCGCGAAAATGAGATTTTAGCCTATATGGTTAGAAGTTTGATAAAGGTTGAACTTGTCCCTCGATCTCCCTTGATACGAAACATGATATGTGAACCTATTTGGTTTTGTATTCGGCAAAATAAAATTATTTGAATGACCATTGTCCCAAAAATGAGATTTTAGCCTATATGGTTAAAAGTTTGATAAATATTAATGTTGAATTTGTCCCTCGATGTCCTTTATTCCGTAACATAATATTTGAACCAATTTCGTTTTAAATTTGGTAAATAGAAAGTAATGAGATGACCCTTATCGCGAAAACGAGATTTTAGCTTATATTGTTACATGTTTGTTAAATATGAAGGTTGAACATGTCCCTCGATGTCCCTTGATGCGAAACATGATTTGTGAACCTATTTGGTTTCATATTCGGAAAAATGAAAGTATTGGAATGACTTTGTCGCGAAAATGAGATTTTAGCCTATATGGTTAGAAGTTTGATAAAGGTTGAACTTGTCCCTCGATCTCCCTTGATACGAAACATGATATGTGAACCTATTTGGTTTTGTATTCGGCAAAATAAAATTATTTGAATGACCATTGTCCCAAAAATGAGATTTTAGCCTATATGGTTAAAAGTTTGATAAATATTAATGTTGAATTTGTCCCTCGATGTCCTTTATTCCGTAACATAATATTTGAACCAATTTCGTTTTAAATTTGGTAAATAGAAAGTCATGAGATGACCCTTATCGCGAATACGAGATTTTAGCTTATATTGTTACATGTTTGTTAAATATGAAGGTTGAACATGTCCCTCGATGTCCCTTGATGCGAAACATGATATGTGAACCTATTTGGTTTGAAATTCGGTAAAATGAAAGTATTGAAATGACCCTTGTCGCGAAAATGAAATGTTAGCCTATGTGGTTAGAAGTTTGATAAACAGTGAACTTGTCCCTCGATGTCCCTTGATGCGAAACATGATATGTGAACCTATTTGGTTTCATATTCGGAAAAATGAAAGTATTCGAATGACTTTGTCGCAAAAATGAGATTTTAGCCTATTTTAGCCTATATGGTTAGAAGTTTGATAAAGGTTGAACTTGTCCCTCGATCTCCCTTGATACGAAACATGATATGTGAACCTATTTGGTTTTGTATTCGGCAAAATGAAATTATTTGAATGACCATTGTCCCAAAAATGAGATTTTAGCCTATATGGTTAAAAGTTTGATAAATTTTAATATTGAATTTGTCCCTCGATGTTCTTTATTGCGTAACATAATATTTGAACCAATTTCGTTTTCAATTTGGTAAATAGAAAGTAATGAGATGACCCTTATCGCGAAAACGAGATTTTAGCTTATATTGTTACATGTTTGTTAAATATGAAGGTTGAACATGTCCCTCGATGTCCCTTGATGCGAAACATGATTTGTGAACCTATTTGGTTTCATATTCGGAAAAATGAAAGTATTGGAATGACTTTGTCGCGAAAATGAGATTTTAGCCTATATGGTTAGAAGTTTGATAAAGGTTGAACTTGTCCCTCGATATCCCTTGATACGAAACATGATATGTGAACCTATTTGGTTTTGTATTCGGCAAAATGAAATTATTTGAATGACCATTGTCCCAAAAATGAGATTTTAGCCTATATGGTTAAAAGTTTGATAAATATTAATATTGAATTTGTCCCTCGATGTTCTTTATTGCGTAACATAATATTTGAACCAATTTCGTTTTAAATTTGGTAAATAGAAAGTAATGAGATGACCCTTATCGCGAAAACGAGATTTTAGCTTATATCGTTACATGTTTGTTAAATATGAAGGTTGAACATGTCCCTCGATGTCCCTTGATGCGAAACATGATATGTGAACCTATTTGGTTTGAAATTCGGTAAAATGAAAGTATTGAAATGACCCTTGTCGCGAAAATGAAATGTTAGCCTATGTGGTTAGAAGTTTGATAAACAGTGAACATGTCCCTCGATGTCCCTTGATGCGAAACATGATATGTGAACCTATTTGGTTTCATATTCGGAAAAATGAAAGTATTGGAATGACTTTGTCGCGAAAATGAGATTTTAGCCTATTTTAGCCTATATGGTTAGAAGTTTGATAAAGGTTGAACTTGTCCCTCGATATCCCTTGATACGAAACATGATATGTGAACCTATTTGGTTTTGTATTCGGCAAAATGAAATTATTTGAATGACCATTGTCCCAAAAATGAGATTTTAGCCTATATGGTTAAAAGTTTGATAAATATTAATATTGAATTTGTCCCTCGATGTTCTTTATTGCGTAACATAATATTTGAACCAATTTCGTTTTAAATTTGGTAAATAGAAAGTAATGAGATGACCCTTATCGCGAAAACGAGATTTTAGCTTATATTGTTACATGTTTGTTAAATATGAAGGTTGAACATGTCCCTCGATGTCCCTTGATGCGAAACATGATATGTGAACCTATTTGGTTTGAAATTCGGTAAAATGAAAGTATTGAATTGACCCTTGTCGCGAAAATGAAATGTTAGCCTATGTGGTTAGAAGTTTGATAAACAGTGAACATGTCCCTCGATGTCCCTTGATGCGAAACATGATATGTGAACCTATTTGGTTTCATATTCGGAAAAATGAAAGTATTGGAATGACTTTGTCGCGAAAATGAGATTTTAGCCTATATGGTTAGAAGTTTGATAAAGGTTGAACTTGTCCCTCGATCTCCCTTGATACGAAACATGATATGTGAACCTATTTGGTTTTGTATTCGGCAAAATAAAATTATTTGAATGACCATTGTCCCAAAAATGAGATTTTAGCCTATATGGTTAAAAGTTTGATAAATATTAATGTTGAATTTGTCCCTCGATGTCCTTTATTCCGTAACATAATATTTGAACCAATTTCGTTTTAAATTTGGTAAATAGAAAGTAATGAGATGACCCTTATCGCGAAAACGAGATTTTAGCTTATATTGTTACATGTTTGTTAAATATGAAGGTTGAACATGTCCCTCGATGTCCCTTGATGCGAAACATGATATGTGAACCTATTTGGTTTCATATTCGGAAAAATGAAAGTATTGGAATGACTTTGTCGCGAAAATGAGATTTTAGCCTATATGGTTAGAAGTTTGATAAAGGTTGAACTTGTCCCTCGATCTCCCTTGATACGAAACATGATATGTGAACCTATTTGGTTTTGTATTCGGCAAAATAAAATTATTTGAATGACCATTGTCCCAAAAATGAGATTTTAGCCTATATGGTTAAAAGTTTGATAAATATTAATGTTGAATTTGTCCCTCGATGTCCTTTATTCCGTAACATAATATTTGAACCAATTTCGTTTTAAATTTGGTAAATAGAAAGTCATGAGATGACCCTTATCGCGAATACGAGATTTTAGCTTATATTGTTACATGTTTGTTAAATATGAAGGTTGAACATGTCCCTCGATGTCCCTTGATGCGAAACATGATATGTGAACCTATTTGGTTTGAAATTCGGTAAAATGAAAGTATTGAAATGACCCTTGTCGCGAAAATGAAATGTTAGCCTATGTGGTTAGAAGTTTGATAAACAGTGAACATGTCCCTCGATGTCCCTTGATGCGAAACATGATATGTGAACCTATTTGGTTTCATATTCGGAAAAATGAAAGTATTGGAATGACTTTGTCGCGAAAATGAGATTTTAGCCTATTTTAGCCTATATGGTTAGAAGTTTGATAAAGGTTGAACTTGTCCCTCGATATCCCTTGATACGAAACATGATATGTGAACCTATTTGGTTTTGTATTCGGCAAAATGAAATTATTTGAATGACCATTGTCCCAAAAATGAGATTTTAGCCTATATGGTTAAAAGTTTGATAAATATTAATATTGAATTTGTCCCTCGATGTTCTTTATTGCGTAACATAATATTTGAACCAATTTCGTTTTAAATTTGGTAAATAGAAAGTAATGAGATGACCCTTATCGCGAAAACGAGATTTTAGCTTATATTGTTACATGTTTGTTAAATATGAAGGTTGAACATGTCCCTCGATGTCCCTTGATGCGAAACATGATATGTGAACCTATTTGGTTTGAAATTCGGTAAAATGAAAGTATTGAAATGACCCTTGTCGCGAAAATGAAATGTTAGCCTATGTGGTTAGAAGTTTGATAAACAGTGAACATGTCCCTCGATGTCCCTTGATGCGAAACATGATATGTGAACCTATTTGGTTTCATATTCGGAAAAATGAAAGTATTGGAATGACTTTGTCGCGAAAATGAGATTTTAGCCTATATGGTTAGAAGTTTGATAAAGGTTGAACTTGTCCCTCGATCTCCCTTGATACGAAACATGATATGTGAACCTATTTGGTTTTGTATTCGGCAAAATAAAATTATTTGAATGACCATTGTCCCAAAAATGAGATTTTAGCCTATATGGTTAAAAGTTTGATAAATATTAATGTTGAATTTGTCCCTCGATGTCCTTTATTCCGTAACATAATATTTGAACCAATTTCGTTTTAAATTTGGTAAATAGAAAGTAATGAGATGACCCTTATCGCGAAAACGAGATTTTAGCTTATATTGTTACATGTTTGTTAAATATGAAGGTTGAACATGTCCCTCGATGTCCCTTGATGCGAAACATGATATGTGAACCTATTTGGTTTCATATTCGGAAAAATGAAAGTATTGGAATGACTTTGTCGCGAAAATGAGATTTTAGCCTATATGGTTAGAAGTTTGATAAAGGTTGAACTTGTCCCTCGATCTCCCTTGATACGAAACATGATATGTGAACCTATTTGGTTTTGTATTCGGCAAAATAAAATTATTTGAATGACCATTGTCCCAAAAATGAGATTTTAGCCTATATGGTTAAAAGTTTGATAAATATTAATGTTGAATTTGTCCCTCGATGTCCTTTATTCCGTAACATAATATTTGAACCAATTTCGTTTTAAATTTGGTAAATAGAAAGTCATGAGATGACCCTTATCGCGAATACGAGATTTTAGCTTATATTGTTACATGTTTGTTAAATATGAAGGTTGAACATGTCCCTCGATGTCCCTTGATGCGAAACATGATATGTGAACCTATTTGGTTTGAAATTCGGTAAAATGAAAGTATTGAAATGACCCTTGTCGCGAAAATGAAATGTTAGCCTATGTGGTTAGAAGTTTGATAAACAGTGAACTTGTCCCTCGATGTCCCTTGATGCGAAACATGATATGTGAACCTATTTGGTTTCATATTCGGAAAAATGAAAGTATTGGAATGACTTTGTCGCAAAAATGAGATTTTAGCCTATTTTAGCCTATATGGTTAGAAGTTTGATAAAGGTTGAACTTGTCCCTCGATCTCCCTTGATACGAAACATGATATGTGAACCTATTTGGTTTTGTATTCGGCAAAATGAAATTATTTGAATGACCATTGTCCCAAAAATGAGATTTTAGCCTATATGGTTAAAAGTTTGATAAATATTAATATTGAATTTGTCCCTCGATGTTCTTTATTGCGTAACATAATATTTGAACCAATTTCGTTTTAAATTTGGTAAATAGAAAGTAATGAGATGACCCTTATCGCGAAAACGAGATTTTAGCTTATATTGTTACATGTTTGTTAAATATGAAGGTTGAACATGTCCCTCGATGTCCCTTGATGCGAAACATGATATGTGAACCTATTTGGTTTCATATTCGGAAAAATGAAAGTATTGGAATGACTTTGTCGCGAAAATGAGATTTTAGCCTATATGGTTAGAAGTTTGATAAAGGTTGAACTTGTCCCTCGATCTCCCTTGATACGAAACATGATATGTGAACCTATTTGGTTTTGTATTCGGCAAAATAAAATTATTTGAATGACCATTGTCCCAAAAATGAGATTTTAGCCTATATGGTTAAAAGTTTGATAAATATTAATGTTGAATTTGTCCCTCGATGTCCTTTATTCCGTAACATAATATTTGAACCAATTTCGTTTTAAATTTGGTAAATAGAAAGTCATGAGATGACCCTTATCGCGAATACGAGATTTTAGCTTATATTGTTACATGTTTGTTAAATATGAAGGTTGAACATGTCCCTCGATGTCCCTTGATGCGAAACATGATATGTGAACCTATTTGGTTTGAAATTCGGTAAAATGAAAGTATTGAAATGACCCTTGTCGCGAAAATGAAATGTTAGCCTATGTGGTTAGAAGTTTGATAAACAGTGAACATGTCCCTCGATGTCCCTTGATGCGAAACATGATATGTGAACCTATTTGGTTTCATATTCGGAAAAATGAAAGTATTGGAATGACTTTGTCGCGAAAATGAGATTTTAGCCTATTTTAGCCTATATGGTTAGAAGTTTGATAAAGGTTGAACTTGTCCCTCGATATCCCTTGATACGAAACATGATATGTGAACCTATTTGGTTTTGTATTCGGCAAAATGAAATTATTTGAATGACCATTGTCCCAAAAATGAGATTTTAGCCTATATGGTTAAAAGTTTGATAAATATTAATATTGAATTTGTCCCTCGATGTTCTTTATTGCGTAACATAATATTTGAACCAATTTCGTTTTAAATTTGGTAAATAGAAAGTAATGAGATGACCCTTATCGCGAAAACGAGATTTTAGCTTATATTGTTACATGTTTGTTAAATATGAAGGTTGAACATGTCCCTCGATGTCCCTTGATGCGAAACATGATATTTGAACCTATTTGGTTTGAAATTCGGTAAAATGAAAGTATTGAAATGACCCTTGTCGCGAAAATGAAATGTTAGCCTATGTGGTTAGAAGTTTGATAAACAGTGAACATGTCCCTCGATGTCCCTTGATGCGAAACATGATATGTGAACCTATTTGGTTTCATATTCGGAAAAATGAAAGTATTGGAATGACTTTGTCGCGAAAATGAGATTTTAGCCTATATGGTTAGAAGTTTGATAAAGGTTGAACTTGTCCCTCGATCTCCCTTGATACGAAACATGATATGTGAACCTATTTGGTTTTGTATTCGGCAAAATAAAATTATTTGAATGACCATTGTCCCAAAAATGAGATTTTAGCCTATATGGTTAAAAGTTTGATAAATATTAATGTTGAATTTGTCCCTCGATGTCCTTTATTCCGTAACATAATATTTGAACCAATTTCGTTTTAAATTTGGTAAATAGAAAGTAATGAGATGACCCTTATCGCGAAAACGAGATTTTAGCTTATATTGTTACATGTTTGTTAAATATGAAGGTTGAACATGTCCCTCGATGTCCCTTGATGCGAAACATGATATGTGAACCTATTTGGTTTCATATTCGGAAAAATGAAAGTATTGGAATGACTTTGTCGCGAAAATGAGATTTTAGCCTATATGGTTAGAAGTTTGATAAAGGTTGAACTTGTCCCTCGATCTCCCTTGATACGAAACATGATATGTGAACCTATTTGGTTTTGTATTCGGCAAAATAAAATTATTTGAATGACCATTGTCCCAAAAATGAGATTTTAGCCTATATGGTTAAAAGTTTGATAAATATTAATGTTGAATTTGTCCCTCGATGTCCTTTATTCCGTAACATAATATTTGAACCAATTTCGTTTTAAATTTGGTAAATAGAAAGTCATGAGATGACCCTTATCGCGAATACGAGATTTTAGCTTATATTGTTACATGTTTGTTAAATATGAAGGTTGAACATGTCCCTCGATGTCCCTTGATGCGAAACATGATATGTGAACCTATTTGGTTTGAAATTCGGTAAAATGAAAGTATTGAAATGACCCTTGTCGCGAAAATGAAATGTTAGCCTATGTGGTTAGAAGTTTGATAAACAGTGAACATGTCCCTCGATGTCCCTTGATGCGAAACATGATATGTGAACCTATTTGGTTTCATATTCGGAAAAATGAAAGTATTGGAATGACTTTGTCGCAAAAATGAGATTTTAGCCTATTTTAGCCTATATGGTTAGAAGTTTGATAAAGGTTGAACTTGTCCCTCGATCTCCCTTGATACGAAACATGATATGTGAACCTATTTGGTTTTGTATTCGGCAAAATGAAATTATTTGAATGACCATTGTCCCAAAAATGAGATTTTAGCCTATATGGTTAAAAGTTTGATAAATTTTAATATTGAATTTGTCCCTCGATGTTCTTTATTGCGTAACATAATATTTGAACCAATTTCGTTTTAAATTTGGTAAATAGAAAGTAATGAGATGACCCTTATCGCGAAAACGAGATTTTAGCTTATATTGTTACATGTTTGTTAAATATGAAGGTTGAACATGTCCCTCGATGTCCCTTGATGCGAAACATGATTTGTGAACCTATTTGGTTTCATATTCGGAAAAATGAAAGTATTGGAATGACTTTGTCGCGAAAATGAGATTTTAGCCTATATGGTTAGAAGTTTGATAAAGGTTGAACTTGTCCCTCGATCTCCCTTGATACGAAACATGATATGTGAACCTATTTGGTTTTGTATTCGGCAAAATAAAATTATTTGAATGACCATTGTCCCAAAAATGAGATTTTAGCCTATATGGTTAAAAGTTTGATAAATATTAATGTTGAATTTGTCCCTCGATGTCCTTTATTCCGTAACATAATATTTGAACCAATTTCGTTTTAAATTTGGTAAATAGAAAGTCATGAGATGACCCTTATCGCGAATACGAGATTTTAGCTTATATTGTTACATGTTTGTTAAATATGAAGGTTGAACATGTCCCTCGATGTCCCTTGATGCGAAACATGATATGTGAACCTATTTGGTTTGAAATTCGGTAAAATGAAAGTATTGAAATGACCCTTGTCGCGAAAATGAAATGTTAGCCTATGTGGTTAGAAGTTTGATAAACAGTGAACATGTCCCTCGATGTCCCTTGATGCGAAACATGATATGTGAACCTATTTGGTTTCATATTCGGAAAAATGAAAGTATTGGAATGACTTTATCGCGAAAATGAGATTTTAGCCTATTTTAGCCTATATGGTTAGAAGTTTGATAAAGGTTGAACTTGTCCCTCGATATCCCTTGATACGAAACATGATATGTGAACCTATTTGGTTTTGTATTCGGCAAAATGAAATTATTTGAATGACCATTGTCCCAAAAATGAGATTTTAGCCTATATGGTTAAAAGTTTGATAAATATTAATATTGAATTTGTCCCTCGATGTTCTTTATTGCGTAACATAATATTTGAACCAATTTCGTTTTAAATTTGGTAAATAGAAAGTAATGAGATGACCCTTATCGCGAAAACGAGATTTTAGCTTATATTGTTACATGTTTGTTAAATATGAAGGTTGAACATGTCCCTCGATGTCCCTTGATGCGAAACATGATATGTGAACCTATTTGGTTTGAAATTCGGTAAAATGAAAGTATTGAAATGACCCTTGTCGCGAAAATGAAATGTTAGTGATAAGATCAAGAGCTCATTAAGCATGTGGAAGGAAACATACAAAAAACAAAGTTTATTTTATTCATTTTTTAATTCCAAACAAGCATGCTATTTTCCTAGTAAAATAATTTGGCTATTAATCCAATGGTCAACTGGTAGTATGTCACGGTTTCAGCCTAATATTCAGGTCCACAAGCATGCATTACTATTGTCATTAATAATTTGGCAAAATATCATTTGGAATGTTACGGTTTTGGAAAATAATGGGCTCATGGTGCTATGAAGTCCATCAGCTCACAAACATAATTGATGAAGAACTAACGTGGCATCATTTCAAATTTTGGCTGATGTATATTCATTGGAGCAGCTCAATATTTTGCCAATTAATTAGCATGATTTCAACTCCCATTTAAGTGATGCAGCTCATATTAATGGAGGACTTCATTTGGATATTTGAAGGTTATAATTTGGATGGTAGCCGAAAGTGCATCACTAATTGGGCAATCTTGGAATGGAATAGTTTCAGCCGAAAGTGCATAATTTTAGTCTAGGATTTTATTTCTTTCTTTTAATAATTAATTGTAAGGCTCATGGCCATTAAGTTACTTACCAAAAATCTATATATTGTAAGTTTCACAATGAAATAAAGGAGTTGAATTTTGTAGAATTTTACACTTATGTGTATTGAGAGCTTTGTCTCTTGTGGTTCTGGATTGAACCATTCTTGATCTTATCAAGAAATTATTTTCTTGTGGCGATCCTCGCACCCATAGACTTATCACTTTCTTGGATTAGAAAGTGTGGCGTCCCTGTCTATCCATTCCATTTCTTCATTTTTAAGTCTTTTCTACCAACAATATTCATATTTCGCTTCCGACTGCTTCGTGACATTCATCATTTGGTATTCAGAGCACAGTTTCGTTTGGGACAATTTTTGTTTCAATTTTGAAATCATCATCATCTTCATTTTCTATTGTATCATTGCAATTCCTTTTCATTTTCTTTTTGAAGTGTTAGAAAGAAAAAAATGCATTCAGAATTATATATGAGAGAGCTTCTCATGGTAAGGAGAATGCGTGGAAATCAAGTCAAGGAGGAGGATACAACTCAAAGAGAAAATCTTTTCCAAACAAGATGTCTAGTGCAAGGAAAGGTATGTGCTTTAATTATTGATGGAGGGAGTTGTAGTAATTTTGCTAGTACTCGATTGGTATCTAAACTTAATTTGGACACAAAATCTCATCCTAAACCTTACAAACTCCAATGGCTTAATGAAACTGTCGAAATGATGGTTAATAAACAAGTGGAGGTTTGTTTTAAAATTGGTAAGTATGAAGATGTTGTTTTGTGTGATGTAGTACCAATGGAGGCTAGTCACTTGTTGTTAGGGAGACCTTGGCAATTTGATAGAAAAACTAATCATGATGGATATTCAAATAAATATTCTTTTGTTCATCATGGCAAAAAGGTTATCCTTGCACCATTGAGTCCTAGTGAGGTGAGAGAAGATCAAAAGAAATTGAGAGAAAAATATGAGCAAGAAAGAAAATAAATTGAAAGAAAAGAAAATGAGAAGAAAGAAGTAGAGGAGAAGGAAAAGAGTGAGAGAAATGAAGGAGGTAAACATAAAAAAACAGGAAGAGAGAAAAAAGGAAAATCATTTTTACATAATTCAGTCCCATTGTATGCAAGTTTGGATTTGAGGTCAAATCCTTTTGAAGAGAGGGAGAATGATAAGATCAAGAGCTCATTAAGCATGTGGAAGGAAACATACAAAAAACAAAGTTTATTTTATTCATTTTTTAATTCCAAACAAGCATGCTATTTTCCTAGTAAAATAATTTGGCTATTAATCCAATGGTCAACTGGTAGTATGTCACGGTTTCAGCCTAATATTCAGGTCCACAAGCATGCATTACTATTGTCATTAATAATTTGGCAAAATATCATTTGGAATGTTACGGTTTTGGAAAATAATGGGCTCATGGTGCTATGAAGTCCATCAGCTCACAAACATAATTGATGAAGAACTAACGTGGCATCATTTCAAATTTTGGCTGATGTATATTCATTGGAGCAGCTCAATATTTTGCCAATTAATTAGCATGATTTCAACTCCCATTTAAGTGATGCAGCTCATATTAATGGAGGACTTCATTTGGATATTTGAAGGTTATAATTTGGATGGTAGCCGAAAGTGCATCACTAATTGGGCAATCTTGGAATGGAATAGTTTCAGCCGAAAGTGCATAATTTTAGTCTAGGATTTTATTTCTTTCTTTTAATAATTAATTGTAAGGCTCATGGCCATTAAGTTACTTACCAAAAATCTATATATTGTAAGTTTCACAATGAAATAAAGGAGTTGAATTTTGTAGAATTTTACACTTATGTGTATTGAGAGCTTTGTCTCTTGTGGTTCTGGATTGAACCATTCTTGATCTTATCAAGAAATTATTTTCTTGTGGCGATCCTCGCACCCATAGACTTATCACTTTCTTGGATTAGAAAGTGTGGCGTCCCTGTCTATCCATTCCATTTCTTCATTTTTAAGTCTTTTCTACCAACAATATTCATATTTCGCTTCCGACTGCTTCGTGACATTCATCATTTGGTATTCAGAGCACAGTTTCGTTTGGGACAATTTTTGTTTCAATTTTGAAATCATCATCATCTTCATTTTCTATTGTATCATTGCAATTCCTTTTCATTTTCTTTTTGAAGTGTTAGAAAGAAAAAAATGCATTCAGAATTATATATGAGAGAGCTTCTCATGGTAAGGAGAATGCGTGGAAATCAAGTCAAGGAGGAGGATACAACTCAAAGAGAAAATCTTTTCCAAACAAGATGTCTAGTGCAAGGAAAGGTATGTGCTTTAATTATTGATGGAGGGAGTTGTAGTAATTTTGCTAGTACTCGATTGGTATCTAAACTTAATTTGGACACAAAATCTCATCCTAAACCTTACAAACTCCAATGGCTTAATGAAACTGTCGAAATGATGGTTAATAAACAAGTGGAGGTTTGTTTTAAAATTGGTAAGTATGAAGATGTTGTTTTGTGTGATGTAGTACCAATGGAGGCTAGTCACTTGTTGTTAGGGAGACCTTGGCAATTTGATAGAAAAACTAATCATGATGGATATTCAAATAAATATTCTTTTGTTCATCATGGCAAAAAGGTTATCCTTGCACCATTGAGTCCTAGTGAGGTGAGAGAAGATCAAAAGAAATTGAGAGAAAAATATGAGCAAGAAAGAAAAGAAATTGAAAGAAAAGAAAATGAGAAGAAAGAAGTAGAGGAGAAGGAAAAGAG
The DNA here is from genome assembly GCF_051527215.1 of Medicago sativa. Lineage (NCBI taxonomy): Eukaryota > Viridiplantae > Streptophyta > Magnoliopsida > Fabales > Fabaceae > Medicago > Medicago sativa. The sequence continues at coordinate 47,243,694 of NC_140754.1, read as the reverse complement.
TGAGAGAAATGAAGGAGGTAAACATAAAAAAACAGGAAGAGAGAAAAAAGGAAAATCATTTTTACATAATTCAGTCCCATTGTATGCAAGTTTGGATTTGAGGTCAAATCCTTTTGAAGAGAGGGAGAATGATAAGATCAAGAGCTCATTAAGCATGTGGAAGGAAACATACAAAAAACAAAGTTTATTTTATTCATTTTTTAATTCCAAACAAGCATGCTATTTTCCTAGTAAAATAATTTGGCTATTAATCCAATGGTCAACTGGTAGTATGTCACGGTTTCAGCCTAATATTCAGGTCCACAAGCATGCATTACTATTGTCATTAATAATTTGGCAAAATATCATTTGGAATGTTACGGTTTTGGAAAATAATGGGCTCATGGTGCTATGAAGTCCATCAGCTCACAAACATAATTGATGAAGAACTAACGTGGCATCATTTCAAATTTTGGCTGATGTATATTCATTGGAGCAGCTCAATATTTTGCCAATTAATTAGCATGATTTCAACTCCCATTTAAGTGATGCAGCTCATATTAATGGAGGACTTCATTTGGATATTTGAAGGTTATAATTTGGATGGTAGCCGAAAGTGCATCACTAATTGGGCAATCTTGGAATGGAATAGTTTCAGCCGAAAGTGCATAATTTTAGTCTAGGATTTTATTTCTTTCTTTTAATAATTAATTGTAAGGCTCATGGCCATTAAGTTACTTACCAAAAATCTATATATTGTAAGTTTCACAATGAAATAAAGGAGTTGAATTTTGTAGAATTTTACACTTATGTGTATTGAGAGCTTTGTCTCTTGTGGTTCTGGATTGAACCATTCTTGATCTTATCAAGAAATTATTTTCTTGTGGCGATCCTCGCACCCATAGACTTATCACTTTCTTGGATTAGAAAGTGTGGCGTCCCTGTCTATCCATTCCATTTCTTCATTTTTAAGTCTTTTCTACCAACAATATTCATATTTCGCTTCCGACTGCTTCGTGACATTCATCAGTTAGCCTATGTGGTTAGAAGTTTGATAAACAGTGAACATGTCCCTCGATGTCCCTTGATGCGAAACATGATATGTGAACCTATTTGGTTTCATATTCGGAAAAATGAAAGTATTGGAATGACTTTGTCGCGAAAATGAGATTTTAGCCTATATGGTTAGAAGTTTGATAAAGGTTGAACTTGTCCCTCGATCTCCCTTGATACGAAACATGATATGTGAACCTATTTGGTTTTGTATTCGGCAAAATAAAATTATTTGAATGACCATTGTCCCAAAAATGAGATTTTAGCCTATATGGTTAAAAGTTTGATAAATATTAATGTTGAATTTGTCCCTCGATGTCCTTTATTCCGTAACATAATATTTGAACCAATTTCGTTTTAAATTTGGTAAATAGAAAGTCATGAGATGACCCTTATCGCGAATACGAGATTTTAGCTTATATTGTTACATGTTTGTTAAATATGAAGGTTGAACATGTCCCTCGATGTCCCTTGATGCGAAACATGATATGTGAACCTATTTGGTTTGAAATTCGGTAAAATGAAAGTATTGAAATGACCCTTGTCGCGAAAATGAAATGTTAGCCTATGTGGTTAGAAGTTTGATAAACAGTGAACTTGTCCCTCGATGTCCCTTGATGCGAAACATGATATGTGAACCTATTTGGTTTCATATTCGGAAAAATGAAAGTATTGGAATGACTTTGTCGCAAAAATGAGATTTTAGCCTATTTTAGCCTATATGGTTAGAAGTTTGATAAAGGTTGAACTTGTCCCTCGATCTCCCTTGATACGAAACATGATATGTGAACCTATTTGGTTTTGTATTCGGCAAAATGAAATTATTTGAATGACCATTGTCCCAAAAATGAGATTTTAGCCTATATGGTTAAAAGTTTGATAAATATTAATATTGAATTTGTCCCTCGATGTTCTTTATTGCGTAACATAATATTTGAACCAATTTCGTTTTAAATTTGGTAAATAGAAAGTAATGAGATGACCCTTATCGCGAAAACGAGATTTTAGCTTATATTGTTACATGTTTGTTAAATATGAAGGTTGAACATGTCCCTCGATGTCCCTTGATGCGAAACATGATATGTGAACCTATTTGGTTTCATATTCGGAAAAATGAAAGTATTGGAATGACTTTGTCGCGAAAATGAGATTTTAGCCTATATGGTTAGAAGTTTGATAAAGGTTGAACTTGTCCCTCGATCTCCCTTGATACGAAACATGATATGTGAACCTATTTGGTTTTGTATTCGGCAAAATAAAATTATTTGAATGACCATTGTCCCAAAAATGAGATTTTAGCCTATATGGTTAAAAGTTTGATAAATATTAATGTTGAATTTGTCCCTCGATGTCCTTTATTCCGTAACATAATATTTGAACCAATTTCGTTTTAAATTTGGTAAATAGAAAGTCATGAGATGACCCTTATCGCGAATACGAGATTTTAGCTTATATTGTTACATGTTTGTTAAATATGAAGGTTGAACATGTCCCTCGATGTCCCTTGATGCGAAACATGATATGTGAACCTATTTGGTTTGAAATTCGGTAAAATGAAAGTATTGAAATGACCCTTGTCGCGAAAATGAAATGTTAGCCTATGTGGTTAGAAGTTTGATAAACAGTGAACATGTCCCTCGATGTCCCTTGATGCGAAACATGATATGTGAACCTATTTGGTTTCATATTCGGAAAAATGAAAGTATTGGAATGACTTTGTCGCGAAAATGAGATTTTAGCCTATTTTAGCCTATATGGTTAGAAGTTTGATAAAGGTTGAACTTGTCCCTCGATCTCCCTTGATACGAAACATGATATGTGAACCTATTTGGTTTTGTATTCGGCAAAATGAAATTATTTGAATGACCATTGTCCCAAAAATGAGATTTTAGCCTATATGGTTAAAAGTTTGATAAATATTAATATTGAATTTGTCCCTCGATGTTCTTTATTGCGTAACATAATATTTGAACCAATTTCGTTTTAAATTTGGTAAATAGAAAGTAATGAGATGACCCTTATCGCGAAAACGAGATTTTAGATTATATTGTTACATGTTTGTTAAATATGAAGGTTGAACATGTCCCTCGATGTCCCTTGATGCGAAACATGATATGTGAACCTATTTGGTTTCATATTCGGAAAAATGAAAGTATTGGAATGACTTTGTCGCGAAAATGAGATTTTAGCCTATATGGTTAGAAGTTTGATAAAGGTTGAACTTGTCCCTCGATCTCCCTTGATACGAAACATGATATGTGAACCTATTTGGTTTTGTATTCGGCAAAATAAAATTATTTGAATGACCATTGTCCCAAAAATGAGATTTTAGCCTATATGGTTAAAAGTTTGATAAATATTAATGTTGAATTTGTCCCTCGATGTCCTTTATTCCGTAACATAATATTTGAACCAATTTCGTTTTAAATTTGGTAAATAGAAAGTCATGAGATGACCCTTATCGCGAATACGAGATTTTAGCTTATATTGTTACATGTTTGTTAAATATGAAGGTTGAACATGTCCCTCGATGTCCCTTGATGCGAAACATGATATGTGAACCTATTTGGTTTGAAATTCGGTAAAATGAAAGTATTGAAATGACCCTTGTCGCGAAAATGAAATGTTAGCCTATGTGGTTAGAAGTTTGATAAACAGTGAACTTGTCCCTCGATGTCCCTTGATGCGAAACATGATATGTGAACCTATTTGGTTTCATATTCGGAAAAATGAAAGTATTGGAATGACTTTGTCGCGAAAATGAGATTTTAGCCTATTTTAGCCTATATGGTTAGAAGTTTGATAAAGGTTGAACTTGTCCCTCGATCTCCCTTAATACGAAACATGATATGTGAACCTATTTGGTTTTGTATTCGGCAAAATGAAATTATTTGAATGACCATTGTCCCAAAAATGAGATTTTAGCCTATATGGTTAAAAGTTTGATAAATATTAATATTGAATTTGTCCCTCGATGTTCTTTATTGCGTAACATAATATTTGAACCAATTTCGTTTTAAATTTGGTAAATAGAAAGTAATGAGATGACCCTTATCGCGAAAACGAGATTTTAGCTTATATTGTTACATGTTTGTTAAATATGAAGGTTGAACATGTCCCTCGATGTCCCTTGATGCGAAACATGATATGTGAACCTATTTGGTTTCATATTCGGAAAAATGAAAGTATTGGAATGACTTTGTCGCGAAAATGAGATTTTAGCCTATATGGTTAGAAGTTTGATAAAGGTTGAACTTGTCCCTCGATCTCCCTTGATACGAAACATGATATGTGAACCTATTTGGTTTTGTATTCGGCAAAATAAAATTATTTGAATGACCATTGTCCCAAAAATGAGATTTTAGCCTATATGGTTAAAAGTTTGATAAATATTAATGTTGAATTTGTCCCTCGATGTCCTTTATTCCGTAACATAATATTTGAACCAATTTCGTTTTAAATTTGGTAAATAGAAAGTCATGAGATGACCCTTATCGCGAATACGAGATTTTAGCTTATATTGTTACATGTTTGTTAAATATGAAGGTTGAACATGTCCCTCGATGTCCCTTGATGCGAAACATGATATGTGAACCTATTTGGTTTGAAATTCGGTAAAATGAAAGTATTGAAATGACCCTTGTCGCGAAAATGAAATGTTAGCCTATGTGGTTAGAAGTTTGATAAACAGTGAACATGTCCCTCGATGTCTCTTGATGCGAAACATGATATGTGAACCTATTTGGTTTTATATTCGGAAAAATGAAAGTGTTGGAATGACTTTGTCGCGAAAATGAGATTTTAGCCTATATGGTTAGAAGTTTGATAAAGGTTGAACTTGTCCCTCGATCTCCCTTGATACGAAACATGATAAGTGAACCTATTTGGTTTTGTATTCGGAAAAATAAAATTATTTGAATGACCATTGTCCCAAAAATGAGATTTTAGCCTATATGGTTAAAAGTTTGATAAATATTAATGTTGAATTTGTCCCTCGATGTCCTTTATTCCGTAACATAATATTTGAACCAATTTCGTTTTAAATTTGGTAAATAGAAAGTCATGAGATGACCCTTATCGCGAATACGAGATTTTAGCTTATATTGTTACATGTTTGTTAAATATGAAGGTTGAACATGTCCCTCGATGTCCCTTGATGCGAAACATGATATGTGAACCTATTTGGTTTGAAATTCGGTAAAATGAAAGTATTGAAATGACCCTTGTCGCGAAAATGAAATGTTAGCCTATGTGGTTAGAAGTTTGATAAACAGTGAACATGTCCCTCGATGTCCCTTGATGCGAAACATGATATGTGAACCTATTTGGTTTCATATTCGGAAAAATGAAAGTATTGGAATGACTTTGTCGCGAAAATGAGATTTTAGCCTATTTTAGCCTATATGGTTAGAAGTTTGATAAAGGTTGAACTTGTCCCTCGATCTCCCTTGATACGAAACATGATATGTGAACCTATTTGGTTTTGTATTCGGCAAAATGAAATTATTTGAATGACCATTGTCCCAAAAATGAGATTTTAGCCTATATGGTTAAAAGTTTGATAAATATTAATATTGAATTTGTCCCTCGATGTTCTTTATTGCGTAACATAATATTTGAACCAATTTCGTTTTAAATTTGGTAAATAGAAAGTAATGAGATGACCCTTATCGCGAAAACGAGATTTTAGATTATATTGTTACATGTTTGTTAAATATGAAGGTTGAACATGTCCCTCGATGTCCCTTGATGCGAAACATGATATGTGAACCTATTTGGTTTCATATTCGGAAAAATGAAAGTATTGGAATGACTTTGTCGCGAAAATGAGATTTTAGCCTATATGGTTAGAAGTTTGATAAAGGTTGAACTTGTCCCTCGATCTCCCTTGATACGAAACATGATATGTGAACCTATTTGGTTTTGTATTCGGCAAAATAAAATTATTTGAATGACCATTGTCCCAAAAATGAGATTTTAGCCTATATGGTTAAAAGTTTGATAAATATTAATGTTGAATTTGTCCCTCGATGTCCTTTATTCCGTAACATAATATTTGAACCAATTTCGTTTTAAATTTGGTAAATAGAAAGTCATGAGATGACCCTTATCGCGAATACGAGATTTTAGCTTATATTGTTACATGTTTGTTAAATATGAAGGTTGAACATGTCCCTCGATGTCCCTTGATGCGAAACATGATATGTGAACCTATTTGGTTTGAAATTCGGTAAAATGAAAGTATTGAAATGACCCTTGTCGCGAAAATGAAATGTTAGCCTATGTGGTTAGAAGTTTGATAAACAGTGAACTTGTCCCTCGATGTCCCTTGATGCGAAACATGATATGTGAACCTATTTGGTTTCATATTCGGAAAAATGAAAGTATTGGAATGACTTTGTCGCGAAAATGAGATTTTAGCCTATTTTAGCCTATATGGTTAGAAGTTTGATAAAGGTTGAACTTGTCCCTCGATCTCCCTTAATACGAAACATGATATGTGAACCTATTTGGTTTTGTATTCGGCAAAATGAAATTATTTGAATGACCATTGTCCCAAAAATGAGATTTTAGCCTATATGGTTAAAAGTTTGATAAATATTAATATTGAATTTGTCCCTCGATGTTCTTTATTGCGTAACATAATATTTGAACCAATTTCGTTTTAAATTTGGTAAATAGAAAGTAATGAGATGACCCTTATCGCGAAAACGAGATTTTAGCTTATATTGTTACATGTTTGTTAAATATGAAGGTTGAACATGTCCCTCGATGTCCCTTGATGCGAAACATGATATGTGAACCTATTTGGTTTCATATTCGGAAAAATGAAAGTATTGGAATGACTTTGTCGCGAAAATGAAATTTTAGCCTATATGGTTAGAAGTTTGATAAAGGTTGAACTTGTCCCTCGATCTCCCTTGATACGAAACATGATATGTGAACCTATTTGGTTTTGTATTCGGCAAAATAAAATTATTTGAATGACCATTGTCCCAAAAATGAGATTTTAGCCTATATGGTTAAAAGTTTGATAAATATTAATGTTGAATTTGTCCCTCGATGTCCTTTATTCCGTAACATAATATTTGAACCAATTTCGTTTTAAATTTGGTAAATAGAAAGTCATGAGATGACCCTTATCGCGAATACGAGATTTTAGCTTATATTGTTACATGTTTGTTAAATATGAAGGTTGAACATGTCCCTCGATGTCCCTTGATGCGAAACATGATATGTGAACCTATTTGGTTTGAAATTCGGTAAAATGAAAGTATTGAAATGACCCTTGTCGCGAAAATGAAATGTTAGCCTATGTGGTTAGAAGTTTGATAAACAGTGAACATGTCCCTCGATGTCTCTTGATGCGAAACATGATATGTGAACCTATTTGGTTTTATATTCGGAAAAATGAAAGTGTTGGAATGACTTTGTCGCGAAAATGAGATTTTAGCCTATATGGTTAGAAGTTTGATAAAGGTTGAACTTGTCCCTCGATCTCCCTTGATACGAAACATGATAAGTGAACCTATTTGGTTTTGTATTCGGAAAAATAAAATTATTTGAATGACCATTGTCCCAAAAATGAGATTTTAGCCTATATGGTTAAAAGTTTGATAAATATTAATGTTGAATTTGTCCCTCGATGTCCTTTATTCCGTAACATAATATTTGAACCAATTTCGTTTTAAATTTGGTAAATAGAAAGTCATGAGATGACCCTTATCGCGAATACGAGATTTTAGCTTATATTGTTACATGTTTGTTAAATATGAAGGTTGAACATGTCCCTCGATGTCCCTTGATGCGAAACATGATATGTGAACCTATTTGGTTTGAAATTCGGTAAAATGAAAGTATTGAAATGACCCTTGTCGCGAAAATGAAATGTTAGCCTATGTGGTTAGAAGTTTGATAAACAGTGAACTTGTCCCTCGATGTCCCTTGATGCGAAACATGATATGTGAACCTATTTGGTTTCATATTCGGAAAAATGAAAGTATTGGAATGACTTTGTCGCAAAAATGAGATTTTAGCCTATTTTAGCCTATATGGTTAGAAGTTTGATAAAGGTTGAACTTGTCCCTCGATCTCCCTTGATACGAAACATGATATGTGAACCTATTTGGTTTTGTATTCGGCAAAATGAAATTATTTGAATGACCATTGTCCCAAAAATGAGATTTTAGCCTATATGGTTAAAAGTTTGATAAATATTAATATTGAATTTGTCCCTCGATGTTCTTTATTGCGTAACATAATATTTGAACCAATTTCGTTTTAAATTTGGTAAATAGAAAGTAATGAGATGACCCTTATCGCGAAAACGAGATTTTAGCTTATATTGTTACATGTTTGTTAAATATGAAGGTTGAACATGTCCCTCGATGTCCCTTGATGCGAAACATGATATGTGAACCTATTTGGTTTCATATTCGGAAAAATGAAAGTATTGGAATGACTTTGTCGCGAAAATGAGATTTTAGCCTATATGGTTAGAAGTTTGATAAAGGTTGAACTTGTCCCTCGATCTCCCTTGATACGAAACATGATATGTGAACCTATTTGGTTTTGTATTCGGCAAAATAAAATTATTTGAATGACCATTGTCCCAAAAATGAGATTTTAGCCTATATGGTTAAAAGTTTGATAAATATTAATGTTGAATTTGTCCCTCGATGTCCTTTATTCCGTAACATAATATTTGAACCAATTTCGTTTTAAATTTGGTAAATAGAAAGTCATGAGATGACCCTTATCGCGAATACGAGATTTTAGCTTATATTGTTACATGTTTGTTAAATATGAAGGTTGAACATGTCCCTCGATGTCCCTTGATGCGAAACATGATATGTGAACCTATTTGGTTTGAAATTCGGTAAAATGAAAGTATTGAAATGACCCTTGTCGCGAAAATGAAATGTTAGCCTATGTGGTTAGAAGTTTGATAAACAGTGAACATGTCCCTCGATGTCCCTTGATGCGAAACATGATATGTGAACCTATTTGGTTTCATATTCGGAAAAATGAAAGTATTGGAATGACTTTGTCGCGAAAATGAGATTTTAGCCTATTTTAGCCTATATGGTTAGAAGTTTGATAAAGGTTGAACTTGTCCCTCGATCTCCCTTGATACGAAACATGATATGTGAACCTATTTGGTTTTGTATTCGGCAAAATGAAATTATTTGAATGACCATTGTCCCAAAAATGAGATTTTAGCCTATATGGTTAAAAGTTTGATAAATATTAATATTGAATTTGTCCCTCGATGTTCTTTATTGCGTAACATAATATTTGAACCAATTTCGTTTTAAATTTGGTAAATAGAAAGTAATGAGATGACCCTTATCGCGAAAACGAGATTTTAGATTATATTGTTACATGTTTGTTAAATATGAAGGTTGAACATGTCCCTCGATGTCCCTTGATGCGAAACATGATATGTGAACCTATTTGGTTTCATATTCGGAAAAATGAAAGTATTGGAATGACTTTGTCGCGAAAATGAGATTTTAGCCTATATGGTTAGAAGTTTGATAAAGGTTGAACTTGTCCCTCGATCTCCCTTGATACGAAACATGATATGTGAACCTATTTGGTTTTGTATTCGGCAAAATGAAATTATTTGAATGACCATTGTCCCAAAAATGAGATTTTAGCCTATATGGTTAAAAGTTTGATAAATATTAATATTGAATTTGTCCCTCGATGTTCTTTATTGCGTAACATAATATTTGAACCAATTTCGTTTTAAATTTGGTAAATAGAAAGTAATGAGATGACCCTTATCGCGAAAACGAGATTTTAGCTTATATTGTTACATGTTTGTTAAATATGAAGGTTGAACATGTCCCTCGATGTCCCTTGATGCGAAACATGATATGTGAACCTATTTGGTTTCATATTCGGAAAAATGAAAGTATTGGAATGACTTTGTCGCGAAAATGAGATTTTAGCCTATATGGTTAGAAGTTTGATAAAGGTTGAACTTGTCCCTCGATCTCCCTTGATACGAAACATGATATGTGAACCTATTTGGTTTTGTATTCGGCAAAATAAAATTATTTGAATGACCATTGTCCCAAAAATGAGATTTTAGCCTATATGGTTAAAAGTTTGATAAATATTAATGTTGAATTTGTCCCTCGATGTCCTTTATTCCGTAACATAATATTTGAACCAATTTCGTTTTAAATTTGGTAAATAGAAAGTCATGAGATGACCCTTATCGCGAATACGAGATTTTAGCTTATATTGTTACATGTTTGTTAAATATGAAGGTTGAACATGTCCCTCGATGTCCCTTGATGCGAAACATGATATGTGAACCTATTTGGTTTGAAATTCGGTAAAATGAAAGTATTGAAATGACCCTTGTCGCGAAAATGAAATGTTAGCCTATGTGGTTAGAAGTTTGATAAACAGTGAACATGTCCCTCGATGTCTCTTGATGCGAAACATGATATGTGAACCTATTTGGTTTTATATTCGGAAAAATGAAAGTGTTGGAATGACTTTGTCGCGAAAATGAGATTTTAGCCTATATGGTTAGAAGTTTGATAAAGGTTGAACTTGTCCCTCGATCTCCCTTGATACGAAACATGATAAGTGAACCTATTTGGTTTTGTATTCGGAAAAATAAAATTATTTGAATGACCATTGTCCCAAAAATGAGATTTTAGCCTATATGGTTAAAAGTTTGATAAATATTAATGTTGAATTTGTCCCTCGATGTCCTTTATTCCGTAACATAATATTTGAACCAATTTCGTTTTAAATTTGGTAAATAGAAAGTCATGAGATGACCCTTATCGCGAATACGAGATTTTAGCTTATATTGTTACATGTTTGTTAAATATGAAGGTTGAACATGTCCCTCGATGTCCCTTGATGCGAAACATGATATGTGAACCTATTTGGTTTGAAATTCGGTAAAATGAAAGTATTGAAATGACCCTTGTCGCGAAAATGAAATGTTAGCCTATGTGGTTAGAAGTTTGATAAACAGTGAACTTGTCCCTCGATGTCCCTTGATGCGAAACATGATATGTGAACCTATTTGGTTTCATATTCGGAAAAATGAAAGTATTGGAATGACTTTGTCGCAAAAATGAGATTTTAGCCTATTTTAGCCTATATGGTTAGAAGTTTGATAAAGGTTGAACTTGTCCCTCGATCTCCCTTGATACGAAACATGATATGTGAACCTATTTGGTTTTGTATTCGGCAAAATGAAATTATTTGAATGACCATTGTCCCAAAAATGAGATTTTAGCCTATATGGTTAAAAGTTTGATAAATATTAATATTGAATTTGTCCCTCGATGTTCTTTATTGCGTAACATAATATTTGAACCAATTTCGTTTTAAATTTGGTAAATAGAAAGTAATGAGATGACCCTTATCGCGAAAACGAGATTTTAGCTTATATTGTTACATGTTTGTTAAATATGAAGGTTGAACATGTCCCTCGATGTCCCTTGATGCGAAACATGATATGTGAACCTATTTGGTTTCATATTCGGAAAAATGAAAGTATTGGAATGACTTTGTCGCGAAAATGAGATTTTAGCCTATATGGTTAGAAGTTTGATAAAGGTTGAACTTGTCCCTCGATCTCCCTTGATACGAAACATGATATGTGAACCTATTTGGTTTTGTATTCGGCAAAATAAAATTATTTGAATGACCATTGTCCCAAAAATGAGATTTTAGCCTATATGGTTAAAAGTTTGATAAATATTAATGTTGAATTTGTCCCTCGATGTCCTTTATTCCGTAACATAATATTTGAACCAATTTCGTTTTAAATTTGGTAAATAGAAAGTCATGAGATGACCCTTATCGCGAATACGAGATTTTAGCTTATATTGTTACATGTTTGTTAAATATGAAGGTTGAACATGTCCCTCGATGTCCCTTGATGCGAAACATGATATGTGAACCTATTTGGTTTGAAATTCGGTAAAATGAAAGTATTGAAATGACCCTTGTCGCGAAAATGAAATGTTAGCCTATGTGGTTAGAAGTTTGATAAACAGTGAACATGTCCCTCGATGTCCCTTGATGCGAAACATGATATGTGAACCTATTTGGTTTCATATTCGGAAAAATGAAAGTATTGGAATGACTTTGTCGCGAAAATGAGATTTTAGCCTATTTTAGCCTATATGGTTAGAAGTTTGATAAAGGTTGAACTTGTCCCTCGATCTCCCTTGATACGAAACATGATATGTGAACCTATTTGGTTTTGTATTCGGCAAAATGAAATTATTTGAATGACCATTGTCCCAAAAATGAGATTTTAGCCTATATGGTTAAAAGTTTGATAAATATTAATATTGAATTTGTCCCTCGATGTTCTTTATTGCGTAACATAATATTTGAACCAATTTCGTTTTAAATTTGGTAAATAGAAAGTAATGAGATGACCCTTATCGCGAAAACGAGATTTTAGATTATATTGTTACATGTTTGTTAAATATGAAGGTTGAACATGTCCCTCGATGTCCCTTGATGCGAAACATGATATGTGAACCTATTTGGTTTCATATTCGGAAAAATGAAAGTATTGGAATGACTTTGTCGCGAAAATGAGATTTTAGCCTATATGGTTAGAAGTTTGATAAAGGTTGAACTTGTCCCTCGATCTCCCTTGATACGAAACATGATATGTGAACCTATTTGGTTTTGTATTCGGCAAAATAAAATTATTTGAATGACCATTGTCCCAAAAATGAGATTTTAGCCTATATGGTTAAAAGTTTGATAAATATTAATGTTGAATTTGTCCCTCGATGTCCTTTATTCCGTAACATAATATTTGAACCAATTTCGTTTTAAATTTGGTAAATAGAAAGTCATGAGATGACCCTTATCGCGAATACGAGATTTTAGCTTATATTGTTACATGTTTGTTAAATATGAAGGTTGAACATGTCCCTCGATGTCCCTTGATGCGAAACATGATATGTGAACCTATTTGGTTTGAAATTCGGTAAAATGAAAGTATTGAAATGACCCTTGTCGCGAAAATGAAATGTTAGCCTATGTGGTTAGAAGTTTGATAAACAGTGAACATGTCCCTCGATGTCCCTTGATGCGAAACATGATATGTGAACCTATTTGGTTTCATATTCGGAAAAATGAAAGTATTGGAATGACTTTGTCGCGAAAATGAGATTTTAGCCTATTTTAGCCTATATGGTTAGAAGTTTGATAAAGGTTGAACTTGTCCCTCGATCTCCCTTGATACGAAACATGATATGTGAACCTATTTGGTTTTGTATTCGGCAAAATGAAATTATTTGAATGACCATTGTCCCAAAAATGAGATTTTAGCCTATATGGTTAAAAGTTTGATAAATATTAATATTGAATTTGTCCCTCGATGTTCTTTATTGCGTAACATAATATTTGAACCAATTTCGTTTTAAATTTGGTAAATAGAAAGTAATGAGATGACCCTTATCGCGAAAACGAGATTTTAGATTATATTGTTACATGTTTGTTAAATATGAAGGTTGAACATGTCCCTCGATGTCCCTTGATGCGAAACATGATATGTGAACCTATTTGGTTTCATATTCGGAAAAATGAAAGTATTGGAATGACTTTGTCGCGAAAATGAGATTTTAGCCTATATGGTTAGAAGTTTGATAAAGGTTGAACTTGTCCCTCGATCTCCCTTGATACGAAACATGATATGTGAACCTATTTGGTTTTGTATTCGGCAAAATGAAATTATTTGAATGACCATTGTCCCAAAAATGAGATTTTAGCCTATATGGTTAAAAGTTTGATAAATATTAATATTGAATTTGTCCCTCGATGTTCTTTATTGCGTAACATAATATTTGAACCAATTTCGTTTTAAATTTGGTAAATAGAAAGTAATGAGATGACCCTTATCGCGAAAACGAGATTTTAGCTTATATTGTTACATGTTTGTTAAATATGAAGGTTGAACATGTCCCTCGATGTCCCTTGATGCGAAACATGATATGTGAACCTATTTGGTTTCATATTCGGAAAAATGAAAGTATTGGAATGACTTTGTCGCGAAAATGAGATTTTAGCCTATATGGTTAGAAGTTTGATAAAGGTTGAACTTGTCCCTCGATCTCCCTTGATACGAAACATGATATGTGAACCTATTTGGTTTTGTATTCGGCAAAATAAAATTATTTGAATGACCATTGTCCCAAAAATGAGATTTTAGCCTATATGGTTAAAAGTTTGATAAATATTAATGTTGAATTTGTCCCTCGATGTCCTTTATTCCGTAACATAATATTTGAACCAATTTCGTTTTAAATTTGGTAAATAGAAAGTCATGAGATGACCCTTATCGCGAATACGAGATTTTAGCTTATATTGTTACATGTTTGTTAAATATGAAGGTTGAACATGTCCCTCGATGTCCCTTGATGCGAAACATGATATGTGAACCTATTTGGTTTGAAATTCGGTAAAATGAAAGTATTGAAATGACCCTTGTCGCGAAAATGAAATGTTAGCCTATGTGGTTAGAAGTTTGATAAACAGTGAACATGTCCCTCGATGTCTCTTGATGCGAAACATGATATGTGAACCTATTTGGTTTTATATTCGGAAAAATGAAAGTGTTGGAATGACTTTGTCGCGAAAATGAGATTTTAGCCTATATGGTTAGAAGTTTGATAAAGGTTGAACTTGTCCCTCGATCTCCCTTGATACGAAACATGATAAGTGAACCTATTTGGTTTTGTATTCGGAAAAATAAAATTATTTGAATGACCATTGTCCCAAAAATGAGATTTTAGCCTATATGGTTAAAAGTTTGATAAATATTAATGTTGAATTTGTCCCTCGATGTCCTTTATTCCGTAACATAATATTTGAACCAATTTCGTTTTAAATTTGGTAAATAGAAAGTCATGAGATGACCCTTATCGCGAATACGAGATTTTAGCTTATATTGTTACATGTTTGTTAAATATGAAGGTTGAACATGTCCCTCGATGTCCCTTGATGCGAAACATGATATGTGAACCTATTTGGTTTGAAATTCGGTAAAATGAAAGTATTGAAATGACCCTTGTCGCGAAAATGAAATGTTAGCCTATGTGGTTAGAAGTTTGATAAACAGTGAACTTGTCCCTCGATGTCCCTTGATGCGAAACATGATATGTGAACCTATTTGGTTTCATATTCGGAAAAATGAAAGTATTGGAATGACTTTGTCGCAAAAATGAGATTTTAGCCTATTTTAGCCTATATGGTTAGAAGTTTGATAAAGGTTGAACTTGTCCCTCGATCTCCCTTGATACGAAACATGATATGTGAACCTATTTGGTTTTGTATTCGGCAAAATGAAATTATTTGAATGACCATTGTCCCAAAAATGAGATTTTAGCCTATATGGTTAAAAGTTTGATAAATATTAATATTGAATTTGTCCCTCGATGTTCTTTATTGCGTAACATAATATTTGAACCAATTTCGTTTTAAATTTGGTAAATAGAAAGTAATGAGATGACCCTTATCGCGAAAACGAGATTTTAGCTTATATTGTTACATGTTTGTTAAATATGAAGGTTGAACATGTCCCTCGATGTCCCTTGATGCGAAACATGATATGTGAACCTATTTGGTTTCATATTCGGAAAAATGAAAGTATTGGAATGACTTTGTCGCGAAAATGAGATTTTAGCCTATATGGTTAGAAGTTTGATAAAGGTTGAACTTGTCCCTCGATCTCCCTTGATACGAAACATGATATGTGAACCTATTTGGTTTTGTATTCGGCAAAATAAAATTATTTGAATGACCATTGTCCCAAAAATGAGATTTTAGCCTATATGGTTAAAAGTTTGATAAATATTAATGTTGAATTTGTCCCTCGATGTCCTTTATTCCGTAACATAATATTTGAACCAATTTCGTTTTAAATTTGGTAAATAGAAAGTCATGAGATGACCCTTATCGCGAATACGAGATTTTAGCTTATATTGTTACATGTTTGTTAAATATGAAGGTTGAACATGTCCCTCGATGTCCCTTGATGCGAAACATGATATGTGAACCTATTTGGTTTGAAATTCGGTAAAATGAAAGTATTGAAATGACCCTTGTCGCGAAAATGAAATGTTAGCCTATGTGGTTAGAAGTTTGATAAACAGTGAACATGTCCCTCGATGTCCCTTGATGCGAAACATGATATGTGAACCTATTTGGTTTCATATTCGGAAAAATGAAAGTATTGGAATGACTTTGTCGCGAAAATGAGATTTTAGCCTATTTTAGCCTATATGGTTAGAAGTTTGATAAAGGTTGAACTTGTCCCTCGATCTCCCTTGATACGAAACATGATATGTGAACCTATTTGGTTTTGTATTCGGCAAAATGAAATTATTTGAATGACCATTGTCCCAAAAATGAGATTTTAGCCTATATGGTTAAAAGTTTGATAAATATTAATATTGAATTTGTCCCTCGATGTTCTTTATTGCGTAACATAATATTTGAACCAATTTCGTTTTAAATTTGGTAAATAGAAAGTAATGAGATGACCCTTATCGCGAAAACGAGATTTTAGATTATATTGTTACATGTTTGTTAAATATGAAGGTTGAACATGTCCCTCGATGTCCCTTGATGCGAAACATGATATGTGAACCTATTTGGTTTCATATTCGGAAAAATGAAAGTATTGGAATGACTTTGTCGCGAAAATGAGATTTTAGCCTATATGGTTAGAAGTTTGATAAAGGTTGAACTTGTCCCTCGATCTCCCTTGATACGAAACATGATATGTGAACCTATTTGGTTTTGTATTCGGCAAAATAAAATTATTTGAATGACCATTGTCCCAAAAATGAGATTTTAGCCTATATGGTTAAAAGTTTGATAAATATTAATGTTGAATTTGTCCCTCGATGTCCTTTATTCCGTAACATAATATTTGAACCAATTTCGTTTTAAATTTGGTAAATAGAAAGTCATGAGATGACCCTTATCGCGAATACGAGATTTTAGCTTATATTGTTACATGTTTGTTAAATATGAAGGTTGAACATGTCCCTCGATGTCCCTTGATGCGAAACATGATATGTGAACCTATTTGGTTTGAAATTCGGTAAAATGAAAGTATTGAAATGACCCTTGTCGCGAAAATGAAATGTTAGCCTATGTGGTTAGAAGTTTGATAAACAGTGAACTTGTCCCTCGATGTCCCTTGATGCGAAACATGATATGTGAACCTATTTGGTTTCATATTCGGAAAAATGAAAGTATTGGAATGACTTTGTCGCGAAAATGAGATTTTAGCCTATTTTAGCCTATATGGTTAGAAGTTTGATAAAGGTTGAACTTGTCCCTCGATCTCCCTTGATACGAAACATGATATGTGAACCTATTTGGTTTTGTATTCGGCAAAATGAAATTATTTGAATGACCATTGTCCCAAAAATGAGATTTTAGCCTATATGGTTAAAAGTTTGATAAATATTAATATTGAATTTGTCCCTCGATGTTCTTTATCGCGTAACATAATATTTGAACCAATTTCGTTTTAAATTTGGTAAATAGAAAGTAATGAGATGACCCTTATCGCGAAAACGAGATTTTAGCTTATATTGTTACATGTTTGTTAAATATGAAGGTTGAACATGTCCCTCGATGTCCCTTGATGCGAAACATGATATGTGAACCTATTTGGTTTCATATTCGGAAAAATGAAAGTATTGGAATGACTTTGTCGCGAAAATGAGATTTTAGCCTATATGGTTAGAAGTTTGATAAAGGTTGAACTTGTCCCTCGATCTCCCTTGATACGAAACATGATATGTGAACCTATTTGGTTTTGTATTCGGCAAAATAAAATTATTTGAATGACCATTGTCCCAAAAATGAGATTTTAGCCTATATGGTTAAAAGTTTGATAAATATTAATGTTGAATTTGTCCCTCGATGTCCTTTATTCCGTAACATAATATTTGAACCAATTTCGTTTTAAATTTGGTAAATAGAAAGTCATGAGATGACCCTTATCGCGAATACGAGATTTTAGCTTATATTGTTACATGTTTGTTAAATATGAAGGTTGAACATGTCCCTCGATGTCCCTTGATGCGAAACATGATATGTGAACCTATTTGGTTTGAAATTCGGTAAAATGAAAGTATTGAAATGACCCTTGTCGCGAAAATGAAATGTTAGCCTATGTGGTTAGAAGTTTGATAAACAGTGAACATGTCCCTCGATGTCTCTTGATGCGAAACATGATATGTGAACCTATTTGGTTTTATATTCGGAAAAATGAAAGTGTTGGAATGACTTTGTCGCGAAAATGAGATTTTAGCCTATATGGTTAGAAGTTTGATAAAGGTTGAACTTGTCCCTCGATCTCCCTTGATACGAAACATGATAAGTGAACCTATTTGGTTTTGTATTCGGCAAAATAAAATTATTTGAATGACCATTGTCCCAAAAATGAGATTTTAGCCTATATGGTTAAAAGTTTGATAAATATTAATGTTGAATTTGTCCCTCGATGTCCTTTATTCCGTAACATAATATTTGAACCAATTTCGTTTTAAATTTGGTAAATACAAAGTCATGAGATGACCCTTATCGCGAATACGAGATTTTAGCTTATATTGTTACATGTTTGTTAAATATGAAGGTTGAACATGTCCCTCGATGTCCCTTGATGCGAAACATGATATGTGAACCTATTTGGTTTGAAATTCGGTAAAATGAAAGTATTGAAATGACCCTTGTCGCGAAAATGAAATGTTAGCCTATGTGGTTAGAAGTTTGATAAACAGTGAACATGTCCCTCGATGTCCCTTGATGCGAAACATGATATGTGAACCTATTTGGTTTCATATTCGGAAAAATGAAAGTATTGGAATGACTTTGTCGCGAAAATGAGATTTTAGCCTATTTTAGCCTATATGGTTAGAAGTTTGATAAAGGTTGAACTTGTCCCTCGATCTCCCTTGATACGAAACATGATATGTGAACCTATTTGGTTTTGTATTCGGCAAAATGAAATTATTTGAATGACCATTGTCCCAAAAATGAGATTTTAGCCTATATGGTTAAAAGTTTGATAAATATTAATGTTGAATTTGTCCCTCGATGTCCTTTATTCCGTAACATAATATTTGAACCAATTTCGTTTTAAATTTGGTAAATAGAAAGTCATGAGATGACCCTTATCGCGAATACGAGATTTTAGCTTATATTGTTACATGTTTGTTAAATATGAAGGTTGAACATGTCCCTCGATGTCCCTTGATGCGAAACATGATATGTGAACCTATTTGGTTTGAAATTCGGTAAAATGAAAGTATTGAAATGACCCTTGTCGCGAAAATGAAATGTTAGCCTATGTGGTTAGAAGTTTGATAAACAGTGAACATGTCCCTCGATGTCCCTTGATGCGAAACATGATATGTGAACCTATTTGGTTTCATATTCGGAAAAATGAAAGTATTGGAATGACTTTGTCGCGAAAATGAGATTTTAGCCTATTTTAGCCTATATGGTTAGAAGTTTGATAAAGGTTGAACTTGTCCCTCGATCTCCCTTGATACGAAACATGATATGTGAACCTATTTGGTTTTGTATTCGGCAAAATGAAATTATTTGAATGACCATTGTCCCAAAAATGAGATTTTAGCCTATATGGTTAAAAGTTTGATAAATATTAATATTGAATTTGTCCCTCGATGTTCTTTATTGCGTAACATAATATTTGAACCAATTTCGTTTTAAATTTGGTAAATAGAAAGTAATGAGATGACCCTTATCGCGAAAACGAGATTTTAGCTTATATTGTTACATGTTTGTTAAATATGAAGGTTGAACATGTCCCTCGATGTCCCTTGATGCGAAACATGATATGTGAACCTATTTGGTTTCATATTCGGAAAAATGAAAGTATTGGAATGACTTTGTCGCGAAAATGAGATTTTAGCCTATATGGTTAGAAGTTTGATAAAGGTTGAACTTGTCCCTCGATCTCCCTTGATACGAAACATGATATGTGAACCTATTTGGTTTTGTATTCGGCAAAATAAAATTATTTGAATGACCATTGTCCCAAAAATGAGATTTTAGCCTATATGGTTAAAAGTTTGATAAATATTAATGTTGAATTTGTCCCTCGATGTCCTTTATTCCGTAACATAATATTTGAACCAATTTCGTTTTAAATTTGGTAAATAGAAAGTCATGAGATGACCCTTATCGCGAATACGAGATTTTAGCTTATATTGTTACATGTTTGTTAAATATGAAGGTTGAACATGTCCCTCGATGTCCCTTGATGCGAAACATGATATGTGAACCTATTTGGTTTGAAATTCGGTAAAATGAAAGTATTGAAATGACCCTTGTCGCGAAAATGAAATGTTAGCCTATGTGGTTAGAAGTTTGATAAACAGTGAACATGTCCCTCGATGTCTCTTGATGCGAAACATGATATGTGAACCTATTTGGTTTTATATTCGGAAAAATGAAAGTGTTGGAATGACTTTGTCGCGAAAATGAGATTTTAGCCTATATGGTTAGAAGTTTGATAAAGGTTGAACTTGTCCCTCGATCTCCCTTGATACGAAACATGATAAGTGAACCTATTTGGTTTTGTATTCGGCAAAATAAAATTATTTGAATGACCATTGTCCCAAAAATGAGATTTTAGCCTATATGGTTAAAAGTTTGATAAATATTAATGTTGAATTTGTCCCTCGATGTCCTTTATTCCGTAACATAATATTTGAACCAATTTCGTTTTAAATTTGGTAAATACAAAGTCATGAGATGACCCTTATCGCGAATACGAGATTTTAGCTTATATTGTTACATGTTTGTTAAATATGAAGGTTGAACATGTCCCTCGATGTCCCTTGATGCGAAACATGATATGTGAACCTATTTGGTTTGAAATTCGGTAAAATGAAAGTATTGAAATGACCCTTGTCGCGAAAATGAAATGTTAGCCTATGTGGTTAGAAGTTTGATAAACAGTGAACATGTCCCTCGATGTCCCTTGATGCGAAACATGATATGTGAACCTATTTGGTTTCATATTCGGAAAAATGAAAGTATTGGAATGACTTTGTCGCGAAAATGAGATTTTAGCCTATTTTAGCCTATATGGTTAGAAGTTTGATAAAGGTTGAACTTGTCCCTCGATCTCCCTTGATACGAAACATGATATGTGAACCTATTTGGTTTTGTATTCGGCAAAATGAAATTATTTGAATGACCATTGTCCCAAAAATGAGATTTTAGCCTATATGGTTAAAAGTTTGATAAATATTAATGTTGAATTTGTCCCTCGATGTCCTTTATTCCGTAACATAATATTTGAACCAATTTCGTTTTAAATTTGGTAAATAGAAAGTCATGAGATGACCCTTATCGCGAATACGAGATTTTAGCTTATATTGTTACATGTTTGTTAAATATGAAGGTTGAACATGTCCCTCGATGTCCCTTGATGCGAAACATGATATGTGAACCTATTTGGTTTGAAATTCGGTAAAATGAAAGTATTGAAATGACCCTTGTCGCGAAAATGAAATGTTAGCCTATGTGGTTAGAAGTTTGATAAACAGTGAACATGTCCCTCGATGTCCCTTGATGCGAAACATGATATGTGAACCTATTTGGTTTCATATTCGGAAAAATGAAAGTATTGGAATGACTTTGTCGCGAAAATGAGATTTTAGCCTATTTTAGCCTATATGGTTAGAAGTTTGATAAAGGTTGAACTTGTCCCTCGATCTCCCTTGATACGAAACATGATATGTGAACCTATTTGGTTTTGTATTCGGCAAAATGAAATTATTTGAATGACCATTGTCCCAAAAATGAGATTTTAGCCTATATGGTTAAAAGTTTGATAAATATTAATATTGAATTTGTCCCTCGATGTTCTTTATTGCGTAACATAATATTTGAACCAATTTCGTTTTAAATTTGGTAAATAGAAAGTAATGAGATGACCCTTATCGCGAAAACGAGATTTTAGCTTATATTGTTACATGTTTGTTAAATATGAAGGTTGAACATGTCCCTCGATGTCCCTTGATGCGAAACATGATATGTGAACCTATTTGGTTTCATATTCGGAAAAATGAAAGTATTGGAATGACTTTGTCGCGAAAATGAGATTTTAGCCTATATGGTTAGAAGTTTGATAAAGGTTGAACTTGTCCCTCGATCTCCCTTGATACGAAACATGATATGTGAACCTATTTGGTTTTGTATTCGGCAAAATAAAATTATTTGAATGACCATTGTCCCAAAAATGAGATTTTAGCCTATATGGTTAAAAGTTTGATAAATATTAATGTTGAATTTGTCCCTCGATGTCCTTTATTCCGTAACATAATATTTGAACCAATTTCGTTTTAAATTTGGTAAATAGAAAGTCATGAGATGACCCTTATCGCGAATACGAGATTTTAGCTTATATTGTTACATGTTTGTTAAATATGAAGGTTGAACATGTCCCTCGATGTCCCTTGATGCGAAACATGATATGTGAACCTATTTGGTTTGAAATTCGGTAAAATGAAAGTATTGAAATGACCCTTGTCGCGAAAATGAAATGTTAGCCTATGTGGTTAGAAGTTTGATAAACAGTGAACATGTCCGTCGATGTCTCTTGATGCGAAACATGATATGTGAACCTATTTGGTTTTATATTCGGAAAAATGAAAGTGTTGGAATGACTTTGTCGCGAAAATGAGATTTTAGCCTATATGGTTAGAAGTTTGATAAAGGTTGAACTTGTCCCTCGATCTCCCTTGATGCGAAACATGATATGTGAACCTATTTGGTTTTGTATTCGGCAAAATAAAATTATTTGAATGACCATTGTCCCAAAAATGAGATTTTAGCCTATATGGTTAAAAGTTTGATAAATATTAATGTTGAATTTGTCCCTCGATGTCCTTTATTCCGTAACATAATATTTGAACCAATTTCGTTTTAAATTTGGTAAATAGAAAGTCATGAGATGACCCTTATCGCGAATACGAGATTTTAGCTTATATTGTTACATGTTTGTTAAATATGAAGGTTGAACATGTCCCTCGATGTCCCTTGATGCGAAACATGATATGTGAACCTATTTGGTTTGAAATTCGGTAAAATGAAAGTATTGAAATGACCCTTGTCGCGAAAATGAAATGTTAGCCTATGTGGTTAGAAGTTTGATAAACAGTGAACATGTCCCTCGATGTCCCTTGATGCGAAACATGATATGTGAACCTATTTGGTTTCATATTCGGAAAAATGAAAGTATTGGAATGACTTTGTCGCGAAAATGAGATTTTAGCCTATTTTAGCCTATATGGTTAGAAGTTTGATAAAGGTTGAACTTGTCCCTCGATCTCCCTTGATACGAAACATGATATGTGAACCTATTTGGTTTTGTATTCGGCAAAATGAAATTATTTGAATGACCATTGTCCCAAAAATGAGATTTTAGCCTATATGGTTAAAAGTTTGATAAATATTAATATTGAATTTGTCCCTCGATGTTCTTTATTGCGTAACATAATATTTGAACCAATTTCGTTTTAAATTTGGTAAATAGAAAGTAATGAGATGACCCTTATCGCGAAAACGAGATTTTAGCTTATATTGTTACATGTTTGTTAAATATGAAGGTTGAACATGTCCCTCGATGTCCCTTGATGCGAAACATGATATGTGAACCTATTTGGTTTCATATTCGGAAAAATGAAAGTATTGGAATGACTTTGTCGCGAAAATGAGATTTTAGCCTATATGGTTAGAAGTTTGATAAAGGTTGAACTTGTCCCTCGATCTCCCTTGATACGAAACATGATATGTGAACCTATTTGGTTTTGTATTCGGCAAAATAAAATTATTTGAATGACCATTGTCCCAAAAATGAGATTTTAGCCTATATGGTTAAAAGTTTGATAAATATTAATGTTGAATTTGTCCCTCGATGTCCTTTATTCCGTAACATAATATTTGAACCAATTTCGTTTTAAATTTGGTAAATAGAAAGTCATGAGATGACCCTTATCGCGAATACGAGATTTTAGCTTATATTGTTACATGTTTGTTAAATATGAAGGTTGAACATGTCCCTCGATGTCCCTTGATGCGAAACATGATATGTGAACCTATTTGGTTTGAAATTCGGTAAAATGAAAGTATTGAAATGACCCTTGTCGCGAAAATGAAATGTTAGCCTATGTGGTTAGAAGTTTGATAAACAGTGAACATGTCCGTCGATGTCTCTTGATGCGAAACATGATATGTGAACCTATTTGGTTTTATATTCGGAAAAATGAAAGTGTTGGAATGACTTTGTCGCGAAAATGAGATTTTAGCCTATATGGTTAGAAGTTTGATAAAGGTTGAACTTGTCCCTCGATCTCCCTTGATGCGAAACATGATATGTGAACCTATTTGGTTTTGTATTCGGCAAAATAAAATTATTTGAATGACCATTGTCCCAAAAATGAGATTTTAGCCTATATGGTTAAAAGTTTGATAAATATTAATGTTGAATTTGTCCCTCGATGTCCTTTATTCCGTAACATAATATTTGAACCAATTTCGTTTTAAATTTGGTAAATAGAAAGTCATGAGATGACCCTTATCGCGAATACGAGATTTTAGCTTATATTGTTACATGTTTGTTAAATATGAAGGTTGAACATGTCCCTCGATGTCCCTTGATGCGAAACATGATATGTGAACCTATTTGGTTTGAAATTCGGTAAAATGAAAGTATTGAAATGACCCTTGTCGCGAAAATGAAATGTTAGCCTATGTGGTTAGAAGTTTGATAAACAGTGAACATGTCCCTCGATGTCCCTTGATGCGAAACATGATATGTGAACCTATTTGGTTTCATATTCGGAAAAATGAAAGTATTGGAATGACTTTGTCGCGAAAATGAGATTTTAGCCTATTTTAGCCTATATGGTTAGAAGTTTGATAATGGTTGAACTTGTCCCTCGATCTCCCTTGATACGAAACATGATATGTGAACCTATTTGGTTTTGTATTCGGCAAAATGAAATTATTTGAATGACCATTGTCCCAAAAATGAGATTTTAGCCTATATGGTTAAAAGTTTGATAAATATTAATGTTGAATTTGTCCCTCGATGTCCTTTATTCCGTAACATAATATTTGAACCAATTTCGTTTTAAATTTGGTAAATAGAAAGTCATGAGATGACCCTTATCGCGAATACGAGATTTTAGCTTATATTGTTACATGTTTGTTAAATATGAAGGTTGAACATGTCCCTCGATGTCCCTTGATGCGAAACATGATATGTGAACCTATTTGGTTTGAAATTCGGTAAAATGAAAGTATTGAAATGACCCTTGTCGCGAAAATGAAATGTTAGCCTATGTGGTTAGAAGTTTGATAAACAGTGAACATGTCCCTCGATGTCCCTTGATGCGAAACATGATATGTGAACCTATTTGGTTTCATATTCGGAAAAATGAAAGTATTGGAATGACTTTGTCGCGAAAATGAGATTTTAGCCTATTTTAGCCTATATGGTTAGAAGTTTGATAAAGGTTGAACTTGTCCCTCGATCTCCCTTGATACGAAACATGATATGTGAACCTATTTGGTTTTGTATTCGGCAAAATGAAA
This sequence comes from Medicago sativa, assembly GCF_051527215.1. Lineage (NCBI taxonomy): Eukaryota > Viridiplantae > Streptophyta > Magnoliopsida > Fabales > Fabaceae > Medicago > Medicago sativa. Next base: position 47,217,990 of record NC_140754.1, on the reverse strand, counting down.
TTATTTGAATGACCATTGTCCCAAAAATGAGATTTTAGCCTATATGGTTAAAAGTTTGATAAATATTAATATTGAATTTGTCCCTCGATGTTCTTTATTGCGTAACATAATATTTGAACCAATTTCGTTTTAAATTTGGTAAATAGAAAGTAATGAGATGACCCTTATCGCGAAAACGAGATTTTAGCTTATATTGTTACATGTTTGTTAAATATGAAGGTTGAACATGTCCCTCGATGTCCCTTGATGCGAAACATGATATGTGAACCTATTTGGTTTCATATTCGGAAAAATGAAAGTATTGGAATGACTTTGTCGCGAAAATGAGATTTTAGCCTATATGGTTAGAAGTTTGATAAAGGTTGAACTTGTCCCTCGATCTCCCTTGATACGAAACATGATATGTGAACCTATTTGGTTTTGTATTCGGCAAAATAAAATTATTTGAATGACCATTGTCCCAAAAATGAGATTTTAGCCTATATGGTTAAAAGTTTGATAAATATTAATGTTGAATTTGTCCCTCGATGTCCTTTATTCCGTAACATAATATTTGAACCAATTTCGTTTTAAATTTGGTAAATAGAAAGTCATGAGATGACCCTTATCGCGAATACGAGATTTTAGCTTATATTGTTACATGTTTGTTAAATATGAAGGTTGAACATGTCCCTCGATGTCCCTTGATGCGAAACATGATATGTGAACCTATTTGGTTTGAAATTCGGTAAAATGAAAGTATTGAAATGACCCTTGTCGCGAAAATGAAATGTTAGCCTATGTGGTTAGAAGTTTGATAAACAGTGAACATGTCCGTCGATGTCTCTTGATGCGAAACATGATATGTGAACCTATTTGGTTTTATATTCGGAAAAATGAAAGTGTTGGAATGACTTTGTCGCGAAAATGAGATTTTAGCCTATATGGTTAGAAGTTTGATAAAGGTTGAACTTGTCCCTCGATCTCCCTTGATACGAAACATGATATGTGAACCTATTTGGTTTTGTATTCGGCAAAATAAAATTATTTGAATGACCATTGTCCCAAAAATGAGATTTTAGCCTATATGGTTAAAAGTTTGATAAATATTAATGTTGAATTTGTCCCTCGATGTCCTTTATTCCGTAACATAATATTTGAACCAATTTCGTTTTAAATTTGGTAAATAGAAAGTCATGAGATGACCCTTATCGCGAATACGAGATTTTAGCTTATATTGTTACATGTTTGTTAAATATGAAGGTTGAACATGTCCCTCGATGTCCCTTGATGCGAAACATGATATGTGAACCTATTTGGTTTGAAATTCGGTAAAATGAAAGTATTGAAATGACCCTTGTCGCGAAAATGAAATGTTAGCCTATATGGTTAGAAGTTTGATAAACAGTGAACATGTCCCTCGATGTCCCTTGATGCGAAACATGATATGTGAACCTATTTGGTTTCATATTCGGAAAAATGAAAGTATTGGAATGACTTTGTCGCGAAAATGAGATTTTAGCCTATTTTAGCCTATATGGTTAGAAGTTTGATAAAGGTTGAACTTGTCCCTCGATCTCCCTTGATACGAAACATGATATGTGAACCTATTTGGTTTTGTATTCGGCAAAATAAAATTATTTGAATGACCATTGTCCCAAAAATGAGATTTTAGCCTATATGGTTAAAAGTTTGATAAATATTAATGTTGAATTTGTCCCTCGATGTCCTTTATTCCGTAACATAATATTTGAACCAATTTCGTTTTAAATTTGGTAAATAGAAAGTCATGAGATGACCCTTATCGCGAATACGAGATTTTAGCTTATATTGTTACATGTTTGTTAAATATGAAGGTTGAACATGTCCCTCGATGTCCCTTGATGCGAAACATGATATGTGAACCTATTTGGTTTGAAATTCGGTAAAATGAAAGTATTGAAATGACCCTTGTCGCGAAAATGAAATGTTAGCCTATGTGGTTAGAAGTTTGATAAACAGTGAACATGTCCCTCGATGTCCCTTGATGCGAAACATGATATGTGAACCTATTTGGTTTCATATTCGGAAAAATGAAAGTATTGGAATGACTTTGTCGCGAAAATGAGATTTTAGCCTATTTTAGCCTATATGGTTAGAAGTTTGATAAAGGTTGAACTTGTCCCTCGATCTCCCTTGATACGAAACATGATATGTGAACCTATTTGGTTTTGTATTCGGCAAAATGAAATTATTTGAATGACCATTGTCCCAAAAATGAGATTTTAGCCTATATGGTTAAAAGTTTGATAAATATTAATATTGAATTTGTCCCTCGATGTTCTTTATTGCGTAACATAATATTTGAACCAATTTCGTTTTAAATTTGGTAAATAGAAAGTAATGAGATGACCCTTATCGCGAAAACGAGATTTTAGCTTATATTGTTACATGTTTGTTAAATATGAAGGTTGAACATGTCCCTCGATGTCCCTTGATGCGAAACATGATATGTGAACCTATTTGGTTTCATATTCGGAAAAATGAAAGTATTGGAATGACTTTGTCGCGAAAATGAGATTTTAGCCTATATGGTTAGAAGTTTGATAAAGGTTGAACTTGTCCCTCGATCTCCCTTGATACGAAACATGATATGTGAACCTATTTGGTTTTGTATTCGGCAAAATAAAATTATTTGAATGACCATTGTCCCAAAAATGAGATTTTAGCCTATATGGTTAAAAGTTTGATAAATATTAATGTTGAATTTGTCCCTCGATGTCCTTTATTCCGTAACATAATATTTGAACCAATTTCGTTTTAAATTTGGTAAATAGAAAGTCATGAGATGACCCTTATCGCGAATACGAGATTTTAGCTTATATTGTTACATGTTTGTTAAATATGAAGGTTGAACATGTCCCTCGATGTCCCTTGATGCGAAACATGATATGTGAACCTATTTGGTTTGAAATTCGGTAAAATGAAAGTATTGAAATGACCCTTGTCGCGAAAATGAAATGTTAGCCTATGTGGTTAGAAGTTTGATAAACAGTGAACATGTCCCTCGATGTCTCTTGATGCGAAACATGATATGTGAACCTATTTGGTTTTATATTCGGAAAAATGAAAGTGTTGGAATGACTTTGTCGCGAAAATGAGATTTTAGCCTATATGGTTAGAAGTTTGATAAAGGTTGAACTTGTCCCTCGATCTCCCTTGATACGAAACATGATATGTGAACCTATTTGGTTTTGTATTCGGCAAAATAAAATTATTTGAATGACCATTGTCCCAAAAATGAGATTTTAGCCTATATGGTTAAAAGTTTGATAAATATTAATGTTGAATTTGTCCCTCGATGTCCTTTATTCCGTAACATAATATTTGAACCAATTTCGTTTTAAATTTGGTAAATAGAAAGTCATGAGATGACCCTTATCGCGAATACGAGATTTTAGCTTATATTGTTACATGTTTGTTAAATATGAAGGTTGAACATGTCCCTCGATGTCCCTTGATGCGAAACATGATATGTGAACCTATTTGGTTTGAAATTCGGTAAAATGAAAGTATTGAAATGACCCTTGTCGCGAAAATGAAATGTTAGCCTATATGGTTAGAAGTTTGATAAACAGTGAACATGTCCCTCGATGTCCCTTGATGCGAAACATGATATGTGAACCTATTTGGTTTCATATTCGGAAAAATGAAAGTATTGGAATGACTTTGTCGCGAAAATGAGATTTTAGCCTATTTTAGCCTATATGGTTAGAAGTTTGATAAAGGTTGAACTTGTCCCTCGATCTCCCTTGATACGAAACATGATATGTGAACCTATTTGGTTTTGTATTCGGCAAAATAAAATTATTTGAATGACCATTGTCCCAAAAATGAGATTTTAGCCTATATGGTTAAAAGTTTGATAAATATTAATGTTGAATTTGTCCCTCGATGTCCTTTATTCCGTAACATAATATTTGAACCAATTTCGTTTTAAATTTGGTAAATAGAAAGTCATGAGATGACCCTTATCGCGAATACGAGATTTTAGCTTATATTGTTACATGTTTGTTAAATATGAAGGTTGAACATGTCCCTCGATGTCCCTTGATGCGAAACATGATATGTGAACCTATTTGGTTTGAAATTCGGTAAAATGAAAGTATTGAAATGACCCTTGTCGCGAAAATGAAATGTTAGCCTATGTGGTTAGAAGTTTGATAAACAGTGAACATGTCCCTCGATGTCCCTTGATGCGAAACATGATATGTGAACCTATTTGGTTTCATATTCGGAAAAATGAAAGTATTGGAATGACTTTGTCGCGAAAATGAGATTTTAGCCTATTTTAGCCTATATGGTTAGAAGTTTGATAAAGGTTGAACTTGTCCCTCGATCTCCCTTGATACGAAACATGATATGTGAACCTATTTGGTTTTGTATTCGGCAAAATGAAATTATTTGAATGACCATTGTCCCAAAAATGAGATTTTAGCCTATATGGTTAAAAGTTTGATAAATATTAATATTGAATTTGTCCCTCGATGTTCTTTATTGCGTAACATAATATTTGAACCAATTTCGTTTTAAATTTGGTAAATAGAAAGTAATGAGATGACCCTTATCGCGAAAACGAGATTTTAGCTTATATTGTTACATGTTTGTTAAATATGAAGGTTGAACATGTCCCTCGATGTCCCTTGATGCGAAACATGATATGTGAACCTATTTGGTTTCATATTCGGAAAAATGAAAGTATTGGAATGACTTTGTCGCGAAAATGAGATTTTAGCCTATATGGTTAGAAGTTTGATAAAGGTTGAACTTGTCCCTCGATCTCCCTTGATACGAAACATGATATGTGAACCTATTTGGTTTTGTATTCGGCAAAATAAAATTATTTGAATGACCATTGTCCCAAAAATGAGATTTTAGCCTATATGGTTAAAAGTTTGATAAATATTAATGTTGAATTTGTCCCTCGATGTCCTTTATTCCGTAACATAATATTTGAACCAATTTCGTTTTAAATTTGGTAAATAGAAAGTCATGAGATGACCCTTATCGCGAATACGAGATTTTAGCTTATATTGTTACATGTTTGTTAAATATGAAGGTTGAACATGTCCCTCGATGTCCCTTGATGCGAAACATGATATGTGAACCTATTTGGTTTGAAATTCGGTAAAATGAAAGTATTGAAATGACCCTTGTCGCGAAAATGAAATGTTAGCCTATGTGGTTAGAAGTTTGATAAACAGTGAACATGTCCCTCGATGTCTCTTGATGCGAAACATGATATGTGAACCTATTTGGTTTTATATTCGGAAAAATGAAAGTGTTGGAATGACTTTGTCGCGAAAATGAGATTTTAGCCTATATGGCTAGAAGTTTGATAAAGGTTGAACTTGTCCCTCGATCTCCCTTGATACGAAACATGATATGTGAACCTATTTGGTTTTGTATTCGGCAAAATGAAATTATTTGAATGACCATTTTCCCAAAAATGAGATTTTAGCCTATATGGTTAAAAGTTTGATAAATATTAATGTTGAATTTGTCCCTCGATGTCCTTTATTGCGTACCATAATATTTGAACCAATTTCGTTTTAAATTTGGTAAATAGAAAGTAATGAGATGACCCTTATCGCGAAAACGAGATTTTAGCTTATATTGTTACATGTCTGTTAAATATGAAGGTTGAACATGTCCCTCGATGTCCCTTGATGCGAAACATGATATGTGAACCTATTTGGCTTGAAATTCGCTAAAATGAAAGTATTGAAATGACTTTTGTCGCGAAAATGAAATGTTAGCCTATGTGGTTAGAAGTTTGATAAACAGTGAACTTGTCCCTCGATGTCCCTTGATGCGAAACATGATATGTGAACCTATTTGGTTTCATATTCGGAAAAATGAAAGTATTGGAATGACTTTGTCGCGAAAATGAGATTTTAGCCTATTTTAGCCTATATGGTTAGAAGTTTGATAAAGGTTGAACTTGTCCCTCGATCTCCCTTGATACGAAACATGATATGTGAACCTATTTGGTTTTGTATTCGGCAATATGAAATTATTTGAATGACCATTGTCCCAAAAATGAGATTTTAGCCTATATGGTTAAAAGTTTGATAAATATTAATATTGAATTTGTCCCTCGATGTTCTTTATTGCGTAACATAATATTTGAACCAATTTCATTTTAAATTTGGTAAATCGAAAGTAATGAGATGACCCTTATCGCGAAAACGAGATTTTAGCTTATATTGTTACATGTTTGTTAAATATGAAGGTTGAACATGTCCCTCGATGTCCCTTGATGCGAAACATGATATGTGAACCTATTTGGTTTCATATTCGGAAAAATGAAAGTATTGGAATGACTTTGTCGCGAAAATGAGATTTTAGCCTATATGGTTAGAAGTTTGATAAAGGTTGAACTTGTCCCTCGATCTCCCTTGATACGAAACATGATATGTGAACCTATTTGGTTTTGTATTCGGCAAAATAAAATTATTTGAATGACCATTGTCCCAAAAATGAGATTTTAGCCTATATGGTTAAAAGTTTGATAAATATTAATGTTGAATTTGTCCCTCGATGTCCTTTATTGCGTACCATAATATTTGAACCAATTTCATTTTAAATTTGGTAAATAGAAAGTAATGAGATGACCTTTATCGCGAAAACGAGATTTTAGCTTATATTGTTACATGTCTGTTAAATATGAAGGTTGAACATGTCCCTCGATGTCCCTTGATGCGAAACATGATATGTGAACCTATTTGGTTTGAAATTCGGTAAAATGAAAGTATTGAAATGACCCTTGTCGCGAAAATGAAATGTTAGCCTATGTGGTTAGAAGTTTGATAAACAGTGAACATGTCCCTCGACTTGATGCGAAACATGATATGTGAACCTATTTGGTTTTATATTCGGAAAAATGAAAGTGTTGGAATGACTTTGTCGCGAAAATGAGATTTTAGCCTATATGGTTAGAAGTTTGATAAAGGTTGAACTTGTCCCTCGATCTCCCTTGATACGAAACATGATATGTGAACCTATTTGGTTTTGTATTCGGCAAAATGAAATTATTTGAATGACCATTTTCCCAAAAATGAGATTTTAGCCTATATGGTTAAAAGTTTGATAAATATTAATGTTGAATTTGTCCCTCGATGTCCTTTATTGCGTACCATAATATTTGAACCAATTTCGTTTTAAATTTGGTAAATAGAAAGTAATGAGATGACCCTTATCGCGAAAACGAGATTTTAGCTTATATTGTTACATGTCTGTTAAATATGAAGGTTGAACATGTCTCTCGATGTCCCTTGATGCGAAACATGATATGTGAACCTATTTGGTTTGAAATTCGGTAAAATGAAAGTATTGAAATGACCCTTGTCGCGAAAATGAAATGTTAGCCTATGTGGTTAGAAGTTTGATAAACAGTGAACATGTCCCTCGACTTGATGCGAAACATGATATGTGAACCTATTTGGTTTCATATTCGGAAAAATGAAAGTATTGGAATGACTTTGTCGCGAAAATGAGATTTTAGCCTATTTTAGCCTATATGGTTAGAAGTTTGATAAAGGTTGAACTTGTCCCTCGATCTCCCTTGATACGAAACATGATATGTGAACCTATTTGGTTTTGTAATCGGCAAAATGAAATTATTTGAATGACCATTGTCCCAAAAATGAGATTTTAGCCTATATGGTTAAAAGTTTGATAAATATTAATATTGAATTTGTCCCTCGATGTTCTTTATTGCGTAACATAATATTTGAACCAATTTCGTTTTAAATTTGGTAAATAGAAAGTAATGAGATGACCCTTATCGCGAAAACGAGATTTTAGCTTATATTGTTACATGTTTGTTAAATATTAAGGTTGAACATGTCCCTCGATGTCCCTTGATGCGAAACATGATATGTGAACCTATTTGGTTTCATATTCGGAAAAATGAAAGTATTGGAATGACTTTGTCGCGAAAATGAGATTTTAGCCTATATGGTTAGAAGTTTGATAAAGGTTGAACTTGTCCCTCGATCTCCCTTGATACGAAACATGATATGTGAACCTATTTGGTTTTGTATTCGGCAAAATAAAATTATTTGAATGACCATTGTCCCAAAAATGAGATTTTAGCCTATATGGTTAAAAGTTTGATAAATATTAATATTGAATTTGTCCCTCGATGTCCTTTATTCCGTAACATAATATTTGAACCAATTTCGTTTTAAATTTGGTAAATAGAAAGTCATGAGATGACCCTTATCGCGAATACGAGATTTTAGCTTATATTGTTACATGTTTGTTAAATATGAAGGTTGAACATGTCCCTCGATGTCCCTTGATGCGAAACATGATATGTGAACCTATTTGGCTTGAAATTCGCTAAAATGAAAGTATTGAAATGACTTTTGTCGCGAAAATGAAATGTTAGCCTATGTGGTTAGAAGTTTGATAAACAGTGAACTTGTCCCTCGATGTCCCTTGATGCGAAACATGATATGTGAACCTATTTGGTTTCATATTCGGAAAAATGAAAGTATTGGAATGACTTTGTCGCGAAAATGAGATTTTAGCCTATATGGTTAGAAGTTTGATAAAGGTTGAACTTGTCCCTCGATCTCCCTTGATACGAAACATGATATGTGAACCTATTTGGTTTTGTATTCGGCAAAATGAAATTATTTGAATGACCATTTTCCCAAAAATGAGATTTTAGCCTATATGGTTAAAAGTTTGATAAATATTAATGTTGAATTTGTCCCTCGATGTCCTTTATTGCGTACCATAATATTTGAACCAATTTCGTTTTAAATTTGGTAAATAGAAAGTAATGAGATGACCCTTATCGCGAAAACGAGATTTTAGCTTATATTGTTACATGTCTGTTAAATATGAAGGTTGAACATGTCCCTTGATGTCCCTTGATGCGAAACATGATATGTGAACCTATTTGGTTTGAAATTCGGTAAAATGAAAGTATTGAAATGACCCTTGTCGCGAAAATGAAATGTTAGCCTATGTGGTTAGAAGTTTGATAAACAGTGAACATGTCCCTCGACTTGATGCGAAACATGATATGTGAACCTATTTGGTTTCATATTCGGAAAAATGAAAGTATTGGAATGACTTTGTCGCGAAAATGAGATTTTAGCCTATTTTAGCCTATATGGTTAGAAGTTTGATAAAGGTTGAACTTGTCCCTCGATCTCCCTTGATACGAAACATGATATGTGAACCTATTTGGTTTTGTAATCGGCAAAATGAAATTATTTGAATGACCATTGTCCCAAAAATGAGATTTTAGCCTATATGGTTAAAAGTTTGATAAATATTAATATTGAATTTGTCCCTCGATGTTCTTTATTGCGTAACATAATATTTGAACCAATTTCGTTTTAAATTTGGTAAATAGAAAGTAATGAGATGACCCTTATCGCGAAAACGAGATTTTAGCTTATATTGTTACATGTTTGTTAAATATTAAGGTTGAACATGTCCCTCGATGTCCCTTGATGCGAAACATGATATGTGAACCTATTTGGTTTCATATTCGGAAAAATGAAAGTATTGGAATGACTTTGTCGCGAAAATGAGATTTTAGCCTATTTTAGCCTATATGGTTAGAAGTTTGATAAAGGTTGAACTTGTCCCTCGATCTCCCTTGATACGAAACATGATATGTGAACCTATATGGTTTTGTATTCGGCAAAATGAAATTATTTGAATGACCATTGTCCCAAAAATGAGATTTCAGCCTATATGGTTAAAAGTTTGATAAATATTAATATTGAATTTGTCCCTCGATGTTCTTTATTGCGTAACATAATATTTGAACCAATTTAGTTTTAAATTTGGTAAATAGAAAGTAATGAGATGACCCTTATCGCGAAAACGAGATTTTAGCTTATATTGTTACATGTTTGTTAAATATGAAGGTTGAACATGTCCCTCGATGTCCCTCGATGTCCCTTGATGCGAAACATGATATGTGAACCTATTTGGTTTCATATTCGGAAAAATGAAAGTATTGGAATGACTTTGTCGCGAAAATGAGATTTTAGCCTATATGGTTAGAAGCTTGATAAAGGTTGAACTTGTCCCTCGATCTCCCTTGATACGAAACATGATATGTGAACCTATTTGGTTTTGTATTCGGCAAAATAAAATTATTTGAATGACCATTGTCCCAAAAATGAGATTTTAGCCTATATGGTTAAAAGTTTGATAAATATTAATGTTGAATTTGTCCCTCGATGTCCTTTATTCCGTAACATAATATTTGAACCAATTTCGTTTAAAATTTGGTAAATAGAAAGTCATGAGATGACCCTTATCGCGAATACGAGATTTTAGCTTATATTGTTACATGTTTGTTAAATATGAAGGTTGAACATGTCCCTCGATGTCCCTTGATGCGAAACATGATATGTGAACCTATTTGGTTTGAAATTCGGTAAAATGAAAGTATTGAAATGACCCTTGTCGCGAAAATGAAATGTTAGCCTATGTGGTTAGAAGTTTGATATACAGTGAACATGTCCCTCGATGTCTCTTGATGCGAAATATGATATGTGAACCTATTTGGTTTTATATTCGGAAAAATGAAAGTGTTGGAATGACTTTGTCGCGAAAATGAGATTTTAGCCTATATGGTTAGAAGTTTGATAAAGGTTGAACTTGTCCCTCGATCTCCCTTGATACGAAACATGATATGTGAACCTATTTGGTTTTGTATTCGGCAAAATGAAATTATTTGAATGACCATTTTCCCAAAAATGAGATTTTAGCCTATATGGTTAAAAGTTTGATAAATATTAATGTAGAATTTGTCCCTCGATGTCCTTTATTGCGTACCATAATATTTGAACCAATTTCGTTTTAAATTTGGTAAATAGAAAGTAATGAGATGACCCTTATCGCGAAAACGAGATTTTAGCTTATATTGTTACATGTCTGTTAAATATGAAGGTTGAACATGTCCCTCGATGTCCCTTGATGCGAAACATGATATGTGAACCTATTTGGCTTGAAATTCGCTAAAATGAAAGTATTGAAATGACTTTTGTCGCGAAAATGAAATGTTAGCCTATGTGGTTAGAAGTTTGATAAACAGTGAACTTGTCCCTCGATGTCCCTTGATGCGAAACATGATATGTGAACCTATTTGGTTTCATATTCGGAAAAATGAAAGTATTGGAATGACTTTGTCGCGAAAATGAGATTTTAGCCTATATGGTTAGAAGCTTGATAAAGGTTGAACTTGTCCCTCGATCTCCCTTGATACGAAACATGATATGTGAACCTATTTGGTTTTGTATTCGGCAAAATAAAATTATTTGAATGACCATTGTCCCAAAAATGAGATTTTAGCCTATATGGTTAAAAGTTTGATAAATATTAATGTTGAATTTGTCCCTCGATGTCCTTTATTCCGTAACATAATATTTGAACCAATTTCGTTTAAAATTTGGTAAATAGAAAGTCATGAGATGACCCTTATCGCGAATACGAGATTTTAGCTTATATTGTTACATGTTTGTTAAATATGAAGGTTGAACATGTCCCTCGATGTCCCTTGATGCGAAACATGATATGTGAACCTATTTGGTTTGAAATTCGGTAAAATGAAAGTATTGAAATGACCCTTGTCGCGAAAATGAAATGTTAGCCTATGTGGTTAGAAGTTTGATATATAGTGAACATGTCCCTCGATGTCTCTTGATGCGAAATATGATATGTGAACCTATTTGGTTTTATATTCGGAAAAATGAAAGTGTTGGAATGACTTTGTCGCGAAAATGAGATTTTAGCCTATATGGTTAGAAGTTTGATAAAGGTTGAACTTGTCCCTCGATCTCCCTTGATACGAAACATGATATGTGAACCTATTTGGTTTTGTATTCGGCAAAATGAAATTATTTGAATGACCATTTTCCCAAAAATGAGATTTTAGCCTATATGGTTAAAAGTTTGATAAATATTAATGTAGAATTTGTCCCTCGATGTCCTTTATTGCGTACCATAATATTTGAACCAATTTCGTTTTAAATTTGGTAAATAGAAAGTAATGAGATGACCCTTATCGCGAAAACGAGATTTTAGCTTATATTGTTACATGTCTGTTAAATATGAAGGTTGAACATGTCCCTCGATGTCCCTTGATGCGAAACATGATATGTGAACCTATTTGGCTTGAAATTCGCTAAAATGAAAGTATTGAAATGACTTTTGTCGCGAAAATGAAATGTTAGCCTATGTGGTTAGAAGTTTGATAAACAGTGAACTTGTCCCTCGATGTCCCTTGATGCGAAACATGATATGTGAACCTATTTGGTTTCATATTCGGAAAAATGAAAGTATTGGAATGACTTTGTCGCGAAAATGAGATTTTAGCCTATTTTAGCCTATATGGTTAGAAGTTTGATAAAGGTTGAACTTGTCCCTCGATCTCCCTTGATACGAAACATGATATGTGAACCTATTTGGTTTTGTATTCGGCAAAATGAAATTATTTGAATGACCATTGTCCCAAAAATGAGATTTCAGCCTATATGGTTAAAAGTTTGATAAATATTAATATTGAATTTGTCCCTCGATGTTCTTTATTGCGTAACATAATATTTGAACCAATTTAGTTTTAAATTTGGTAAATAGAAAGTAATGAGATGACCCTTATCGCGAAAACGAGATTTTAGCTTATATTGTTACATGTTTGTTAAATATGAAGGTTGAACATGTCCCTCGATGTCCCTCGATGTCCCTTGATGCGAAACATGATATGTGAACCTATTTGGTTTCATATTCGGAAAAATGAAAGTATTGGAATGACTTTGTCGCGAAAATGAGATTTTAGCCTATATGGTTAGAAGCTTGATAAAGGTTGAACTTGTCCCTCGATCTCCCTTGATACGAAACATGATATGTGAACCTATTTGGTTTTGTATTCGGCAAAATAAAATTATTTGAATGACCATTGTCCCAAAAATGAGATTTTAGCCTATATGGTTAAAAGTTTGATAAATATTAATGTTGAATTTGTCCCTCGATGTCCTTTATTCCGTAACATAATATTTGAACCAATTTCGTTTAAAATTTGGTAAATAGAAAGTCATGAGATGACCCTTATCGCGAATACGAGATTTTAGCTTATATTTTTACATGTTTGTTAAATATGAAGGTTGAACATGTCCCTCGATGTCCCTTGATGCGAAACATGATATGTGAACCTATTTGGTTTGAAATTCGTTAAAATGAAAGTATTGAAATGACCCTTGTCGCGAAAATGAAATGTTAGCCTATGTGGTTAGAAGTTTGATATACAGTGAACATGTCCCTCGATGTCTCTTGATGCGAAATATGATATGTGAACCTATTTGGTTTTATATTCGGAAAAATGAAAGTGTTGGAATGACTTTGTCGCGAAAATGAGATTTTAGCCTATATGGTTAGAAGTTTGATAAAGGTTGAACTTGTCCCTCGATCTCCCTTGATACGAAACATGATATGTGAACCTATTTGGTTTTGTATTCGGCAAAATGAAATTATTTGAATGACCATTTTCCCAAAAATGAGATTTTAGCCTATATGGTTAAAAGTTTGATAAATATTAATGTAGAATTTGTCCCTCGATGTCCTTTATTGCGTACCATAATATTTGAACCAATTTCGTTTTAAATTTGGTAAATAGAAAGTAATGAGATGACCCTTATCGCGAAAACGAGATTTTAGCTTATATTGTTACATGTCTGTTAAATATGAAGGTTGAACATGTCCCTCGATGTCCCTTGATGCGAAACATGATATGTGAACCTATTTGGCTTGAAATTCGCTAAAATGAAAGTATTGAAATGACTTTTGTCGCGAAAATGAAATGTTAGCCTATGTGGTTAGAAGTTTGATAAACAGTGAACTTGTCCCTCGATGTCCCTTGATGCGAAACATGATATGTGAACCTATTTGGTTTCATATTCGGAAAAATGAAAGTATTGGAATGACTTTGTCGCGAAAATGAGATTTTAGCCTATTTTAGCCTATATGGTTAGAAGTTTGATAAAGGTTGAACTTGTCCCTCGATCTCCCTTGATACGAAACATGATATGTGAACCTATTTGGTTTTGTATTCGGCAAAATGAAATTATTTGAATGACCATTGTCCCAAAAATGAGATTTCAGCCTATATGGTTAAAAGTTTGATAAATATTAATATTGAATTTGTCCCTCGATGTTCTTTATTGCGTAACATAATATTTGAACCAATTTAGTTTTAAATTTGGTAAATAGAAAGTAATGAGATGACCCTTATCGCGAAAACGAGATTTTAGCTTATATTGTTACATGTTTGTTAAATATGAAGGTTGAACATGTCCCTCGATGTCCCTCGATGTCCCTTGATGCGAAACATGATATGTGAACCTATTTGGTTTCATATTCGGAAAAATGAAAGTATTGGAATGACTTTGTCGCGAAAATGAGATTTTAGCCTATATGGTTAGAAGCTTGATAAAGGTTGAACTTGTCCCTCGATCTCCCTTGATACGAAACATGATATGTGAACCTATTTGGTTTTGTATTCGGCAAAATAAAATTATTTGAATGACCATTGTCCCAAAAATGAGATTTTAGCCTATATGGTTAAAAGTTTGATAAATATTAATGTTGAATTTGTCCCTCGATGTCCTTTATTCCGTAACATAATATTTGAACCACTTTCGTTTAAAATTTGGTAAATAGAAAGTCATGAGATGACCCTTATCGCGAATACGAGATTTTAGCTTATATTGTTACATGTTTGTTAAATATGAAGGTTGAACATGTCCCTCGATGTCCCTTGATGCGAAACATGATATGTGAACCTATTTGGTTTGAAATTCGGTAAAATGAAAGTATTGAAATGACCCTTGTCGCGAAAATGAAATGTTAGCCTATGTGGTTAGAAGTTTGATATACAGTGAACATGTCCCTCGATGTCTCTTGATGCGAAATATGATATGTGAACCTATTTGGTTTTATATTCGGAAAAATGAAAGTGTTGGAATGACTTTGTCGCGAAAATGAGATTTTAGCCTATATGGTTAGAAGTTTGATAAAGGTTGAACTTGTCCCTCGATCTCCCTTGATACGAAACATGATATGTGAACCTATTTGGTTTTGTATTCGGCAAAATGAAATTATTTGAATGACCATTTTCCCAAAAATGAGATTTTAGCCTATATGGTTAAAAGTTTGATAAATATTAATGTAGAATTTGTCCCTCGATGTCCTTTATTGCGTACCATAATATTTGAACCAATTTCGTTTTAAATTTGGTAAATAGAAAGTAATGAGATGACCCTTATCGCGAAAACGAGATTTTAGCTTATATTGTTACATGTCTGTTAAATATGAAGGTTGAACATGTCCCTCGATGTCCCTTGATGCGAAACATGATATGTGAACCTATTTGGCTTGAAATTCGCTAAAATGAAAGTATTGAAATGACTTTTGTCGCGAAAATGAAATGTTAGCCTATGTGGTTAGAAGTTTGATAAACAGTGAACTTGTCCCTCGATGTCCCTTGATGCGAAACATGATATGTGAACCTATTTGGTTTCATATTCGGAAAAATGAAAGTATTGGAATGACTTTGTCGCGAAAATGAGATTTTAGCCTATTTTAGCCTATATGGTTAGAAGTTTGATAAAGGTTGAACTTGTCCCTCGATATCCCTTGATACGAAACATGATATGTGAACCTATTTGGTTTTGTATTCGGCAAAATGAAATTATTTGAATGACCATTGTCCCAAAAATGAGATTTTAGCCTATATGGTTAAAAGTTTGATAAATATTAATATTGAATTTGTCCCTCGATGTTCTTTATTGCGTAACATAATATTTGAACCAATTTCGTTTTAAATTTGGTAAATAGAAAGTAATGAGATGACCCTTATCGCGAAAACAAGATTTTAGCTTATATTGTTACATGTCTGTTAAATATGAAGGTTGAACATGTCCCTCGATGTCCCTTGATGCGAAACATGATATGTGAACCTATTTGGCTTGAAATTCGCTAAAATGAAAGTATTGAAATGACTTTTGTCGCGAAAATGAAATGTTAGCCTATGTGGTTAGAAGTTTGATAAACAGTGAACTTGTCCCTCGATGTCCCTTGATGCGAAACATGATATGTGAACCTATTTGGTTTCATATTCGGAAAAATGAAAGTATTGGAATGACTTTGTCGCGAAAATGAGATTTTAGCCTATTTTAGCCTATATGGTTAGAAGTTTGATAAAGGTTGAACTTGTCCCTCGATCTCCCTTGATACGAAACATGATATGTGAACATATTTGGTTTTGTATTCGGCAAAATAAAATTATTTGAATGACCATTGTCCCAAAAATGAGATTTTAGCCTATATGGTTAAAAGTTTGATAAATATTAATGTTGAATTTGTCCCTCGATGTCCTTTATTCCGTAACATAATATTTGAACCAATTTCGTTTAAAATTTGGTAAATAGAAAGTCATGAGATGACCCTTATCGCGAATACGAGATTTTAGCTTATATTGTTACATGTTTGTTAAATATGAAGGTTGAACATGTCCCTCGATGTCCCTTGATGCGAAACATGATATGTGAACCTATTTGGTTTGAAATTCGGTAAAATGAAAGTATTGAAATGACCCTTGTCGCGAAAATGAAATGTTAGCCTATGTGGTTAGAAGTTTGATATACAGTGAACATGTCCCTCGATGTCTCTTGATGCGAAATATGATATGTGAACCTATTTGGTTTTATATTCGGAAAAATGAAAGTGTTGGAATGACTTTGTCGCGAAAATGAGATTTTAGCCTATATGGTTAGAAGTTTGATAAAGGTTGAACTTGTCCCTCGATCTCCCTTGATACGAAACATGATATGTGAACCTATTTGGTTTTGTATTCGGCAAAATGAAATTATTTGAATGACCATTTTCCCAAAAATGAGATTTTAGCCTATATGGTTAAAAGTTTGATAAATATTAATGTAGAATTTGTCCCTCGATGTCCTTTATTGCGTACCATAATATTTGAACCAATTTCGTTTTAAATTTGGTAAATAGAAAGTAATGAGATGACCCTTATCGCGAAAACGAGATTTTAGCTTATATTGTTACATGTCTGTTAAATATGAAGGTTGAACATGTCCCTCGATGTCCCTTGATGCGAAACATGATATGTGAACCTATTTGGCTTGAAATTCGCTAAAATGAAAGTATTGAAATGACTTTTGTCGCGAAAATGAAATGTTAGCCTATGTGGTTAGAAGTTTGATAAACAGTGAACTTGTCCCTCGATGTCCCTTGATGCGAAACATGATATGTGAACCTATTTGGTTTCATATTCGGAAAAATGAAAGTATTGGAATGACTTTGTCGCGAAAATGAGATTTTAGCCTATTTTAGCCTATATGGTTAGAAGTTTGATAAAGGTTGAACTTGTCCCTCGATCTCCCTTGATACGAAACATGATATGTGAACCTATTTGGTTTTGTATTCGGCAAAATGAAATTATTTGAATGACCATTGTCCCAAAAATGAGATTTCAGCCTATATGGTTAAAAGTTTGATAAATATTAATATTGAATTTGTCCCTCGATGTTCTTTATTGCGTAACATAATATTTGAACCAATTTAGTTTTAAATTTGGTAAATAGAAAGTAATGAGATGACCCTTATCGCGAAAACGAGATTTTAGCTTATATTGTTACATGTTTGTTAAATATGAAGGTTGAACATGTCCCTCGATGTCCCTCGATGTCCCTTGATGCGAAACATGATATGTGAACCTATTTGGTTTCATATTCGGAAAAATGAAAGTATTGGAATGACTTTGTCGCGAAAATGAGATTTTAGCCTATATGGTTAGAAGCTTGATAAAGGTTGAACTTGTCCCTCGATCTCCCTTGATACGAAACATGATATGTGAACCTATTTGGTTTTGTATTCGGCAAAATAAAATTATTTGAATGACCATTGTCCCAAAAATGAGATTTTAGCCTATATGGTTAAAAGTTTGATAAATATTAATGTTGAATTTGTCCCTCGATGTCCTTTATTCCGTAACATAATATTTGAACCAATTTCGTTTAAAATTTGGTAAATAGAAAGTCATGAGATGACCCTTATCGCGAATACGAGATTTTAGCTTATATTGTTACATGTTTGTTAAATATGAAGGTTGAACATGTCCCTCGATGTCCCTTGATGCGAAACATGATATGTGAACCTATTTGGTTTGAAATTCGTTAAAATGAAAGTATTGAAATGACCCTTGTCGCGAAAATGAAATGTTAGCCTATGTGGTTAGAAGTTTGATATACAGTGAACATGTCCCTCGATGTCTCTTGATGCGAAATATGATATGTGAACCTATTTGGTTTTATATTCGGAAAAATGAAAGTGTTGGAATGACTTTGTCGCGAAAATGAGATTTTAGCCTATATGGTTAGAAGTTTGATAAAGGTTGAACTTGTCCCTCGATCTCCCTTGATACGAAACATGATATGTGAACCTATTTGGTTTTGTATTCGGCAAAATGAAATTATTTGAATGACCATTTTCCCAAAAATGAGATTTTAGCCTATATGGTTAAAAGTTTGATAAATATTAATGTAGAATTTGTCCCTCGATGTCCTTTATTGCGTACCATAATATTTGAACCAATTTCGTTTTAAATTTGGTAAATAGAAAGTAATGAGATGACCCTTATCGCGAAAACGAGATTTTAGCTTATATTGTTACTTGTCTGTTAAATATGAAGGTTGAACATGTCCCTCGATGTCCCTTGATGCGAAACATGATATGTGAACCTATTTGGCTTGAAATTCGCTAAAATGAAAGTATTGAAATGACTTTTGTCGCGAAAATGAAATGTTAGCCTATGTGGTTAGAAGTTTGATAAACAGTGAACTTGTCCCTCGATGTCCCTTGATGCGAAACATGATATGTGAACCTATTTGGTTTCATATTCGGAAAAATGAAAGTATTGGAATGACTTTGTCGCGAAAATGAGATTTTAGCCTATTTTAGCCTATATGGTTAGAAGTTTGATAAAGGTTGAACTTGTCCCTCGATCTCCCTTGATACGAAACATGATATGTGAACCTATTTGGTTTTGTATTCGGCAAAATGAAATTATTTGAATGACCATTGTCCCAAAAATGAGATTTCAGCCTATATGGTTAAAAGTTTGATAAATATTAATATTGAATTTGTCCCTCGATGTTCTTTATTGCGTAACATAATATTTGAACCAATTTAGTTTTAAATTTGGTAAATAGAAAGTAATGAGATGACCCTTATCGCGAAAACGAGATTTTAGCTTATATTGTTACATGTTTGTTAAATATGAAGGTTGAACATGTCCCTCGATGTCCCTCGATGTCCCTTGATGCGAAACATGATATGTGAACCTATTTGGTTTCATATTCGGAAAAATGAAAGTATTGGAATGACTTTGTCGCGAAAATGAGATTTTAGCCTATATGGTTAGAAGCTTGATAAAGGTTGAACTTGTCCCTCGATCTCCCTTGATACGAAACATGATATGTGAACCTATTTGGTTTTGTATTCGGCAAAATAAAATTATTTGAATGACCATTGTCCCAAAAATGAGATTTTAGCCTATATGGTTAAAAGTTTGATAAATATTAATGTTGAATTTGTCCCTCGATGTCCTTTATTCCGTAACATAATATTTGAACCACTTTCGTTTAAAATTTGGTAAATAGAAAGTCATGAGATGACCCTTATCGCGAATACGAGATTTTAGCTTATATTGTTACATGTTTGTTAAATATGAAGGTTGAACATGTCCCTCGATGTCCCTTGATGCGAAACATGATATGTGAACCTATTTGGTTTGAAATTCGGTAAAATGAAAGTATTGAAATGACCCTTGTCGCGAAAATGAAATGTTAGCCTATGTGGTTAGAAGTTTGATATACAGTGAACATGTCCCTCGATGTCTCTTGATGCGAAATATGATATGTGAACCTATTTGGTTTTATATTCGGAAAAATGAAAGTGTTGGAATGACTTTGTCGCGAAAATGAGATTTTAGCCTATATGGTTAGAAGTTTGATAAAGGTTGAACTTGTCCCTCGATCTCCCTTGATACGAAACATGATATGTGAACCTATTTGGTTTTGTATTCGGCAAAATGAAATTATTTGAATGACCATTTTCCCAAAAATGAGATTTTAGCCTATATGGTTAAAAGTTTGATAAATATTAATGTAGAATTTGTCCCTCGATGTCCTTTATTGCGTACCATAATATTTGAACCAATTTCGTTTTAAATTTGGTAAATAGAAAGTAATGAGATGACCCTTATCGCGAAAACGAGATTTTAGCTTATATTGTTACATGTCTGTTAAATATGAAGGTTGAACATGTCCCTCGATGTCCCTTGATGCGAAACATGATATGTGAACCTATTTGGCTTGAAATTCGCTAAAATGAAAGTATTGAAATGACTTTTGTCGCGAAAATGAAATGTTAGCCTATGTGGTTAGAAGTTTGATAAACAGTGAACTTGTCCCTCGATGTCCCTTGATGCGAAACATGATATGTGAACCTATTTGGTTTCATATTCGGAAAAATGAAAGTATTGGAATGACTTTGTCGCGAAAATGAGATTTTAGCCTATTTTAGCCTATATGGTTAGAAGTTTGATAAAGGTTGAACTTGTCCCTCGATATCCCTTGATACGAAACATGATATGTGAACCTATTTGGTTTTGTATTCGGCAAAATGAAATTATTTGAATGACCATTGTCCCAAAAATGAGATTTTAGCCTATATGGTTAAAAGTTTGATAAATATTAATATTGAATTTGTCCCTCGATGTTCTTTATTGCGTAACATAATATTTGAACCAATTTCGTTTTAAATTTGGTAAATAGAAAGTAATGAGATGACCCTTATCGCGAAAACAAGATTTTAGCTTATATTGTTACATGTCTGTTAAATATGAAGGTTGAACATGTCCCTCGATGTCCCTTGATGCGAAACATGATATGTGAACCTATTTGGCTTGAAATTCGCTAAAATGAAAGTATTGAAATGACTTTTGTCGCGAAAATGAAATGTTAGCCTATGTGGTTAGAAGTTTGATAAACAGTGAACTTGTCCCTCGATGTCCCTTGATGCGAAACATGATATGTGAACCTATTTGGTTTCATATTCGGAAAAATGAAAGTATTGGAATGACTTTGTCGCGAAAATGAGATTTTAGCCTATTTTAGCCTATATGGTTAGAAGTTTGATAAAGGTTGAACTTGTCCCTCGATCTCCCTTGATACGAAACATGATATGTGAACATATTTGGTTTTGTATTCGGCAAAATAAAATTATTTGAATGACCATTGTCCCAAAAATGAGATTTTAGCCTATATGGTTAAAAGTTTGATAAATATTAATGTTGAATTTGTCCCTCGATGTCCTTTATTGCGTAACATAATATTTGAACCAATTTCGATTTAAATTTGGTAAATAGAAACTAATGAGATGACCCTTATCGCAAAAACGAGATTTTAGCTTATATTGTTACATGTTTGTTAAATATGAAGGTTGAACATGTCCCTCGATGTCCCTTGATGCGAAACATGATATGTGAACCTATTTGGCTTGAAATTCGCTAAAATGAAAGTATTGAAATGACTTTTGTCGCGAAAATGAAATGTTAGCCTATGTGGTTAGAAGTTTGATAAACAGTGAACTTGTCCCTCGATGTCCCTTGATGCGAAACATGATATGTGAACCTATTTGGTTTCATATTCGGAAAAATGAAAGTATTGGAATGACTTTGTCGCGAAAATGAGATTTTAGCCTATTTTAGCCTATATGGTTAGAAGTTTGATAAAGGTTGAACTTGTCCCTCGATCTCCCTTGATACGAAACATGATATGTGAACATATTTGGTTTTGTATTCGGCAAAATAAAATTATTTGAATGACCATTGTCCCAAAAATGAGATTTTAGCCTATATGGTTAAAAGTTTTATAAATATTAATGTTGAATTTGTCCCTCGATGTCCTTTATTGCGTAACATAATATTTGAACCAATTTCGTTTTAAATTTGGTAAATAGAAACTAATGAGATGACCCTTATCGCAAAAACGAGATTTTAGCTTATATTGTTACATGTTTGTTAAATATGAAGGTTGAACATGTCCCTCGATGTCCCTTGATGCGAAACATGATATGTGAACCTATTTGGTTTGAAATTCGGTTTAATGAAAGTATTGAAATGACCCTTGTCGCGAAAATGAAATGTTAGCCTATGTGGTTAGAAGTTTGATAAACAGTGAACTTGTCCCTCGATGTCCCTTGATGCGAAACATGATATGTGAACCTATTTGGTTTCATATTCGGAAAAATGAAAGTATTGGAATGACTTTGTCGCGAAAATGAGATTTTAGCCTATTTTAGCCTATATGGTTAGAAGTTTGATAAAGGTTGAACTTGTCCCTCGATCTCCCTTGATACGAAACATGATATGTGAACATATTTGGTTTTGTATTCGGCAAAATAAAATTATTTGAATGACCATTGTCCCAAAAATGAGATTTTAGCCTATATGGTTAAAAGTTTGATAAATATTAATATTGAATTTGTCCCTCGATGTCCTTTATTGCGTAACATAATATTTGAACCAATTTCGTTTTAAATTTGGTAAATAGAAACTAATGAGATGACCCTTATCGCAAAAACGAGATTTTAGCTTATATTGTTACATGTTTGTTAAATATGAAGGTTGAACATGTCCCTCGATGTCCCTTGATGCGAAACATGATATGTGAACCTATTTGGTTTGAAATTCGGTTTAATGAAAGTATTGAAATGACCCTTGTCGCGAAAATGAAATGTTAGCCTATGTGGTTAGAAGTTTGATAAACAGTGAACTTGTCCCTCGATGTCCCTTGATGCGAAACATGATATGTGAACCTATTTGGTTTCATATTCGGAAAAATGAAAGTATTGGAATGACTTTGTCGCGAAAATGAGATTTTAGCCTATTTTAGCCTATATGGTTAGAAGTTTGATAAAGGTTGAACTTGTCCCTCGATCTCCCTTGATACGAAACATGATATGTGAACATATTTGGTTTTGTATTCGGCAAAATAAAATTATTTGAATGACCATTGTCCCAAAAATGAGATTTTAGCCTATATGGTTAAAAGTTTGATAAATATTAATGTTGAATTTGTCCCTCGATGTCCTTTATTCCGTAACATAATATTTGAACCAATTTCGTTTAAAATTTGGTAAATAGAAAGTCATGAGATGACCCTTATCGCGAATACGAGATTTTAGCTTATATTGTTACATGTTTGTTAAATATGAAGGTTGAACATGTCCCTCGATGTCCCTTGATGCGAAACATGATATGTGAACCTATTTGGTTTGAAATTCGTTAAAATGAAAGTATTGAAATGACCCTTGTCGCGAAAATGAAATGTTAGCCTATGTGGTTAGAAGTTTGATATACAGTGAACATGTCCCTCGATGTCTCTTGATGCGAAATATGATATGTGAACCTATTTGGTTTTATATTCGGAAAAATGAAAGTGTTGGAATGACTTTGTCGCGAAAATGAGATTTTAGCCTATATGGTTAGAAGTTTGATAAAGGTTGAACTTGTCCCTCGATCTCCCTTGATACGAAACATGATATGTGAACCTATTTGGTTTTGTATTCGGCAAAATGAAATTATTTGAATGACCATTTTCCCAAAAATGAGATTTTAGCCTATATGGTTAAAAGTTTGATAAATATTAATGTAGAATTTGTCCCTCGATGTCCTTTATTGCGTACCATAATATTTGAACCAATTTCGTTTTAAATTTGGTAAATAGAAAGTAATGAGATGACCCTTATCGCGAAAACGAGATTTTAGCTTATATTGTTACATGTCTGTTAAATATGAAGGTTGAACATGTCCCTCGATGTCCCTTGATGCGAAACATGATATGTGAACCTATTTGGCTTGAAATTCGCTAAAATGAAAGTATTGAAATGACTTTTGTCGCGAAAATGAAATGTTAGCCTATGTGGTTAGAAGTTTGATAAACAGTGAACTTGTCCCTCGATGTCCCTTGATGCGAAACATGATATGTGAACCTATTTGGTTTCATATTCGGAAAAATGAAAGTATTGGAATGACTTTGTCGCGAAAATGAGATTTTAGCCTATTTTAGCCTATATGGTTAGAAGTTTGATAAAGGTTGAACTTGTCCCTCGATCTCCCTTGATACGAAACATGATATGTGAACCTATTTGGTTTTGTATTCGGCAAAATGAAATTATTTGAATGACCATTGTCCCAAAAATGAGATTTCAGCCTATATGGTTAAAAGTTTGATAAATATTAATATTGAATTTGTCCCTCGATGTTCTTTATTGCGTAACATAATATTTGAACCAATTTAGTTTTAAATTTGGTAAATAGAAAGTAATGAGATGACCCTTATCGCGAAAACGAGATTTTAGCTTATATTGTTACATGTTTGTTAAATATGAAGGTTGAACATGTCCCTCGATGTCCCTCGATGTCCCTTGATGCGAAACATGATATGTGAACCTATTTGGTTTCATATTCGGAAAAATGAAAGTATTGGAATGACTTTGTCGCGAAAATGAGATTTTAGCCTATATGGTTAGAAGCTTGATAAAGGTTGAACTTGTCCCTCGATCTCCCTTGATACGAAACATGATATGTGAACCTATTTGGTTTTGTATTCGGCAAAATAAAATTATTTGAATGACCATTGTCCCAAAAATGAGATTTTAGCCTATATGGTTAAAAGTTTGATAAATATTAATGTTGAATTTGTCCCTCGATGTCCTTTATTCCGTAACATAATATTTGAACCACTTTCGTTTAAAATTTGGTAAATAGAAAGTCATGAGATGACCCTTATCGCGAATACGAGATTTTAGCTTATATTGTTACATGTTTGTTAAATATGAAGGTTGAACATGTCCCTCGATGTCCCTTGATGCGAAACATGATATGTGAACCTATTTGGTTTGAAATTCGGTAAAATGAAAGTATTGAAATGACCCTTGTCGCGAAAATGAAATGTTAGCCTATGTGGTTAGAAGTTTGATATACAGTGAACATGTCCCTCGATGTCTCTTGATGCGAAATATGATATGTGAACCTATTTGGTTTTATATTCGGAAAAATGAAAGTGTTGGAATGACTTTGTCGCGAAAATGAGATTTTAGCCTATATGGTTAGAAGTTTGATAAAGGTTGAACTTGTCCCTCGATCTCCCTTGATACGAAACATGATATGTGAACCTATTTGGTTTTGTATTCGGCAAAATGAAATTATTTGAATGACCATTTTCCCAAAAATGAGATTTTAGCCTATATGGTTAAAAGTTTGATAAATATTAATGTAGAATTTGTCCCTCGATGTCCTTTATTGCGTACCATAATATTTGAACCAATTTCGTTTTAAATTTGGTAAATAGAAAGTAATGAGATGACCCTTATCGCGAAAACGAGATTTTAGCTTATATTGTTACATGTCTGTTAAATATGAAGGTTGAACATGTCCCTCGATGTCCCTTGATGCGAAACATGATATGTGAACCTATTTGGCTTGAAATTCGCTAAAATGAAAGTATTGAAATGACTTTTGTCGCGAAAATGAAATGTTAGCCTATGTGGTTAGAAGTTTGATAAACAGTGAACTTGTCCCTCGATGTCCCTTGATGCGAAACATGATATGTGAACCTATTTGGTTTCATATTCGGAAAAATGAAAGTATTGGAATGACTTTGTCGCGAAAATGAGATTTTAGCCTATTTTAGCCTATATGGTTAGAAGTTTGATAAAGGTTGAACTTGTCCCTCGATATCCCTTGATACGAAACATGATATGTGAACCTATTTGGTTTTGTATTCGGCAAAATGAAATTATTTGAATGACCATTGTCCCAAAAATGAGATTTTAGCCTATATGGTTAAAAGTTTGATAAATATTAATATTGAATTTGTCCCTCGATGTTCTTTATTGCGTAACATAATATTTGAACCAATTTCGTTTTAAATTTGGTAAATAGAAAGTAATGAGATGACCCTTATCGCGAAAACAAGATTTTAGCTTATATTGTTACATGTCTGTTAAATATGAAGGTTGAACATGTCCCTCGATGTCCCTTGATGCGAAACATGATATGTGAACCTATTTGGCTTGAAATTCGCTAAAATGAAAGTATTGAAATGACTTTTGTCGCGAAAATGAAATGTTAGCCTATGTGGTTAGAAGTTTGATAAACAGTGAACTTGTCCCTCGATGTCCCTTGATGCGAAACATGATATGTGAACCTATTTGGTTTCATATTCGGAAAAATGAAAGTATTGGAATGACTTTGTCGCGAAAATGAGATTTTAGCCTATTTTAGCCTATATGGTTAGAAGTTTGATAAAGGTTGAACTTGTCCCTCGATCTCCCTTGATACGAAACATGATATGTGAACATATTTGGTTTTGTATTCGGCAAAATAAAATTATTTGAATGACCATTGTCCCAAAAATGAGATTTTAGCCTATATGGTTAAAAGTTTGATAAATATTAATGTTGAATTTGTCCCTCGATGTCCTTTATTGCGTAACATAATATTTGAACCAATTTCGATTTAAATTTGGTAAATAGAAACTAATGAGATGACCCTTATCGCAAAAACGAGATTTTAGCTTATATTGTTACATGTCTGTTAAATATGAAGGTTGAACATGTCCCTCGATGTCCCTTGATGCGAAACATGATATGTGAACCTATTTGGCTTGAAATTCGCTAAAATGAAAGTATTGAAATGACTTTTGTCGCGAAAATGAAATGTTAGCCTATGTGGTTAGAAGTTTGATAAACAGTGAACTTGTCCCTCGATGTCCCTTGATGCGAAACATGATATGTGAACCTATTTGGTTTCATATTCGGAAAAATGAAAGTATTGGAATGACTTTGTCGCGAAAATGAGATTTTAGCCTATTTTAGCCTATATGGTTAGAAGTTTGATAAAGGTTGAACTTGTCCCTCGATCTCCCTTGATACGAAACATGATATGTGAACATATTTGGTTTTGTATTCGGCAAAATAAAATTATTTGAATGACCATTGTCCCAAAAATGAGATTTTAGCCTATATGGTTAAAAGTTTTATAAATATTAATGTTGAATTTGTCCCTCGATGTCCTTTATTGCGTAACATAATATTTGAACCAATTTCGTTTTAAATTTGGTAAATAGAAACTAATGAGATGACCCTTATCGCAAAAACGAGATTTTAGCTTATATTGTTACATGTTTGTTAAATATGAAGGTTGAACATGTCCCTCGATGTCCCTTGATGCGAAACATGATATGTGAACCTATTTGGTTTGAAATTCGGTTTAATGAAAGTATTGAAATGACCCTTGTCGCGAAAATGAAATGTTAGCCTATGTGGTTAGAAGTTTGATAAACAGTGAACTTGTCCCTCGATGTCCCTTGATGCGAAACATGATATGTGAACCTATTTGGTTTCATATTCGGAAAAATGAAAGTATTGGAATGACTTTGTCGCGAAAATGAGATTTTAGCCTATTTTAGCCTATATGGTTAGAAGTTTGATAAAGGTTGAACTTGTCCCTCGATCTCCCTTGATACGAAACATGATATGTGAACATATTTGGTTTTGTATTCGGCAAAATAAAATTATTTGAATGACCATTGTCCCAAAAATGAGATTTTAGCCTATATGGTTAAAAGTTTGATAAATATTAATATTGAATTTGTCCCTCGATGTCCTTTATTGCGTAACATAATATTTGAACCAATTTCGTTTTAAATTTGGTAAATAGAAACTAATGAGATGACCCTTATCGCAAAAACGAGATTTTAGCTTATATTGTTACATGTTTGTTAAATATGAAGGTTGAACATGTCCCTCGATGTCCCTTGATGCGAAACATGATATGTGAACCTATTTGGTTTGAAATTCGGTTTAATGAAAGTATTGAAATGACCCTTGTCGCGAAAATGAAATGTTAGCCTATGTGGTTAGAAGTTTGATAAATAGTGAACTTGTCCCTCGATGTCCCTTGATGCGAAACATGATATGTGAACCTATTTGGTTTCATATTCGGAAAAATGAAAGTATTGGAATGACTTTGTCGCGAAAATGAGATTTTAGCCTATTTTAGCCTATATGGTTAGAAGTTTGATAAAGGTTGAACTTGTCCCTCGATCTCCCTTGATACGAAACATGATATGTGAACATATTTGGTTTTGTATTCGGCAAAATAAAATTATTTGAATGACCATTGTCCCAAAAATGAGATTTTAGCCTATATGGTTAAAAGTTTGATAAATATTAATGTTGAATTTGTCCCTCGATGTTCTTTATTGCGTAACATAATATTTGAACCAATTTCATTTTAAATTTGGTAAATAGAAAGTAATGAGATGACCCTTATCGCGAAAACAAGATTTTAGCTTATATTGTTACATGTCTGTTAAATATGAAGGTTGAACATGTCCCTCGATGTCCCTTGATGCGAAACATGATATGTGAACCTATTTGGCTTGAAATTCGCTAAAATGAAAGTATTGAAATGACTTTTGTCGCGAAAATGAAATGTTAGCCTATGTGGTTAGAAGTTTGATAAACAGTGAACTTGTCCCTCGATGTCCCTTGATGCGAAACATGATATGTGAACCTATTTGGTTTCATATTCGGAAAAATGAAAGTATTGGAATGACTTTGTCGCGAAAATGAGATTTTAGCCTATTTTAGCCTATATGGTTAGAAGTTTGATAAAGGTTGAACTTGTCCCTCGATCTCCCTTGATACGAAACATGATATGTGAACATATTTGGTTTTGTATTCGGCAAAATAAAATTATTTGAATGACCATTGTCCCAAAAATGAGATTTTAGCCTATATGGTTAAAAGTTTTATAAATATTAATGTTGAATTTGTCCCTCGATGTCCTTTATTGCGTAACATAATATTTGAACCAATTTCGTTTTAAATTTGGTAAATAGAAACTAATGAGATGACCCTTATCGCAAAAACGAGATTTTAGCTTATATTGTTACATGTTTGTTAAATATGAAGGTTGAACATGTCCCTCGATGTCCCTTGATGCGAAACATGATATGTGAACCTATTTGGTTTGAAATTCGGTTTAATGAAAGTATTGAAATGACCCTTGTCGCGAAAATGAAATGTTAGCCTATGTGGTTAGAAGTTTGATAAACAGTGAACTTGTCCCTCGATGTCCCTTGATGCGAAACATGATATGTGAACCTATTTGGTTTCATATTCGGAAAAATGAAAGTATTGGAATGACTTTGTCGCGAAAATGAGATTTTAGCCTATTTTAGCCTATATGGTTAGAAGTTTGATAAAGGTTGAACTTGTCCCTCGATCTCCCTTGATACGAAACATGATATGTGAACATATTTGGTTTTGTATTCGGCAAAATAAAATTATTTGAATGACCATTGTCCCAAAAATGAGATTTTAGCCTATATGGTTAAAAGTTTGATAAATATTAATATTGAATTTGTCCCTCGATGTCCTTTATTGCGTAACATAATATTTGAACCAATTTCGTTTTAAATTTGGTAAATAGAAACTAATGAGATGACCCTTATCGCAAAAACGAGATTTTAGCTTATATTGTTACATGTTTGTTAAATATGAAGGTTGAACATGTCCCTCGATGTCCCTTGATGCGAAACATGATATGTGAACCTATTTGGTTTGAAATTCGGTTTAATGAAAGTATTGAAATGACCCTTGTCGCGAAAATGAAATGTTAGCCTATGTGGTTAGAAGTTTGATAAATAGTGAACTTGTCCCTCGATGTCCCTTGATGCGAAACATGATATGTGAACCTATTTGGTTTCATATTCGGAAAAATGAAAGTATTGGAATGACTTTGTCGCGAAAATGAGATTTTAGCCTATTTTAGCCTATATGGTTAGAAGTTTGATAAAGGTTGAACTTGTCCCTCGATCTCCCTTGATACGAAACATGATATGTGAACATATTTGGTTTTGTATTCGGCAAAATAAAATTATTTGAATGACCATTGTCCCAAAAATGAGATTTTAGCCTATATGGTTAAAAGTTTGATAAATATTAATGTTGAATTTGTCCCTCGATGTTCTTTATTGCGTAACATAATATTTGAACCAATTTCATTTTAAATTTGGTAAATAGAAAGTAATGAGATGACCCTTATCGCGAAAACAAGATTTTAGCTTATATTGTTACATGTCTGTTAAATATGAAGGTTGAACATGTCCCTCGATGTCCCTTGATGCGAAACATGATATGTGAACCTATTTGGCTTGAAATTCGCTAAAATGAAAGTATTGAAATGACTTTTGTCGCGAAAATGAAATGTTAGCCTATGTGGTTAGAAGTTTGATAAACAGTGAACTTGTCCCTCGATGTCCCTTGATGCGAAACATGATATGTGAACCTATTTGGTTTCATATTCGGAAAAATGAAAGTATTGGAATGACTTTGTCGCGAAAATGAGATTTTAGCCTATTTTAGCCTATATGGTTAGAAGTTTGATAAAGGTTGAACTTGTCCCTCGATCTCCCTTGATACGAAACATGATATGTGAACATATTTGGTTTTGTATTCGGCAAAATAAAATTATTTGAATGACCATTGTCCCAAAAATGAGATTTTAGCCTATATGGTTAAAAGTTTGATAAATATTAATGTTGAATTTGTCCCTCGATGTCCTTTATTGCGTAACATAATATTTGAACCAATTTCGTTTTAAATTTGGTAAATAGAAACTAATGAGATGACCCTTATCGCAAAAACGAGATTTTAGCTTATATTGTTACATGTTTGTTAAATATGAAGGTTGAACATGTCCCTCGATGTCCCTTGATGCGAAACATGATATGTGAACCTATTTGGCTTGAAATTCGCTAAAATGAAAGTATTGAAATGACTTTTGTCGCGAAAATGAAATGTTAGCCTATGTGGTTAGAAGTTTGATAAACAGTGAACTTGTCCCTCGATGTCCCTTGATGCGAAACATGATATGTGAACCTATTTGGTTTCATATTCGGAAAAATGAAAGTATTGGAATGACTTTGTCGCGAAAATGAGATTTTAGCCTATTTTAGCCTATATGGTTAGAAGTTTGATAAAGGTTGAACTTGTCCCTCGATCTCCCTTGATACGAAACATGATATGTGAACATATTTGGTTTTGTATTCGGCAAAATAAAATTATTTGAATGACCATTGTCCCAAAAATGAGATTTTAGCCTATATGGTTAAAAGTTTGATAAATATTAATGTTGAATTTGTCCCTCGATGTCCTTTATTGCGTAACATAATATTTGAACCAATTTCGTTTTAAATTTGGTAAATAGAAACTAATGAGATGACCCTTATCGCAAAAACGAGATTTTAGCTTATATTGTTACATGTTTGTTAAATATGAAGGTTGAACATGTCCCTCGATGTCCCTTGATGCGAAACATGATATGTGAACCTATTTGGCTTGAAATTCGCTAAAATGAAAGTATTGAAATGACTTTTGTCGCGAAAATGAAATGTTAGCCTATGTGGTTAGAAGTTTGATAAACAGTGAACTTGTCCCTCGATGTCCCTTGATGCGAAACATGATATGTGAACCTATTTGGTTTCATATTCGGAAAAATGAAAGTATTGGAATGACTTTGTCGCGAAAATGAGATTTTAGCCTATTTTAGCCTATATGGTTAGAAGTTTGATAAAGGTTGAACTTGTCCCTCGATCTCCCTTGATACGAAACATGATATGTGAACATATTTGGTTTTGTATTCGGCAAAATAAAATTATTTGAATGACCATTGTCCCAAAAATGAGATTTTAGCCTATATGGTTAAAAGTTTGATAAATATTAATGTTGAATTTGTCCCTCGATGTCCTTTATTGCGTAACATAATATTTGAACCAATTTCGTTTTAAATTTGGTAAATAGAAACTAATGAGATGACCCTTATCGCAAAAACGAGATTTTAGCTTATATTGTTACATGTTTGTTAAATATGAAGGTTGAACATGTCCCTCGATGTCCCTTGATGCGAAACATGATATGTGAACCTATTTGGTTTGAAATTCGGTTTAATGAAAGTATTGAAATGACCCTTGTCGCGAAAATGAAATGTTAGCCTATGTGGTTAGAAGTTTGATAAACAGTGAACTTGTCCCTCGATGTCCCTTGATGCGAAACATGATATGTGAACCTATTTGGTTTCATATTCGGAAAAATGAAAGTATTGGAATGACTTTGTCGCGAAAATGAGATTTTAGCCTATTTTAGCCTATATGGTTAGAAGTTTGATAAAGGTTGAACTTGTCCCTCGATCTCCCTTGATACGAAACATGATATGTGAACATATTTGGTTTTGTATTCGGCAAAATAAAATTATTTGAATGACCATTGTCCCAAAAATGAGATTTTAGCCTATATGGTTAAAAGTTTGATAAATATTAATATTGAATTTGTCCCTCGATGTCCTTTATTGCGTAACATAATATTTGAACCAATTTCGTTTTAAATTTGGTAAATAGAAACTAATGAGATGACCCTTATCGCAAAAACGAGATTTTAGCTTATATTGTTACATGTTTGTTAAATATGAAGGTTGAACATGTCCCTCGATGTCCCTTGATGCGAAACATGATATGTGAACCTATTTGGTTTGAAATTCGGTTTAATGAAAGTATTGAAATGACCCTTGTCGCGAAAATGAAATGTTAGCCTATGTGGTTAGAAGTTTGATAAATAGTGAACTTGTCCCTCGATGTCCCTTGATGCGAAACATGATATGTGAACCTATTTGGTTTCATATTCGGAAAAATGAAAGTATTGGAATGACTTTGTCGCGAAAATGAGATTTTAGCCTATTTTAGCCTATATGGTTAGAAGTTTGATAAAGGTTGAACTTGTCCCTCGATCTCCCTTGATACGAAACATGATATGTGAACATATTTGGTTTTGTATTCGGCAAAATAAAATTATTTGAATGACCATTGTCCCAAAAATGAGATTTTAGCCTATATGGTTAAAAGTTTGATAAATATTAATGTTGAATTTGTCCCTCGATGTTCTTTATTGCGTAACATAATATTTGAACCAATTTCATTTTAAATTTGGTAAATAGAAAGTAATGAGATGACCCTTATCGCGAAAACAAGATTTTAGCTTATATTGTTACATGTCTGTTAAATATGAAGGTTGAACATGTCCCTCGATGTCCCTTGATGCGAAACATGATATGTGAACCTATTTGGCTTGAAATTCGCTAAAATGAAAGTATTGAAATGACTTTTGTCGCGAAAATGAAATGTTAGCCTATGTGGTTAGAAGTTTGATAAACAGTGAACTTGTCCCTCGATGTCCCTTGATGCGAAACATGATATGTGAACCTATTTGGTTTCATATTCGGAAAAATGAAAGTATTGGAATGACTTTGTCGCGAAAATGAGATTTTAGCCTATTTTAGCCTATATGGTTAGAAGTTTGATAAAGGTTGAACTTGTCCCTCGATCTCCCTTGATACGAAACATGATATGTGAACATATTTGGTTTTGTATTCGGCAAAATAAAATTATTTGAATGACCATTGTCCCAAAAATGAGATTTTAGCCTATATGGTTAAAAGTTTGATAAATATTAATGTTGAATTTGTCCCTCGATGTCCTTTATTGCGTAACATAATATTTGAACCAATTTCGTTTTAAATTTGGTAAATAGAAACTAATGAGATGACCCTTATCGCAAAAACGAGATTTTAGCTTATATTGTTACATGTTTGTTAAATATGAAGGTTGAACATGTCCCTCGATGTCCCTTGATGCGAAACATGATATGTGAACCTATTTGGCTTGAAATTCGCTAAAATGAAAGTATTGAAATGACTTTTGTCGCGAAAATGAAATGTTAGCCTATGTGGTTAGAAGTTTGATAAACAGTGAACTTGTCCCTCGATGTCCCTTGATGCGAAACATGATATGTGAACCTATTTGGTTTCATATTCGGAAAAATGAAAGTATTGGAATGACTTTGTCGCGAAAATGAGATTTTAGCCTATTTTAGCCTATATGGTTAGAAGTTTGATAAAGGTTGAACTTGTCCCTCGATCTCCCTTGATACGAAACATGATATGTGAACATATTTGGTTTTGTATTCGGCAAAATAAAATTATTTGAATGACCATTGTCCCAAAAATGAGATTTTAGCCTATATGGTTAAAAGTTTGATAAATATTAATGTTGAATTTGTCCCTCGATGTCCTTTATTGCGTAACATAATATTTGAACCAATTTCGTTTTAAATTTGGTAAATAGAAACTAATGAGATGACCCTTATCGCAAAAACGAGATTTTAGCTTATATTGTTACATGTTTGTTAAATATGAAGGTTGAACATGTCCCTCGATGTCCCTTGATGCGAAACATGATATGTGAACCTATTTGGTTTGAAATTCGGTTTAATGAAAGTATTGAAATGACCCTTGTCGCGAAAATGAAATGTTAGCCTATGTGGTTAGAAGTTTGATAAACAGTGAACTTGTCCCTCGATGTCCCTTGATGCGAAACATGATATGTGAACCTATTTGGTTTCATATTCGGAAAAATGAAAGTATTGGAATGACTTTGTCGCGAAAATGAGATTTTAGCCTATTTTAGCCTATATGGTTAGAAGTTTGATAAAGGTTGAACTTGTCCCTCGATCTCCCTTGATACGAAACATGATATGTGAACATATTTGGTTTTGTATTCGGCAAAATAAAATTATTTGAATGACCATTGTCCCAAAAATGAGATTTTAGCCTATATGGTTAAAAGTTTGATAAATATTAATATTGAATTTGTCCCTCGATGTCCTTTATTGCGTAACATAATATTTGAACCAATTTCGTTTTAAATTTGGTAAATAGAAACTAATGAGATGACCCTTATCGCAAAAACGAGATTTTAGCTTATATTGTTACATGTTTGTTAAATATGAAGGTTGAACATGTCCCTCGATGTCCCTTGATGCGAAACATGATATGTGAACCTATTTGGTTTGAAATTCGGTTTAATGAAAGTATTGAAATGACCCTTGTCGCGAAAATGAAATGTTAGCCTATGTGGTTAGAAGTTTGATAAACAGTGAACTTGTCCCTCGATGTCCCTTGATGCGAAACATGATATGTGAACCTATTTGGTTTCATATTCGGAAAAATGAAAGTATTGGAATGACTTTGTCGCGAAAATGAGATTTTAGCCTATTTTAGCCTATATGGTTAGAAGTTTGATAAAGGTTGAACTTGTCCCTCGATCTCCCTTGATACGAAACATGATATGTGAACATATTTGGTTTTGTATTCGGCAAAATAAAATTATTTGAATGACCATTGTCCCAAAAATGAGATTTTAGCCTATATGGTTAAAAGTTTGATAAATATTAATGTTGAATTTGTCCCTCGATGTTCTTTATTGCGTAACATAATATTTGAACCAATTTCATTTTAAATTTGGTAAATAGAAAGTAATGAGATGACCCTTATCGCGAAAACAAGATTTTAGCTTATATTGTTACATGTCTGTTAAATATGAAGGTTGAACATGTCCCTCGATGTCCCTTGATGCGAAACATGATATGTGAACCTATTTGGCTTGAAATTCGCTAAAATGAAAGTATTGAAATGACTTTTGTCGCGAAAATGAAATGTTAGCCTATGTGGTTAGAAGTTTGATAAACAGTGAACTTGTCCCTCGATGTCCCTTGATGCGAAACATGATATGTGAACCTATTTGGTTTCATATTCGGAAAAATGAAAGTATTGGAATGACTTTGTCGCGAAAATGAGATTTTAGCCTATTTTAGCCTATATGGTTAGAAGTTTGATAAAGGTTGAACTTGTCCCTCGATCTCCCTTGATACGAAACATGATATGTGAACATATTTGGTTTTGTATTCGGCAAAATAAAATTATTTGAATGACCATTGTCCCAAAAATGAGATTTTAGCCTATATGGTTAAAAGTTTGATAAATATTAATGTTGAATTTGTCCCTCGATGTCCTTTATTGCGTAACATAATATTTGAACCAATTTCGTTTTAAATTTGGTAAATAGAAACTAATGAGATGACCCTTATCGCAAAAACGAGATTTTAGCTTATATTGTTACATGTTTGTTAAATATGAAGGTTGAACATGTCCCTCGATGTCCCTTGATGCGAAACATGATATGTGAACCTATTTGGTTTGAAATTCGGTTTAATGAAAGTATTGAAATGACCCTTGTCGCGAAAATGAAATGTTAGCCTATGTGGTTAGAAGTTTGATAAACAGTGAACTTGTCCCTCGATGTCCCTTGATGCGAAACATGATATGTGAACCTATTTGGTTTCATATTCGGAAAAATGAAAGTATTGGAATGACTTTGTCGCGAAAATGAGATTTTAGCCTATTTTAGCCTATATGGTTAGAAGTTTGATAAAGGTTGAACTTGTCCCTCGATCTCCCTTGATACGAAACATGATATGTGAACATATTTGGTTTTGTATTCGGCAAAATAAAATTATTTGAATGACCATTGTCCCAAAAATGAGATTTTAGCCTATATGGTTAAAAGTTTGATAAATATTAATATTGAATTTGTCCCTCGATGTCCTTTATTGCGTAACATAATATTTGAACCAATTTCGTTTTAAATTTGGTAAATAGAAACTAATGAGATGACCCTTATCGCAAAAACGAGATTTTAGCTTATATTGTTACATGTTTGTTAAATATGAAGGTTGAACATGTCCCTCGATGTCCCTTGATGCGAAACATGATATGTGAACCTATTTGGTTTGAAATTCGGTTTAATGAAAGTATTGAAATGACCCTTGTCGCGAAAATGAAATGTTAGCCTATGTGGTTAGAAGTTTGATAAACAGTGAACTTGTCCCTCGATGTCCCTTGATGCGAAACATGATATGTGAACCTATTTGGTTTCATATTCGGAAAAATGAAAGTATTGGAATGACTTTGTCGCGAAAATGAGATTTTAGCCTATTTTAGCCTATATGGTTAGAAGTTTGATAAAGGTTGAACTTGTCCCTCGATCTCCCTTGATACGAAACATGATATGTGAACATATTTGGTTTTGTATTCGGCAAAATAAAATTATTTGAATGACCATTGTCCCAAAAATGAGATTTTAGCCTATATGGTTAAAAGTTTGATAAATATTAATGTTGAATTTGTCCCTCGATGTTCTTTATTGCGTAACATAATATTTGAACCAATTTCATTTTAAATTTGGTAAATAGAAAGTAATGAGATGACCCTTATCGCGAAAACAAGATTTTAGCTTATATTGTTACATGTCTGTTAAATATGAAGGTTGAACATGTCCCTCGATGTCCCTTGATGCGAAACATGATATGTGAACCTATTTGGCTTGAAATTCGCTAAAATGAAAGTATTGAAATGACTTTTGTCGCGAAAATGAAATGTTAGCCTATGTGGTTAGAAGTTTGATAAACAGTGAACTTGTCCCTCGATGTCCCTTGATGCGAAACATGATATGTGAACCTATTTGGTTTCATATTCGGAAAAATGAAAGTATTGGAATGACTTTGTCGCGAAAATGAGATTTTAGCCTATTTTAGCCTATATGGTTAGAAGTTTGATAAAGGTTGAACTTGTCCCTCGATCTCCCTTGATACGAAACATGATATGTGAACATATTTGGTTTTGTATTCGGCAAAATAAAATTATTTGAATGACCATTGTCCCAAAAATGAGATTTTAGCCTATATGGTTAAAAGTTTGATAAATATTAATGTTGAATTTGTCCCTCGATGTCCTTTATTGCGTAACATAATATTTGAACCAATTTCGTTTTAAATTTGGTAAATAGAAACTAATGAGATGACCCTTATCGCAAAAACGAGATTTTAGCTTATATTGTTACATGTTTGTTAAATATGAAGGTTGAACATGTCCCTCGATGTCCCTTGATGCGAAACATGATATGTGAACCTATTTGGCTTGAAATTCGCTAAAATGAAAGTATTGAAATGACTTTTGTCGCGAAAATGAAATGTTAGCCTATGTGGTTAGAAGTTTGATAAACAGTGAACTTGTCCCTCGATGTCCCTTGATGCGAAACATGATATGTGAACCTATTTGGTTTCATATTTGGAAAAATGAAAGTATTGGAATGACTTTGTCGCGAAAATGAGATTTTAGCCTATTTTAGCCTATATGGTTAGAAGTTTGATAAAGGTTGAACTTGTCCCTCGATCTCCCTTGATACGAAACATGATATGTGAACATATTTGGTTTTGTATTCGGCAAAATAAAATTATTTGAATGACCATTGTCCCAAAAATGAGATTTTAGCCTATATGGTTAAAAGTTTGATAAATATTAATGTTGAATTTGTCCCTCGATGTCCTTTATTGCGTAACATAATATTTGAACCAATTTCGTTTTAAATTTGGTAAATAGAAACTAATGAGATGACCCTTATCGCAAAAACGAGATTTTAGCTTATATTGTTACATGTTTGTTAAATATGAAGGTTGAACATGTCCCTCGATGTCCCTTGATGCGAAACATGATATGTGAACCTATTTGGTTTGAAATTCGGTTTAATGAAAGTATTGAAATGACCCTTGTCGCGAAAATGAAATGTTAGCCTATGTGGTTAGAAGTTTGATAAACAGTGAACTTGTCCCTCGATGTCCCTTGATGCGAAACATGATATGTGAACCTATTTGGTTTCATATTCGGAAAAATGAAAGTATTGGAATGACTTTGTCGCGAAAATGAGATTTTAGCCTATTTTAGCCTATATGGTTAGAAGTTTGATAAAGGTTGAACTTGTCCCTCGATCTCCCTTGATACGAAACATGATATGTGAACATATTTGGTTTTGTATTCGGCAAAATAAAATTATTTGAATGACCATTGTCCCAAAAATGAGATTTTAGCCTATATGGTTAAAAGTTTGATAAATATTAATATTGAATTTGTCCCTCGATGTCCTTTATTGCGTAACATAATATTTGAACCAATTTCGTTTTAAATTTGGTAAATAGAAACTAATGAGATGACCCTTATCGCAAAAACGAGATTTTAGCTTATATTGTTACATGTTTGTTAAATATGAAGGTTGAACATGTCCCTCGATGTCCCTTGATGCGAAACATGATATGTGAACCTATTTGGTTTGAAATTCGGTTTAATGAAAGTATTGAAATGACCCTTGTCGCGAAAATGAAATGTTAGCCTATGTGGTTAGAAGTTTGATAAACAGTGAACTTGTCCCTCGATGTCCCTTGATGCGAAACATGATATGTGAACCTATTTGGTTTCATATTCGGAAAAATGAAAGTATTGGAATGACTTTGTCGCGAAAATGAGATTTTAGCCTATTTTAGCCTATATGGTTAGAAGTTTGATAAAGGTTGAACTTGTCCCTCGATCTCCCTTGATACGAAACATGATATGTGAACATATTTGGTTTTGTATTCGGCAAAATAAAATTATTTGAATGACCATTGTCCCAAAAATGAGATTTTAGCCTATATGGTTAAAAGTTTGATAAATATTAATGTTGAATTTGTCCCTCGATGTTCTTTATTGCGTAACATAATATTTGAACCAATTTCATTTTAAATTTGGTAAATAGAAAGTAATGAGATGACCCTTATCGCGAAAACAAGATTTTAGCTTATATTGTTACATGTCTGTTAAATATGAAGGTTGAACATGTCCCTCGATGTCCCTTGATGCGAAACATGATATGTGAACCTATTTGGCTTGAAATTCGCTAAAATGAAAGTATTGAAATGACTTTTGTCGCGAAAATGAAATGTTAGCCTATGTGGTTAGAAGTTTGATAAACAGTGAACTTGTCCCTCGATGTCCCTTGATGCGAAACATGATATGTGAACCTATTTGGTTTCATATTCGGAAAAATGAAAGTATTGGAATGACTTTGTCGCGAAAATGAGATTTTAGCCTATTTTAGCCTATATGGTTAGAAGTTTGATAAAGGTTGAACTTGTCCCTCGATCTCCCTTGATACGAAACATGATATGTGAACATATTTGGTTTTGTATTCGGCAAAATAAAATTATTTGAATGACCATTGTCCCAAAAATGAGATTTTAGCCTATATGGTTAAAAGTTTGATAAATATTAATGTTGAATTTGTCCCTCGATGTCCTTTATTGCGTAACATAATATTTGAACCAATTTCGTTTTAAATTTGGTAAATAGAAACTAATGAGATGACCCTTATCGCAAAAACGAGATTTTAGCTTATATTGTTACATGTTTGTTAAATATGAAGGTTGAACATGTCCCTCGATGTCCCTTGATGCGAAACATGATATGTGAACCTATTTAGGCTTGAAATTCGCTAAAATGAAAGTATTGAAATGACTTTTGTCGCGAAAATGAAATGTTAGCCTATGTGGTTAGAAGTTTGATAAACAGTGAACTTGTCCCTCGATGTCCCTTGATGCGAAACATGATATGTGAACCTATTTGGTTTCATATTTGGAAAAATGAAAGTATTGGAATGACTTTGTCGCGAAAATGAGATTTTAGCCTATTTTAGCCTATATGGTTAGAAGTTTGATAAAGGTTGAACTTGTCCCTCGATCTCCCTTGATACGAAACATGATATGTGAACATATTTGGTTTTGTATTCGGCAAAATAAAATTATTTGAATGACCATTGTCCCAAAAATGAGATTTTAGCCTATATGGTTAAAAGTTTGATAAATATTAATGTTGAATTTGTCCCTCGATGTCCTTTATTGCGTAACATAATATTTGAACTAATTTCGTTTTAAATTTGGTAAATAGAAACTAATGAGATGACCCTTATCGCAAAAACGAGATTTTAGCTTATATTGTTACATGTTTGTTAAATATGAAGGTTGAACATGTCCCTCGATGTCCCTTGATGCGAAACATGATATGTGAACCTATTTGGTTTGAAATTCGGTTTAATGAAAGTATTGAAATGACCCTTGTCGCGAAAATGAAATGTTAGCCTATGTGGTTAGAAGTTTGATAAACAGTGAACTTGTCCCTCGATGTCCCTTGATGCGAAACATGATATGTGAACCTATTTGGTTTCATATTCGGAAAAATGAAAGTATTGGAATGACTTTGTCGCGAAAATGAGATTTTAGCCTATTTTAGCCTATATGGTTAGAAGTTTGATAAAGGTTGAACTTGTCCCTCGATATCCCTTGATACGAAACATGATATGTGAACCTATTTGGTTTTGTATTCGGCAAAATGAAATTATTTGAATGACCATTGTCCCAAAAATGAGATTTTAGCCTATTTTAGCCTATATGGTTAGAAGTTTGATAAAGGTTGAACTTGTCCCTCGATATCCCTTGATACGAAACATGATATGTGAACCTATTTGGTTTTGTATTCGGCATAATGAAATTATTTGAATGACCATTGTCCCAAAAATGAGATTTTAGCCTATATGGTTAAAAGTTTGATAAATATTAATATTGAATTTGTCCCTCGATGTTCTTTATTGCGTAACATAATATTTGAACCAATTTCGTTTTAAATTTGGTAAATAGAAAGTAATGAGATGACCCTTATCGCGAAAACAAGATTTTAGATTATATTGTTACATGTCTGTTAAATATGAAGGTTGAACATGTCCCTCGATGTCCCTTGATGCGAAACATGATATGTGAACCTATTTGGCTTGAAATTCGCTAAAATGAAAGTATTGAAATGACTTTTGTCGCGAAAATGAAATGTTAGCCTATGTGGTTAGAAGTTTGATAAACAGTGAACTTGTCCCTCGAT
This sequence comes from Medicago sativa, assembly GCF_051527215.1. NCBI lineage: Eukaryota > Viridiplantae > Streptophyta > Magnoliopsida > Fabales > Fabaceae > Medicago > Medicago sativa. The sequence goes on along the minus strand of NC_140754.1, from coordinate 47,176,097 downwards.
GTCCCTTGATGCGAAACATGATATGTGAACCTATTTGGTTTCATATTCGGAAAAATGAAAGTATTGGAATGACTTTGTCGCGAAAATGAGATTTTAGCCTATTTTAGCCTATATGGTTAGAAGTTTGATAAAGGTTGAACTTGTCCCTCGATCTCCCTTGATACGAAACATGATATGTGAACATATTTGGTTTTGTATTCGGCAAAATGAAATTATTTGAATGACCATTGTCCCAAAAATGAGATTTTAGCCTATATGGTTAAAAGTTTGATAAATATTAATGTTGAATTTGTCCCTCGATGTCCTTTATTGCGTAACATAATATTTGAACCAATTTCGTTTTAAATTTGGTAAATTGAAACTAATGAGATGACCCTTATCGCAAAAACGAGATTTTAGCTTATATTGTTACATGTTTGTTAAATATGATGGTTGAACATGTCCCTCGATGTCCCTTGATGCGAAACATGATATGTGAACCTATTTGGTTTGAAATTCGGTTTAATGAAAGTATTGAAATGACCCTTGTCGCGAAAATGAAATGTTAGCCTATGTGGTTAGAAGTTTGATAAACAGTGAACTTGTCCCTCGATGTCCCTTGATGCGAAACATGATATGTGAACCTATTTGGTTTCATATTCGGAAAAATGAAAGTATTGGAATGACTTTGTCGCGAAAATGAGATTTTAGCCTATATGGTTAGAAGTTTGATAAAGGTTGAACTTGTCCCTCGATATCCCTTGATACGAAACATGATATGTGAACCTATTTGGTTTTGTATTCGGCAAAATGAAATTATTTGAATGACCATTGTCCCAAAAATGAGATTTTAGCCTATATGGTTAAAAGTTTGATAAATATTAATATTGAATTTGTCCCTCGATGTTCTTTATTGCGTAACATAATATTTGAACCAATTTCGTTTTAAATTTGGTAAATAGAAAGTAATGAGATGACCCTTATCGCGAAAACAAGATTTTAGCTTATATTGTTACATGTCTGTTAAATATGAAGGTTGAACATGTCCCTCGATGTCCCTTGATGCGAAACATGATATGTGAACCTATTTGGCTTGAAATTCGCTAAAATGAAAGTATTGAAATGACTTTTGTCGCGAAAATGAAATGTTAGCCTATGTGGTTAGAAGTTTGATAAACAGTGAACTTGTCCCTCGATGTCCCTTGATGCGAAACATGATATGTGAACCTATTTGGTTTCATATTCGGAAAAATGAAAGTATTGGAATGACTTTGTCGCGAAAATGAGATTTTAGCCTATTTTAGCCTATATGGTTAGGAGTTTGATAAAGGTTGAACTTGTCCCTCGATCTCCCTTGATACGAAACATGATATGTGAACATATTTGGTTTTGTATTCGGCAAAATGAAATTATTTGAATGACCATTGTCCCAAAAATGAGATTTTAGCCTATATGGTTAAAAGTTTGATAAATATTAATGTTGAATTTATCCCTCGATGTCCTTTATTGCGTAACATAATATTTGAACCAATTTCGTTTTAAATTTGGTAAATAGAAACTAATGAGATGACCCTTATCGCGAAAACGAGATTTTAGCTTATATTGTTACATGTCTGTTAAATATGAAGGTTGAACATGTCCCTCGATGTCCCTTGATGCGAAACATGATATGTGAACCTATTTGGCTTGAAATTCGCTAAAATGAAAGTATTGAAATGACTTTTGTCGCGAAAATGAAATGTTAGCCTATGTGGTTAGAAGTTTGATAAACAGTGAACTTGTCCCTCGATGTCCCTTGATGCGAAACATGATATGTGAACCTATTTGGTTTCATATTCGGAAAAATGAAAGTATTGGAATGACTTTGTCGCGAAAATGAGATTTTAGCCTATTTTAGCCTATATGGTTAGAAGTTTGATAAAGGTTGAACTTGTCCCTCGATATCCCTTGATACAAAACATGATATGTGAACCTATTTGGTTTTGTATTCGGCAAAATGAAATTATTTGAATGACCATTGTCCCAAAAATGAGATTTTAGCCTATATGGTTAAAAGTTTGATAAATATTAATATTGAATTTGTCCCTCGATGTTCTTTATTGCGTAACATAATATTTGAACCAATTTCGTTTTAAATTTGGTAAATAGAAAGTAATGAGATGACCCTTATCGCGAAAACAAGATTTTAGCTTATATTGTTACATGTCTGTTAAATATGAAGGTTGAACATGTCCCTCGATGTCCCTTGATGCGAAACATGATATGTGAACCTATTTGGCTTGAAATTCGCTAAAATGAAAGTATTGAAATGACTTTTGTCGCGAAAATGAAATGTTAGCCTATGTGGTTAGAAGTTTGATAAACAGTGAACTTGTCCCTCGATGTCCCTTGATGCGAAACATGATATGTGAACCTATTTGGTTTCATATTCGGAAAAATGAAAGTATTGGAATGACTTTGTCGCGAAAATGAGATTTTAGCCTATTTTAGCCTATATGGTTAGAAGTTTGATAAAGGTTGAACTTGTCCCTCGATCTCCCTTGATACGAAACATGATATGTGAACATATTTGGTTTTGTATTCGGCAAAATAAAATTATTTGAATGACCATTGTCCCAAAAATGAGATTTTAGCCTATATGGTTAAAAGTTTGATAAATATTAATGTTGAATTTGTCCCTCGATGTCCTTTATTGCGTAACATAATATTTGAACCAATTTCGTTTTAAATTTGGTAAATAGAAACTAATGAGATGACCCTTATCGCAAAAACGAGATTTTAGCTTATATTGTTACATGTTTGTTAAATATGAAGGTTGAACATGTCCCTCGATGTCCCTTGATGCGAAACATGATATGTGAACCTATTTGGTTTGAAATTCGGTTTAATGAAAGTATTGAAATGACCCTTGTCGCGAAAATGAAATGTTAGCCTATGTGGTTAGAAGTTTGATAAACAGTGAACTTGTCCCTCGATGTCCCTTGATGCGAAACATGATATGTGAACCTATTTGGTTTCATATTCGGAAAAATGAAAGTATTGGAATGACTTTGTCGCGAAAATGAGATTTTAGCCTATTTTACCCTATATGGTTAGAAGTTTGATAAAGGTTGAACTTGTCCCTCGATCTCCCTTGATACGAAACATGATATGTGAACATATTTGGTTTTGTATTCGGCAAAATAAAATTATTTGAATGACCATTGTCCCAAAAATGAGATTTTAGCCTATATGGTTAAAAGTTTGATAAATATTAATGTTGAATTTGTCCCTCGATGTTCTTTATTGCGTAACATAATATTTGAACCAATTTCGTTTTAAATTTGGTAAATAGAAAGTAATGAGATGACCCTTATCGCGAAAACAAGATTTTAGCTTATATTGTTACATGTCTGTTAAATATGAAGGTTGAACATGTCCCTCGATGTCCCTTGATGCGAAACATGATATGTGAACCTATTTGGCTTGAAATTCGCTAAAATGAAAGTATTGAAATGACTTTTGTCGCGAAAATGAAATGTTAGCCTATGTGGTTAGAAGTTTGATAAACAGTGAACTTGTCCCTCGATGTCCCTTGATGCGAAACATGATATGTGAACCTATTTGGTTTCATATTCGGAAAAATGAAAGTATTGGAATGACTTTGTCGCGAAAATGAGATTTTAGCCTATTTTAGCCTATATGGTTAGAAGTTTGATAAAGGTTGAACTTGTCCCTCGATCTCCCTTGATACGAAACATGATATGTGAACATATTTGGTTTTGTATTCGGCAAAATAAAATTATTTGAATGACCATTGTCCCAAAAATGAGATTTTAGCCTATATGGTTAAAAGTTTGATAAATATTAATGTTGAATTTGTCCCTCGATGTCCTTTATTGCGTAACATAATATTTGAACCAATTTCGTTTTAAATTTGGTAAATAGAAACTAATGAGATGACCCTTATCGCAAAAACGAGATTTTAGCTTATATTGTTACATGTTTGTTAAATATGAAGGTTGAACATGTCCCTCGATGTCCCTTGATGCGAAACATGATATGTGAACCTATTTGGCTTGAAATTCGCTAAAATGAAAGTATTGAAATGACTTTTGTCGCGAAAATGAAATGTTAGCCTATGTGGTTAGAAGTTTGATAAACAGTGAACTTGTCCCTCGATGTCCCTTGATGCGAAACATGATATGTGAACCTATTTGGTTTCATATTCGGAAAAATGAAAGTATTGGAATGACTTTGTCGCGAAAATGAGATTTTAGCCTATTTTAGCCTATATGGTTAGAAGTTTGATAAAGGTTGAACTTGTCCCTCGATCTCCCTTGATACGAAACATGATATGTGAACATATTTGGTTTTGTATTCGGCAAAATAAAATTATTTGAATGACCATTGTCCCAAAAATGAGATTTTAGCCTATATGGTTAAAAGTTTGATAAATATTGATGTTGAATTTGTCCCTCGATGTCCTTTATTGCGTAACATAATATTTGAACCAATTTCGTTTTAAATTTGGTAAATAGAAACTAATGAGATGACCCTTATCGCAAAAACGAGATTTTAGCTTATATTGTTACATGTTTGTTAAATATGAAGGTTGAACATGTCCCTCGATGTCCCTTGATGCGAAACATGATATGTGAACCTATTTGGTTTGAAATTCGGTTTAATGAAAGTATTGAAATGACCCTTGTCGCGAAAATGAAATGTTAGCCTATGTGGTTAGAAGTTTGATAAACAGTGAACTTGTCCCTCGATGTCCCTTGATGCGAAACATGATATGTGAACCTATTTGGTTTCATATTCGGAAAAATGAAAGTATTGGAATGACTTTGTCGCGAAAATGAGATTTTAGCCTATTTTAGCCTATATGGTTAGAAGTTTGATAAAGGTTGAACTTGTCCCTCGATATCCCTTGATACGAAACATGATATGTGAACCTATTTGGTTTTGTATTCGGCAAAATGAAATTATTTGAATGACCATTGTCCCAAAAATGAGATTTTAGCCTATTTTAGCCTATATGGTTAGAAGTTTGATAAAGGTTGAACTTGTCCCTCGATATCCCTTGATACGAAACATGATATGTGAACCTATTTGGTTTTGTATTCGGCAAAATGAAATTATTTGAATGACCATTGTCCCAAAAATGAGATTTTAGCCTATATGGTTAAAAGTTTGATAAATATTAATATTGAATTTGTCCCTCGATGTTCTTTATTGCGTAACATAATATTTGAACCAATTTCGTTTTAAATTTGGTAAATAGAAAGTAATGAGATGACCCTTATCGCGAAAACAAGATTTTAGATTATATTGTTACATGTCTGTTAAATATGAAGGTTGAACATGTCCCTCGATGTCCCTTGATGCGAAACATGATATGTGAACCTATTTGGCTTGAAATTCGCTAAAATGAAAGTATTGAAATGACTTTTGTCGCGAAAATGAAATGTTAGCCTATGTGGTTAGAAGTTTGATAAACAGTGAACTTGTCCCTCGATGTCCCTTGATACGAAACATGATATGTGAACCTATTTGGTTTCATATTCGGAAAAATGAAAGTATTGGAATGACTTTGTCGCGAAAATGAGATTTTAGCCTATTTTAGCCTATATGGTTAGAAGTTTGATAAAGGTTGAACTTGTCCCTCGATCTCCCTTGATACGAAACATGATATGTGAACATATTTGGTTTTGTATTCGGCAAAATAAAATTATTTGAATGACCATTGTCCCAAAAATGAGATTTTAGCCTATATGGTTAAAAGTTTGATAAATATTAATGTTGAATTTGTCCCTCGATGTCCTTTATTGCGTAACATAATATTTGAACCAATTTCGTTTTAAATTTGGTAAATAGAAACTAATGAGATGACCCTTATCGCAAAAACGAGATTTTAGCTTATATTGTTACATGTTTGTTAAATATGAAGGTTGAACATGTCCCTCGATGTCCCTTGATGCGAAACATGATATGTGAACCTATTTGGCTTGAAATTCGCTAAAATGAAAGTATTGAAATGACTTTTGTCGCGAAAATGAAATGTTAGCCTATGTGGTTAGAAGTTTGATAAACAGTGAACTTGTCCCTCGATGTCCCTTGATGCGAAACATGATATGTGAACCTATTTGGTTTCATATTCGGAAAAAAGAAAGTATTGGAATGACTTTGTCGCGAAAATGAGATTTTAGCCTATTTTAGCCTATATGGTTAGAAGTTTGATAAAGGTTGAACTTGTCCCTCGATCTCCCTTGATACGAAACATGATATGTGAACATATTTGGTTTTGTATTCGGCAAAATAAAATTATTTGAATGACCATTGTCCCAAAAATGAGATTTTAGCCTATATGGTTAAAAGTTTGATAAATATTGATGTTGAATTTGTCCCTCGATGTCCTTTATTGCGTAACATAATATTTGAACCAATTTCGTTTTAAATTTGGTAAATAGAAACTAATGAGATGACCCTTATCGCAAAAACGAGATTTTAGCTTATATTGTTACATGTTTGTTAAATATGAAGGTTGAACATGTCCCTCGATGTCCCTTGATGCGAAACATGATATGTGAACCTATTTGGTTTGAAATTCGGTTTAATGAAAGTATTGAAATGACCCTTGTCGCGAAAATGAAATGTTAGCCTATGTGGTTAGAAGTTTGATAAACAGTGAACTTGTCCCTCGATGTCCCTTGATGCGAAACATGATATGTGAACCTATTTGGTTTCATATTCGGAAAAATGAAAGTATTGGAATGACTTTGTCGCGAAAATGAGATTTTAGCCTATTTTAGCCTATATGGTTAGAAGTTTGATAAAGGTTGAACTTGTCCCTCGATATCCCTTGATACGAAACATGATATGTGAACCTATTTGGTTTTGTATTCGGCAAAATGAAATTATTTGAATGACCATTGTCCCAAAAATGAGATTTTAGCCTATTTTAGCCTATATGGTTAGAAGTTTGATAAAGGTTGAACTTGTCCCTCGATATCCCTTGATACGAAACATGATATGTGAACCTATTTGGTTTTGTATTCGGCAAAATGAAATTATTTGAATGACCATTGTCCCAAAAATGAGATTTTAGCCTATATGGTTAAAAGTTTGATAAATATTAATATTGAATTTGTCCCTCGATGTTCTTTATTGCGTAACATAATATTTGAACCAATTTCGTTTTAAATTTGGTAAATAGAAAGTAATGAGATGACCCTTATCGCGAAAACAAGATTTTAGATTATATTGTTACATGTCTGTTAAATATGAAGGTTGAACATGTCCCTCGATGTCCCTTGATGCGAAACATGATATGTGAACCTATTTGGCTTGAAATTCGCTAAAATGAAAGTATTGAAATGACTTTTGTCGCGAAAATGAAATGTTAGCCTATGTGGTTAGAAGTTTGATAAACAGTGAACTTGTCCCTCGATGTCCCTTGATACGAAACATGATATGTGAACCTATTTGGTTTCATATTCGGAAAAATGAAAGTATTGGAATGACTTTGTCGCGAAAATGAGATTTTAGCCTATTTTAGCCTATATGGTTAGAAGTTTGATAAAGGTTGAACTTGTCCCTCGATCTCCCTTGATACGAAACATGATATGTGAACATATTTGGTTTTGTATTCGGCAAAATGAAATTATTTGAATGACCATTGTCCCAAAAATGAGATTTTAGCCTATATGGTTAAAAGTTTGATAAATATTAATGTTGAATTTGTCCCTCGATGTCCTTTATTGCGTAACATAATATTTGAACCAATTTCGTTTTAAATTTGGTAAATTGAAACTAATGAGATGACCCTTATCGCAAAAACGAGATTTTAGCTTATATTGTTACATGTTTGTTAAATATGAAGGTTGAACATGTCCCTCGATGTCCCTTGATGCGAAACATGATATGTGAACCTATTTGGCTTGAAATTCGCTAAAATGAAAGTATTGAAATGACTTTTGTCGCGAAAATGAAATGTTAGCCTATGTGGTTAGAAGTTTGATAAACAGTGAACTTGTCCCTCGATGTCCCTTGATGCGAAACATGATATGTGAACCTATTTGGTTTCATATTCGGAAAAATGAAAGTATTGGAATGACTTTGTCGCGAAAATGAGATTTTAGCCTATTTGAGCCTATATGGTTAGAAGTTTGATAAAGGTTGAACTTGTCCCTCGATCTCCCTTGATACGAAACATGATATGTGAACATATTTGGTTTTGTATTCGGCAAAATAAAATTATTTGAATGACCATTGTCCCAAAAATGAGATTTTAGCCTATATGGTTAAAAGTTTGATAAATATTGATGTTGAATTTGTCCCTCGATGTCCTTTATTGCGTAACATAATATTTGAACCAATTTCGTTTTAAATTTGGTAAATAGAAACTAATGAGATGACCCTTATCGCAAAAACGAGATTTTAGCTTATATTGTTACATGTTTGTTAAATATGAAGGTTGAACATGTCCCTCGATGTCCCTTGATGCGAAACATGATATGTGAACCTATTTGGTTTGAAATTCGGTTTAATGAAAGTATTGAAATGACCCTTGTCGCGAAAATGAAATGTTAGCCTATGTGGTTAGAAGTTTGATAAACAGTGAACTTGTCCCTCGATGTCCCTTGATGCGAAACATGATATGTGAACCTATTTGGTTTCATATTCGGAAAAATGAAAGTATTGGAATGACTTTGTCGCGAAAATGAGATTTTAGCCTATTTTAGCCTATATGGTTAGAAGTTTGATAAAGGTTGAACTTGTCCCTCGATATCCCTTGATACGAAACATGATATGTGAACCTATTTGGTTTTGTATTCGGCAAAATGAAATTATTTGAATGACCATTGTCCCAAAAATGAGATTTTAGCCTATTTTAGCCTATATGGTTAGAAGTTTGATAAAGGTTGAACTTGTCCCTCGATATCCCTTGATACGAAACATGATATGTGAACCTATTTGGTTTTGTATTCGGCAAAATGAAATTATTTGAATGACCATTGTCCCAAAAATGAGATTTTAGCCTATATGGTTAAAAGTTTGATAAATATTAATATTGAATTTGTCCCTCGATGTTCTTTATTGCGTAACATAATATTTGAACCAATTTCGTTTTAAATTTGGTAAATAGAAAGTAATGAGATGACCCTTATCGCGAAAACAAGATTTTAGATTATATTGTTACATGTCTGTTAAATATGAAGGTTGAACATGTCCCTCGATGTCCCTTGATGCGAAACATGATATGTGAACCTATTTGGCTTGAAATTCGCTAAAATGAAAGTATTGAAATGACTTTTGTCGCGAAAATGAAATGTTAGCCTATGTGGTTAGAAGTTTGATAAACAGTGAACTTGTCCCTCGATGTCCCTTGATACGAAACATGATATGTGAACCTATTTGGTTTCATATTCGGAAAAATGAAAGTATTGGAATGACTTTGTCGCGAAAATGAGATTTTAGCCTATTTTAGCCTATATGGTTAGAAGTTTGATAAAGGTTGAACTTGTCCCTCGATCTCCCTTGATACGAAACATGATATGTGAACATATTTGGTTTTGTATTCGGCAAAATGAAATTATTTGAATGACCATTGTCCCAAAAATGAGATTTTAGCCTATATGGTTAAAAGTTTGATAAATATTAATGTTGAATTTGTCCCTCGATGTCCTTTATTGCGTAACATAATATTTGAACCAATTTCGTTTTAAATTTGGTAAATTGAAACTAATGAGATGACCCTTATCGCAAAAACGAGATTTTAGCTTATATTGTTACATGTTTGTTAAATATGAAGGTTGAACATGTCCCTCGATGTCCCTTGATGCGAAACATGATATGTGAACCTATTTGGCTTGAAATTCGCTAAAATGAAAGTATTGAAATGACTTTTGTCGCGAAAATGAAATGTTAGCCTATGTGGTTAGAAGTTTGATAAACAGTGAACTTGTCCCTCGATGTCCCTTGATGCGAAACATGATATGTGAACCTATTTGGTTTCATATTCGGAAAAATGAAAGTATTGGAATGACTTTGTCGCGAAAATGAGATTTTAGCCTATTTGAGCCTATATGGTTAGAAGTTTGATAAAGGTTGAACTTGTCCCTCGATCTCCCTTGATACGAAACATGATATGTGAACATATTTGGTTTTGTATTCGGCAAAATAAAATTATTTGAATGACCATTGTCCCAAAAATGAGATTTTAGCCTATATGGTTAAAAGTTTGATAAATATTGATGTTGAATTTGTCCCTCGATGTCCTTTATTGCGTAACATAATATTTGAACCAATTTCGTTTTAAATTTGGTAAATAGAAACTAATGAGATGACCCTTATCGCAAAAACGAGATTTTAGCTTATATTGTTACATGTTTGTTAAATATGAAGGTTGAACATGTCCCTCGATGTCCCTTGATGCGAAACATGATATGTGAACCTATTTGGTTTGAAATTCGGTTTAATGAAAGTATTGAAATGACCCTTGTCGCGAAAATGAAATGTTAGCCTATGTGGTTAGAAGTTTGATAAACAGTGAACTTGTCCCTCGATGTCCCTTGATGCGAAACATGATATGTGAACCTATTTGGTTTCATATTCGGAAAAATGAAAGTATTGGAATGACTTTGTCGCGAAAATGAGATTTTAGCCTATTTTAGCCTATATGGTTAGAAGTTTGATAAAGGTTGAACTTGTCCCTCGATATCCCTTGATACGAAACATGATATGTGAACCTATTTGGTTTTGTATTCGGCAAAATGAAATTATTTGAATGACCATTGTCCCAAAAATGAGATTTTAGCCTATTTTAGCCTATATGGTTAGAAGTTTGATAAAGGTTGAACTTGTCCCTCGATATCCCTTGATACGAAACATGATATGTGAACCTATTTGGTTTTGTATTCGGCAAAATGAATTTATTTGAATGACCATTGTCCCAAAAATGAGATTTTAGCCTATATGGTTAAAAGTTTGATAAATATTAATATTGAATTTGTCCCTCGATGTTCTTTGTAACAGCCCCATTTTCGTCAGATTTATTTTATTTGTTTTTATGTGTGTTTGTGTGTGATTACTCGTATTTGTGTGTATTTTATTCGGGATTATTGGATTCTAGCTTAAGAAGGGTATTTTAGTCATTTTAGACTTAGGGGTATTTTGGTCATTTGGTGAGCGAGGGTAAATTAGTTTTTTTTTAAGAAGGTTATTTTTTTTTTTGTGAGAATAGTTATTTTTACTAAGATAGAAATAACTAGTTGTAATAATTTAGGGATATTAATTATCCGGTGTTTTAACGGCTTAAGTAAATGTGGTGACTTTTTGAGAATTTAGTGACATGAGTTTTAGAGGCCCATTAATCTCTAACCTAATTTAGCCCAACATGTGGTGTATATAAGGATATCCCTTAAGAGAAAAATTAGGTCATTTCTCATTATTCCAAATTGTCACAAACATAGAGAGAGGTAGAGAGAGAAAGTGGGAGCAAGAGAAGAGCTTAGAGGAAAGAAGACCAAGAGCTTAGGAGAGGTGAAATTCAAGAGCTAAGGGGAGAGTGAAGCCATAGCTAGTGTTGGTAAAGCTTTGAGGTAAGGGGGTTAGATACTTATCCTCATAATCACTTTTCTTAGCTTATGATTAATTGTTGAATTGATGAATTGATGATTTTGTTTTGTGAAATTCGTACTCCTAATTAGTGGGTAATTATGTGTATACTAATTTTTGTTGAATTGGTGAATTAACATGTTCATATTCATGCTTTTGATTCATAATAAGTGGTTTTTGGGATTTTTGCTTAAAGTGATGAAAAATCATGATTGTGGTTGTTGAATGATGATGAATTCATAATTTGTGTTCTTGCTATGTTAATGGGTGTATATGAAAGTGAAGAAACTAAGTTGTTATTAGTGTTTTTGTGATTAGAGACATCCAATAAAAACCCATCCCAGTTTATTTAACATTAGTGTTCCCTGTTGCTACCTCTCTGTTTCGATTTTCACTAAGGAATTGTTTGATGCTTCTGCCAGCCGTGACCCATATTTGCTACCTGATTTTATTTGAAGGATTAACTAGTATGATTCCATTGTGTATTAGTGTTCGGTTATACAAAATTGAGGCTGAAAATCTTAGTTAACTCATTATGACCATATGATGCAATTTTTTTTTTTTTTCTTTACGTGAATGCATGATATGATATAGAAATTGTCCCTATAGATGAGTACACCTTCTAGTTTGATTTGTTTGCAATAATTAAGAGAGAATATGTGGTTTTCAACTAGTTATCCTACTTGGGTTAGATTACAAAGGTAGTAATGCATCTAGTCTAGATAATGTTCATGTAGGCACTAATTCACTTGGCAATGCGCATTATTCCTCCTCTGTTGCCAAGTCTGCCGCAATTGCTTGAATTTTAATTGGTTTTCCTTAAAATATAGAAACTATCATTACATGCTTTTTGCTGTGTGAGTGAACTTTTGGTTCTTTAAGAATGGGAAATTAGTTTCAATTCAAATCATTATATATCCATAATCTTTGGAAAACATGATGCAATTTTGGAGGAAATAATTATATATCTTCTTAATAGTAGTTATGAGCTGTGTTATTGCTCACTGTTATATAAGGACTTCTTTCCACTAGTTATTTTTTTTTGACAATTACATGTATATAAATTGAGTTCACCAGATATAGGAACCCATTGGTGCATGTATACGGTGCTTAGTTCTAGAGTATTTGGAATTGTTTTTTTTCTTGTCTCACCTTAGCACTGATATGCCATGCCTACTTTGAATTATAATATTCTTATATTTGGCTTGTTGATCTTGTAAAAGTATATTATAATTTTCATAGTGATTTAAATTAATTGTGTTCATAATGATATGATAGAATAAGAACGAATCAATGAAGTTTGGGTGTTTAATGTGATGAATATCATGATGTTGTTAGATGTCCGTTATACGTGAAATGTGAATTTGGAACCTTGTTGCTTCTTTGAGATGAAGCTTATTGATGATGATTTTGGTGTTGGTGATTTGTAATAAAAGGTGAATTCTTACATGCAATTTGGTGATGATACTGATGGTGGTTGCATGTATGAAAGATGTCGGTGTTCATGTTGGTGAATTATTGTATGATCGTATGCATTGTGGTGTCATATATTCATGCATTCATAAGTGTCCAGAGGCGATGTTTAGAGGCGATGTTTATGATACAATTTTGTATCAAGAGGCGATGTTTTGAGGTGACGACCTTGACGATGATTCGGTACCACATGCATATAAAGTCGTGTCTAGGCGCATTACATACATTCATTAAGGTTTAAATGTGCTATGTTTGATATGTGCTTGGTGAACCTTGGTGAAATATGTACATTGATGAAATTTTGGTGATTGCATACTTAGTGAAATTTGGTGATATATGAAGGTGTGAAAGTACACTTGTTATGATATAGCACATTTGTATGATTAATGTTGAATAAATGACGATGAATCCTTGTGAATAATATGATTAGATTTCATTGATCATCTGAAATTAGTTATGTTGTTTATTTTCATTTAATTGTGCTTAATTTGATTTGAATGATGTCTAACCCCCAGTGGTCGTTTGGTTGACCGCCTGCCTTATTCTTATGAATGGGTAGACGGTGTGCAGGATTAGTTGCTTAGCTGGCTTGGTGAGTTGCTTGAGGATAGCGGAAGCTTCCTCCTTTATCTGCTTTGGAGTTTAGTAGTGTCGGGCTCTGATTAGGATATCGAGTCTTACTTTTATTGTTGGTTTATGTTGAGATTTTTTTATATGACTGTTGAGATATTTCTTATGTGTTGAGCCTTGTTATGGCCTTTGAGGTGGTTACTAGATGTACCTGAGGATGACTGTATGTCTCTGAGATTTTTATGTTGATTGTTGAAATTTTCCGCTGCGTAGTTTTTTTGAAATTGAATATTTGTATGTCTTGAAACAAATGACGACGTGACGTCTAAACCTTTTTGGATATATATTATTTAAAATTGCATGATTATTGCTTCCGGGTTTAGGGCGTTACAAGTTGGTATCAGAGCCATGTCGGTCTTGTCCGGACCAGAATTGGGTGATTATTTCTGTTTGTATGTGAATGGTATAGGAATATCTTCGATAATTGTTCTGTTGTTCTTATATGTTGGTTGTGGTTTGTGTGTAGTGAGAGATGGCTGGTGGTAGAGATGATGCGGCTATTGCAGCGGCCTTGGCTGCATTAGCGCAGGTGTTGGCTCAAACCAACCAGCAGGTTGCGAATGGTCATCAGGATCATGGAGAAGCGGAGGAGCGGAGGCTCGATCGTTTCTTGCGAAACAAGCCGCCAACGTTCAAGGGAAGGTTTGACCCAGAGGGAGCTCAGACATGGGTGCAAGGCATGGAGAGGATCTTTCGTGCTATGGTGACCAGTGAAGACCAGAAGGTCAGGTTGGCTACACACATGCTTGCTGAGGAGGCTGAGTACTGGTGGACGAATGCTAAAGGGAGACTTGAGGCTAGTGGAGAGGCAGTGACTTGGGCTAGGTTCAAGACTGAGTTTTTGAGGAAGTACTTTCCTGAGGATTTGAGGACCAGGAAGGAAGTGGAATTCTTGAACTTGAAGCAGGAGAATCGGTCAGTGGCAGAGTATGCTGCAAAGTTTGAAGAGCTTTCGAGGTTTTGCCCGTATATCAATGCCGAGGATGCGATGGTTTCTAAGTGTGTGAAGTTTGAAAGTGGACTTAGGCCGGATATCTATCAGTACATGTGTATTCAGGAGATTAGAGATTTCGATACTTTGGTGCACAAGTGTCGTATGTTTGATGATGCCGGAAAGGTCAAGGTGAACCATTACAAAGCATTGCATGATAAGAAAGGAAAGGGTCATGGATTTGGGAAGCCATACAACAAAGATAAGGGGAAGAAGAAAGAGGTGGGTGGAGGCTCTAAGCCGAATGTTGCTGAGGTGAGGTGCTACAAGTGTGGAACTTTGGGTCATTTTGCTAATGATTGTAGGAGGGGTGATAGTTGCTTCAAGTGTGGGAAAGCTGGTCATAAGTCGTTTGAGTGCAGGCAGGATATTACTTGTTACAACTGTGGAGATGCAGGTCATATCAGTACTAAGTGTACCAAGCCGAAGAAGGCGGCGGGTAAGGTGTTTGCTTTGAACGCGGAGGAAGTGGAGCAGCCGGATAATCTAATCCGAGGTATGTGTTTTATCAATAGTACTCCTTTGATTGCAATTATTGATACTGGTGCTACTCATTCTTTTATCGCGGTTAGTTGTGTTGAACGTTTGAATCTGGTTGTAACTCCGTTGTTGCGAGGGATGGTCATCGACACCCCGGCCAGTGGCTCGGTGACTACTTCCTTGGTGTGTGCTAAATGTCCTGTTAATTTTGGTAATGTTGATTTTGAGTTGGATCTTGTGTGCCTTCCGTTGAAGCACATGGATGTAATTTTCGGTATGGACTGGATGTTGTCTTTTGGTGTGAACATCAACTGTTTAACCAAGAGTATAACATTCTCTAAGCCAGTAGCTGAGGTAGGTGGGAAGTTCTTAACCGCGGAGCAAGTGAAGAAATCTTTGGACGATGAAGCTAGTGTGTTCATGATATTTGCTTCATTGAAGGAAAGTAGTGAGAAAGGAGTTTGTGATTTGCCGGTAGTGCAAGAGTTTCCAGAAGTTTTTCCGGACGACATTACCGAATTGCCGCCGGAGAGGGAAGTGGAGTTTGCAATTGATTTGGTACCAGGAACGAGTCCTATTTCGATTGCGCCGTATCGGATGTCTGCATCAGAGTTGGGTGAATTGAAGAAGCAGTTGGAAGAGTTGCTCGAGAAGCAGTTTATCAGGCCGAGTGTCTCTCCGTGGGGTGCTCCAGTGTTATTGGTTAAGAAGAAGGATGGGAGCATGAGGTTGTGTGTGGATTATCGGCAGTTGAACAAAGTAACAATCAAGAATCGGTATCCGCTTCCGAGGATTGATGATTTGATGGATCAGCTGGTTGGTGCGGAAGTGTTTAGCAAGATTGATTTGAGGTCTGGATATCATCAGATTAGAGTGAAGGCAGAAGATATATCCAAAACTGCGTTCCGAACAAGGTATGGACACTATGAGTATTCTGTGATGCCATTTGGTGTGAGTAATGCGCCGGGTGTCTTTATGGAATATATGAATAGGATCTTCCATCCATATTTGGACAAATTTGTGGTGGTGTTTATAGACGATATTTTGGTGTATTCGAAGTCAGAAGAAGAACATGCTGAGCATCTAAGGATCGTGTTGAGTGTCTTGAAGGAGAATAAGTTGTTTGCTAAGTTGTCAAAGTGTGAGTTTTGGCTGCGGGAAGTGAGTTTTCTTGGTCATGTGATTTCGAAGGGTGGTATAGCGGTGGATCCATCAAAGGTTGATGCAGTATTGAAGTGGGAAACTCCAAAGTCAGTTTTTGAGATTAGAAGCTTTCTTGGATTGGCAGGTTACTATCGGAGGTTTATTGAAGGATTCTCTAAGTTGGCGTTGCCATTGACACAGTTGACTCGGAAGGGGCAAGCATATGTTTGGGATGCTAAGTGTGAGAAGAGTTTCCAAGAGTTGAAGAAGAGGTTGACTTCAGCGCCAGTGCTGATTTTGCCAAATCCAAAGGAATCGTTTGTTGTGTATTGTGATGCTTCTAAGATGGGTCTTGGTGGTGTGTTAATGCAGAATCGTCAGGTTGTGGCTTATGCATCAAGGCAGTTGAAAGTGCATGAGAAGAATTATCCGACTCATGATTTGGAATTGGCGGCAGTTGTGTTTGTGTTGAAGATTTGGAGGCACTATTTGTATGGTTCTAAGTTTGAAGTGTTCAGTGACCACAAGAGTTTGAAATACTTGTTTGATCAGAAAGAGTTGAATATGAGGCAGAGAAGATGGTTGGAATATCTTAAGGATTTTGATTTTCAGTTGAGTTATCATCCCGGGAAGGCGAATGTTGTGGCAGATGCCTTGAGTAGGAAGTCTTTACATATGTCTTCTTTGATGGTTAAAGAGTTGGAGTTGATTGAACAGTTTCAAGATTTGAGTTTGGTTAGTGAGTTGACGCCGAATGGTGTGAGATTGGGAATGTTGAAGCTGACGAGTAATATTTTGGAAGAGATCAAGAATGGTCAGAAGGAAGATTTGGAACTTGTGGATCGAGTGGTGTTTATTAATCAAGGTAAAGGTGGGGACTTCAGATTGAATGAGAACGGTGTTTTGATGTTTCGTGACCGAGTTTGTGTGCCAGATATACTTGAGCTTAAGAAACGGATTTTGGAAGAAGGTCACAGGAGTAGTCTGAGTATTCATCCAGGAGCGACGAAGATGTATCAGGATTTGAAGAAGTTGTTTTGGTGGCCTGGAATGAAAAAGGAAATTGCAAAGTTTGTTTATGCTTGTTTGATTTGTCAGAAGTCAAAGATTGAACATCGGAAGCCGTCGGGTTTGATGCAACCGTTGTTTGTGCCAGAATGGAAATGGGATAGTATCTCTATGGACTTTGTCGGAGCGTTGCCGAAGACTGTGAAGGGTTTTGATTCAATTTGGGTGATTGTTGATCGTTTGACGAAGTCGGCACATTTCGTTCCTATCAAGACTGGTATGTCCGTGGCGAAGTTGGCTGAGATCTACATTGAGCAGATTGTCAGGTTGCATGGTATTCCTTCTAGCATCGTGTCAGATAGAGATCCAAGGTTTACTTCTAAGTTTTGGGAGAGTCTGCAAGCAGCTTTGGGAACCAAGTTGAGGTTGAGTTCTGCTTATCATCCCCAGACTGATGGGCAGACGGAGAGGACGATTCAGAGTTTAGAGGATTTGTTGAGAGCTTGTGTTTTGGAGCAAGGTGTCAGTTGGGTTGAATGTTTACCGTTGATTGAGTTTACTTACAACAACAGTTTTCACTCTAGTATCGGGATGGCACCGTTTGAGGCTTTGTATGGACGGAGGTGTAGGACGCCGTTGTGTTGGTATGAGTCAGGAGAAAGTGTTTTGTTAGGACCGGAAGTGGTGCAAGAGACTACGGAGAAGGTGAAGATGATCCAAGAGAAGATGAAAGCGTCTCAGAGTAGGCAGAAGAGCTATCATGACAAGAGGAGAAAGGATATTGAGTTTCAGGTTGGTGATCATGTGTTTCTAAGGGTGAATCCTGTAACCGGTGTTGGACGTGCTTTGAAGTGTCGGAAGTTGACACCTCGTTTTGTTGGACCGTTTGAGATTATAGAGAAGATTGGAGTTGTAGCGTATCGGATTGCGTTACCGCCGTCGTTGTCGAATCTTCATGATGTGTTTCATGTGTCTCAGTTGAGGAAGTACGTGTACGATGCGTCACATGTGATTCAAGTGGATGATTTGGAAGTAAAAGAGAATTTGACTGTTGAGACTTGGCCAGTTAGAATTGAAGATCGGGAAGTGAAGCGCTTAAGAGGAAAAGAGATTATTTTGGTGAAGGTGATTTGGGTTGGACCAACTGGTGAGAGTGCTACCTGGGAATCGGAGAGTATGATGAAGGTTTCGTATCCGGAGTTGTTTCCTTCAGGTAATTTTCGAGGGCGAAAATTCTTTTTAGAGGGGGAGAGTTGTAACAGCCCCATTTTCGTCAGATTTATTTTATTTGTTTTTATGTGTGTTTGTGTGTGATTACTCGTATTTGTGTGTATTTTATTCGGGATTATTGGATTCTAGCTTAAGAAGGGTATTTTAGTCATTTTAGACTTAGGGGTATTTTGGTCATTTGGTGAGCGAGGGTAAATTAGTTTTTTTTTAAGAAGGTTATTTTTTTTTTTTTTGTGAGAATAGTTATTTTTACTAAGATAGAAATAACTAGTTGTAATAATTTAGGGATATTAATTATCCGGTGTTTTAACGGCTTAAGTAAATGTGGTGACTTTTTGAGAATTTAGTGACATGAGTTTTAGAGGCCCATTAATCTCTAACCTAATTTAGCCCAACATGTGGTGTATATAAGGATATCCCTTAAGAGAAAAATTAGGTCATTTCTCATTATTCCAAATTGTCACAAACATAGAGAGAGGTAGAGAGAGAAAGTGGGAGCAAGAGAAGAGCTTAGAGGAAAGAAGACCAAG
Organism: Medicago sativa; assembly: GCF_051527215.1. NCBI lineage: Eukaryota > Viridiplantae > Streptophyta > Magnoliopsida > Fabales > Fabaceae > Medicago > Medicago sativa. Next base: position 47,157,032 of record NC_140754.1, on the reverse strand, counting down.
AGCTTAGGAGAGGTGAAATTCAAGAGCTAAGGGGAGAGTGAAGCCATAGCTAGTGTTGGTAAAGCTTTGAGGTAAGGGGGTTAGATACTTATCCTCATAATCACTTTTCTTAGCTTATGATTAATTGTTGAATTGATGAATTGATGATTTTGTTTTGTGAAATTCGTACTCCTAATTAGTGGGTAATTATGTGTATACTAATTTTTGTTGAATTGGTGAATTAACATGTTCATATTCATGCTTTTGATTCATAATAAGTGGTTTTTGGGATTTTTGCTTAAAGTGATGAAAAATCATGATTGTGGTTGTTGAATGATGATGAATTCATAATTTGTGTTCTTGCTATGTTAATGGGTGTATATGAAAGTGAAGAAACTAAGTTGTTATTAGTGTTTTTGTGATTAGAGACATCCAATAAAAACCCATCCCAGTTTATTTAACATTAGTGTTCCCTGTTGCTACCTCTCTGTTTCGATTTTCACTAAGGAATTGTTTGATGCTTCTGCCAGCCGTGACCCATATTTGCTACCTGATTTTATTTGAAGGATTAACTAGTATGATTCCATTGTGTATTAGTGTTCGGTTATACAAAATTGAGGCTGAAAATCTTAGTTAACTCATTATGACCATATGATGCAATTTTTTTTTTTTTTTCTTTACGTGAATGCATGATATGATATAGAAATTGTCCCTATAGATGAGTACACCTTCTAGTTTGATTTGTTTGCAATAATTAAGAGAGAATATGTGGTTTTCAACTAGTTATCCTACTTGGGTTAGATTACAAAGGTAGTAATGCATCTAGTCTAGATAATGTTCATGTAGGCACTAATTCACTTGGCAATGCGCATTATTCCTCCTCTGTTGCCAAGTCTGCCGCAATTGCTTGAATTTTAATTGGTTTTCCTTAAAATATAGAAACTATCATTACATGCTTTTTGCTGTGTGAGTGAACTTTTGGTTCTTTAAGAATGGGAAATTAGTTTCAATTCAAATCATTATATATCCATAATCTTTGGAAAACATGATGCAATTTTGGAGGAAATAATTATATATCTTCTTAATAGTAGTTATGAGCTGTGTTATTGCTCACTGTTATATAAGGACTTCTTTCCACTAGTTATTTTTTTTTGACAATTACATGTATATAAATTGAGTTCACCAGATATAGGAACCCATTGGTGCATGTATACGGTGCTTAGTTCTAGAGTATTTGGAATTGTTTTTTTTCTTGTCTCACCTTAGCACTGATATGCCATGCCTACTTTGAATTATAATATTCTTATATTTGGCTTGTTGATCTTGTAAAAGTATATTATAATTTTCATAGTGATTTAAATTAATTGTGTTCATAATGATATGATAGAATAAGAACGAATCAATGAAGTTTGGGTGTTTAATGTGATGAATATCATGATGTTGTTAGATGTCCGTTATACGTGAAATGTGAATTTGGAACCTTGTTGCTTCTTTGAGATGAAGCTTATTGATGATGATTTTGGTGTTGGTGATTTGTAATAAAAGGTGAATTCTTACATGCAATTTGGTGATGATACTGATGGTGGTTGCATGTATGAAAGATGTCGGTGTTCATGTTGGTGAATTATTGTATGATCGTATGCATTGTGGTGTCATATATTCATGCATTCATAAGTGTCCAGAGGCGATGTTTAGAGGCGATGTTTATGATACAATTTTGTATCAAGAGGCGATGTTTTGAGGTGACGACCTTGACGATGATTCGGTACCACATGCATATAAAGTCGTGTCTAGGCGCATTACATACATTCATTAAGGTTTAAATGTGCTATGTTTGATATGTGCTTGGTGAACCTTGGTGAAATATGTACATTGATGAAATTTTGGTGATTGCATACTTAGTGAAATTTGGTGATATATGAAGGTGTGAAAGTACACTTGTTATGATATAGCACATTTGTATGATTAATGTTGAATAAATGACGATGAATCCTTGTGAATAATATGATTAGATTTCATTGATCATCTGAAATTAGTTATGTTGTTTATTTTCATTTAATTGTGCTTAATTTGATTTGAATGATGTCTAACCCCCAGTGGTCGTTTGGTTGACCGCCTGCCTTATTCTTATGAATGGGTAGACGGTGTGCAGGATTAGTTGCTTAGCTGGCTTGGTGAGTTGCTTGAGGATAGCGGAAGCTTCCTCCTTTATCTGCTTTGGAGTTTAGTAGTGTCGGGCTCTGATTAGGATATCGAGTCTTACTTTTATTGTTGGTTTATGTTGAGATTTTTTTATATGACTGTTGAGATATTTCTTATGTGTTGAGCCTTGTTATGGCCTTTGAGGTGGTTACTAGATGTACCTGAGGATGACTGTATGTCTCTGAGATTTTTATGTTGATTGTTGAAATTTTCCGCTGCGTAGTTTTTTTGAAATTGAATATTTGTATGTCTTGAAACAAATGACGACGTGACGTCTAAACCTTTTTGGATATTTATTATTTAAAATTGCATGATTATTGCTTCCGGGTTTAGGGCGTTACATTCTTTATTGCGTAACATAATATTTGAACCAATTTCGTTTTAAATTTGGTAAATAGAAAGTAATGAGATGACCCTTATCGCGAAAACAAGATTTTAGATTATATTGTTACATGTCTGTTAAATATGAAGGTTGAACATGTCCCTCGATGTCCCTTGATGCGAAACATGATATGTGAACCTATTTGGCTTGAAATTCGCTAAAATGAAAGTATTGAAATGACTTTTGTCGCGAAAATGAAATGTTAGCCTATGTGGTTAGAAGTTTGATAAACAGTGAACTTGTCCCTCGATGTCCCTTGATACGAAACATGATATGTGAACCTATTTGGTTTCATATTCGGAAAAATGAAAGTATTGGAATGACTTTGTCGCGAAAATGAGATTTTAGCCTATTTTAGCCTATATGGTTAGAAGTTTGATAAAGGTTGAACTTGTCCCTCGATCTCCCTTGATACGAAACATGATATGTGAACATATTTGGTTTTGTATTCGGCAAAATGAAATTATTTGAATGACTATTGTCCCAAAAATGAGATTTTAGCCTATATGGTTAAAAGTTTGATAAATATTAATGTTGAATTTGTCCCTCGATGTCCTTTATTGCGTAACATAATATTTGAACCAATTTCGTTTTAAATTTGGTAAATTGAAACTAATGAGATGACCCTTATCGCAAAAACGAGATTTTAGCTTATATTGTTACATGTTTGTTAAATATGAAGGTTGAACATGTCCCTCGATGTCCCTTGATGCGAAACATGATATGTGAACCTATTTGGCTTGAAATTCGCTAAAATGAAAGTATTGAAATGACTTTTGTCGCGAAAATGAAATGTTAGCCTATGTGGTTAGAAGTTTGATAAACAGTGAACTTGTCCCTCGATGTCCCTTGATGCGAAACATGATATGTGAACCTATTTGGTTTCATATTCGGAAAAATGAAAGTATTGGAATGACTTTGTCGCGAAAATGAGATTTTAGCCTATTTGAGCCTATATGGTTAGAAGTTTGATAAAGGTTGAACTTGTCCCTCGATCTCCCTTGATACGAAACATGATATGTGAACATATTTGGTTTTGTATTCGGCAAAATAAAATTATTTGAATGACCATTGTCCCAAAAATGAGATTTTAGCCTATATGGTTAAAAGTTTGATAAATATTGATGTTGAATTTGTCCCTCGATGTCCTTTATTGCGTAACATAATATTTGAACCAATTTCGTTTTAAATTTGGTAAATAGAAACTAATGAGATGACCCTTATCGCAAAAACGAGATTTTAGCTTATATTGTTACATGTTTGTTAAATATGAAGGTTGAACATGTCCCTCGATGTCCCTTGATGCGAAACATGATATGTGAACCTATTTGGCTTGAAATTCGCTAAAATGAAAGTATTGAAATGACTTTTGTCGCGAAAATGAAATGTTAGCCTATGTGGTTAGAAGTTTGATAAACAGTGAACTTGTCCCTCGATGTCCCTTGATGCGAAACATGATATGTGAACCTATTTGGTTTCATATTCGGAAAAATGAAAGTATTGGAATGACTTGGTCGCGAAAATGAGATTTTAGCCTATTTTAGCCTATATGGTTAGAAGTTTGATAAAGGTTGAACTTGTCCCTCGATATCCCTTGATACGAAACATGATATGTGAACCTATTTGGTTTTGTATTCGGCAAAATGAAATTATTTGAATGACCATTGTCCCAAAAATGAGATTTTAGCCTATTTTAGCCTATATGGTTAGAAGTTTGATAAAGGTTGAACTTGTCCCTCGATATCCCTTGATACGAAACATGATATGTGAACCTATTTGGTTTTGTATTCGGCAAAATGAAATTATTTGAATGACCATTGTCCCAAAAATGAGATTTTAGCCTATATGGTTAAAAGTTTGATAAATATTAATATTGAATTTGTCCCTCGATGTTCTTTATTGCGTAACATAATATTTGAACCAATTTCGTTTTAAATTTGGTAAATAGAAAGTAATGAGATGACCCTTATCGCGAAAACAAGATTTTAGATTATATTGTTACATGTCTGTTAAATATGAAGGTTGAACATGTCCCTCGATGTCCCTTGATGCGAAACATGATATGTGAACCTATTTGGCTTGAAATTCGCTAAAATGAAAGTATTGAAATGACTTTTGTCGCGAAAATGAAATGTTAGCCTATGTGGTTAGAAGTTTGATAAACAGTGAACTTGTCCCTCGATGTCCCTTGATACGAAACATGATATGTGAACCTATTTGGTTTCATATTCGGAAAAATGAAAGTATTGGAATGACTTTGTCGCGAAAATGAGATTTTAGCCTATTTTAGCCTATATGGTTAGAAGTTTGATAAAGGTTGAACTTGTCCCTCGATCTCCCTTGATACGAAACATGATATGTGAACATATTTGGTTTTGTATTCGGCAAAATGAAATTATTTGAATGACCATTGTCCCAAAAATGAGATTTTAGCCTATATGGTTAAAAGTTTGATAAATATTAATGTTGAATTTGTCCCTCGATGTCCTTTATTGCGTAACATAATATTTGAACCAATTTCGTTTTAAATTTGGTAAATTGAAACTAATGAGATGACCCTTATCGCAAAAACGAGATTTTAGCTTATATTGTTACATGTTTGTTAAATATGAAGGTTGAACATGTCCCTCGATGTCCCTTGATGCGAAACATGATATGTGAACCTATTTGGCTTGAAATTCGCTAAAATGAAAGTATTGAAATGACTTTTGTCGCGAAAATGAAATGTTAGCCTATGTGGTTAGAAGTTTGATAAACAGTGAACTTGTCCCTCGATGTCCCTTGATGCGAAACATGATATGTGAACCAATTTGGTTTCATATTCGGAAAAATGAAAGTATTGGAATGACTTTGTCGCGAAAATGAGATTTTAGCCTATTTGAGCCTATATGGTTAGAAGTTTGATAAAGGTTGAACTTGTCCCTCGATCTCCCTTGATACGAAACATGATATGTGAACATATTTGGTTTTGTATTCGGCAAAATAAAATTATTTGAATGACCATTGTCCCAAAAATGAGATTTTAGCCTATATGGTTAAAAGTTTGATAAATATTGATGTTGAATTTGTCCCTCGATGTCCTTTATTGCGTAACATAATATTTGAACCAATTTCGTTTTAAATTTGGTAAATAGAAACTAATGAGATGACCCTTATCGCAAAAACGAGATTTTAGCTTATATTGTTACATGTTTGTTAAATATGAAGGTTGAACATGTCCCTCGATGTCCCTTGATGCGAAACATGATATGTGAACCTATTTGGTTTGAAATTCGGTTTAATGAAAGTATTGAAATGACCCTTGTCGCGAAAATGAAATGTTAGCCTATGTGGTTAGAAGTTTGATAAACAGTGAACTTGTCCGTCGATGTCCCTTGATGCGAAACATGATATGTGAACCTATTTGGTTTCATATTCGGAAAAATGAAAGTATTGGAATGACTTTGTCGCGAAAATGAGATTTTAGCCTATTTTAGCCTATATGGTTAGAAGTTTGATAAAGGTTGAACTTGTCCCTCGATATCCCTTGATACGAAACATGATATGTGAACCTATTTGGTTTCGTATTCGGCAAAATGAAATTATTTGAATGACCATTGTCCCAAAAATGAGATTTTAGCCTATTTTAGCCTATATGGTTAGAAGTTTGATAAAGGTTGAACTTGTCCCTCGATATCCCTTGATACGAAACATGATATGTGAACCTATTTGGTTTTGTATTCGGCAAAATGAAATTATTTGAATGACCATTGTCCCAAAAATGAGATTTTAGCCTATATGGTTAAAAGTTTGATAAATATTAATATTGAATTTGTCCCTCGATGTTCTTTATTGCGTAACATAATATTTGAACCAATTTCGTTTTAAATTTGGTAAATAGAAAGTAATGAGATGACCCTTATCGCGAAAACAAGATTTTAGATTATATTGTTACATGTCTGTTAAATATGAAGGTTGAACATGTCCCTCGATGTCCCTTGATGCGAAACATGATATGTGAACCTATTTGGCTTGAAATTCGCTAAAATGAAAGTATTGAAATGACTTTTGTCGCGAAAATGAAATGTTAGCCTATGTGGTTAGAAGTTTGATAAACAGTGAACTTGTCCCTCGATGTCCCTTGATACGAAACATGATATGTGAACCTATTTGGTTTCATATTCGGAAAAATGAAAGTATTGGAATGACTTTGTCGCGAAAATGAGATTTTAGCCTATTTTAGCCTATATGGTTAGAAGTTTGATAAAGGTTGAACTTGTCCCTCGATCTCCCTTGATACGAAACATGATATGTGAACATATTTGGTTTTGTATTCGGCAAAATGAAATTATTTGAATGACCATTGTCCCAAAAATGAGATTTTAGCCTATATGGTTAAAAGTTTGATAAATATTAATGTTGAATTTGTCCCTCGATGTCCTTTATTGCGTAACATAATATTTGAACCAATTTCGTTTTAAATTTGGTAAATTGAAACTAATGAGATGACCCTTATCGCAAAAACGAGATTTTAGCTTATATTGTTACATGTTTGTTAAATATGAAGGTTGAACATGTCCCTCGATGTCCCTTGATGCGAAACATGATATGTGAACCTATTTGGTTTGAAATTCGGTTTAATGAAAGTATTGAAATGACCCTTGTCGCGAAAATGAAATGTTAGCCGATGTGGTTAGAAGTTTGATAAACAGTGAACTTGTCCCTCGATGTCCCTTGATGCGAAACATGATATGTGAACCTATTTGGTTTCATATTCGGAAAAATGAAAGTATTGGAATGACTTTGTCGCGAAAATGAGATTTTAGCCTATTTTAGCCTATATGGTTAGAAGTTTGATAAAGGTTGAACTTGTCCCTCGATATCCCTTGATACGAAACATGATATGTGAACCTATTTGGTTTTGTATTCGGCAAAATGAAATTATTTGAATGACCATTGTCCCAAAAATGAGATTTTAGCCTATTTTAGCCTATATGGTTAGAAGTTTGATAAAGGTTGAACTTGTCCCTCGATATCCCTTGATACGAAACATGATATGTGAACCTATTTGGTTTTGTATTCGGCAAAATGAAATTATTTGAATGACCATTGTCCCAAAAATGAGATTTTAGCCTATATGGTTAAAAGTTTGATAAATATTAATATTGAATTTGTCCCTCGATGTTCTTTATTGCGTAACATAATATTTGAACCAATTTCGTTTTAAATTTGGTAAATAGAAAGTAATGAGATGACCCTTATCGCGAAAACAAGATTTTAGCTTATATTGTTACATGTCTGTTAAATATGAAGGTTGAACATGTCCCTCGATGTCCCTTGATGCGAAACATGATATGTGAACCTATTTGGCTTGAAATTCGCTAAAATGAAAGTATTGAAATGACTTTTGTCGCGAAAATGAAATGTTAGCCTATGTGGTTAGAAGTTTGATAAACAGTGAACTTGTCCCTCGATGTCCTTTGATGCGAAACATGATATGTGAACCTATTTGGTTTCATATTCAGAAAAATGAAAGTATTGGAATGACTTTGTCGCGAAAATGAGATTTTAGCCTATTTTAGCCTATATGGTTAGAAGTTTGATAAAGGTTGAACTTGTCCCTCGATCTCCCTTGATACGAAACATGATATGTGAACATATTTGGTTTTGTATTCGGCAAAATGAAATTATTTGAATGACCATTGTCCCAAAAATGAGATTTTAGCCTATATGGTTAAAAGTTTGATAAATATTAATGTTGAATTTGTCCCTCGATGTCCTTTATTGCGTAACATAATATTTGAACCAATTTCGTTTTAAATTTGGTAAATAGAAACTAATGAGATGACCCTTATCGCGAAAACGAGATTTTAGCTTATAATGTTACATGTCTGTTAAATATGAAGGTTGAACATGTCCCTCGATGTCCCTTGATGCGAAACATGATATGTGAACCTATTTGGCTTGAAATTCGCTAAAATGAAAGTATTGAAATGACTTTTGTCGCGAAAATGAAATGTTAGCCTATGTGGTTAGAAGTTTGATAAACAGTGAACTTGTCCCTCGATGTCCCTTGATGCGAAACATGATATGTGAACCTATTTGGTTTCATTTTCGGAAAAATGAAAGTATTGGAATGACTTTGTCGCGAAAATGAGATTTTAGCCTATTTTAGCCTATATGGTTAGAAGTTTGATAAAGGTTGAACTTGTCCCTCGATATCCCTTGATACGAAACATGATATGTGAACCTATTTGGTTTTGTATTCGGCAAAATGAAATTATTTGAATGACCATTGTCCCAAAAATGAGATTTTAGCCTATATGGTTAAAAGTTTGATAAATATTAATATTGAATTTGTCCCTCGATGTTCTTTATTGCGTAACATAATATTTGAACCAATTTCGTTTTAAATTTGGTAAATAGAAAGTAATGAGATGACCCTTATCGCGAAAACAAGATTTTAGCTTATATTGTTACATGTCTGTTAAATATGAAGGTTGAACATGTCCCTCGATGTCCCTTGATGCGAAACATGATATGTGAACCTATTTGGCTTGAAATTCGCTAAAATGAAAGTATTGAAATGACTTTTGTCGCGAAAATGAAATGTTAGCCTATGTGGTTAGAAGTTTGATAAACAGTGAACTTGTCCCTCGATGTCCCTTGATGCGAAACATGATATGTGAACCTATTTGGTTTCATATTCGGAAAAATGAAAGTATTGGAATGACTTTGTCGCGAAAATGAGATTTTAGCCTATTTTAGCCTATATGGTTAGAAGTTTGATAAAGGTTGAACTTGTCCCTCGATCTCCCTTGGTACGAAACATGATATGTGAACATATTTGGTTTTGTATTCGGCAAAATAAAATTATTTGAATGACCATTGTCCCAAAAATGAGATTTTAGCCTATATGGTTAAAAGTTTGATAAATATTAATGTTGAATTTGTCCCTCGATGTCCTTTATTGCGTAACATAATATTTGAACCAATTTCGTTTTAAATTTGGTAAATAGAAACTAATGAGATGACCCTTATCGCAAAAACGAGATTTTAGCTTATATTGTTACATGTTTGTTAAATATGAAGGTTGAACATGTCCCTCGATGTCCCTTGATGCGAAACATGATATGTGAACCTATTTGGTTTGAAATTCGGTTTAATGAAAGTATTGAAATGACCCTTGTCGCGAAAATGAAATGTTAGCCTATGTGGTTAGAAGTTTGATAAACAGTGAACTTGTCCCTCGATGTCCCTTGATGCGAAACATGATATGTGAACCTATTTGGTTTCATATTCGGAAAAATGAAAGTATTGGAATGACTTTGTCGCGAAAATGAGATTTTAGCCTATTTTAGCCTATATGGTTAGAAGTTTGATAAAGGTTGAACTTGTCCCTCGATCTCCCTTGATACGAAACATGATATGTGAACATATTTGGTTTTGTATTCGGCAAAATAAAATTATTTGAATGACCATTGTCCCAAAAATGAGATTTTAGCCTATATGGTTAAAAGTTTGATAAATATTAATGTTGAATTTGTCCCTCGATGTCCTTTATTGTGTAACATAATATTTGAACCAATTTCGTTTTAAATTTGGTAAATAGAAACTAATGAGATGACCCTTATCGCAAAAACGAGATTTTAGCTTATATTGTTACATGTTTGTTAAATATGAAGGTTGAACATGTCCCTCGATGTCCCTTGATGCGAAACATGATATGTGAACCTATTTGGTTTGAAATTCGGTTTAATGAAAGTATTGAAATGACCCTTGTCGCGAAAATGAAATGTTAGCCTATGTGGTTAGAAGTTTGATAAACAGTGAACTTGTCCCTCGATGTCCCTTGATGCGAAACATGATATGTGAACCTATTTGGTTTCATATTCGGAAAAATGAAAGTATTGGAATGACTTTGTCGCGAAAATGAGATTTTAGCCTATTTTAGCCTATATGGTTAGAAGTTTGATAAAGGTTGAACTTATCCCTCGATATCCCTTGATACGAAACATGATATGTGAACCTATTTGGTTTTGTATTCGGCAAAATGAAATTATTTGAATGACCATTGTCCCAAAAATGAGATTTTAGCCTATATGGTTAAAAGTTTGATAAATATTAATATTGAATTTGTCCCTCGATGTTCTTTATTGCGTAACATAATATTTGAACCAATTTCGTTTTAAATTTGGTAAATAGAAAGTAATGAGATGACCCTTATCGCGAAAACAAGATTTTAGCTTATATTGTTACATGTCTGTTAAATATGAAGGTTGAACATGTCCCTCGATGTCCCTTGATGCGAAACATGATATGTGAACCTATTTGGCTTGAAATTCGCTAAAATGAAAGTATTGAAATGACTTTTGTCGCGAAAATGAAATGTTAGCCTATGTGGTTAGAAGTTTGATAAACAGTGAACTTGTCCCTCGATGTCCCTTGATGCGAAACATGATATGTGAACCTATTTGGTTTCATATTCGGAAAAATGAAAGTATTGGAATGACTTTGTCGCGAAAATGAGATTTTAGCCTATTTTAGCCTATATGGTTAGAAGTTTGATAAAGGTTGAACTTGTCCCTCGATCTCCCTTGATACGAAACATGATATGTGAACATATTTGGTTTTGTATTCGGCAAAATAAAATTATTTGAATGACCATTGTCCCAAAAATGAGATTTTAGCCTATATGGTTAAAAGTTTGATAAATATTAATATTGAATTTGTCCCTCGATGTTCTTTATTGCGTAACATAATATTTGAACCAATTTCGTTTTAAATTTGGTAAATAGAAAGTAATGAGATGACCCTTATCGCGAAAACAAGATTTTAGCTTATATTGTTACATGTCTGTTAAATATGAAGGTTGAACATGTCCCTCGATGTCCCTTGATGCGAAACATGATATGTGAACCTATTTGGCTTGAAATTCGCTAAAATGAAAGTATTGAAATGACTTTTGTCGCGAAAATGAAATGTTAGCCTATGTGGTTAGAAGTTTGATAAACAGTGAACTTGTCCCTCGATGTCCCTTGATGCGAAACATGATATGTGAACCTATTTGGTTTCATATTCGGAAAAATGAAAGTATTGGAATGACTTTGTCGCGAAAATGAGATTTTAGCCTATTTTAGCCTATATGGTTAGAAGTTTGATAAAGGTTGAACTTGTCCCTCGATCTCCCTTGATACGAAACATGATATGTGAACATATTTGGTTTTGTATTCGGCAAAATAAAATTATTTGAATGACCATTGTCCCAAAAATGAGATTTTAGCCTATATGGTTAAAAGTTTGATAAATATTAATGTTGAATTTGTCCCTCGATGTCCTTTATTGCGTAACATAATATTTGAACCAATTTCGTTTTAAATTTGGTAAATAGAAACTAATGAGATGACCCTTATCGCAAAAACGAGATTTTAGCTTATATTGTTACATGTTTGTTAAATATGAAGGTTGAACATGTCCCTCGATGTCCCTTGATGCGAAACATGATATGTGAACCTATTTGGGTTGAAATTCGGTTTAATGAAAGTATTGAAATGACCCTTGTCGCGAAAATGAAATGTTAGCCTATGTGGTTAGAAGTTTGATAAACAGTGAACTTGTCCCTCGATGTCCCTTGATGCGAAACATGATATGTGAACCTATTTGGTTTCATATTCGGAAAAATGAAAGTATTGGAATGACTTTGTCGCGAAAATGAGATTTTAGCCTATTTTAGCCTATATGGTTAGAAGTTTGATAAAGGTTGAACTTGTCCCTCGATATCCCTTGATACGAAACATGATATGTGAACCTATTTGGTTTTGTATTCGGCAAAATGAAATTATTTGAATGACCATTGTCCCAAAAATGAGATTTTAGCCTATATGGTTAAAAGTTTGATAAATATTAATATTGAATTTGTCCCTCGATGTTCTTTATTGCGTAACATAATATTTGAACCAATTTCGTTTTAAATTTGGTAAATAGAAAGTAATGAGATGACCCTTATCGCGAAAACAAGATTTTAGCTTATATTGTTACATGTCTGTTAAATATGAAGGTTGAACATGTCCCTCGATGTCCCTTGATGCGAAACATGATATGTGAACCTATTTGGCTTGAAATTCGCTAAAATGAAAGTATTGAAATGACTTTTGTCGCGAAAATGAAATGTTAACCTATGTGGTTAGAAGTTTGATAAACAGTGAACTTGTCCCTCGATGTCCCTTGATGCGAAACATGATATGTGAACCTATTTGGTTTCATATTCGGAAAAATGAAAGTATTGGAATGACTTTGTCGCGAAAATGAGATTTTAGCCAATTTTAGCCTATATGGTTAGAAGTTTGATAAAGGTTGAACTTGTCCCTCGATATCCCTTGACACGAAACATGATATGTGAACCTATTTGGTTTTGTATTCGGCAAAATGAAATTATTTGAATGACCATTGTCCCAAAAATGAGATTTTAGCCTATATGGTTAAAAGTTTGATAAATATTAATATTGAATTTGTCCCTCGATGTTCTTTATTGCGTAACATAATATTTGAACCAATTTCGTTTTAAATTTGGTAAATAGAAAGTAATGAGATGACCCTTATCGCGAAAACAAGATTTTAGCTTATATTGTTACATGTCTGTTAAATATGAAGGTTGAACATGTCCCTCGATGTCCCTTGATGCGAAACATGATATGTGAACCTATTTGGCTTGAAATTCGCTAAAATGAAAGTATTGAAATGACTTTTGTCGCGAAAATGAAATGTTAGCCTATGTGGTTAGAAGTTTGATAAACAGTGAACTTGTCCCTCGATGTCCCTTGATGCGAAACATGATATGTGAACCTATTTGGTTTCATATTCGGAAAAATGAAAGTATTGGAATGACTTTGTCGCGAAAATGAGATTTTAGCCTATTTTAGCCTATATGGTTAGAAGTTTGATAAAGGTTGAACTTGTCCCTCGATCTCCCTTGATACGAAACATGATATGTGAACATATTTGGTTTTGTATTCGGCAAAATGAAATTATTTGAATGACCATTTTCCCAAAAATGAGATTTTAGCCTATATGGTTAAAAGTTTGATAAATATTAATGTTGAATTTGTCCCTCGATGTCCTTTATTGCGTACCATAATATTTGAACCAATTTCGTTTTAAATTTGGTAAATAGAAAGTAATGAGATGACCCTTATCGCGAAAACGAGATTTTAGCTTATATTGTTACATGTCTGTTAAATATGAAGGTTGAACATGTCCCTCGATGTCCCTTGATGCGAAACATGATATGTGAACCTATTTGGCTTGAAATTCGCTAAAATGAAAGTATTGAAATGACTTTTGTCGCGAAAATGAAATGTTAGCCTATGTGGTTAGAAGTTTGATAAACAGTGAACTTGTCCCTCGATGTCCCTTGATGCGAAACATGATATGTGAACCTATTTGGTTTCATATTCGGAAAAATGAAAGTATTGGAATGACTTTGTCGCGAAAATGAGATTTTAGCCTATTTTAGCCTATATGGTTAGAAGTTTGATAAAGGTTGAACTTGTCCCTCGATCTCCCTTGATACGAAACATGATATGTGAACATATTTGGTTTTGTATTCGGCAAAATGAAATTATTTGAATGACCATTGTCCCAAAAATGAGATTTTAGCCTATATGGTTAAAAGTTTGATAAATATTAATATTGAATTTGTCCCTCGATGTTCTTTATTGCGTAACATAATAATTGAACCAATTTCGTTTTAAATTTGGTAAATAGAAAGTAATGAGATGACCCTTATCGCGAAAACGAGATTTTAGCTTATATTGTTACATGTCTGTTAAATATGAAGGTTGAACATGTCCCTCGATGTCCCTTGATGCGAAACATGATATGTGAACCTATTTGGCTTGAAATTCGCTAAAATGAAAGTATTGAAATGACTTTTGTCGCGAAAATGAAATGTTAGCCTATGTGGTTAGAAGTTTGATAAACAGTGAACTTGTCCCTCGATGTCCCTTGATGCGAAACATGATATGTGAACCTATTTGGTTTCATATTCGGAAAAATGAAAGTATTGGAATGACTTTGTCGCGAAAATGAGATTTTAGCCTATTTTAGCCTATATGGTTAGAAGTTTGATAAAGGTTGAACTTGTCCCTCGATATTCCTCTATACGAAACATGATATGTGAACATATTTGGTTTTGTATTCGGCAAAATAAAATTATTTGAATGACCATTGTCCCAAAAATGAGATTTTAGCCTATATGGTTAAAAGTTTGATAAATATTAATGTTGAATTTGTCCCTCGATGTTCTTTATTGCGTAACATAATAATTGAACCAATTTCGTTTTAAATTTGGTAAATAGAAAGTAATGAGATGACCCTTATCGCGAAAACAAGATTTTAGCTTATATTATTACATGTCTGTTAAATATGAAGGTTGAACATGTCCCTCGATGTCCCTTGATGCGAAACATGATATGTGAACCTATTTGGCTTGAAATTCGCTAAAATGAAAGTATTGAAATGACTTTTGTCGCGAAAATGAAATGTTAGCCTATGTGGTTAGAAGTTTGATAAACAGTGAACTTGTCCCTCGATGTCCCTTGATGCGAAACATGATATGTGAACCTATTTGGTTTCATATTCGGAAAAATGAAAGTATTGGAATGACTTTGTCGCGAAAATGAGATTTTAGCCTATTTTAGCCTATATGGTTAGAAGTTTGATAAAGGTTGAACTTGTCCCTCGATCTCCCTTGATACGAAACATGATATGTGAACATATTTGGTTTTGTATTCGGCAAAATGAAATTATTTGAATGACCATTTTCCCAAAAATGAGATTTTAGCCTATATGGTTAAAAGTTTGATAAATATTAATGTTGAATTTGTCCCTCGATGTCCTTTATTGCGTACCATAATATTTGAACCAATTTCGTTTTAAATTTGGTAAATAGAAAGTAATGAGATGACCCTTATCGCGAAAACGAGATTTTAGCTTATATTGTTACATGTCTGTTAAATATGAAGGTTGAACATGTCCCTCGATGTCCCTTGATGCGAAACATGATATGTGAACCTATTTGGCTTGAAATTCGCTAAAATGAAAGTATTGAAATGACTTTTGTCGCGAAAATGAAATGTTAGCCTATGTGGTTAGAAGTTTGATAAACAGTGAACTTGTCCCTCGATGTCCCTTGATGCGAAACATGATATGTGAACCTATTTGGTTTCATATTCGGAAAAATGAAAGTATTGGAATGACTTTGTCGCGAAAATGAGATTTTAGCCTATTTTAGCCTATATGGTTAGAAGTTTGATAAAGGTTGAACTTGTCCCTCGATATCCCTTGATACGAAACATGATATGTGAACCTATTTGGTTTTGTATTCGGCAAAATGAAATTATTTGAATGACCATTGTCCCAAAAATGAGATTTTAGCCTATATGGTTAAAAGTTTGATAAATATTAATATTGAATTTGTCCCTCGATGTTCTTTATTGCGTAACATAATATTTGAACCAATTTCGTTTTAAATTTGGTAAATAGAAAGTAATGAGATGACCCTTATCGCGAAAACAAGATTTTAGCTTATATTGTTACATGTCTGTTAAATATGAAGGTTGAACATGTCCCTCGATGTCCCTTGATGCGAAACATGATATGTGAACCTATTTGGCTTGAAATTCGCTAAAATGAAAGTATTGAAATGACTTTTGTCGCGAAAATGAAATGTTAGCCTATGTGGTTAGAAGTTTGATAAACAGTGAACTTGTCCCTCGATGTCCCTTGATGCGAAACATGATATGTGAACCTATTTGGTTTCATATTCGGAAAAATGAAAGTATTGGAATGACTTTGTCGCGAAAATGAGATTTTAGCCTATTTTAGCCTATATGGTTAGAAGTTTGATAAAGGTTGAACTTGTCCCTCGATCTCCCTTGATACGAAACATGATATGTGAACATATTTGGTTTTGTATTCGGCAAAATGAAATTATTTGAATGACCATTTTCCCAAAAATGAGATTTTAGCCTATATGGTTAAAAGTTTGATAAATATTAATGTTGAATTTGTCCCTCGATGTCCTTTATTGCGTAGCATAATATTTGAACCAATTTCGTTTTAAATTTGGTAAATAGAAAGTAATGAGATGACCCTTATCGCGAAAACGAGATTTTAGCTTATATTGTTACATGTCTGTTAAATATGAAGGTTGAACATGTCCCTCGATGTCCCTTGATGCGAAACATGATATGTGAACCTATTTGGCTTGAAATTCGCTAAAATGAAAGTATTGAAATGACTTTTGTCGCGAAAATGAAATGTTAGCCTATGTGGTTAGAAGTTTGATAAACAGTGAACTTGTCCCTCGATGTCCCTTGATGCGAAACATGATATGTGAACCTATTTGGTTTCATATTCGGAAAAATGAAAGTATTGGAATGACTTTGTCGCGAAAATGAGATTTTAGCCTATTTTAGCCTATATGGTTAGAAGTTTGATAAAGGTTGAACTTGTCCCTCGATCTCCCTTGATACGAAACATGATATGTGAACATATTTGGTTTTGTATTCGGCAAAATGAAATTATTTGAATGATCATTTTCCCAAAAATGAGATTTTAGCCTATATGGTTAAAAGTTTGATAAATATTAATGTTGAATTTGTCCCTCGATGTCCTTTATTGCGTACCATAATATTTGAACCAATTTCGTTTTAAATTTGGTAAATAGAAAGTAATGAGATGACCCTTATCGCGAAAACGAGATTTTAGCTTATATTGTTACATGTCTGTTAAATATGAAGGTTGAACATGTCCCTCGATGTCCCTTGATGCGAAACATGATATGTGAACCTATTTGGCTTGAAATTCGCTAAAATGAAAGTATTGAAATGACTTTTGTCGCGAAAATGAAATGTTAGCCTATGTGGTTAGAAGTTTGATAAACAGTGAACTTGTCCCTCGATGTCCCTTGATGCGAAACATGATATGTGAACCTATTTGGTTTCATATTCGGAAAAATGAAAGTATTGGAATGACTTTGTCGCGAAAATGAGATTTTAGCCTATTTTAGCCTATATGGTTAGAAGTTTGATAAAGGTTGAACTTGTCCCTCGATATCCCTTGATACGAAACATGATATGTGAACCTATTTGGTTTTGTATTCGGCAAAATGAAATTATTTGAATGACCATTGTCCCAAAAATGAGATTTTAGCCTATATGGTTAAAAGTTTGATAAATATTAATATTGAATTTGTCCCTCGATGTTCTTTATTGCGTAACATAATATTTGAACCAATTTCGTTTTAAATTTGGTAAATAGAAAGTAATGAGATGACCCTTATCGCGAAAACAAGATTTTAGCTTATATTGTTACATGTCTGTTAAATATGAAGGTTGAACATGTCCCTCGATGTCCCTTGATGCGAAACATGATATGTGAACCTATTTGGCTTGAAATTCGCTAAAATGAAAGTATTGAAATGACTTTTGTCGCGAAAATGAAATGTTAGCCTATGTGGTTAGAAGTTTGATAAACAGTGAACTTGTCCCTCGATGTCCCTTGATGCGAAACATGATATGTGAACCTATTTGGTTTCATATTCGGAAAAATGAAAGTATTGGAATGACTTTGTCGCGAAAATGAGATTTTAGCCTATTTTAGCCTATATGGTTAGAAGTTTGATAAAGGTTGAACTTGTCCCTCGATCTCCCTTGATACGAAACATGATATGTGAACATATTTGGTTTTGTATTCGGCAAAATGAAATTATTTGAATGACCATTTTCCCAAAAATGAGATTTTAGCCTATATGGTTAAAAGTTTGATAAATATTAATGTTGAATTTGTCCCTCGATGTCCTTTATTGCGTAGCATAATATTTGAACCAATTTCGTTTTAAATTTGGTAAATAGAAAGTAATGAGATGACCCTTATCGCGAAAACGAGATTTTAGCTTATATTGTTACATGTCTGTTAAATATGAAGGTTGAACATGTCCCTCGATGTCCCTTGATGCGAAACATGATATGTGAACCTATTTGGCTTGAAATTCGCTAAAATGAAAGTATTGAAATGACTTTTGTCGCGAAAATGAAATGTTAGCCTATGTGGTTAGAAGTTTGATAAACAGTGAACTTGTCCCTCGATGTCCCTTGATGCGAAACATGATATGTGAACCTATTTGGTTTCATATTCGGAAAAATGAGAGTATTGGAATGACTTTGTCGCGAAAATGAGATTTTAGCCTATTTTAGCCTATATGGTTAGAAGTTTGATAAAGGTTGAACTTGTCCCTCGATATCCCTTGATACGAAACATGATATGTGAACCTATTTGGTTTTGTATTCGGCAAAATGAAATTATTTGAATGACCATTGTCCCAAAAATGAGATTTTAGCCTATATGGTTAAAAGTTTGATAAATATTAATATTGAATTTGTCCCTCGATGTTCTTTATTGCGTAACATAATATTTGAACCAATTTCGTTTTAAATTTGGTAAATAGAAAGTAATGAGATGACCCTTATCGCGAAAACAAGATTTTAGCTTATATTGTTACATGTCTGTTAAATATGAAGGTTGAACATGTCCCTCGATGTCCCTTGATGCGAAACATGATATGTGAACCTATTTGGCTTGAAATTCGCTAAAATGAAAGTATTGAAATGACTTTTGTCGCGAAAATGAAATGTTAGCCTATGTGGTTAGAAGTTTGATAAACAGTGAACTTGTCCCTCGATGTCCCTTGATGCGAAACATGATATGTGAACCTATTTGGTTTCATATTCGGAAAAATGAAAGTATTGGAATGACTTTGTCGCGAAAATGAGATTTTAGCCTATTTTAGCCTATATGGTTAGAAGTTTGATAAAGGCTGAACTTGTCCCTCGATCTCCCTTGATACGAAACATGATATGTGAACATATTTGGTTTTGTATTCGGCAAAATGAAATTATTTGAATGACCATTTTCCCAAAAATGAGATTTTAGCCTATATGGTTAAAATTTTGATAAATATTAATGTTGAATTTGTCCCTCGATGTCCTTTATTGCGTACCATAATATTTGAACCAATTTCGTTTTAAATTTGGTAAATAGAAAGTAATGAGATGACCCTTATCGCGAAAACGAGATTTTAGCTTATATTGTTACATGTCTGTTAAATATGAAGGTTGAACATGTCCCTCGATGTCCCTTGATGCGAAACATGATATGTGAACCTATTTGGCTTGAAATTCGCTAAAATGAAAGTATTGAAATGACTTTTGTCGCGAAAATGAAATGTTAGCCTATGTGGTTAGAAGTTTGATAAACAGTGAACTTGTCCCTCGATGTCCCTTGATGCGAAACATGATATGTGAACCTATTTGGTTTCATATTCGGAAAAATGAAAGTATTGGAATGACTTTGTCGCGAAAATGAGATTTTAGCCTATTTTAGCCTATATGGTTAGAAGTTTGATAAAGGTTGAACTTGTCCCTCGATATCCCTTGATACGAAACATGATATGTGAACCTATTTGGTTTTGTATTCGGCAAAATGAAATTATTTGAATGACCATTGTCCCAAAAATGAGATTTTAGCCTATATGGTTAAAAGTTTGATAAATATTAATATTGAATTTGTCCCTCGATGTTCTTTATTGCGTAACATAATATTTGAACCAATTTCGTTTTAAATTTGGTAAATAGAAAGTAATGAGATGACCCTTATCGCGAAAACGATATTTTAGCTTATATTGTTACATGTCTGTTAAATATGAAGGTTGAACATGTCCCTCGATGTCCCTTGATGCGAAACATGATATGTGAACCTATTTGGCTTGAAATTCGCTAAAATGAAAGTATTGAAATGACTTTTGTCGCGAAAATGAAATGTTAGCCTATGTGGTTAGAAGTTTGATAAACAGTGAACTTGTCCCTCGATGTCCCTTGATGCGAAACATGATATGTGAACCTATTTGGTTTCATATTCGGAAAAATGAAAGTATTGGAATGACTTTGTCGCGAAAATGAGATTTTAGCCTATTTTAGCCTATATGGTTAGAAGTTTGATAAAGGTTGAACTTGTCCCTCGATATCCCTTGATACGAAACATGATATGTGAACCTATTTGGTTTTGTATTCGGCAAAATGAAATTATTTGAATGACCATTGTCCCAAAAATGAGATTTTAGCCTATATGGTTAAAAGTTTGATAAATATTAATATTGAATTTGTCCCTCGATGTTCTTTATTGCGTAACATAATATTTGAACCAATTTCGTTTTAAATTTGGTAAATAGAAAGTAATGAGATGACCCTTATCGCGAAAACAAGATTTTAGCTTATATTGTTACATGTCTGTTAAATATGAAGGTTGAACATGTCCCTCGATGTCCCTTGATGCGAAACATGATATGTGAACCTATTTGGCTTGAAATTCGCTAAAATGAAAGTATTGAAATGACTTTTGTCGCGAAAATGAAATGTTAACCTATGTGGTTAGAAGTTTGATAAACAGTGAACTTGTCCCTCGATGTCCCTTGATGCGAAACATGATATGTGAACCTATTTGGTTTCATATTCGGAAAAATGAAAGTATTGGAATGACTTTGTCGCGAAAATGAGATTTTAGCCAATTTTAGCCTATATGGTTAGAAGTTTGATAAAGGTTGAACTTGTCCCTCGATATCCCTTGACACGAAACATGATATGTGAACCTATTTGGTTTTGTATTCGGCAAAATGAAATTATTTGAATGACCATTGTCCCAAAAATGAGATTTTAGCCTATATGGTTAAAAGTTTGATAATATTGAATTTGTCCCTCGATGTTCTTTATTGCGTAACATAATATTTGAACCAATTTCGTTTTAAATTTGGTAAATAGAAAGTAATGAGATGACCCTTATCGCGAAAACAAGATTTTAGCTTATATTGTTACATGTCTGTTAAATATGAAGGTTGAACATGTCCCTCGATGTCCCTTGATGCGAAACATGATATGTGAACCTATTTGGCTTGAAATTCGCTAAAATGAAAGTATTGAAATGACTTTTGTCGCGAAAATGAAATGTTAGCCTATGTGGTTAGAAGTTTGATAAACAGTGAACTTGTCCCTCGATGTCCCTTGATGCGAAACATGATATGTGAACCTATTTGGTTTCATATTCGGAAAAATGAAAGTATTGGAATGACTTTGCCGCGAAAATGAGATTTTAGCCTATTTTAGCCTATATGGTTAGAAGTTTGATAAAGGTTGAACTTGTCCCTCGATCTCCCTTGATACGAAACATGATATGTGAACATATTTGGTTTTGTATTCGGCAAAATGAAATTATTTGAATGACCATTGTCCCAAAAATGAGATTTTAGCCTATATGGTTAAAAGTTTGATAAATATTAATGTTGAATTTGTCCCTCGATGTCCTTTATTGCGTAACATAATATTTGAACCAATTTCGTTTTAAATTTGGTAAATAGAAACTAATGAGATGACCCTTATCGCAAAAACGAGATTTTAGCTTATATTGTTACATGTTTGTTAAATATGAAGGTTGAACATGTCCCTCGATGTCCCTTGATGCGAAACATGATATGTGAACCTATTTGGTTTGAAATTCGGTTTAATGAAAGTATTGAAATGACCCTTGTCGCGAAAATGAAATGTTAGCCTATGTGGTTAGAAGTTTGATAAACAGTGAACTTGTCCCTCGATGTCCCTTGATGCGAAACATGATATGTGAACCTATTTGGTTTCATATTCGGAAAAATGAAAGTATTGGAATGACTTTGTCGCGAAAATGAGATTTTAGCCTATTTTAGCCTATATGGTTAGAAGTTTGATAAAGGTTGAACTTGTCCCTCGATATCCCTTGATACGAAACATGATATGTGAACCTATTTGGTTTTGTATTCGGCAAAATGAAATTATTTGAATGACCATTGTCCCAAAAATGAGATTTTAGCCTATATGGTTAAAAGTTTGATAAATATTAATATTGAATTTGTCCCTCGATGTTCTTTATTGCGTAACATAATATTTGAACCAATTTCGTTTTAAATTTGGTAAATAGAAAGTAATGAGATGACCCTTATCGCGAAAACAAGATTTTAGCTTATATTGTTACATGTCTGTTAAATATGAAGGTTGAACATGTCCCTCGATGTCCCTTGATGCGAAACATGATATGTGAACCTATTTGGCTTGAAATTCGCTAAAATGAAAGTATTGAAATGACTTTTGTCGCGAAAATGAAATGTTAGCCTATGTGGTTAGAAGTTTGATAAACATTGAACTTGTCCCTCGATGTCCCTTGATGCGAAACATGATATGTGAACCTATTTGGTTTCATATTCGGAAAAATGAAAGTATTGGAATGACTTTGTCGCGAAAATGAGATTTTAGCCTATTTTAGCCTATATGGTTAGAAGTTTGATAAAGGTTGAACTTGTCCCTCGATATCCCTTGATACGAAACATGATATGTGAACCTATTTGGTTTTGTATTCGGCAAAATGAAATTATTTGAATGACCATTGTCCCAAAAATGAGATTTTAGCCTATATGGTTAAAAGTTTGATAAATATTAATATTGAATTTGTCCCTCGATGTTCTTTATTGCGTAACATAATATTTGAACCAATTTCGTTTTAAATTTGGTAAATAGAAAGTAATGAGATGACCCTTATCGCGAAAACAAGATTTTAGCTTATATTGTTACATGTCTGTTAAATATGAAGGTTGAACATGTCCCTCGATGTCCCTTGATGCGAAACATGATATGTGAACCTATTTGGCTTGAAATTCGCTAAAATGAAAGTATTGAAATGACTTTTGTCGCGAAAATGAAATGTTAGCCTATGTGGTTAAAAGTTTGATAAACAGTGAACTTGTCCCTCGATGTCCCTTGATGCGAAACATGATATGTGAACCTATTTGGTTTCATATTCGGAAAAATGAAAGTATTGGAATGACTTTGTCGCGAAAATGAGATTTTTGCCTATTTTAGCCTATATGGTTAGAAGTTTGATAAAGGTTGAACTTGTCCCTCGATCTCCCTTGATACGAAACATGATATGTGAACATATTTGGTTTTGTATTCGGCAAAATGAAATTATTTGAATGACCATTTTCCCAAAAATGAGATTTTAGCCTATATGGTTAAAAGTTTGATAAATATTAATGTTGAATTTGTCCCTCGATGTCCTTTATTGCGTACCATAATATTTGAACCAATTTCGTTTTAAATTTGGTAAATAGAAAGTAATGAGATGACCCTTATCGCGAAAACGAGATTTTAGCTTATATTGTTACATGTCTGTTAAATATGAAGGTTGAACATGTCCCTCGATGTCCCTTGATGCGAAACATGATATGTGAACCTATTTGGCTTGAAATTCGCTAAAATGAAAGTATTGAAATGACTTTTGTCGCGAAAATGAAATGTTAGCCTATGTGGTTAGAAGTTTGATAAACAGTGAACTTGTCCCTCGATGTCCCTTGATGCGAAACATGATATGTGAACCTATTTGGTTTCATATTCGGGAAAATGAAAGTATTGGAATGACTTTGTCGCGAAAATGAGATTTTA
The DNA here is from genome assembly GCF_051527215.1 of Medicago sativa. Classification (NCBI taxonomy): domain Eukaryota; kingdom Viridiplantae; phylum Streptophyta; class Magnoliopsida; order Fabales; family Fabaceae; genus Medicago; species Medicago sativa. The sequence continues at coordinate 47,132,915 of NC_140754.1, read as the reverse complement.
GCCTATTTTAGCCTATATGGTTAGAAGTTTGATAAAGGTTGAACTTGTCCCTCGATATCCCTTGATACGAAACATGATATGTGAACCTATTTGGTTTTGTATTCGGCAAAATGAAATTATTTGAATGACCATTGTCCCAAAAATGAGATTTTAGCCTATATGGTTAAAAGTTTGATAAATATTAATATTGAATTTGTCCCTCGATGTTCTTTATTGCGTAACATAATATTTGAACCAATTTCGTTTTAAATTTGGTAAATAGAAAGTAATGAGATGACCCTTATCGCGAAAACAAGATTTTAGCTTATATTGTTACATGTCTGTTAAATATGAAGGTTGAACATGTCCCTCGATGTCCCTTGATGCGAAACATGATATGTGAACCTATTTGGCTTGAAATTCGCTAAAATGAAAGTATTGAAATGACTTTTGTCGCGAAAATGAAATGTTAGCCTATGTGGTTAGAAGTTTGATAAACAGTGAACTTGTCCCTCGATGTCCCTTGATGCGAAACATGATATGTGAACCTATTTGGTTTCATATTCGGAAAAATGAAAGTATTGGAATGACTTTGTCGCGAAAATGAGATTTTATCCTATATGGTTAGAAGTTTGATAAAGGTTGAACTTGTCCCTCGATCTCCCTTGATACGAAACATGATATGTGAACCTATTTGGTTTTGTATTCGGCAAAATGAAATTATTTGAATGACCATTGTCCCAAAAATGAGATTTTAGCCTATATGGTTAAAAGTTTGATAAATATTAATGTTGAATTTGTCCCTCGATGTCCTTTATTGCGTACCATTGTATTTGAATAAATTTCGTTTTAAATTTGGTAAATAGAAAGTAATGAGATGACCCTTATCGCGAAAACGAGATTTTAACTAATATTGTTACATGTCTGTTAAATATGAAGGTTGAACATGTCCCTCGATGTCCCTTGATGCGAAACATGATATTTGAACATATTTGGTTTGAAATTCGGTAAAATGAAAGTATTGAAATGACCCTTGTCGCGAAAATGAAATGTTAGCCTATGTGGTTAGAAGTTTGATAAACAGTGAACTTGTCCCTCGATGTCCCTTGATGCGAAACATGATATGTGAACCTATTTGGTTTCATATTCGGAAAAATGAAAGTATTGGAATGACTTTGTCGCGAAAATGAGATTTTAGCCTATTTTAGCCTATATGGTTAGAAGTTTGATAAAGGTTGAACTTGTCCCTCGATCTCCCTTGATACGAAACATGATATGTGAACATATTTGGTTTTGTATTCGGCAAAATGAAATTATTTGAATGACCATTGTCCCAAAAATGAGATTTTAGCCTATATGGTTAAAAGTTTGATAAATATTAATGTTGAATTTGTCCCTCGATGTCCTTTATTGCGTAACATAATATTTGAACCAATTTCGTTTTAAATTTGGTAAATAGAAACTAATGAGACGACCCTTATTGCAAAAACGAGATTTTAGCTTATATTGTTACATGTTTGTTAAATATGAAGGTTGAACATGTCCTTCGATGTCCCTTGATGCGAAACATGATATGTGAACCTATTTGGTTTGAAATTCGGTTTAATGAAAGTATTGAAATGACCCTTGCGCGAAAATGAAATGTTAGCCTATGTGGTTAGAAGTTTGATAAACAGTGAACTTGTCCCTCGATGTCCCTTGATGCGAAACATGATATGTGAACCTATTTGGTTTCATATTCGGAAAAATGAAAGTATTGGAATGACTTTGTCGCGAAAATGAGATTTTATCCTATATGGTTAGAAGTTTGATAAAGGTTGAACTTGTCCCTCGATCTCCCTTGATACGAAACATGATATGTGAACCTATTTGGTTTTGTATTCGGCAAAATGAAATTATTTGAATGACCATTGTCCCAAAAATGAGATTTTAGCCTATATGGTTAAAAGTTTGATAAATATTAATGTTGAATTTGTCCCTCGATGTCCTTTATTGCGTACCATAGTATTTGAATCAATTTCGTTTTAAATTTGGTAAATAGAAAGTAATGAGATGACCCTTATCGCGAAAACGAGATTTTAACTAATATTGTTACATGTCTGTTAAATATGAAGGTTGAACATGTCCCTCGATGTCCCTTGATGCGAAACATGATATTTGAACATATTTGGTTTGAAATTCGGTAAAATGAAAGTATTGAAATGACCCTTGTCGCGAAAATGAAATGTAAGCCTATGTGGTTAGAAGTTTGATAAACAGTGAACTTGTCCCTCGATGTCCCTTGATGCAAAACATGATATGTGAACCTATTTGGTTTCATATTCGGAAAAATGAAAGTATTGGAATGACTTTGTCGCGAAAATGAGATTTTAGCCTATTTTAGCCTATATGGTTAGAAGTTTGATAAAGGTTGAACTTGTCCCTCGATCTCCCTTGATACGAAACATGATATGTGAACATATTTGGTTTTGTATTCGGCAAAATGAAATTATTTGAATGACCATTGTCCCAAAAATGAGATTTTAGCCTATATGGTTAAAAGTTTGATAAATATTAATGTTGAATTTGTCCCTCGATGTCCTTTATTGCGTACCATTGTATTTGAATAAATTTCGTTTTAAATTTGGTAAATAGAAAGCAATGAGATGACCCTTATCGCGAAAACGAGATTTTAACTAATATTGTTACATGTCTGTTAAATATGAAGGTTGAACATGTCCCTCGATGTCCCTTGATGCGAAACATGATATTTGAACATATTTGGTTTGAAATTCGGTAAAATGAAAGTATTGAAATGACCCTTGTCGCGAAAATGAAATGTTAGCCTATGTGGTTAGAAGTTTGATAAACAGTGAACTTGTCCCTCGATGTCCCTTGATGCGAAACATGATATGTGAACCTATTTGGTTTCATATTCGGAAAAATGAAAGTATTGGAATGACTTTGTCGCGAAAATGAGATTTTAGCCTATTTTAGCCTATATGGTTAGAAGTTTGATAAAGGTTGAACTTGTCCCTCGATCTCCCTTGATACGAAACATGATATGTGAACATATTTGGTTTTGTATTCGGCAAAATGAAATTATTTGAATGACCATTGTCCCAAAAATGAGATTTTAGCCTATATGGTTAAAAGTTTGATAAATATTAATGTTGAATTTGTCCCTCGATGTCCTTTATTGCGTAACATAATATTTGAACCAATTTCGTTTTAAATTTGGTAAATAGAAACTAATGAGACGACCCTTATTGCAAAAACGAGATTTTAGCTTATATTGTTACATGTTTGTTAAATATGAAGGTTGAACATGTCCTTCGATGTCCCTTGATGCGAAACATGATATGTGAACCTATTTGGTTTGAAATTCGGTTTAATGAAAGTATTGAAATGACCCTTGCGCGAAAATGAAATGTTAGCCTATGTGGTTAGAAGTTTGATAAACAGTGAACTTGTCCCTCGATGTCCCTTGATGCGAAACATGATATGTGAACCTATTTGGTTTCATATTCGGAAAAATGAAAGTATTGGAATGACTTTGTCGCGAAAATGAGATTTTATCCTATATGGTTAGAAGTTTGATAAAGGTTGAACTTGTCCCTCGATCTCCCTTGATACGAAACATGATATGTGAACCTATTTGGTTTTGTATTCGGCAAAATGAAATTATTTGAATGACCATTGTCCCAAAAATGAGATTTTAGCCTATATGGTTAAAAGTTTGATAAATATTAATGTTGAATTTGTCCCTCGATGTCCTTTATTGCGTACCATAGTATTTGAATCAATTTCGTTTTAAATTTGGTAAATAGAAAGTAATGAGATGACCCTTATCGCGAAAACGAGATTTTAACTAATATTGTTACATGTCTGTTAAATATGAAGGTTGAACATGTCCCTCGATGTCCCTTGATGCGAAACATGATATTTGAACATATTTGGTTTGAAATTCGGTAAAATGAAAGTATTGAAATGACCCTTGTCGCGAAAATGAAATGTAAGCCTATGTGGTTAGAAGTTTGATAAACAGTGAACTTGTCCCTCGATGTCCCTTGATGCAAAACATGATATGTGAACCTATTTGGTTTCATATTCGGAAAAATGAAAGTATTGGAATGACTTTGTCGCGAAAATGAGATTTTAGCCTATTTTAGCCTATATGGTTAGAAGTTTGATAAAGGTTGAACTTGTCCCTCGATCTCCCTTGATACGAAACATGATATGTGAACATATTTGGTTTTGTATTCGGCAAAATGAAATTATTTGAATGACCATTGTCCCAAAAATGAGATTTTAGCCTATATGGTTAAAAGTTTGAAAAATATTAATGTTGAATTTGTCCCTCGATGTCCTTTATTGCGTAACATAATATTTGAACCAATTTCGTTTTAAATTTGGTAAATAGAAACTAATGAGACGACCCTTATTGCAAAAACGAGATTTTAGCTTATATTGTTACATGTTTGTTAAATATGAAGGTTGAACATGTCCTTCGATGTCCCTTGATGCGAAACATGATATGTGAACCTATTTGGTTTGAAATTCGGTTTAATGAAAGTATTGAAATGACCCTTGTCGCGAAAATGAAATGTTAGCCTATGAGGTTAGAAGTTTGATAAACAGTGAACTTGTCCCTCGATGTCCCTTGATGCGAAACATGATATGTGAACCTATTTGGTTTCATATTCGGAAAAATGAAAGTATTGGAATGACTTTGTCGCGAAAATGAGATTTTATCCTATTTTAGCCTATATGGTTAGAAGTTTGATAAAGGTTGAACTTGTCCCTCGATCTCCCTTGATACGAAACATGATATGTGAACATATTTGGTTTTGTATTCGGCAAAATGAAATTATTTGAATGACCATTGTCCCAAAAATGAGATTTTAGCCTATATGGTTAAAAGTTTGAAAAATATTAATGTTGAATTTGTCCCTCGATGTCCTTTATTGCGTAACATAATATTTGAACCAATTTCGTTTTAAATTTGGTAAATAGAAACTAATGAGACGACCCTTATTGCAAAAACGAGATTTTAGCTTATATTGTTACATGTTTGTTAAATATGAAGGTTGAACATGTCCTTCGATGTCCCTTGATGCGAAACATGATATGTGAACCTATTTGGTTTGAAATTCGGTTTAATGAAAGTATTGAAATGACCCTTGCGCGAAAATGAAATGTTAGCCTATGTGGTTAGAAGTTTGATAAACAGTGAACTTGTCCCTCGATGTCCCTTGATGCGAAACATGATATGTGAACCTATTTGGTTTCATATTCGGAAAAATGAAAGTATTGGAATGACTTTGTCGCGAAAATGAGATTTTATCCTATATGGTTAGAAGTTTGATAAAGGTTGAACTTGTCCCTCGATCTCCCTTGATACGAAACATGATATGTGAACCTATTTGGTTTTGTATTCGGCAAAATGAAATTATTTGAATGACCATTGTCCCAAAAATGAGATTTTAGCCTATATGGTTAAAAGTTTGATAAATATTAATGTTGAATTTGTCCCTCGATGTCCTTTATTGCGTAACATAATATTTGAACCAATTTCGTTTTAAATTTGGTAAATAGAAACTAATGAGACGACCCTTATTGCAAAAAACGAGATTTTAGCTTATATTGTTACATGTTTGTTAAATATGAAGGTTGAACATGTCCTTCGATGTCCCTTGATGCGAAACATGATATGTGAACCTATTTGGTTTGAAATTCGGTTTAATGAAAGTATTGAAATGACCCTTGCGCGAAAATGAAATGTTAGCCTATGTGGTTAGAAGTTTGATAAACAGTGAACTTGTCCCTCGATGTCCCTTGATGCGAAACATGATATGTGAACCTATTTGGTTTCATATTCGGAAAAATGAAAGTATTGGAATGACTTTGTCGCGAAAATGAGATTTTATCCTATATGGTTAGAAGTTTGATAAAGGTTGAACTTGTCCCTCGATCTCCCTTGATACGAAACATGATATGTGAACCTATTTGGTTTTGTATTCGGCAAAATGAAATTATTTGAATGACCATTGTCCCAAAAATGAGATTTTAGCCTATATGGTTAAAAGTTTGATAAATATTAATGTTGAATTTGTCCCTCGATGTCCTTTATTGCGTACCATAGTATTTGAATCAATTTCGTTTTAAATTTGGTAAATAGAAAGTAATGAGATGACCCTTATCGCGAAAACGAGATTTTAACTAATATTGTTACATGTCTGTTAAATATGAAGGTTGAACATGTCCCTCGATGTCCCTTGATGCGAAACATGATATTTGAACATATTTGGTTTGAAATTCGGTAAAATGAAAGTATTGAAATGACCCTTGTCGCGAAAATGAAATGTAAGCCTATGTGGTTAGAAGTTTGATAAACAGTGAACTTGTCCCTCGATGTCCCTTGATGCAAAACATGATATGTGAACCTATTTGGTTTCATATTCGGAAAAATGAAAGTATTGGAATGACTTTGTCGCGAAAATGAGATTTTAGCCTATTTTAGCTTATATGGTTAGAAGTTTGATAAAGGTTGAACTTGTCCCTCGATCTCCCTTGATACGAAACATGATATGTGAACATATTTGGTTTTGTATTCGGCAAAATGAAATTATTTGAATGACCATTGTCCCAAAAATGAGATTTTAGCCTATATGGTTAAAAGTTTGAAAAATATTAATGTTGAATTTGTCCCTCGATGTCCTTTATTGCGTAACATAATATTTGAACCAATTTCGTTTTAAATTTGGTAAATAGAAACTAATGAGACGACCCTTATTGCAAAAACGAGATTTTAGCTTATATTGTTACATGTTTGTTAAATATGAAGGTTGAACATGTCCTTCGATGTCCCTTGATGCGAAACATGATATGTGAACCTATTTGGTTTGAAATTCGGTTTAATGAAAGTATTGAAATGACCCTTGTCGCGAAAATGAAATGTTAGCCTATGAGGTTAGAAGTTTGATAAACAGTGAACTTGTCCCTCGATGTCCCTTGATGCGAAACATGATATGTGAACCTATTTGGTTTCATATTCGGAAAAATGAAAGTATTGGAATGACTTTGTCGCGAAAATGAGATTTTATCCTATTTTAGCCTATATGGTTAGAAGTTTGATAAAGGTTGAACTTGTCCCTCGATCTCCCTTGATACGAAACATGATATGTGAACATATTTGGTTTTGTATTCGGCAAAATGAAATTATTTGAATGACCATTGTCCCAAAAATGAGATTTTAGCCTATATGGTTAAAAGTTTGAAAAATATTAATGTTGAATTTGTCCCTCGATGTCCTTTATTGCGTAACATAATATTTGAACCAATTTCGTTTTAAATTTGGTAAATAGAAACTAATGAGACGACCCTTATTGCAAAAACGAGATTTTAGCTTATATTGTTACATGTTTGTTAAATATGAAGGTTGAACATGTCCTTCGATGTCCCTTGATGCGAAACATGATATGTGAACCTATTTGGTTTGAAATTCGGTTTAATGAAAGTATTGAAATGACCCTTGCGCGAAAATGAAATGTTAGCCTATGTGGTTAGAAGTTTGATAAACAGTGAACTTGTCCCTCGATGTCCCTTGATGCGAAACATGATATGTGAACCTATTTGGTTTCATATTCGGAAAAATGAAAGTATTGGAATGACTTTGTCGCGAAAATGAGATTTTATCCTATATGGTTAGAAGTTTGATAAAGGTTGAACTTGTCCCTCGATCTCCCTTGATACGAAACATGATATGTGAACCTATTTGGTTTTGTATTCGGCAAAATGAAATTATTTGAATGACCATTGTCCCAAAAATGAGATTTTAGCCTATATGGTTAAAAGTTTGATAAATATTAATGTTGAATTTGTCCCTCGATGTCCTTTATTGCGTAACATAATATTTGAACCAATTTCGTTTTAAATTTGGTAAATAGAAACTAATGAGACGACCCTTATTGCAAAAAACGAGATTTTAGCTTATATTGTTACATGTTTGTTAAATATGAAGGTTGAACATGTCCTTCGATGTCCCTTGATGCGAAACATGATATGTGAACCTATTTGGTTTGAAATTCGGTTTAATGAAAGTATTGAAATGACCCTTGCGCGAAAATGAAATGTTAGCCTATGTGGTTAGAAGTTTGATAAACAGTGAACTTGTCCCTCGATGTCCCTTGATGCGAAACATGATATGTGAACCTATTTGGTTTCATATTCGGAAAAATGAAAGTATTGGAATGACTTTGTCGCGAAAATGAGATTTTATCCTATATGGTTAGAAGTTTGATAAAGGTTGAACTTGTCCCTCGATCTCCCTTGATACGAAACATGATATGTGAACCTATTTGGTTTTGTATTCGGCAAAATGAAATTATTTGAATGACCATTGTCCCAAAAATGAGATTTTAGCCTATATGGTTAAAAGTTTGATAAATATTAATGTTGAATTTGTCCCTCGATGTCCTTTATTGCGTACCATAGTATTTGAATCAATTTCGTTTTAAATTTGGTAAATAGAAAGTAATGAGATGACCCTTATCGCGAAAACGAGATTTTAACTAATATTGTTACATGTCTGTTAAATATGAAGGTTGAACATGTCCCTCGATGTCCCTTGATGCGAAACATGATATTTGAACATATTTGGTTTGAAATTCGGTAAAATGAAAGTATTGAAATGACCCTTGTCGCGAAAATGAAATGTAAGCCTATGTGGTTAGAAGTTTGATAAACAGTGAACTTGTCCCTCGATGTCCCTTGATGCAAAACATGATATGTGAACCTATTTGGTTTCATATTCGGAAAAATGAAAGTATTGGAATGACTTTGTCGCGAAAATGAGATTTTAGCCTATTTTAGCTTATATGGTTAGAAGTTTGATAAAGGTTGAACTTGTCCCTCGATCTCCCTTGATACGAAACATGATATGTGAACATATTTGGTTTTGTATTCGGCAAAATGAAATTATTTGAATGACCATTGTCCCAAAAATGAGATTTTAGCCTATATGGTTAAAAGTTTGAAAAATATTAATGTTGAATTTGTCCCTCGATGTCCTTTATTGCGTAACATAATATTTGAACCAATTTCGTTTTAAATTTGGTAAATAGAAACTAATGAGACGACCCTTATTGCAAAAACGAGATTTTAGCTTATATTGTTACATGTTTGTTAAATATGAAGGTTGAACATGTCCTTCGATGTCCCTTGATGCGAAACATGATATGTGAACCTATTTGGTTTGAAATTCGGTTTAATGAAAGTATTGAAATGACCCTTGTCGCGAAAATGAAATGTTAGCCTATGAGGTTAGAAGTTTGATAAACAGTGAACTTGTCCCTCGATGTCCCTTGATGCGAAACATGATATGTGAACCTATTTGGTTTCATATTCGGAAAAATGAAAGTATTGGAATGACTTTGTCGCGAAAATGAGATTTTATCCTATTTTAGCCTATATGGTTAGAAGTTTGATAAAGGTTGAACTTGTCCCTCGATCTCCCTTGATACGAAACATGATATGTGAACATATTTGGTTTTGTATTCGGCAAAATGAAATTATTTGAATGACCATTGTCCCAAAAATGAGATTTTAGCCTATATGGTTAAAAGTTTGAAAAATATTAATGTTGAATTTGTCCCTCGATGTCCTTTATTGCGTAACATAATATTTGAACCAATTTCGTTTTAAATTTGGTAAATAGAAACTAATGAGACGACCCTTATTGCAAAAACGAGATTTTAGCTTATATTGTTACATGTTTGTTAAATATGAAGGTTGAACATGTCCTTCGATGTCCCTTGATGCGAAACATGATATGTGAACCTATTTGGTTTGAAATTCGGTTTAATGAAAGTATTGAAATGACCCTTGCGCGAAAATGAAATGTTAGCCTATGTGGTTAGAAGTTTGATAAACAGTGAACTTGTCCCTCGATGTCCCTTGATGCGAAACATGATATGTGAACCTATTTGGTTTCATATTCGGAAAAATGAAAGTATTGGAATGACTTTGTCGCGAAAATGAGATTTTATCCTATATGGTTAGAAGTTTGATAAAGGTTGAACTTGTCCCTCGATCTCCCTTGATACGAAACATGATATGTGAACCTATTTGGTTTTGTATTCGGCAAAATGAAATTATTTGAATGACCATTGTCCCAAAAATGAGATTTTAGCCTATATGGTTAAAAGTTTGATAAATATTAATGTTGAATTTGTCCCTCGATGTCCTTTATTGCGTAACATAATATTTGAACCAATTTCGTTTTAAATTTGGTAAATAGAAACTAATGAGACGACCCTTATTGCAAAAAACGAGATTTTAGCTTATATTGTTACATGTTTGTTAAATATGAAGGTTGAACATGTCCTTCGATGTCCCTTGATGCGAAACATGATATGTGAACCTATTTGGTTTGAAATTCGGTTTAATGAAAGTATTGAAATGACCCTTGCGCGAAAATGAAATGTTAGCCTATGTGGTTAGAAGTTTGATAAACAGTGAACTTGTCCCTCGATGTCCCTTGATGCGAAACATGATATGTGAACCTATTTGGTTTCATATTCGGAAAAATGAAAGTATTGGAATGACTTTGTCGCGAAAATGAGATTTTATCCTATATGGTTAGAAGTTTGATAAAGGTTGAACTTGTCCCTCGATCTCCCTTGATACGAAACATGATATGTGAACCTATTTGGTTTTGTATTCGGCAAAATGAAATTATTTGAATGACCATTGTCCCAAAAATGAGATTTTAGCCTATATGGTTAAAAGTTTGATAAATATTAATGTTGAATTTGTCCCTCGATGTCCTTTATTGCGTACCATAGTATTTGAATCAATTTCGTTTTAAATTTGGTAAATAGAAAGTAATGAGATGACCCTTATCGCGAAAACGAGATTTTAACTAATATTGTTACATGTCTGTTAAATATGAAGGTTGAACATGTCCCTCGATGTCCCTTGATGCGAAACATGATATTTGAACATATTTGGTTTGAAATTCGGTAAAATGAAAGTATTGAAATGACCCTTGTCGCGAAAATGAAATGTAAGCCTATGTGGTTAGAAGTTTGATAAACAGTGAACTTGTCCCTCGATGTCCCTTGATGCAAAACATGATATGTGAACCTATTTGGTTTCATATTCGGAAAAATGAAAGTATTGGAATGACTTTGTCGCGAAAATGAGATTTTAGCCTATTTTAGCTTATATGGTTAGAAGTTTGATAAAGGTTGAACTTGTCCCTCGATCTCCCTTGATACGAAACATGATATGTGAACATATTTGGTTTTGTATTCGGCAAAATGAAATTATTTGAATGACCATTGTCCCAAAAATGAGATTTTAGCCTATATGGTTAAAAGTTTGAAAAATATTAATGTTGAATTTGTCCCTCGATGTCCTTTATTGCGTAACATAATATTTGAACCAATTTCGTTTTAAATTTGGTAAATAGAAACTAATGAGACGACCCTTATTGCAAAAACGAGATTTTAGCTTATATTGTTACATGTTTGTTAAATATGAAGGTTGAACATGTCCTTCGATGTCCCTTGATGCGAAACATGATATGTGAACCTATTTGGTTTGAAATTCGGTTTAATGAAAGTATTGAAATGACCCTTGTCGCGAAAATGAAATGTTAGCCTATGAGGTTAGAAGTTTGATAAACAGTGAACTTGTCCCTCGATGTCCCTTGATGCGAAACATGATATGTGAACCTATTTGGTTTCATATTCGGAAAAATGAAAGTATTGGAATGACTTTGTCGCGAAAATGAGATTTTATCCTATTTTAGCCTATATGGTTAGAAGTTTGATAAAGGTTGAACTTGTCCCTCGATCTCCCTTGATACGAAACATGATATGTGAACATATTTGGTTTTGTATTCGGCAAAATGAAATTATTTGAATGACCATTGTCCCAAAAATGAGATTTTAGCCTATATGGTTAAAAGTTTGAAAAATATTAATGTTGAATTTGTCCCTCGATGTCCTTTATTGCGTAACATAATATTTGAACCAATTTCGTTTTAAATTTGGTAAATAGAAACTAATGAGACGACCCTTATTGCAAAAACGAGATTTTAGCTTATATTGTTACATGTTTGTTAAATATGAAGGTTGAACATGTCCTTCGATGTCCCTTGATGCGAAACATGATATGTGAACCTATTTGGTTTGAAATTCGGTTTAATGAAAGTATTGAAATGACCCTTGCGCGAAAATGAAATGTTAGCCTATGTGGTTAGAAGTTTGATAAACAGTGAACTTGTCCCTCGATGTCCCTTGATGCGAAACATGATATGTGAACCTATTTGGTTTCATATTCGGAAAAATGAAAGTATTGGAATGACTTTGTCGCGAAAATGAGATTTTATCCTATATGGTTAGAAGTTTGATAAAGGTTGAACTTGTCCCTCGATCTCCCTTGATACGAAACATGATATGTGAACCTATTTGGTTTTGTATTCGGCAAAATGAAATTATTTGAATGACCATTGTCCCAAAAATGAGATTTTAGCCTATATGGTTAAAAGTTTGATAAATATTAATGTTGAATTTGTCCCTCGATGTCCTTTATTGCGTAACATAATATTTGAACCAATTTCGTTTTAAATTTGGTAAATAGAAACTAATGAGACGACCCTTATTGCAAAAAACGAGATTTTAGCTTATATTGTTACATGTTTGTTAAATATGAAGGTTGAACATGTCCTTCGATGTCCCTTGATGCGAAACATGATATGTGAACCTATTTGGTTTGAAATTCGGTTTAATGAAAGTATTGAAATGACCCTTGCGCGAAAATGAAATGTTAGCCTATGTGGTTAGAAGTTTGATAAACAGTGAACTTGTCCCTCGATGTCCCTTGATGCGAAACATGATATGTGAACCTATTTGGTTTCATATTCGGAAAAATGAAAGTATTGGAATGACTTTGTCGCGAAAATGAGATTTTATCCTATATGGTTAGAAGTTTGATAAAGGTTGAACTTGTCCCTCGATCTCCCTTGATACGAAACATGATATGTGAACCTATTTGGTTTTGTATTCGGCAAAATGAAATTATTTGAATGACCATTGTCCCAAAAATGAGATTTTAGCCTATATGGTTAAAAGTTTGATAAATATTAATGTTGAATTTGTCCCTCGATGTCCTTTATTGCGTACCATAGTATTTGAATCAATTTCGTTTTAAATTTGGTAAATAGAAAGTAATGAGATGACCCTTATCGCGAAAACGAGATTTTAACTAATATTGTTACATGTCTGTTAAATATGAAGGTTGAACATGTCCCTCGATGTCCCTTGATGCGAAACATGATATTTGAACATATTTGGTTTGAAATTCGGTAAAATGAAAGTATTGAAATGACCCTTGTCGCGAAAATGAAATGTAAGCCTATGTGGTTAGAAGTTTGATAAACAGTGAACTTGTCCCTCGATGTCCCTTGATGCAAAACATGATATGTGAACCTATTTGGTTTCATATTCGGAAAAATGAAAGTATTGGAATGACTTTGTCGCGAAAATGAGATTTTAGCCTATTTTAGCTTATATGGTTAGAAGTTTGATAAAGGTTGAACTTGTCCCTCGATCTCCCTTGATACGAAACATGATATGTGAACATATTTGGTTTTGTATTCGGCAAAATGAAATTATTTGAATGACCATTGTCCCAAAAATGAGATTTTAGCCTATATGGTTAAAAGTTTGAAAAATATTAATGTTGAATTTGTCCCTCGATGTCCTTTATTGCGTAACATAATATTTGAACCAATTTCGTTTTAAATTTGGTAAATAGAAACTAATGAGACGACCCTTATTGCAAAAACGAGATTTTAGCTTATATTGTTACATGTTTGTTAAATATGAAGGTTGAACATGTCCTTCGATGTCCCTTGATGCGAAACATGATATGTGAACCTATTTGGTTTGAAATTCGGTTTAATGAAAGTATTGAAATGACCCTTGTCGCGAAAATGAAATGTTAGCCTATGAGGTTAGAAGTTTGATAAACAGTGAACTTGTCCCTCGATGTCCCTTGATGCGAAACATGATATGTGAACCTATTTGGTTTCATATTCGGAAAAATGAAAGTATTGGAATGACTTTGTCGCGAAAATGAGATTTTATCCTATATGGTTAGAAGTTTGATAAAGGTTGAACTTGTCCCTCGATCTCCCTTGATACGAAACATGATATGTGAACTTATTTGGTTTTGTATTCGGCAAAATGAAATTATTTGAATGACCATTGTCCCAAAAATGAGATTTTAGCCTATATGGTTAAAAGTTTGATAAATATTAATGTTGAATTTGTCCCTCGATGTCCTTTATTGCGTACCATAGTATTTGAATAAATTTCGTTTTAAATTTGGTAAATAGAAAGTAATGAGATGACCCTTATCGCGAAAACGAGATTTTAACTAATATTGTTACATGTCTGTTAAATATGAAGGTTGAACATGTCCCTCGATGTCCCTTGATGCGAAACATGATATTTGAACATATTTGGTTTGAAATTCGGTAAAATGAAAGTATTGAAATGACCCTTGTCGCGAAAATGAAATGTTAGCCTATGTGGTTAGAAGTTTGATAAACAGTGAACTTGTCCCTCGATGTCCCTTGATGCGAAACATGATATGTGAACCTATTTGGTTTCATATTCGGAAAAATGAAAGTATTGGAATGACTTTGTCGCGAAAATGAGATTTTAGCCTATTTTAGCCTATATGGTTAGAAGTTTGATAAAGGTTGAACTTGTCCCTCGATCTCCCTTGATACGAAACATGATATGTGAACATATTTGGTTTTGTATTCGGCAAAATGAAATTATTTGAATGACCATTGTCCCAAAAATGAGATTTTAGCCTATATGGTTAAAAGTTTGATAAATATTAATGTTGAATTTGTCTCTCGATGTCCTTTATTGCGTAACATAATATTTGAACCAATTTCGTTTTAAATTTGGTAAATAGAAACTAATGAGACGACCCTTATTGCAAAAACGAGATTTTAGCTTATATTGTTACATGTTTGTTAAATATGAAGGTTGAACATGTCCTTCGATGTCCCTTGATGCGAAACATGATATGTGAACCTATTTGGTTTGAAATTCGGTTTAATGAAAGTATTGAAATGACCCTTGCGCGAAAATGAAATGTTAGCCTATGTGGTTAGAAGTTTGATAAACAGTGAACTTGTCCCTCGATGTCCCTTGATGCGAAACATGATATGTGAACCTATTTGGTTTCATATTCGGAAAAATGAAAGTATTGGAATGACTTTGTCGCGAAAATGAGATTTTATCCTATATGGTTAGAAGTTTGATAAAGGTTGAACTTGTCCCTCGATCTCCCTTGATACGAAACATGATATGTGAACCTATTTGGTTTTGTATTCGGCAAAATGAAATTATTTGAATGACCATTGTCCCAAAAATGAGATTTTAGCCTATATGGTTAAAAGTTTGATAAATATTAATGTTGAATTTGTCCCTCGATGTCCTTTATTGCGTACCATAGTATTTGAATAAATTTCGTTTTAAATTTGGTAAATAGAAAGTAATGAGATGACCCTTATCGCGAAAACGAGATTTTAACTAATATTGTTACATGTCTGTTAAATATGAAGGTTGAACATGTCCCTCGATGTCCCTTGATGCGAAACATGATATTTGAACATATTTGGTTTGAAATTCGGTAAAATGAAAGTATTGAAATGACCCTTGTCGCGAAAATGAAATGTTAGCCTATGTGGTTAGAAGTTTGATAAACAGTGAACTTGTCCCTCGATGTCCCTTGATGCGAAACATGATATGTGAACCTATTTGGTTTCATATTCGGAAAAATGAAAGTATTGGAATGACTTTGTCGCGAAAATGAGATTTTAGCCTATTTTAGCCTATATGGTTAGAAGTTTGATAAAGGTTGAACTTGTCCCTCGATCTCCCTTGATACGAAACATGATATGTGAACATATTTGGTTTTGTATTCGGCAAAATGAAATTATTTGAATGACCATTGTCCCAAAAATGAGATTTTAGCCTATATGGTTAAAAGTTTGATAAATATTAATGTTGAATTTGTCTCTCGATGTCCTTTATTGCGTAACATAATATTTGAACCAATTTCGTTTTAAATTTGGTAAATAGAAACTAATGAGACGACCCTTATTGCAAAAACGAGATTTTAGCTTATATTGTTACATGTTTGTTAAATATGAAGGTTGAACATGTCCTTCGATGTCCCTTGATGCGAAACATGATATGTGAACCTATTTGGTTTGAAATTCGGTTTAATGAAAGTATTGAAATGACCCTTGCGCGAAAATGAAATGTTAGCCTATGTGGTTAGAAGTTTGATAAACAGTGAACTTGTCCCTCGATGTCCCTTGATGCGAAACATGATATGTGAACCTATTTGGTTTCATATTCGGAAAAATGAAAGTATTGGAATGACTTTGTCGCGAAAATGAGATTTTATCCTATATGGTTAGAAGTTTGATAAAGGTTGAACTTGTCCCTCGATCTCCCTTGATACGAAACATGATATGTGAACCTATTTGGTTTTGTATTCGGCAAAATGAAATTATTTGAATGACCATTGTCCCAAAAATGAGATTTTAGCCTATATGGTTAAAAGTTTGATAAATATTAATGTTGAATTTGTCCCTCGATGTCCTTTATTGCGTACCATAGTATTTGAATCAATTTCGTTTTAAATTTGGTAAATAGAAAGTAATGAGATGACCCTTATCGCGAAAACGAGATTTTAACTAATATTGTTACATGTCTGTTAAATATGAAGGTTGAACATGTCCCTCGATGTCCCTTGATGCGAAACATGATATTTGAACATATTTGGTTTGAAATTCGGTAAAATGAAAGTATTGAAATGACCCTTGTCGCGAAAATGAAATGTAAGCCTATGTGGTTAGAAGTTTGATAAACAGTGAACTTGTCCCTCGATGTCCCTTGATGCAAAACATGATATGTGAACCTATTTGGTTTCATATTCGGAAAAATGAAAGTATTGGAATGACTTTGTCGCGAAAATGAGATTTTAGCCTATTTTAGCCTATATGGTTAGAAGTTTGATAAAGGTTGAACTTGTCCCTCGATCTCCCTTGATACGAAACATGATATGTGAACATATTTGGTTTTGTATTCGGCAAAATGAAATTATTTGAATGACCATTGTCCCAAAAATGAGATTTTAGCCTATATGGTTAAAAGTTTGATAAATATTAATGTTGAATTTGTCCCTCGATGTCCTTTATTGCGTACCATAGTATTTGAATCAATTTCGTTTTAAATTTGGTAAATAGAAAGTAATGAGATGACCCTTATCGCGAAAACGAGATTTTAACTAATATTGTTACATGTCTGTTAAATATGAAGGTTGAACATGTCCCTCGATGTCCCTTGATGCGAAACATGATATTTGAACATATTTGGTTTGAAATTCGGTAAAATGAAAGTATTGAAATGACCCTTGTCGCGAAAATGAAATGTAAGCCTATGTGGTTAGAAGTTTGATAAACAGTGAACTTGTCCCTCGATGTCCCTTGATGCGAAACATGATATGTGAACCTATTTGGTTTCATATTCGGAAAAATGAAAGTATTGGAATGACTTTGTCGCGAAAATGAGATTTTAGCCTATTTTAGCCTATATGGTTAGAAGTTTGATAAAGGTTGAACTTGTCCCTCGATCTCCCTTGATACGAAACATGATATGTGAACATATTTGGTTTTGTATTCGGCAAAATGAAATTATTTGAATGACCATTGTCCCAAAAATGAGATTTTAGCCTATATGGTTAAAAGTTTGATAAATATTAATGTTGAATTTGTCCCTCGATGTCCTTTATTGCGTAACATAATATTTGAACCAATTTCGTTTTAAATTTGGTAAATAGAAACTAATGAGACGACCCTTATTACAAACGAGATTTTAGCTTATATTGTTACATGTTTGTTAAATATGAAGGTTGAACATGTCCTTCGATGTCCCTTGATGCGAAACATGATATGTGAACCTATTTGGTTTGAAATTCGGTTTAATGAAAGTATTGAAATGACCCTTGCGCGAAAATGAAATGTTAGCCTATGTGGTTAGAAGTTTGATAAACAGTGAACTTGTCCCTCGATGTCCCTTGATGCGAAACATGATATGTGAACCTATTTGGTTTCATATTCGGAAAAATGAAAGTATTGGAATGACTTTGTCGCGAAAATGAGATTTTATCCTATATGGTTAGAAGTTTGATAAAGGTTGAACTTGTCCCTCGATCTCCCTTGATACGAAACATGATATGTGAACCTATTTGGTTTTGTATTCGGCAAAATGAAATTATTTGAATGACCATTGTCCCAAAAATGAGATTTTAGCCTATATGGTTAAAAGTTTGATAAATATTAATGTTGAATTTGTCCCTCGATGTCCTTTATTGCGTACCATAGTATTTGAATCAATTTCGTTTTAAATTTGGTAAATAGAAAGTAATGAGATGACCCTTATCGCGAAAACGAGATTTTAACTAATATTGTTACATGTCTGTTAAATATGAAGGTTGAACATGTCCCTCGATGTCCCTTGATGCGAAACATGATATTTGAACATATTTGGTTTGAAATTCGGTAAAATGAAAGTATTGAAATGACCCTTGTCGCGAAAATGAAATGTAAGCCTATGTGGTTAGAAGTTTGATAAACAGTGAACTTGTCCCTCGATGTCCCTTGATGCGAAACATGATATGTGAACCTATTTGGTTTCATATTCGGAAAAATGTAAGTATTGGAATGACTTTGTCGCGAAAATGAGATTTTAGCCTATTTTAGCCTATATGGTTAGAAGTTTGATAAAGGTTGAACTTGTCCCTCGATCTCCCTTGATACGAAACATGATATGTGAACATATTTGGTTTTGTATTCGGCAAAATGAAATTATTTGAATGACCATTGTCCCAAAAATGAGATTTTAGCCTATATGGTTAAAAGTTTGATAAATATTAATGTTGAATTTGTCCCTCGATGTCCTTTATTGCGTAACATAATATTTGAACCAATTTCGTTTTAAATTTGGTAAATAGAAACTAATGAGACGACCCTTATTGCAAAAACGAGATTTTAGCTTATATTGTTACATGTTTGTTAAATATGAAGGTTGAACATGTCCTTCGATGTCCCTTGATGCGAAACATGATATGTGAACCTATTTGGTTTGAAATTCGGTTTAATGAAAGTATTGAAATGACCCTTGCGCGAAAATGAAATGTTAGCCTATGTGGTTAGAAGTTTGATAAACAGTGAACTTGTCCCTCGATGTCCCTTGATGCGAAACATGATATGTGAACCTATTTGGTTTCATATTCGGAAAAATGAAAGTATTGGAATGACTTTGTCGCGAAAATGAGATTTTATCCTATATGGTTAGAAGTTTGATAAAGGTTGAACTTGTCCCTCGATCTCCCTTGATACGAAACATGATATGTGAACCTATTTGGTTTTGTATTCGGCAAAATGAAATTATTTGAATGACCATTGTCCCAAAAATGAGATTTTAGCCTATATGGTTAAAAGTTTGATAAATATTAATGTTGAATTTGTCCCTCGATGTCCTTTATTGCGTACCATAGTATTTGAATCAATTTCGTTTTAAATTTGGTAAATAGAAAGTAATGAGATGACCCTTATCGCGAAAACGAGATTTTAACTAATATTGTTACATGTCTGTTAAATATGAAGGTTGAACATGTCCCTCGATGTCCCTTGATGCGAAACATGATATTTGAACATATTTGGTTTGAAATTCGGTAAAATGAAAGTATTGAAATGACCCTTGTCGCGAAAATGAAATGTAAGCCTATGTGGTTAGAAGTTTGATAAACAGTGAACTTGTCCCTCGATGTCCCTTGATGCGAAACATGATATGTGAACCTATTTGGTTTCATATTCGGAAAAATGAAAGTATTGGAATGACTTTGTCGCGAAAATGAGATTTTAGCCTATTTTAGCCTATATGGTTAGAAGTTTGATAAAGGTTGAACTTGTCCCTCGATCTCCCTTGATACGAAACATGATATGTGAACATATTTGGTTTTGTATTCGGCAAAATGAAATTATTTGAATGACCATTGTCCCAAAAATGAGATTTTAGCCTATATGGTTAAAAGTTTGATAAATATTAATGTTGAATTTGTCCCTTGATGTCCTTTATTGCGTAACATAATATTTGAACCAATTTCGTTTTAAATTTGGTAAATAGAAACTAATGAGTCGACCCTTATTACAAACGAGATTTTAGCTTATATTGTTACATGTTTGTTAAATATGAAGGTTGAACATGTCCTTCGATGTCCCTTGATGCGAAACATGATATGTGAACCTATTTGGTTTGAAATTCGGTTTAATGAAAGTATTGAAATGACCCTTGCGCGAAAATGAAATGTTAGCCTATGTGGTTAGAAGTTTGATAAACAGTGAACTTGTCCCTCGATGTCCCTTGATGCGAAACATGATATGTGAACCTATTTGGTTTCATATTCGGAAAAATGAAAGTATTGGAATGACTTTGTCGCGAAAATGAGATTTTATCCTATATGGTTAGAAGTTTGATAAAGGTTGAACTTGTCCCTCGATCTCCCTTGATACGAAACATGATATGTGAACCTATTTGGTTTTGTATTCGGCAAAATGAAATTATTTGAATGACCATTGTCCCAAAAATGAGATTTTAGCCTATATGGTTAAAAGTTTGATAAATATTAATGTTGAATTTGTCCCTCGATGTCCTTTATTGCGTACCATAGTATTTGAATCAATTTCGTTTTAAATTTGGTAAATAGAAAGTAATGAGATGACCCTTATCGCGAAAACGAGATTTTAACTAATATTGTTACATGTCTGTTAAATATGAAGGTTGAACATGTCCCTCGATGTCCCTTGATGCGAAACATGATATTTGAACATATTTGGTTTGAAATTCGGTAAAATGAAAGTATTGAAATGACCCTTGTCGCGAAAATGGAATGTAAGCCTATGTGGTTAGAAGTTTGATAAACAGTGAACTTGTCCCTCGATGTCCCTTGATGCGAAACATGATATGTGAACCTATTTGGTTTCATATTCGGAAAAATGTAAGTATTGGAATGACTTTGTCGCGAAAATGAGATTTTAGCCTATTTTAGCCTATATGGTTAGAAGTTTGATAAAGGTTGAACTTGTCCCTCGATCTCCCTTGATACGAAACATGATATGTGAACATATTTGGTTTTGTATTCGGCAAAATGAAATTATTTGAATGACCATTGTCCCAAAAATGAGATTTTAGCCTATATGGTTAAAAGTTTGATAAATATTAATGTTGAATTTGTCCCTCGATGTCCTTTATTGCGTAACATAATATTTGAACCAATTTCGTTTTAAATTTGGTAAATAGAAACTAATGAGACGACCCTTATTGCAAAAACGAGATTTTAGCTTATATTGTTACATGTTTGTTAAATATGAAGGTTGAACATGTCCTTCGATGTCCCTTGATGCGAAACATGATATGTGAACCTATTTGGTTTGAAATTCGGTTTAATGAAAGTATTGAAATGACCCTTGCGCGAAAATGAAATGTTAGCCTATGTGGTTAGAAGTTTGATAAACAGTGAACTTGTCCCTCGATGTCCCTTGATGCGAAACATGATATGTGAACCTATTTGGTTTCATATTCGGAAAAATGAAAGTATTGGAATGACTTTGTCGCGAAAATGAGATTTTATCCTATATGGTTAGAAGTTTGATAAAGGTTGAACTTGTCCCTCGATCTCCCTTGATACGAAACATGATATGTGAACCTATTTGGTTTTGTATTCGGCAAAATGAAATTATTTGAATGACCAATGTCCCAAAAATGAGATTTTAGCCTATATGGTTAAAAGTTTGATAAATATTAATGTTGAATTTGTCCCTCGATGTCCTTTATTGCGTACCATAGTATTTGAATCAATTTCGTTTTAAATTTGGTAAATAGAAAGTAATGAGATGACCCTTATCGCGAAAACGAGATTTTAACTAATATTGTTACATGTCTGTTAAATATGAAGGTTGAACATGTCCCTCGATGTCCCTTGATGCGAAACATGATATTTGAACATATTTGGTTTGAAATTCGGTAAAATGAAAGTATTGAAATGACCCTTGTCGCGAAAATGAAATGTAAGCCTATGTGGTTAGAAGTTTGATAAACAGTGAACTTGTCCCTAGATGTCCCTTGATGCAAAACATGATATGTGAACCTATTTGGTTTCATATTCGGAAAAATGAAAGTATTGGAATGACTTTGTCGCGAAAATGAGATTTTAGCCTATTTTAGCCTATATGGTTAGAAGTTTGATAAAGGTTGAACTTGTCCCTCGATCTCCCTTGATACGAAACATGATATGTGAACATATTTGGTTTTGTATTCGGCAAAATGAAATTATTTGAATGACCATTGTCCCAAAAATGAGATTTTAGCCTATATGGTTAAAAGTTTGAAAAATATTAATGTTGAATTTGTCCCTCGATGTCCTTTATTGCGTAACATAATATTTGAACCAATTTCGTTTTAAATTTGGTAAATAGAAACTAATGAGACGACCCTTATTGCAAAAACGAGATTTTAGCTTATATTGTTACATGTTTGTTAAATATGAAGGTTGAACATGTCCTTCGATGTCCCTTGATGCGAAACATGATATGTGAACCTATTTGGTTTGAAATTCGGTTTAATGAAAGTATTGAAATGACCCTTGTCGCAAAAATGAAATGTTAGCCTATGAGGTTAGAAGTTTGATAAACAGTGAACTTGTCCCTCGATGTCCCTTGATGCGAAACATGATATGTGAACCTATTTGGTTTCATATTCGGAAAAATGAAAGTATTGGAATGACTTTGTCGCGAAAATGAGATTTTATCCTATATGGTTAGAAGTTTGATAAAGGTTGAACTTGTCCCTCGATCTCCCTTGATACGAAACATGATATGTGAACCTATTTGGTTTTGTATTCGGCAAAATGAAATTATTTGAATGACCATTGTCCCAAAAATGAGATTTTAGCCTATATGGTTAAAAGTTTGATAAATATTAATGTTGAATTTGTCCCTCGATGTCCTTTATTGCGTACCATAGTATTTGAATAAATTTCGTTTTAAATTTGGTAAATAGAAAGTAATGAGATGACCCTTATCGCGAAAACGAGATTTTAACTAATATTGTTACATGTCTGTTAAATATGAAGGTTGAACATGTCCCTCGATGTCCCTTGATGCGAAACATGATATTTGAACATATTTGGTTTGAAATTCGGTAAAATGAAAGTATTGAAATGACCCTTGTCGCGAAAATGAAATGTTAGCCTATGTGGTTAGAAGTTTGATAAACAGTGAACTTGTCCCTCGATGTCCCTTGATGCGAAACATGATATGTGAACCTATTTGGTTTCATATTCGGAAAAATGAACGTATTGGAATGACTTTGTCGCGAAAATGAGATTTTAGCCTATTTTAGCCTATATGGTTAGAAGTTTGATAAAGGTTGAACTTGTCCCTCGATCTCCCTTGATACGAAACATGATATGTGAACATATTTGGTTTTGTATTCGGCAAAATGAAATTATTTGAATGACCATTGTCCCAAAAATGAGATTTTAGCCTATATGGTTAAAAGTTTGAAAATATTAATGTTGAATTTGTCCCTCGATGTCCTTTATTGCGTAACATAATATTTGAACCAATTTCGTTTTAAATTTGGTAAATAGAAACTAATGAGACGACCCTTATTGCAAAAACGAGATTTTAGCTTATATTGTTACATGTTTGTTAAATATGAAGGTTGAACATGTCCTTCGATGTCCCTTGATGCGAAACATGATATGTGAACCTATTTGGTTTGAAATTCGGTTTAATGAAAGTATTGAAATGACCCTTGCGCGAAAATGAAATGTTAGCCTATGTGGTTAGAAGTTTGATAAACAGTGAACTTGTCCCTCGATGTCCCTTGATGCGAAACATGATATGTGAACCTATTTGGTTTCATATTCGGAAAAATGAAAGTATTGGAATGACTTTGTCGCGAAAATGAGATTTTATCCTATATGGTTAGAAGTTTGATAAAGGTTGAACGTGTCCCTCGATCTCCCTTGATACGAAACATGATATGTGAACCTATTTGGTTTTGTATTCGGCAAAATGAAATTATTTGAATGTCCATTGTCCCAAAAATGAGATTTTAGCCTATATGGTTAAAAGTTTGATAAATATTAATGTTGAATTTGTCCCTCGATGTCCTTTATTGCGTACCATAGTATTTGAATCAATTTCGTTTTAAATTTGGTAAATAGAAAGTAATGAGATGACCCTTATCGCGAAAACGAGATTTTAACTAATATTGTTACATGTCTGTTAAATATGAAGGTTGAACATGTCCCTCGATGTCCCTTGATGCGAAACATGATATTTGAACATATTTGGTTTGAAATTCGGTAAAATGAAAGTATTGAAATGACCCTTGTCGCGAAAATGAAATGTAAGCCTATGTGGTTAGAAGTTTGATAAACAGTGAACATGTCCCTCGATGTCCCTTGATGCGAAACATGATATGTGAACCTATTTGGTTTCATAT
Organism: Medicago sativa; assembly: GCF_051527215.1. Classification (NCBI taxonomy): domain Eukaryota; kingdom Viridiplantae; phylum Streptophyta; class Magnoliopsida; order Fabales; family Fabaceae; genus Medicago; species Medicago sativa. The sequence continues at coordinate 47,108,277 of NC_140754.1, read as the reverse complement.
TCGGAAAAATGAAAGTATTGGAATGACTTTGTCGCGAAAATGAGATTTTAGCCTATTTTAGCCTATATGGTTAGAAGTTTGATAAAGGTTGAACTTGTCCCTCGATCTCCCTTGATACGAAACATGATATGTGAACATATTTGGTTTTGTATTCGGCAAAATGAAATTATTTGAATGACCATTGTCCCAAAAATGAGATTTTAGCCTATATGGTTAAAAGTTTGATAAATATTAATGTTGAATTTGTCCCTCGATGTCCTTTATTGCGTAACATAATATTTGAACCAATTTCGTTTTAAATTTGGTAAATAGAAACTAATGAGACGACCCTTATTACAAAAACGAGATTTTAGCTTATATTGTTACATGTTTGTTAAATATGAAGGTTGAACATGTCCTTCGATGTCCCTTGATGCGAAACATGATATGTGAACCTATTTGGTTTGAAATTCGGTTTAATGAAAGTATTGAAATGACCCTTGCGCGAAAATGAAATGTTAGCCTATGTGGTTAGAAGTTTGATAAACAGTGAACTTGTCCCTCGATGTCCCTTGATGCGAAACATGATATGTGAACCTATTTGGTTTCATATTCGGAAAAATGAAAGTATTGGAATGACTTTGTCGCGAAAATGAGATTTTATCCTATATGGTTAGAAGTTTGATAAAGGTTGAACTTGTCCCTCGATCTCCCTTGATACGAAACATGATATGTGAACCTATTTGGTTTTGTATTCGGCAAAATGAAATTATTTGAATGACCATTGTCCCAAAAATGAGATTTTAGCCTATATGGTTAAAAGTTTGATAAATATTAATGTTGAATTTGTCCCTCGATGTCCTTTATTGCGTACCATAGTATTTGAATCAATTTCGTTTTAAATTTGGTAAATAGAAAGTAATGAGATGACCCTTATCGCGAAAACGAGATTTTAACTAATATTGTTACATGTCTGTTAAATATGAAGGTTGAACATGTCCCTCGATGTCCCTTGATGCGAAACATGATATTTGAACATATTTGGTTTGAAATTCGGTAAAATGAAAGTATTGAAATGACCCTTGTCGCGAAAATGAAATGTAAGCCTATGTGGTTAGAAGTTTGATAAACAGTGAACTTGTCCCTCGATGTCCCTTGATGCGAAACATGATATGTGAACCTATTTGGTTTCATATTCGGAAAAATGAAAGTATTGGAATGACTTTGTCGCGAAAATGAGACTTTAGCCTATTTTAGCCTATATGGTTAGAAGTTTGATAAAGGTTGAACTTGTCCCTCGATCTCCCTTGATACGAAACATGATATGTGAACATATTTGGTTTTGTATTCGGCAAAATGAAATTATTTGAATGACCATTGTCCCAAAAATGAGATTTTAGCCTATATGGTTAAAAGTTTGATAAATATTAATGTTGAATTTGTCCCTCGATGTCCTTTATTGCGTAACATAATATTTGAACCAATTTCGTTTTAAATTTGGTAAATAGAAACTAATGAGACGACCCTTATTGCAAAAACGAGATTTTAGCTTATATTGTTACATGTTTGTTAAATATGAAGGTTGAACATGTCCTTCGATGTCCCTTGATGCGAAACATGATATGTGAACCTATTTGGTTTGAAATTCGGTTTAATGAAAGTATTGAAATGACCCTTGTCGCGAAAATGAAATGTTAGCCTATGAGGTTAGAAGTTTGATAAACAGTGAACTTGTCCCTCGATGTCCCTTGATGCGAAACATGATATGTGGACCTATTTGGTTTCATATTTGGAAAAATGAAAGTATTGGAATGACTTTGTCGCGAAAATGAGATTTTATCCTATATGGTTAGAAGTTTGATAAAGGTTGAACTTGTCCCTCGATCTCCCTTGATACGAAACATGATATGTGAACCTATTTGGTTTTGTATTCGGCAAAATGAAATTATTTGAATGACCATTGTCCCAAAAATGAGATTTTAGCCTATATGGTTAAAAGTTTGATAAATATTAATGTTGAATTTGTCCCTCGATGTCCTTTATTGCGTACCATAGTATTTGAATAAATTTCGTTTTAAATTTGGTAAATAGAAAGTAATGAGATGACCCTTATCGCGAAAACGAGATTTTAACTAATATTGTTACATGTCTGTTAAATATGAAGGTTGAACATGTCCCTCGATGTCCCTTGATGCGAAACATGATATTTGAACATATTTGGTTTGAAATTCGGTAAAATGAAAGTATTGAAATGACCCTTGTCGCGAAAATGAAATGTTAGCCTATGTGGTTAGAAGTTTGATAAACAGTGAACTTGTCCCTCGATGTCCCTTGATGCGAAACATGATATGTGAACCTATTTGGTTTCATATTCGGAAAAATGAAAGTATTGGAATGACTTTGTCGCGAAAATGAGATTTTAGCCTATTTTAGCCTATATGGTTAGAAGTTTGATAAAGGTTGAACTTGTCCCTCGATCTCCCTTGATACGAAACATGATATGTGAACATATTTGGTTTTGTATTCGGCAAAATGAAATTATTTGAATGACCATTGTCCCAAAAATGAGATTTTAGCCTATATGGTTAAAAGTTTGATAAATATTAATGTTGAATTTGTCCCTCGATGTCCTTTATTGCGTAACATAATATTTGAACCAATTTCGTTTTAAATTTGGTAAATAGAAATTAATGAGACGACCCTTATTGCAAAAACGAGATTTTAGCTTATATTGTTACATGTTTGTTAAATATGAAGGTTGAACATGTCCTTCGATGTCCCTTGATGCGAAACATGATATGTGAACCTATTTGGTTTGAAATTCGGTTTAATGAAAGTATTGAAATGACCCTTGTCGCGAAAATGAAATGTTAGCCTATGAGGTTAGAAGTTTGATAAACAGTGAACTTGTCCCTCGATGTCCCTTGATGCGAAACATGATATGTGAACCTATTTGGTTTCATATTCGGAAAAATGAAAGTATTGGAATGACTTTGTCGCGAAAATGAGATTTTATCCTATATGGTTAGAAGTTTGATAAAGGTTGAACTTGTCCCTCGATCTCCCTTGATACGAAACATGATATGTGAACCTATTTGGTTTTGTATTCGGCAAAATGAAATTATTTGAATGACCATTGTCCCAAAAATGAGATTTTAGCCTATATGGTTAAAAGTTTGATAAATATTAATGTTGAATTTGTCCCTCGATGTCCTTTATTGCGTACCATAGTATTTGAATAAATTTCGTTTTAAATTTGGTAAATAGAAAGTAATGAGATGACCCTTATCGCGAAAACGAGATTTTAACTAATATTGTTACATGTCTGTTAAATATGAAGGTTGAACATGTCCCTCGATGTCCCTTGATGCGAAACATGATATTTGAACATATTTGGATTGAAATTCGGTAAAATGAAAGTATTGAAATGACCCTTGTCGCGAAAATGAAATGTAAGCCTATGTGGTTAGAAGTTTGATAAACAGTGAACTTGTCCCTCGATGTCCCTTGATGCGAAACATGATATGTGAACCTATTTGGTTTCATATTCGGAAAAATGAAAGTATTGGAATGACTTTGTCGCGAAAATGAGATTTTAGCCTATTTTAGCCTATATGGTTAGAAGTTTGATAAAGGTTGAACTTGTCCCTCGATCTCCCTTGATACGAAACATGATATGTGAACATATTTGGTTTTGTATTCGGCAAAATGAAATTATTTGAATGACCATTGTCCCAAAAATGAGATTTTAGCCTATATGGTTAAAAGTTTGATAAATATTAATGTTGAATTTGTCCCTCGATGTCCTTTATTGCGTAACATAATATTTGAACCAATTTCGTTTTAAATTTGGTAAATAGAAACTAATGAGACGACCCTTATTGCAAAAACGAGATTTTAGCTTATATTGTTACATGTTTGTTAAATATGAAGGTTGAACATGTCCTTCGATGTCCCTTGATGCGAAACATGATATGTGAACCTATTTGGTTTGAAATTCGGTTTAATGAAAGTATTGAAATGACCCTTGTCGCGAAAATGAAATGTTAGCCTATGTGGTTAGAAGTTTGATAAACAGTGAACTTGTCCCTCGATGTCCCTTGATGCGAAACATGATATGTGAACCTATTTGGGTTTATATTCGGAAAAATAAAAATGTTGGAATGACTTTGTCGCGAAAATGAGATTTTAACCTATATGGTTAGAAGTTTGATAAAGGTTGAACTTGTCCCTCGATCTCCCTTGATACGAAACATGATATGTGAAACTATTTGGTTTTGTATTCGGCAAAATGAAATTATTTGAATGACCATTTTCCGAAAAATGAGATTATAGCCTATATGGTTAAAAGTTTGATAAATATTAATGTTGAATTTGTCCCTCGTTGTCCTTTATTGCGTACCATAGTATTTGAATCAATTTCGTTTTAAATTTGGTAAATAGAAAGTAATGAGATGAATCTTATCGTGAAAACGAGATTTTAGCTTATATTGTTACATGTCTGTTAAATATGAAGGTTGAACATGTCCCTCGATGTCCCTTGATGCGAAACATGATATGTGAACCTATTTGGTTTGAAATTGGGTAAAATGAAAGTATTGAAATGACATTTGTCGCGAAAATGAAATGTTAGCCTATGTGGTTAGAAGTTTGATAAACAGTGAACTTGTCCCTCGATGTCCCTTGATGCGAAAAATGATATGTGAACCTATTTGGTTTCATATTCGGAAAAATGAAAGTATTGGAATGACTTTGTCGCGAAAATGAGATTTTATCCTATATGGTTAGAAGTTTGATAAAGGTTGAACTTGTCCCTCGATCTCCCTTGATACGAAACATGATATGTGAACCTATTTGGTTTTGTATTCGGCAAAATGAAATTATTTGAATGACCATTGTCCCAAAAATGAGATTTTAGCCTATATGGTTAAAAGTTTGATAAATATTAATGTTGAATTTGTCCCTCGATGTCCTTTATTGCGTACCAAAGTATTTGAATCAATTTCGTTTTAAATTTGGTAAATAGAAAGTAATGAGATGACCCTTATCGCGAAAACGAGATTTTAACTAATATTGTTACATGTCTGTTAAATATGAAGGTTGAACATGTCCCTCGATGTCCCTTGATGCGAAACATGATATTTGAACATATTTGGTTTGAAATTCGGTAAAATGAAAGTATTGAAATGACCCTTGTCGCGAAAATGAAATGTTAGCCTATGTGGTTAGAAGTTTGATAAACAGTGAACATGTCCCTCGATGTCCCTTGATGCGAAACATGATATGTGAACCTATTTGGTTTTATATTCGGAAAAATGAAAGTGTTGGAATGACTTTGTCACGAAAATGAGATTTTAGCCTATATGGTTAGAAGTTTGATACAGGTTGAACTTGTCCCTCGATCTCCCTTGATACGAAACATGATATGTGAACCTATTTGGTTTTGTATTCGGCAAAATGAAATTATTTGAATGACCATCTTCCCAAAAATGAGATTTTAGCCTATATGGTTAAAAGTTTGATAAATATTAATGTTGAATTTGTCCCTCGATGTCCTTTATTGCGTACCATAATATTTGAACCAATTTCGTTTTAAATTTGGTAAATAGAAAGTAATGAGATGACCCTTATCGCAAAAACGAGATTTTAGCTTATATTGTTACATGTCTGTTAAATATGAAGGTTGAACATGTCCCTCGATGTCCCTTGATGCGAAACATGATATGTGAACCTATTTGGGTTGAAATTCGCTAAAATGAAAGTATTGAAATGACTTTTGTCGCGAAAATGAAATGTTAGCCTATGTGGTTAGAAGTTTGATGATAAAGGACAGAAATCCTATAAGGATAAAAAGTAAAATAAAAATATGGATTTGGGGAAAGAAATGGTGAAAGAAGGCGTCACACTCACTTCCAATCCAAGAAGGAATGCTAAGCTATGAAGAATCGCCACAACGGTAAGGAAGCCATTGATAAGACTCGATAAACTTGGTTCAATCCAGAACCAAAAAAAGAGACAAAGCTCTCACAACACACAAAGTGTATTTTTTTAATCAAAATTCTACATTCCTTATTCATTATTTTCGCCCCCTTTATATAGGTAATAGGCTAGAATGCTGAAAAGCTTACAATTATATCATGATTAATGAAATAACTCTTATGTGGCTAATTATTGCAAGGAAATGTTACAAAATTATTGGTTTTGATTTAAGGTGGCTGAATCAATTCTTGAAGTTAAACACTCATGGCTGTTACTTTTGCTTCAGATTATGCTCTTCAACTACTCAAATTAATTGTGTTTCACCTCTTTTGCTTCAGCTCCTACATTTAATCACGTCCTCCACTTTAATCCCATATTTAGACCATGATATACGCCGATTCTGCTTCTGAGTCTGATGAGTGTCACGGAGCCGTCGGAAGCAAATAAGAATATTTTGGTGGGAAAGACTCAAAATTGAAGAAATGGAATGGATAGACAGGGACGCCACACTTTCTAATCCAAGAAAGTGATAAGTCGGTGGATGCGAGGATCACCACAAGAAAAGAAATTCTTGATAAGATCAAGGATGGTTCAATCCAGAACCACAAGAGACAAAGCTCTCAATACACATATGTGTAAAATTCTATAAAATTCAACTTCCTTTATTTCATAATGAAACTTACAATTTATAGAGCTCTTGCTCTAATGAACTTAAAGGACACTAATAAATTAAAATACACCTAATATTATTCTAAAGAAAAGAAATAAATGACATACTAGCCTTACAATTATTCTAAAAATAAAACACTAAAATTATTATTTGGAAATTAGCGTGAGTTGCATATTATCTTCATTTCCAATTGATGAAAACTGCTCAAAATTCTGGAACCGTTACAGGCTGCCTCCCTTAATTGAAATGACTATCAAGCTGCATCCTTTAAAATCTAAAACCGTTGCTGCTCATAGAACTATTCTGAATGGAATGAAATTGGCATTTATTAGTGAGTGGCACTTAAATGACCAATGATTAAAGTATGTAGTGCATGTGCTGCCCTAAAGGTATTAAGTGCTCAAATGATTCTTCCAATCCCTTCAGTTACGCATGTGAGCTGTTCACCTTGTTTCAAACTGATGTGCAACACTTCATAGTAAAAATAAGCCATTTCACTTACAGCCCAAATTATTATATTAGCAAAATAACATGCTGACTTGGAATTAAAATGAATAAAATATTTTGATTCATTTTTTCATGTATTTTTTTATATGTTTCCTTCCACATGCTTAATGAACTTTTGACCTCATCATACTCCCCCTCTTCAAAAGGATTTGACCTCAAATCCAAACCTGCATAAAATTGAAGTGAGTTATGTAGAATATTTTTCCCTTGTGAATTTGGGAAATAATCATATTTCCAAAGAACATGATTGTTTTCTACTTGTTGAGAAAAAACTTCTTCATTTGCTTGGTGTCCTTCATGAGTTAAAGAAGAAAGGTTAGGAGATTGCAAAATATTAGAAGAATCCCAACATTTAACTACACATACCAACTTTGATGAAGGTACTAGTGTAATAGTAGGCCAAAACTTCCCAACATTTTTCTCTTCATTTACCTTCTCACTCACCTTTTTCTCTTCTTTTTCCTTCTTGAAGTCTTTCTCATGACTTTCTTTTACAATGAGATCCTCTATTTTTTCAACATCTCTTTCACGCTTTTTATAAGCATTTTGAATTTGAAGGAGCTCTTCCTCAAATGTTTTAAAAATAGCAGCAATCCCTCTTTCAATCCTTAGAGCGCTTTCTTCTCTTCTCACTCTTCTTTTCAAAATTTGATCATAACCAAACTTATCATGTGCAAGAATGATTTGACAATTTTTAAATGAAAATGTGTAAGTGTTGGTATGTTCATCATGCTTTGCTCGACATTGTTGCTGCCATGGAAGCCCAAGTAAAAAATCTCTTGTTTTGGAAGGCACCACATCACATAATACCTCATCTTCATATTCTCCAATTTTGAATGGCACTCTCACTTGTTTGGTCACCAAAACATCAGCCATGTCTTTAAATTCTGGATCCTCAAGACTATAAAGAATATATGGATCTGGATGCTCAAGAACCTGAAGTCTCCATTTCTCCACCATTGATGTGCTTGCCATATTGATCCAATATTTTCTATCAATGAACAACTCACAAACTTTATCATTCACAAGACATCTTGTAAAGAAAATAATTTTCTTTTGCTTGGCTTCCATGAAATACATTTAAGAAAATAAAAATTGAAACTTTGATTTTTTTCTCTCTTTTTTTTTCAATCAATTTTTTTTCGTTTTTTTCACCATTTTTTTGGATATTTTGTTTTTTAAAACTTTGATGTAGAACAACAAAAATAAAATAAATTAAAAGGATAGATAACACCTGATTTGAACCTAAGCTCTGATTACAAATGATGAGTGTCACGGAGCCGTCGGAAGCAAATAAGAATATTTTGGTGGGAAAGACTCAAAATTGAAGAAATGGAATGGATAGACAGGGACGCCACACTTTCTAATCCAAGAAAGTGATAAGTCGGTGGATGCGAGGATCACCACAAGAAAAGAAATTCTTGATAAGATCAAGGATGGTTCAATCCAGAACCACAAGAGACAAAGCTCTCAATACACATATGTGTAAAATTCTATAAAATTCAACTTCCTTTATTTCATAATGAAACTTACAATTTATAGAGCTCTTGCTCTAATGAACTTAAAGGACACTAATAAATTAAAATACACCTAATATTATTCTAAAGAAAAGAAATAAATGACATACTAGCCTTACAATTATTCTAAAAATAAAACACTAAAATTATTATTTGGAAATTAGCGTGAGTTGCATATTATCTTCATTTCCAATTGATGAAAACTGCTCAAAATTCTGGAACCGTTACAGGCTGCCTCCCTTAATTGAAATGACTATCAAGCTGCATCCTTTAAAATCTAAAACCGTTGCTGCTCATAGAACTATTCTGAATGGAATGAAATTGGCATTTATTAGTGAGTGGCACTTAAATGACCAATGATTAAAGTATGTAGTGCATGTGCTGCCCTAAAGGTATTAAGTGCTCAAATGATTCTTCCAATCCCTTCAGTTACGCATGTGAGCTGTTCACCTTGTTTCAAACTGATGTGCAACACTTCATAGTAAAAATAAGCCATTTCACTTACAGCCCAAATTATTATATTAGCAAAATAACATGCTGACTTGGAATTAAAATGAATAAAATATTTTGATTCATTTTTTCATGTATTTTTTTATATGTTTCCTTCCACATGCTTAATGAACTTTTGACCTCATCATACTCCCCCTCTTCAAAAGGATTTGACCTCAAATCCAAACCTGCATAAAATTGAAGTGAGTTATGTAGAATTTTGATAAAAATTACACTATGTGTGTTTTGAGTGAGAGTTTTCTCCTCTTTGAGTTCTTGGATTAGAACTTGTCTATCGAATCTTATCAATGGCTTCCTTACCATTGTGGCGATTCCTCCTAGCTTAGCATTCCTTCTTGGATTGGAAGTGAGTGTGACGCCTTCTTTCACCATTTCTTTCCCCAAATCCATCTTTTTATTTTACTTTTATTCCTATACAATTTTCTGTCCTTTATCATTTGGTATTCAGAGCTAGGTTCCGTTGGGACTGATTTTTATTTTTCAATTTCAAAATCTTTTTCATTTGCATATTATTCTTGAAATTTCTTCATCTCAGTTTCTTTTTGAAGTATTAAACAAAAAAATATGGCTCATGAAATTCAAGCTTCAATTGAATATTTTGATAAAGTATGTAGAGGAAAAATTCTTGAGAATATCAAGAGAAGATCAAGTCCTTCTTCTGCTCTTAGAGAGTCACAGAGAAATAGGAGAGAGGAAATGATGGCAATAATTGATAGAGAATTTTGATAAAAAAGTCACTTTATGTGAATTTGGAAGCTTTGCTTCTTTTTGGTTCTGGATTGAACCATGCATTGATCATATCAAGAATCCTTTCTTGTGGTGATCCTCAATCCCATAGACTTATCACTTTCTTGGATTAGAAAGTGTGGCGTCCCTTTCTTTCCATTCCATTTCTCCATTTTATCCACAAAATCTGTTTTGGTCAAAATTCTGCCATTTATCCATTTTAGCCCAAATTTCCATTTTTTTCATTCTGTTTTATTATCATATTTTATCCAAAATTCACAAAAATACAAAACTAAAATTACAACCCTTTCTGTCTTTTATCAGAGTCCAACATATGAAATGTAGATGATTTTGTACCCTTTCCAACGCTTCAAAGATCACCTCAATCGGAGTTACAGAGCTCTAGATATGATGAATACAAGACAGATACATAATGACCTACGAAAAATAAAAATTTGAACCAAAAATAATTTGGTTCTTTTATTCCATAATGACTTTATTATTCTTGTCAAGGGAGAATATCTTAGGATCACAACATTTGATAAACAGTGAACTTGTCCCTCGATGTCCCTTGATGCGAAACATGATATGTGAACCTATTTGGTTTCATATTCGGAAAAATGAAAGTATTGGAATGACTTTGTCGCGAAAATGAGATTTTAGCCTATTTTAGCCTATATGGTTAGAAGTTTGATAAAGGTTGAACTTGTCCCTCGATCTCCCTTGATACGAAACATGATATGTGAACCTATTTGGTTTTGTATTCGGCAAAATGAAATTATTTGAATGACCATTTTCCGAAAAATGAGATTTTAGCCTATATGGTTAAAAGTTTGATAAATATTAATGTTGAATTTGTCCCTCGTTGTCCTTTATTGCGTACCATAGTATTTGAATCAATTTCGTTTTAAATTTGGTAAATAGAAAGTAATGAGATGAATCTTATCGCGAAAACGAGATTTTAGCTTATATTGTTACATGTCTGTTAAATATGAAGGTTGAACATGTCCCTCGATGTCCCTTGATGCGAAACATGATATGTGAACCTATTTGGTTTGAAATTGGGTAAAATGAAAGTATTGAAATGACATTTGTCGCGAAAATGAAATGTTAGCCTATGTGGTTAGAAGTTTGATAAACAGTGAACTTGTCCCTCGATGTCCCTTGATGCGAAAAATGATATGTGAACCTATTTGGTTTCATATTCGGAAAAATGAAAGTATTGGAATGACTATGTCGCGAAAATGAGATTTTATCCTATATGGTTAGAAGTTTGATAAAGGTTGAACTTGTCCCTCGATCTCCCTTGATACGAAACATGATATGTGAACCTATTTGGTTTTGTATTCGGCAAAATGAAATTATTTGAATGACCATTGTCCCAAAAATGAGATTTTAGCCTATATGGTTAAAAGTTTGATAAATATTAATGTTGAATTTGTCCCTCGATGTCCTTTATTGCGTACCAAAGTATTTGAATCAATTTCGTTTTAAATTTGGTAAATAGAAAGTAATGAGATGACCCTTATCGCGAAAACGAGATTTTAAATAATATTGTTACATGTCTGTTAAATATGAAGGTTGAACATGTCCCTCGATGTCCCTTGATGCGAAACATGATATTTGAACATATTTGGTTTGAAATTCGGTAAAATGAAAGTATTGAAATGACCCTTGTCGCGAAAATGAAATGTTAGCCTATGTGGTTAGAAGTTTGATAAACAGTGAACATGTCCCTCGATGTCCCTTGATGCGAAACATGATATGTGAACCTATTTGGTTTTATATTCGGAAAAATGAAAGTGTTGGAATGACTTTGTCACGAAAATGAGATTTTAGCCTATATGGTTAGAAGTTTGATACAGGTTGAACTTGTCCCTCGATCTCCCTTGATACGAAACATGATATGTGAACCTATTTGGTTTTGTATTCGGCAAAATGAAATTATTTGAATGACCATTTTCCCAAAAATGAGATTTTAGCCTATATGGTTAAAAGTTTGATAAATATTAATGTTGAATTTGTCCCTCGATGTCCTTTATTGCGTACCATAATATTTGAACCAATTTCGTTTTAAATTTGGTAAATAGAAAGTAATGAGATGACCCTTATCGCAAAAACGAGATTTTAGCTTATATTGTTACATGTCTGTTAAATATGAAGGTTGAACATGTCCCTCGATGTCCCTTGATGCGAAACATGATATGTGAACCTATTTGGGTTGAAATTCGCTAAAATGAAAGTATTGAAATGACTTTTGTCGCGAAAATGAAATGTTAGCCTATGTGGTTAGAAGTTTGATGATAAAGGACAGAAATCCTATAAGGATAAAAAGTAAAATAAAAATATGGATTTGGGGAAAGAAATGGTGAAAGAAGGCGTCACACCCACTTCCAATCCAAGAAGGAATGCTAAGCTATGAAGAATCGCCACAACGGTAAGGAAGCCATTGATAAGACTCGATAAACTTGGTTCAATCCAGAACCAAAAAAAGAGACAAAGCTCTCACAACACACAAAGTGTATTTTTTTAATCAAAATTCTACATTCCTTATTCATTATTTTCGCCCCCTTTATATAGGTAATAGGCTAGAATGCTGAAAAGCTTACAATTATATCATGATTAATGAAATAACTCTTATGTGGCTAATTATTGCAAGGAAATGTTACAAAATTATTGGTTTTGATTTAAGGTGGCTGAATCAATTCTTGAAGTTAAACACTCATGGCTGTTACTTATGCTTCAGATTATGCTCTTCAACTACTCAAATTAATTGTGTTTCACCTCTTTTGCTTCAGCTCCTTCATTTAATCACGTCCTCCACTTTAATCCCATTTTTATACCATGATATACGCCGATTCTGCTTCTGAGTCCAACATATGAAATGTAGATGATTTTGTACCCTTTCCAACGCTTCAAAGATCACCTCAATCGGAGTTACAGAGCTCTAGATATGATGAATACAAGACAGATACATAATGACCTACGAAAAATAAAAATTTGAACCAAAAATAATTTGGTTCTTTTATTCCATAATGACTTTATTATTCTTGTCAAGGGAGAATATCTTAGGATCACATCATTTGATAAACAGTGAACTTGTCCCTCGATGTCCCTTGATGCGAAACATGATATGTGAACCTATTTGGTTTTATATTCGGAAAAATGAAAGTGTTGGAATGACTTTGTCACGAAAATGAGATTTTAGCCTATATGGTTAGAAGTTTGATAAAGGTTGAACTTGTCCCTCGATCTCCCTTGATACGAAACATGATATGTGAACCTATTTGGTTTTGTATTCGGCAAAATGAAATTATTTGAATGACCATTTTCCGAAAAATGAGATTTTAGCCTATATGGTTAAAAGTTTGATAAATATTAATGTTGAATTTGTCCCTCGTTGTCCTTTATTGCGTACCATAGTATTTGAATCAATTTCGTTTTAAATTTGGTAAATAGAAAGTAATGAGATGAATCTTATCGCGAAAACGAGATTTTAGCTTATATTGTTACATGTCTGTTAAATATGAAGGTTGAACATGTCCCTCGATGTCCCTTGATGCGAAACATGATATGTGAACCTATTTGGTTTGAAATTGGGTAAAATGAAAGTATTGAAATGACATTTGTCGCGAAAATGAAATGTTAGCCTATGTGGTTAGAAGTTTGATAAACAGTGAACTTGTCCCTCGATGTCCCTTGATGCGAAAAATGATATGTGAACCTATTTGGTTTCATATTCGGAAAAATGAAAGTATTGGAATGACTTTGTCGCGAAAATGAGATTTTATCCTATATGGTTAGAAGTTTGATAAAGGTTGAACTTGTCCCTCGATCTCCCTTGATACGAAACATGATATGTGAACCTATTTGGTTTTGTATTCGGCAAAATGAAATTATTTGAATGACCATTTTCCGAAAAATGAGATTTTAGCCTATATGGTTAAAAGTTTGATAAATATTAATGTTGAATTTGTCCCTCGATGTCCTTTATTGCGTACCAAAGTATTTGAATCAATTTCGTTTTAAATTTGGTAAATAGAAAGTAATGAGATGACCCTTATCGCGAAAACGAGATTTTAACTAACATTGTTACATGTCTGTTAAATATGAAGGTTGAACATGTCCCTCGATGTCCCTTGATGCGAAACATGATATTTGAACATATTTGGTTTGAAATTCGGTAAAATGAAAGTATTGAAATGACCCTTGTCGCGAAAATGAAATGTTAGCCTATGTGGTTAGAAGTTTGATAAACAGTGAACATGTCCCTCGATGTCCCTTGATGCGAAACATGATATGTGAACCTATTTGGTTTTATATTCGGAAAAATGAAAGTGTTGGAATGACTTTGTCACGAAAATGAGATTTTAGCCTATATGGTTAGAAGTTTGATACAGGTTGAACTTGTCCCTCGATCTCCCTTGATACGAAACATGATATGTGAACCTATTTGGTTTTGTATTCGGCAAAATGAAATTATTTGAATGACCATTTTCCCAAAAATGAGATTTTAGCCTATATGGTTAAAAGTTTGATAAATATTAATGTTGAATTTGTCCCTCGATGTCCTTTATTGCGTACCATAATATTTGAACCAATTTCGTTTTAAATTTGGTAAATAGAAAGTAATGAGATGACCCTTATCGCAAAAACGAGATTTTAGCTTATATTGTTACATGTCTGTTAAATATGAAGGTTGAACATGTCCCTCGATGTCCCTTGATGCGAAACATGATATGTGAACCTATTTGGGTTGAAATTCGCTAAAATGAAAGTATTGAAATGACTTTTGTCGCGAAAATGAAATGTTAGCCTATGTGGTTAGAAGTTTGATGATAAAGGACAGAAATCCTATAAGGATAAAAAGTAAAATAAAAATATGGATTTGGGGAAAGAAATGGTGAAAGAAGGCGTCACACTCACTTCCAATCCAAGAAGGAATGCTAAGCTATGAAGAATCGCCACAACGGTAAGGAAGCCATTGATAAGACTCGATAAACTTGGTTCAATCCAGAACCAAAAAAAGAGACAAAGCTCTCACAACACACAAAGTGTATTTTTTTAATCAAAATTCTACATTCCTTATTCATTATTTTCGCCCCCTTTATATAGGTAATAGGCTAGAATGCTGAAAAGCTTACAATTATATCATGATTAATGAAATAACTCTTATGTGGCTAATTATTGCAAGGAAATGTTACAAAATTATTGGTTTTGATTTAAGGTGGCTGAATCAATTCTTGAAGTTAAACACTCATGGCTGTTACTTTTGCTTCAGATTATGCTCTTCAACTACTCAAATTAATTGTGTTTCACCTCTTTTACTTCAGCTCCTTCATTTAATCACGTCCTCCACTTTAATCCCATTTTTATACCATGATATACGCCGATTCTGCTTCTGAGTCCAACATATGAAATGTAGATGATTTTGTACCCTTTCCAACGCTTCAAAGATCACCTCAATCGGAGTTACAGAGCTCTAGATATGATGAATACAAGACAGATACATAATGA
The DNA here is from genome assembly GCF_051527215.1 of Medicago sativa. NCBI lineage: Eukaryota > Viridiplantae > Streptophyta > Magnoliopsida > Fabales > Fabaceae > Medicago > Medicago sativa. The sequence continues at coordinate 47,092,872 of NC_140754.1, read as the reverse complement.
CCTACGAAAAATAAAAATTTGAACCAAAAATAATTTGGTTCTTTTATTCCATAATGACTTTATTATTCTTGTCAAGGGAGAATATATTAGGATCACATCATTTGATAAACAGTGAACTTGTCCCTCGATGTCCCTTGATGCGAAACATGATATGTGAACCTATTTGGTTTCATATTCGGAAAAATGAAAGTATTGGAATGACTTTGTCGCGAAAATGAGATTTTAGCCTATTTTAGCCTATATGGTTAGAAGTTTGATAAAGGTTGAACTTGTCCCTCGATCTCCCTTGATACGAAACATGATATGTGAACCTATTTGGTTTTGTATTTGGCAAAATGAAATTATTTGAATGACCATTGTCCCAAAAATGAGATTTTAGCCTATATGGTTAAAAGTTTGATAAATATTAATGTTGAATTTGTCCCTCGATGTCCTTTATTGCGTACCAAAGTATTTGAATCAATTTCGTTTTAAATTTGGTAAATAGAAAGTAATGAGATGACCCTTATCGCGAAAACGAGATTTTAAATAATATTGTTACATGTCTGTTAAATATGAAGGTTGAACATGTCCCTCGATGTCCCTTGATGCGAAACATGATATTTGAACATATTTGGTTTGAAATTCGGTAAAATGAAAGTATTGAAATGACCCTTGTCGCGAAAATGAAATGTTATCCTATGTGGTTAGAAGTTTGATAAACAGTGAACATGTCCCTCGATGTCCCTTGATGCGAAACATGATATGTGAACCTATTTGGTTTTATATTCGGAAAAATGAAAGTGTTGGAATGACTTTGTCACGAAAATGAGATTTTAGCCTATATGGTTAGAAGTTTGATACAGGTTGAACTTGTCCCTCGATCTCCCTTGATACGAAACATGATATGTGAACCTATTTGGTTTTGTATTCGGCAAAATGAAATTATTTGAATGACCATTTTCCCAAAAATGAGATTTTAGCCTATATGGTTAAAAGTTTGATAAATATTAATGTTGAATTTGTCCCTCGATGTCCTTTATTGCGTACCATAATATTTGAACCAATTTCGTTTTAAATTTGGTAAATAGAAAGTAATGAGATGACCCTTATCGCAAAAACGAGATTTTAGCTTATATTGTTACATGTCTGTTAAATATGAAGGTTGAACATGTCCCTCGATGTCCCTTGATGTGAAACATGATATGTGAACCTATTTGGGTTGAAATTCGCTAAAATGAAAGTATTGAAATGACTTTTGTCGCGAAAATGAAATGTTAGCCTATGTGGTTAGAAGTTTGATGATAAAGGACAGAAATCCTATAAGGATAAAAAGTAAAATAAAAATATGGATTTGGGGAAAGAAATGGTGAAAGAAGGCGTCACACTCACTTCCAATCCAAGAAGGAATGCTAAGCTATGAAGAATCGCCACAACGGTAAGGAAGCCATTGATAAGACTCGATAAACTTGGTTCAATCCAGAACCAAAAAAAGAGACAAAGCTCTCACAACACACAAAGTGTATTTTTTTAATCAAAATTCTACATTCCTTATTCATTATTTTCGCCCCCTTTATATAGGTAATAGGCTAGAATGCTGAAAAGCTTACAATTATATCATGATTAATGAAATAACTCTTATGTGGCTAATTATTGCAAGGAAATGTTACAAAATTATTGGTTTTGATTTAAGGTGGCTGAATCAATTCTTGAAGTTAAACACTCATGGCTGTTACTTTTGCTTCAGATTATGCTCTTCAACTACTCAAATTAATTGTGTTTCACCTCTTTTGCTTCAGCTCCTTCATTTAATCACGTCCTCCATTTTAATCCCATTTTTATACCATGATATACGCCGATTCTGCTTATGAGTCCAACATATGAAATGTAGATGCTTTTGTACCCTTTCCAACGCTTCAAAGATCACCTCAATCGGAGTTACAGAGCCCTAGATATGATGAATACAAGACAGATACATAATGACCTACGAAAAATAAAAATTTGAACCAAAAATAATTTGGTTCTTTTATTCCATAATGACTTTATTATTCTTGTCAAGGGAGAATATCTTAGGATCACATCATTTGATAAACAGTGAACTTGTCCCTCGATGTCCCTTGATGCGAAACATGATATGTGAACCTATTTGGTTTCATATTCGGAAAAATGAAAGTATTGGAATGACTTTGTCGCGAAAATGAGATTTTAGCCTATTTTAGCCTATATGGTTAGAAGTTTGATAAAGGTTGAACTTGTCCCTCGATCTCCCTTGATACGAAACATGATATGTGAACCTATTTGGTTTTGTATTCGGCAAAATGAAATTATTTGAATGACCATTGTCCCAAAAATGAGATTTTAGCCTATATGGTTAAAAGTTTGATAAATATTAATGTTGAATTTGTCCCTCGATGTCCTTTATTGCGTACCATAGTATTTGAATCAATTTCGTTTTAAATTTGGTAAATAGAAAGTAATGAGATGACCCTTATCGCGAAAACGAGATTTTAACTAATATTGTTACATGTCTGTTAAATATGAAGGTTGAACATGTCCCTCGATGTCCCTTGATGCGAAACATGATATGTGAACCTATTTGGTTTCATATTCGGAAAAATGAAAGTATTGGAATGACTTTGTCGCGAAAATGAGATTTTAGCCTATTTTAGCCTATATGGTTAGAAGTTTGATAAAGGTTGAACTTGTCCCTCGATCTCCCTTGATACGAAACATGATATGTGAACCTATTTGGTTTTGTATTCGGCAAAATGAAATTATTTGAATGACCATTGTCCCAAAAATGAGATTTTAGCCTATATGGTTAAAAGTTTGATAAATATTAATGTTGAATTTGTCCCTCGATGTCCTTTATTGCGTACCAAAGTATTTGAATCAATTTCGTTTTAAATTTGGTAAATAGAAAGTAATGAGATGACCCTTATCGCGAAAACGAGCTTTTAACTAACATTGTTACATGTCTGTTAAATATGAAGGTTGAACATGTCCCTCGATGTCCCTTGATGCGAAACATGATATTTGAACATATTTGGTTTGAAATTCGGTAAAATGAAAGTATTGAAATGACCCTTGTCGCGAAAATGAAATGTTAGCCTATGTGGTTAGAAGTTTGATAAACAGTGAACATGTCCCTCGATGTCCCTTGATGCGAAACATGATATGTGAACCTATTTGGTTTTATATTCGGAAAAATGAAAGTGTTGGAATGACTTTGTCACGAAAATGAGATTTTAGCCTATATGGTTAGAAGTTTGATACAGGTTGAACTTGTCCCTCGATCTCCCTTGATACGAAACATGATATGTGAACCTATTTGGTTTTGTATTCGGCAAAATGAAATTATTTGAATGACCATTTTCCCAAAAATGAGATTTTAGCCTATATGGTTAAAAGTTTGATAAATATTAATGTTGAATTTGTCCCTCGATGTCCTTTATTGCGTACCATAATATTTGAACCAATTTCGTTTTAAATTTGGTAAATAGAAAGTAATGAGATGACCCTTATCGCAAAAACGAGATTTTAGCTTATATTGTTACATGTCTGTTAAATATGAAGGTTGAACATGTCCCTCGATGTCCCTTGATGCGAAACATGATATGTGAACCTATTTGGGTTGAAATTCGCTAAAATGAAAGTATTGAAATGACTTTTGTCGCGAAAATGAAATGTTAGCCTATGTGGTTAGAAGTTTGATGATAAAGGACAGAAATCCTATAAGGATAAAAAGTAAAATAAAAATATGGATTTGGGGAAAGAAATGGTGAAAGAAGGCGTCACACTCACTTCCAATCCAAGAAGGAATGCTAAGCTATGAAGAATCGCCATAACGGTAAGGAAGCCATTGATAAGACTCGATAAACTTGGTTCAATCCAGAACCAAAAAAAGAGACAAAGCTCTCACAACACACAAAGTGTATTTTTTTAATCAAAATTCTACATTCCTTATTCATTATTTTCGCCCCCTTTATATAGGTAATAGGCTAGAATGCTGAAAAGCTTACAATTATATCATGATTAATGAAATAACTCTTATGTGGCTAATTATTGCAAGGAAATGTTACAAAATTATTGGTTTTGATTTAAGGTGGCTGAATCAATTCTTGAAGTTAAACACTCATGGCTGTTACTTTTGCTTCAGATTATGCTCTTCAACTACTCAAATTAATTGTGTTTCACCTCTTTTGCTTCAGCTCCTTCATTTAATCACGTCCTCCACTTTAATCCCATTTTTATACCATGATATACGCCGATTCTGCTTCTGAGTCCAACATATGAAATGTAGATGATTTTGTACCCTTTCCAACGCTTCAAAGATCACCTCAATCGGAGTTACAGAGCTCTAGATATGATGAATACAAGACAGATACATAATGACCTACGAAAAATAAAAATTTGAACCAAAAATAATTTGGTTCTTTTATTCCATAATGACTTTATTATTCTTGTCAAGGGAGAATATATTAGGATCACATCATTTGATAAACAGTGAACTTGTCCCTCGATGTCCCTTGATGCGAAACATGATATGTGAACCTATTTGGTTTCATATTCGGAAAAATGAAAGTATTGGAATGACTTTGTCGCGAAAATGAGATTTTAGCCTATTTTAGCCTATATGGTTAGAAGTTTGATAAAGGTTGAACTTATCCCTCGATCTCCCTTGATACGAAACATGATATGTGAACCTATTTGGTTTTGTATTCGGCAAAATGAAATTATTTGAATGACCATTGTCCCAAAAATGAGATTTTAGCCTATATGGTTAAAAGTTTGATAAATATTAATGTTGAATTTGTCCCTCGATGTCCTTTATTGCGTACCATAGTATTTGAATCAATTTCGTTTTAAATTTGGTAAATAGAAAGTAATGAGATGACCCTTATCGCGAAAACGAGATTTTAACTAATATTGTTACATGTCTGTTAAATATGAAGGTTGAACATGTCCCTCGATGTCCCTTGATGCGAAACATGATATGTGAACCTATTTGGTTTCATATTCGGAAAAATGAAAGTATTGGAATGACTTTGTCGCGAAAATGAGATTTTAGCCTATTTTAGCCTATATGGTTAGAAGTTTGATAAAGGTTGAACTTGTCCCTCGATCTCCCTTGATACGAAACATGATATGTGAACCTATTTGGTTTTGTATTCGGCAAAATGAAATTATTTGAATGACCATTGTCCCAAAAATGAGATTTTAGCCTATATGGTTAAAAGTTTGATAAATATTAATGTTGAATTTGTCCCTCGATGTCCTTTATTGCGTACCAAAGTATTTGAATCAATTTCGTTTTAAATTTGGTAAATAGAAAGTAATGAGATGACCCTTATCGCGAAAACGAGCTTTTAACTAACATTGTTACATGTCTGTTAAATATGAAGGTTGAACATGTCCCTCGATGTCCCTTGATGCGAAACATGATATTTGAACATATTTGGTTTGAAATTCGGTAAAATGAAAGTATTGAAATGACCCTTGTCGCGAAAATGAAATGTTAGCCTATGTGGTTAGAAGTTTGATAAACAGTGAACATGTCCCTCGATGTCCCTTGATGCGAAACATGATATGTGAACCTATTTGGTTTTATATTCGGAAAAATGAAAGTGTTGGAATGACTTTGTCACGAAAATGAGATTTTAGCCTATATGGTTAGAAGTTTGATACAGGTTGAACTTGTCCCTCGATCTCCCTTGATACGAAACATGATATGTGAACCTATTTGGTTTTGTATTCGGCAAAATGAAATTATTTGAATGACCATTTTCCCAAAAATGAGATTTTAGCCTATATGGTTAAAAGTTTGATAAATATTAATGTTGAATTTGTCCCTCGATGTCCTTTATTGCGTACCATAATATTTGAACCAATTTCGTTTTAAATTTGGTAAATAGAAAGTAATGAGATGACCCTTATCGCAAAAACGAGATTTTAGCTTATATTGTTACATGTCTGTTAAATATGAAGGTTGAACATGTCCCTCGATGTCCCTTGATGCGAAACATGATATGTGAACCTATTTGGGTTGAAATTCGCTAAAATGAAAGTATTGAAATGACTTTTGTCGCGAAAATGAAATGTTAGCCTATGTGGTTAGAAGTTTGATGATAAAGGACAGAAATCCTATAAGGATAAAAAGTAAAATAAAAATATGGATTTGGGGAAAGAAATGGTGAAAGAAGGCGTCACACTCACTTCCAATCCAAGAAGGAATGCTAAGCTATGAAGAATCGCCATAACGGTAAGGAAGCCATTGATAAGACTCGATAAACTTGGTTCAATCCAGAACCAAAAAAAGAGACAAAGCTCTCACAACACACAAAGTGTATTTTTTTAATCAAAATTCTACATTCCTTATTCATTATTTTCGCCCCCTTTATATAGGTAATAGGCTAGAATGCTGAAAAGCTTACAATTATATCATGATTAATGAAATAACTCTTATGTGGCTAATTATTGCAAGGAAATGTTACAAAATTATTGGTTTTGATTTAAGGTGGCTGAATCAATTCTTGAAGTTAAACACTCATGGCTGTTACTTTTGCTTCAGATTATGCTCTTCAACTACTCAAATTAATTGTGTTTCACCTCTTTTGCTTCAGCTCCTTCATTTAATCACGTCCTCCACTTTAATCCCATTTTTATACCATGATATACGCCGATTCTGCTTCTGAGTCCAACATATGAAATGTAGATGATTTTGTACCCTTTCCAACGCTTCAAAGATCACCTCAATCGGAGTTACAGAGCTCTAGATATGATGAATACAAGACAGATACATAATGACCTACGAAAAATAAAAATTTGAACCAAAAATAATTTGGTTCTTTTATTCCATAATGACTTTATTATTCTTGTCAAGGGAGAATATATTAGGATCACATCATTTGATAAACAGTGAACTTGTCCCTCGATGTCCCTTGATGCGAAACATGATATGTGAACCTATTTGGTTTCATATTCGGAAAAATGAAAGTATTGGAATGACTTTGTCGCGAAAATGAGATTTTAGCCTATTTTAGCCTATATGGTTAGAAGTTTGATAAAGGTTGAACTTATCCCTCGATCTCCCTTGATACGAAACATGATATGTGAACCTATTTGGTTTTGTATTCGGCAAAATGAAATTATTTGAATGACCATTGTCCCAAAAATGAGATTTTAGCCTATATGGTTAAAAGTTTGATAAATATTAATGTTGAATTTGTCCCTCGATGTCCTTTATTGCGTACCATAGTATTTGAATCAATTTCGTTTTAAATTTGGTAAATAGAAAGTAATGAGATGACCCTTATCGCGAAAACGAGATTTTAACTAATATTGTTACATGTCTGTTAAATATGAAGGTTGAACATGTCCCTCGATGTCCCTTGATGCGAAACATGATATGTGAACCTATTTGGTTTCATATTCGGAAAAATGAAAGTATTGGAATGACTTTGTCGCGAAAATGAGATTTTAGCCTATTTTAGCCTATATGGTTAGAAGTTTGATAAAGGTTGAACTTGTCCCTCGATCTCCCTTGATACGAAACATGATATGTGAACCTATTTGGTTTTGTATTCGGCAAAATGAAATTATTTGAATGACCATTGTCCCAAAAATGAGATTTTAGCCTATATGGTTAAAAGTTTGATAAATATTAATGTTGAATTTGTCCCTCGATGTCCTTTATTGCGTACCAAAGTATTTGAATCAATTTCGTTTTAAATTTGGTAAATAGAAAGTAATGAGATGACCCTTATCGCGAAAACGAGATTTTAACTAACATTGTTACATGTCTGTTAAATATGAAGGTTGAACATGTCCCTCGATGTCCCTTGATGCGAAACATGATATTTGAACATATTTGGTTTGAAATTCGGTAAAATGAAAGTATTGAAATGACCCTTGTCGCGAAAATGAAATGTTAGCCTATGTGGTTAGAAGTTTGATAAACAGTGAACATGTCCCTCGATGTCCCTTGATGCGAAACATGATATGTGAACCTATTTGGTTTTATATTCGGAAAAATGAAAGTGTTGGAATGACTTTGTCACGAAAATGAGATTTTAGCCTATATGGTTAGAAGTTTGATACAGGTTGAACTTGTCCCTCGATCTCCCTTGATACGAAACATGATATGTGAACCTATTTGGTTTTGTATTCGGCAAAATGAAATTATTTGAATGACCATTTTCCCAAAAATGAGATTTTAGCCTATATGGTTAAAAGTTTGATAAATATTAATGTTGAATTTGTCCCTCGATGTCCTTTATTGCGTACCATAATATTTGAACCAATTTCGTTTTAAATTTGGTAAATAGAAAGTAATGAGATGACCCTTATCGCAAAAACGAGATTTTAGCTTATATTGTTACATGTCTGTTAAATATGAAGGTTGAACATGTCCCTCGATGTCCCTTGATGCGAAACATGATATGTGAACCTATTTGGGTTGAAATTCGCTAAAATGAAAGTATTGAAATGACTTTTGTCGCGAAAATGAAATGTTAGCCTATGTGGTTAGAAGTTTGATGATAAAGGACAGAAATCCTATAAGGATAAAAAGTAAAATAAAAATATGGATTTGGGGAAAGAAATGGTGAAAGAAGGCGTCACACTCACTTCCAATCCAAGAAGGAATGCTAAGCTATGAAGAATCGCCATAACGGTAAGGAAGCCATTGATAAGACTCGATAAACTTGGTTCAATCCAGAACCAAAAAAAGAGACAAAGCTCTCACAACACACAAAGTGTATTTTTTTAATCAAAATTCTACATTCCTTATTCATTATTTTCGCCCCCTTTATATAGGTAATAGGCTAGAATGCTGAAAAGCTTACAATTATATCATGATTAATGAAATAACTCTTATGTGGCTAATTATTGCAAGGAAATGTTACAAAATTATTGGTTTTGATTTAAGGTGGCTGAATCAATTCTTGAAGTTAAACACTCATGGCTGTTACTTTTGCTTCAGATTATGCTCTTCAACTACTCAAATTAATTGTGTTTCACCTCTTTTGCTTCAGCTCCTTCATTTAATCACGTCCTCCACTTTAATCCCATTTTTATACCATGATATACGCCGATTCTGCTTCTGAGTCCAACATATGAAATGTAGATGATTTTGTACCCTTTCCAACGCTTCAAAGATCACCTCAATCGGAGTTACAGAGCTCTAGATATGATGAATACAAGACAGATACATAATGACCTACGAAAAATAAAAATTTGAACCAAAAATAATTTGGTTCTTTTATTCCATAATGACTTTATTATTCTTGTCAAGGGAGAATATATTAGGATCACATCATTTGATAAACAGTGAACTTGTCCCTCGATGTCCCTTGATGCGAAACATGATATGTGAACCTATTTGGTTTCATATTCGGAAAAATGAAAGTATTGGAATGACTTTGTCGCGAAAATGAGATTTTAGCCTATTTTAGCCTATATGGTTAGAAGTTTGATAAAGGTTGAACTTATCCCTCGATCTCCCTTGATACGAAACATGATATGTGAACCTATTTGGTTTTGTATTCGGCAAAATGAAATTATTTGAATGACCATTGTCCCAAAAATGAGATTTTAGCCTATATGGTTAAAAGTTTGATAAATATTAATGTTGAATTTGTCCCTCGATGTCCTTTATTGCGTACCATAGTATTTGAATCAATTTCGTTTTAAATTTGGTAAATAGAAAGTAATGAGATGACCCTTATCGCGAAAACGAGATTTTAACTAATATTGTTACATGTCTGTTAAATATGAAGGTTGAACATGTCCCTCGATGTCCCTTGATGCGAAACATGATATGTGAACCTATTTGGTTTCATATTCGGAAAAATGAAAGTATTGGAATGACTTTGTCGCGAAAATGAGATTTTAGCCTATTTTAGCCTATATGGTTAGAAGTTTGATAAAGGTTGAACTTGTCCCTCGATCTCCCTTGATACGAAACATGATATGTGAACCTATTTGGTTTTGTATTCGGCAAAATGAAATTATTTGAATGACCATTGTCCCAAAAATGAGATTTTAGCCTATATGGTTAAAAGTTTGATAAATATTAATGTTGAATTTGTCCCTCGATGTCCTTTATTGCGTACCAAAGTATTTGAATCAATTTCGTTTTAAATTTGGTAAATAGAAAGTAATGAGATGACCCTTTTCGCGAAAACGAGATTTTAACTAACATTGTTACATGTCTGTTAAATATGAAGGTTGAACATGTCCCTCGATGTCCCTTGATGCGAAACATGATATTTGAACATATTTGGTTTGAAATTCGGTAAAATGAAAGTATTGAAATGACCCTTGTCGCGAAAATGAAATGTTAGCCTATGTGGTTAGAAGTTTGATAAACAGTGAACATGTCCCTCGATGTCCCTTGATGCGAAACATGATATGTGAACCTATTTGGTTTTATATTCGGAAAAATGAAAGTGTTGGAATGACTTTGTCACGAAAATGAGATTTTAGCCTATATGGTTAGAAGTTTGATACAGGTTGAACTTGTCCCTCGATCTCCCTTGATACGAAACATGATATGTGAACCTATTTGGTTTTGTATTCGGCAAAATGAAATTATTTGAATGACCATTTTCCCAAAAATGAGATTTTAGCCTATATGGTTAAAAGTTTGATAAATATTAATGTTGAATTTGTCCCTCGATGTCCTTTATTGCGTACCATAATATTTGAACCAATTTCGTTTTAAATTTGGTAAATAGAAAGTAATGAGATGACCCTTATCGCAAAAACGAGATTTTAGCTTATATTGTTACATGTCTGTTAAATATGAAGGTTGAACATGTCCCTCGATGTCCCTTGATGCGAAACATGATATGTGAACCTATTTGGGTTGAAATTCGCTAAAATGAAAGTATTGAAATGACTTTTGTCGCGAAAATGAAATGTTAGCCTATGTGGTTAGAAGTTTGATGATAAAGGACAGAAATCCTATAAGGATAAAAAGTAAAATAAAAATATGGATTTGGGGAAAGAAATGGTGAAAGAAGGCGTCACACTCACTTCCAATCCAAGAAGGAATGCTAAGCTATGAAGAATCGCCATAACGGTAAGGAAGCCATTGATAAGACTCGATAAACTTGGTTCAATCCAGAACCAAAAAAAGAGACAAAGCTCTCACAACACACAAAGTGTATTTTTTTAATCAAAATTCTACATTCCTTATTCATTATTTTCGCCCCCTTTATATAGGTAATAGGCTAGAATGCTGAAAAGCTTACAATTATATCATGATTAATGAAATAACTCTTATGTGGCTAATTATTGCAAGGAAATGTTACAAAATTATTGGTTTTGATTTAAGGTGGCTGAATCAATTCTTGAAGTTAAACACTCATGGCTGTTACTTTTGCTTCAGATTATGCTCTTCAACTACTCAAATTAATTGTGTTTCACCTCTTTTGCTTCAGCTCCTTCATTTAATCACGTCCTCCACTTTAATCCCATTTTTATACCATGATATACGCCGATTCTGCTTCTGAGTCCAACATATGAAATGTAGATGATTTTGTACCCTTTCCAACGCTTCAAAGATCACCTCAATCGGAGTTACAGAGCTCTAGATATGATGAATACAAGACAGATACATAATGACCTACGAAAAATAAAAATTTGAACCAAAAATAATTTGGTTCTTTTATTCCATAATGACTTTATTATTCTTGTCAAGGGAGAATATATTAGGATCACATCATTTGATAAACAGTGAACTTGTCCCTCGATGTCCCTTGATGCGAAACATGATATGTGAACCTATTTGGTTTCATATTCGGAAAAATGAAAGTATTGGAATGACTTTGTCGCGAAAATGAGATTTTAGCCTATTTTAGCCTATATGGTTAGAAGTTTGATAAAGGTTGAACTTGTCCCTCGATCTCCCTTGATACGAAACATGATATGTGAACCTATTTGGTTTTGTATTCGGCAAAATGAAATTATTTGAATGACCATTGTCCCAAAAATGAGATTTTAGCCTATATGGTTAAAAGTTTGATAAATATTAATGTTGAATTTGTCCCTCGATGTCCTTTATTGCGTACCATAGTATTTGAATCAATTTCGTTTTAAATTTGGTAAATAGAAAGTAATGAGATGACCCTTATCGCGAAAACGAGATTTTAACTAATATTGTTACATGTCTGTTAAATATGAAGGTTGAACATGTCCCTCGATGTCCCTTGATGCGAAACATGATATGTGAACCTATTTGGTTTCATATTCGGAAAAATGAAAGTATTGGAATGACTTTGTCGCGAAAATGAGATTTTAGCCTATTTTAGCCTATATGGTTAGAAGTTTGATAAAGGTTGAACTTGTCCCTCGATCTCCCTTGATACGAAACATGATATGTGAACCTATTTGGTTTTGTATTCGGCAAAATGAAATTATTTGAATGACCATTGTCCCAAAAATGAGATTTTAGCCTATATGGTTAAAAGTTTGATAAATATTAATGTTGAATTTGTCCCTCGATGTCCTTTATTGCGTACCAAAGTATTTGAATCAATTTCGTTTTAAATTTGGTAAATAGAAAGTAATGAGATGACCCTTATCGCGAAAACGAGATTTTAACTAACATTGTTACATGTCTGTTAAATATGAAGGTTGAACATGTCCCTCGATGTCCCTTGATGCGAAACATGATATTTGAACATATTTGGTTTGAAATTCGGTAAAATGAAAGTATTGAAATGACCCTTGTCGCGAAAATGAAATGTTAGCCTATGTGGTTAGAAGTTTGATAAACAGTGAACATGTCCCTCGATGTCCCTTGATGCGAAACATGATATGTGAACCTATTTGGTTTTATATTCGGAAAAATGAAAGTGTTGGAATGACTTTGTCACGAAAATGAGATTTTAGCCTATATGGTTAGAAGTTTGATACAGGTTGAACTTGTCCCTCGATCTCCCTTGATACGAAACATGATATGTGAACCTATTTGGTTTTGTATTCGGCAAAATGAAATTATTTGAATGACCATTTTCCCAAAAATGAGATTTTAGCCTATATGGTTAAAAGTTTGATAAATATTAATGTTGAATTTGTCCCTCGATGTCCTTTATTGCGTACCATAATATTTGAACCAATTTCGTTTTAAATTTGGTAAATAGAAAGTAATGAGATGACCCTTATCGCAAAAACGAGATTTTAGCTTATATTGTTACATGTCTGTTAAATATGAAGGTTGAACATGTCCCTCGATGTCCCTTGATGCGAAACATGATATGTGAACCTATTTGGGTTGAAATTCGCTAAAATGAAAGTATTGAAATGACTTTTGTCGCGAAAATGAAATGTTAGCCTATGTGGTTAGAAGTTTGATGATAAAGGACAGAAATCCTATAAGGATAAAAAGTAAAATAAAAATATGGATTTGGGGAAAGAAATGGTGAAAGAAGGCGTCACACTCACTTCCAATCCAAGAAGGAATGCTAAGCTATGAAGAATCGCCACAACGGTAAGGAAGCCATTGATAAGACTCGATAAACTTGGTTCAATCCAGAACCAAAAAAAGAGACAAAGCTCTCACAACACACAAAGTGTATTTTTTTAATCAAAATTCTACATTCCTTATTCATTATTTTCGCCCCCTTTATATAGGTAATAGGCTAGAATGCTGAAAAGCTTACAATTATATCATGATTAATGAAATAACTCTTATGTGGCTAATTATTGCAAGGAAATGTTACAAAATTATTGGTTTTGATTTAAGGTGGCTGAATCAATTCTTGAAGTTAAACACTCATGGCTGTTACTTTTGCTTCAGATTATGCTCTTCAACTACTCAAATTAATTGTGTTTCACCTCTTTTGCTTCAGCTCCTTCATTTAATCACGTCCTCCACTTTAATCCCATTTTTATACCATGATATACGCCGATTCTGCTTCTGAGTCCAACATATGAAATGTAGATGATTTTGTCCCCTTTCCAACGCTTCAAAGATCACCTCAATCGGAGTTACAGAGCTCTAGATATGATGAATACAAGACAGATACATAATGACCTACGAAAAATAAAAATTTGAACCAAAAATAATTTGGTTCTTTTATTCCATAATGACTTTATTATTCTTGTCAAGGGAGAATATCTTAGGATCACATCATTTGATAAACAGTGAACTTGTCCCTCGATGTCCCTTGATGCGAAACATGATATGTGAACCTATTTGGTTTCAAATTCAGAAAAATGAAAGTATTGGAATGACTTTGTCGCGAAAATGAGATTTTAGCCTATTTTAGCCTATATGGTTAGAAGTTTGATAAAGGTTGAACTTGTCCCTCGATCTCCCTTGATACGAAACATGATATGTGAACCTATTTGGTTTTGTATTCGGCAAAATGAAATTATTTGAATGACCATTGTCCCAAAAATGAGATTTTAGCCTATATGGTTAAAAGTTTGATAAATATTAATGTTGAATTTGTCCCTCGATGTCCTTTATTGCGTACCATAGTATTTGAATCAATTTCGTTTTAAATTTGGTAAATAGAAAGTAATGAGATGACCCTTATCGCGAAAACGAGATTTTAACTAATATTGTTACATGTCTGTTAAATATGAAGGTTGAACATGTCCCTCGATGTCCCTTGATGCGAAACATGATATGTGAACCTATTTGGTTTCATATTCGGAAAAATGAAAGTATTGGAATGACTTTGTCGCGAAAATGAGATTTTAGCCTATTTTAGCCTATATGGTTAGAAGTTTGATAAAGGTTGAACTTGTCCCTCGATCTCCCTTGATACGAAACATGATATGTGAACCTATTTGGTTTTGTATTCGGCAAAATGAAATTATTTGAATGACCATTGTCCCAAAAATGAGATTTTAGCCTATATGGTTAAAAGTTTGATAAATATTAATGTTGAATTTGTCCCTCGATGTTCTTTATTGCGTAACATAATATTTGAACCAATTTCGTTTTAAATTTGGTAAATAGAAAGTAATGAGATGACCCTTATCGTGAAAACGAGATTTTAGCTTATATTGTTACATGTTTGTTAAATATGAAGGTTGAACATGTCCCTCGATGTCCCTCGATGTCCCTTGATGCGAAACATGATATGTGAACCTATTTGGTTTCATATTCGGAAAAATGAAAGTATTGGAATGACTTTGTCGCGAAAATGAGATTTTAGCCTATATGGTTAGAAGTTTGATAAAGGTTGAACTTGTCCCTCGATCTCCCTTGATACGAAACATGATATGTGAACCTATTTGGTTTTGTATTCGGCAAAATAAAATTATTTGAATGACCATTGTCCCAAAAATGAGATTTTAGCCTATATGGTTAAAAGTTTGATAAATATTAATGTTGAATTTGTCCCTCAATGTCCTTTATTGCGTAACATAATATTTGAACCAATTTCGTTTTAAATTTGGCAAATAGAAAGTCATGAGATGACCCTTATCGCGAATACGAGATTTTAGCTTATATTGTTACATGTTTGTTAAATATGAAGGTTGAACATGTCCCTCGATGTCCCTTGATGCGAAACATGATATGTGAACCTATTTGGTTTTATATTCGGAAAAATAAAAGTGTTGGAATGACTTTGTCGCGAAAATGAGATTTTAACCTATATGGTTAGAAGTTTGATAAAGGTTGAACTGAGATGACCCTTATCGCGAAAACGAGATTTTAGCTTATATTGTTACATGTTTGTTAAATATGAAGGTTGAACATGGCCCTCGATGTCCCTTGATGCGAAACATGATATGTGAACCTATTTGGTTTGAAATTCGGTAAAATGAAAGTATTGAAATGACCCTTGTCGCGAAAATGAAATGTTAGCCTATGTGGTTAGAAGTTTGATAAACAGTGAACTTGTCCCTCGATGTCCCTTGATGCGAAACATGATATGTGAACCTATTTGGGTTTATATTCGGAAAAATAAAAATGTTGGAATGACTTTGTCGCGAAAATGAGATTTTAACCTATATGGTTAGAAGTTTGATAAAGGTTGAACTTGTCCCTCGATCTCCCTTGATACGAAACATGATATGTGAAACTATTTGGTTTTGTATTCGGCAAAATGAAATTATTTGAATGACCATTTTCCGAAAAATGAGATTTTAGCCTATATGGTTAAAAGTTTGATAAATATTAATGTTGAATTTGTCCCTCGTTGTCCATTATTGCGTACCATAGTATTTGAATCAATTTCGTTTTAAATTTGGTAAATAGAAAGTAATGAGATGAATCTTATCGCGAAAACGAGATTTTAGCTTATATTGTTACATGTCTGTTAAATATGAAGGTTGAACATGTCCCTCGATGTCCCTTGATGTGAAACATGATATGTGAACCTATTTGGTTTGAAATTTGGTAAAATGAAAGTATTGAAATGACATTTGTCGCGAAAATGAAATGTTAGCCTATGTGGTTAGAAGTTTGATAAACAGTGAACTTGTCCCTCGATGTCCCTTGATGCGAAAAATGATATGTGAACCTATTTGGTTTCATATTCGGAAAAATGAAAGTATTGGAATGACTTTGTCGCGAAAATGAGATTTTATCCTATATGGTTAGAAGTTTGATAAAGGTTGAACTTGTCCCTCGATCTCCCTTGATACGAAACATGATATGTGAACCTATTTGGTTTTGTATTCGGCAAAATGAAATTATTTGAATGACCATTGTCCCAAAAATGAGATTTTAGCCTATATGGTTAAAAGTTTGATAAATATTAATGTTGAATTTGTCCCTCGATGTCCTTTATTGCGTACCAAAGTATTTGAATCAATTTCGTTTTAAATTTGGTAAATAGAAAGTAATGAGATGACCCTTATCGCGAAAACGAGATTTTAAATAATATTGTTACATGTCTGTTAAATATGAAGGTTGAACATGTCCCTCGATGTCCCTTGATGTGAAACATGATATGTGAACCTATTTGGTTTGAAATTTGGTAAAATGAAAGTATTGAAATGACATTTGTCGCGAAAATGAAATGTTAGCCTATGTGGTTAGAAGTTTGATAAACAGTGAACTTGTCCCTCGATGTCCCTTGATGCGAAAAATGATATGTGAACCTATTTGGTTTCATATTCGGAAAAATGAAAGTATTGGAATGACTTTGTCGCGAAAATGAGATTTTATCCTATATGGTTAGAAGTTTGATAAAGGTTGAACTTGTCCCTCGATCTCCCTTGATACGAAACATGATATGTGAACCTATTTGGTTTTGTATTCGGCAAAATGAAATTATTTGAATGACCATTGTCCCAAAAATGAGATTTTAGCCTATATGGTTAAAAGTTTGATAAATATTAATGTTGAATTTGTCCCTCGATGTCCTTTATTGCGTACCAAAGTATTTGAATCAATTTCGTTTTAAATTTGGTAAATAGAAAGTAATGAGATGACCCTTATCGCAAAAACGAGATTTTAGCTTATATTGTTACATGTCTGTTAAATATGAAGGTTGAACATGTCCCTCGATGTCCCTTGATGCGAAACATGATATGTGAACCTATTTGGGTTGAAATTCGCTAAAATGAAAGTATTGAAATGACTTTTGTCGCGAAAATGAAATGTTAGCCTATGTGGTTAGAAGTTTGATGATAAAGGACAGAAATCCTATAAGGATAAAAAGTAAAATAAAAATATGGATTTGGGGAAAGAAATGGTGAAAGAAGGCGTCACACTCACTTCCAATCCAAGAAGGAATGCTAAGCTATGAAGAATCGCCACAACGGTAAGGAAGCCATTGATAAGACTCGATAAACTTGGTTCAATCCAGAACCAAAAAAAGAGACAAAGCTCTCACAACACACAAAGTGTATTTTTTTAATCAAAATTCTACATTCCTTATTCATTATTTTCGCCCCCTTTATATAGGTAATAGGCTAGAATGCTGAAAAGCTTACAATTATATCATGATTAATGAAATAACTCTTATGTGGCTAATTATTGCAAGGAAATGTTACAAAATTATTGGTTTTGATTTAAGGTGGCTGAATCAATTCTTGAAGTTAAACACTCATGGCTGTTACTTTTGCTTCAGATTATGCTCTTCAACTACTCAAATTAATTGTGTTTCACCTCTTTTGCTTCAGCTCCTTCATTTAATCACGTCCTCCACTTTAATCCCATTTTTATACCATGATATACGCCGATTCTGCTTCTGAGTCCAACATATGAAATGTAGATGATTTTGTCCCCTTTCTAACGCTTCAAAGATCACCTCAATCGGAGTTACAGAGCTCTAGATATGATGAATACAAGACAGATACATAATGACCTACGAAAAATAAAAATTTGAACCAAAAATAATTTGGTTCTTTTATTCCATAATGACTTTATTATTCTTGTCAAGGGAGAATATCTTAGGATCACATCATTTGATAAACAGTGAACTTGTCCCTCGATGTCCCTTGATGCGAAACATGATATGTGAACCTATTTGGTTTGAAATTGGGTAAAATGAAAGTATTGAAATGACATTTGTCGCGAAAATGAAATGTTAGCCTATGTGGTTAGAAGTTTGATAAACAGTGAACTTGTCCCTCGATGTCCCTTGATGCGAAAAATGATATGTGAACCTATTTGGTTTCATATTCGGAAAAATGAAAGTATTGGAATGACTTTGTCGCGAAAATGAGATTTTATCCTATATGGTTAGAAGTTTGATAAAGGTTGAACTTGTCCCTCGATCTCCCTTGATACGAAACATGATATGTGAACCTATTTGGTTTTGTATTCGGCAAAATGAAATTATTTGAATGACCATTGTCCCAAAAATGAGATTTTAGCCTATATGGTTAAAATTTTGATAAATATTAATGTTGAATTTGTCCCTCGATGTCCTTTATTGCGTACCAAAGTATTTGAATCAATTTCGTTTTAAATTTGGTAAATAGAAAGTAATGAGATGACCCTTATCGCGAAAACGAGATTTTAACTAACATTGTTACATGTCTGTTAAATATGAAGGTTGAACATGTCCCTCGATGTCCCTTGATGCGAAACATGATATTTGAACATATTTGGTTTGAAATTCGGTAAAATGAAAGTATTGAAATGACCCTTGTCGCGAAAATGAAATGTTAGCCTATGTGGTTAGAAGTTTGATAAACAGTGAACATGTCCCTCAATGTCCCTTGATGCGAAACATGATATGTGAACCTATTTGGTTTTATATTCGGAAAAATGAAAGTGTTGGAATGACTTTGTCACGAAAATGAGATTTTAGCCTATATGGTTAGAAGTTTGATACAGGTTGAACTTGTCCCTCGATCTCCCTTGATACGAAACATGATATGTGAACCTATTTGGTTTTGTATTCGGCAAAATGAAATTATTTGAATGACCATTTTCCCAAAAATGAGATTTTAGCCTATATGGTTAAAAGTTTGATAAATATTAATGTTGAATTTGTCCCTCGATGTCCTTTATTGCGTACCATAATATTTGAACCAATTTCGTTTTAAATTTGGTAAATAGAAAGTAATGAGATGACCCTTATCGCAAAAACGAGATTTTAGCTTATATTGTTACATGTCTGTTAAATATGAAGGTTGAACATGTCCCTCGATGTCCCTTGATGCGAAACATGATATGTGAACCTATTTGGGTTGAAATTCGCTAAAATGAAAGTATTGAAATGACTTTTGTCGCGAAAATGAAATGTTAGCCTATGTGGTTAGAAGTTTGATGATAAAGGACAGAAATCCTATAAGGATAAAAAGTAAAATAAAAATATGGATTTGGGGAAAGAAATGGTGAAAGAAGGCGTCACACTCACTTCCAATCCAAGAAGGAATGCTAAGCTATGAAGAATCGCCACAACGGTAAGGAAGCCATTGATAAGACTCGATAAACTTGGTTCAATCCAGAACCAAAAAAAGAGACAAAGCTCTCACAACACACAAAGTGTATTTTTTTAATCAAAATTCTACATTCCTTATTCATTATTTTCGCCCCCTTTATATAGGTAATAGGCTAGAATGCTGAAAAGCTTACAATTATATCATGATTAATGAAATAACTCTTATGTGGCTAATTATTGCAAGGAAATGTTACAAAATTATTGGTTTTGATTTAAGGTGGCTGAATCAATTCTTGAAGTTAAACACTCATGGCTATTACTTTTGCTTCAGATTATGCTCTTCAACTACTCAAATTAATTGTGTTTCACCTCTTTTGCTTCAGCTCCTTCATTTAATCACGTCCTCCACTTTAATCCCATTTTTATACCATGATATACGCCGATTCTGCTTCTGAGTCCAACATATGAAATGTAGATGATTTTGTACCCTTTCCAACGCTTCAAAGATCACCTCAATCGGAGTTACAGAGCTCTAGATATGATGAATACAAGACAGATACATAATGACCTACGAAAAATAAAAATTTGAACCAAAAATAATTTGGTTCTTTTATTCCATAATGACTTTATTATTCTTGTCAAGGGAGAATATCTTAGGATCACATCATTTGATAAACAGTGAACTTGTCCCTCGATGTCCCTTGATGCGAAACATGATATGTGAACCTATTTGGTTTCATATTCGGAAAAATGAAAGTATTGGAATGACTTTGTCGCGAAAATGAGATTTTAGCCTATTTTAGCCTATATGGTTAGAAGTTTGATAAAGGTTGAACTTGTCCCTCGATCTCCCTTGATACGAAACATGATATGTGAACCTATTTGGTTTTGTATTCGGCAAAATGAAATTATTTGAATGACCATTTTCCGAAAAATGAGATTTTAGCCTATATGGTTAAAAGTTTGATAAATATTAATGTTGAATTTGTCCCTCGTTGTCCTTTATTGCGTACCATAGTATTTGAATCAATTTAGTTTTAAATTTGGTAAATAGAAAGTAATGAGATGAATCTTATCGCGAAAACGAGATTTTAGCTTATATTGTTACATGTCTGTTAAATATGAAGGTTGAACATGTCCCTCGATGTCCCTTGATGCGAAACATGATATGTGAACCTATTTGGTTTGAAATTGGGTAAAATGAAAGTATTGAAATGACATTTGTCGCGAAAATGAAATGTTAGCCTATGTGGTTAGAAGTTTGATAAACAGTGAACTTGTCCCTCGATGTCCCTTGATGCGAAAAATGATATGTGAACCTATTTGGTTTCATATTCGGAAAAATGAAAGTATTGGAATGACTTTGTCGCGAAAATGAGATTTTATCCTATATGGTTAGAAGTTTGATAAAGGTTGAACTTGTCCCTCGATCTCCCTTGATACGAAACATGATATGTGAACCTATTTGGTTTTGTATTCGGCAAAATGAAATTATTTGAATGACCATTGTCCCAAAAATGAGATTTTAGCCTATATGGTTAAAATTTTGATAAATATTAATGTTGAATTTGTCCCTCGATGTCCTTTATTGCGTACCAAAGTATTTGAATCAATTTCGTTTTAAATTTGGTAAATAGAAAGTAATGAGATGACCCTTATCGCGAAAACGAGATTTTAACTAACATTGTTACATGTCTGTTAAATATGAAGGTTGAACATGTCCCTCGATGTCCCTTGATGCGAAACATGATATTTGAACATATTTGGTTTGAAATTCGGTAAAATGAAAGTATTGAAATGACCCTTGTCGCGAAAATGAAATGTTAGCCTATGTGGTTAGAAGTTTGATAAACAGTGAACATGTCCCTCAATGTCCCTTGATGCGAAACATGATATGTGAACCTATTTGGTTTTATATTCGGAAAAATGAAAGTGTTGGAATGACTTTGTCACGAAAATGAGATTTTAGCCTATATGGTTAGAAGTTTGATACAGGTTGAACTTGTCCCTCGATCTCCCTTGATACGAAACATGATATGTGAACCTATTTGGTTTTGTATTCGGCAAAATGAAATTATTTGAATGACCATTTTCCCAAAAATGAGATTTTAGCCTATATGGTTAAAAGTTTGATAAATATTAATGTTGAATTTGTCCCTCGATGTCCTTTATTGCGTACCATAATATTTGAACCAATTTCGTTTTAAATTTGGTAAATAGAAAGTAATGAGATGACCCTTATCGCAAAAACGAGATTTTAGCTTATATTGTTACATGTCTGTTAAATATGAAGGTTGAACATGTCCCTCGATGTCCCTTGATGCGAAACATGATATGTGAACCTATTTGGGTTGAAATTCGCTAAAATGAAAGTATTGAAATGACTTTTGTCGCGAAAATGAAATGTTAGCCTATGTGGTTAGAAGTTTGATGATAAAGGACAGAAATCCTATAAGGATAAAAAGTAAAATAAAAATATGGATTTGGGGAAAGAAATGGTGAAAGAAGGCGTCACACTCACTTCCAATCCAAGAAGGAATGCTAAGCTATGAAGAATCGCCACAACGGTAAGGAAGCCATTGATAAGACTCGATAAACTTGGTTCAATCCAGAACCAAAAAAAGAGACAAAGCTCTCACAACACACAAAGTGTATTTTTTTAATCAAAATTCTACATTCCTTATTCATTATTTTCGCCCCCTTTATATAGGTAATAGGCTAGAATGCTGAAAAGCTTACAATTATATCATGATTAATGAAATAACTCTTATGTGGCTAATTATTGCAAGGAAATGTTACAAAATTATTGGTTTTGATTTAAGGTGGCTGAATCAATTCTTGAAGTTAAACACTCATGGCTATTACTTTTGCTTCAGATTATGCTCTTCAACTACTCAAATTAATTGTGTTTCACCTCTTTTGCTTCAGCTCCTTCATTTAATCACGTCCTCCACTTTAATCCCATTTTTATACCATGATATACGCCGATTCTGCTTCTGAGTCCAACATATGAAATGTAGATGATTTTGTACCCTTTCCAACGCTTCAAAGATCACCTCAATCGGAGTTACAGAGCTCTAGATATGATGAATACAAGACAGATACATAATGACCTACGAAAAATAAAAATTTGAACCAAAAATAATTTGGTTCTTTTATTCCATAATGACTTTATTATTCTTGTCAAGGGAGAATATCTTAGGATCACATCATTTGATAAACAGTGAACTTGTCCCTCGATGTCCCTTGATGCGAAACATGATATGTGAACCTATTTGGTTTCATATTCGGAAAAATGAAAGTATTGGAATGACTTTGTCGCGAAAATGAGATTTTAGCCTATTTTAGCCTATATGGTTAGAAGTTTGATAAAGGTTGAACTTGTCCCTCGATCTCCCTTGATACGAAACATGATATGTGAACCTATTTGGTTTTGTATTCGGCAAAATGAAATTATTTGAATGACCATTTTCCGAAAAATGAGATTTTAGCCTATATGGTTAAAAGTTTGATAAATATTAATGTTGAATTTGTCCCTCGTTGTCCTTTATTGCGTACCATAGTATTTGAATCAATTTAGTTTTAAATTTGGTAAATAGAAAGTAATGAGATGAATCTTATCGCGAAAACGAGATTTTAGCTTATATTGTTACATGTCTGTTAAATATGAAGGTTGAACATGTCCCTCGATGTCCCTTGATGCGAAACATGATATGTGAACCTATTTGGTTTGAAATTGGGTAAAATGAAAGTATTGAAATGACATTTGTCGCGAAAATGAAATGTTAGCCTATGTGGTTAGAAGTTTGATAAACAGTGAACTTGTCCCTCGATGTCCCTTGATGCGAAAAATGATATGTGAACCTATTTGGTTTCATATTCGGAAAAATGAAAGTATTGGAATGACTTTGTCGCGAAAATGAGATTTTATCCTATATGGTTAGAAGTTTGATAAAGGTTGAACTTGTCCCTCGATCTCCCTTGATACGAAACATGATATGTGAACCTATTTGGTTTTGTATTCGGCAAAATGAAATTATTTGAATGACCATTGTCCCAAAAATGAGATTTTAGCCTATATGGTTAAAATTTTGATAAATATTAATGTTGAATTTGTCCCTCGATGTCCTTTATTGCGTACCAAAGTATTTGAATCAATTTCGTTTTAAATTTGGTAAATAGAAAGTAATGAGATGACCCTTATCGCGAAAACGAGATTTTAACTAACATTGTTACATGTCTGTTAAATATGAAGGTTGAACATGTCCCTCGATGTCCCTTGATGCGAAACATGATATTTGAACATATTTGGTTTGAAATTCGGTAAAATGAAAGTATTGAAATGACCCTTGTCGCGAAAATGAAATGTTAGCCTATGTGGTTAGAAGTTTGATAAACAGTGAACATGTCCCTCAATGTCCCTTGATGCGAAACATGATATGTGAACCTATTTGGTTTTATATTCGGAAAAATGAAAGTGTTGGAATGACTTTGTCACGAAAATGAGATTTTAGCCTATATGGTTAGAAGTTTGATACAGGTTGAACTTGTCCCTCGATCTCCCTTGATACGAAACATGATATGTGAACCTATTTGGTTTTGTATTCGGCAAAATGAAATTATTTGAATGACCATTTTCCCAAAAATGAGATTTTAGCCTATATGGTTAAAAGTTTGATAAATATTAATGTTGAATTTGTCCCTCGATGTCCTTTATTGCGTACCATAATATTTGAACCAATTTCATTTTAAATTTGGTAAATAGAAAGTAATGAGATGACCCTTATCGCAAAAACGAGATTTTAGCTTATATTGTTACATGTCTGTTAAATATGAAGGTTGAACATGTCCCTCGATGTCCCTTGATGCGAAACATGATATGTGAACCTATTTGGGTTGAAATTCGCTAAAATGAAAGTATTGAAATGACTTTTGTCGCGAAAATGAAATGTTAGCCTATGTGGTTAGAAGTTTGATGATAAAGGACAGAAATCCTATAAGGATAAAAAGTAAAATAAAAATATGGATTTGGGGAAAGAAATGGTGAAAGAAGGCGTCACACTCACTTCCAATCCAAGAAGGAATGCTAAGCTATGAAGAATCGCCACAACGGTAAGGAAGCCATTGATAAGACTCGATAAACTTGGTTCAATCCAGAACCAAAAAAAGAGACAAAGCTCTCACAACACACAAAGTGTATTTTTTTAATCAAAATTCTACATTCCTTATTCATTATTTTCGCCCCCTTTATATAGGTAATAGGCTAGAATGCTGAAAAGCTTACAATTATATCATGATTAATGAAATAACTCTTATGTGGCTAATTATTGCAAGGAAATGTTACAAAATTATTGGTTTTGATTTAAGGTGGCTGAATCAATTCTTGAAGTTAAACACTCATGGCTGTTACTTTTGCTTCAGATTATGCTCTTCAACTACTCAAATTAATTGTGTTTCACCTCTTTTGCTTCAGCTCCTTCATTTAATCACGTCCTCCACTTTAATCCCATTTTTATACCATGATATACGCCGATTCTGCTTCTGAGTCCAACATATGAAATGTAGATGATTTTGTCCCCTTTCCAACGCTTCAAAGATCACCTCAATCGGAGTTACAGAGCTCTAGATATGATGAATACAAGACAGATACATAATGACCTACGAAAAATAAAAATTTGAACCAAAAATAATTTGGTTCTTTTATTCCATAATGACTTTATTATTCTTGTCAAGGGAGAATATCTTAGGATCACATCATTTGATAAACAGTGAACTTGTCCCTCGATGTCCCTTGATGCGAAACATGATATGTGAACCTATTTGGTTTGAAATTGGGTAAAATGAAAGTATTGAAATGACATTTGTCGCGAAAATGAAATGTTAGCCTATGTGGTTAGAAGTTTGATAAACAGTGAACTTGTCCCTCGATGTCCCTTGATGCGAAAAATGATATGTGAACCTATTTGGTTTCATATTCGGAAAAATGAAAGTATTGGAATGACTTTGTCGCGAAAATGAGATTTTATCCTATATGGTTAGAAGTTTGATAAAGGTTGAACTTGTCCCTCGATCTCCCTTGATACGAAACATGATATGTGAACCTATTTGGTTTTGTATTCGGCAAAATGAAATTATTTGAATGACCATTGTCCCAAAAATGAGATTTTAGCCTATATGGTTAAAATTTTGATAAATATTAATGTTGAATTTGTCCCTCGATGTCCTTTATTGCGTACCAAAGTATTTGAATCAATTTCGTTTTAAATTTGGTAAATAGAAAGTAATGAGATGACCCTTATCGCGAAAACGAGATTTTAACTAACATTGTTACATGTCTGTTAAATATGAAGGTTGAACATGTCCCTCGATGTCCCTTGATGCGAAACATGATATTTGAACATATTTGGTTTGAAATTCGGTAAAATGAAAGTATTGAAATGACCCTTGTCGCGAAAATGAAATGTTAGCCTATGTGGTTAGAAGTTTGATAAACAGTGAACATGTCCCTCAATGTCCCTTGATGCGAAACATGATATGTGAACCTATTTGGTTTTATATTCGGAAAAATGAAAGTGTTGGAATGACTTTGTCACGAAAATGAGATTTTAGCCTATATGGTTAGAAGTTTGATACAGGTTGAACTTGTCCCTCGATCTCCCTTGATACGAAACATGATATGTGAACCTATTTGGTTTTGTATTCGGCAAAATGAAATTATTTGAATGACCATTTTCCCAAAAATGAGATTTTAGCCTATATGGTTAAAAGTTTGATAAATATTAATGTTGAATTTGTCCCTCGATGTCCTTTATTGCGTACCATAATATTTGAACCAATTTCGTTTTAAATTTGGTAAATAGAAAGTAATGAGATGACCCTTATCGCAAAAACGAGATTTTAGCTTATATTGTTACATGTCTGTTAAATATGAAGGTTGAACATGTCCCTCGATGTCCCTTGATGCGAAACATGATATGTGAACCTATTTGGGTTGAAATTCGCTAAAATGAAAGTATTGAAATGACTTTTGTCGCGAAAATGAAATGTTAGCCTATGTGGTTAGAAGTTTGATGATAAAGGACAGAAATCCTATAAGGATAAAAAGTAAAATAAAAATATGGATTTGGGGAAAGAAATGGTGAAAGAAGGCGTCACACTCACTTCCAATCCAAGAAGGAATGCTAAGCTATGAAGAATCGCCACAACGGTAAGGAAGCCATTGATAAGACTCGATAAACTTGGTTCAATCCAGAACCAAAAAAAGAGACAAAGCTCTCACAACACACAAAGTGTATTTTTTTAATCAAAATTCTACATTCCTTATTCATTATTTTCGCCCCCTTTATATAGGTAATAGGCTAGAATGCTGAAAAGCTTACAATTATATCATGATTAATGAAATAACTCTTATGTGGCTAATTATTGCAAGGAAATGTTACAAAATTATTGGTTTTGATTTAAGGTGGCTGAATCAATTCTTGAAGTTAAACACTCATGGCTATTACTTTTGCTTCAGATTATGCTCTTCAACTACTCAAATTAATTGTGTTTCACCTCTTTTGCTTCAGCTCCTTCATTTAATCACGTCCTCCACTTTAATCCCATTTTTATACCATGATATACGCCGATTCTGCTTCTGAGTCCAACATATGAAATGTAGATGATTTTGTACCCTTTCCAACGCTTCAAAGATCACCTCAATCGGAGTTACAGAGCTCTAGATATGATGAATACAAGACAGATACATAATGACCTACGAAAAATAAAAATTTGAACCAAAAATAATTTGGTTCTTTTATTCCATAATGACTTTATTATTCTTGTCAAGGGAGAATATCTTAGGATCACATCATTTGATAAACAGTGAACTTGTCCCTCGATGTCCCTTGATGCGAAACATGATATGTGAACCTATTTGGTTTCATATTCGGAAAAATGAAAGTATTGGAATGACTTTGTCGCGAAAATGAGATTTTAGCCTATTTTAGCCTATATGGTTAGAAGTTTGATAAAGGTTGAACTTGTCCCTCGATCTCCCTTGATACGAAACATGATATGTGAACCTATTTGGTTTTGTATTCGGCAAAATGAAATTATTTGAATGACCATTGTCCCAAAAATGAGATTTTAGCCTATATGGTTAAAATTTTGATAAATATTAATGTTGAATTTGTCCCTCGATGTCCTTTATTGCGTACCAAAGTATTTGAATCAATTTCGTTTTAAATTTGGTAAATAGAAAGTAATGAGATGACCCTTATCGCGAAAACGAGATTTTAACTAACATTGTTACATGTCTGTTAAATATGAAGGTTGAACATGTCCCTCGATGTCCCTTGATGCGAAACATGATATTTGAACATATTTGGTTTGAAATTCGGTAAAATGAAAGTATTGAAATGACCCTTGTCGCGAAAATGAAATGTTAGCCTATGTGGTTAGAAGTTTGATAAACAGTGAACATGTCCCTCGATGTCCCTTGATGCGAAACATGATATGTGAACCTATTTGGTTTTATATTCGGAAAAATGAAAGTGTTGGAATGACTTTGTCACGAAAATGAGATTTTAGCCTATATGGTTAGAAGTTTGATACAGGTTGAACTTGTCCCTCGATCTCCCTTGATACGAAACATGATATGTGAACCTATTTGGTTTTGTATTCGGCAAAATGAAATTATTTGAATGACTATTTTCCCAAAAATGAGATTTTAGCCTATATGGTTAAAAGTTTGATAAATATTAATGTTGAATTTGTCCCTCGTTGTCCTTTATTGCGTACCATAGTATTTGAATCAATTTCGTTTTAAATTTGGTAAATAGAAAGTAATGAGATGAATCTTATCGCGAAAACGAGATTTTAGCTTATATTGTTACATGTCTGTTAAATATGAAGGTTGAACATGTCCCTCGATGTCCCTTGATGCGAAACATGATATGTGAACCTATTTGGTTTGAAATTGGGTAAAATGAAAGTATTGAAATGACATTTGACGCGAAAATGAAATGTTAGCCTATGTGGTTAGAAGTTTGATAAACAGTGAACTTGTCCCTCGATGTCCCTTGATGCGAAAAATGATATGTGAACCTATTTGGTTTCATATTCGGAAAAATGAAAGTATTGGAATGACTTTGTCGCGAAAATGAGATTTTATCCTATATGGTTAGAAGTTTGATAAAGGTTGAACTTGTCCCTCGATCTCCCTTGATACGAAACATGATATGTGAACCTATTTGGTTTTGTATTCGGCAAAATGAAATTATTTGAATGACCATTGTCCCAAAAATGAGATTTTAGCTTATATGGTTAAAATTTTGATAAATATTAATGTTGAATTTGTCCCTCGATGTCCTTTATTGCGTACCAAAGTATTTGAATCAATTTCGTTTTAAATTTGGTAAATAGAAAGTAATGAGATGACCCTTATCGCAAAAACGAGATTTTAGCTTATATTGTTACATGTCTGTTAAATATGAAGGTTGAACATGTCCCTCGATGTCCCTTGATGCGAAACATGATATGTGAACCTATTTGGTTTGAAATTGGGTAAAATGAAAGTATTGAAATGACATTTGACGCGAAAATGAAATGTTAGCCTATGTGGTTAGAAGTTTGATAAACAGTGAACTTGTCCCTCGATGTCCCTTGATGCGAAACATGATATGTGAACCTATTTGGTTTCATATTCGGAAAAATGAAAGTATTGGAATGACTTTGTCGCGAAAATGAGATTTTAGCCTATTTTAGCCTATATGGTTAGAAGTTTGATAAAGGTTGAACTTGTCCCTCGATCTCCCTTGATACGAAACATGATATGTGAACCTATTTGGTTTTGTATTCGGCAAAATGAAATTATTTGAATGACCATTGTCCCAAAAATGAGATTTTAGCCTATATGGTTAAAAGTTTGATAAATATTAATGTTGAATTTGTCCCTCGATGTTCTTTATTGCGTAACATAATATTTGAACCAATTTCGTTTTAAATTTGGTAAATAGAAAGTAATGAGATGACCCTTATCGCGAAAACGAGATTTTAGCTTATATTGTTACATGTTTGTTAAATATGAAGGTTGAACATGTCCCTCGATGTCCCTCGATGTCCCTTGATGCGAAACATGATATGTGAACCTATTTGGTTTCATATTCGGAAAAATGAAAGTATTGGAATGACTTTGTCGCGAAAATGAGATTTTAGCCTATATGGTTAGAAGTTTGATAAAGGTTGAACTTGTCCCTCGATCTCCCTTGATACGAAACATGATATGTGAACCTATTTGGTTTTGTATTCGGCAAAATAAAATTATTTGAATGACCATTGTCCCAAAAATGAGATTTTAGCCTATATGGTTAAAAGTTTGATAAATATTAATGTTGAATTTGTCCCTCAATGTCCTTTATTGCGTAACATAATATTTGAACCAATTTCGTTTTAAATTTGGCAAATAGAAAGTCATGAGATGACCCTTATCGAGAATACGAGATTTTAGCTTATATTGATACATGTTTGTTAAATATGAAGGTTGAACATGTCCCTCGATGTCCCTTGATGCGAAACATGATATGTGAACCTATTTGGTTTGAAATTCGGTAAAATGAAAGTATTGAAATGACCCTTGTCGCGAAAATGAAATGTTAGCCTATGTGGTTAGAAGTTTGATAAACAGTGAACTTGTCCCTCGATGTCCCTTGATGCGAAACATGATATGTGAACCTATTTGGGTTTATATTCGGAAAAATAAAACTGTTGGAATGACTTTGTCGCGAAAATGAGATTTTAACCTATATGGTTAGAAGTTTGATAAAGGTTGAACTTGTCCCTCGATCTCCCTTGATACGAAACATGATATGTGAACCTATTTGGTTTTGTATTCGGCAAAATGAAATTATTTGAATGACCATTGTCCCAAAAATGAGATTTTAGCCTATATGGTTAAAAGTTTGATAAATATTAATGTTGAATTTGTCCCTCGATGTCCTTTATTGCGTACCAAAGTATTTGAATCAATTTCGTTTTAAATTTGGTAAATAGAAAGTAATGAGATGACCCTTATCGCGAAAACGAGATTTTAACTAATATTGTTACATGTCTGTTAAATATGAAGGTTGAACATGTCCCTCGATGTCCCTTGATGCGAAACATGATATTTGAACATATTTGGTTTGAAATTCGGTAAAATGAAAGTATTGAAATGACCCTTGTCGCGAAAATGAAATGTTAGCCTATGTGGTTAGAAGTTTGATAAACAGTGAACATGTCCCTCGATGTCCCTTGATGCGAAACATGATATGTGAACCTATTTGGTTTTATATTCGGAAAAATGAAAGTGTTGGAATGACTTTGTCACGAAAATGAGATTTTAGCCTATATGGTTAGAAGTTTGATACAGGTTGAACTTGTCCCTCGATCTCCCTTGATACGAAACATGATATGTGAACCTATTTGGTTTTGTATTCGGCAAAATGAAATTATTTGAATGACCATTGTCCCAAAAATGAGATTTTAGCCTATATGGTTAAAAGTTTGATAAATATTAATGTTGAATTTGTCCCTCGATGTTCTTTATTGCGTAACATAATATTTGAACCAATTTCGTTTTAAATTTGGTAAATAGAAAGTAATGAGATGACCCTTATCGCGAAAACGAGATTTTAGCTTATATTGTTACATGTTTGTTAAATATGAAGGTTGAACATGTCCCTCGATGTCCCTCGATGTCCCTTGATGCGAAACATGATATGTGAACCTATTTGGTTTCATATTCGGAAAAATGAAAGTATTGGAATGACTTTGTCGCGAAAATGAGATTTTAGCCTATATGGTTAGAAGTTTGATAAAGGTTGAACTTGTCCCTCGATCTCCCTTGATACGAAACATGATATGTGAACCTATTTGGTTTTGTATTCGGCAAAATAAAATTATTTGAATGACCATTGTCCCAAAAATGAGATTTTAGCCTATATGGTTAAAAGTTTGATAAATATTAATGTTGAATTTGTCCCTCAATGTCCTTTATTGCGTAACATAATATTTGAACCAATTTCGTTTTAAATTTGGCAAATAGAAAGTCATGAGATGACCCTTATCGAGAATACGAGATTTTAGCTTATATTGTTACATGTTTGTTAAATATGAAGGTTGAACATGTCCCTCGATGTCCCTTGATGCGAAACATGATATGTGAACCTATTTGGTTTTATATTCGGAAAAATAAAAGTGTTGGAATGACTTTGTCGCGAAAATGAGATTTTAACCTATATGGTTAGAAGTTTGATAAAGGTTGAACTGAGATGACCCTTATCGCGAAAACGAGATTTTAGCTTATATTGTTACATGTTTGTTAAATATGAAGGTTGAACATGTCCCTCGATGTCCCTTGATGCGAAACATGATATGTGAACCTATTTGGTTTGAAATTCGGTAAAATGAAAGTATTGAAATGACCCTTGTCGCGAAAATGAAATGTTAGCCTATGTGGTTAGAAGTTTGATAAACAGTGAACTTGTCCCTCGATGTCCCTTGATGCGAAACATGATATGTGAACCTATTTGGGTTTATATTCGGAAAAATAAAAATGTTGGAATGACTTTGTCGCGAAAATGAGATTTTAACCTATATGGTTAGAAGTTTGATAAAGGTTGAACTTGTCCCTCGATCTCCCTTGATACGAAACATGATATGTGAAACTATTTGGTTTTGTATTCGGCAAAATGAAATTATTTGAATGACCATTTTCCGAAAAATGAGATTTTAGCCTATATGGTTAAAAGTTTGATAAATATTAATGTTGAATTTGTCCCTCGTTGTCCTTTATTGCGTACCATAGTATTTGAATCAATTTCGTTTTAAATTTGGTAAATAGAAAGTAATGAGATGAATCTTATCGCGAAAACGAGATTTTAGCTTATATTGTTACATGTCTGTTAAATATGAAGGTTGAACATGTCCCTCGATGTCCCTTGATGTGAAACATGATATGTGAACCTATTTGGTTTGAAATTTGGTAAAATGAAAGTATTGAAATGACATTTGTCGCGAAAATGAAATGTTATCCTATGTGGTTAGAAGTTTGATAAACAGTGAACTTGTCCCTCGATGTCCCTTGATGCGAAAAATGATATGTGAACCTATTTGGTTTCATATTCGGAAAAATGAAAGTATTGGAATGACTTTGTCGCGAAAATGAGATTTTATCCTATATGGTTAGAAGTTTGATAAAGGTTGAACTTGTCCCTCGATCTCCCTTGATACGAAACATGATATGTGAACCTATTTGGTTTTGTATTCGGCAAAATGAAATTATTTGAATGACCATTGTCCCAAAAATGAGATTTTAGCCTATATGGTTAAAAGTTTGATAAATATTAATGTTGAATTTGTCCCTCGATGTCCTTTATTGCGTACCAAAGTATTTGAATCAATTTCGTTTTAAATTTGGTAAATAGAAAGTAATGAGATGACCCTTATCGCGAAAACGAGATTTTAACTAATATTGTTACATGTCTGTTAAATATGAAGGTTGAACATGTCCCTCGATGTCCCTTGATGCGAAACATGATATTTGAACATATTTGGTTTGAAATTCGGTAAAATGAAAGTATTGAAATGACCCTTGTCGCGAAAATGAAATGTTAGCCTATGTGGTTAGAAGTTTGATAAACAGTGAACATGTCCCTCGATGTCCCTTGATGCGAAACATGATATGTGAACCTATTTGGTTTTATATTCGGAAAAATGAAAGTGTTGGAATGACTTTGTCACGAAAATGAGATTTTAGCCTATATGGTTAGAAGTTTGATACAGGTTGAACTTGTCCCTCGATCTCCCTTGATACGAAACATGATATGTGAACCTATTTGGTTTTGTATTCGGCAAAATGAAATTATTTGAATGACCATTGTCCCAAAAATGAGATTTTAGCCTATATGGTTAAAAGTTTGATAAATATTAATGTTGAATTTGTCCCTCGATGTTCTTTATTGCGTAACATAATATTTGAACCAATTTCGTTTTAAATTTGGTAAATAGAAAGTAATGAGATGACCCTTATCGCGAAAACGAGATTTTAGCTTATATTGTTACATGTTTGTTAAATATGAAGGTTGAACATGTCCCTCGATGTCCCTCGATGTCCCTTGATGCGAAACATGATATGTGAACCTATTTGGTTTCATATTCGGAAAAATGAAAGTATTGGAATGACTTTGTCGCGAAAATGAGATTTTAGCCTATATGGTTAGAAGTTTGATAAAGGTTGAACTTGTCCCTCGATCTCCCTTGATACGAAACATGATATGTGAACCTATTTGGTTTTGTATTCGGCAAAATAAAATTATTTGAATGACCATTGTCCCAAAAATGAGATTTTAGCCTATATGGTTAAAAGTTTGATAAATATTAATGTTGAATTTGTCCCTCAATGTCCTTTATTGCGTAACATAATATTTGAACCAATTTCGTTTTAAATTTGGCAAATAGAAAGTCATGAGATGACCCTTATCGAGAATACGAGATTTTAGCTTATATTGTTACATGTTTGTTAAATATGAAGGTTGAACATGTCCCTCGATGTCCCTTGATGCGAAACATGATATGTGAACCTATTTGGTTTTATATTCGGAAAAATAAAAGTGTTGGAATGACTTTGTCGCGAAAATGAGATTTTAACCTATATGGTTAGAAGTTTGATAAAGGTTGAACTGAGATGACCCTTATCGCGAAAACGAGATTTTAGCTTATATTGTTACATGTTTGTTAAATATGAAGGTTGAACATGTCCCTCGATGTCCCTTGATGCGAAACATGATATGTGAACCTATTTGGTTTGAAATTCGGTAAAATGAAAGTATTGAAATGACCCTTGTCGCGAAAATGAAATGTTAGCCTATGTGGTTAGAAGTTTGATAAACAGTGAACTTGTCCCTCGATGTCCCTTGATGCGAAACATGATATGTGAACCTATTTGGGTTTATATTCGGAAAAATAAAAATGTTGGAATGACTTTGTCGCGAAAATGAGATTTTAACCTATATGGTTAGAAGTTTGATAAAGGTTGAACTTGTCCCTCGATCTCCCTTGATACGAAACATGATATGTGAAACTATTTGGTTTTGTATTCGGCAAAATGAAATTATTTGAATGACCATTTTCCGAAAAATGAGATTTTAGCCTATATGGTTAAAAGTTTGATAAATATTAATGTTGAATTTGTCCCTCGTTGTCCTTTATTGCGTACCATAGTATTTGAATCAATTTCGTTTTAAATTTGGTAAATAGAAAGTAATGAGATGAATCTTATCGCGAAAACGAGATTTTAGCTTATATTGTTACATGTCTGTTAAATATGAAGGTTGAACATGTCCCTCGATGTCCCTTGATGTGAAACATGATATGTGAACCTATTTGGTTTGAAATTTGGTAAAATGAAAGTATTGAAATGACATTTGTCGCGAAAATGAAATGTTAGCCTATGTGGTTAGAAGTTTGATAAACAGTGAACTTGTCCCTCGATGTCCCTTGATGCGAAAAATGATATGTGAACCTATTTGGTTTCATATTCGGAAAAATGAAAGTATTGGAATGACTTTGTCGCGAAAATGAGATTTTATCCTATATGGTTAGAAGTTTGATAAAGGTTGAACTTGTCCCTCGATCTCCCTTGATACGAAACATGATATGTGAACCTATTTGGTTTTGTATTCGGCAAAATGAAATTATTTGAATGACCATTGTCCCAAAAATGAGATTTTAGCCTATATGGTTAAAAGTTTGATAAATATTAATGTTGAATTTGTCCCTCGATGTCCTTTATTGCGTACCAAAGTATTTGAATCAATTTCGTTTTAAATTTGGTAAATAGAAAGTAATGAGATGACCCTTATCGCGAAAACGAGATTTTAACTAATATTGTTACATGTCTGTTAAATATGAAGGTTGAACATGTCCCTCGATGTCCCTTGATGCGAAACATGATATTTGAACATATTTGGTTTGAAATTCGGTAAAATGAAAGTATTGAAATGACCCTTGTCGCGAAAATGAAATGTTAGCCTATGTGGTTAGAAGTTTGATAAACAGTGAACATGTCCCTCGATGTCCCTTGATGCGAAACATGATATGTGAACCTATTTGGTTTTATATTCGGAAAAATGAAAGTGTTGGAATGACTTTGTCACGAAAATGAGATTTTAGCCTATATGGTTAGAAGTTTGATACAGGTTGAACTTGTCCCTCGATCTCCCTTGATACGAAACATGATATGTGAACCTATTTGGTTTTGTATTCTGCAAAATGAAATTATTTGAATGACCATTTTCCCAAAAATGAGATTTTAGCCTATATGGTTAAAAGTTTGATAAATATTAATGTTGAATTTGTCCCTCGATGTCCTTTATTGCGTACCATAATATTTGAACCAATTTCGTTTTAAATTTGGTAAATAGAAAGTAATGAGATGACCCTTATCGCAAAAACGAGATTTTAGCTTATATTGTTACATGTCTGTTAAATATGAAGGTTGAACATGTCCCTTGATGCGAAACATGATATGTGAACCTATTTGGGTTGAAATTCGCTAAAATGAAAGTATTGAAATGACTTTTGTCGCGAAAATGAAATGTTAGCCTATGTGGTTAGAAGTTTGATGATAAAGGACAGAAATCCTATAAGGATAAAAAGTAAAATAAAAATATGGATTTGGGGAAAGAAATGGTGAAAGAAGGCGTCACACTCACTTCCAATCCAAGAAGGAATGCTAAGCTATGAAGAATCGCCACAACGGTAAGGAAGCCATTGATAAGACTCGATAAACTTGGTTCAATCCAGAACCAAAAAAAGAGAGACAAAGCTCTCACAACACACAAAGTGTATTTTTTTAATCAAAATTCTACATTCCTTATTCATTATTTTCGCCCCCTTTATATAGGTAATAGGCTAGAATGCTGAAAAGCTTACAATTATATCATGATTAATGAAATAACTCTTATGTGGCTAATTATTGCAAGGAAATGTTACAAAATTATTGGTTTTGATTTAAGGTGGCTGAATCAATTCTTGAAGTTAAACACTCATGGCTGTTACTTTTGCTTCAGATTATGCTCTTCAACTACTCAAATTAATTGTGTTTCACCTCTTTTGCTTCAGCTCCTTCATTTAATCACGTCCTCCACTTTAATCCCATATTTAGACCATGATATACGCCGATTCTGCTTCTGAGTCCAACATATGAAATGTAGATGATTTTGTACCCTTTCCAACGCTTCAAAGATCACCTCAATCGGAGTTACAGAGCTCTAGATATGATGAATACAAGACAGATACATAATGACCTACGAAAAATAAAAATTTGAACCAAAAATAATTTGGTTCTTTTATTCCATAATGACTTTATTATTCTTGTCAAGGGAGAATATCTTAGGATCACATCATTTGATAAACAGTGAACTTGTCCCTCGATGTCCCTTGATGCGAAAAATGATATGTGAACCTATTTGGTTTCATATTCGGAAAAATGAAAGTATTGGAATGACTTTGTCGCGAAAATGAGATTTTAGCCTATTTTAGCCTATATGGTTAGAAGTTTGATAAAGGTTGAACTTGTCCCTCGATCTCCCTTGATACGAAACATGATATGTGAACCTATTTGGTTTTGTATTCGGCAAAATGAAATTATTTGAATGACCATTGTCCCAAAAATGAGATTTTAGCCTATATGGTTAAAAGTTTGATAAATATTAATGTTGAATTTGTCCCTCGATGTCCTTTATTGCGTACCATAGTATTTGAATCAATTTCGTTTTAAATTTGGTAAATAGAAAGTAATGAGATGACCCTTATCGCGAAAACGAGATTTTAACTAATATTGTTACATGTCTGTTAAATATGAAGGTTGAACATGTCCCTCGATGTCCCTTGATGCGAAACATGATATGTTAACCTATTTGGTTTCATATTCGGAAAAATGAAAGTATTGGAATGACTTTGTCGCGAAAATGAGATTTTAGCCTATTTTAGCCTATATGGTTAGAAGTTTGATAAAGGTTGAACTTGTCCCTCGATCTCCCTTGATACGAAACATGATATGTGAACCTATTTGGTTTTGTATTCGGCAAAATGAAATTATTTGAATGACCATTGTCCCAAAAATGAGATTTTAGCCTATATGGTTAAAAGTTTGATAAATATTAATGTTGAATTTGTCCCTCGATGTTCTTTATTGCGTAACATAATATTTGAACCAATTTCGTTTTAAATTTTGTAAATAGAAAGTAATGAGATGACCCTTATCGCGAAAACGAGATTTTAGCTTATATTGTTACATGTTTGTTAAATATGAAGGTTGAACATGTCCCTCGATGTCCCTCGATGTCCCTTGATGCGAAACATGATATGTGAACCTATTTGGTTTCATATTCGGAAAAATGAAAGTATTGGAATGACTTTGTCGCGAAAATGAGATTTTAGCCTATATGGTTAGAAGTTTGATAAAGGTTGAACTTGTCCCTCGATCTCCCTTGATACGAAACATGATATGTGAACCTATTTGGTTTTGTATTCGGCAAAATAAAATTATTTGA
Source organism: Medicago sativa (assembly GCF_051527215.1). Lineage (NCBI taxonomy): Eukaryota > Viridiplantae > Streptophyta > Magnoliopsida > Fabales > Fabaceae > Medicago > Medicago sativa. The sequence goes on along the minus strand of NC_140754.1, from coordinate 47,054,504 downwards.
ATGACCATTGTCCCAAAAATGAGATTTTAGCCTATATGGTTAAAAGTTTGATAAATATTAATGTTGAATTTGTCCCTCAATGTCCTTTATTGCGTCACATAATATTTGAACCAATTTCGTTTTAAATTTGGCAAATAGAAAGTCATGAGATGACCCTTATCGCGAATACGAGATTTTAGCTTATATTGTTACATGTTTGTTAAATATGAAGGTTGAACATGTCCCTCCATGTCCCTTGATGCGAAACATGATATGTGAACCTATTTGGTTTTATATTCGGAAAAATAAAAGTGTTGGAATGACTTTGTCGCGAAAATGAGATTTTAACCTATATGGTTAGAAGTTTGATAAAGGTTGAACTGAGATGACCCTTATCGCGAAAACGAGATTTTAGCTTATATTGTTACATGTTTGTTAAATATGAAGGTTGAACATGTCCCTCGATGTCCCTTGATGCGAAACATGATATATGAACCTATTTGGTTTGAAATTCGGTAAAATGAAAGTATTGAAATGACCCTTGTCGCGAAAATGAAATGTTAGCCTATGTGGTTAGAAGTTTGATAAACAGTGAACTTGTCCCTCGATGTCCCTTGATGCGAAACATGATATGTGAACCTATTTGGGTTTATATTCGGAAAAATAAAAATGTTGGAATGACTTTGTCGCGAAAATGAGATTTTAACCTATATGGTTAGAAGTTTGATAAAGGTTGAACTTGTCCCTCGATCTCCCTTGATACGAAACATGATATGTGAAACTATTTGGTTTTGTATTCGGCAAAATGAAATTATTTGAATGACCATTTTCCGTAAAATGAGATTTTAGCCTATATGGTTAAAAGTTTGATAAATATTAATGTTGAATTTGTCCCTCGTTGTCCTTTATTGCGTACCATAGTATTTGAATCAATTTCGTTTTAAATTTGGTAAATAGAAAGTAATGAGATGAATCTTATCGCGAAAACGAGATTTTAGCTTATATTGTTACATGTCTGTTAAATATGAAGGTTGAACATGTCCCTCGATGTCCCTTGATGTGAAACATGATATGTGAACCTATTTGGTTTGAAATTTGGTAAAATGAAAGTATTGAAATGACATTTGTCGCGAAAATGAAATGTTAGCCTATGTGGTTAGAAGTTTGATAAACAGTGAACTTGTCCCTCGATGTCCCTTGATGCGAAAAATGATATGTGAACCTATTTGGTTTCATATTCGGAAAAATGAAAGTATTGGAATGACTTTGTCGCGAAAATGAGATTTTATCCTATATGGTTAGAAGTTTGATAAAGGTTGAACTTGTCCCTCGATCTCCCTTGATACGAAACATGATATGTGAACCTATTTGGTTTTGTATTCGGCAAAATGAAATTATTTGAATGACCATTGTCCCAAAAATGAGATTTTAGCCTATATGGTTAAAAGTTTGATAAATATTAATGTTGAATTTGTCCCTCGATGTCCTTTATTGCGTACCAAAGTATTTGAATCAATTTCGTTTTAAATTTGGTAAATAGAAAGTAATGAGATGACCCTTATCGCGAAAACGAGATTTTAACTAATATTGTTACATGTCTGTTAAATATGAAGGTTGAATATGTCCCTCGATGTCCCTTGATGCGAAACATGATATTTGAACATATTTGGTTTGAAATTCGGTAAAATGAAAGTATTGAAATGACCCTTGTCGCGAAAATGAAATGTTAGCCTATGTGGTTAGAAGTTTGATAAACAGTGAACATGTCCCTCGATGTCCCTTGATGCGAAACATGATATGTGAACCTATTTGGTTTTATATTCGGAAAAATGAAAGTGTTGGAATGACTTTGTCACGAAAATGAGATTTTAGCCTATATGGTTAGAAGTTTGATACAGGTTGAACTTGTCCCTCGATCTCCCTTGATACGAAACATGATATGTGAACCTATTTGGTTTTGTATTCGGCAAAATGAAATTATTTGAATGACCATTTTCCCAAAAATGAGATTTTAGCCTATATGGTTAAAAGTTTGATAAATATTAATGTTGAATTTGTCCCTCGATGTCCTTTATTGCATACCATAATATTTGAACCAATTTCGTTTTAAATTTGGTAAATAGAAAGTAATGAGATGACGCTTATCGCAAAAACGAGATTTTAGCTTATATTGTTACATGTCTGTTAAATATGAAGGTTGAACATGTCCCTCGATGTCCCTTGATGCGAAACATGATATGTGAACCTATTTGGGTTGAAATTCGCTAAAATGAAAGTATTGAAATGACTTTTGTCGCGAAAATGAAATGTTAGCCTATGTGGTTAGAAGTTTGATGATAAAGGACAGAAATCCTATAAGGATAAAAAGTAAAATAAAAATATGGATTTGGGGAAAGAAATGGTGAAAGAAGGCGTCACACTCACTTCCAATCCAAGAAGGAATGCTAAGCTATGAAGAATCGCCACAACGGTAAGGAAGCCATTGATAAGACTCGATAAACTTGGTTCAATCCAGAACCAAAAAAAGAGAGACAAAGCTCTCACAACACACAAAGTGTATTTTTTTAATCAAAATTCTACATTCCTTATTCATTATTTTCGCCCCCTTTATATAGGTAATAGGCTAGAATGCTGAAAAGCTTACAATTATATCATGATTAATGAAATAACTCTTATGTGGCTAATTATTGCAAGGAAATGTTACAAAATTATTGGTTTTGATTTAAGGTGGCTGAATCAATTCTTGAAGTTAAACACTCATGGCTGTTACTTTTGCTTCAGATTATGCTCTTCAACTACTCAAATTAATTGTGTTTCACCTCTTTTGCTTCAGCTCCTTCATTTAATCACGTCCTCCACTTTAATCCCATATTTAGACCATGATATACGCCGATTCTGCTTCTGAGTCCAACATATGAAATGTAGATGATTTTGTACCCTTTCCAACGCTTCAAAGATCACCTCAATCGGAGTTACAGAGCTCTAGATATGATGAATACAAGACAGATACATAATGACCTACGAAAAATAAAAATTTGAACCAAAAATAATTTGGTTCTTTTATTCCATAATGACTTTATTATTCTTGTCAAGGGAGAATATCTTAGGATCACATCATTTGATAAACAGTGAACTTGTCCCTCGATGTCCCTTGATGCGAAAAATGATATGTGAACCTATTTGGTTTCATATTCGGAAAAATGAAAGTATTGGAATGACTTTGTCGCGAAAATGAGATTTTAGCCTATTTTAGCCTATATGGTTAGAAGTTTGATAAAGGTTGAACTTGTCCCTCGATCTCCCTTGATACGAAACATGATATGTGAACCTATTTGGTTTTGTATTCGGCAAAATGAAATTATTTGAATGACCATTGTCCCAAAAATGAGATTTTAGCCTATATGGTTAAAAGTTTGATAAATATTAATGTTGAATTTGTCCCTCGATGTCCTTTATTGCGTACCATAGTATTTGAATCAATTTCGTTTTAAATTTGGTAAATAGAAAGTAATAAGATGACCCTTATCGCGAAAACGAGATTTTAACTAATATTGTTACATGTCTGTTAAATATGAAGGTTGAACATGTCCCTCGATGTCCCTTGATGCGAAACATGATATTTGAACATATTTGGTTTGAAATTCGGTAAAATGAAAGTATTGAAATGACCCTTGTCGCGAAAATGAAATGTTAGCCTATGTGGTTAGAAGTTTGATAAACAGTGAACTTGTCCCTCGATGTCCCTTGATGCGAAACATGATATGTGAACCTATTTGGGTTTATATTCGGAAAAATAAAAATGTTGGAATGACTTTGTCGCGAAAATGAGATTTTAACCTATATGGTTAGAAGTTTGATAAAGGTTGAACTTGTCCCTCGATCTCCCTTGATACGAAACATGAAATGTGAAACTATTTGGTTTTGTATTCGGCAAAATGAAATTATTTGAATGACCATTTTCCGAAAAATGAGATTTTAGCCTATATGGTTAAAAGTTTGATAAATATTAATGTTGAATTTGTCCCTCGTTGTCCTTTATTGCGTACCATAGTATTTGAATCAATTTCGTTTTAAATTTGGTAAATAGAAAGTACTGAGATGAATCTTATCGCGAAAACGAGATTTTAGCTTATATTGTTACATGTCTGTTAAATATGAAGGTTGAACATGTCCCTCGATGTCCCTTGATGTGAAACATGATATGTGAACCTATTTGGTTTGAAATTTGGTAAAATGAAAGTATTGAAATGACATTTGTCGCGAAAATGAAATGTTAGCCTATGTGGTTAGAAGTTTGATAAACAGTGAACTTGTCCCTCGATGTCCCTTGATGCGAAAAATGATATGTGAACCTATTTGGTTTCATATTCGGAAAAATGAAAGTATTGGAATGACTTTGTCGCGAAAATGAGATTTTATCCTATATGGTTAGAAGTTTGATAAAGGTTGAACTTGTCCCTCGATCTCCCTTGATACGAAACATGATATGTGAACCTATTTGGTTTTGTATTCGGCAAAATGAAATTATTTGAATGACCATTGTCCCAAAAATGAGATTTTAGCCTATATGGTTAAAAGTTTGATAAATATTACTGTTGAATTTGTCCCTCGATGTCCTTTATTGCGTACCAAAGTATTTGAATCAATTTCGTTTTAAATTTGGTAAATAGAAAGTAATGAGATGACCCTTATCGCGAAAACGAGATTTTAACTAATATTGTTACATGTCTGTTAAATATGAAGGTTGAACATGTCCCTCGATGTCCCTTGATGCGAAACATGATATTTGAACATATTTGGTTTGAAATTCGGTAAAATGAAAGTATTGAAATGACCCTTGTCGCGAAAATGAAATGTTAGCCTATGTGGTTAGAAGTTTGATAAACAGTGAACATGTCCCTCGATGTCCCTTGATGCGAAACATGATATGTGAACCTATTTGGTTTTATATTCGGAAAAATGAAAGTGTTGGAATGACTTTGTCACGAAAATGAGATTTTAGCCTATATGGTTAGAAGTTTGATACAGGTTGAACTTGTCCCTCGATCTCCCTTGATACGAAACATGATATGTGAACCTATTTGGTTTTGTATTCGGCAAAATGAAATTATTTGAATGACCATTTTCCCAAAAATGAGATTTTAGCCTATATGGTTAAAAGTTTGATAAATATTAATGTTGAATTTGTCCCTCGATGTCCTTTATTGCATACCATAATATTTGAACCAATTTCGTTTTAAATTTGGTAAATAGAAAGTAATGAGATGACCCTTATCGCAAAAACGAGATTTTAGCTTATATTGTTACATGTCTGTTAAATATGAAGGTTGAACATGTCCCTCGATGTCCCTTGATGCGAAACATGATATGTGAACCTATTTGGGTTGAAATTCGCTAAAATGAAAGTATTGAAATGACTTTTGTCGCGAAAATGAAATGTTAGCCTATGTGGTTAGAAGTTTGATGATAAAGGACAGAAATCCTATAAGGATAAAAAGTAAAATAAAAATATGGATTTGGGGAAAGAAATGGTGAAAGAAGGCGTCACACTCACTTCCAATCCAAGAAGGAATGCTAAGCTATGAAGAATCGCCACAACGGTAAGGAAGCCATTGATAAGACTCGATAAACTTGGTTCAATCCAGAACCAAAAAAAGAGAGACAAAGCTCTCACAACACACAAAGTGTATTTTTTTAATCAAAATTCTACATTCCTTATTCATTATTTTCGCCCCCTTTATATAGGTAATAGGCTAGAATGCTGAAAAGCTTACAATTATATCATGATTAATGAAATAACTCTTATGTGGCTAATTATTGCAAGGAAATGTTACAAAATTATTGGTTTTGATTTAAGGTGGCTGAATCAATTCTTGAAGTTAAACACTCATGGCTGTTACTTTTGCTTCAGATTATGCTCTTCAACTACTCAAATTAATTGTGTTTCACCTCTTTTGCTTCAGCTCCTTCATTTAATCACGTCCTCCACTTTAATCCCATATTTAGACCATGATATACGCCGATTCTGCTTCTGAGTCCAACATATGAAATGTAGATGATTTTGTACCCTTTCCAACGCTTCAAAGATCACCTCAATCGGAGTTACAGAGCTCTAGATATGATGAATACAAGACAGATACATAATGACCTACGAAAAATAAAAATTTGAACCAAAAATAATTTGGTTCTTTTATTCCATAATGACTTTATTATTCTTGTCAAGGGAGAATATCTTAGGATCACATCATTTGATAAACAGTGAACTTGTCCCTCGATGTCCCTTGATGCGAAAAATGATATGTGAACCTATTTGGTTTCATATTCGGAAAAATGAAAGTATTGGAATGACTTTGTCGCGAAAATGAGATTTTAGCCTATTTTAGCCTATATGGTTAGAAGTTTGATAAAGGTTGAACTTGTCCCTCGATCTCCCTTGATACGAAACATGATATGTGAACCTATTTGGTTTTGTATTCGGCAAAATGAAATTATTTGAATGACCATTGTCCCAAAAATGAGATTTTAGCCTATATGGTTAAAAGTTTGATAAATATTAATGTTGAATTTGTCCCTCGATGTCCTTTATTGCGTACCATAGTATTTGAATCAATTTCGTTTTAAATTTGGTAAATAGAAAGTAATGAGATGACCCTTATCGCGAAAACGAGATTTTAACTAATATTGTTACATGTCTGTTAAATATGAAGGTTGAACATGTCCCTCGATGTCCCTTGATGCGAAACATGATATTTGAACATATTTGGTTTGAAATTCGGTAAAATGAAAGTATTGAAATGACCCTTGTCGCGAAAATGAAATGTTAGCCTATGTGGTTAGAAGTTTGATAAACAGTGAACTTGTCCCTCGATGTCCCTTGATGCGAAACATGATATGTGAACCTATTTGGGTTTATATTCGGAAAAATAAAAATGTTGGAATGACTTTGTCGCGAAAATGAGATTTTAACCTATATGGTTAGAAGTTTGATAAAGGTTGAACTTGTCCCTCGATCTCCCTTGATACGAAACATGATATGTGAAACTATTTGGTTTTGTATTCGGCAAAATGAAATTATTTGAATGACCATTTTCCGAAAAATGAGATTTCAGCCTATATGGTTAAAAGTTTGATAAATATTAATGTTGAATTTGTCCCTCGTTGTCCTTTATTGCGTACCATAGTATTTGAATCAATTTCGTTTTAAATTTGGTAAATAGAAAGTACTGAGATGAATCTTATCGCGAAAACGAGATTTTAGCTTATATTGTTACATGTCTGTTAAATATGAAGGTTGAACATGTCCCTCGATGTCCCTTGATGTGAAACATGATATGTGAACCTATTTGGTTTGAAATTTGGTAAAATGAAAGTATTGAAATGACATTTGTCGCGAAAATGAAATGTTAGCCTATGTGGTTAGAAGTTTGATAAACAGTGAACTTGTCCCTCGATGTCCCTTGATGCGAAAAATGATATGTGAACCTATTTGGTTTCATATTCGGAAAAATGAAAGTATTGGAATGACTTTGTCGCGAAAATGAGATTTTATCCTATATGGTTAGAAGTTTGATAAAGGTTGAACTTGTCCCTCGATCTCCCTTGATACGAAACATGATATGTGAACCTATTTGGTTTTGTATTCGGCAAAATGAAATTATTTGAATGACCATTGTCCCAAAAATGAGATTTTAGCCTATATGGTTAAAAGTTTGATAAATATTACTGTTGAATTTGTCCCTCGATGTCCTTTATTGCGTACCAAAGTATTTGAATCAATTTCGTTTTAAATTTGGTAAATAGAAAGTAATGAGATGACCCTTATCGCGAAAACGAGATTTTAACTAATATTGTTACATGTCTGTTAAATATGAAGGTTGAACATGTCCCTCGATGTCCCTTGATGCGAAACATGATATTTGAACATATTTGGTTTGAAATTCGGTAAAATGAAAGTATTGAAATGACCCTTGTCGCGAAAATGAAATGTTAGCCTATGTGGTTAGAAGTTTGATAAACAGTGAACATGTCCCTCGATGTCCCTTGATGCGAAACATGATATGTGAACCTATTTGGTTTTATATTCGGAAAAATGAAAGTGTTGGAATGACTTTGTCACGAAAATGAGATTTTAGCCTATATGGTTAGAAGTTTGATACAGGTTGAACTTGTCCCTCGATCTCCCTTGATACGAAACATGATATGTGAACCTATTTGGTTTTGTATTCGGCAAAATGAAATTATTTGAATGACCATTTTCCCAAAAATGAGATTTTAGCCTATATGGTTAAAAGTTTGATAAATATTAATGTTGAATTTGTCCCTCGATGTCCTTTATTGCATACCATAATATTTGAACCAATTTCGTTTTAAATTTGGTAAATAGAAAGTAATGAGATGACCCTTATCGCAAAAACGAGATTTTAGCTTATATTGTTACATGTCTGTTAAATATGAAGGTTGAACATGTCCCTCGATGTCCCTTGATGCGAAACATGATATGTGAACCTATTTGGGTTGAAATTCGCTAAAATGAAAGTATTGAAATGACTTTTGTCGCGAAAATGAAATGTTAGCCTATGTAGTTAGAAGTTTGATGATAAAGGACAGAAATCCTATAAGGATAAAAAGTAAAATAAAAATATGGATTTGGGGAAAGAAATGGTGAAAGAAGGCGTCACACTCACTTCCAATCCAAGAAGGAATGCTAAGCTATGAAGAATCGCCACAACGGTAAGGAAGCCATTGATAAGACTCGATAAACTTGGTTCAATCCAGAACCAAAAAAAGAGAGACAAAGCTCTCACAACACACAAAGTGTATTTTTTTAATCAAAATTCTACATTCCTTATTCATTATTTTCGCCCCCTTTATATAGGTAATAGGCTAGAATGCTGAAAAGCTTACAATTATATCATGATTAATGAAATAACTCTTATGTGGCTAATTATTGCAAGGAAATGTTACAAAATTATTGGTTTTGATTTAAGGTGGCTGAATCAATTCTTGAAGTTAAACACTCATGGCTGTTACTTTTGCTTCAGATTATGCTCTTCAACTACTCAAATTAATTGTGTTTCACCTCTTTTGCTTCAGCTCCTTCATTTAATCACGTCCTCCACTTTAATCCCATATTTAGACCATGATATACGCCGATTCTGCTTCTGAGTCCAACATATGAAATGTAGATGATTTTGTACCCTTTCCAACGCTTCAAAGATCACCTCAATCGGAGTTACAGAGCTCTAGATATGATGAATACAAGACAGATACATAATGACCTACGAAAAATAAAAATTTGAACCAAAAATAATTTGGTTCTTTTATTCCATAATGACTTTATTATTCTTGTCAAGGGAGAATATCTTAGGATCACATCATTTGATAAACAGTGAACTTGTCCCTCGATGTCCCTTGATGCGAAACATGATATGTGAACCTATTTGGTTTCATATTTGGAAAAATGAAAGTATTGGAATGACTTTGTCGCGAAAATGAGATTTTAGCCTATTTTAGCCTATATGGTTAGAAGTTTGATAAAGGTTGAACTTGTCCCTCGATCTCCCTTGATACGAAACATGATATGTGAACCTATTTGGTTTTGTATTCGGCAAAATGAAATTATTTGAATGACCATTGTCCCAAAAATGAGATTTTAGCCTATATGGTTAAAAGTTTGATAAATATTAATGTTGAATTTGTCCCTCGATGTCCTTTATTGCGTACCATAGTATTTGAATCAATTTCGTTTTAAATTTGGTAAATAGAAAGTAATGAGATGACCCTTATCGCGAAAACGAGATTTTAACTAATATTGCTACATGTCTGTTAAATATGAAGGTTGAACATGTCCCTCGATGTCCCTTGATGCGAAACATGATATTTGAACATATTTGGTTTAAAATTCGGTAAAATGAAAGTATTGAAATGACCCTTGTCGCGAAAATGAAATGTTAGCCTATGTGGTTAGAAGTTTGATAAAGAGTGAACATGTCCCTCGATGTCCCTTGATGCGAAACATGATATGTGAACCTATTTGGTTTTATATTCGGAAAAATGAAAGTGTTGGAATGACTTTGTCACGAAAATGAGATTTTAGCCTATATGGTTAGAAGTTTGATAAAGGTTGAACTTGTCCCTCGATCTCCCTTGATACGAAACATGATATGTGAACCTATTTGGTTTTGTATTCGGCAAAATGAAATTATTTGAATGACCATTGTCCCAAAAATGAGATTTTAGCCTATATGGTTAAAAGTTTGATAAATATTAATGTTGAATTTGTCCCTCGATGTCCTTTATTGCGTACCATAGTATTTGAATCAATTTCGTTTTAAATTTGGTAAATAGAAAGTAATGAGATGACCCTTATCGCGAAAATGAGATTTTAACTAATATTGTTACATGTCTGTTAAATATGAAGGTTGAACATGTCCCTCGATGTCCCTTGATGCAAAACATGATATTTGAACATATTTGGTTTGAAATTCGGTAAAATGAAAGTATTGAAATGACCCTTGTCGCGAAAATGAAATGTTAGCCTATGTGGTTAGAAGTTTGATAAACAGTGAACTTGTCCCTCGATGTCCCTTGATGCGAAACATGATATGTGAACCTATTTGGTTTCATATTCGGAAAAATGAAAGTATTGGAATGACTTTGTCGCGAAAATGAGATTTTATCCTATATGGTTAGAAGTTTGATAAAGGTTGAACTTGTCCCTCGATCTCCCTTGATATGAAACATGATATGTGAACATATTTGGTTTTGTATTCGGCAAAATGAAATTATTTGAATGACGATTGTCCCAAAAATGAGATTTTAGCCTATATGGTTAAAAGTTTGATAAATATTAATGTTGAATTTGTCCCTCGATGTCCTTTATTGCGTAACATAATATTTGAACCAATTTCGTTTTAAATTTGGTAAATAGAAACTAATGAGACGACCCTTATGGCAAAAACGAGATTTTAGCTTATATTGTTACATGTTTGTTAAATATGAAGGTTGAACATGTCCTTCGATGTCCCTTGATGCGAAACATGATATGTGAACCTATTTGGTTTGAAATTCGGTTTAATGAAAGTATTGAAATGACCCTTGTCGCGAAAATGAAATGTTAGCCTATGTGGTTAGAAGTTTGATAAACAGTGAACTTGTCCCTCGATGTCCCTTGATGCGAAACATGATATGTGAACCTATTTGGTTTCATATTCGGAAAAATGAAAGTATTGGAATGACTTTGTCGCGAAAATGAGATTTTATCCTATATGGTTAGAAGTTTGATAAAGGTTGAACTTGTCCCTCGATCTCCCTTGATACGAAACATGATATGTGAACCTATTTGGTTTTGTATTCGGCAAAATGAAATTATTTGAATGACCATTGTCCCAAAAATGAGATTTTAGCCTATATGGTTAAAAGTTTGATAAATATTAATGTTGAATTTGTCCCTCGATGTCCTTTATTGCGTACCATAGTATTTGAATCAATTTCGTTTTAAATTTGGTAAATAGAAAGTAATGAGATGACCCTTATCGCGAAAACGAGATTTTAACTAATATTGTTACATGTCTGTTAAATATGAAGGTTGAACATGTCCCTCGATGTCCCTTGATGCGAAACATGATATTTGAACATATTTGGTTTGAAATTCGGTAAAATGAAAGTATTGAAATGACCCTTGTCGCGAAAATGAAATGTTAGCCTATGTGGTTAGAAGTTTGATAAATAGTGAACTTGTCCCTCGATGTCCCTTGATGCGAAACATGATATGTGAACCTATTTGGTTTCATATTCGGAAAAATGAAAGTATTGGAATGACTTTGTCGCGAAAATGAGATTTTAGCCTATTTTAGCCTATATGGTTAGAAGTTTGATAAAGGTTGAACTTGTCCCTCGATCTCCCTTGATACGAAACATGATATGTGAACATATTTGGTTTTGTATTCGGCAAAATGAAATTATTTGAATGACCATTGTCCCAAAAATGAGATTTTAGCCTATATGGTTAAAAGTTTGATAAATATTAATGTTGAATTTGTCCCTCGATGTCCTTTATTGCGTAACATAATATTTGAACCAATTTCGTTTTAAATTTGGTAAATAGAAACTAATGAGACGACCCTTATTGCAAAAACGAGATTTTAGCTTATATTGTTACATGTTTGTTAAATATGAAGGTTGAACATGTCCTTCGATGTCCCTTGATGCGAAACATGATATGTGAACCTATTTGGTTTGAAATTCGGTTTAATGAAAGTATTGAAATGACCCTTGTCGTGAAAATGAAATGTTAGCCTATGTGGTTAGAAGTTTGATAAACAGTGAACTTGTCCCTCGATGTCCCTTGATGCGAAACATGATATGTGAACCTATTTGGTTTCATATTCGGAAAAATGAAAGTATTGGAATGACTTTGTCGCGAAAATGAGATTTTATCCTGTATGGTTAGAAGTTTGATAAAGGTTGAACTTGTCCCTCGATCTCCATTGATACGAAACATGATATGTGAACATATTTGGTTTTGTATTCGGCAAAATGAAATTATTTGAATGACCATTGTCCCAAAAATGAGATTTTAGCCTATATGGTTAAAAGTTTGATAAATATTAATGTTGAATTTGTCCCTCGATGTCCTTTATTGCGTAACATAATATTTGAACCAATTTCGTTTTAAATTTGGTAAATAGAAACTAATGAGACGACCCTTATTGCAAAAACGAGATTTTAGCTTATATTGTTACATGTTTGTTAAATATGAAGGTTGAACATGTCCTTCGATGTCCCTTGATGCGAAACATGATATGTGAACCTATTTGGTTTGAAATTCGGTTTAATGAAAGTATTGAAATGACCCTTGTCGCGAAAATGAAATGTTAGCCTATGTGGTTAGAAGTTTGATAAACAGTGAACTTGTCCCTCGATGTCCCTTGATGCGAAACATGATATGTGAACCTATTTGGTTTCATATTCGGAAAAATGAAAGTATTGGAATGACTTTGTCGCGAAAATGAGATTTTATCCTATATGGTTAGAAGTTTGATAAAGGTTGAACTTGTCCCTCGATCTCCCTTGATACGAAACATGATATGTGAACCTATTTGGTTTTGTATTCGGCAAAATGAAATTATTTGAATGACCATTGTCCCAAAAATGAGATTTTAGCCTATATGGTTAAAAGTTTGATAAATATTAATGTTGAATTTGTCCCTCGATGTCCTTTATTGCGTACCATAGTATTTGAATCAATTTCGTTTTAAATTTGGTAAATAGAAAGTAATGAGATGACCCTTATCGCGAAAACGAGATTTTAACTAATATTGTTACATGTCTGTTAAATATGAAGGTTGAACATGTCCCTCGATGTCCCTTGATGCGAAACATGATATTTGAACATATTTGGTTTGAAATTCGGTAAAATGAAAGTATTGAAATGACCCTTGTCGCGAAAATGAAATGTTAGCCTATGTGGTTAGAAGTTTGATAAACAGTGAACTTGTCCCTCGATGTCCCTTGATGCGAAACATGATATGTGAACCTATTTGGTTTCATATTCGGAAAAATGAAAGTATTGGAATGACTTTGTCGCGAAAATGAGATTTTAGCCTATTTTAGCCTATATGGTTAGAAGTTTGATAAAGGTTGAACTTGTCCCTCGATCTCCCTTGATACGAAACATGATATGTGAACATATTTGGTTTTGTATTCGGCAAAATGAAATTATTTGAATGACCATTGTCCCAAAAATGAGATTTTAGCCTATATGGTTAAAAGTTTGATAAATATTAATGTTGAATTTGTCCCTCGATGTCCTTTATTGCGTAACATAATATTTGAACCAATTTCGTTTTAAATTTGGTAAATAGAAACTAATGAGACGACCCTTATTGCAAAAACGAGATTTTAGCTTATATTGTTACATGTTTGTTAAATATGAAGGTTGAACATGTCCTTCGATGTCCCTTGATGCGAAACATGATATGTGAACCTATTTGGTTTGAAATTCGGTTTAATGAAAGTATTGAAATGACCCTTGTCGCGAAAATGAAATGTTAGCCTATGTGGTTAGAAGTTTGATAAACAGTGAACTTGTCCCTCGATGTCCCTTGATGCGAAACATGATATGTGAACCTATTTGGTTTCATATTCGGAAAAATGAAAGTATTGGAATGACTTTGTCGCAAAAATGAGATTTTATCCTGTATGGTTAGAAGTTTGATAAAGGTTGAACTTGTCCCTCGATCTCCATTGATACGAAACATGATATGTGAACATATTTGGTTTTGTATTCGGCAAAATGAAATTATTTGAATGACCATTGTCCCAAAAATGAGATTTTAGCCTATATGGTTAAAAGTTTGATAAATATTAATGTTGAATTTGTCCCTCGATGTCCTTTATTGCGTAACATAATATTTGAACCAATTTCGTTTTAAATTTGGTAAATAGAAACTAATGAGACGACCCTTATTGCAAAAACGAGATTTTAGCTTATATTGTTACATGTTTGTTAAATATGAAGGTTGAACATGTCCTTCGATGTCCCTTGATGCGAAACATGATATGTGAACCTATTTGGTTTGAAATTCGGTTTAATGAAAGTATTGAAATGACCCTTGTCGCGAAAATGAAATGTTAGCCTATGTGGTTAGAAGTTTGATAAACAGTGAACTTGTCCCTCGATGTCCCTTGATGCGAAACATGATATGTGAACCTATTTGGTTTCATATTCGGAAAAATGAAAGTATTGGAATGACTTTGTCGCGAAAATGAGATTTTATCCTATATGGTTAGAAGTTTGATAAAGGTTGAACTTGTCCCTCGATCTCCCTTGATACGAAACATGATATGTGAACCTATTTGGTTTTGTATTCGGCAAAATGAAATTATTTGAATGACCATTGTCCCAAAAATGAGATTTTAGCCTATATGGTTAAAAGTTTGATAAATATTAATGTTGAATTTGTCCCTCGATGTCCTTTATTGCGTACCATAGTATTTGAATCAATTTCGTTTTAAATTTGGTAAATAGAAAGTAATGAGATGACCCTTATCGCGAAAACGAGATTTTAACTAATATTGTTACATGTCTGTTAAATATGAAGGTTGAACATGTCCCTCGATGTCCCTTGATGCGAAACATGATATTTGAACATATTTGGTTTGAAATTCGGTAAAATAAAAGTATTGAAATGACCCTTGTCGCGAAAATGAAATGTTAGCCTATGTGGTTAGAAGTTTGATAAACAGTGAACTTGTCCCTCGATGTCCCTTGATGCGAAACATGATATGTGAACCTATTTGGTTTCATATTCGGAAAAATGAAAGTATTGGAATGACTTTGTCGCGAAAATGAGATTTTAGCCTATTTTAGCCTATATGGTTAGAAGTTTGATAAAGGTTGAACTTGTCCCTCGATCTCCCTTGATACGAAACATGATATGTGAACATATTTGGTTTTGTATTCGGCAAAATGAAATTATTTGAATGACCATTGTCCCAAAAATGAGATTTTAGCCTATATGGTTAAAAGTTTGATAAATATTAATGTTGAATTTGTCCCTCGATGTCCTTTATTGCGTAACATAATATTTGAACCAATTTCGTTTTAAATTTGGTAAATAGAAACTAATGAGACGACCCTTATTGCAAAAACGAGATTTTAGCTTATATTGTTACATGTTTGTTAAATATGAAGGTTGAACATGTCCTTCGATGTCCCTTGATGCGAAACATGATATGTGAACCTATTTGGTTTGAAATTCGGTTTAATGAAAGTATTGAAATGACCCTTGTCGCGAAAATGAAATGTTAGCCTATGTGGTTAGAAGTTTGATAAACAGTGAACTTGTCCCTCGATGTCCCTTGATGCGAAACATGATATGTGAACCTATTTGGTTTCATATTCGGAAAAATGAAAGTATTGGAATGACTTTGTCGCGAAAATGAGATTTTATCCTGTATGGTTAGAAGTTTGATAAAGGTTGAACTTGTCCCTCGATCTCCATTGATACGAAACATGATATGTGAACATATTTGGTTTTGTATTCGGCAAAATGAAATTATTTGAATGACCATTGTCCCAAAAATGAGATTTTAGCCTATATGGTTAAAAGTTTGATAAATATTAATGTTGAATTTGTCCCTCGATGTCCTTTATTGCGTAACATAATATTTGAACCAATTTCGTTTTAAATTTGGTAAATAGAAACTAATGAGACGACCCTTATTGCAAAAACGAGATTTTAGCTTATATTGTTACATGTTTGTTAAATATGAAGGTTGAACATGTCCTTCGATGTCCCTTGATGCGAAACATGATATGTGAACCTATTTGGTTTGAAATTCGGTTTAATGAAAGTATTGAAATGACCCTTGTCGCGAAAATGAAATGTTAGCCTATGTGGTTAGAAGTTTGATAAACAGTGAACTTGTCCCTCGATGTCCCTTGATGCGAAACATGATATGTGAACCTATTTGGTTTCATATTCGGAAAAATGAAAGTATTGGAATGACTTTGTCGCGAAAATGAGATTTTATCCTATATGGTTAGAAGTTTGATAAAGGTTGAACTTGTCCCTCGATCTCCCTTGATACGAAACATGATATGTGAACCTATTTGGTTTTGTATTCGGCAAAATGAAATTATTTGAATGACCATTGTCCCAAAAATGAGATTTTAGCCTATATGGTTAAAAGTTTGATAAATATTAATGTTGAATTTGTCCCTCGATGTCCTTTATTGCGTACCATAGTATTTGAATCAATTTCGTTTTAAATTTGGTAAATAGAAAGTAATGAGATGACCCTTATCGCGAAAACGAGATTTTAACTAATATTGTTACATGTCTGTTAAATATGAAGGTTGAACATGTCCCTCGATGTCCCTTGATGCGAAACATGATATTTGAACATATTTGGTTTGAAATTCGGTAAAATAAAAGTATTGAAATGACCCTTGTCGCGAAAATGAAATGTTAGCCTATGTGGTTAGAAGTTTGATAAACAGTGAACTTGTCCCTCGATGTCCCTTGATGCGAAACATGATATGTGAACCTATTTGGTTTCATATTCGGAAAAATGAAAGTATTGGAATGACTTTGTCGCGAAAATGAGATTTTAGCCTATTTTAGCCTATATGGTTAGAAGTTTGATAAAGGTTGAACTTGTCCCTCGATCTCCCTTGATACGAAACATGATATGTGAACATATTTGGTTTTGTATTCGGCAAAATGAAATTATTTGAATGACCATTGTCCCAAAAATGAGATTTTAGCCTATATGGTTAAAAGTTTGATAAATATTAATGTTGAATTTGTCCCTCGATGTCCTTTATTGCGTAACATAATATTTGAACCAATTTCGTTTTAAATTTGGTAAATAGAAACTAATGAGACGACCCTTATTGCAAAAACGAGATTTTAGCTTATATTGTTACATGTTTGTTAAATATGAAGGTTGAACATGTCCTTCGATGTCCCTTGATGCGAAACATGATATGTGAACCTATTTGGTTTGAAATTCGGTTTAATGAAAGTATTGAAATGACCCTTGTCGCGAAAATGAAATGTTAGCCTATGTGGTTAGAAGTTTGATAAACAGTGAACTTGTCCCTCGATGTCCCTTGATGCGAAACATGATATGTGAACCTATTTGGTTTCATATTCGGAAAAATGAAAGTATTGGAATGACTTTGTCGCAAAAATGAGATTTTATCCTGTATGGTTAGAAGTTTGATAAAGGTTGAACTTGTCCCTCGATCTCCATTGATACGAAACATGATATGTGAACATATTTGGTTTTGTATTCGGCAAAATGAAATTATTTGAATGACCATTGTCCCAAAAATGAGATTTTAGCCTATATGGTTAAAAGTTTGATAAATATTAATGTTGAATTTGTCCCTCGATGTCCTTTATTGCGTAACATAATATTTGAACCAATTTCGTTTTAAATTTGGTAAATAGAAACTAATGAGACGACCCTTATTGCAAAAACGAGATTTTAGCTTATATTGTTACATGTTTGTTAAATATGAAGGTTGAACATGTCCTTCGATGTCCCTTGATGCGAAACATGATATGTGAACCTATTTGGTTTGAAATTCGGTTTAATGAAAGTATTGAAATGACCCTTGTCGCGAAAATGAAATGTTAGCCTATGTGGTTAGAAGTTTGATAAACAGTGAACTTGTCCCTCGATGTCCCTTGATGCGAAACATGATATGTGAACCTATTTGGTTTCATATTCGGAAAAATGAAAGTATTGGAATGACTTTGTCGCGAAAATGAGATTTTATCCTATATGGTTAGAAGTTTGATAAAGGTTGAACTTGTCCCTCGATCTCCCTTGATACGAAACATGATATGTGAACCTATTTGGTTTTGTATTCGGCAAAATGAAATTATTTGAATGACCATTGTCCCAAAAATGAGATTTTAGCCTATATGGTTAAAAGTTTGATAAATATTAATGTTGAATTTGTCCCTCGATGTCCTTTATTGCGTACCATAGTATTTGAATCAATTTCGTTTTAAATTTGGTAAATAGAAAGTAATGAGATGACCCTTATCGCGAAAACGAGATTTTAACTAATATTGTTACATGTCTGTTAAATATGAAGGTTGAACATGTCCCTCGATGTCCCTTGATGCGAAACATGATATTTGAACATATTTGGTTTGAAATTCGGTAAAATAAAAGTATTGAAATGACCCTTGTCGCGAAAATGAAATGTTAGCCTATGTGGTTAGAAGTTTGATAAACAGTGAACTTGTCCCTCGATGTCCCTTGATGCGAAACATGATATGTGAACCTATTTGGTTTCATATTCGGAAAAATGAAAGTATTGGAATGACTTTGTTGCGAAAATGAGATTTTAGCCTATATGGTTAGAAGTTTGATAAAGGTTGAACTTGTCCCTCGATCTCCCTTGATACGAAACATGATATGTGAACATATTTGGTTTTGTATTCGGCAAAATGAAATTATTTGAATGACCATTGTCCCAAAAATGAGATTTTAGCCTATATGGTTAAAAGTTTGATAAATATTAATGTTGAATTTGTCCCTCGATGTCCTTTATTGCGTAACATAATATTTGAACCAATTTCGTTTTAAATTTGGTAAATAGAAACTAATGAGACGACCCTTATTGCAAAAACGAGATTTTAGCTTATATTGTTACATGTTTGTTAAATATGAAGGTTGAACATGTCCTTCGATGTCCCTTGATGCGAAACATGATATGTGAACCTATTTGGTTTGAAATTCGGTTTAATGAAAGTATTGAAATGACCCTTGTCGCGAAAATGAAATGTTAGCCTATGTGGTTAGAAGTTTGATAAACAGTGAACTTGTCCCTCGATGTCCCTTGATGCGAAACATGATATGTGAACCTATTTGGTTTCATATTCGGAAAAATGAAAGTATTGGAATGACTTTGTCGCGAAAATGAGATTTTATCCTGTATGGTTAGAAGTTTGATAAAGGTTGAACTTGTCCCTCGATCTCCATTGATACGAAACATGATATGTGAACATATTTGGTTTTGTATTCGGCAAAATGAAATTATTTGAATGACCATTGTCCCAAAAATGAGATTTTAGCCTATATGGTTAAAAGTTTGATAAATATTAATGTTGAATTTGTCCCTCGATGTCCTTTATTGCGTAACATAATATTTGAACCAATTTCGTTTTAAATTTGGTAAATAGAAACTAATGAGACGACCCTTATTGCAAAAACGAGATTTTAGCTTATATTGTTACATGTTTGTTAAATATGAAGGTTGAACATGTCCTTCGATGTCCCTTGATGCGAAACATGATATGTGAACCTATTTGGTTTGAAATTCGGTTTAATGAAAGTATTGAAATGACCCTTGTCGCGAAAATGAAATGTTAGCCTATGTGGTTAGAAGTTTGATAAACAGTGAACTTGTCCCTCGATGTCCCTTGATGCGAAACATGATATGTGAACCTATTTGGTTTCATATTCGGAAAAATGAAAGTATTGGAATGACTTTGTCGCGAAAATGAGATTTTATCCTATATGGTTAGAAGTTTGATAAAGGTTGAACTTGTCCCTCGATCTCCCTTGATACGAAACATGATATGTGAACCTATTTGGTTTTGTATTCGGCAAAATGAAATTATTTGAATGACCATTGTCCCAAAAATGAGATTTTAGCCTATATGGTTAAAAGTTTGATAAATATTAATGTTGAATTTGTCCCTCGATGTCCTTTATTGCGTACCATAGTATTTGAATCAATTTCGTTTTAAATTTGGTAAATAGAAAGTAATGAGATGACCCTTATCGCGAAAACGAGATTTTAACTAATATTGTTACATGTCTGTTAAATATGAAGGTTGAACATGTCCCTCGATGTCCCTTGATGCGAAACATGATATTTGAACATATTTGGTTTGAAATTCGGTAAAATAAAAGTATTGAAATGACCCTTGTCGCGAAAATGAAATGTTAGCCTATGTGGTTAGAAGTTTGATAAACAGTGAACTTGTCCCTCGATGTCCCTTGATGCGAAACATGATATGTGAACCTATTTGGTTTCATATTCGGAAAAATGAAAGTATTGGAATGACTTTGTCGCGAAAATGAGATTTTAGCCTATTTTAGCCTATATGGTTAGAAGTTTGATAAAGGTTGAACTTGTCCCTCGATCTCCCTTGATACGAAACATGATATGTGAACATATTTGGTTTTGTATTCGGCAAAATGAAATTATTTGAATGACCATTGTCCCAAAAATGAGATTTTAGCCTATATGGTTAAAAGTTTGATAAATATTAATGTTGAATTTGTCCCTCGATGTCCTTTATTGCGTAACATAATATTTGAACCAATTTCGTTTTAAATTTGGTAAATAGAAACTAATGAGACGACCCTTATTGCAAAAACGAGATTTTAGCTTATATTGTTACATGTTTGTTAAATATGAAGGTTGAACATGTCCTTCGATGTCCCTTGATGCGAAACATGATATGTGAACCTATTTGGTTTGAAATTCGGTTTAATGAAAGTATTGAAATGACCCTTGTCGCGAAAATGAAATGTTAGCCTATGTGGTTAGAAGTTTGATAAACAGTGAACTTGTCCCTCGATGTCCCTTGATGCGAAACATGATATGTGAACCTATTTGGTTTCATATTCGGAAAAATGAAAGTATTGGAATGACTTTGTCGCGAAAATGAGATTTTATCCTGTATGGTTAGAAGTTTGATAAAGGTTGAACTTGTCCCTCGATCTCCATTGATACGAAACATGATATGTGAACATATTTGGTTTTGTATTCGGCAAAATGAAATTATTTGAATGACCATTGTCCCAAAAATGAGATTTTAGCCTATATGGTTAAAAGTTTGATAAATATTAATGTTGAATTTGTCCCTCGATGTCCTTTATTGCGTAACATAATATTTGAACCAATTTCGTTTTAAATTTGGTAAATAGAAACTAATGAGACGACCCTTATTGCAAAAACGAGATTTTAGCTTATATTGTTACATGTTTGTTAAATATGAAGGTTGAACATGTCCTTCGATGTCCCTTGATGCGAAACA
The DNA here is from genome assembly GCF_051527215.1 of Medicago sativa. Taxonomy (NCBI): domain Eukaryota; kingdom Viridiplantae; phylum Streptophyta; class Magnoliopsida; order Fabales; family Fabaceae; genus Medicago; species Medicago sativa. Next base: position 47,032,941 of record NC_140754.1, on the reverse strand, counting down.
TGATATGTGAACCTATTTGGTTTGAAATTCGGTTTAATGAAAGTATTGAAATGACCCTTGTCGCGAAAATGAAATGTTAGCCTATGTGGTTAGAAGTTTGATAAACAGTGAACTTGTCCCTCGATGTCCCTTGATGCGAAACATGATATGTGAACCTATTTGGTTTCATATTCGGAAAAATGAAAGTATTGGAATGACTTTGTCGCGAAAATGAGATTTTATCCTATATGGTTAGAAGTTTGATAAAGGTTGAACTTGTCCCTCGATCTCCCTTGATACGAAACATGATATGTGAACCTATTTGGTTTTGTATTCGGCAAAATGAAATTATTTGAATGACCATTGTCCCAAAAATGAGATTTTAGCCTATATGGTTAAAAGTTTGATAAATATTAATGTTGAATTTGTCCCTCGATGTCCTTTATTGCGTACCATAGTATTTGAATCAATTTCGTTTTAAATTTGGTAAATAGAAAGTAATGAGATGACCCTTATCGCGAAAACGAGATTTTAACTAATATTGTTACATGTCTGTTAAATATGAAGGTTGAACATGTCCCTCGATGTCCCTTGATGCGAAACATGATATTTGAACATATTTGGTTTGAAATTCGGTAAAATAAAAGTATTGAAATGACCCTTGTCGCGAAAATGAAATGTTAGCCTATGTGGTTAGAAGTTTGATAAACAGTGAACTTGTCCCTCGATGTCCCTTGATGCGAAACATGATATGTGAACCTATTTGGTTTCATATTCGGAAAAATGAAAGTATTGGAATGACTTTGTCGCGAAAATGAGATTTTAGCCTATATGGTTAGAAGTTTGATAAAGGTTGAACTTGTCCCTCGATCTCCCTTGATACGAAACATGATATGTGAACATATTTGGTTTTGTATTCGGCAAAATGAAATTATTTGAATGACCATTGTCCCAAAAATGAGATTTTAGCCTATATGGTTAAAAGTTTGATAAATATTAATGTTGAATTTGTCCCTCGATGTCCTTTATTGCGTAACATAATATTTGAACCAATTTCGTTTTAAATTTGGTAAATAGAAACTAATGAGACGACCCTTATTGCAAAAACGAGATTTTAGCTTATATTGTTACATGTTTGTTAAATATGAAGGTTGAACATGTCCTTCGATGTCCCTTGATGCGAAACATGATATGTGAACCTATTTGGTTTGAAATTCGGTTTAATGAAAGTATTGAAATGACCCTTGTCGCGAAAATGAAATGTTAGCCTATGTGGTTAGAAGTTTGATAAACAGTGAACTTGTCCCTCGATGTCCCTTGATGCGAAACATGATATGTGAACCTATTTGGTTTCATATTCGGAAAAATGAAAGTATTGGAATGACTTTGTCGCGAAAATGAGATTTTATCCTGTATGGTTAGAAGTTTGATAAAGGTTGAACTTGTCCCTCGATCTCCATTGATACGAAACATGATATGTGAACATATTTGGTTTTGTATTCGGCAAAATGAAATTATTTGAATGACCATTGTCCCAAAAATGAGATTTTAGCCTATATGGTTAAAAGTTTGATAAATATTAATGTTGAATTTGTCCCTCGATGTCCTTTATTGCGTAACATAATATTTGAACCAATTTCGTTTGAAATTTGGTAAATAGAAACTAATGAGACGACCCTTATTGCAAAAACGAGATTTTAGCTTATATTGTTACATGTTTGTTAAATATGAAGGTTGAACATGTCCTTCGATGTCCCTTGATGCGAAACATGATATGTGAACCTATTTGGTTTGAAATTCGGTTTAATGAAAGTATTGAAATGACCCTTGTCGCGAAAATGAAATGTTAGCCTATGTGGTTAGAAGTTTGATAAACAGTGAACTTGTCCCTCGATGTCCCTTGATGCGAAACATGATATGTGAACCTATTTGGTTTCATATTCGGAAAAATGAAAGTATTGGAATGACTTTGTCGCGAAAATGAGATTTTATCCTATATGGTTAGAAGTTTGATAAAGGTTGAACTTGTCCCTCGATCTCCCTTGATACGAAACATGATATGTGAACCTATTTGGTTTTGTATTCGGCAAAATGAAATTATTTGAATGACCATTGTCCCAAAAATGAGATTTTAGCCTATATGGTTAAAAGTTTGATAAATATTAATGTTGAATTTGTCCCTCGATGTCCTTTATTGCGTACCATAGTATTTGAATCAATTTCGTTTTAAATTTGGTAAATAGAAAGTAATGAGATGACCCTTATCGCGAAAACGAGATTTTAACTAATATTGTTACATGTCTGTTAAATATGAAGGTTGAACATGTCCCTCGATGTCCCTTGATGCGAAACATGATATTTGAACATATTTGGTTTGAAATTCGGTAAAATGAAAGTATTGAAATGACCCTTGTCGCGAAAATGAAATGTTAGCCTATGTGGTTAGAAGTTTGATAAACAGTGAACTTGTCCCTCGATGTCCCTTGATGCGAAACATGATATGTGAACCTATTTGGTTTCATATTCGGAAAAATGAAAGTATTGGAATGACTTTGTCGCGAAAATGAGATTTTATCCTATATGGTTAGAAGTTTGATAAAGGTTGAACTTGTCCCTCGATCTCCCTTGATACGAAACATGATATGTGAACCTATTTGGTTTTGTATTCGGCAAAATGAAATTATTTGAATGACCATTGTCCCAAAAATGAGATTTTAGCCTATATGGTTAAAAGTTTGATAAATATTAATGTTGAATTTGTCCCTCGATGTCCTTTATTGCGTACCATAGTATTTGAATCAATTTCGTTTTAAATTTGGTAAATAGAAAGTAATGAGATGACCCATATCGCGAAAACGAGATTTTAACTAATATTGTTACATGTCTGTTAAATATGAAGGTTGAACATGTCCCTCGATGTCCCTTGATGCGAAACATGATATTTGAACATATTTGGTTTGAAATTCGGTAAAATGAAAGTATTGAAATGACCCTTGTCGCGAAAATGAAATGTTAGCCTATGTGGTTAGAAGTTTGATAAATAGTGAACTTGTCCCTCGATGTCCCTTGATGCGAAACATGATATGTGAACCTATTTGGTTTCATATTCGGAAAAATGAAAGTATTGGAATGACTTTGTCGCGAAAATGAGATTTTAGCCTATTTTAGCCTATATGGTTAAAAGTTTGATAAAGGTTGAACTTGTCCCTCGATCTCCCTTGATACGAAACATGATATGTGAACATATTTGGTTTTGTATTCGGCAAAATGAAATTATTTGAATGACCATTGTCCCAAAAATGAGATTTTAGCCTATATGGTTAAAAGTTTGATAAATATTAATGTTGAATTTGTCCCTCGATGTCCTTTATTGCGTAACATAATATTTGAACCAATTTCGTTTTAAATTTGGTAAATAGAAACTAATGAGACGACCCTTATTGCAAAAACGAGATTTTAGCTTATATTGTTACATGTTTGTTAAATATGAAGGTTGAACATGTCCTTCGATGTCCCTTGATGCGAAACATGATATGTGAACCTATTTGGTTTGAAATTCGGTTTAATGAAAGTATTGAAATGACCCTTGTCGCGAAAATGAAATGTTAGCCTATGTGGTTAGAAGTTTGATAAACAGTGAACTTGTCCCTCGATGTCCCTTGATGCGAAACATGATATGTGAACCTATTTGGTTTCATATTCGGAAAAATGAAAGTATTGGAATGACTTTGTCGCGAAAATGAGATTTTATCCTGTATGGTTAGAAGTTTGATAAAGGTTGAACTTGTCCCTCGATCTCCATTGATACGAAACATGATATGTGAACATATTTGGTTTTGTATTCGGCAAAATGAAATTATTTGAATGACCATTGTCCTAAAAATGAGATTTTAGCCTATATGGTTAAAAGTTTGATAAATATTAATGTTGAATTTGTCCCTCGATGTCCTTTATTGCGTAACATAATATTTGAACCAATTTCGTTTTAAATTTGGTAAATAGAAACTAATGAGACGACCCTTATTGCAAAAACGAGATTTTAGCTTATATTGTTACATGTTTGTTAAATATGAAGGTTGAACATGTCCTTCGATGTCCCTTGATGCGAAACATGATATGTGAACCTATTTGGTTTGAAATTCGGTTTAATGAAAGTATTGAAATGACCCTTGTCGCGAAAATGAAATGTTAGCCTATGTGGTTAGAAGTTTGATAAACAGTGAACTTGTCCCTCGATGTCCCTTGATGCGAAACATGATATGTGAACCTATTTGGTTTCATATTCGGAAAAATGAAAGTATTGGAATGACTTTGTCGCGAAAATGAGATTTTATCCTATATGGTTAGAAGTTTGATAAAGGTTGAACTTGTCCCTCGATCTCCCTTGATACGAAACATGATATGTGAACCTATTTGGTTTTGTATTCGGCAAAATGAAATTATTTGAATGACCATTGTCCCAAAAATGAGATTTTAGCCTATATGGTTAAAAGTTTGATAAATATTAATGTTGAATTTGTCCCTCGATGTCCTTTATTGCGTACCATAGTATTTGAATCAATTTCGTTTTAAATTTGGTAAATAGAAAGTAATGAGATGACCCTTATCGCGAAAACGAGATTTTAACTAATATTGTTACATGTCTGTTAAATATGAAGGTTGAACATGTCCCTCGATGTCCCTTGATGCGAAACATGATATTTGAACATATTTGGTTTGAAATTCGGTAAAATGAAAGTATTGAAATGACCCTTGTCGCGAAAATGAAATGTTAGCCTATGTGGTTAGAAGTTTGATAAACAGTGAACTTGTCCCTCGATGTCCCTTGATGCGAAACATGATATGTGAACCTATTTGGTTTCATATTCGGAAAAATGAAAGTATTGGAATGACTTTGTCGCGAAAATGAGATTTTAGCCTATTTTAGCCTATATGGTTAGAAGTTTGATAAAGGTTGAACTTGTCCCTCGATCTCCCTTGATACGAAACATGATATGTGAACCTATTTGGTTTGAAATTCGGTTTAATGAAAGTATTGAAATGACCCTTGTCGCGAAAATGAAATGTTAGCCTATGTGGTTAGAAGTTTGATAAACAGTGAACTTGTCCCTCGATGTCCCTTGATGCGAAACATGATATGTGAACCTATTTGGTTTCATATTCGGAAAAATGAAAGTATTGGAATGACTTTGTCGCGAAAATGAGATTTTATCCTATATGGTTAGAAGTTTGATAAAGGTTGAACTTGTCCCTCGATCTCCCTTGATACGAAACATGATATGTGAACCTATTTGGTTTTGTATTCGGCAAAATGAAATTATTTGAATGACCATTGTCCCAAAAATGAGATTTTAGCCTATATGGTTAAAAGTTTGATAAATATTAATGTTGAATTTGTCCCTCGATGTCCTTTATTGCGTACCATAGTATTTGAATCAATTTCGTTTTAAATTTGGTAAATAGAAAGTAATGAGATGACCCTTATCGCGAAAACGAGATTTTAACTAATATTGTTACATGTCTGTTAAATATGAAGGTTGAACATGTCCCTCGATGTCCCTTGATGCGAAACATGATATTTGAACATATTTGGTTTGAAATTCGGTAAAATGAAAGTATTGAAATGACCCTTGTCGCGAAAATGAAATGTTAGCCTATGTGGTTAGAAGTTTGATAAACAGTGAACTTGTCCCTCGATGTCCCTTGATGCGAAACATGATATGTGAACCTATTTGGTTTCATATTCGGAAAAATGAAAGTATTGGAATGACTTTGTCGCGAAAATGAGATTTTATCCTATATGGTTAGAAGTTTGATAAAGGTTGAACTTGTCCCTCGATCTCCCTTGATACGAAACATGATATGTGAACCTATTTGGTTTTGTATTCGGCAAAATGAAATTATTTGAATGACCATTGTCCCAAAAATGAGATTTTAGCCTATATGGTTAAAAGTTTGATAAATATTAATGTTGAATTTGTCCCTCGATGTCCTTTATTGCGTACCATAGTATTTGAATCAATTTCGTTTTAAATTTGGTAAATAGAAAGTAATGAGATGACCCTTATCGCGAAAACGAGATTTTAACTAATATTGTTACATGTCTGTTAAATATGAAGGTTGAACATGTCCCTCGATGTCCCTTGATGCGAAACATGATATTTGAACATATTTGGTTTGAAATTCGGTAAAATGAAAGTATTGAAATGACCCTTGTCGCGAAAATGAAATGTTAGCCTATGTGGTTAGAAGTTTGATAAATAGTGAACTTGTCCCTCGATGTCCCTTGATGCGAAACATGATATGTGAACCTATTTGGTTTCATATTCGGAAAAATGAAAGTATTGGAATGACTTTGTCGCGAAAATGAGATTTTAGCCTATTTTAGCCTATATGGTTAGAAGTTTGATAAAGGTTGAACTTGTCCCTCGATCTCCCTTGATACGAAACATGATATGTGAACATATTTGGTTTTGTATTCGGCAAAATGAAATTATTTGAATGACCATTGTCCCAAAAATGAGATTTTAGCCTATATGGTTAAAAGTTTGATAAATATTAATGTTGAATTTGTCCCTCGATGTCCTTTATTGTGTAACATAATATTTGAACCAATTTCGTTTTAAATTTGGTAAATAGAAACTAATGAGACGACCCTTATTGCAAAAACGAGATTTTAGCTTATATTGTTACATGTTTGTTAAATATGAAGGTTGAACATGTCCTTCGATGTCCCTTGATGCGAAACATGATATGTGAACCTATTTGGTTTGAAATTCGGTTTAATGAAAGTATTGAAATGACCCTTGTCGCGAAAATGAAATGTTAGCCTATGTGGTTAGAAGTTTGATAAACAGTGAACTTGTCCCTCGATGTCCCTTGATGCGAAACATGATATGTGAACCTATTTGGTTTCATATTCGGAAAAATGAAAGTATTGGAATGACTTTGTCGCGAAAATGAGATTTTATCCTGTATGGTTAGAAGTTTGATAAAGGTTGAACTTGTCCCTCGATCTCCATTGATACGAAACATGATATGTGAACATATTTGGTTTTGTATTCGGCAAAATGAAATTATTTGAATGACCATTGTCCTAAAAATGAGATTTTAGCCTATATGGTTAAAAGTTTGATAAATATTAATGTTGAATTTGTCCCTCGATGTCCTTTATTGCGTAACATAATATTTGAACCAATTTCGTTTTAAATTTGGTAAATAGAAACTAATGAGACGACCCTTATTGCAAAAACGAGATTTTAGCTTATATTGTTACATGTTTGTTAAATATGAAGGTTGAACATGTCCTTCGATGTCCCTTGATGCGAAACATGATATGTGAACCTATTTGGTTTGAAATTCGGTTTAATGAAAGTATTGAAATGACCCTTGTCGCGAAAATGAAATGTTAGCCTATGTGGTTAGAAGTTTGATAAACAGTGAACTTGTCCCTCGATGTCCCTTGATGCGAAACATGATATGTGAACCTATTTGGTTTCATATTCGGAAAAATGAAAGTATTGGAATGACTTTGTCGCGAAAATGAGATTTTATCCTATATGGTTAGAAGTTTGATAAAGGTTGAACTTGTCCCTCGATCTCCCTTGATACGAAACATGATATGTGAACCTATTTGGTTTTGTATTCGGCAAAATGAAATTATTTGAATGACCATTGTCCCAAAAATGAGATTTTAGCCTATATGGTTAAAAGTTTGATAAATATTAATGTTGAATTTGTCCCTCGATGTCCTTTATTGCGTACCATAGTATTTGAATCAATTTCGTTTTAAATTTGGTAAATAGAAAGTAATGAGATGACCCTTATCGCGAAAATGAGATTTTAACTAATATTGTTACATGTCTGTTAAATATGAAGGTTGAACATGTCCCTCGATGTCCCTTGATGCGAAACATGATATTTGAACATATTTGGTTTGAAATTCGGTAAAATGAAAGTATTGAAATGACCCTTGTCGCGAAAATGAAATGTTAGCCTATGTGGTTAGAAGTTTGATAAACAGTGAACTTGTCCCTCGATGTCCCTTGATGCGAAACATGATATGTGAACCTATTTGGTTTCATATTCGGAAAAATGAAAGTATTGGAATGACTTTGTCGCGAAAATGAGATTTTAGCCTATTTTAGCCTATATGGTTAGAAGTTTGATAAAGGTTGAACTTGTCCCTCGATCTCCCTTGATACGAAACATGATATGTGAACATATTTGGTTTTGTATTCGGCAAAATGAAATTATTTGAATGACCATTGTCCCAAAAATGAGATTTTAGCCTATATGGTTAAAAGTTTGATAAATATTAATGTTGAATTTGTCCCTCGATGTCCTTTATTGCGTAACATAATATTTGAACCAATTTCGTTTTAAATTTGGTAAATAGAAACTAATGAGACGACCCTTATTGCAAAAACGAGATTTTAGCTTATATTGTTACATGTTTGTTAAATATGAAGGTTGAACATGTCCTTCGATGTCCCTTGATGCGAAACATGATATGTGAACCTATTTGGTTTGAAATTCGGTTTAATGAAAGTATTGAAATGACCCTTGTCGCGAAAATGAAATGTTAGCCTATGTGGTTAGAAGTTTGATAAACAGTGAACTTGTCCCTCGATGTCCCTTGATGCGAAACATGATATGTGAACCTATTTGGTTTCATATTCGGAAAAATGAAAGTATTGGAATGACTTTGTCGCGAAAATGAGATTTTATCCGGTATGGTTAGAAGTTTGATAAAGGTTGAACTTGTCCCTCGATCTCCATTGATACGAAACATGATATGTGAACATATTTGGTTTTGTATTCGGCAAAATGAAATTATTTGAATGACCATTGTCCCAAAAATGAGATTTTAGCCTATATGGTTAAAAGTTTGATAAATATTAATGTTGAATTTGTCCCTCGATGTCCTTTATTGCGTAACATAATATTTGAACCAATTTCGTTTTAAATTTGGTAAATAGAAACTAATGAGACGACCCTTATTGCAAAAACGAGATTTTAGCTTATATTGTTACATGTTTGTTAAATATGAAGGTTGAACATGTCCTTCGATGTCCCTTGATGCGAAACATGATATGTGAACCTATTTGGTTTGAAATTCGGTTTAATGAAAGTATTGAAATGACCCTTGTCGCGAAAATGAAATGTTAGCCTATGTGGTTAGAAGTTTGATAAACAGTGAACTTGTCCCTCGATGTCCCTTGATGCGAAACATGATATGTGAACCTATTTGGTTTCATATTCGGAAAAATGAAAGTATTGGAATGACTTTGTCGCGAAAATGAGATTTTATCCTATATGGTTAGAAGTTTGATAAAGGTTGAACTTGTCCCTCGATCTCCCTTGATACGAAACATGATATGTGAACCTATTTGGTTTTGTATTCGGCAAAATGAAATTATTTGAATGACCATTGTCCCAAAAATGAGATTTTAGCCTATATGGTTAAAAGTTTGATAAATATTAATGTTGAATTTGTCCCTCGATGTCCTTTATTGCGTAACATAATATTTGAACCAATTTCGTTTTAAATTTGGTAAATAGAAACTAATGAGACGACCCTTATTGCAAAAACGAGATTTTAGCTTATATTGTTACATGTTTGTTAAATATGAAGGTTGAACATGTCCTTCGATGTCCCTTGATGCGAAACATGATATGTGAACCTATTTGGTTTGAAATTCGGTTTAATGAAAGTATTGAAATGACCCTTGTCGCGAAAATGAAATGTTAGCCTATGTGGTTAGAAGTTTGATAAACAGTGAACTTGTCCCTCGATGTCCCTTGATGCGAAACATGATATGTGAACCTATTTGGTTTCATATTCGGAAAAATGAAAGTATTGGAATGACTTTGTCGCGAAAATGAGATTTTATCCTGTATGGTTAGAAGTTTGATAAAGGTTGAACTTGTCCCTCGATCTCCATTGATACGAAACATGATATGTGAACATATTTGGTTTTGTATTCGGCAAAATGAAATTATTTGAATGACCATTGTCCCAAAAATGAGATTTTAGCCTATATGGTTAAAAGTTTGATAAATATTAATGTTGAATTTGTCCCTCGATGTCCTTTATTGCGTAACATAATATTTGAACCAATTTCGTTTTAAATTTGGTAAATAGAAACTAATGAGACGACCCTTATTGCAAAAACGAGATTTTAGCTTATATTGTTACATGTTTGTTAAATATGAAGGTTGAACATGTCCTTCGATGTCCCTTGATGCGAAACATGATATGTGAACCTATTTGGTTTGAAATTCGGTTTAATGAAAGTATTGAAATGACCCTTGTCGCGAAAATGAAATGTTAGCCTATGTGGTTAGAAGTTTGATAAACAGTGAACTTGTCCCTCGATGTCCCTTGATGCGAAACATGATATGTGAACCTATTTGGTTTCATATTCGGAAAAATGAAAGTATTGGAATGACTTTGTCGCGAAAATGAGATTTTATCCTATATGGTTAGAAGTTTGATAAAGGTTGAACTTGTCCCTCGATCTCCCTTGATACGAAACATGATATGTGAACCTATTTGGTTTTGTATTCGGCAAAATGAAATTATTTGAATGACCATTGTCCCAAAAATGAGATTTTAGCCTATATGGTTAAAAGTTTGATAAATATTAATGTTGAATTTGTCCCTCGATGTCCTTTATTGCGTACCATAGTATTTGAATCAATTTCGTTTTAAATTTGGTAAATAGAAAGTAATGAGATGACCCTTATCGCGAAAACGAGATTTTAACTAATATTGTTACATGTCTGTTAAATATGAAGGTTGAACATGTCCCTCGATGTCCCTTGATGCGAAACATGATATTTGAACATATTTGGTTTGAAATTCGGTAAAATGAAAGTATTGAAATGACCCTTGTCGCGAAAATGAAATGTTAGCCTATGTGGTTAGAAGTTTGATAAACAGTGAACTTGTCCCTCGATGTCCCTTGATGCGAAACATGATATGTGAACCTATTTGGTTTCATATTCGGAAAAATGAAAGTATTGGAATGACTTTGTCGCGAAAATGAGATTTTAGCCTATTTTAGCCTATATGGTTAGAAGTTTGATAAAGGTTGAACTTGTCCCTCGATCTCCCTTGATACGAAACATGATATGTGAACATATTTGGTTTTGTATTCGGCAAAATGAAATTATTTGAATGACCATTGTCCCAAAAATGAGATTTTAGCCTATATGGTTAAAAGTTTGATAAATATTAATGTTGAATTTGTCCCTCGATGTCCTTTATTGCGTAACATAATATTTGAACCAATTTCGTTTTAAATTTGGTAAATAGAAACTAATGAGACGACCCTTATTGCAAAAACGAGATTTTAGCTTATATTGTTACATGTTTGTTAAATATGAAGGTTGAACATGTCCTTCGATGTCCCTTGATGCGAAACATGATATGTGAACCTATTTGGTTTGAAATTCGGTTTAATGAAAGTATTGAAATGACCCTTGTCGCGAAAATGAAATGTTAGCCTATGTGGTTAGAAGTTTGATAAACAGTGAACTTGTCCCTCGATGTCCCTTGATGCGAAACATGATATGTGAACCTATTTGGTTTCATATTCGGAAAAATGAAAGTATTGGAATGACTTTGTCGCGAAAATGAGATTTTATCCTGTATGGTTAGAAGTTTGATAAAGGTTGAACTTGTCCCTCGATCTCCATTGATACGAAACATGATATGTGAACATATTTGGTTTTGTATTCGGCAAAATGAAATTATTTGAATGACCATTGTCCCAAAAATGAGATTTTAGCCTATATGGTTAAAAGTTTGATAAATATTAATGTTGAATTTGTCCCTCGATGTCCTTTATTGCGTAACATAATATTTGAACCAATTTCGTTTTAAATTTGGTAAATAGAAACTAATGAGACGACCCTTATTGCAAAAACGAGATTTTAGCTTATATTGTTACATGTTTGTTAAATATGAAGGTTGAACATGTCCTTCGATGTCCCTTGATGCGAAACATGATATGTGAACCTATTTGGTTTGAAATTCGGTTTAATGAAAGTATTGAAATGACCCTTGTCGCGAAAATGAAATGTTAGCCTATGTGGTTAGAAGTTTGATAAACAGTGAACTTGTCCCTCGATGTCCCTTGATGTGAAACATGATATGTGAACCTATTTGGTTTCATATTCGGAAAAATGAAAGTATTGGAATGACTTTGTCGCGAAAATGAGATTTTATCCTGTATGGTTAGAAGTTTGATAAAGGTTGAACTTGTCCCTCGATCTCCATTGATACGAAACATGATATGTGAACATATTTGGTTTTGTATTCGGCAAAATGAAATTATTTGAATGACCATTGTCCCAAAAATGAGATTTTAGCCTATATGGTTAAAAGTTTGATAAATATTAATGTTGAATTTGTCCCTCGATGTCCTTTATTGCGTAACATAATATTTGAACCAATTTCGTTTTAAATTTGGTAAATAGAAACTAATGAGACGACCCTTATTGCAAAAACGAGATTTTAGCTTATATTGTTACATGTTTGTTAAATATGAAGGTTGAACATGTCCTTCGATGTCCCTTGATGCGAAACATGATATGTGAACCTATTTGGTTTGAAATTCGGTTTAATGAAAGTATTGAAATGACCCTTGTCGCGAAAATGAAATGTTAGCCTATGTGGTTAGAAGTTTGATAAACAGTGAACTTGTCCCTCGATGTCCCTTGATGCGAAACATGATATGTGAACCTATTTGGTTTCATATTCGGAAAAATGAAAGTATTGGAATGACTTTGTCGCGAAAATGAGATTTTATCCTATATGGTTAGAAGTTTGATAAAGGTTGAACTTGTCCCTCGATCTCCCTTGATACGAAACATGATATGTGAACCTATTTGGTTTTGTATTCGGCAAAATGAAATTATTTGAATGACCATTGTCCCAAAAATGAGATTTTAGCCTATATGGTTAAAAGTTTGATAAATATTAATGTTGAATTTGTCCCTCGATGTCCTTTATTGCGTACCATAGTATTTGAATCAATTTCGTTTTAAATTTGGTAAATAGAAAGTAATGAGATGACCCTTATCGCGAAAACGAGATTTTAACTAATATTGTTACATGTCTGTTAAATATGAAGGTTGAACATGTCCCTCGATGTCCCTTGATGCGAAACATGATATTTGAACATATTTGGTTTGAAATTCGGTAAAATGAAAGTATTGAAATGACCCTTGTCGCGAAAATGAAATGTTAGCCTATGTGGTTAGAAGTTTGATAAACAGTGAACTTGTCCCTCGATGTCCCTTGATGCGAAACATGATATGTGAACCTATTTGGTTTCATATTCGGAAAAATGAAAGTATTGGAATGACTTTGTCGCGAAAATGAGATTTTAGCCTATTTTAGCCTATATGGTTAGAAGTTTGATAAAGGTTGAACTTGTCCCTCGATCTCCCTTGATACGAAACATGATATGTGAACATATTTGGTTTTGTATTCGGCAAAATGAAATTATTTGAATGACCATTGTCCCAAAAATGAGATTTTAGCCTATATGGTTAAAAGTTTGATAAATATTAATGTTGAATTTGTCCCTCGATGTCCTTTATTGCGTAACATAATATTTGAACCAATTTCGTTTTAAATTTGGTAAATAGAAACTAATGAGACGACCCTTATTGCAAAAACGAGATTTTAGCTTATATTGTTACATGTTTGTTAAATATGAAGGTTGAACATGTCCTTCGATGTCCCTTGATGCGAAACATGATATGTGAACCTATTTGGTTTGAAATTCGGTTTAATGAAAGTATTGAAATGACCCTTGTCGCGAAAATGAAATGTTAGCCTATGTGGTTAGAAGTTTGATAAACAGTGAACTTGTCCCTCGATGTCCCTTGATGCGAAACATGATATGTGAACCTATTTGGTTTCATATTCGGAAAAATGAAAGTATTGGAATGACTTTGTCGAGAAAATGAGATTTTATCCTGTATGGTTAGAAGTTTGATAAAGGTTGAACTTGTCCCTCGATCTCCATTGATACGAAACATGATATGTGAACATATTTGGTTTTGTATTCGGCAAAATGAAATTATTTGAATGACCATTGTCCCAAAAATGAGATTTTAGCCTATATGGTTAAAAGTTTGATAAATATTAATGTTGAATTTGTCCCTCGATGTCCTTTATTGCGTAACATAATATTTGAACCAATTTCGTTTTAAATTTGGTAAATAGAAACTAATGAGACGACCCTTATTGCAAAAACGAGATTTTAGCTTATATTGTTACATGTTTGTTAAATATGAAGGTTGAACATGTCCTTCGATGTCCCTTGATGCGAAACATGATATGTGAACCTATTTGGTTTGAAATTCGGTTTAATGAAAGTATTGAAATGACCCTTGTCGCGAAAATGAAATGTTAGCCTATGTGGTTAGAAGTTTGATAAACAGTGAACTTGTCCCTCGATGTCCCTTGATGCGAAACATGATATGTGAACCTATTTGGTTTCATATTCGGAAAAATGAAAGTATTGGAATGACTTTGTCGCGAAAATGAGATTTTATCCTATATGGTTAGAAGTTTGATAAAGGTTGAACTTGTCCCTCGATCTCCCTTGATACGAAACATGATATGTGAACCTATTTGGTTTTGTATTCGGCAAAATGAAATTATTTGAATGACCATTGTCCCAAAAATGAGATTTTAGCCTATATGGTTAAAAGTTTGATAAATATTAATGTTGAATTTGTCCCTCGATGTCCTTTATTGCGTACCATAGTATTTGAATCAATTTCGTTTTAAATTTGGTAAATAGAAAGTAATGAGATGACCCTTATCGCGAAAACGAGATTTTAACTAATATTGTTACATGTCTGTTAAATATGAAGGTTGAACATGTCCCTCGATGTCCCTTGATGCGAAACATGATATTTGAACATATTTGGTTTGAAATTCGGTAAAATGAAAGTATTGAAATGACCCTTGTCGCGAAAATGAAATGTTAGCCTATGTGGTTAGAAGTTTGATAAACAGTGAACTTGTCCCTCGATGTCCCTTGATGCGAAACATGATATGTGAACCTATTTGGTTTCATATTCGGAAAAATGAAAGTATTGGAATGACTTTGTCGCGAAAATGAGATTTTAGCCTATTTTAGCCTATATGGTTAGAAGTTTGATAAAGGTTGAACTTGTCCCTCGATCTCCCTTGATACGAAACATGATATGTGAACATATTTGGTTTTGTATTCGGCAAAATGAAATTATTTGAATGACCATTGTCCCAAAAATGAGATTTTAGCCTATATGGTTAAAAGTTTGATAAATATTAATGTTGAATTTGTCCCTCGATGTCCTTTATTGCGTAACATAATATTTGAACCAATTTCGTTTTAAATTTGGTAAATAGAAACTAATGAGACGACCCTTATTGCAAAAACGAGATTTTAGCTTATATTGTTACATGTTTGTTAAATATGAAGGTTGAACATGTCCTTCGATGTCCCTTGATGCGAAACATGATATGTGAACCTATTTGGTTTGAAATTCGGTTTAATGAAAGTATTGAAATGACCCTTGTCGCGAAAATGAAATGTTAGCCTATGTGGTTAGAAGTTTGATAAACAGTGAACTTGTCCCTCGATGTCCCTTGATGCGAAACATGATATGTGAACCTATTTGGTTTCATATTCGGAAAAATGAAAGTATTGGAATGACTTTGTCGCGAAAATGAGATTTTATCCTGTATGGTTAGAAGTTTGATAAAGGTTGAACTTGTCCCTCGATCTCCATTGATACGAAACATGATATGTGAACATATTTGGTTTGGTATTCGGCAAAATGAAATTATTTGAATGACCATTGTCCCAAAAATGAGATTTTAGCCTATATGGTTAAAAGTTTGATAAATATTAATGTTGAATTTGTCCCTCGATGTCCTTTATTGCGTACCATAGTATTTGAATCAATTTCGTTTTAAATTTGGTAAATAGAAAGTAATGAGATGACCCTTATCGCGAAAATGAGATTTTAACTAATATTGTTACATGTCTGTTAAATATGAAGGTTGAACATGTCCCTCGATGTCCCTTGATGCGAAACATGATATTTGAACATATTTGGTTTGAAATTCGGTAAAATGAAAGTATTGAAATGACCCTTGTCGCGAAAATGAAATGTTAGCCTATGTGGTTAGAAGTTTGATAAACAATGAACTTGTCCCTCGATGTCCCTTGATGCGAAACATGATATGTGAACCTATTTGGTTTCATATTCGGAAAAATGAAAGTATTGGAATGACTTTGTCGCGAAAATGAGATTTTATCCTATATGGTTAGAAGTTTGATAAAGGTTGAACTTGTCCCTCGATCTCCCTTGATACGAAACATGATATGTGAACATATTTGGTTTTGTATTCGGCAAAATGAAATTATTTGATTGACCATTGTCCCAAAAATGAGATTTTAGCCTATATGGTTAAAAGTTTGATAAATATTAATGTTGAATTTGTCCCTCGATGTCCTTTATTGCGTAACATAATATTTGAACCAATTTCGTTTTAAATTTGGTAAATAGAAACTAATGAGACGACCCTTATTGCAAAAACGAGATTTTAGCTTATATTGTTACATGTTTGTTAAATATGAAGGTTGAACATGTCCTTCGATGTCCCTTGATGCGAAACATGATATGTGAACCTATTTGGTTTGAAATTCGGTTTAATGAAAGTATTGAAATGACCCTTGTCGCGAAAATGAAATGTTAGCCTATGTGGTTAGAAGTTTGATAAACAGTGAACTTGTCCCTCGATGTCCCTTGATGCGAAACATGATATGTGAACCTATTTGGTTTCATATTCGGAAAAATGAAAGTATTGGAATGACTTTGTCGCGAAAATGAGATTTTATCCTGTATGGTTAGAAGTTTGATAAAGGTTGAACTTGTCCCTCGATCTCCATTGATACGAAACATGATATGTGAACATATTTGGATTTGTATTCGGCAAAATGAAATTATTTGAATGACCATTGTCCCAAAAATGAGATTTTAGCCTATATGGTTAAAAGTTTGATAAATATTAATGTTGAATTTGTCCCTCGATGTCCTTTATTGCGTACCATAGTATTTGAATCAATTTCGTTTTAAATTTGGTAAATAGAAAGTAATGAGATGACCCTTATCGCGAAAATGAGATTTTAACTAATATTGTTACATGTCTGTTAAATATGAAGGTTGAACATGTCCCTCGATGTCCCTTGATGCGAAACATGATATTTGAACATATTTGGTTTGAAATTCGGTAAAATGAAAGTATTGAAATGACCCTTGTCGCGAAAATGAAATGTTAGCCTATGTGGTTAGAAGTTTGATAAACAATGAACTTGTCCCTCGATGTCCCTTGATGCGAAACATGATATGTGAACCTATTTGGTTTCATATTCGGAAAAATGAAAGTATTGGAATGACTTTGTCGCGAAAATGAGATTTTATCCTATATGGTTAGAAGTTTGATAAAGGTTGAACTTGTCCCTCGATCTCCCTTGATACGAAACATGATATGTGAACATATTTGGTTTTGTATTCGGCAAAATGAAATTATTTGATTGACCATTGTCCCAAAAATGAGATTTTAGCCTATATGGTTAAAAGTTTGATAAATATTAATGTTGAATTTGTCCCTCGATGTCCTTTATTGCGTAACATAATATTTGAACCAATTTCGTTTTAAATTTGGTAAATAGAAACTAATGAGACGACCCTTATGGCAAAAACGAGATTTTAGCTTATATTGTTACATGTTTGTTAAATATGAAGGTTGAACATGTCCTTCGATGTCCCTTGATGCGAAACATGATATGTGAACCTATTTGGTTTGAAATTCGGTTTAATGAAAGTATTGAAATGACCCTTGTCTCGAAAATGAAATGTTAGCCTATGTGGTTAGAAGTTTGATAAATAGTGAACTTGTCCCTCAATGTCCCTTGATGCGAAACATGATATGTGAACATATTTGGTTTTGTATTCGGCAAAATGAAATTATTTGAATGACCATTGTCCCAAAAATGAGATTTTAGCCTATATGGTTAAAAGTTTGATAAATATTAATGTTGAATTTGTCCCTCGATGTCCTTTATTGCGTAACATAATATTTGAACCAATTTCGTTTTAAATTTGGTAAATAGAAACTAATGAGACGACCCTTATTGCAAAAACGAGATTTTAGCTTATATTGTTACATGTTTGTTAAATATGAAGGTTGAACATGTCCTTCGATGTCCCTTGATGCGAAACATGATATGTGAACCTATTTGGTTTGAAATTCGGTTTAATGAAAGTATTGAAATGACCCTTGTCGCGAAAATGAAATGTTAGCCTATGTGGTTAGAAGTTTGATAAACAGTGAACTTGTCCCTCGATGTCCCTTGATACGAAACATGATATGTGAACCTATTTGGTTTCATATTCGGAAAAATGAAAGTATTGGAATGACTTTGTCGCGAAAATGAGATTTTATCCTGTATGGTTAGAAGTTTGATAAAGGTTGAACTTGTCCCTCGATCTCCATTGATACGAAACATGATATGTGAACATATTTGGTTTTGTATTCGGCAAAATGAAATTATTTGAAGGACCATTGTCCCAAAAATGAGATTTTAGCCTATATGGTTAAAAGTTTGATAAATATTAATGTTGAATTTGTCCCTCGATGTCCTTTATTGCGTAACATAATATTTGAACCAATTTCGTTTTAAATTTGGTAAATAGAAACTAATGAGACGACCCTTATTGCAAAAACGAGATTTTAGCTTATATTGTTACATGTTTGTTAAATATGAAGGTTGAACATGTCCTTCGATGTCCCTTGATGCGAAACATGATATGTGAACCTATTTGGTTTGAAATTCGGTTTAATGAAAGTATTGAAATGACCCTTGTCGCGAAAATGAAATGTTAGCCTATGTGGTTAGAAGTTTGATAAACAGTGAACTTGTCCCTCGATGTCCCTTGATGCGAAACATGATATGTGAACCTATTTGGTTTCATATTCGGAAAAATGAAAGTATTGGAATGACTTTGTCGCGAAAATGAGATTTTATCCTATATGGTTAGAAGTTTGATAAAGGTTGAACTTGTCCCTCGATCTCCCTTGATACGAAACATGATATGTGAACCTATTTGGTTTTGTATTCGGCAAAATGAAATTATTTGAATGACCATTGTCCCAAAAATGAGATTTTAGCCTATATGGTTAAAAGTTTGATAAATATTAATGTTGAATTTGTCCCTCGATGTCCTTTATTGCGTACCATAGTATTTGAATCAATTTCGTTTTAAATTTGGTAAATAGAAAGTAATGAGATGACCCTTATCGCGAAAACGAGATTTTAACTAATATTGTTACATGTCTGTTAAATATGAAGGTTGAACATGTCCCTCGATGTCCCTTGATGCGAAACATGATATTTGAACATATTTGGTTTGAAATTCGGTAAAATGAAAGTATTGAAATGACCCTTGTCGCGAAAATGAAATGTTAGCCTATGTGGTTAGAAGTTTGATAAACAGTGAACTTGTCCCTCGATGTCCCTTGATGCGAAACATGATATGTGAACCTATTTGGTTTCATATTCGGAAAAATGAAAGTATTGGAATGACTTTGTCGCGAAAATGAGATTTTAGCCTATTTTAGCCTATATGGTTAGAAGTTTGATAAAGGTTGAACTTGTCCCTCGATCTCCCTTGATACGAAACATGATATGTGAACATATTTGGTTTTGTATTCGGCAAAATGAAATTATTTGAATGACCATTGTCCCAAAAATGAGATTTTAGCCTATATGGTTAAAAGTTTGATAAATATTAATGTTGAATTTGTCCCTCGATGTCCTTTATTGCGTAACATAATATTTGAACCAATTTCGTTTTAAATTTGGTAAATAGAAACTAATGAGACGACCCTTATTGCAAAAACGAGATTTTAGCTTATATTGTTACATGTTTGTTAAATATGAAGGTTGAACATGTCCTTCGATGTCCCTTGATGCGAAACATGATATGTGAACCTATTTGGTTTGAAATTCGGTTTAATGAAAGTATTGAAATGACCCTTGTCGCGAAAATGAAATGTTAGCCTATGTGGTTAGAAGTTTGATAAACAGTGAACTTGTCCCTCGATGTCCCTTGATGCGAAACATGATATGTGAACCTATTTGGTTTCATATTCGGAAAAATGAAAGTATTGGAATGACTTTGTCGCGAAAATGAGATTTTATCCTGTATGGTTAGAAGTTTGATAAAGGTTGAACTTGTCCCTCGATCTCCATTGATACGAAACATGATATGTGAACATATT
Organism: Medicago sativa; assembly: GCF_051527215.1. Lineage (NCBI taxonomy): Eukaryota > Viridiplantae > Streptophyta > Magnoliopsida > Fabales > Fabaceae > Medicago > Medicago sativa. The sequence continues at coordinate 47,012,594 of NC_140754.1, read as the reverse complement.
TGGTTTTGTATTCGGCAAAATGAAATTATTTGAATGACCATTGTCCCAAAAATGAGATTTTAGCCTATATGGTTAAAAGTTTGATAAATATTAATGTTGAATTTGTCCCTCGATGTCCTTTATTGCGTAACATAATATTTGAACCAATTTCGTTTTAAATTTGGTAAATAGAAACTAATGAGACGACCCTTATTGCAAAAACGAGATTTTAGCTTATATTGTTACATGTTTGTTAAATATGAAGGTTGAACATGTCCTTCGATGTCCCTTGATGCGAAACATGATATGTGAACCTATTTGGTTTGAAATTCGGTTTAATGAAAGTATTGAAATGACCCTTGTCGCGAAAATGAAATGTTAGCCTATGTGGTTAGAAGTTTGATAAACAGTGAACTTGTCCCTCGATGTCCCTTGATGCGAAACATGATATGTGAACCTATTTGGTTTCATATTCGGAAAAATGAAAGTATTGGAATGACTTTGTCGCGAAAATGAGATTTTATCCTGTATGGTTAGAAGTTTGATAAAGGTTGAACTTGTCCCTCGATCTCCCTTGATACGAAACATGATATGTGAACCTATTTGGTTTTGTATTCGGCAAAATGAAATTATTTGAATGACCATTGTCCCAAAAATGAGATTTTAGCCTATATGGTTAAAAGTTTGATAAATATTAATGTTGAATTTGTCCCTCGATGTCCTTTATTGCGTACCATAGTATTTGAATCAATTTCGTTTTAAATTTGGTAAATAGAAAGTAATGAGATGACCCTTATCGCGAAAACGAGATTTTAACTAATATTGTTACATGTCTGTTAAATATGAAGGTTGAACATGTCCCTCGATGTCCCTTGATGCGAAACATGATATTTGAACATATTTGGTTTGAAATTCGGTAAAATGAAAGTATTGAAATGACCCTTGTCGCGAAAATGAAATGTTAGCCTATGTGGTTAGAAGTTTGATAAATAGTGAACTTGTCCCTCGATGTCCCTTGATGCGAAACATGATATGTGAACATATTTGGTTTTGTATTCGGCAAAATGAAATTATTTGAATGACCATTGTCCCAAAAATGAGATTTTAGCCTATATGGTTAAAAGTTTGATAAATATTAATGTTGAATTTGTCCCTCGATGTCCTTTATTGCGTAACATAATATTTGAACCAATTTCGTTTTAAATTTGGTAAATAGAAACTAATGAGACGACCCTTATTGCAAAAACGAGATTTTAGCCTATATTGTTACATGTTTGTTAAATATGAAGGTTGAACATGTCCTTCGATGTCCCTTGATGCGAAACATGATATGTGAACCTATTTGGTTTGAAATTCGGTTTAATGAAAGTATTGAAATGACCCTTGTCGCGAAAATGAAATGTTAGCCTATGTGGTTAGAAGTTTGATAAACAGTGAACTTGTCCCTCGATGTCCCTTGATGCGAAACATGATATGTGAACCTATTTGGTTTCATATTCGGAAAAATGAAAGTATTGGAATGACTTTGTCGCGAAAATGAGATTTTATCCTGTATGGTTAGAAGTTTGATAGAGGTTGAACTTGTCCCTCGATCTCCATTGATACGAAACATGATATGTGAACATATTTGGTTTTGTATTCGGCAAAATGAAATTATTTGAATGACCATTGTCCCAAAAATGAGATTTTAGCCTATATGGTTAAAAGTTTGATAAATATTAATGTTGAATTTGTCCCTCGATGTCCTTTATTGCGTAACATAATATTTGAACCAATTTCGTTTTAAATTTGGTAAATAGAAACTAATGAGACGACCCTTATTGCAAAAACGAGATTTTAGCTTATATTGTTACATGTTTGTTAAATATGAAGGTTGAACATGTCCTTCGATGTCCCTTGATGCGAAACATGATATGTGAACCTATTTGGTTTGAAATTCGGTTTAATGAAAGTATTGAAATGACCCTTGTCGCGAAAATGAAATGTTAGCCTATGTGGTTAGAAGTTTGATAAACAGTGAACTTGTCCCTCGATGTCCCTTGATGCGAAACATGATATGTGAACCTATTTGGTTTCATATTCGGAAAAATGAAAGTATTGGAATGACTTTGTCGCGAAAATGAGATTTTATCCTATATGGTTAGAAGTTTGATAAAGGTTGAACTTGTCCCTCGATCTCCCTTGATACGAAACATGATATGTGAACCTATTTGGTTTTGTATTCGGCAAAATGAAATTATTTGAATGACCATTGTCCCAAAAATGAGATTTTAGCCTATATGGTTAAAAGTTTGATAAATATTAATGTTGAATTTGTCCCTCGATGTCCTTTATTGCGTACCATAGTATTTGAATCAATTTCGTTTTAAATTTGGTAAATAGAAAGTAATGAGATGACCCTTATCGCGAAAACGAGATTTTAACTAATATTGTTACATGTCTGTTAAATATGAAGGTTGAACATGTCCCTCGATGTCCCTTGATGCGAAACATGATATTTGAACATATTTGGTTTGAAATTCGGTAAAATGAAAGTATTGAAATGACCCTTGTCGCGAAAATGAAATGTTAGCCTATGTGGTTAGAAGTTTGATAAACAGTGAACTTGTCCCTCGATGTCCCTTGATGCGAAACATGATATGTGAACCTATTTGGTTTCATATTCGGAAAAATGAAAGTATTGGAATGACTTTGTCGCGAAAATGAGATTTTATCCTGTATGGTTAGAAGTTTGATAAAGGTTGAACTTGTCCCTCGATCTCCATTGATACGAAACATGATATGTGAACATATTTGGTTTTGTATTCGGCAAAATGAAATTATTTGAATGACCATTGTCCCAAAAATGAGATTTTAGCCTATATGGTTAAAAGTTTGATAAATATTAATGTTGAATTTGTCCCTCGATGTCCTTTATTGCGTAACATAATATTTGAACCAATTTCGTTTTAAATTTGGTAAATAGAAACTAATGAGACGACCCTTATTGCAAAAACGAGATTTTAGCTTATATTGTTACATGTTTGTTAAATATGAAGGTTGAACATGTCCTTCGATGTCCCTTGATGCGAAACATGATATGTGAACCTATTTGGTTTGAAATTCGGTTTAATGAAAGTATTGAAATGACCCTTGTCGCGAAAATGAAATGTTAGCCTATGTGGTTAGAAGTTTGATAAACAGTGAACTTGTCCCTCGATGTCCCTTGATGCGAAACATGATATGTGAACCTATTTGGTTTCATATTCGGAAAAATGAAAGTATTGGAATGACTTTGTCGCGAAAATGAGATTTTATCCTATATGGTTAGAAGTTTGATAAAGGTTGAACTTGTCCCTCGATCTCCCTTGATACGAAACATGATATGTGAACCTATTTGGTTTTGTATTCGGCAAAATGAAATTATTTGAATGACCATTGTCCCAAAAATGAGATTTTAGCCTATATGGTTAAAAGTTTGATAAATATTAATGTTGAATTTGTCCCTCGATGTCCTTTATTGCGTACCATAGTATTTGAATCAATTTCGTTTTAAATTTGGTAAATAGAAAGTAATGAGATGACCCTTATCGCGAAAACGAGATTTTAACTAATATTGTTACATGTCTGTTAAATATGAAGGTTGAACATGTCCCTCGATGTCCCTTGATGCGAAACATGATATTTGAACATATTTGGTTTGAAATTCGGTAAAATGAAAGTATTGAAATGACCCTTGTCGCGAAAATGAAATGTTAGCCTATGTGGTTAGAAGTTTGATAAACAGTGAACTTGTCCCTCGATGTCCCTTGATGCGAAACATGATATGTGAACCTATTTGGTTTCATATTCGGAAAAATGAAAGTATTGGAATGACTTTGTCGCGAAAATGAGATTTTAGCCTATTTTAGCCTATATGGTTAGAAGTTTGATAAAGGTTGAACTTGTCCCTCGATCTCCCTTGATACGAAACATGATATGTGAACATATTTGGTTTTGTATTCGGCAAAATGAAATTATTTGAATGACCATTGTCCCAAAAATGAGATTTTAGCCTATATGGTTAAAAGTTTGATAAATATTAATGTTGAATTTGTCCCTCGATGTCCTTTATTGCGTAACATAATATTTGAACCAATTTCGTTTTAAATTTGGTAAATAGAAACTAATGAGACGACCCTTATTGCAAAAACGAGATTTTAGCTTATATTGTTACATGTTTGTTAAATATGAAGGTTGAACATGTCCTTCGATGTCCCTTGATGCGAAACATGATATGTGAACCTATTTGGTTTGAAATTCGGTTTAATGAAAGTATTGAAATGACCCTTGTCGCGAAAATGAAATGTTAGCCTATGTGGTTAGAAGTTTGATAAACAGTGAACTTGTCCCTCGATGTCCCTTGATGCGAAACATGATATGTGAACCTATTTGGTTTCATATTCGGAAAAATGAAAGTATTGGAATGACTTTGTCGCGAAAATGAGATTTTATCCTGTATGGTTAGAAGTTTGATAAAGGTTGAACTTGTCCCTCAATCTCCATTGATACGAAACATGATATGTGAACATATTTGGTTTTGTATTCGGCAAAATGAAATTATTTGAATGACCATTGTCCCAAAAATGAGATTTTAGCCTATATGGTTAAAAGTTTGATAAATATTAATGTTGAATTTGTCCCTCGATGTCCTTTATTGCGTAACATAATATTTGAACCAATTTCGTTTTAAATTTGGTAAATAGAAACTAATGAGACGACCCTTATTGCAAAAACGAGATTTTAGCTTATATTGTTACATGTTTGTTAAATATGAAGGTTGAACATGTCCTTCGATGTCCCTTGATGCGAAACATGATATGTGAACCTATTTGGTTTGAAATTCGGTTTAATGAAAGTATTGAAATGACCCTTGTCGCGAAAATGAAATGTTAGCCTATGTGGTTAGAAGTTTGATAAACAGTGAACTTGTCCCTCGATGTCCCTTGATGCGAAACATGATATGTGAACCTATTTGGTTTCATATTCGGAAAAATGAAAGTATTGGAATGACTTTGTCGCGAAAATGAGATTTTATCCTATATGGTTAGAAGTTTGATAAAGGTTGAACTTGTCCCTCGATCTCCCTTGATACGAAACATGATATGTGAACCTATTTGGTTTTGTATTCGGCAAAATGAAATTATTTGAATGACCATTGTCCCAAAAATGAGATTTTAGCCTATATGGTTAAAAGTTTGATAAATATTAATGTTGAATTTGTCCCTCGATGTCCTTTATTGCGTACCATAGTATTTGAATCAATTTCGTTTTAAATTTGGTAAATAGAAAGTAATGAGATGACCCTTATCGCGAAAACGATATTTTAACTAATATTGTTACATGTCTGTTAAATATGAAGGTTGAACATGTCCCTCGATGTCCCTTGATGCGAAACATGATATTTGAACATATTTGGTTTGAAATTCGGTAAAATGAAAGTATTGAAATGACCCTTGTCGCGAAAATGAAATGCTAGCCTATGTGGTTAGAAGTTTGATAGACAGTGAACTTGTCCCTCGATGTCCCTTGATGCAAAACATGATATGTGAACCTATTTGGTTTCATATTCGGAAAAATGAAAGTATTGGAATGACTTTGTCGCGAAAATGAGATTTTAGCCTATATGGTTAGAAGTTTGATAAAGGTTGAACTTGTCCCTCGATCTCCCTTGATACGAAACATGATATGTGAACATATTTGGTTTTGTATTCGGCAAAATGAAATTATTTGAATGACCATTGTCCCAAAAATGAGATTTTAGCCTATATGGTTAAAAGTTTGATAAATATTAATGTTGAATTTGTCCCTCGATGTCCTTTGTTGCGTAACATAATATTTGAACCAATTTCGTTTTAAATTTGGTAAATAGAAACTAATGAGACGACCCTTATTGCAAAAACGAGATTTTAGCTTATATTGTTACATGTTTGTTAAATATGAAGGTTGAACATGTCCTTCGATGTCCCTTGATGCGAAACATGATATGTGAACCTATTTGGTTTGAAATTCGGTTTAATGAAAGTATTGAAATGACCCTTGTCGCGAAAATGAAATGTTAGCCTATGTGGTTAGAAGTTTGATAAACAGTGAACTTGTCCCTCGATGTCCCTTGATGCGAAACATGATATGTGAACCTATTTGGTTTCATATTCGGAAAAATGAAAGTATTGGAATGACTTTGTCGCGAAAATGAGATTTTATCCTGTATGGTTAGAAGTTTGATAAAGGTTGAACTTGTCCCTCGATCTCCATTGATACGAAACATGATATGTGAACATATTTGGTTTTGTATTCGGCAAAATGAAATTATTTGAATGACCATTGTCCCAAAAATGAGATTTTAGCCTATATGGTTAAAAGTTTGATAAATATTAATGTTGAATTTGTCCCTCGATGTCCTTTATTGCGTAACATAATATTTGAACCAATTTCGTTTTAAATTTGGTAAATAGAAACTAATGAGACGACCCTTATTGCAAAAACGAGATTTTAGCTTATATTGTTACATGTTTGTTAAGTATGAAGGTTGAACATGTCCTTCGATGTCCCTTGATGCGAAACATGATATGTGAACCTATTTGGTTTGAAATTCGGTTTAATGAAAGTATTGAAATGACCCTTGTCGCGAAAATGAAATGTTAGCCTATGTGGTTAGAAGTTTGATAAACAGTGAACTTGTCCCTCGATGTCCCTTGATGCGAAACATGATATGTGAACCTATTTGGTTTCATATTCGGAAAAATGAAAGTATTGGAATGACTTTGTCGCAAAAATGAGATTTTATCCTATATGGTTAGAAGTTTGATAAAGGTTGAACTTGTCCCTCGATCTCCCTTGATACGAAACATGATATGTGAACCTATTTGGTTTTGTATTCGGCAAAATGAAATTATTTGAATGACCATTGTCCCAAAAATGAGATTTTAGCCTATATGGTTAAAAGTTTGATAAATATTAATGTTGAATTTGTCCCTCGATGTCCTTTATTGCGTACCATAGTATTTGAATCAATTTCGTTTTAAATTTGGTAAATAGAAAGTAATGAGATGACCCTTATCGCGAAAACGAGATTTTAACTAATATTGTTACATGTCTGTTAAATATGAAGGTTGAACATGTCCCTCGATGTCCCTTGATGCGAAACATGATATTTGAACATATTTGGTTTGAAATTCGGTAAAATGAAAGTATTGAAATGACCCTTGTCGCGAAAATGAAATGTTAGCCTATGTGGTTAGAAGTTTGATAAACAGTGAACTTGTCCCTCGATGTCCCTTGATGCGAAACATGATATGTGAACCTATTTGGTTTCATATTCGGAAAAATGAAAGTATTGGAATGACTTTGTCGCGAAAATGAGATTTTATCCTGTATGGTTAGAAGTTTGATAAAGGTTGAACTTGTCCCTCGATCTCCATTGATACGAAACATGATATGTGAACATATTTGGTTTTGTATTCGGCAAAATGAAATTATTTGAATGACCATTGTCCCAAAAATGAGATTTTAGCCTATATGGTTAAAAGTTTGATAAATATTAATGTTGAATTTGTCCCTCGATGTCCTTTATTGCGTAACATAATATTTGAACCAATTTCGTTTTAAATTTGGTAAATAGAAACTAATGAGACGACCCTTATTGCAAAAACGAGATTTTAGCGTATATTGTTACATGTTTGTTAAATATGAAGGTTGAACATGTCCTTCGATGTCCCTTGATGCGAAACATGATATGTGAACCTATTTGGTTTGAAATTCGGTTTAATGAAAGTATTGAAATGACCCTTGTCGCGAAAATGAAATGTTAGCCTATGTGGTTAGAAGTTTGATAAACAGTGAACTTGTCCCTCGATGTCCCTTGATGCGAAACATGATATGTGAACCTATTTGGTTTCATATTCGGAAAAATGAAAGTATTGGAATGACTTTGTCGCGAAAATGAGATTTTATCCTGTATGGTTAGAAGTTTGATAAAGGTTGAACTTGTCCCTCGATCTCCCTTGATACGAAACATGATTTGTGAACATATTTGGTTTTGTATTCGGCAAAATGAAATTATTTGAATGACCATAGTCCCAAAAATGAGATTTTAGCCTATATGGTTAAAAGTTTGATAAATATTAATGTTGAATTTGTCCCTCGATGTCCTTTATTGCGTAACATAATATTTGAACCAATTTCGTTTTAAATTTGGTAAATAGAAACTAATGAGACGACCCTTATTGCAAAAACGAGATTTTAGCTTATACTGTTACATGTTTGTTAAATATGAAGGTTGAACATGTCCTTCGATGTCCCTTGATGCGAAACATGATATGTGAATCTATTTGGTTTGAAATTCGGTTTAATGAAAGTATTGAAATGACCCTTGTCGCGAAAATGAAATGTTAGCCTATGTGGTTAGAAGTTTGATAAACAGTGAACTTGTCCCTCGATGTCCCTTGATGCGAAACATGATATGTGAACCTATTTGGTTTCATATTCGGAAAAATGAAAGTATTGGAATGACTTTGTCGCGAAAATGAGATTTTAGCCTATTTTAGCCTATATGGTTAGAAGTTTGATAAAGGTTGAACTTGTCCCTCGATCTCCCTTGATACGAAACATGATATGTGAACCTATTTGGTTTTGTATTCGGCAAAATGAAATTATTTGAATGACCATTGTCCCAAAAATGAGATTTTAGCCTATATGGTTAAAAGTTTGATAAATATTAATGTTGAATTTGTCCCTCGATGTCCTTTATTGCGTACCATAGTATTTGAATCAATTTCGTTTTAAATTTGGTAAATAGAAAGTAATGAGATGACCCTTATCGCGAAAACGAGATTTTAACTAATATTGTTACATGTCTGTTAAATATGAAGGTTGAACATGTCCCTCGATGTCCCTTGATGCGAAACATGATATGTGAACCTATTTGGTTTCATATTCGGAAAAATGAAAGTATTGGAATGACTTTGTCGCGAAAATGAGATTTTAGCCTATTTTAGCCTATATGGTTAGAAGTTTGATAAAGGTTGAACTTGTCCCTCGATCTCCCTTGATACGAAACATGATATGTGAACCTATTTGGTTTTGTATTCGGCAAAATGAAATTATTTGAATGACCATTGTCCCAAAAATGAGATTTTAGCCTATATGGTTAAAAGTTTGATAAATATTAATGTTGAATTTGTCCCTCGATGTCCTTTATTGCGTACCATAGTATTTGAATCAATTTCGTTTTAAATTTGGTAAATAGAAAGTAATGAGATGACCCTTATCGCGAAAACGAGATTTTAACTAATATTGTTACATGTCTGTTAAATATGAAGTTTGAACATGTCCCTCGATGTCCCTTGATGCGAAACATGATATTTGAACATATTTGGTTTGAAATTCGGTAAAATGAAAGTATTGAAATGACCCTTGTCGCGAAAATGAAATGTTAGCCTATGTGGTTAGAAGTTTGATAAACAGTGAACTTGTCCCTCGATGTCCCTTGATGCAAAACATGATATGTGAACCTATTTGGTTTCATATTCGGAAAAATGAAAGTATTGGAATGACTTTGTCGCGAAAATGAGATTTTATCCTGTATGGTTAGAAGTTTGATAAAGGTTGAACTTGTCCCTCGATCTCCATTGATACGAAACATGATATGTGAACATATTTGGTTTTGTATTCGGCAAAATGAAATTATTTGAATGACCATTGTCCCAAAAATGAGATTTTAGCCTATATGGTTAAAAGTTTGATAAATATTAATGTTGAATTTGTCCCTCGATGTCCTTTATTGCGTAACATAATATTTGAACCAATTTCGTTTTAAATTTGGTAAATAGAAACTAATGAGACGACCCTTATTGCAAAAACGAGATTTTAGCTTATATTGTTACATGTTTGTTAAATATGAAGGTTGAACATGTCCTTCGATGTCCCTTGATGCGAAACATGATATGTGAACCTATTTGGTTTGAAATTCGGTTTAATGAAAGTATTGAAATGACCCTTGTCGCGAAAATGAAATGTTAGCCTATGTGGTTAGAAGTTTGATAAACAGTGAACTTGTCCCTCGATGTCCCTTGATGCGAAACATGATATGTGAACCTATTTGGTTTCATATTCGGAAAAATGAAAGTATTGGAATGACTTTGTCGCGAAAATGAGATTTTATCCTGTATGGTTAGAAGTTTGATAAAGGTTGAACTTGTCCCTCGATCTCCATTGATACGAAACATGATATGTGAACATATTTGGTTTTGTATTCGGCAAAATGAAATTATTTGAATGACCATTGTCCCAAAAATGAGATTTTAGCCTATATGGTTAAAAGTTTGATAAATATTAATGTTGAATTTGTCCCTCGATGTCCTTTATTGCGTAACATAATATTTGAACCAATTTCGTTTTAAATTTGGTAAATAGAAACTAATGAGACGACCCTTATTGCAAAAACGAGATTTTAGCTTATATTGTTACATGTTTGTTAAATATGAAGGTTGAACATGTCCTTCGATGTCCCTTGATGCGAAACATGATATGTGAACCTATTTGGTTTGAAATTCGGTTTAATGAAAGTATTGAAATGACCCTTGTCGCGAAAATGAAATGTTAGCCTATGTGGTTAGAAGTTTGATAAACAGTGAACTTGTCCCTCGATGTCCCTTGATGCGAAACATGATATGTGAACCTATTTGGTTTCATATTCGGAAAAATGAAAGTATTGGAATGACTTTGTCGCGAAAATGAGATTTTAGCCTATTTTAGCCTATATGGTTAGAAGTTTGATAAAGGTTGAACTTGTCCCTCGATCTCCCTTGATACGAAACATGATATGTGAACCTATTTGGTTTTGTATTCGGCAAAATGAAATTATTTGAATGACCATTGTCCCAAAAATGAGATTTTAGCCTATATGGTTAAAAGTTTGATAAATATTAATGTTGAATTTGTCCCTCGATGTCCTTTATTGCGTACCATAGTATTTGAATCAATTTCGTTTTAAATTTGGTAAATAGAAAGTAATGAGATGACCCTTATCGCGAAAACGAGATTTTAACTAATATTGTTACATGTCTGTTAAATATGAAGGTTGAACATGTCCCTCGATGTCCCTTGATGCGAAACATGATATGTGAACCTATTTGGTTTCATATTCGGAAAAATGAAAGTATTGGAATGACTTTGTCGCGAAAATGAGATTTTAGCCTATTTTAGCCTATATGGTTAGAAGTTTGATAAAGGTTGAACTTGTCCCTCGATCTCCCTTGATACGAAACATGATATGTGAACCTATTTGGTTTTGTATTCGGCAAAATGAAATTATTTGAATGACCATTGTCCCAAAAATGAGATTTTAGCCTATATGGTTAAAAGTTTGATAAATATTAATGTTGAATTTGTCCCTCGATGTCCTTTATTGCGTACCATAGTATTTGAATCAATTTCGTTTTAAATTTGGTAAATAGAAAGTAATGAGATGACCCTTATCGCGAAAACGAGATTTTAACTAATATTGTTACATGTCTGTTAAATATGAAGTTTGAACATGTCCCTCGATGTCCCTTGATGCGAAACATGATATTTGAACATATTTGGTTTGAAATTCGGTAAAATGAAAGTATTGAAATGACCCTTGTCGCGAAAATGAAATGTTAGCCTATGTGGTTAGAAGTTTGATAAACAGTGAACTTGTCCCTCGATGTCCCTTGATGCAAAACATGATATGTGAACCTATTTGGTTTCATATTCGGAAAAATGAAAGTATTGGAATGACTTTGTCGCGAAAATGAGATTTTATCCTGTATGGTTAGAAGTTTGATAAAGGTTGAACTTGTCCCTCGATCTCCATTGATACGAAACATGATATGTGAACATATTTGGTTTTGTATTCGGCAAAATGAAATTATTTGAATGACCATTGTCCCAAAAATGAGATTTTAGCCTATATGGTTAAAAGTTTGATAAATATTAATGTTGAATTTGTCCCTCGATGTCCTTTATTGCGTAACATAATATTTGAACCAATTTCGTTTTAAATTTGGTAAATAGAAACTAATGAGACGACCCTTATTGCAAAAACGAGATTTTAGCTTATATTGTTACATGTTTGTTAAATATGAAGGTTGAACATGTCCTTCGATGTCCCTTGATGCGAAACATGATATGTGAACCTATTTGGTTTGAAATTCGGTTTAATGAAAGTATTGAAATGACCCTTGTCGCGAAAATGAAATGTTAGCCTATGTGGTTAGAAGTTTGATAAACAGTGAACTTGTCCCTCGATGTCCCTTGATGCGAAACATGATATGTGAACCTATTTGGTTTCATATTCGGAAAAATGAAAGTATTGGAATGACTTTGTCGCGAAAATGAGATTTTATCCTGTATGGTTAGAAGTTTGATAAAGGTTGAACTTGTCCCTCGATCTCCATTGATACGAAACATGATATGTGAACATATTTGGTTTTGTATTCGGCAAAATGAAATTATTTGAATGACCATTGTCCCAAAAATGAGATTTTAGCCTATATGGTTAAAAGTTTGATAAATATTAATGTTGAATTTGTCCCTCGATGTCCTTTATTGCGTAACATAATATTTGAACCAATTTCGTTTTAAATTTGGTAAATAGAAACTAATGAGACGACCCTTATTGCAAAAACGAGATTTTAGCTTATATTGTTACATGTTTGTTAAATATGAAGGTTGAACATGTCCTTCGATGTCCCTTGATGCGAAACATGATATGTGAACCTATTTGGTTTGAAATTCGGTTTAATGAAAGTATTGAAATGACCCTTGTCGCGAAAATGAAATGTTAGCCTATGTGGTTAGAAGTTTGATAAACAGTGAACTTGTCCCTCGATGTCCCTTGATGCGAAACATGATATGTGAACCTATTTGGTTTCATATTCGGAAAAATGAAAGTATTGGAATGACTTTGTCGCGAAAATGAGATTTTATCCTGTATGGTTAGAAGTTTGATAAAGGTTGAACTTGTCCCTCGATCTCCCTTGATACGAAACATGATTTGTGAACATATTTGGTTTTGTATTCGGCAAAATGAAATTATTTGAATGACCATAGTCCCAAAAATTAGATTTTAGCCTATATGGTTAAAAGTTTGATAAATATTAATGTTGAATTTGTCCCTCGATGTCCTTTATTGCGTAACATAATATTTGAACCAATTTCGTTTTAAATTTGGTAAATAGAAACTAATGAGACGACCCTTATTGCAAAAACGAGATTTTAGCTTATATTGTTACATGTTTGTTAAATATGAAGGTTGAACATGTCCTTCGATGTCCCTTGATGCGAAACATGATATGTGAATCTATTTGGTTTGAAATTCGGTTTAATGAAAGTATTGAAATGACCCTTGTCGCGAAAATGAAATGTTAGCCTATGTGGTTAGAAGTTTGATAAACAGTGAACTTGTCCCTCGATGTCCCTTGATGCGAAACATGATATGTGAACCTATTTGGTTTCATATTCGGAAAAATGAAAGTATTGGAATGACTTTGTCGCGAAAATGAGATTTTATCCTATATGGTTAGAAGTTTGATAAAGGTTGAACTTGTCCCTCGATCTCCCTTGATACGAAACATGATATGTGAACCTATTTGGTTTTGTATTCGGCAAAATGAAATTATTTGAATGACCATTGTCCCAAAAATGAGATTTTAGCCTATATGGTTAAAAGTTTGATAAATATTAATGTTGAATTTGTCCCTCGATGTCCTTTATTGCGTACCATAGTATTTGAATCAATTTCGTTTTAAATTTGGTAAATAGAAAGTAATGAGATGACCCTTATCGCGAAAACGAGATTTTAACTAATATTGTTACATGTCTGTTAAATATGAAGGTTGAACATGTCCCTCGATGTCCCTTGATGCGAAACATGATATGTGAACCTATTTGGTTTCATATTCGGAAAAATGAAAGTATTGGAATGACTTTGTCGCGAAAATGAGATTTTAGCCTATTTTAGCCTATATGGTTAGAAGTTTGATAAAGGTTGAACTTGTCCCTCGATCTCCCTTGATACAAAACATGATATGTGAACCTATTTGGTTTTGTATTCGGCAAAATGAAATTATTTGAATGACCATTGTCCCAAAAATGAGATTTTAGCCTATATGGTTAAAAGTTTGATAAATATTAATGTTGAATTTGTCCCTCGATGTCCTTTATTGCGTACCATAGTATTTGAATCAATTTCGTTTTAAATTTGGTAAATAGAAAGTAATGAGATGACCCTTATCGCGAAAACGAGATTTTAACTAATATTGTTACATGTCTGTTAAATATGAAGGTTGAACATGTCCCTCGATGTCCCTTGATGCGAAACATGATATTTGAACATATTTGGTTTGAAATTCGGTAAAATGAAAGTATTGAAATGACCCTTGTCGCGAAAATGAAATGTTAGCCTATGTGGTTAGAAGTTTGATAAACAGTGAACTTGTCCCTCGATGTCCCTTGATGCGAAACATGATATGTGAACCTATTTGGTTTCATATTCGGAAAAATGAAAGTATTGGAATGACTTTGTCGCGAAAATGAGATTTTAGCCTATTTTAGCCTATATGGTTAGAAGTTTGATAAAGGTTGAACTTGTCCCTCGATCTCCCTTGATACGAAACATGATATGTGAACATATTTGGTTTTGTATTCGGCAAAATGAAATTATTTGAATGACCATTGTCCCAAAAATGAGATTTTAGCCTATATGGTTAAAAGTTTGATAAATATTAATGTTGAATTTGTCCCTCGATGTCCTTTATTGCGTAACATAATATTTGAACCAATTTCGTTTTAAATTTGGTAAATAGAAACTAATGAGACGACCCTTATTGCAAAAACGAGATTTTAGCTTATATTGTTACATGTTTGTTAAATATGAAGGTTGAACATGTCCTTCGATGTCCCTTGATGCGAAACATGATATGTGAACCTATTTGGTTTGAAATTCGGTTTAATGAAAGTATTGAAATGACCCTTGTCGCGAAAATGAAATGTTAGCCTATGTGGTTAGAAGTTTGATAAACAGTGAACTTGTCCCTCGATGTCCCTTGATGCGAAACATGATATGTGAACCTATTTGGTTTCATATTCGGAAAAATGAAAGTATTGGAATGACTTTGTCGCGAAAATGAGATTTTATCCTGTATGGTTAGAAGTTTGATAAAGGTTGAACTTGTCCCTCGATCTCCATTGATACGAAACATGATATGTGAACATATTTGGTTTTGTATTCGGCAAAATGAAATTATTTGAATGACCATTGTCCCAAAAATGAGATTTTAGCCTATATGGTTAAAAGTTTGATAAATATTAATGTTGAATTTGTCCCTCGATGTCCTTTATTGCGTAACATAATATTTGAACCAATTTCGTTTTAAATTTGGTAAATAGAAACTAATGAGACGACCCTTATTGCAAAAACGAGATTTTAGCTTATATTGTTACATGTTTGTTAAATATGAAGGTTGAACATGTCCTTCGATGTCCCTTGATGCGAAACATGATATGTGAACCTATTTGGTTTGAAATTCGGTTTAATGAAAGTATTGAAATGACCCTTGTCGCGAAAATGAAATGTTAGCCTATGTGGTTAGAAGTTTGATAAACAGTGAACTTGTCCCTCGATGTCCCTTGATGCGAAACATGATATGTGAACCTATTTGGTTTCATATTCGGAAAAATGAAAGTATTGGAATGACTTTGTCGCGAAAATGAGATTTTATCCTGTATGGTTAGAAGTTTGATAAAGGTTGAACTTGTCCCTCGATCTCCATTGATACGAAACATGATATGTGAACATATTTGGTTTTGTATTCGGCAAAATGAAATTATTTGAATGACCATTGTCCCAAAAATGAGATTTTAGCCTATATGGTTAAAAGTTTGATAAATATTAATGTTGAATTTGTCCCTCGATGTCCTTTATTGCGTAACATAATATTTGAACCAATTTCGTTTTAAATTTGGTAAATAGAAACTAATGAGACGACCCTTATTGCAAAAACGAGATTTTAGCTTATATTGTTACATGTTTGTTAAATATGAAGGTTGAACATGTCCTTCGATGTCCCTTGATGCGAAACATGATATGTGAACCTATTTGGTTTGAAATTCGGTTTAATGAAAGTATTGAAATGACCCTTGTCGCGAAAATGAAATGTTAGCCTATGTGGTTAGAAGTTTGATAAACAGTGAACTTGTCCCTCGATGTCCCTTGATGCGAAACATGATATGTGAACCTATTTGGTTTCATATTCGGAAAAATGAAAGTATTGGAATGACTTTGTCGCGAAAATGAGATTTTATCCTATATGGTTAGAAGTTTGATAAAGGTTGAACTTGTCCCTCGATCTCCCTTGATACGAAACATGATATGTGAACCTATTTGGTTTTGTATTCGGCAAAATGAAATTATTTGAATGACCATTGTCCCAAAAATGAGATTTTAGCCTATATGGTTAAAAGTTTGATAAATATTAATGTTGAATTTGTCCCTCGATGTCCTTTATTGCGTACCATAGTATTTGAATCAATTTCGTTTTAAATTTGGTAAATAGAAAGTAATGAGATGACCCTTATCGCGAAAACGAGATTTTAACTAATATTGTTACATGTCTGTTAAATATGAAGGTTGAACATGTCCCTCGATGTCCCTTGATGCGAAACATGATATTTGAACATATTTGGTTTGAAATTCGGTAAAATGAAAGTATTGAAATGACCCTTGTCGCGAAAATGAAATGTTAGCCTATGTGGTTAGAAGTTTGATAAACAGTGAACTTGTCCCTCGATGTCCCTTGATGCGAAACATGATATGTGAACCTATTTGGTTTCATATTCGGAAAAATGAAAGTATTGGAATGACTTTGTCGCGAAAATGAGATTTTAGCCTATTTTAGCCTATATGGTTAGAAGTTTGATAAAGGTTGAACTTGTCCCTCGATCTCCATTGATACGAAACATGATATGTGAACATATTTGGTTTTGTATTCGGCAAAATGAAATTATTTGAATGACCATTGTCCCAAAAATGAGATTTTAGCCTATATGGTTAAAAGTTTGATAAATATTAATGTTGAATTTGTCCCTCGATGTCCTTTATTGCGTAACATAATATTTGAACCAATTTCGTTTTAAATTTGGTAAATAGAAACTAATGAGACGACCCTTATTGCAAAAACGAGATTTTAGCTTATATTGTTACATGTTTGTTAAATATGAAGGTTGAACATGTCCTTCGATGTCCCTTGATGCGAAACATGATATGTGAACCTATTTGGTTTGAAATTCGGTTTAATGAAAGTATTGAAATGACCCTTGTCGCGAAAATGAAATGTTAGCCTATGTGGTTAGAAGTTTGATAAACAGTGAACTTGTCCCTCGATGTCCCTTGATGCGAAACATGATATGTGAACCTATTTGGTTTCATATTCGGAAAAATGAAAGTATTGGAATGACTTTGTCGCGAAAATGAGATTTTATCCTGTATGGTTAGAAGTTTGATAAAGGTTGAACTTGTCCCTCGATCTCCCTTGATACGAAACATGATTTGTGAACATATTTGGTTTTGTATTCGGCAAAATGAAATTATTTGAATGACCATAGTCCCAAAAATTAGATTTTAGCCTATATGGTTAAAAGTTTGATAAATATTAATGTTGAATTTGTCCCTCGATGTCCTTTATTGCGTAACATAATATTTGAACCAATTTCGTTTTAAATTTGGTAAATAGAAACTAATGAGACGACCCTTATTGCAAAAACGAGATTTTAGCTTATATTGTTACATGTTTGTTAAATATGAAGGTTGAACATGTCCTTCGATGTCCCTTGATGCGAAACATGATATGTGAATCTATTTGGTTTGAAATTCGGTTTAATGAAAGTATTGAAATGACCCTTGTCGCGAAAATGAAATGTTAGCCTATGTGGTTAGAAGTTTGATAAACAGTGAACTTGTCCCTCGATGTCCCTTGATGCGAAACATGATATGTGAACCTATTTGGTTTCATATTCGGAAAAATGAAAGTATTGGAATGACTTTGTCGCGAAAATGAGATTTTATCCTATATGGTTAGAAGTTTGATAAAGGTTGAACTTGTCCCTCGATCTCCCTTGATACGAAACATGATATGTGAACCTATTTGGTTTTGTATTCGGCAAAATGAAATTATTTGAATGACCATTGTCCCAAAAATGAGATTTTAGCCTATATGGTTAAAAGTTTGATAAATATTAATGTTGAATTTGTCCCTCGATGTCCTTTATTGCGTACCATAGTATTTGAATCAATTTCGTTTTAAATTTGGTAAATAGAAAGTAATGAGATGACCCTTATCGCGAAAACGAGATTTTAACTAATATTGTTACATGTCTGTTAAATATGAAGGTTGAACATGTCCCTCGATGTCCCTTGATGCGAAACATGATATGTGAACCTATTTGGTTTCATATTCGGAAAAATGAAAGTATTGGAATGACTTTGTCGCGAAAATGAGATTTTAGCCTATTTTAGCCTATATGGTTAGAAGTTTGATAAAGGTTGAACTTGTCCCTCGATCTCCCTTGATACAAAACATGATATGTGAACCTATTTGGTTTTGTATTCGGCAAAATGAAATTATTTGAATGACCATTGTCCCAAAAATGAGATTTTAGCCTATATGGTTAAAAGTTTGATAAATATTAATGTTGAATTTGTCCCTCGATGTCCTTTATTGCGTACCATAGTATTTGAATCAATTTCGTTTTAAATTTGGTAAATAGAAAGTAATGAGATGACCCTTATCGCGAAAACGAGATTTTAACTAATATTGTTACATGTCTGTTAAATATGAAGGTTGAACATGTCCCTCGATGTCCCTTGATGCGAAACATGATATTTGAACATATTTGGTTTGAAATTCGGTAAAATGAAAGTATTGAAATGACCCTTGTCGCGAAAATGAAATGTTAGCCTATGTGGTTAGAAGTTTGATAAACAGTGAACTTGTCCCTCGATGTCCCTTGATGCGAAACATGATATGTGAACCTATTTGGTTTCATATTCGGAAAAATGAAAGTATTGGAATGACTTTGTCGCGAAAATGAGATTTTAGCCTATTTTAGCCTATATGGTTAGAAGTTTGATAAAGGTTGAACTTGTCCCTCGATCTCCCTTGATACGAAACATGATATGTGAACATATTTGGTTTTGTATTCGGCAAAATGAAATTATTTGAATGACCATTGTCCCAAAAATGAGATTTTAGCCTATATGGTTAAAAGTTTGATAAATATTAATGTTGAATTTGTCCCTCGATGTCCTTTATTGCGTAACATAATATTTGAACCAATTTCGTTTTAAATTTGGTAAATAGAAACTAATGAGACGACCCTTATTGCAAAAACGAGATTTTAGCTTATATTGTTACATGTTTGTTAAATATGAAGGTTGAACATGTCCTTCGATGTCCCTTGATGCGAAACATGATATGTGAACCTATTTGGTTTGAAATTCGGTTTAATGAAAGTATTGAAATGACCCTTGTCGCGAAAATGAAATGTTAGCCTATGTGGTTAGAAGTTTGATAAACAGTGAACTTGTCCCTCGATGTCCCTTGATGCGAAACATGATATGTGAACCTATTTGGTTTCATATTCGGAAAAATGAAAGTATTGGAATGACTTTGTCGCGAAAATGAGATTTTATCCTGTATGGTTAGAAGTTTGATAAAGGTTGAACTTGTCCCTCGATCTCCATTGATACGAAACATGATATGTGAACATATTTGGTTTTGTATTCGGCAAAATGAAATTATTTGAATGACCATTGTCCCAAAAATGAGATTTTAGCCTATATGGTTAAAAGTTTGATAAATATTAATGTTGAATTTGTCCCTCGATGTCCTTTATTGCGTAACATAATATTTGAACCAATTTCGTTTTAAATTTGGTAAATAGAAACTAATGAGACGACCCTTATTGCAAAAACGAGATTTTAGCTTATATTGTTACATGTTTGTTAAATATGAAGGTTGAACATGTCCTTCGATGTCCCTTGATGCGAAACATGATATGTGAACCTATTTGGTTTGAAATTCGGTTTAATGAAAGTATTGAAATGACCCTTGTCGCGAAAATGAAATGTTAGCCTATGTGGTTAGAAGTTTGATAAACAGTGAACTTGTCCCTCGATGTCCCTTGATGCGAAACATGATATGTGAACCTATTTG
Source organism: Medicago sativa (assembly GCF_051527215.1). Classification (NCBI taxonomy): domain Eukaryota; kingdom Viridiplantae; phylum Streptophyta; class Magnoliopsida; order Fabales; family Fabaceae; genus Medicago; species Medicago sativa. The sequence goes on along the minus strand of NC_140754.1, from coordinate 46,992,360 downwards.
GTTTCATATTCGGAAAAATGAAAGTATTGGAATGACTTTGTCGCGAAAATGAGATTTTATCCTATATGGTTAGAAGTTTGATAAAGGTTGAACTTGTCCCTCGATCTCCCTTGATACGAAACATGATATGTGAACCTATTTGGTTTTGTATTCGGCAAAATGAAATTATTTGAATGACCATTGTCCCAAAAATGAGATTTTAGCCTATATGGTTAAAAGTTTGATAAATATTAATGTTGAATTTGTCCCTCGATGTCCTTTATTGCGTACCATAGTATTTGAATCAATTTCGTTTTAAATTTGGTAAATAGAAAGTAATGAGATGACCCTTATCGCGAAAACGAGATTTTAACTAATATTGTTACATGTCTGTTAAATATGAAGGTTGAACATGTCCCTCGATGTCCCTTGATGCGAAACATGATATTTGAACATATTTGGTTTGAAATTCGGTAAAATGAAAGTATTGAAATGACCCTTGTCGCGAAAATGAAATGTTAGCCTATGTGGTTAGAAGTTTGATAAACAGTGAACTTGTCCCTCGATGTCCCTTGATGCGAAACATGATATGTGAACCTATTTGGTTTCATATTCGGAAAAATGAAAGTATTGGAATGACTTTGTCGCGAAAATGAGATTTTAGCCTATTTTAGCCTATATGGTTAGAAGTTTGATAAAGGTTGAACTTGTCCCTCGATCTCCCTTGATACGAAACATGATATGTGAACATATTTGGTTTTGTATTCGGCAAAATGAAATTATTTGAATGACCATTGTCCCAAAAATGAGATTTTAGCCTATATGGTTAAAAGTTTGATAAATATTAATGTTGAATTTGTCCCTCGATGTCCTTTATTGCGTAACATAATATTTGAACCAATTTCGTTTTAAATTTGGTAAATCGAAACTAATGAGACGACCCTTATTGCAAAAACGAGATTTTAGCTTATATTGTTACATGTTTGTTAAATATGAAGGTTGAACATGTCCTTCGATGTCCCTTGATGCGAAACATGATATGTGAACCTATTTGGTTTGAAATTCGGTTTAATGAAAGTATTGAAATGACCCTTGTCGCGAAAATGAAATGTTAGCCTATGTGGTTAGAAGTTTGATAAACAGTGAACTTGTCCCTCGATGTCCCTTGATGCGAAACATGATATGTGAACCTATTTGGTTTCATATTCGGAAAAATGAAAGTATTGGAATGACTTTGTCGCGAAAATGAGATTTTATCCTGTATGGTTAGAAGTTTGATAAAGGTTGAACTTGTCCCTCGATCTCCATTGATACGAAACATGATATGTGAACATATTTGGTTTTGTATTCGGCAAAATGAAATTATTTGAATGACCATTGTCCCAAAAATGAGATTTTAGCCTATATGGTTAAAAGTTTGATAAATATTAATGTTGAATTTGTCCCTCGATGTCCTTTATTGCGTACCATAGTATTTGAATCAATTTCGTTTTAAATTTGGTAAATAGAAAGTAATGAGATGACCCTTATCGCGAAAATGAGATTTTAACTAATATTGTTACATGTCTGTTAAATATGAAGGTTGAACATGTCCCTCGATGTCCCTTGATGCGAAACATGATATTTGAACATATTTGGTTTGAAATTCGGTAAAATGAAAGTATTGAAATGACCCTTGTCGCGAAAATGAAATGTTAGCCTATGTGGTTAGAAGTTTGATAAACAATGAACTTGTCCCTCGATGTCCCTTGATGCGAAACATGATATGTGAACCTATTTGGTTTCATATTCGGAAAAATGAAAGTATTGGAATGACTTTGTCGCGAAAATGAGATTTTATCCTATATGGTTAGAAGTTTGATAAAGGTTGAACTTGTCCCTCGATCTCCCTTGATACGAAACATGATATGTGAACATATTTGGTTTTGTATTCGGCAAAATGAAATTATTTGATTGACCATTGTCCCAAAAATGAGATTTTAGCCTATATGGTTAAAAGTTTGATAAATATTAATGTTGAATTTGTCCCTCGATGTCCTTTATTGCGTAACATAATATTTGAACCAATTTCGTTTTAAATTTGGTAAATAGAAACTAATGAGACGACCCTTATTGCAAAAACGAGATTTTAGCTTATATTGTTACATGTTTGTTAAATATGAAGGTTGAACATGTCCTTCGATGTCCCTTGATGCGAAACATGATATGTGAACCTATTTGGTTTGAAATTCGGTTTAATGAAAGTATTGAAATGACCCTTGTCGCGAAAATGAAATGTTAGCCTATGTGGTTAGAAGTTTGATAAACAGTGAACTTGTCCCTCGATGTCCCTTGATGCGAAACATGATATGTGAACCTATTTGGTTTCATATTCGGAAAAATGAAAGTATTGGAATGACTTTGTCGCGAAAATGAGATTTTATCCTGTATGGTTAGAAGTTTGATAAAGGTTGAACTTGTCCCTCGATCTCCATTGATACGAAACATGATATGTGAACATATTTGGATTTGTATTCGGCAAAATGAAATTATTTGAATGACCATTGTCCCAAAAATGAGATTTTAGCCTATATGGTTAAAAGTTTGATAAATATTAATGTTGAATTTGTCCCTCGATGTCCTTTATTGCGTACCATAGTATTTGAATCAATTTCGTTTTAAATTTGGTAAATAGAAAGTAATGAGATGACCCTTATCGCGAAAATGAGATTTTAACTAATATTGTTACATGTCTGTTAAATATGAAGGTTGAACATGTCCCTCGATGTCCCTTGATGCGAAACATGATATTTGAACATATTTGGTTTGAAATTCGGTAAAATGAAAGTATTGAAATGACCCTTGTCGCGAAAATGAAATGTTAGCCTATGTGGTTAGAAGTTTGATAAACAATGAACTTGTCCCTCGATGTCCCTTGATGCGAAACATGATATGTGAACCTATTTGGTTTCATATTCGGAAAAATGAAAGTATTGGAATGACTTTGTCGCGAAAATGAGATTTTATCCTATATGGTTAGAAGTTTGATAAAGGTTGAACTTGTCCCTCGATCTCCCTTGATACGAAACATGATATGTGAACATATTTGGTTTTGTATTCGGCAAAATGAAATTATTTGATTGACCATTGTCCCAAAAATGAGATTTTAGCCTATATGGTTAAAAGTTTGATAAATATTAATGTTGAATTTGTCCCTCGATGTCCTTTATTGCGTAACATAATATTTGAACCAATTTCGTTTTAAATTTGGTAAATAGAAACTAATGAGACGACCCTTATGGCAAAAACGAGATTTTAGCTTATATTGTTACATGTTTGTTAAATATGAAGGTTGAACATGTCCTTCGATGTCCCTTGATGCGAAACATGATATGTGAACCTATTTGGTTTGAAATTCGGTTTAATGAAAGTATTGAAATGACCCTTGTCGCGAAAATGAAATGTTAGCCTATGTGGTTAGAAGTTTGATAAACAGTGAACTTGTCCCTCGATGTCCCTTGATGCGAAACATGATATGTGAACCTATTTGGTTTCATATTCGGAAAAATGAAAGTATTGGAATGACTTTGTCGCAAAAATGAGATTTTATCCTATATGGTTAGAAGTTTGATAAAGGTTGAACTTGTCCCTCGATCTCCCTTGATACGAAACATGATATGTGAACCTATTTGGTTTTGTATTCGGCAAAATGAAATTATTTGAATGACCATTGTCCCAAAAATGAGATTTTAGCCTATATGGTTAAAAGTTTGATAAATATTAATGTTGAATTTGTCCCTCGATGTCCTTTATTGCGTACCATAGTATTTGAATCAATTTCGTTTTAAATTTGGTAAATAGAAAGTAATGAGATGACCCTTATCGCGAAAACGAGATTTTAACTAATATTGTTACATGTCTGTTAAATATGAAGGTTGAACATGTCCCTCGATGTCCCTTGATGCGAAACATGATATTTGAACATATTTGGTTTGAAATTCGGTAAAATGAAAGTATTGAAATGACCCTTGTCGCGAAAATGAAATGTTAGCCTATGTGGTTAGAAGTTTGATAAATAGTGAACTTGTCCCTCAATGTCCCTTGATGCGAAACATGATATGTGAACATATTTGGTTTTGTATTCGGCAAAATGAAATTATTTGAATGACCATTGTCCCAAAAATGAGATTTTAGCCTATATGGTTAAAAGTTTGATAAATATTAATGTTGAATTTGTCCCTCGATGTCCTTTATTGCGTAACATAATATTTGAACCAATTTCGTTTTAAATTTGGTAAATAGAAACTAATGAGACGACCCTTATTGCAAAAACGAGATTTTAGCTTATATTGTTACATGTTTGTTAAATATGAAGGTTGAACATGTCCTTCGATGTCCCTTGATGCGAAACATGATATGTGAACCTATTTGGTTTGAAATTCGGTTTAATGAAAGTATTGAAATGACCCTTGTCGCGAAAATGAAATGTTAGCCTATGTGGTTAGAAGTTTGATAAACAGTGAACTTGTCCCTCGATGTCCCTTGATGCGAAACATGATATGTGAACCTATTTGGTTTCATATTCGGAAAAATGAAAGTATTGGAATGACTTTGTCGCGAAAATGAGATTTTATCCTGTATGGTTAGAAGTTTGATAAAGGTTGAACTTGTCCCTCGATCTCCATTGATACGAAACATGATATGTGAACATATTTGGTTTTGTATTCGGCAAAATGAAATTATTTGAAGGACCATTGTCCCAAAAATGAGATTTTAGCCTATATGGTTAAAAGTTTGATAAATATTAATGTTGAATTTGTCCCTCGATGTCCTTTATTGCGTAACATAATATTTGAACCAATTTCGTTTTAAATTTGGTAAATAGAAACTAATGAGACGACCCTTATTGCAAAAACGAGATTTTAGCTTATATTGTTACATGTTTGTTAAATATGAAGGTTGAACATGTCCTTCGATGTCCCTTGATGCGAAACATGATATGTGAACCTATTTGGTTTGAAATTCGGTTTAATGAAAGTATTGAAATGACCCTTGTCGCGAAAATGAAATGTTAGCCTATGTGGTTAGAAGTTTGATAAACAGTGAACTTGTCCCTCGATGTCCCTTGATGCGAAACATGATATGTGAACCTATTTGGTTTCATATTCGGAAAAATGAAAGTATTGGAATGACTTTGTCGCGAAAATGAGATTTTATCCTATATGGTTAGAAGTTTGATAAAGGTTGAACTTGTCCCTCGATCTCCCTTGATACGAAACATGATATGTGAACCTATTTGGTTTTGTATTCGGCAAAATGAAATTATTTGAATGACCATTGTCCCAAAAATGAGATTTTAGCCTATATGGTTAAAAGTTTGATAAATATTAATGTTGAATTTGTCCCTCGATGTCCTTTATTGCGTACCATAGTATTTGAATCAATTTCGTTTTAAATTTGGTAAATAGAAAGTAATGAGATGACCCTTATCGCGAAAACGAGATTTTAACTAATATTGTTACATGTCTGTTAAATATGAAGGTTGAACATGTCCCTCGATGTCCCTTGATGCGAAACATGATATTTGAACATATTTGGTTTGAAATTCGGTAAAATGAAAGTATTGAAATGACCCTTGTCGCGAAAATGAAATGTTAGCCTATGTGGTTAGAAGTTTGATAAACAGTGAACTTGTCCCTCGATGTCCCTTGATGCGAAACATGATATGTGAACCTATTTGGTTTCATATTCGGAAAAATGAAAGTATTGGAATGACTTTGTCGCGAAAATGAGATTTTAGCCTATTTTAGCCTATATGGTTAGAAGTTTGATAAAGGTTGAACTTGTCCCTCGATCTCCCTTGATACGAAACATGATATGTGAACATATTTGGTTTTGTATTCGGCAAAATGAAATTATTTGAATGACCATTGTCCCAAAAATGAGATTTTAGCCTATATGGTTAAAAGTTTGATAAATATTAATGTTGAATTTGTCCCTCGATGTCCTTTATTGCGTAACATAATATTTGAACCAATTTCGTTTTAAATTTGGTAAATAGAAACTAATGAGACGACCCTTATTGCAAAAACGAGATTTTAGCTTATATTGTTACATGTTTGTTAAATATGAAGGTTGAACATGTCCTTCGATGTCCCTTGATGCGAAACATGATATGTGAACCTATTTGGTTTGAAATTCGGTTTAATGAAAGTATTGAAATGACCCTTGTCGCGAAAATGAAATGTTAGCCTATGTGGTTAGAAGTTTGATAAACAGTGAACTTGTCCCTCGATGTCCCTTGATGCGAAACATGATATGTGAACCTATTTGGTTTCATATTCGGAAAAATGAAAGTATTGGAATGACTTTGTCGCGAAAATGAGATTTTATCCTGTATGGTTAGAAGTTTGATAAAGGTTGAACTTGTCCCTCGATCTCCATTGATACGAAACATGATATGTGAACATATTTGGATTTGTATTCGGCAAAATGAAATTATTTGAATGACCATTGTCCCAAAAATGAGATTTTAGCCTATATGGTTAAAAGTTTGATAAATATTAATGTTGAATTTGTCCCTCGATGTCCTTTATTGCGTACCATAGTATTTGAATCAATTTCGTTTTAAATTTGGTAAATAGAAAGTAATGAGATGACCCTTATCGCGAAAATGAGATTTTAACTAATATTGTTACATGTCTGTTAAATATGAAGGTTGAACATGTCCCTCGATGTCCCTTGATGCGAAACATGATATTTGAACATATTTGGTTTGAAATTCGGTAAAATGAAAGTATTGAAATGACCCTTGTCGCGAAAATGAAATGTTAGCCTATGTGGTTAGAAGTTTGATAAACAATGAACTTGTCCCTCGATGTCCCTTGATGCGAAACATGATATGTGAACCTATTTGGTTTTGTATTCGGCAAAATGAAATTATTTGATTGACCATTGTCCCAAAAATGAGATTTTAGCCTATATGGTTAAAAGTTTGATAAATATTAATGTTGAATTTGTCCCTCGATGTCCTTTATTGCGTAACATAATATTTGAACCAATTTCGTTTTAAATTTGGTAAATAGAAACTAATGAGACGACCCTTATGGCAAAAACGAGATTTTAGCTTATATTGTTACATGTTTGTTAAATATGAAGGTTGAACATGTCCTTCGATGTCCCTTGATGCGAAACATGATATGTGAACCTATTTGGTTTGAAATTCGGTTTAATGAAAGTATTGAAATGACCCTTGTCGCGAAAATGAAATGTTAGCCTATGTGGTTAGAAGTTTGATAAACAGTGAACTTGTCCCTCGATGTCCCTTGATGCGAAACATGATATGTGAACCTATTTGGTTTCATATTCGGAAAAATGAAAGTATTGGAATGACTTTGTCGCGAAAATGAGATTTTATCCTATATGGTTAGAAGTTTGATAAAGGTTGAACTTGTCCCTCGATCTCCCTTGATACGAAACATGATATGTGAACCTATTTGGTTTTGTATTCGGCAAAATGAAATTATTTGAATGACCATTGTCCCAAAAATGAGATTTTAGCCTATATGGTTAAAAGTTTGATAAATATTAATGTTGAATTTGTCCCTCGATGTCCTTTATTGCGTACCATAGTATTTGAATCAATTTCGTTTTAAATTTGGTAAATAGAAAGTAATGAGATGACCCTTATCGCGAAAACGAGATTTTAACTAATATTGTTACATGTCTGTTAAATATGAAGGTTGAACATGTCCCTCGATGTCCCTTGATGCGAAACATGATATTTGAACATATTTGGTTTGAAATTCGGTAAAATGAAAGTATTGAAATGACCCTTGTCGCGAAAATGAAATGTTAGCCTATGTGGTTAGAAGTTTGATAAATAGTGAACTTGTCCCTCAATGTCCCTTGATGCGAAACATGATATGTGAACATATTTGGTTTTGTATTCGGCAAAATGAAATTATTTGAATGACCATTGTCCCAAAAATGAGATTTTAGCCTATATGGTTAAAAGTTTGATAAATATTAATGTTGAATTTGTCCCTCGATGTCCTTTATTGCGTAACATAATATTTGAACCAATTTCGTTTTAAATTTGGTAAATAGAAACTAATGAGACGACCCTTATTGCAAAAACGAGATTTTAGCTTATATTGTTACATGTTTGTTAAATATGAAGGTTGAACATGTCCTTCGATGTCCCTTGATGCGAAACATGATATGTGAACCTATTTGGTTTGAAATTCGGTTTAATGAAAGTATTGAAATGACCCTTGTCGCGAAAATGAAATGTTAGCCTATGTGGTTAGAAGTTTGATAAACAGTGAACTTGTCCCTCGATGTCCCTTGATGCGAAACATGATATGTGAACCTATTTGGTTTCATATTCGGAAAAATGAAAGTATTGGAATGACTTTGTCGCGAAAATGAGATTTTATCCTGTATGGTTAGAAGTTTGATAAAGGTTGAACTTGTCCCTCGATCTCCATTGATACGAAACATGATATGTGAACATATTTGGTTTTGTATTCGGCAAAATGAAATTATTTGAAGGACCATTGTCCCAAAAATGAGATTTTAGCCTATATGGTTAAAAGTTTGATAAATATTAATGTTGAATTTGTCCCTCGATGTCCTTTATTGCGTAACATAATATTTGAACCAATTTCGTTTTAAATTTGGTAAATAGAAACTAATGAGACGACCCTTATTGCAAAAACGAGATTTTAGCTTATATTGTTACATGTTTGTTAAATATGAAGGTTGAACATGTCCTTCGATGTCCCTTGATGCGAAACATGATATGTGAACCTATTTGGTTTGAAATTCGGTTTAATGAAAGTATTGAAATGACCCTTGTCGCGAAAATGAAATGTTAGCCTATGTGGTTAGAAGTTTGATAAACAGTGAACTTGTCCCTCGATGTCCCTTGATGCGAAACATGATATGTGAACCTATTTGGTTTCATATTCGGAAAAATGAAAGTATTGGAATGACTTTGTCGCGAAAATGAGATTTTATCCTATATGGTTAGAAGTTTGATAAAGGTTGAACTTGTCCCTCGATCTCCCTTGATACGAAACATGATATGTGAACCTATTTGGTTTTGTATTCGGCAAAATGAAATTATTTGAATGACCATTGTCCCAAAAATGAGATTTTAGCCTATATGGTTAAAAGTTTGATAAATATTAATGTTGAATTTGTCCCTCGATGTCCTTTATTGCGTACCATAGTATTTGAATCAATTTCGTTTTAAATTTGGTAAATAGAAAGTAATGAGATGACCCTTATCGCGAAAACGAGATTTTAACTAATATTGTTACATGTCTGTTAAATATGAAGGTTGAACATGTCCCTCGATGTCCCTTGATGCGAAACATGATATTTGAACATATTTGGTTTGAAATTCGGTAAAATGAAAGTATTGAAATGACCCTTGTCGCGAAAATGAAATGTTAGCCTATGTGGTTAGAAGTTTGATAAACAGTGAACTTGTCCCTCGATGTCCCTTGATGCGAAACATGATATGTGAACCTATTTGGTTTCATATTCGGAAAAATGAAAGTATTGGAATGACTTTGTCGCGAAAATGAGATTTTAGCCTATTTTAGCCTATATGGTTAGAAGTTTGATAAAGGTTGAACTTGTCCCTCGATCTCCCTTGATACGAAACATGATATGTGAACATATTTGGTTTTGTATTCGGCAAAATGAAATTATTTGAATGACCATTGTCCCAAAAATGAGATTTTAGCCTATATGGTTAAAAGTTTGATAAATATTAATGTTGAATTTGTCCCTCGATGTCCTTTATTGCGTAACATAATATTTGAACCAATTTCGTTTTAAATTTGGTAAATAGAAACTAATGAGACGACCCTTATTGCAAAAACGAGATTTTAGCTTATATTGTTACATGTTTGTTAAATATGAAGGTTGAACATGTCCTTCGATGTCCCTTGATGCGAAACATGATATGTGAACCTATTTGGTTTGAAATTCGGTTAAATGAAAGTATTGAAATGACCCTTGTCGCGAAAATGAAATGTTAGCCTATGTGGTTAGAAGTTTGATAAACAGTGAACTTGTCCCTCGATGTCCCTTGATGCGAAACATGATATGTGAACCTATTTGGTTTCATATTCGGAAAAATGAAAGTATTGGAATGACTTTGTCGCGAAAATGAGATTTTATCCTGTATGGTTAGAAGTTTGATAAAGGTTGAACTTGTCCCTCGATCTCCATTGATACGAAACATGATATGTGAACATATTTGGTTTTGTATTCGGCAAAATGACATTATTTGAATGACCATTGTCCCAAAAATGAGATTTTAGCCTATATGGTTAAAAGTTTGATAAATATTAATGTTGAATTTGTCCCTCGATGTCCTTTATTGCGTAACATAATATTTGAACCAATTTCGTTTTAAATTTGGTAAATAGAAACTAATGAGACGACCCTTATTGCAAAAACGAGATTTTAGCTTATATTGTTACATGTTTGTTAAATATGAAGGTTGAACATGTCCTTCGATGTCCCTTGATGCGAAACATGATATGTGAACCTATTTGGTTTGAAATTCGGTTTAATGAAAGTATTGAAATGACCCTTGTCGCGAAAATGAAATGTTAGCCTATGTGGTTAGAAGTTTGATAAACAGTGAACTTGTCCCTCGATGTCCCTTGATGCGAAACATGATATGTGAACCTATTTGGTTTCATATTCGGAAAAATGAAAGTATTGGAATGACTTTGTCGCGAAAATGAGATTTTATCCTGTATGGTTAGAAGTTTGATAAAGGTTGAACTTGTCCCTCGATCTCCCTTGATACGAAACATGATATGTGAACCTATTTGGTTTTGTATTCGGCAAAATGAAATTATTTGAATGACCATTGTCCCAAAAATGAGATTTTAGCCTATATGGTTAAAAGTTTGATAAATATTAATGTTGAATTTGTCCCTCGATGTCCTTTATTGCGTACCATAGTATTTGAATCAATTTCGTTTTAAATTTGGTAAATAGAAAGTAATGAGATGACCCTTATCGCGAAAACGAGATTTTAACTAATATTGTTACATGTCTGTTAAATATGAAGGTTGAACATGTCCCTCGATGTCCCTTGATGCGAAACATGATATTTGAACATATTTGGTTTGAAATTCGGTAAAATGAAAGTATTGAAATGACCCTTGTGGCGAAAATGAAATGTTAGCCTATGTGGTTAGAAGTTTGATAAATAGTGAACTTGTCCCTCGATGTCCCTTGATGCGAAACATGATATGTGAACATATTTGGTTTTGTATTCGGCAAAATGAAATTATTTGAATGACCATTGTCCCAAAAATGAGATTTTAGCCTATATGGTTAAAAGTTTGATAAATATTAATGTTGAATTTGTCCCTCGATGTCCTTTATTGCGTAACATAATATTTGAACCAATTTCGTTTTAAATTTGGTAAATAGAAACTAATGAGACGACCCTTATTGCAAAAACGAGATTTTAGCCTATATTGTTACATGTTTGTTAAATATGAAGGTTGAACATGTCCTTCGATGTCCCTTGATGCGAAACATGATATGTGAACCTATTTGGTTTGAAATTCGGTTTAATGAAAGTATTGAAATGACCCTTGTCGCGAAAATGAAATGTTAGCCTATGTGGTTAGAAGTTTGATAAACAGTGAACTTGTCCCTCGATGTCCCTTGATGCGAAACATGATATGTGAACCTATTTGGTTTCATATTCGGAAAAATGAAAGTATTGGAATGACTTTGTCGCGAAAATGAGATTTTATCCTGTATGGTTAGAAGTTTGATAGAGGTTGAACTTGTCCCTCGATCTCCATTGATACGAAACATGATATGTGAACATATTTGGTTTTGTATTCGGCAAAATGAAATTATTTGAATGACCATTGTCCCAAAAATGAGATTTTAGCCTATATGGTTAAAAGTTTGATAAATATTAATGTTGAATTTGTCCCTCGATGTCCTTTATTGCGTAACATAATATTTGAACCAATTTCGTTTTAAATTTGGTAAATAGAAACTAATGAGACGACCCTTATTGCAAAAACGAGATTTTAGCTTATATTGTTACATGTTTGTTAAATATGAAGGTTGAACATGTCCTTCGATGTCCCTTGATGCGAAACATGATATGTGAACCTATTTGGTTTGAAATTCGGTTTAATGAAAGTATTGAAATGACCCTTGTCGCGAAAATGAAATGTTAGCCTATGTGGTTAGAAGTTTGATAAACAGTGAACTTGTCCCTCGATGTCCCTTGATGCGAAACATGATATGTGAACCTATTTGGTTTCATATTCGGAAAAATGAAAGTATTGGAATGACTTTGTCGCGAAAATGAGATTTTATCCTATATGGTTAGAAGTTTGATAAAGGTTGAACTTGTCCCTCGATCTCCCTTGATACGAAACATGATATGTGAACCTATTTGGTTTTGTATTCGGCAAAATGAAATTATTTGAATGACCATTGTCCCAAAAATGAGATTTTAGCCTATATGGTTAAAAGTTTGATAAATATTAATGTTGAATTTGTCCCTCGATGTCCTTTATTGCGTACCATAGTATTTGAATCAATTTCGTTTTAAATTTGGTAAATAGAAAGTAATGAGATGACCCTTATCGCGAAAACGAGATTTTAACTAATATTGTTACATGTCTGTTAAATATGAAGGTTGAACATGTCCCTCGATGTCCCTTGATGCGAAACATGATATTTGAACATATTTGGTTTGAAATTCGGTAAAATGAAAGTATTGAAATGACCCTTGTCGCGAAAATGAAATGTTAGCCTATGTGGTTAGAAGTTTGATAAACAGTGAACTTGTCCCTCGATGTCCCTTGATGCGAAACATGATATGTGAACCTATTTGGTTTCATATTCGGAAAAATGAAAGTATTGGAATGACTTTGTCGCGAAAATGAGATTTTAGCCTATTTTAGCCTATATGGTTAGAAGTTTGATAGAGGTTGAACTTGTCCCTCGATCTCCCTTGATACGAAACATGATATGTGAACATATTTGGTTTTGTATTCGGCAAAATGAAATTATTTGAATGACCATTGTCCCAAAAATGAGATTTTAGCCTATATGGTTAAAAGTTTGATAAATATTAATGTTGAATTTGTCCCTCGATGTCCTTTATTGCGTAACATAATATTTGAACCAATTTCGTTTTAAATTTGGTAAATAGAAACTAATGAGACGACCCTTATTGCAAAAACGAGATTTTAGCTTATATTGTTACATGTTTGTTAAATATGAAGGTTGAACATGTCCTTCGATGTCCCTTGATGCGAAACATGATATGTGAACCTATTTGGTTTGAAATTCGGTTTAATGAAAGTATTGAAATGACCCTTGTCGCGAAAATGAAATGTTAGCCTATGTGGTTAGAAGTTTGATAAACAGTGAACTTGTCCCTCGATGTCCCTTGATGCGAAACATGATATGTGAACCTATTTGGTTTCATATTCGGAAAAATGAAAGTATTGGAATGACTTTGTCGCGAAAATGAGATTTTATCCTGTATGGTTAGAAGTTTGATAAAGGTTGAACTTGTCCCTCGATCTCCATTGATACGAAACATGATATGTGAACATATTTGGTTTTGTATTCGGCAAAATGAAATTATTTGAATGACCATTGTCCCAAAAATGAGATTTTAGCCTATATGGTTAAAAGTTTGATAAATATTAATGTTGAATTTGTCCCTCGATGTCCTTTATTGCGTAACATAATATTTGAACCAATTTCGTTTTAAATTTGGTAAATAGAAACTAATGAGACGACCCTTATTGCAAAAACGAGATTTTAGCTTATATTGTTACATGTTTGTTAAATATGAAGGTTGAACATGTCCTTCGATGTCCCTTGATGCGAAACATGATATGTGAACCTATTTGGTTTGAAATTCGGTTTAATGAAAGTATTGAAATGACCCTTGTCGCGAAAATGAAATGTTAGCCTATGTGGTTAGAAGTTTGATAAACAGTGAACTTGTCCCTCGATGTCCCTTGATGCGAAACATGATATGTGAACCTATTTGGTTTCATATTCGGAAAAATGAAAGTATTGGAATGACTTTGTCGCGAAAATGAGATTTTATCCTATATGGTTAGAAGTTTGATAAAGGTTGAACTTGTCCCTCGATCTCCCTTGATACGAAACATGATATGTGAACCTATTTGGTTTTGTATTCGGCAAAATGAAATTATTTGAATGACCATTGTCCCAAAAATGAGATTTTAGCCTATATGGTTAAAAGTTTGATAAATATTAATGTTGAATTTGTCCCTCGATGTCCTTTATTGCGTACCATAGTATTTGAATCAATTTCGTTTTAAATTTGGTAAATAGAAAGTAATGAGATGACCCTTATCGCGAAAACGAGATTTTAACTAATATTGTTACATGTCTGTTAAATATGAAGGTTGAACATGTCCCTCGATGTCCCTTGATGCGAAACATGATATTTGAACATATTTGGTTTGAAATTCGGTAAAATGAAAGTATTGAAATGACCCTTGTCGCGAAAATGAAATGTTAGCCTATGTGGTTAGAAGTTTGATAAACAGTGAACTTGTCCCTCGATGTCCCTTGATGCGAAACATGATATGTGAACCTATTTGGTTTCATATTCGGAAAAATGAAAGTATTGGAATGACTTTGTCGCGAAAATGAGATTTTAGCCTATTTTAGCCTATATGGTTAGAAGTTTGATAAAGGTTGAACTTGTCCCTCGATCTCCCTTGATACGAAACATGATATGTGAACATATTTGGTTTTGTATTCGGCAAAATGAAATTATTTGAATGACCATTGTCCCAAAAATGAGATTTTAGCCTATATGGTTAAAAGTTTGATAAATATTAATGTTGAATTTGTCCCTCGATGTCCTTTATTGCGTAACATAATATTTGAACCAATTTCGTTTTAAATTTGGTAAATAGAAACTAATGAGACGACCCTTATTGCAAAAACGAGATTTTAGCTTATATTGTTACATGTTTGTTAAATATGAAGGTTGAACATGTCCTTCGATGTCCCTTGATGCGAAACATGATATGTGAACCTATTTGGTTTGAAATTCGGTTTAATGAAAGTATTGAAATGACCCTTGTCGCGAAAATGAAATGTTAGCCTATGTGGTTAGAAGTTTGATAAACAGTGAACTTGTCCCTCGATGTCCCTTGATGCGAAACATGATATGTGAACCTATTTGGTTTCATATTCGGAAAAATGAAAGTATTGGAATGACTTTGTCGCGAAAATGAGATTTTATCCTGTATGGTTAGAAGTTTGATAAAGGTTGAACTTGTCCCTCGATCTCCATTGATACGAAACATGATATGTGAACATATTTGGTTTTGTATTCGGCAAAATGAAATTATTTGAATGACCATTGTCCCAAAAATGAGATTTTAGCCTATATGGTTAAAAGTTTGATAAATATTAATGTTGAATTTGTCCCTCGATGTCCTTTATTGCGTAACATAATATTTGAACCAATTTCGTTTTAAATTTGGTAAATAGAAACTAATGAGACGACCCTTATTGCAAAAACGAGATTTTAGCTTATATTGTTACATGTTTGTTAAATATGAAGGTTGAACATGTCCTTCGATGTCCCTTGATGCGAAACATGATATGTGAACCTATTTGGTTTGAAATTCGGTTTAATGAAAGTATTGAAATGACCCTTGTCGCGAAAATGAAATGTTAGCCTATGTGGTTAGAAGTTTGATAAACAGTGAACTTGTCCCTCGATGTCCCTTGATGCGAAACATGATATGTGAACCTATTTGGTTTCATATTCGGAAAAATGAAAGTATTGGAATGACTTTGTCGCGAAAATGAGATTTTATCCTATATGGTTAGAAGTTTGATAAAGGTTGAACTTGTCCCTCGATCTCCCTTGATACGAAACATGATATGTGAACCTATTTGGTTTTGTATTCGGCAAAATGAAATTATTTGAATGACCATTGTCCCAAAAATGAGATTTTAGCCTATATGGTTAAAAGTTTGATAAATATTAATGTTGAATTTGTCCCTCGATGTCCTTTATTGCGTACCATAGTATTTGAATCAATTTCGTTTTAAATTTGGTAAATAGAAAGTAATGAGATGACCCTTATCGCGAAAACGATATTTTAACTAATATTGTTACATGTCTGTTAAATATGAAGGTTGAACATGTCCCTCGATGTCCCTTGATGCGAAACATGATATTTGAACATATTTGGTTTGAAATTCGGTAAAATGAAAGTATTGAAATGACCCTTGTCGCGAAAATGAAATGCTAGCCTATGTGGTTAGAAGTTTGATAGACAGTGAACTTGTCCCTCGATGTCCCTTGATGCAAAACATGATATGTGAACCTATTTGGTTTCATATTCGGAAAAATGAAAGTATTGGAATGACTTTGTCGCGAAAATGAGATTTTAGCCTATATGGTTAGAAGTTTGATAAAGGTTGAACTTGTCCCTCGATCTCCCTTGATACGAAACATGATATGTGAACATATTTGGTTTTGTATTCGGCAAAATGAAATTATTTGAATGACCATTGTCCCAAAAATGAGATTTTAGCCTATATGGTTAAAAGTTTGATAAATATTAATGTTGAATTTGTCCCTCGATGTCCTTTGTTGCGTAACATAATATTTGAACCAATTTCGTTTTAAATTTGGTAAATAGAAACTAATGAGACGACCCTTATTGCAAAAACGAGATTTTAGCTTATATTGTTACATGTTTGTTAAATATGAAGGTTGAACATGTCCTTCGATGTCCCTTGATGCGAAACATGATATGTGAACCTATTTGGTTTGAAATTCGGTTTAATGAAAGTATTGAAATGACCCTTGTCGCGAAAATGAAATGTTAGCCTATGTGGTTAGAAGTTTGATAAACAGTGAACTTGTCCCTCGATGTCCCTTGATGCGAAACATGATATGTGAACCTATTTGGTTTCATATTCGGAAAAATGAAAGTATTGGAATGACTTTGTCGCGAAAATGAGATTTTATCCTGTATGGTTAGAAGTTTGATAAAGGTTGAACTTGTCCCTCGATCTCCATTGATACGAAACATGATATGTGAACATATTTGGTTTTGTATTCGGCAAAATGAAATTATTTGAATGACCATTGTCCCAAAAATGAGATTTTAGCCTATATGGTTAAAAGTTTGATAAATATTAATGTTGAATTTGTCCCTCGATGTCCTTTATTGCGTAACATAATATTTGAACCAATTTCGTTTTAAATTTGGTAAATAGAAACTAATGAGACGACCCTTATTGCAAAAACGAGATTTTAGCTTATATTGTTACATGTTTGTTAAGTATGAAGGTTGAACATGTCCTTCGATGTCCCTTGATGCGAAACATGATATGTGAACCTATTTGGTTTGAAATTCGGTTTAATGAAAGTATTGAAATGACCCTTGTCGCGAAAATGAAATGTTAGCCTATGTGGTTAGAAGTTTGATAAACAGTGAACTTGTCCCTCGATGTCCCTTGATGCGAAACATGATATGTGAACCTATTTGGTTTCATATTCGGAAAAATGAAAGTATTGGAATGACTTTGTCGCAAAAATGAGATTTTATCCTATATGGTTAGAAGTTTGATAAAGGTTGAACTTGTCCCTCGATCTCCCTTGATACGAAACATGATATGTGAACCTATTTGGTTTTGTATTCGGCAAAATGAAATTATTTGAATGACCATTGTCCCAAAAATGAGATTTTAGCCTATATGGTTAAAAGTTTGATAAATATTAATGTTGAATTTGTCCCTCGATGTCCTTTATTGCGTACCATAGTATTTGAATCAATTTCGTTTTAAATTTGGTAAATAGAAAGTAATGAGATGACCCTTATCGCGAAAACGAGATTTTAACTAATATTGTTACATGTCTGTTAAATATGAAGGTTGAACATGTCCCTCGATGTCCCTTGATGCGAAACATGATATTTGAACATATTTGGTTTGAAATTCGGTAAAATGAAAGTATTGAAATGACCCTTGTCGCGAAAATGAAATGTTAGCCTATGTGGTTAGAAGTTTGATAAACAGTGAACTTGTCCCTCGATGTCCCTTGATGCGAAACATGATATGTGAACCTATTTGGTTTCATATTCGGAAAAATGAAAGTATTGGAATGACTTTGTCGCGAAAATGAGATTTTATCCTGTATGGTTAGAAGTTTGATAAAGGTTGAACTTGTCCCTCGATCTCCATTGATACGAAACATGATATGTGAACATATTTGGTTTTGTATTCGGCAAAATGAAATTATTTGAATGACCATTGTCCCAAAAATGAGATTTTAGCCTATATGGTTAAAAGTTTGATAAATATTAATGTTGAATTTGTCCCTCGATGTCCTTTATTGCGTAACATAATATTTGAACCAATTTCGTTTTAAATTTGGTAAATAGAAACTAATGAGACGACCCTTATTGCAAAAACGAGATTTTAGCGTATATTGTTACATGTTTGTTAAATATGAAGGTTGAACATGTCCTTCGATGTCCCTTGATGCGAAACATGATATGTGAACCTATTTGGTTTGAAATTCGGTTTAATGAAAGTATTGAAATGACCCTTGTCGCGAAAATGAAATGTTAGCCTATGTGGTTAGAAGTTTGATAAACAGTGAACTTGTCCCTCGATGTCCCTTGATGCGAAACATGATATGTGAACCTATTTGGTTTCATATTCGGAAAAATGAAAGTATTGGAATGACTTTGTCGCGAAAATGAGATTTTATCCTGTATGGTTAGAAGTTTGATAAAGGTTGAACTTGTCCCTCGATCTCCCTTGATACGAAACATGATTTGTGAACATATTTGGTTTTGTATTCGGCAAAATGAAATTATTTGAATGACCATAGTCCCAAAAATGAGATTTTAGCCTATATGGTTAAAAGTTTGATAAATATTAATGTTGAATTTGTCCCTCGATGTCCTTTATTGCGTAACATAATATTTGAACCAATTTCGTTTTAAATTTGGTAAATAGAAACTAATGAGACGACCCTTATTGCAAAAACGAGATTTTAGCTTATATTGTTACATGTTTGTTAAATATGAAGGTTGAACATGTCCTTCGATGTCCCTTGATGCGAAACATGATATGTGAATCTATTTGGTTTGAAATTCGGTTTAATGAAAGTATTGAAATGACCCTTGTCGCGAAAATGAAATGTTAGCCTATGTGGTTAGAAGTTTGATAAACAGTGAACTTGTCCCTCGATGTCCCTTGATGCGAAACATGATATGTGAACCGATTTGGTTTCATATTCGGAAAAATGAAAGTATTGGAATGACTTTGTCGCGAAAATGAGATTTTAGCCTATTTTAGCCTATATGGTTAGAAGTTTGATAAAGGTTGAACTTGTCCCTCGATCTCCCTTGATACGAAACATGATATGTGAACCTATTTGGTTTTGTATTCGGCAAAATGAAATTATTTGAATGACCATTGTCCCAAAAATGAGATTTTAGCCTATATGGTTAAAAGTTTGATAAATATTAATGTTGAATTTGTCCCTCGATGTCCTTTATTGCGTACCATAGTATTTGAATCAATTTCGTTTTAAATTTGGTAAATAGAAAGTAATGAGATGACCCTTATCGCGAAAACGAGATTTTAACTAATATTGTTACATGTCTGTTAAATATGAAGGTTGAACATGTCCCTCGATGTCCCTTGATGCGAAACATGATATGTGAACCTATTTGGTTTCATATTCGGAAAAATGAAAGTATTGGAATGACTTTGTCGCGAAAATGAGATTTTAGCCTATTTTAGCCTATATGGTTAGAAGTTTGATAAAGGTTGAACTTGTCCCTCGATCTCCCTTGATACGAAACATGATATGTGAACCTATTTGGTTTTGTATTCGGCAAAATGAAATTATTTGAATGACCATTGTCCCAAAAATGAGATTTTAGCCTATATGGTTAAAAGTTTGATAAATATTAATGTTGAATTTGTCCCTCGATGTCCTTTATTGCGTACCATAGTATTTGAATCAATTTCGTTTTAAATTTGGTAAATAGAAAGTAATGAGATGACCCTTATCGCGAAAACGAGATTTTAACTAATATTGTTACATGTCTGTTAAATATGAAGTTTGAACATGTCCCTCGATGTCCCTTGATGCGAAACATGATATTTGAACATATTTGGTTTGAAATTCGGTAAAATGAAAGTATTGAAATGACCCTTGTCGCGAAAATGAAATGTTAGCCTATGTGGTTAGAAGTTTGATAAACAGTGAACTTGTCCCTCGATGTCCCTTGATGCGAAACATGATATGTGAACCTATTTGGTTTCATATTCGGAAAAATGAAAGTATTGGAATGACTTTGTCGCGAAAATGAGATTTTATCCTGTATGGTTAGAAGTTTGATAAAGGTTGAACTTGTCCCTCGATCTCCATTGATACGAAACATGATATGTGAACATATTTGGTTTTGTATTCGGCAAAATGAAATTATTTGAATGACCATTGTCCCAAAAATGAGATTTTAGCCTATATGGTTAAAAGTTTGATAAATATTAATGTTGAATTTGTCCCTCGATGTCCTTTATTGCGTAACATAATATTTGAACCAATTTCGTTTTAAATTTGGTAAATAGAAACTAATGAGACGACCCTTATTGCAAAAACGAGATTTTAGCTTATATTGTTACATGTTTGTTAAATATGAAGGTTGAACATGTCCTTCGATGTCCCTTGATGCGAAACATGATATGTGAACCTATTTGGTTTGAAATTCGGTTTAATGAAAGTATTGAAATGACCCTTGTCGCGAAAATGAAATGTTAGCCTATGTGGTTAGAAGTTTGATAAACAGTGAACTTGTCCCTCGATGTCCCTTGATGCGAAACATGATATGTGAACCTATTTGGTTTCATATTCGGAAAAATGAAAGTATTGGAATGACTTTGTCGCGAAAATGAGATTTTATCCTGTATGGTTAGAAGTTTGATAAAGGTTGAACTTGTCCCTCGATCTCCCTTGATACGAAACATGATTTGTGAACATATTTGGTTTTGTATTCGGCAAAATGAAATTATTTGAATGACCATAGTCCCAAAAATTAGATTTTAGCCTATATGGTTAAAAGTTTGATAAATATTAATGTTGAATTTGTCCCTCGATGTCCTTTATTGCGTAACATAATATTTGAACCAATTTCGTTTTAAATTTGGTAAATAGAAACTAATGAGACGACCCTTATTGCAAAAACGAGATTTTAGCTTATATTGTTACATGTTTGTTAAATATGAAGGTTGAACATGTCCTTCGATGTCCCTTGATGCGAAACATGATATGTGAATCTATTTGGTTTGAAATTCGGTTTAATGAAAGTATTGAAATGACCCTTGTCGCGAAAATGAAATGTTAGCCTATGTGGTTAGAAGTTTGATAAACAGTGAACTTGTCCCTCGATGTCCCTTGATGCGAAACATGATATGTGAACCTATTTGGTTTCATATTCGGAAAAATGAAAGTATTGGAATGACTTTGTCGCGAAAATGAGATTTTATCCTATATGGTTAGAAGTTTGATAAAGGTTGAACTTGTCCCTCGATCTCCCTTGATACGAAACATGATATGTGAACCTATTTGGTTTTGTATTCGGCAAAATGAAATTATTTGAATGACCATTGTCCCAAAAATGAGATTTTAGCCTATATGGTTAAAAGTTTGATAAATATTAATGTTGAATTTGTCCCTCGATGTCCTTTATTGCGTACCATAGTATTTGAATCAATTTCGTTTTAAATTTGGTAAATAGAAAGTAATGAGATGACCCTTATCGCGAAAACGAGATTTTAACTAATATTGTTACATGTCTGTTAAATATGAAGGTTGAACATGTCCCTCGATGTCCCTTGATGCGAAACATGATATGTGAACCTATTTGGTTTCATATTCGGAAAAATGAAAGTATTGGAATGACTTTGTCGCGAAAATGAGATTTTAGCCTATTTTAGCCTATATGGTTAGAAGTTTGATAAAGGTTGAACTTGTCCCTCGATCTCCCTTGATACAAAACATGATATGTGAACCTATTTGGTTTTGTATTCGGCAAAATGAAATTATTTGAATGACCATTGTCCCAAAAATGAGATTTTAGCCTATATGGTTAAAAGTTTGATAAATATTAATGTTGAATTTGTCCCTCGATGTCCTTTATTGCGTACCATAGTATTTGAATCAATTTCGTTTTAAATTTGGTAAATAGAAAGTAATGAGATGACCCTTATCGCGAAAACGAGATTTTAACTAATATTGTTACATGTCTGTTAAATATGAAGTTTGAACATGTCCCTCGATGTCCCTTGATGCGAAACATGATATTTGAACATATTTGGTTTGAAATTCGGTAAAATGAAAGTATTGAAATGACCCTTGTCGCGAAAATGAAATGTTAGCCTATGTGGTTAGAAGTTTGATAAACAGTGAACTTGTCCCTCGATGTCCCTTGATGCGAAACATGATATGTGAACCTATTTGGTTTCATATTCGGAAAAATGAAAGTATTGGAATGACTTTGTCGCGAAAATGAGATTTTATCCTGTATGGTTAGAAGTTTGATAAAGGTTGAACTTGTCCCTCGATCTCCATTGATACGAAACATGATATGTGAACATATTTGGTTTTGTATTCGGCAAAATGAAATTATTTGAATGACCATTGTCCCAAAAATGAGATTTTAGCCTATATGGTTAAAAGTTTGATAAATATTAATGTTGAATTTGTCCCTCGATGTCCTTTATTGCGTAACATAATATTTGAACCAATTTCGTTTTAAATTTGGTAAATAGAAACTAATGAGACGACCCTTATTGCAAAAACGAGATTTTAGCTTATATTGTTACATGTTTGTTAAATATGAAGGTTGAACATGTCCTTCGATGTCCCTTGATGCGAAACATGATATGTGAACCTATTTGGTTTGAAATTCGGTTTAATGAAAGTATTGAAATGACCCTTGTCGCGAAAATGAAATGTTAGCCTATGTGGTTAGAAGTTTGATAAACAGTGAACTTGTCCCTCGATGTCCCTTGATGCGAAACATGATATGTGAACCTATTTGGTTTCATATTCGGAAAAATGAAAGTATTGGAATGACTTTGTTGCGAAAATGAGATTTTATCCTATATGGTTAGAAGTTTGATAAAGGTTGAACTTGTCCCTCGATCTCCCTTGATACGAAACATGATATGTGAACCTATTTGGTTTTGTATTCGGCAAAATGAAATTATTTGAATGACCATTGTCCCAAAAATGAGATTTTAGCCTATATGGTTAAAAGTTTGATAAATATTAATGTTGAATTTGTCCCTCGATGTCCTTTATTGCGTAACATAATATTTGAACCAATTTCGTTTTAAATTTGGTAAATAGAAACTAATGAGACGACCCTTATTGCAAAAACGAGATTTTAGCTTATATTGTTGCATGTTTGTTAAATATGAAGGTTGAACATGTCCTTCGATGTCCCTTGATGCGAAACATGATATGTGAATCTATTTGGTTTGAAATTCGGTTTAATGAAAGTATTGAAATGACCCTTGTCGCGAAAATGAAATGTTAGCCTATGTGGTTAGAAGTTTGATAAACAGTGAACTTGTCCCTCGATGTCCCTTGATGCGAAACATGATATGTGAACCTATTTGGTTTCATATTCGGAAAAATGAAAGTATTGGAATGACTTTGTCGCGAAAATGAGATTTTATCCTATATGGTTAGAAGTTTGATAAAGGTTGAACTTGTCCCTCGATCTCCCTTGATACGAAACATGATATGTGAACCTATTTGGTTTTGTATTCGGCAAAATGAAATTATTTGAATGACCATTGTCCCAAAAATGAGATTTTAGCCTATATGGTTAAAAGTTTGATAAATATTAATGTTGAATTTGTCCCTCGATGTCCTTTATTGCGTACCATAGTATTTGAATCAATTTCGTTTTAAATTTGGTAAATAGAAAGTAATGAGATGACCCTTATCGCGAAAACGAGATTTTAACTAATATTGTTACATGTCTGTTAAATATGAAGGTTGAACATGTCCCTCGATGTCCCTTGATGCGAAACATGATATTTGAACATATTTGGTTTGAAATTCGGTAAAATGAAAGTATTGAAATGACCCTTGTCGCGAAAATGAAATGTTAGCCTATGTGGTTAGAAGTTTGATAAACAGTGAACTTGTCCCTCGATGTCCCTTGATGCGAAACATGATATGTGAACCTATTTGGTTTCATATTCGGAAAAATGAAAGTATTGGAATGACTTTGTCGCGAAAATGAGATTTTAGCCTATATGGTTAGAAGTTTGATAAAGGTTGAACTTGTCCCTCGATCTCCCTTGATACGAAACATGATATGTGAACATATTTGGTTTTGTATTCGGCAAAATGAAATTATTTGAATGACCATTGTCCCAAAAATGAGATTTTAGCCTATATGGTTAAAAGTTTGATAAATATTAATGTTGAATTTGTCCCTCGATGTCCTTTATTGCGTAACATAATATTTGAACCAATTTCGTTTTAAATTTGGTAAATAGAAACTAATGAGACGACCCTTATTGCAAAAACGAGATTTTAGCTTATATTGTTACATGTTTGTTAAATATGAAGGTTGAACATGTCCTTCGATGTCCCTTGATGCGAAACATGATATGTGAACCTATTTGGTTTGAAATTCGGTTTAATGAAAGTATTGAAATGACCCTTGTCGCGAAAATGAAATGTTAGCCTATGTGGTTAGAAGTTTGATAAACAGTGAACTTGTCCCTCGATGTCCCTTGATGCGAAACATGATATGTGAACCTATTTGGTTTCATATTCGGAAAAATGAAAGTATTGGAATGACTTTGTCGCGAAAATGAGATTTTATCCTGTATGGTTAGAAGTTTGATAAAGGTTGAACTTGTCCCTCGATCTCCATTGATACGAAACATGATATGTGAACATATTTGGTTTTGTATTCGGCAAAATGAAATTATTTGAATGACCATTGTCCCAAAAATGAGATTTTAGCCTATATGGTTAAAAGTTTGATAAATATTAATGTTGAATTTGTCCCTCGATGTCCTTTATTGCGTAACATAATATTTGAACCAATTTCGTTTTAAATTTGGTAAATAGAAACTAATGAGACGACCCTTATTGCAAAAACGAGATTTTAGCTTATATTGTTACATGTTTGTTAAATATGAAGGTTGAACATGTCCTTCGATGTCCCTTGATGCGAAACATGATATGTGAACCTATTTGGTTTGAAATTCGGTTTAATGAAAGTATTGAAATGACCCTTGTCGCGAAAATGAAATGTTAGCCTATGTGGTTAGAAGTTTGATAAACAGTGAACTTGTCCCTCGATGTCCCTTGATGCGAAACATGATATGTGAACCTATTTGGTTTCATATTCGGAAAAATGAAAGTATTGGAATGACTTTGTCGCGAAAATGAGATTTTATCCTGTATGGTTAGAAGTTTGATAAAGGTTGAACTTGTCCCTCGATCTCCCTTGATACGAAACATGATTTGTGAACATATTTGGTTTTGTATTCGGCAAAATGAAATTATTTGAATGACCATAGTCCCAAAAATGAGATTTTAGCCTATATGGTTAAAAGTTTGATAAATATTAATGTTGAATTTGTCCCTCGATGTCCTTTATTGCGTAACATAATATTTGAACCAATTTCGTTTTAAATTTGGTAAATAGAAACTAATGAGACGACCCTTATTGCAAAAACGAGATTTTAGCTTATATTGTTACATGTTTGTTAAATATGAAGGTTGAACATGTCCTTCGATGTCCCTTGATGCGAAACATGATATGTGAATCTATTTGGTTTGAAATTCGGTTTAATGAAAGTATTGAAATGACCCTTGTCGCGAAAATGAAATGTTAGCCTATGTGGTTAGAAGTTTGATAAACAGTGAACTTGTCCCTCGATGTCCCTTGATGCGAAACATGATATGTGAACCTATTTGGTTTCATATTCGGAAAAATGAAAGTATTGGAATGACTTTGTCGCGAAAATGAGATTTTATCCTATATGGTTAGAAGTTTGATAAAGGTTGAACTTGTCCCTCGATCTCCCTTGATACGAAACATGATATGTGAACCTATTTGGTTTTGTATTCGGCAAAATGAAATTATTTGAATGACCATTGTCCCAAAAATGAGATTTTAGCCTATATGGTTAAAAGTTTGATAAATATTAATGTTGAATTTGTCCCTCGATGTCCTTTATTGCGTACCATAGTATTTGAATCAATTTCGTTTTAAATTTGGTAAATAGAAAGTAATGAGATGACCCTTATCGCGAAAACGAGATTTTAACTAATATTGTTACATGTCTGTTAAATATGAAGGTTGAACATGTCCCTCGATGTCCCTTGATGCGAAACATGATATTTGAACATATTTGGTTTGAAATTCGGTAAAATGAAAGTATTGAAATGACCCTTGTCGCGAAAATGAAATGTTAGCCTATGTGGTTAGAAGTTTGATAAACAGTGAACTTGTCCCTCGATGTCCCTTGATGCGAAACATGATATGTGAACCTATTTGGTTTCATATTCGGAAAAATGAAAGTATTGGAATGACTTTGTCGCGAAAATGAGATTTTATCCTGTATGGTTAGAAGTTTGATAAAGGTTGAACTTGTCCCTCGATCTCCCTTGATACGAAACATGATTTGTGAACATATTTGGTTTTGTATTCGGCAAAATGAAATTATTTGAATGACCATAGTCCCAAAAATGAGATTTTAGCCTATATGGTTAAAAGTTTGATAAATATTAATGTTGAATTTGTCCCTCGATGTCCTTTATTGCGTAACATAATATTTGAACCAATTTCGTTTTAAATTTGGTAAATAGAAACTAATGAGACGACCCTTATTGCAAAAACGAGATTTTAGCTTATATTGTTACATGTTTGTTAAATATGAAGGTTGAACATGTCCTTCGATGTCCCTTGATGCGAAACATGATATGTGAATCTATTTGGTTTGAAATTCGGTTTAATGAAAGTATTGAAATGACCCTTGTCGCGAAAATGAAATGTTAGCCTATGTGGTTAGAAGTTTGATAAACAGTGAACTTGTCCCTCGATGTCCCTTGATGCGAAACATGATATGTGAACCTATTTGGTTTCATATTCGGAAAAATGAAAGTATTGGAATGACTTTGTCGCAAAAATGAGATTTTATCCTATATGGTTAGAAGTTTGATAAAGGTTGAACTTGTCCCTCGATCTCCCTTGATACGAAACATGATATGTGAACCTATTTGGTTTTGTATTCGGCAAAATGAAATTATTTGAATGACCATTGTCCCAAAAATGAGATTTTAGCCTATATGGTTAAAAGTTTGATAAATATTAATGTTGAATTTGTCCCTCGATGTCCTTTATTGCGTACCATAGTATTTGAATCAATTTCGTTTTAAATTTGGTAAATAGAAAGTAATGAGATGACCCTTATCGCGAAAACGAGATTTTAACTAATATTGTTACATGTCTGTTAAATATGAAGGTTGAACATGTCCCTCGATGTCCCTTGATGCGAAACATGATATTTGAACATATTTGGTTTGAAATTCGGTAAAATGAAAGTATTGAAATGACCCTTGTCGCGAAAATGAAATGTTAGCCTATGTGGTTAGAAGTTTGATAAACAGTGAACTTGTCCCTCGATGTCCCTTGATGCGAAACATGATATGTGAACCTATTTGGTTTCATATTCGGAAAAATGAAAGTATTGGAATGACTTTGTCGCGAAAATGAGATTTTAGCCTATATGGTTAGAAGTTTGATAAAGGTTGAACTTGTCCCTCGATCTCCCTTGATACGAAACATGATATGTGAACATATTTGGTTTTGTATTCGGCAAAATGAAATTATTTGAATGACCATTGTCCCAAAAATGAGATTTTAGCCTATATGGTTAAAAGTTTGATAAATATTAATGTTGAATTTGTCCCTCGATGTCCTTTATTGCGTAACATAATATTTGAACCAATTTCGTTTTAAATTTGGTAAATAGAAACTAATGAGACGACCCTTATTGCAAAAACGAGATTTTAGCTTATATTGTTACATGTTTGTTAAATATGAAGGTTGAACATGTCCTTCGATGTCCCTTGATGCGAAACATGATATGTGAACCTATTTGGTTTGAAATTCGGTTTAATGAAAGTATTGAAATGACCCTTGTCGCGAAAATGAAATGTTAGCCTATGTGGTTAGAAGTTTGATAAACAGTGAACTTGTCCCTCGATGTCCCTTGATGCGAAACATGATATGTGAACCTATTTGGTTTCATATTCGGAAAAATGAAAGTATTGGAATGACTTTGTCGCGAAAATGAGATTTTATCCTGTATGGTTAGAAGTTTGATAAAGGTTGAACTTGTCCCTCGATCTCCATTGATACGAAACATGATATGTGAACATATTTGGTTTTGTATTCGGCAAAATGAAATTATTTGAATGACCATTGTCCCAAAAATGAGATTTTAGCCTATATGGTTAAAAGTTTGATAAATATTAATGTTGAATTTGTCCCTCGATGTCCTTTATTGCGTAACATAATATTTGAACCAATTTCGTTTTAAATTTGGTAAATAGAAACTAATGAGACGACCCTTATTGCAAAAACGAGATTTTAGCTTATATTGTTACATGTTTGTTAAATATGAAGGTTGAACATGTCCTTCGATGTCCCTTGATGCGAAACATGATATGTGAACCTATTTGGTTTGAAATTCGGTTTAATGAAAGTATTGAAATGACCCTTGTCGCGAAAATGAAATGTTAGCCTATGTGGTTAGAAGTTTGATAAACAGTGAACTTGTCCCTCGATGTCCCTTGATGCGAAACATGATATGTGAACCTATTTGGTTTCATATTCGGAAAAATGAAAGTATTGGAATGACTTTGTCGCGAAAATGAGATTTTATCCTGTATGGTTAGAAGTTTGATAAAGGTTGAACTTGTCCCTCGATCTCCCTTGATACGAAACATGATTTGTGAACATATTTGGTTTTGTATTCGGCAAAATGAAATTATTTGAATGACCATAGTCCCAAAAATGAGATTTTAGCCTATATGGTTAAAAGTTTGATAAATATTAATGTTGAATTTGTCCCTCGATGTCCTTTATTGCGTAACATAATATTTGAACCAATTTCGTTTTAAATTTGGTAAATAGAAACTAATGAGACGACCCTTATTGCAAAAACGAGATTTTAGCTTATATTGTTACATGTTTGTTAAATATGAAGGTTGAACATGTCCTTCGATGTCCCTTGATGCGAAACATGATATGTGAATCTATTTGGTTTGAAATTCGGTTTAATGAAAGTATTGAAATGACCCTTGTCGCGAAAATGAAATGTTAGCCTATGTGGTTAGAAGTTTGATAAACAGTGAACTTGTCCCTCGATGTCCCTTGATGCGAAACATGATATGTGAACCTATTTGGTTTCATATTCGGAAAAATGAAAGTATTGGAATGACTTTGTCGCGAAAATGAGATTTTAGCCTATATGGTTAGAAGTTTGATAAAGGTTGAACTTGTCCCTCGATCTCCCTTGATACGAAACATGATATGTGAACATATTTGGTTTTGTATTCGGCAAAATGAAATTATTTGAATGACCATTGTCCCAAAAATGAGATTTTAGCCTATATGGTTAAAAGTTTGATAAATATTAATGTTGAATTTGTCCCTCGATGTCCTTTATTGCGTAACATAATATTTGAACCAATTTCGTTTTAAATTTGGTAAATAGAAACTAATGAGACGACCCTTATTGCAAAAACGAGATTTTAGCTTATATTGTTACATGTTTGTTAAATATGAAGGTTGAACATGTCCTTCGATGTCCCTTGATGCGAAACATGATATGTGAACCTATTTGGTTTGAAATTCGGTTTAATGAAAGTATTGAAATGACCCTTGTCGCGAAAATGAAATGTTAGCCTATGTGGTTAGAAGTTTGATAAACAGTGAACTTGTCCCTCGATGTCCCTTGATGCGAAACATGATATGTGAACCTATTTGGTTTCATATTCGGAAAAATGAAAGTATTGGAATGACTTTGTCGCGAAAATGAGATTTTATCCTGTATGGTTAGAAGTTTGATAAAGGTTGAACTTGTCCCTCGATCTCCATTGATACGAAACATGATATGTGAACATATTTGGTTTTGTATTCGGCAAAATGAAATTATTTGAATGACCATTGTCCCAAAAATGAGATTTTAGCCTATATGGTTAAAAGTTTGATAAATATTAATGTTGAATTTGTCCCTCGATGTCCTTTATTGCGTAACATAATATTTGAACCAATTTCGTTTTAAATTTGGTAAATAGAAACTAATGAGACGACCCTTATTGCAAAAACGAGATTTTAGCTTATATTGTTACATGTTTGTTAAATATGAAGGTTGAACATGTCCTTCGATGTCCCTTGATGCGAAACATGATATGTGAACCTATTTGGTTTGAAATTCGGTTTAATGAAAGTATTGAAATGACCCTTGTCGCGAAAATGAAATGTTAGCCTATGTGGTTAGAAGTTTGATAAACAGTGAACTTGTCCCTCGATGTCCCTTGATGCGAAACATGATATGTGAACCTATTTGGTTTCATATTCGGAAAAATGAAAGTATTGGAATGACTTTGTCGCGAAAATGAGATTTTATCCTGTATGGTTAGAAGTTTGATAAAGGTTGAACTTGTCCCTCGATCTCCCTTGATACGAAACATGATTTGTGAACATATTTGGTTTTGTATTCGGCAAAATGAAATTATTTGAATGACCATAGTCCCAAAAATGAGATTTTAGCCTATATGGTTAAAAGTTTGATAAATATTAATGTTGAATTTGTCCCTCGATGTCCTTTATTGCGTAACATAATATTTGAACCAATTTCGTTTTAAATTTGGTAAATAGAAACTAATGAGACGACCCTTATTGCAAAAACGAGATTTTAGCTTATATTGTTACATGTTTGTTAAATATGAAGGTTGAACATGTCCTTCGATGTCCCTTGATGCGAAACATGATATGTGAATCTATTTGGTTTGAAATTCGGTTTAATGAAAGTATTGAAATGACCCTTGTCGCGAAAATGAAATGTTAGCCTATGTGGTTAGAAGTTTGATAAACAGTGAACTTGTCCCTCGATGTCCCTTGATGCGAAACATGATATGTGAACCTATTTGGTTTCATATTCGGAAAAATGAAAGTATTGGAATGACTTTCTCGCGAAAATGAGATTTTATCCTATATGGTTAGAAGTTTGATAAAGGTTGAACTTGTCCCTCGATCTCCCTTGATACGAAACATGATATGTGAACCTATTTGGTTTTGTATTCGGCAAAATGAAATTATTTGAATGACCATTGTCCCAAAAATGAGATTTTAGCCTATATGGTTAAAAGTTTGATAAATATTAATGTTGAATTTGTCCCTCGATGTCCTTTATTGCGTAACATAATATTTGAACCAATTTCGTTTTAAATTTGGTAAATAGAAACTAATGAGACGACCCTTATTGCAAAAACGAGATTTTAGCTTATATTGTTACATGTTTGTTAAATATGAAGGTTGAACATGTCCTTCGATGTCCCTTGATGCGAAACATGATATGTGAACCTATTTGGTTTGAAATTCGGTTTAATGAAAGTATTGAAATGACCCTTGTCGCGAAAATGAAATGTTAGCCTATGTGGTTAGAAGTTTGATAAACAGTGAACTTGTCCCTCGATGTCCCTTGATGCGAAACATGATATGTGAACCTATTTGGTTTCATATTCGGAAAAATGAAAGTATTGGAATGACTTTGTCGCGAAAATGAGATTTTATCCTGTATGGTTAGAAGTTTGATAAAGGTTGAACTTGTCCCTCGATCTCCATTGATACGAAACATGATATGTGAACATATTTGGTTTTGTATTCGGCAAAATGAAATTATTTGAATGACCATTGTCCCAAAAATGAGATTTTAGCCTATATGGTTAAAAGTTTGATAAATATTAATGTTGAATTTGTCCCTCGATGTCCTTTATTGCGTAACATAATATTTGAACCAATTTCGTTTTAAATTTGGTAAATAGAAACTAATGAGACGACCCTTATTGCAAAAACGAGATTTTAGCTTATATTGTTACATGTTTGTTAAATATGAAGGTTGAACATGTCCTTCGATGTCCCTTGATGCGAAACATGATATGTGAACCTATTTGGTTTGAAATTCGGTTTAATGAAAGTATTGAAATGACCCTTGTCGCGAAAATGAAATGTTAGCCTATGTGGTTAGAAGTTTGATAAACAGTGAACTTGTCCCTCGATGTCCCTTGATGCGAAACATGATATGTGAACCTATTTGGTTTCATATTCGGAAAAATGAAAGTATTGGAATGACTTTGTCGCGAAAATGAGATTTTATCCTGTATGGTTAGAAGTTTGATAAAGGTTGAACTTGTCCCTCGATCTCCCTTGATACGAAACATGATTTGTGAACATATTTGGTTTTGTATTCGGAAAAATGAAATTATTTGAATGACCATAGTCCCAAAAATGAGATTTTAGCCTATATGGTTAAAAGTTTGATAAATATTAATTTTGAATTTGTCCCTCGATGTCCTTTATTGCGTAACATAATATTTGAACCAATTTCGTTTTAAATTTGGTAAATAGAAACTAATGAGACGACCCTTATTGCAAAAACGAGATTTTAGCTTATATTGTTACATGTTTGTTAAATATGAAGGTTGAACATGTCCTTCGATGTCCCTTGATGCGAAACATGATATGTGAATCTATTTGGTTTGAAATTCGGTTTAATGAAAGTATTGAAATGACCCTTGTCGCGAAAATGAAATGTTAGCCTATGTGGTTAGAAGTTTGATAAACAGTGAACTTGTCCCTCGATGTCCCTTGATGCGAAACATGATATGTGAACCTATTTGGTTTCATATTCGGAAAAATGAAAGTATTGGAATGACTTTGTCGCGAAAATGAGATTTTAGCCTATATGGTTAGAAGTTTGATAAAGGTTGAACTTGTCCCTCGATCTCCCTTGATACGAAACATGATATGTGAACATATTTGGTTTTGTATTCGGCAAAATGAAATTATTTGAATGACCATTGTCCCAAAAATGAGATTTTAGCCTATATGGTTAAAAGTTTGATAAATATTAATGTTGAATTTGTCCCTCGATGTCCTTTATTGCGTAACATAATATTTGAACCAATTTCGTTTTAAATTTGGTAAATAGAAACTAATGAGACGACCCTTATTGCAAAAACGAGATTTTAGCTTATATTGTTACATGTTTGTTAAATATGAAGGTTGAACATGTCCTTCGATGTCCCTTGATGCGAAACATGATATGTGAACCTATTTGGTTTGAAATTCGGTTTAATGAAAGTATTGAAATGACCCTTGTCGCGAAAATGAAATGTTAGCCTATGTGGTTAGAAGTTTGATAAACAGTGAACTTGTCCCTCGATGTCCCTTGATGCGAAACATGATATGTGAACCTATTTGGTTTCATATTCGGAAAAATGAAAGTATTGGAATGACTTTGTCGCGAAAATGAGATTTTATCCTGTATGGTTAGAAGTTTGATAAAGGTTGAACTTGTCCCTCGATCTCCATTGATACGAAACATGATATGTGAACATATTTGGTTTTGTATTCGGCAAAATGAAATTATTTGAATGACCATTGTCCCAAAAATGAGATTTTAGCCTATATGGTTAAAAGTTTGATAAATATTAATGTTGAATTTGTCCCTCGATGTCCTTTATTGCGTAACATAATATTTGAACCAATTTCGTTTTAAATTTGGTAAATAGAAACTAATGAGACGACCCTTATTGCAAAAACGAGATTTTAGCTTATATTGTTACATGTTTGTTAAATATGAAGGTTGAACATGTCCTTCGATGTCCCTTGATGCGAAACATGATATGTGAACCTATTTGGTTTGAAATTCGGTTTAATGAAAGTATTGAAATGACCCTTGTCGCGAAAATGAAATGTTAGCCTATGTGGTTAGAAGTTTGATAAACAGTGAACTTGTCCCTCGATGTCCCTTGATGCGAAACATGATATGTGAACCTATTTGGTTTCATATTCGGAAAAATGAAAGTATTGGAATGACTTTGTCGCGAAAATGAGATTTTATCCTGTATGGTTAGAAGTTTGATAAAGGTTGAACTTGTCCCTCGATCTCCCTTGATACGAAACATGATTTGTGAACATATTTGGTTTTGTATTCGGCAAAATGAAATTATTTGAATGACCATAGTCCCAAAAATGAGATTTTAGCCTATATGGTTAAAAGTTTGATAAATATTAATGTTGAATTTGTCCCTCGATGTCCTTTATTGCGTAACATAATATTTGAACCAATTTCGTTTTAAATTTGGTAAATAGAAACTAATGAGACGACCCTTATTGCAAAAACGAGATTTTAGCTTATATTGTTACATGTTTGTTAAATATGAAGGTTGAACATGTCCTTCGATGTCCCTTGATGCGAAACATGATATGTGAATCTATTTGGTTTGAAATTCGGTTTAATGAAAGTATTGAAATGACCCTTGTCGCGAAAATGAAATGTTAGCCTATGTGGTTAGAAGTTTGATAAACAGTGAACTTGTCCCTCGATGTCCCTTGATGCGAAACATGATATGTGAACCTATTTGGTTTCATATTCGGAAAAATGAAAGTATTGGAATGACTTTGTCGCGAAAATGAGATTTTAGCCTATATGGTTAGAAGTTTGATAAAGGTTGAACTTGTCCCTCGATCTCCCTTGATACGAAACATGATATGTGAACATATTTGGTTTTGTATTCGGCAAAATGAAATTATTTGAATGACCATTGTCCCAAAAATGAGATTTTAGCCTATATGGTTAAAAGTTTGATAAATATTAATGTTGAATTTGTCCCTCGATGTCCTTTATTGCGTAACATAATATTTGAACCAATTTCGTTTTAAATTTGGTAAATAGAAACTAATGAGACGACCCTTATTGCAAAAAGGAGATTTTAGCTTATATTGTTACATGTTTGTTAAATATGAAGGTTGAACATGTCCTTCGATGTCCCTTGATGCGAAACATGATATGTGAACCTATTTGGTTTGAAATTCGGTAAAATGAAAGTATTGGAATGACTTTCTCGCGAAAATGAGATTTTATCCTATATGGTTAGAAGTTTGATAAAGGTTGAACTTGTCCCTCGATCTCCCTTGATACGAAACATGATATGTGAACCTATTTGGTTTTGTATTCGGCAAAATGAAATTATTTGAATGACCATTGTCCCAAAAATGAGATTTTAGCCTATATGGTTAAAAGTTTGATAAATATTAATGTTGAATTTGTCCCTCGATGTCCTTTATTGCGTACCATAGTATTTGAATCAATTTCGTTTTAAATTTGGTAAATAGAAAGTAATGAGATGACCCTTATCGCGAAAACGAGATTTTAACTAATATTGTTACATGTCTGTTAAATATGAAGGTTGAACATGTCCCTCGATGTCCCTTGATGCGAAACATGATATTTGAACATATTTGGTTTGAAATTCGGTAAAATGAAAGTATTGAAATGACCCTTGTCGC
This sequence comes from Medicago sativa, assembly GCF_051527215.1. NCBI lineage: Eukaryota > Viridiplantae > Streptophyta > Magnoliopsida > Fabales > Fabaceae > Medicago > Medicago sativa. The sequence goes on along the minus strand of NC_140754.1, from coordinate 46,956,646 downwards.
GAAAATGAAATGTTAGCCTATGTGGTTAGAAGTTTGATAAACAGTGAACTTGTCCCTCGATGTCCCTTGATGCGAAACATGATATGTGAACCTATTTGGTTTCATATTCGGAAAAATGAAAGTATTGGAATGACTTTGTCGCGAAAATGAGATTTTAGCCTATATGGTTAGAAGTTTGATAAAGGTTGAACTTGTCCCTCGATCTCCCTTGATACGAAACATGATATGTGAACATATTTGGTTTTGTATTCGGCAAAATGAAATTATTTGAATGACCATTGTCCCAAAAATGAGATTTTAGCCTATATGGTTAAAAGTTTGATAAATATTAATGTTGAATTTGTCCCTCGATGTCCTTTATTGCGTAACATAATATTTGAACCAATTTCGTTTTAAATTTGGTAAATAGAAACTAATGAGACGACCCTTATTGCAAAAACGAGATTTTAGCTTATATTGTTACATGTTTGTTAAATATGAAGGTTGAACATGTCCTTCGATGTCCCTTGATGCGAAACATGATATGTGAACCTATTTGGTTTGAAATTCGGTTTAATGAAAGTATTGAAATGACCCTTGTCGCGAAAATGAAATGTTAGCCTATGTGGTTAGAAGTTTGATAAACAGTGAACTTGTCCCTCGATGTCCCTTGATGCGAAACATGATATGTGAACCTATTTGGTTTCATATTCGGAAAAATGAAAGTATTGGAATGACTTTGTCGCGAAAATGAGATTTTATCCTGTATGGTTAGAAGTTTGATAAAGGTTGAACTTGTCCCTCGATCTCCATTGATACGAAACATGATATGTGAACATATTTGGTTTTGTATTCGGCAAAATGAAATTATTTGAATGACCATTGTCCCAAAAATGAGATTTTAGCCTATATGGTTAAAAGTTTGATAAATATTAATGTTGAATTTGTCCCTCGATGTCCTTTATTGCGTAACATAATATTTGAACCAATTTCGTTTTAAATTTGGTAAATAGAAACTAATGAGACGACCCTTATTGCAAAAATGAGATTTTAGCTTATATTGTTACATGTTTGTTAAATATGAAGGTTGAACATGTCCTTCGATGTCCCTTGATGCGAAACATGATATGTGAACCTATTTGGTTTGAAATTCGGTTTAATGAAAGTATTGAAATGACCCTTGTCGCGAAAATGAAATGTTAGCCTATGTGGTTAGAAGTTTGATAAACAGTGAACTTGTCCCTCGATGTCCCTTGATGCGAAACATGATATGTGAACCTATTTGGTTTCATATTCGGAAAAATGAAAGTATTGGAATGACTTTGTCGCAAAAATGAGATTTTATCCTATATGGTTAGAAGTTTGATAAAGGTTGAACTTGTCCCTCGATCTCCCTTGATACGAAACATGATATGTGAACCTATTTGGTTTTGTATTCGGCAAAATGAAATTATTTGAATGACCATTGTCCCAAAAATGAGATTTTAGCCTATATGGTTAAAAGTTTGATAAATATTAATGTTGAATTTGTCCCTCGATGTCCTTTATTGCGTACCATAGTATTTGAATCAATTTCGTTTTAAATTTGGTAAATAGAAAGTAATGAGATGACCCTTATCGCGAAAACGAGATTTTAACTAATATTGTTACATGTCTGTTAAATATGAAGGTTGAACATGTCCCTCGATGTCCCTTGATGCGAAACATGATATTTGAACATATTTGGTTTGAAATTCGGTAAAATGAAAGTATTGAAATGACCCTTGTCGCGAAAATGAAATGTTAGCCTATGTGGTTAGAAGTTTGATAAACAGTGAACTTGTCCCTCGATGTCCCTTGATGCGAAACATGATATGTGAACCTATTTGGTTTCATATTCGGAAAAATGAAAGTATTGGAATGACTTTGTCGCGAAAATGAGATTTTATCCTGTATGGTTAGAAGTTTGATAAAGGTTGAACTTGTCCCTCGATCTCCATTGATACGAAACATGATATGTGAACATATTTGGTTTTGTATTCGGCAAAATGAAATTATTTGAATGACCATTGTCCCAAAAATGAGATTTTAGCCTATATGGTTAAAAGTTTGATAAATATTAATGTTGAATTTGTCCCTCGATGTCCTTTATTGCGTAACATAATATTTGAACCAATTTCGTTTTAAATTTGGTAAATAGAAACTAATGAGACGACCCTTATTGCAAAAACGAGATTTTAGCTTATATTGTTACATGTTTGTTAAATATGAAGGTTGAACATGTCCTTCGATGTCCCTTGATGCAAAACATGATATGTGAACCTATTTGGTTTGAAATTCGGTTTAATGAAAGTATTGAAATGACCCTTGTCGCGAAAATGAAATGTTAGCCTATGTGGTTAGAAGTTTGATAAACAGTGAACTTGTCCCTCGATGTCCCTTGATGCGAAACATGATATGTGAACCTATTTGGTTTCATATTCGGAAAAATGAAAGTATTGGAATGACTTTGTCGCGAAAATGAGATTTTATCCTGTATGGTTAGAAGTTTGATAAAGGTTGAACTTGTCCCTCGATCTCCCTTGATACGAAACATGATTTGTGAACATATTTGGTTTTGTATTCGGCAAAATGAAATTATTTGAATGACCATAGTCCCAAAAATGAGATTTTAGCCTATATGGTTAAAAGTTTGATAAATATTAATGTTGAATTTGTCCCTCGATGTCCTTTATTGCGTAACATAATATTTGAACCAATTTCGTTTTAAATTTGGTAAATAGAAACTAATGAGACGACCCTTATTGCAAAAACGAGATTTTAGCTTATATTGTTACATGTTTGTTAAATATGAAGGTTGAACATGTCCTTCGATGTCCCTTGATGCGAAACATGATATGTGAATCTATTTGGTTTGAAATTCGGTTTAATGAAAGTATTGAAATGACCCTTGTCGCGAAAATGAAATGTTAGCCTATGTGGTTAGAAGTTTGATAAACAGTGAACTTGTCCCTCGATGTCCCTTGATGCGAAACATGATATGTGAACCTATTTGGTTTCATATTCGGAAAAATGAAAGTATTGGAATGACTTTGTCGCGAAAATGAGATTTTAGCCTATATGGTTAGAAGTTTGATAAAGGTTGAACTTGTCCCTCGATCTCCCTTGATACGAAACATGATATGTGAACATATTTGGTTTTGTATTCGGCAAAATGAGATTATTTGAATGACCATTGTCCCAAAAATGAGATTTTAGCCTATATGGTTAAAAGTTTGATAAATATTAATGTTGAATTTGTCCCTCGATGTCCTTTATTGCGTAACATAATATTTGAACCAATTTCGTTTTAAATTTGGTAAATAGAAACTAATGAGACGACCCTTATTGCAAAAAGGAGATTTTAGCTTATATTGTTACATGTTTGTTAAATATGAAGGTTGAACATGTCCTTCGATGTCCCTTGATGCGAAACATGATATGTGAACCTATTTGGTTTGAAATTCGGTAAAATGAAAGTATTGGAATGACTTTCTCGCGAAAATGAGATTTTATCCTATATGGTTAGAAGTTTGATAAAGGTTGAACTTGTCCCTCGATCTCCCTTGATACGAAACATGATATGTGAACCTATTTGGTTTTGTATTCGGCAAAATGAAATTATTTGAATGACCATTGTCCCAAAAATGAGATTTTAGCCTATATGGTTAAAAGTTTGATAAATATTAATGTTGAATTTGTCCCTCGATGTCCTTTATTGCGTACCATAGTATTTGAATCAATTTCGTTTTAAATTTGGTAAATAGAAAGTAATGAGATGACCCTTATCGCGAAAACGAGATTTTAACTAATATTGTTACATGTCTGTTAAATATGAAGGTTGAACATGTCCCTCGATGTCCCTTGATGCGAAACATGATATTTGAACATATTTGGTTTGAAATTCGGTAAAATGAAAGTATTGAAATGACCCTTGTCGCGAAAATGAAATGTTAGCCTATGTGGTTAGAAGTTTGATAAACAGTGAACTTGTCCCTCGATGTCCCTTGATGCGAAACATGATATGTGAACCTATTTGGTTTCATATTCGGAAAAATGAAAGTATTGGAATGACTTTGTCGCGAAAATGAGATTTTAGCCTATATGGTTAGAAGTTTGATAAAGGTTGAACTTGTCCCTCGATCTCCCTTGATACGAAACATGATATGTGAACATATTTGGTTTTGTATTCGGCAAAATGAAATTATTTGAATGACCATTGTCCCAAAAATGAGATTTTAGCCTATATGGTTAAAAGTTTGATAAATATTAATGTTGAATTTGTCCCTCGATGTCCTTTATTGCGTAACATAATATTTGAACCAATTTCGTTTTAAATTTGGTAAATAGAAACTAATGAGACGACCCTTATTGCAAAAACGAGATTTTAGCTTATATTGTTACATGTTTGTTAAATATGAAGGTTGAACATGTCCTTCGATGTCCCTTGATGCGAAACATGATATGTGAACCTATTTGGTTTGAAATTCGGTTTAATGAAAGTATTGAAATGACCCTTGTCGCGAAAATGAAATGTTAGCCTATGTGGTTAGAAGTTTGATAAACAGTGAACTTGTCCCTCGATGTCCCTTGATGCGAAACATGATATGTGAACCTATTTGGTTTCATATTCGGAAAAATGAAAGTATTGGAATGACTTTGTCGCGAAAATGAGATTTTATCCTGTATGGTTAGAAGTTTGATAAAGGTTGAACTTGTCCCTCGATCTCCATTGATACGAAACATGATATGTGAACATATTTGGTTTTGTATTCGGCAAAATGAAATTATTTGAATGACCATTGTCCCAAAAATGAGATTTTAGCCTATATGGTTAAAAGTTTGATAAATATTAATGTTGAATTTGTCCCTCGATGTCCTTTATTGCGTAACATAATATTTGAACCAATTTCGTTTTAAATTTGGTAAATAGAAACTAATGAGACGACCCTTATTGCAAAAATGAGATTTTAGCTTATATTGTTACATGTTTGTTAAATATGAAGGTTGAACATGTCCTTCGATGTCCCTTGATGCGAAACATGATATGTGAACCTATTTGGTTTGAAATTCGGTTTAATGAAAGTATTGAAATGACCCTTGTCGCGAAAATGAAATGTTAGCCTATGTGGTTAGAAGTTTGATAAACAGTGAACTTGTCCCTCGATGTCCCTTGATGCGAAACATGATATGTGAACCTATTTGGTTTCATATTCGGAAAAATGAAAGTATTGGAATGACTTTGTCGCAAAAATGAGATTTTATCCTATATGGTTAGAAGTTTGATAAAGGTTGAACTTGTCCCTCGATCTCCCTTGATACGAAACATGATATGTGAACCTATTTGGTTTTGTATTCGGCAAAATGAAATTATTTGAATGACCATTGTCCCAAAAATGAGATTTTAGCCTATATGGTTAAAAGTTTGATAAATATTAATGTTGAATTTGTCCCTCGATGTCCTTTATTGCGTACCATAGTATTTGAATCAATTTCGTTTTAAATTTGGTAAATAGAAAGTAATGAGATGACCCTTATCGCGAAAACGAGATTTTAACTAATATTGTTACATGTCTGTTAAATATGAAGGTTGAACATGTCCCTCGATGTCCCTTGATGCGAAACATGATATTTGAACATATTTGGTTTGAAATTCGGTAAAATGAAAGTATTGAAATGACCCTTGTCGCGAAAATGAAATGTTAGCCTATGTGGTTAGAAGTTTGATAAACAGTGAACTTGTCCCTCGATGTCCCTTGATGCGAAACATGATATGTGAACCTATTTGGTTTCATATTCGGAAAAATGAAAGTATTGGAATGACTTTGTCGCGAAAATGAGATTTTATCCTGTATGGTTAGAAGTTTGATAAAGGTTGAACTTGTCCCTCGATCTCCATTGATACGAAACATGATATGTGAACATATTTGGTTTTGTATTCGGCAAAATGAAATTATTTGAATGACCATTGTCCCAAAAATGAGATTTTAGCCTATATGGTTAAAAGTTTGATAAATATTAATGTTGAATTTGTCCCTCGATGTCCTTTATTGCGTAACATAATATTTGAACCAATTTCGTTTTAAATTTGGTAAATAGAAACTAATGAGACGACCCTTATTGCAAAAATGAGATTTTAGCTTATATTGTTACATGTTTGTTAAATATGAAGGTTGAACATGTCCTTCGATGTCCCTTGATGCGAAACATGATATGTGAACCTATTTGGTTTGAAATTCGGTTTAATGAAAGTATTGAAATGACCCTTGTCGCGAAAATGAAATGTTAGCCTATGTGGTTAGAAGTTTGATAAACAGTGAACTTGTCCCTCGATGTCCCTTGATGCGAAACATGATATGTGAACCTATTTGGTTTCATATTCGGAAAAATGAAAGTATTGGAATGACTTTGTCGCAAAAATGAGATTTTATCCTATATGGTTAGAAGTTTGATAAAGGTTGAACTTGTCCCTCGATCTCCCTTGATACGAAACATGATATGTGAACCTATTTGGTTTTGTATTCGGCAAAATGAAATTATTTGAATGACCATTGTCCCAAAAATGAGATTTTAGCCTATATGGTTAAAAGTTTGATAAATATTAATGTTGAATTTGTCCCTCGATGTCCTTTATTGCGTACCATAGTATTTGAATCAATTTCGTTTTAAATTTGGTAAATAGAAAGTAATGAGATGACCCTTATCGCGAAAACGAGATTTTAACTAATATTGTTACATGTCTGTTAAATATGAAGGTTGAACATGTCCCTCGATGTCCCTTGATGCGAAACATGATATTTGAACATATTTGGTTTGAAATTCGGTAAAATGAAAGTATTGAAATGACCCTTGTCGCGAAAATGAAATGTTAGCCTATGTGGTTAGAAGTTTGATAAACAGTGAACTTGTCCCTCGATGTCCCTTGATGCGAAACATGATATGTGAACCTATTTGGTTTCATATTCGGAAAAATGAAAGTATTGGAATGACTTTGTCGCGAAAATGAGATTTTATCCTGTATGGTTAGAAGTTTGATAAAGGTTGAACTTGTCCCTCGATCTCCATTGATACGAAACATGATATGTGAACATATTTGGTTTTGTATTCGGCAAAATGAAATTATTTGAATGACCATTGTCCCAAAAATGAGATTTTAGCCTATATGGTTAAAAGTTTGATAAATATTAATGTTGAATTTGTCCCTCGATGTCCTTTATTGCGTAACATAATATTTGAACCAATTTCGTTTTAAATTTGGTAAATAGAAACTAATGAGACGACCCTTATTGCAAAAACGAGATTTTAGCTTATATTGTTACATGTTTGTTAAATATGAAGGTTGAACATGTCCTTCGATGTCCCTTGATGCGAAACATGATATGTGAACCTATTTGGTTTGAAATTCGGTTTAATGAAAGTATTGAAATGACCCTTGTCGCGAAAATGAAATGTTAGCCTATGTGGTTAGAAGTTTGATAAACAGTGAACTTGTCCCTCGATGTCCCTTGATGCAAAACATGATATGTGAACCTATTTGGTTTCATATTCGGAAAAATGAAAGTATTGGAATGACTTTGTCGCGAAAATGAGATTTTATCCTGTATGGTTAGAAGTTTGATAAAGGTTGAACTTGTCCCTCGATCTCCATTGATACGAAACATGATATGTGAACATATTTGGTTTTGTATTCGGCAAAATGAAATTATTTGAATGACCATTGTCCCAAAAATGAGATTTTAGCCTATATGGTTAAAAGTTTGATAAATATTAATGTTGAATTTGTCCCTCGATGTCCTTTATTGCGTAACATAATATTTGAACCAATTTCGTTTTAAATTTGGTAAATAGAAACTAATGAGACGACCCTTATTGCAAAAACGAGATTTTAGCTTATATTGTTACATGTTTGTTAAATATGAAGGTTGAACATGTCCTTCGATGTCCCTTGATGCGAAACATGATATGTGAACCTATTTGGTTTAAAATTCGGTTTAATGAAAGTATTGAAATGACCCTTGTCGCGAAAATGAAATGTTAGCCTATGTGGTTAGAAGTTTGATAAACAGTGAACTTGTCCCTCGATGTCCCTTGATGCGAAACATGATATGTGAACCTATTTGGTTTCATATTCGGAAAAATGAAAGTATTGGAATGACTTTGTCGCAAAAATGAGATTTTATCCTATATGGTTAGAAGTTTGATAAAGGTTGAACTTGTCCCTCGATCTCCCTTGATACGAAACATGATATGTGAACCTATTTGGTTTTGTATTCGGCAAAATGAAATTATTTGAATGACCATTGTCCCAAAAATGAGATTTTAGCCTATATGGTTAAAAGTTTGATAAATATTAATGTTGAATTTGTCCCTCGATGTCCTTTATTGCGTACCATAGTATTTGAATCAATTTCGTTTTAAATTTGGTAAATAGAAAGTAATGAGATGACCCTTATCGCGAAAACGAGATTTTAACTAATATTGTTACATGTCTGTTAAATATGAAGGTTGAACATGTCCCTCGATGTCCCTTGATGCGAAACATGATATTTGAACATATTTGGTTTGAAATTCGGTAAAATGAAAGTATTGAAATGACCCTTGTCGCGAAAATGAAATGTTAGCCTATGTGGTTAGAAGTTTGATAAACAGTGAACTTGTCCCTCGATGTCCCTTGATGCGAAACATGATATGTGAACCTATTTGGTTTCATATTCGGAAAAATGAAAGTATTGGAATGACTTTGTCGCGAAAATGAGATTTTATCCTGTATGGTTAGAAGTTTGATAAAGGTTGAACTTGTCCCTCGATCTCCATTGATACGAAACATGATATGTGAACATATTTGGTTTTGTATTCGGCAAAATGAAATTATTTGAATGACCATTGTCCCAAAAATGAGATTTTAGCCTATATGGTTAAAAGTTTGATAAATATTAATGTTGAATTTGTCCCTCGATGTCCTTTATTGCGTAACATAATATTTGAACCAATTTCGTTTTAAATTTGGTAAATAGAAACTAATGAGACGACCCTTATTGCAAAAACGAGATTTTAGCTTATATTGTTACATGTTTGTTAAATATGAAGGTTGAACATGTCCTTCGATGTCCCTTGATGCGAAACATGATATGTGAACCTATTTGGTTTGAAATTCGGTTTAATGAAAGTATTGAAATGACCCTTGTCGCGAAAATGAAATGTTAGCCTATGTGGTTAGAAGTTTGATAAACAGTGAACTTGTCCCTCGATGTCCCTTGATGCGAAACATGATATGTGAACCTATTTGGTTTCATATTCGGAAAAATGAAAGTATTGGAATGACTTTGTCGCGAAAATGAGATTTTATCCTGTATGGTTAGAAGTTTGATAAAGGTTGAACTTGTCCCTCGATCTCCATTGATACGAAACATGATATGTGAACATATTTGGTTTTGTATTCGGCAAAATGAAATTATTTGAATGACCATTGTCCCAAAAATGAGATTTTAGCCTATATGGTTAAAAGTTTGATAAATATTAATGTTGAATTTGTCCCTCGATGTCCTTTATTGCGTAACATAATATTTGAACCAATTTCGTTTTAAATTTGGTAAATAGAAACTAATGAGACGACCCTTATTGCAAAAACGAGATTTTAGCTTATATTGTTACATGTTTGTTAAATATGAAGGTTGAACATGTCCTTCGATGTCCCTTGATGCGAAACATGATATGTGAACCTATTTGGTTTGAAATTCGGTTTAATGAAAGTATTGAAATGACCCTTGTCGCGAAAATGAAATGTTAGCCTATGTGGTTAGAAGTTTGATAAACAGTGAACTTGTCCCTCGATGTCCCTTGATGCGAAACATGATATGTGAACCTATTTGGTTTCATATTCGGAAAAATGAAAGTATTGGAATGACTTTGTCGCGAAAATGAGATTTTATCCTATATGGTTAGAAGTTTGATAAAGGTTGAACTTGTCCCTCGATCTCCCTTGATACGAAACATGATATGTGAACCTATTTGGTTTTGTATTCGGCAAAATGAAATTATTTGAATGACCATTGTCCCAAAAATGAGATTTTAGCCTATATGGTTAAAAGTTTGATAAATATTAATGTTGAATTTGTCCCTCGATGTCCTTTATTGCGTACCATAGTATTTGAATCAATTTCGTTTTAAATTTGGTAAATAGAAAGTAATGAGATGACCCTTATCGCGAAAACGAGATTTTAACTAATATTGTTACATGTCTGTTAAATATGAAGGTTGAACATGTCCCTCGATGTCCCTTGATGCGAAACATGATATTTGAACATATTTGGTTTGAAATTCGGTAAAATGAAAGTATTGAAATGACCCTTGTCGCGAAAATGAAATGTTAGCCTATGTGGTTAGAAGTTTGATAAACAGTGAACTTGTCCCTCGATGTCCCTTGATGCGAAACATGATATGTGAACCTATTTGGTTTCATATTCGGAAAAATGAAAGTATTGGAATGACTTTGTCGCGAAAATGAGATTTTATCCTGTATGGTTAGAAGTTTGATAAAGGTTGAACTTGTCCCTCGATCTCCATTGATACGAAACATGATATGTGAACATATTTGGTTTTGTATTCGGCAAAATGAAATTATTTGAATGACCATTGTCCCAAAAATGAGATTTTAGCCTATATGGTTAAAAGTTTGATAAATATTAATGTTGAATTTGTCCCTCGATGTCCTTTATTGCGTAACATAATATTTGAACCAATTTCGTTTTAAATTTGGTAAATAGAAACTAATGAGACGACCCTTATTGCAAAAACGAGATTTTAGCTTATATTGTTACATGTTTGTTAAATATGAAGGTTGAACATGTCCTTCGATGTCCCTTGATGCGAAACATGATATGTGAACCTATTTGGTTTGAAATTCGGTTTAATGAAAGTATTGAAATGACCCTTGTCGCGAAAATGAAATGTTAGCCTATGTGGTTAGAAGTTTGATAAACAGTGAACTTGTCCCTCGATGTCCCTTGATGCGAAACATGATATGTGAACCTATTTGGTTTCATATTCGGAAAAATGAAAGTATTGGAATGACTTTGTCGCGAAAATGAGATTTTATCCTGTATGGTTAGAAGTTTGATAAAGGTTGAACTTGTCCCTCGATCTCCATTGATACGAAACATGATATGTGAACATATTTGGTTTTGTATTCGGCAAAATGAAATTATTTGAATGACCATTGTCCCAAAAATGAGATTTTAGCCTATATGGTTAAAAGTTTGATAAATATTAATGTTGAATTTGTCCCTCGATGTCCTTTATTGCGTAACATAATATTTGAACCAATTTCGTTTTAAATTTGGTAAATAGAAACTAATGAGACGACCCTTATTGCAAAAACGAGATTTTAGCTTATATTGTTACATGTTTGTTAAATATGAAGGTTGAACATGTCCTTCGATGTCCCTTGATGCGAAACATGATATGTGAACCTATTTGGTTTGAAATTCGGTTTAATGAAAGTATTGAAATGACCCTTGTCGCGAAAATGAAATGTTAGCCTATGTGGTTAGAAGTTTGATAAACAGTGAACTTGTCCCTCGATGTCCCTTGATGCGAAACATGATATGTGAACCTATTTGGTTTCATATTCGGAAAAATGAAAGTATTGGAATGACTTTGTCGCGAAAATGAGATTTTATCCTATATGGTTAGAAGTTTGATAAAGGTTGAACTTGTCCCTCGATCTCCCTTGATACGAAACATGATATGTGAACCTATTTGGTTTTGTATTCGGCAAAATGAAATTATTTGAATGACCATTGTCCCAAAAATGAGATTTTAGCCTATATGGTTAAAAGTTTGATAAATATTAATGTTGAATTTGTCCCTCGATGTCCTTTATTGCGTACCATAGTATTTGAATCAATTTCGTTTTAAATTTGGTAAATAGAAAGTAATGAGATGACCCTTATCGCGAAAACGAGATTTTAACTAATATTGTTACATGTCTGTTAAATATGAAGGTTGAACATGTCCCTCGATGTCCCTTGATGCGAAACATGATATTTGAACATATTTGGTTTGAAATTCGGTAAAATGAAAGTATTGAAATGACCCTTGTCGCGAAAATGAAATGTTAGCCTATGTGGTTAGAAGTTTGATAAACAGTGAACTTGTCCCTCGATGTCCCTTGATGCGAAACATGATATGTGAACCTATTTGGTTTCATATTCGGAAAAATGAAAGTATTGGAATGACTTTGTCGCGAAAATGAGATTTTATCCTGTATGGTTAGAAGTTTGATAAAGGTTGAACTTGTCCCTCGATCTCCATTGATACGAAACATGATATGTGAACATATTTGGTTTTGTATTCGGCAAAATGAAATTATTTGAATGACCATTGTCCCAAAAATGAGATTTTAGCCTATATGGTTAAAAGTTTGATAAATATTAATGTTGAATTTGTCCCTCGATGTCCTTTATTGCGTAACATAATATTTGAACCAATTTCGTTTTAAATTTGGTAAATAGAAACTAATGAGACGACCCTTATTGCAAAAACGAGATTTTAGCTTATATTGTTACATGTTTGTTAAATATGAAGGTTGAACATGTCCTTCGATGTCCCTTGATGCGAAACATGATATGTGAACCTATTTGGTTTGAAATTCGGTTTAATGAAAGTATTGAAATGACCCTTGTCGCGAAAATGAAATGTTAGCCTATGTGGTTAGAAGTTTGATAAACAGTGAACTTGTCCCTCGATGTCCCTTGATGCGAAACATGATATGTGAACCTATTTGGTTTCATATTCGGAAAAATGAAAGTATTGGAATGACTTTGTCGCGAAAATGAGATTTTATCCTGTATGGTTAGAAGTTTGATAAAGGTTGAACTTGTCCCTCGATCTCCATTGATACGAAACATGATATGTGAACATATTTGGTTTTGTATTCGGCAAAATGAAATTATTTGAATGACCATTGTCCCAAAAATGAGATTTTAGCCTATATGGTTAAAAGTTTGATAAATATTAATGTTGAATTTGTCCCTCGATGTCCTTTATTGCGTAACATAATATTTGAACCAATTTCGTTTTAAATTTGGTAAATAGAAACTAATGAGACGACCCTTATTGCAAAAACGAGATTTTAGCTTATATTGTTACATGTTTGTTAAATATGAAGGTTGAACATGTCCTTCGATGTCCCTTGATGCGAAACATGATATGTGAACCTATTTGGTTTGAAATTCGGTTTAATGAAAGTATTGAAATGACCCTTGTCGCGAAAATGAAATGTTAGCCTATGTGGTTAGAAGTTTGATAAACAGTGAACTTGTCCCTCGATGTCCCTTGATGCGAAACATGATATGTGAACCTATTTGGTTTCATATTCGGAAAAATGAAAGTATTGGAATGACTTTGTCGCGAAAATGAGATTTTATCCTATATGGTTAGAAGTTTGATAAAGGTTGAACTTGTCCCTCGATCTCCCTTGATACGAAACATGATATGTGAACCTATTTGGTTTTGTATTCGGCAAAATGAAATTATTTGAATGACCATTGTCCCAAAAATGAGATTTTAGCCTATATGGTTAAAAGTTTGATAAATATTAATGTTGAATTTGTCCCTCGATGTCCTTTATTGCGTACCATAGTATTTGAATCAATTTCGTTTTAAATTTGGTAAATAGAAAGTAATGAGATGACCCTTATCGCGAAAACGAGATTTTAACTAATATTGTTACATGTCTGTTAAATATGAAGGTTGAACATGTCCCTCGATGTCCCTTGATGCGAAACATGATATTTGAACATATTTGGTTTGAAATTCGGTAAAATGAAAGTATTGAAATGACCCTTGTCGCGAAAATGAAATGTTAGCCTATGTGGTTAGAAGTTTGATAAACAGTGAACTTGTCCCTCGATGTCCCTTGATGCGAAACATGATATGTGAACCTATTTGGTTTCATATTCGGAAAAATGAAAGTATTGGAATGACTTTGTCGCGAAAATGAGATTTTATCCTGTATGGTTAGAAGTTTGATAAAGGTTGAACTTGTCCCTCGATCTCCATTGATACGAAACATGATATGTGAACATATTTGGTTTTGTATTCGGCAAAATGAAATTATTTGAATGACCATTGTCCCAAAAATGAGATTTTAGCCTATATGGTTAAAAGTTTGATAAATATTAATGTTGAATTTGTCCCTCGATGTCCTTTATTGCGTAACATAATATTTGAACCAATTTCGTTTTAAATTTGGTAAATAGAAACTAATGAGACGACCCTTATTGCAAAAACGAGATTTTAGCTTATATTGTTACATGTTTGTTAAATATGAAGGTTGAACATGTCCTTCGATGTCCCTTGATGCGAAACATGATATGTGAACCTATTTGGTTTGAAATTCGGTTTAATGAAAGTATTGAAATGACCCTTGTCGCGAAAATGAAATGTTAGCCTATGTGGTTAGAAGTTTGATAAACAGTGAACTTGTCCCTCGATGTCCCTTGATGCGAAACATGATATGTGAACCTATTTGGTTTCATATTCGGAAAAATGAAAGTATTGGAATGACTTTGTCGCGAAAATGAGATTTTATCCTGTATGGTTAGAAGTTTGATAAAGGTTGAACTTGTCCCTCGATCTCCATTGATACGAAACATGATATGTGAACATATTTGGTTTTGTATTCGGCAAAATGAAATTATTTGAATGACCATTGTCCCAAAAATGAGATTTTAGCCTATATGGTTAAAAGTTTGATAAATATTAATGTTGAATTTGTCCCTCGATGTCCTTTATTGCGTAACATAATATTTGAACCAATTTCGTTTTAAATTTGGTAAATAGAAACTAATGAGACGACCCTTATTGCAAAAACGAGATTTTAGCTTATATTGTTACATGTTTGTTAAATATGAAGGTTGAACATGTCCTTCGATGTCCCTTGATGCGAAACATGATATGTGAACCTATTTGGTTTGAAATTCGGTTTAATGAAAGTATTGAAATGACCCTTGTCGCGAAAATGAAATGTTAGCCTATGTGGTTAGAAGTTTGATAAACAGTGAACTTGTCCCTCGATGTCCCTTGATGCGAAACATGATATGTGAACCTATTTGGTTTCATATTCGGAAAAATGAAAGTATTGGAATGACTTTGTCGCGAAAATGAGATTTTATCCTATATGGTTAGAAGTTTGATAAAGGTTGAACTTGTCCCTCGATCTCCCTTGATACGAAACATGATATGTGAACCTATTTGGTTTTGTATTCGGCAAAATGAAATTATTTGAATGACCATTGTCCCAAAAATGAGATTTTAGCCTATATGGTTAAAAGTTTGATAAATATTAATGTTGAATTTGTCCCTCGATGTCCTTTATTGCGTACCATAGTATTTGAATCAATTTCGTTTTAAATTTGGTAAATAGAAAGTAATGAGATGACCCTTATCGCGAAAACGAGATTTTAACTAATATTGTTACATGTCTGTTAAATATGAAGGTTGAACATGTCCCTCGATGTCCCTTGATGCGAAACATGATATTTGAACATATTTGGTTTGAAATTCGGTAAAATGAAAGTATTGAAATGACCCTTGTCGCGAAAATGAAATGTTAGCCTATGTGGTTAGAAGTTTGATAAACAGTGAACTTGTCCCTCGATGTCCCTTGATGCGAAACATGATATGTGAACCTATTTGGTTTCATATTCGGAAAAATGAAAGTATTGGAATGACTTTGTCGCGAAAATGAGATTTTATCCTGTATGGTTAGAAGTTTGATAAAGGTTGAACTTGTCCCTCGATCTCCATTGATACGAAACATGATATGTGAACATATTTGGTTTTGTATTCGGCAAAATGAAATTATTTGAATGACCATTGTCCCAAAAATGAGATTTTAGCCTATATGGTTAAAAGTTTGATAAATATTAATGTTGAATTTGTCCCTCGATGTCCTTTATTGCGTAACATAATATTTGAACCAATTTCGTTTTAAATTTGGTAAATAGAAACTAATGAGACGACCCTTATTGCAAAAACGAGATTTTAGCTTATATTGTTACATGTTTGTTAAATATGAAGGTTGAACATGTCCTTCGATGTCCCTTGATGCGAAACATGATATGTGAACCTATTTGGTTTGAAATTCGGTTTAATGAAAGTATTGAAATGACCCTTGTCGCGAAAATGAAATGTTAGCCTATGTGGTTAGAAGTTTGATAAACAGTGAACTTGTCCCTCGATGTCCCTTGATGCGAAACATGATATGTGAACCTATTTGGTTTCATATTCGGAAAAATGAAAGTATTGGAATGACTTTGTCGCGAAAATGAGATTTTATCCTATATGGTTAGAAGTTTGATAAAGGTTGAACTTGTCCCTCGATCTCCCTTGATACGAAACATGATATGTGAACCTATTTGGTTTTGTATTCGGCAAAATGAAATTATTTGAATGACCATTGTCCCAAAAATGAGATTTTAGCCTATATGGTTAAAAGTTTGATAAATATTAATGTTGAATTTGTCCCTCGATGTCCTTTATTGCGTACCATAGTATTTGAATCAATTTCGTTTTAAATTTGGTAAATAGAAAGTAATGAGATGACCCTTATCGCGAAAACGAGATTTTAACTAATATTGTTACATGTCTGTTAAATATGAAGGTTGAACATGTCCCTCGATGTCCCTTGATGCGAAACATGATATTTGAACATATTTGGTTTGAAATTCGGTAAAATGAAAGTATTGAAATGACCCTTGTCGCGAAAATGAAATGTTAGCCTATGTGGTTAGAAGTTTGATAAACAGTGAACTTGTCCCTCGATGTCCCTTGATGCGAAACATGATATGTGAACCTATTTGGTTTCATATTCGGAAAAATGAAAGTATTGGAATGACTTTGTCGCGAAAATGAGATTTTATCCTGTATGGTTAGAAGTTTGATAAAGGTTGAACTTGTCCCTCGATCTCCATTGATACGAAACATGATATGTGAACATATTTGGTTTTGTATTCGGCAAAATGAAATTATTTGAATGACCATTGTCCCAAAAATGAGATTTTAGCCTATATGGTTAAAAGTTTGATAAATATTAATGTTGAATTTGTCCCTCGATGTCCTTTATTGCGTAACATAATATTTGAACCAATTTCGTTTTAAATTTGGTAAATAGAAACTAATGAGACGACCCTTATTGCAAAAACGAGATTTTAGCTTATATTGTTACATGTTTGTTAAATATGAAGGTTGAACATGTCCTTCGATGTCCCTTGATGCGAAACATGATATGTGAACCTATTTGGTTTGAAATTCGGTTTAATGAAAGTATTGAAATGACCCTTGTCGCGAAAATGAAATGTTAGCCTATGTGGTTAGAAGTTTGATAAACAGTGAACTTGTCCCTCGATGTCCCTTGATGCGAAACATGATATGTGAACCTATTTGGTTTCATATTCGGAAAAATGAAAGTATTGGAATGACTTTGTCGCGAAAATGAGATTTTATCCTGTATGGTTAGAAGTTTGATAAAGGTTGAACTTGTCCCTCGATCTCCCTTGATACGAAACATGATTTGTGAACATATTTGGTTTTGTATTCGGCAAAATGAAATTATTTGAATGACCATAGTCCCAAAAATGAGATTTTAGCCTATATGGTTAAAAGTTTGATAAATATTAATGTTGAATTTGTCCCTCGATGTCCTTTATTGCGTAACATAATATTTGAACCAATTTCGTTTTAAATTTGGTAAATAGAAACTAATGAGACGACGCTTATTGCAAAAACGAGATTTTAGCTTATATTGTTACATGTTTGTTAAATATGAAGGTTGAACATGTCCTTCGATGTCCCTTGATGCGAAACATGATATGTGAATCTATTTGGTTTGAAATTCGGTTTAATGAAAGTATTGAAATGACCCTTGTCGCGAAAATGAAATGTTAGCCTATGTGGTTAGAAGTTTGATAAACAGTGAACTTGTCCCTCGATGTCCCTTGATGCGAAACATGATATGTGAACCTATTTGGTTTCATATTCGGAAAAATGAAAGTATTGGAATGACTTTGTCGCGAAAATGAGATTTTATCCTATATGGTTAGAAGTTTGATAAAGGTTGAACTTGTCCCTCGATCTCCCTTGATACGAAACATGATATGTGAACCTATTTGGTTTTGTATTTGGCAAAATGAAATTATTTGAATGACCATTGTCCCAAAAATGAGATTTTAGCCTATATGGTTAAAAGTTTGATAAATATTAATGTTGAATTTGTCCCTCGATGTCCTTTATTGCGTACCATAGTATTTGAATCAATTTTGTTTTAAATTTGGTAAATAGAAAGTAATGAGATGACCCTTATCGCGAAAACGAGATTTTAACTAATATTGTTACATGTCTGTTAAATATGAAGGTTGAACATGTCCCTCGATGTCCCTTGATGCGAAACATGATATTTGAACATATTTGGTTTGAAATTCGGTAAAATGAAAGTATTGAAATGACCCTTGTCGCGAAAATGAAATGTTAGCCTATGTGGTTAGAAGTTTGATAAACAGTGAACTTGTCCCTCGATGTCCCTTGATGCGAAACATGATATGTGAACCTATTTGGTTTCATATTCGGAAAAATGAAAGTATTGGAATGACTTTGTCGCGAAAATGAGATTTTAGCCTATTTTAGCCTATATGGTTAGAAGTTTGATAAAGGTTGAACTTGTCCCTCGATCTCCCTTGATACGAAACATGATATGTGAACATATTTGGTTTTGTATTCGGCAAAATGAAATTATTTGAATGACCATTGTCCCAAAAATGAGATTTTAGCCTATATGGTTAAAAGTTTGATAAATATTAATGTTGAATTTGTCCCTCGATGTCCTTTATTGCGTAACATAATATTTGAACCAATTTCGTTTTAAATTTGGTAAATAGAAACTAATGAGACGACCCTTATTGTAAAAACGAGATTTTAGCTTATATTGTTACATGTTTGTTAAATATGAAGGTTGAACATGTCCTTCGATGTCCCTTGATGCAAAACATGATATGTGAACCTATTTGGTTTGAAATTCGGTTTAATGAAAGTATTGAAATGACCCTTGTCGCGAAAATGAAATGTTAGCCTATGTGGTTAGAAGTTTGATAAACAGTGAACTTGTCCCTCGATGTCCCTTGATGCGAAACATGATATGTGAACCTATTTGGTTTCATATTCGGAAAAATGAAAGTATTGGAATGACTTTGTCGCGAAAATGAGATTTTATCCTGTATGGTTAGAAGTTTGATAAAGGTTGAACTTGTCCCTCGATCTCCCTTGATACGAAACATGATTTGTGAACATATTTGGTTTTGTATTCGGCAAAATGAAATTATTTGAATGACCATAGTCCCAAAAATGAGATTTTAGCCTATATGGTTAAAAGTTTGATAAATATTAATGTTGAATTTGTCCCTCGATGTCCTTTATTGCGTAACATAATATTTGAACCAATTTCGTTTTAAATTTGGTAAATAGAAACTAATGAGACGACCCTTATTGCAAAAACGAGATTTTAGCTTATATTGTTACATGTTTGTTAAATATGAAGGTTGAACATGTCCTTCGATGTCCCTTGATGCGAAACATGATATGTGAATCTATTTGGTTTGAAATTCGGTTTAATGAAAGTATTGAAATGACCCTTGTCGCGAAAATGAAATGTTAGCCTATGTGGTTAGAAGTTTGATAAACAGTGAACTTGTCCCTCGATGTCCCTTGATGCGAAACATGATATGTGAACCTATTTGGTTTCATATTCGGAAAAATGAAAGTATTGGAATGACTTTGTCGCGAAAATGAGATTTTATCCTATATGGTTAGAAGTTTGATAAAGGTTGAACTTGTCCCTCGATCTCCCTTGATACGAAACATGATATGTGAACCTATTTGGTTTTGTATTCGGCAAAATGAAATTATTTGAATGACCATTGTCCCAAAAATGAGATTTTAGCCTATATGGTTAAAAGTTTGATAAATATTAATGTTGAATTTGTCCCTCGATGTCCTTTATTGCGTACCATAGTATTTGAATCAATTTCGTTTTAAATTTGGTAAATAGAAAGTAATGAGATGACCCTTATCGCGAAAACGAGATTTTAACTAATATTGTTACATGTCTGTTAAATATGAAGGTTGAACATGTCCCTCGATGTCCCTTGATGCGAAACATCATATTTGAACATATTTGGTTTGAAATTCGGTAAAATGAAAGTATTGAAATGACCCTTGTCGCGAAAATGAAATGTTAGCCTATGTGGTTAGAAGTTTGATAAACAGTGAACTTGTCCCTCGATGTCCCTTGATGCGAAACATGATATGTGAACCTATTTGGTTTCATATTCGGAAAAATGAAAGTATTGGAATGACTTTGTCGCGAAAATGAGATTTTAGCCTATATGGTTAGAAGTTTGATAAAGGTTGAACTTGTCCCTCGATCTCCCTTGATACGAAACATGATATGTGAACATATTTGGTTTTGTATTCGGCAAAATGAAATTATTTGAATGACCATTGTCCCAAAAATGAGATTTTAGCCTATATGGTTAAAAGTTTGATAAATATTAATGTTGAATTTGTCCCTCGATGTCCTTTATTGCGTAACATAATATTTGAACCAATTTCGTTTTAAATTTGGTAAATAGAAACTAATGAGACGACCCTTATTGTAAAAACGAGATTTTAGCTTATATTGTTACATGTTTGTTAAATATGAAGGTTGAACATGTCCTTCGATGTCCCTTGATGCGAAACATGATATGTGAACCTATTTGGTTTGAAATTCGGTTTAATGAAAGTATTGAAATGACCCTTGTCGCGAAAATGAAATGTTAGCCTATGTGGTTAGAAGTTTGATAAACAGTGAACTTGTCCCTCGATGTCCCTTGATGCGAAACATGATATGTGAACCTATTTGGTTTCATATTCGGAAAAATGAAAGTATTGGAATGACTTTGTCGCGAAAATGAGATTTTATCCTGTATGGTTAGAAGTTTGATAAAGGTTGAACTTGTCCCTCGATCTCCCTTGATACGAAACATGATTTGTGAACATATTTGGTTTTGTATTCGGCAAAATGAAATTATTTGAATGACCATAGTCCCAAAAATGAGATTTTAGCCTATATGGTTAAAAGTTTGATAAATATTAATGTTGAATTTGTCCCTCGATGTCCTTTATTGCGTAACATAATATTTGAACCAATTTCGTTTTAAATTTGGTAAATAGAAACTAATGAGACGACCCTTATTGCAAAAACGAGATTTTAGCTTATATTGTTACATGTTTGTTAAATATGAAGGTTGAACATGTCCTTCGATGTCCCTTGATGCGAAACATGATATGTGAATCTATTTGGTTTGAAATTCGGTTTAATGAAAGTATTGAAATGACCCTTGTCGCGAAAATGAAATGTTAGCCTATGTGGTTAGAAGTTTGATAAACAGTGAACTTGTCCCTCGATGTCCCTTGATGCGAAACATGATATGTGAACCTATTTGGTTTCATATTCGGAAAAATGAAAGTATTGGAATGACTTTGTCGCGAAAATGAGATTTTATCCTATATGGTTAGAAGTTTGATAAAGGTTGAACTTGTCCCTCGATCTCCCTTGATACGAAACATGATATGTGAACCTATTTGGTTTTGTATTCGGCAAAATGAAATTATTTGAATGACCATTGTCCCAAAAATGAGATTTTAGCCTATATGGTTAAAAGTTTGATAAATATTAATGTTGAATTTGTCCCTCGATGTCCTTTATTGCGTACCATAGTATTTGAATCAATTTCGTTTTAAATTTGGTAAATAGAAAGTAATGAGATGACCCTTATCGCGAAAACGAGATTTTAACTAATATTGTTACATGTCTGTTAAATATGAAGGTTGAACATGTCCCTCGATGTCCCTTGATGCGAAACATCATATTTGAACATATTTGGTTTGAAATTCGGTAAAATGAAAGTATTGAAATGACCCTTGTCGCGAAAATGAAATGTTAGCCTATGTGGTTAGAAGTTTGATAAACAGTGAACTTGTCCCTCGATGTCCCTTGATGCGAAACATGATATGTGAACCTATTTGGTTTCATATTCGGAAAAATGAAAGTATTGGAATGACTTTGTCGCGAAAATGAGATTTTAGCCTATATGGTTAGAAGTTTGATAAAGGTTGAACTTGTCCCTCGATCTCCCTTGATACGAAACATGATATGTGAACATATTTGGTTTTGTATTCGGCAAAATGAAATTATTTGAATGACCATTGTCCCAAAAATGAGATTTTAGCCTATATGGTTAAAAGTTTGATAAATATTAATGTTGAATTTGTCCCTCGATGTCCTTTATTGCGTAACATAATATTTGAACCAATTTCGTTTTAAATTTGGTAAATAGAAACTAATGAGACGACCCTTATTGTAAAAACGAGATTTTAGCTTATATTGTTACATGTTTGTTAAATATGAAGGTTGAACATGTCCTTCGATGTCCCTTGATGCGAAACATGATATGTGAACCTATTTGGTTTGAAATTCGGTTTAATGAAAGTATTGAAATGACCCTTGTCGCGAAAATGAAATGTTAGCCTATGTGGTTAGAAGTTTGATAAACAGTGAACTTGTCCCTCGATGTCCCTTGATGCGAAACATGATATGTGAACCTATTTGGTTTCATATTCGGAAAAATGAAAGTATTGGAATGACTTTGTCGCGAAAATGAGATTTTATCCTGTATGGTTAGAAGTTTGATAAAGGTTGAACTTGTCCCTCGATCTCCCTTGATACGAAACATGATTTGTGAACATATTTGGTTTTGTATTCGGCAAAATGAAATTATTTGAATGACCATAGTCCCAAAAATGAGATTTTAGCCTATATGGTTAAAAGTTTGATAAATATTAATGTTGAATTTGTCCCTCGATGTCCTTTATTGCGTAACATAATATTTGAACCAATTTCGTTTTAAATTTGGTAAATAGAAACTAATGAGACGACCCTTATTGCAAAAACGAGATTTTAGCTTATATTGTTACATGTTTGTTAAATATGAAGGTTGAACATGTCCTTCGATGTCCCTTGATGCGAAACATGATATGTGAATCTATTTGGTTTGAAATTCGGTTTAATGAAAGTATTGAAATGACCCTTGTCGCGAAAATGAAATGTTAGCCTATGTGGTTAGAAGTTTGATAAACAGTGAACTTGTCCCTCGATGTCCCTTGATGCGAAACATGATATGTGAACCTATTTGGTTTCATATTCGGAAAAATGAAAGTATTGGAATGACTTTGTCGCGAAAATGAGATTTTATCCTATATGGTTAGAAGTTTGATAAAGGTTGAACTTGTCCCTCGATCTCCCTTGATACGAAACATGATATGTGAACCTATTTGGTTTTGTATTCGGCAAAATGAAATTATTTGAATGACCATTGTCCCAAAAATGAGATTTTAGCCTATATGGTTAAAAGTTTGATAAATATTAATGTTGAATTTGTCCCTCGATGTCCTTTATTGCGTACCATAGTATTTGAATCAATTTCGTTTTAAATTTGGTAAATAGAAAGTAATGAGATGACCCTTATCGCGAAAACGAGATTTTAACTAATATTGTTACATGTCTGTTAAATATGAAGGTTGAACATGTCCCTCGATGTCCCTTGATGCGAAACATGATATTTGAACATATTTGGTTTGAAATTCGGTAAAATGAAAGTATTGAAATGACCCTTGTCGCGAAAATGAAATGTTAGCCTATGTGGTTAGAAGTTTGATAAACAGTGAACTTGTCCCTCGATGTCCCTTGATGCGAAACATGATATGTGAACCTATTTGGTTTCATATTCGGAAAAATGAAAGTATTGGAATGACTTTGTCGCGAAAATGAGATTTTAGCCTATATGGTTAGAAGTTTGATAAAGGTTGAACTTGTCCCTCGATCTCCCTTGATACGAAACATGATATGTGAACATATTTGGTTTTGTATTCGGCAAAATGAAATTATTTGAATGACCATTGTCCAAAAAATGAGATTTTAGCCTATATGGTTAAAAGTTTGATAAATATTAATGTTGAATTTGTCCCTCGATGTCCTTTATTGCGTAACATAATATTTGAACCAATTTCGTTTTAAATTTGGTAAATAGAAACTAATGAGACGACCCTTATTGCAAAAACGAGATTTTAGCTTATATTGTTACATGTTTGTTAAATATGAAGGTTGAACATGTCCTTCGATGTCCCTTGATGCGAAACATGATATGTGAACCTATTTGGTTTGAAATTCGGTTTAATGAAAGTATTGAAATGACCCTTGTCGCGAAAATGAAATGTTAGCCTATGTGGTTAGAAGTTTGATAAACAGTGAACTTGTCCCTCGATGTCCCTTGATGCGAAACATGATATGTGAACCTATTTGGTTTCATATTCGGAAAAATGAAAGTATTGGAATGACTTTGTCGCGAAAATGAGATTTTATCCTGTATGGTTAGAAGTTTGATAAAGGTTGAACTTGTCCCTCAATCTCCCTTGATACGAAACATGATTTGTGAACATATTTGGTTTTGTATTCGGCAAAATGAAATTATTTGAATGACCATAGTCCCAAAAATGAGATTTTAGCCTATATGGTTAAAAGTTTGATAAATATTAATGTTGAATTTGTCCCTCGATGTCCTTTATTGCGTACCATAGTATTTGAACCAATTTCGTTTTAAATTTGGTAAATAGAAACTAATGAGACGACCCTTATTGCAAAAACGAGATTTTAGCTTATATTGTTACATGTTTGTTAAATATGAAGGTTGAACATGTCCCTCGATGTCCCTTGATGCGAAACATGATATTTGAACATATTTGGTTTGAAATTCGGTAAAATGAAAGTATTGAAATGACCCTTGTCGCGAAAATGAAATGTTAGCCTATGTGGTTAGAAGTTTGATAAACAGTGAACTTGTCCCTCGATGTCCCTTGATGCGAAACATGATATGTGAACCTATTTGGTTTCATATTCTGATGAGGGCATAATTGTCCATGACACAAGTGCTTCAATTCAAGGGCTAGGAGGACCAATGACAAGGGCAAGGGCCAAGAAAGCTAAGGAGGCGCTAAATCAATTGGTGGCAAAAGTCTTGGAGTTCAAACCTACACTAGGAAGCATGGAGGGTAGAATGGTCATGTGCATCAAACCATTGGAGGAGGGGTGGGGCGCATCTCTTGCTGCCCATTTTATTTAGTTGTTTTTATTATGTTGTAATAAAAAGGTGTAAGGGATCAATTTTGACCCAAAAACACTAAGTTGCTTATTTTGTGTGTTTAATCCATTTTAAAGCTTCCAAAGCTTTAAATGGAACGTTTTGTGTGTTTATTTTATGCAAAGAAGTGCTGAAGACAAAAGAAAGACAAGGCATTAAAGATCATTTAATCTGAAGGAGGAATGGTGCAAGAATTGAAAAGGAACCAGACAAGATATCAATGAGACAATGAAGGCACTTCATTTCAGCATAGGAAACCATCATCATCATCAAAATCACGTCCAGCCACCCTCATTCATTGATTTGTTTTGTAACCATTTCTTGTATTCATGTTAATTTACTTCAGCCGTAGGAAATAATGATAGATTAATTTGGCTGAAGGAATCTTAAGAGTTATTTGCCTTTTTCTTTGTAATTCAGCAAGTGTCCCTCCTACCTATATATAGGACACGAAAATTGAATAAAAATCAAGTTGAATTTTATAGAATTTTACACTTATGTGTATTGAGAGCTTTGTCTCTTGTGGTTCTGGATTGAACCATCCTTGATCTTATCAAGAATTTCTTTTCTTGTGGCGATCCTCGCATCCATAGACTTATCACTTTCTTGGATTAGAAAGTGTGGCGTCCCTTTCTCCATTCCATTTCTTCGTTTTTTGAGTCTTTTCCACCAAAATATTCTTATTTGCTTCCGACGGCTCCGTGACACTCATCATATTCGGAAAAATGAAAGTATTGGAATGACTTTGTCGCGAAAATGAGATTTTAGCCTATTTTAGCCTATATGGTTAGAAGTTTGATAAAGGTTGAACTTGTCCCTCGATCTCCCTTGATACGAAACATGATATGTGAACATATTTGGTTTTGTATTCGGCAAAATGAAATTATTTGAATGACCATTGTCCCAAAAATGAGATTTTAGCCTATATGGTTAAAAGTTTGATAAATATTAATGTTGAATTTGTCCCTCGATGTCCTTTATTGCGTAACATAATATTTGAACCAATTTCGTTTTAAATTTGGTAAATAGAAACTAATGAGACGACCCTTATTGCAAAAACGAGATTTTAGCTTATATTGTTACATGTGTGTTAAATATGAAGGTTGAACATGTCCTTCGATGTCCCTTGATGCGAAACATGATATGTGAACCTATTTGGTTTGAAATTCGGTTTAATGAAAGTATTGAAATGACCCTTGTCGCGAAAATGAAACGTTAGCCTATGTGGTTAGAAGTTTGATAAACAGTGAACTTGTCCCTCGATGTCCCTTGATGCGAAACATGATATGTGAACCTATTTGGTTTCATATTCGGAAAAATGAAAGTATTGGAATGACTTTGTCGCGAAAATGAGATTTTATCCTATATGGTTAGAAGTTTGATAAAGGTTGAACTTGTCCCTCGATCTCCCTTGATACGAAACATGATATGTGAACCTATTTGGTTTTGTATTCGGCAAAATGAAATTATTTGAATGACCATTGTCCCAAAAATGAGATTTTAGCCTATATGGTTAAAAGTTTGATAAATATTAATGTTGAATTTGTCCCTCGATGTCCTTTATTGCGTACCATAGTATTTGAATCAATTTCGTTTTAAATTTGGTAAATAGAAAGTAATGAGATGACCCTTATCGCGAAAACGAGATTTTAACTAATATTGTTACATGTCTGTTAAATATGAAGGTTGAACATGTCCCTCGATGTCCCTTGATGCGAAACATGATATTTGAACATATTTGGTTTGAAATTCGGTAAAATGAAAGTATTGAAATGACCCTTGTCGCGAAAATGAAATGTTAGCCTATGTGGTTAGAAGTTTGATAAATAGTGAACTTGTCCCTCGATGTCCCTTGATGCGAAACATGATATGTGAACCTATTTGGTTTCATATTCGGAAAAATGAAAGTATTGGAATGACTTTGTCGCGAAAATGAGATTTTAGCCTATTTTAGCCTATATGGTTAGAAGTTTGATAAAGGTTGAACTTGTCCCTCGATCTCCCTTGATACGAAACATGATATGTGAACATATTTGGTTTTGTATTCGGCAAAATGAAATTATTTGAATGACCATTGTCCCAAAAATGAGATTTTAGCCTATATGGTTAAAAGTTTGATAAATATTAATGTTGAATTTGTCCCTCGATGTCCTTTATTGCGTAACATAATATTTGAACCAATTTCGTTTTAAATTTGGTAAATAGAAACTAATGAGACGACCCTTATTGCAAAAACGAGATTTTAGCTTATATTGTTACATGTTTGTTAAATATGAAGGTTGAACATGTCCTTCGATGTCCCTTGATGCGAAACATGATATGTGAATCTATTTGGTTTGAAATTCGGTTTAATGAAAGTATTGAAATGACCCTTGTCGCGAAAATGAAATGTTAGCCTATGTGGTTAGAAGTTTGATAAACAGTGAACTTGTCCCTCGATGTCCCTTGATGCGAAACATGATATGTGAACCTATTTGGTTTCATATTCGGAAAAATGAAAGTATTGGAATGACTTTGTCGCGAAAATGAGATTTTATCCTATATGGTTAGAAGTTTGATAAAGGTTGAACTTGTCCCTCGATCTCCCTTGATACGAAACATGATATGTGAACCTATTTGGTTTTGTATTCGGCAAAATGAAATTATTTGAATGACCATTGTCCCAAAAATGAGATTTTAGCCTATATGGTTAAAAGTTTGATAAATATTAATGTTGAATTTGTCCCTCGATGTCCTTTATTGCGTACCATAGTATTTGAATCAATTTCGTTTTAAATTTGGTAAATAGAAAGTAATGAGATGACCCTTATCGCGAAAACGAGATTTTAACTAATATTGTTACATGTCTGTTAAATATGAAGGTTGAACATGTCCCTCGATGTCCCTTGATGCGAAACATGATATTTGAACATATTTGGTTTGAAATTCGGTAAAATGAAAGTATTGAAATGACCCTTGTCGCGAAAATGAAATGTTAGCCTATGTGGTTAGAAGTTTGATAAACAGTGAACTTGTCCCTCGATGTCCCTTGATGCGAAACATGATATGTGAACCTATTTGGTTTCATATTCGGAAAAATGAAAGTATTGGAATGACTTTGTCGCGAAAATGAGATTTTAGCCTATTTTAGCCTATATGGTTAGAAGTTTGATAAAGGTTGAACTTGTCCCTCGATCTCCCTTGATACGAAACATGATATGTGAACATATTTGGTTTTGTATTCGGCAAAATGAAATTATTTGAATGACCATTGTCCCAAAAATGAGATTTTAGCCTATATGGTTAAAAGTTTGATAAATATTAATGTTGAATTTGTCCCTCGATGTCCTTTATTGCGTAACATAATATTTGAACCAATTTCGTTTTAAATTTGGTAAATAGAAACTAATGAGACGACCCTTATTGTAAAAACGAGATTTTAGCTTATATTGTTACATGTTTGTTAAATATGAAGGTTGAACATGTCCTTCGATGTCCCTTGATGCAAAACATGATATGTGAACCTATTTGGTTTGAAATTCGGTTTAATGAAAGTATTGAAATGACCCTTGTCGCGAAAATGAAATGTTAGCCTATGTGGTTAGAAGTTTGATAAACAGTGAACTTGTCCCTCGATGTCCCTTGATGCGAAACATGATATGTGAACCTATTTGGTTTCATATTCGGAAAAATGAAAGTATTGGAATGACTTTGTCGCGAAAATGAGATTTTATCCTGTATGGTTAGAAGTTTGATAAAGGTTGAACTTGTCCCTCGATCTCCCTTGATACGAAACATGATTTGTGAACATATTTGGTTTTGTATTCGGCAAAATGAAATTATTTGAATGACCATAGTCCCAAAAATGAGATTTTAGCCTATATGGTTAAAAGTTTGATAAATATTAATGTTGAATTTGTCCCTCGATGTCCTTTATTGCGTAACATAATATTTGAACCAATTTCGTTTTAAATTTGGTAAATAGAAACTAATGAGACGACCCTTATTGCAAAAACGAGATTTTAGCTTATATTGTTACATGTTTGTTAAATATGAAGGTTGAACATGTCCTTCGATGTCCCTTGATGCGAAACATGATATGTGAATCTATTTGGTTTGAAATTCGGTTTAATGAAAGTATTGAAATGACCCTTGTCGCGAAAATGAAATGTTAGCCTATGTGGTTAGAAGTTTGATAAACAGTGAACTTGTCCCTCGATGTCCCTTGATGCGAAACATGATATGTGAACCTATTTGGTTTCATATTCGGAAAAATGAAAGTATTGGAATGACTTTGTCGCGAAAATGAGATTTTATCCTATATGGTTAG
Source organism: Medicago sativa (assembly GCF_051527215.1). Lineage (NCBI taxonomy): Eukaryota > Viridiplantae > Streptophyta > Magnoliopsida > Fabales > Fabaceae > Medicago > Medicago sativa. Next base: position 46,927,051 of record NC_140754.1, on the reverse strand, counting down.
AAGTTTGATAAAGGTTGAACTTGTCCCTCGATCTCCCTTGATACGAAACATGATATGTGAACCTATTTGGTTTTGTATTCGGCAAAATGAAATTATTTGAATGACCATTGTCCCAAAAATGAGATTTTAGCCTATATGGTTAAAAGTTTGATAAATATTAATGTTGAATTTGTCCCTCGATGTCCTTTATTGCGTAACATAATATTTGAACCAATTTCGTTTTAAATTTGGTAAATAGAAACTAATGAGACGACCCTTATTGCAAAAACGAGATTTTAGCTTATATTGTTACATGTTTGTTAAATATGAAGGTTGAACATGTCCTTCGATGTCCCTTGATGCGAAACATGATATGTGAATCTATTTGGTTTGAAATTCGGTTTAATGAAAGTATTGAAATGACCCTTGTCGCGAAAATGAAATGTTAGCCTATGTGGTTAGAAGTTTGATAAACAGTGAACTTGTCCCTCGATGTCCCTTGATGCGAAACATGATATGTGAACCTATTTGGTTTCATATTCGGAAAAATGAAAGTATTGGAATGACTTTGTCGCGAAAATGAGATTTTATCCTATATGGTTAGAAGTTTGATAAAGGTTGAACTTGTCCCTCGATCTCCCTTGATACGAAACATGATATGTGAACCTATTTGGTTTTGTATTCGGCAAAATGAAATTATTTGAATGACCATTGTCCCAAAAATGAGATTTTAGCCTATATGGTTAAAAGTTTGATAAATATTAATGTTGAATTTGTCCCTCGATGTCCTTTATTGCGTACCATAGTATTTGAATCAATTTCGTTTTAAATTTGGTAAATAGAAAGTAATGAGATGACCCTTATCGCGAAAACGAGATTTTAACTAATATTGTTACATGTCTGTTAAATATGAAGGTTGAACATGTCCCTCGATGTCCCTTGATGCGAAACATGATATTTGAACATATTTGGTTTGAAATTCGGTAAAATGAAAGTATTGAAATGACCCTTGTCGCGAAAATGAAATGTTAGCCTATGTGGTTAGAAGTTTGATAAACAGTGAACTTGTCCCTCGATGTCCCTTGATGCGAAACATGATATGTGAACCTATTTGGTTTCATATTCGGAAAAATGAAAGTATTGGAATGACTTTGTCGCGAAAATGAGATTTTAGCCTATTTTAGCCTATATGGTTAGAAGTTTGATAAAGGTTGAACTTGTCCCTCGATCTCCCTTGATACGAAACATGATATGTGAACATATTTGGTTTTGTATTCGGCAAAATGAAATTATTTGAATGACCATTGTCCCAAAAATGAGATTTTAGCCTATATGGTTAAAAGTTTGATAAATATTAATGTTGAATTTGTCCCTCGATGTCCTTTATTGCGTAACATAATATTTGAACCAATTTCGTTTTAAATTTGGTAAATAGAAACTAATGAGACGACCCTTATTGTAAAAACGAGATTTTAGCTTATATTGTTACATGTTTGTTAAATATGAAGGTTGAACATGTCCTTCGATGTCCCTTGATGCAAAACATGATATGTGAACCTATTTGGTTTGAAATTCGGTTTAATGAAAGTATTGAAATGACCCTTGTCGCGAAAATGAAATGTTAGCCTATGTGGTTAGAAGTTTGATAAACAGTGAACTTGTCCCTCGATGTCCCTTGATGCGAAACATGATATGTGAACCTATTTGGTTTCATATTCGGAAAAATGAAAGTATTGGAATGACTTTGTCGCGAAAATGAGATTTTATCCTGTATGGTTAGAAGTTTGATAAAGGTTGAACTTGTCCCTCGATCTCCCTTGATACGAAACATGATTTGTGAACATATTTGGTTTTGTATTCGGCAAAATGAAATTATTTGAATGACCATAGTCCCAAAAATGAGATTTTAGCCTATATGGTTAAAAGTTTGATAAATATTAATGTTGAATTTGTCCCTCGATGTCCTTTATTGCGTAACATAATATTTGAACCAATTTCGTTTTAAATTTGGTAAATAGAAACTAATGAGACGACCCTTATTGCAAAAACGAGATTTTAGCTTATATTGTTACATGTTTGTTAAATATGAAGGTTGAACATGTCCTTCGATGTCCCTTGATGCGAAACATGATATGTGAATCTATTTGGTTTGAAATTCGGTTTAATGAAAGTATTGAAATGACCCTTGTCGCGAAAATGAAATGTTAGCCTATGTGGTTAGAAGTTTGATAAACAGTGAACTTGTCCCTCGATGTCCCTTGATGCGAAACATGATATGTGAACCTATTTGGTTTCATATTCGGAAAAATGAAAGTATTGGAATGACTTTGTCGCGAAAATGAGATTTTATCCTATATGGTTAGAAGTTTGATAAAGGTTGAACTTGTCCCTCGATCTCCCTTGATACGAAACATGATATGTGAACCTATTTGGTTTTGTATTCGGCAAAATGAAATTATTTGAATGACCATTGTCCCAAAAATGAGATTTTAGCCTATATGGTTAAAAGTTTGATAAATATTAATGTTGAATTTGTCCCTCGATGTCCTTTATTGCGTAACATAATATTTGAACCAATTTCGTTTTAAATTTGGTAAATAGAAACTAATGAGACGACCCTTATTGCAAAAACGAGATTTTAGCTTATATTGTTACATGTTTGTTAAATATGAAGGTTGAACATGTCCTTCGATGTCCCTTGATGCGAAACATGATATGTGAATCTATTTGGTTTGAAATTCGGTTTAATGAAAGTATTGAAATGACCCTTGTCGCGAAAATGAAATGTTAGCCTATGTGGTTAGAAGTTTGATAAACAGTGGACTTGTCCCTCGATGTCCCTTGATGCGAAACATGATATGTGAACCTATTTGGTTTCATATTCGGAAAAATGAAAGTATTGGAATGACTTTGTCGCGAAAATGAGATTTTATCCTATATGGTTAGAAGTTTGATAAAGGTTGAACTTGTCCCTCGATCTCCCTTGATACGAAACATGATATGTGAACCTATTTGGTTTTGTATTCGGCAAAATGAAATTATTTGAATGACCATTGTCCCAAAAATGAGATTTTAGCCTATATGGTTAAAAGTTTGATAAATATTAATGTTGAATTTGTCCCTCGATGTCCTTTATTGCGTACCATAGTATTTGAATCAATTTCGTTTTAAATTTGGTAAATAGAAAGTAATGAGATGACCCTTATCGCGAAAACGAGATTTTAACTAATATTGTTACATGTCTGTTAAATATGAAGGTTGAACATGTCCCTCGATGTCCCTTGATGCGAAACATGATATTTGAACATATTTGGTTTGAAATTCGGTAAAATGAAAGTATTGAAATGACCCTTGTCGCGAAAATGAAATGTTAGCCTATGTGGTTAGAAGTTTGATAAACAGTGAACTTGTCCCTCGATGTCCCTTGATGCGAAACATGATATGTGAACCTATTTGGTTTCATATTCGGAAAAATGAAAGTATTGGAATGACTTTGTCGCGAAAATGAGATTTTAGCCTATATGGTTAGAAGTTTGATAAAGGTTGAACTTGTCCCTCGATCTCCCTTGATACGAAACATGATATGTGAACATATTTGGTTTTGTATTCGGCAAAATGAAATTATTTGAATGACCATTGTCCCAAAAATGAGATTTTAGCCTATATGGTTAAAAGTTTGATAAATATTAATGTTGAATTTGTCCCTCGATGTCCTTTATTGCGTAACATAATATTTGAACCAATTTCGTTTTAAATTTGGTAAATAGAAACTAATGAGACGACCCTTATTGCAAAAACGAGATTTTAGCTTATATTGTTACATGTTTGTTAAATATGAAGGTTGAACATGTCCTTCGATGTCCCTTGATGCGAAACATGATATGTGAACCTATTTGGTTTGAAATTCGGTTTAATGAAAGTATTGAAATGACCCTTGTCGCGAAAATGAAATGTTAGCCTATGTGGTTAGAAGTTTGATAAACAGTGAACTTGTCCCTCGATGTCCCTTGATGCGAAACATGATATGTGAACCTATTTGGTTTCATATTCGGAAAAATGAAAGTATTGGAATGACTTTGTCGCGAAAATGAGATTTTATCCTGTATGGTTAGAAGTTTGATAAAGGTTGAACTTGTCCCTCGATCTCCCTTGATACGAAACATGATTTGTGAACATATTTGGTTTTGTATTCGGCAAAATGAAATTATTTGAATGACCATAGTCCCAAAAATGAGATTTTAGCCTATATGGTTAAAAGTTTGATAAATATTAATGTTGAATTTGTCCCTCGATGTCCTTTATTGCGTACCATAGTATTTGAACCAATTTCGTTTTAAATTTGGTAAATAGAAACTAATGAGACGACCCTTATTGCAAAAACGAGATTTTAGCTTATATTGTTACATGTTTGTTAAATATGAAGGTTGAACATGTCCCTCGATGTCCCTTGATGCGAAACATGATATTTGAACATATTTGGTTTGAAATTCGGTAAAATGAAAGTATTGAAATGACCCTTGTCGCGAAAATGAAATGTTAGCCTATGTGGTTAGAAGTTTGATAAACAGTGAACTTGTCCCTCGATGTCCCTTGATGCGAAACATGATATGTGAACCTATTTGGTTTCATATTCTGATGAGGGCATAATTGTCCATGACACAAGTGCTTCAATTCAAGGGCTAGGAGGACCAATGACAAGGGCAAGGGCCAAGAAAGCTAAGGAGGCGCTAAATCAATTGGTGGCAAAAGTCTTGGAGTTCAAACCTACACTAGGAAGCATGGAGGGTAGAATGGTCATGTGCATCAAACCATTGGAGGAGGGGTGGGGCGCATCTCTTGCTGCCCATTTTATTTAGTTGTTTTTATTATGTTGTAATAAAAAGGTGTAAGGGATCAATTTTGACCCAAAAACACTAAGTTGCTTATTTTGTGTGTTTAATCCATTTTAAAGCTTCCAAAGCTTTAAATGGAACGTTTTGTGTGTTTATTTTATGCAAAGAAGTGCTGAAGACAAAAGAAAGACAAGGCATTAAAGATCATTTAATCTGAAGGAGGAATGGTGCAAGAATTGAAAAGGAACCAGACAAGATATCAATGAGACAATGAAGGCACTTCATTTCAGCATAGGAAACCATCATCATCATCAAAATCACGTCCAGCCACCCTCATTCATTGATTTGTTTTGTAACCATTTCTTGTATTCATGTTAATTTACTTCAGCCGTAGGAAATAATGATAGATTAATTTGGCTGAAGGAATCTTAAGAGTTATTTGCCTTTTTCTTTGTAATTCAGCAAGTGTCCCTCCTACCTATATATAGGACACGAAAATTGAATAAAAATCAAGTTGAATTTTATAGAATTTTACACTTATGTGTATTGAGAGCTTTGTCTCTTGTGGTTCTGGATTGAACCATCCTTGATCTTATCAAGAATTTCTTTTCTTGTGGCGATCCTCGCATCCATAGACTTATCACTTTCTTGGATTAGAAAGTGTGGCGTCCCTTTCTCCATTCCATTTCTTCGTTTTTTGAGTCTTTTCCACCAAAATATTCTTATTTGCTTCCGACGGCTCCGTGACACTCATCATATTCGGAAAAATGAAAGTATTGGAATGACTTTGTCGCGAAAATGAGATTTTAGCCTATTTTAGCCTATATGGTTAGAAGTTTGATAAAGGTTGAACTTGTCCCTCGATCTCCCTTGATACGAAACATGATATGTGAACATATTTGGTTTTGTATTCGGCAAAATGAAATTATTTGAATGACCATTGTCCCAAAAATGAGATTTTAGCCTATATGGTTAAAAGTTTGATAAATATTAATGTTGAATTTGTCCCTCGATGTCCTTTATTGCGTAACATAATATTTGAACCAATTTCGTTTTAAATTTGGTAAATAGAAACTAATGAGACGACCCTTATTGCAAAAACGAGATTTTAGCTTATATTGTTACATGTGTGTTAAATATGAAGGTTGAACATGTCCTTCGATGTCCCTTGATGCGAAACATGATATGTGAACCTATTTGGTTTGAAATTCGGTTTAATGAAAGTATTGAAATGACCCTTGTCGCGAAAATGAAACGTTAGCCTATGTGGTTAGAAGTTTGATAAACAGTGAACTTGTCCCTCGATGTCCCTTGATGCGAAACATGATATGTGAACCTATTTGGTTTCATATTCGGAAAAATGAAAGTATTGGAATGACTTTGTCGCGAAAATGAGATTTTATCCTATATGATTAGAAGTTTGATAAAGGTTGAACTTGTCCCTCGATCTCCCTTGATACGAAACATGATATGTGAACCTATTTGGTTTTGTATTCGGCAAAATGAAATTATTTGAATGACCATTGTCCCAAAAATGAGATTTTAGCCTATATGGTTAAAAGTTTGATAAATATTAATGTTGAATTTGTCCCTCGATGTCCTTTATTGCGTACCATAGTATTTGAATCAATTTCGTTTTAAATTTGGTAAATAGAAAGTAATGAGATGACCCTTATCGCGAAAACGAGATTTTAACTAATATTGTTACATGTCTGTTAAATATGAAGGTTGAACATGTCCCTCGATGTCCCTTGATGCGAAACATGATATTTGAACATATTTGGTTTGAAATTCGGTAAAATGAAAGTATTGAAATGACCCTTGTCGCGAAAATGAAATGTTAGCCTATGTGGTTAGAAGTTTGATAAATAGTGAACTTGTCCCTCGATGTCCCTTGATGCGAAACATGATATGTGAACCTATTTGGTTTCATATTCGGAAAAATGAAAGTATTGGAATGACTTTGTCGCGAAAATGAGATTTTAGCCTATTTTAGCCTATATGGTTAGAAGTTTGATAAAGGTTGAACTTGTCCCTCGATCTCCCTTGATACGAAACATGATATGTGAACATATTTGGTTTTGTATTCGGCAAAATGAAATTATTTGAATGACCATTGTCCCAAAAATGAGATTTTAGCCTATATGGTTAAAAGTTTGATAAATATTAATGTTGAATTTGTCCCTCGATGTCCTTTATTGCGTAACATAATATTTGAACCAATTTCGTTTTAAATTTGGTAAATAGAAACTAATGAGACGACCCTTATTGCAAAAACGAGATTTTAGCTTATATTGTTACATGTTTGTTAAATATGAAGGTTGAACATGTCCTTCGATGTCCCTTGATGCGAAACATGATATGTGAATCTATTTGGTTTGAAATTCGGTTTAATGAAAGTATTGAAATGACCCTTGTCGCGAAAATGAAATGTTAGCCTATGTGGTTAGAAGTTTGATAAACAGTGAACTTGTCCCTCGATGTCCCTTGATGCGAAACATGATATGTGAACCTATTTGGTTTCATATTCGGAAAAATGAAAGTATTGGAATGACTTTGTCGCGAAAATGAGATTTTATCCTATATGGTTAGAAGTTTGATAAAGGTTGAACTTGTCCCTCGATCTCCCTTGATACGAAACATGATATGTGAACCTATTTGGTTTTGTATTCGGCAAAATGAAATTATTTGAATGACCATTGTCCCAAAAATGAGATTTTAGCCTATATGGTTAAAAGTTTGATAAATATTAATGTTGAATTTGTCCCTCGATGTCCTTTATTGCGTACCATAGTATTTGAATCAATTTCGTTTTAAATTTGGTAAATAGAAAGTAATGAGATGACCCTTATCGCGAAAACGAGATTTTAACTAATATTGTTACATGTCTGTTAAATATGAAGGTTGAACATGTCCCTCGATGTCCCTTGATGCGAAACATGATATTTGAACATATTTGGTTTGAAATTCGGTAAAATGAAAGTATTGAAATGACCCTTGTCGCGAAAATGAAATGTTAGCCTATGTGGTTAGAAGTTTGATAAACAGTGAACTTGTCCCTCGATGTCCCTTGATGCGAAACATGATATGTGAACCTATTTGGTTTCATATTCGGAAAAATGAAAGTATTGGAATGACTTTGTCGCGAAAATGAGATTTTAGCCTATTTTAGCCTATATGGTTAGAAGTTTGATAAAGGTTGAACTTGTCCCTCGATCTCCCTTGATACGAAACATGATATGTGAACATATTTGGTTTTGTATTCGGCAAAATGAAATTATTTGAATGACCATTGTCCCAAAAATGAGATTTTAGCCTATATGGTTAAAAGTTTGATAAATATTAATGTTGAATTTGTCCCTCGATGTCCTTTATTGCGTAACATAAAATTTGAACCAATTTCGTTTTAAATTTGGTAAATAGAAACTAATGAGACGACCCTTATTGCAAAAACGAGATTTTAGCTTATATTGTTACATGTTTGTTAAATATGAAGGTTGAACATGTCCTTCGATGTCCCTTGATGCGAAACATGATATGTGAACCTATTTGGTTTGAAATTCGGTTTAATGAAAGTATTGAAATGACCCTTGTCGCGAAAATGAAATGTTAGCCTATGTGGTTAGAAGTTTGATAAACAGTGAACTTGTCCCTCGATGTCCCTTGATGCGAAACATGATATGTGAACCTATTTGGTTTCATATTCGGAAAAATGAAAGTATTGGAATGACTTTGTCGCGAAAATGAGATTTTATCCTGTATGGTTAGAAGTTTGATAAAGGTTGAACTTGTCCCTCGATCTCCCTTGATACGAAACATGATTTGTGAACATATTTGGTTTTGTATTCGGCAAAATGAAATTATTTGAATGACCATAGTCCCAAAAATGAGATTTTAGCCTATATGGTTAAAAGTTTGATAAATATTAATGTTGAATTTGTCCCTCGATGTCCTTTATTGCGTACCATAGTATTTGAACCAATTTCGTTTTAAATTTGGTAAATAGAAACTAATGAGACGACCCTTATTGCAAAAACGAGATTTTAGCTTATATTGTTACATGTTTGTTAAATATGAAGGTTGAACATGTCCCTCGATGTCCCTTGATGCGAAACATGATATTTGAACATATTTGGTTTGAAATTCGGTAAAATGAAAGTATTGAAATGACCCTTGTCGCGAAAATGAAATGTTAGCCTATGTGGTTAGAAGTTTGATAAACAGTGAACTTGTCCCTCGATGTCCCTTGATGCGAAACATGATATGTGAACCTATTTGGTTTCATATTCTGATGAGGGCATAATTGTCCATGACACAAGTGCTTCAATTCAAGGGCTAGGAGGACCAATGACAAGGGCAAGGGCCAAGAAAGCTAAGGAGGCGCTAAATCAATTGGTGGCAAAAGTCTTGGAGTTCAAACCTACACTAGGAAGCATGGAGGGTAGAATGGTCATGTGCATCAAACCATTGGAGGAGGGGTGGGGCGCATCTCTTGCTGCCCATTTTATTTAGTTGTTTTTATTATGTTGTAATAAAAAGGTGTAAGGGATCAATTTTGACCCAAAAACACTAAGTTGCTTATTTTGTGTGTTTAATCCATTTTAAAGCTTCCAAAGCTTTAAATGGAACGTTTTGTGTGTTTATTTTATGCAAAGAAGTGCTGAAGACAAAAGAAAGACAAGGCATTAAAGATCATTTAATCTGAAGGAGGAATGGTGCAAGAATTGAAAAGGAACCAGACAAGATATCAATGAGACAATGAAGGCACTTCATTTCAGCATAGGAAACCATCATCATCATCAAAATCACGTCCAGCCACCCTCATTCATTGATTTGTTTTGTAACCATTTCTTGTATTCATGTTAATTTACTTCAGCCGTAGGAAATAATGATAGATTAATTTGGCTGAAGGAATCTTAAGAGTTATTTGCCTTTTTCTTTGTAATTCAGCAAGTGTCCCTCCTACCTATATATAGGACACGAAAATTGAATAAAAATCAAGTTGAATTTTATAGAATTTTACACTTATGTGTATTGAGAGCTTTGTCTCTTGTGGTTCTGGATTGAACCATCCTTGATCTTATCAAGAATTTCTTTTCTTGTGGCGATCCTCGCATCCATAGACTTATCACTTTCTTGGATTAGAAAGTGTGGCGTCCCTTTCTCCATTCCATTTCTTCGTTTTTTGAGTCTTTTCCACCAAAATATTCTTATTTGCTTCCGACGGCTCCGTGACACTCATCATATTCGGAAAAATGAAAGTATTGGAATGACTTTGTCGCGAAAATGAGATTTTAGCCTATTTTAGCCTATATGGTTAGAAGTTTGATAAAGGTTGAACTTGTCCCTCGATCTCCCTTGATACGAAACATGATATGTGAACATATTTGGTTTTGTATTCGGCAAAATGAAATTATTTGAATGACCATTGTCCCAAAAATGAGATTTTAGCCTATATGGTTAAAAGTTTGATAAATATTAATGTTGAATTTGTCCCTCGATGTCCTTTATTGCGTAACATAATATTTGAACCAATTTCGTTTTAAATTTGGTAAATAGAAACTAATGAGACGACCCTTATTGCAAAAACGAGATTTTAGCTTATATTGTTACATGTGTGTTAAATATGAAGGTTGAACATGTCCTTCGATGTCCCTTGATGCGAAACATGATATGTGAACCTATTTGGTTTGAAAATTCGGTTTAATGAAAGTATTGAAATGACCCTTGTCGCGAAAATGAAACGTTAGCCTATGTGGTTAGAAGTTTGATAAACAGTGAACTTGTCCCTCGATGTCCCTTGATGCGAAACATGATATGTGAACCTATTTGGTTTCATATTCGGAAAAATGAAAGTATTGGAATGACTTTGTCGCGAAAATGAGATTTTATCCTATATGGTTAGAAGTTTGATAAAGGTTGAACTTGTCCCTCGATCTCCCTTGATACGAAACATGATATGTGAACCTATTTGGTTTTGTATTCGGCAAAATGAAATTATTTGAATGACCATTGTCCCAAAAATGAGATTTTAGCCTATATGGTTAAAAGTTTGATAAATATTAATGTTGAATTTGTCCCTCGATGTCCTTTATTGCGTACCATAGTATTTGAATCAATTTCGTTTTAAATTTGGTAAATAGAAAGTAATGAGATGACCCTTATCGCGAAAACGAGATTTTAACTAATATTGTTACATGTCTGTTAAATATGAAGGTTGAACATATCCCTCGATGTCCCTTGATGCGAAACATGATATTTGAACATATTTGGTTTGAAATTCGGTAAAATGAAAGTATTGAAATGACCCTTGTCGCGAAAATGAAATGTTAGCCTATGTGGTTAGAAGTTTGATAAATAGTGAACTTGTCCCTCGATGTCCCTTGATGCGAAACATGATATGTGAACCTATTTGGTTTCATATTCGGAAAAATGAAAGTATTGGAATGACTTTGTCGCGAAAATGAGATTTTAGCCTATTTTAGCCTATATGGTTAGAAGTTTGATAAAGGTTGAACTTGTCCCTCGATCTCCCTTGATACGAAACATGATATGTGAACATATTTGGTTTTGTATTCGGCAAAATGAAATTATTTGAATGACCATTGTCCCAAAAATGAGATTTTAGCCTATATGGTTAAAAGTTTGATAAATATTAATGTTGAATTTGTCCCTCGATGTCCTTTATTGCGTAACATAATATTTGAACCAATTTCGTTTTAAATTTGGTAAATAGAAACTAATGAGACGACCCTTATTGCAAAAACGAGATTTTAGCTTATATTGTTACATGTTTGTTAAATATGAAGGTTGAACATGTCCTTCGATGTCCCTTGATGCGAAACATGATAAGTGAATCTATTTGGTTTGAAATTCGGTTTAATGAAAGTATTGAAATGACCCTTGTCGCGAAAATGAAATGTTAGCCTATGTGGTTAGAAGTTTGATAAACAGTGAACTTGTCCCTCGATGTCCCTTGATGCGAAACATGATATGTGAACCTATTTGGTTTCATATTCGGAAAAATGAAAGTATTGGAATGACTTTGTCGCGAAAATGAGATTTTATCCTATATGGTTAGAAGTTTGATAAAGGTTGAACTTGTCCCTCGATCTCCCTTGATACGAAACATGATATGTGAACCTATTTGGTTTTGTATTCGGCAAAATGAAATTATTTGAATGACCATTGTCCCAAAAATGAGATTTTAGCCTATATGGTTAAAAGTTTGATAAATATTAATGTTGAATTTGTCCCTCGATGTCCTTTATTGCGTACCATAGTATTTGAATCAATTTCGTTTTAAATTTGGTAAATAGAAAGTAATGAGATGACCCTTATCGCGAAAACGAGATTTTAACTAATATTGTTACATGTCTGTTAAATATGAAGGTTGAACATGTCCCTCGATGTCCCTTGATGCGAAACATGATATTTGAACATATTTGGTTTGAAATTCGGTAAAATGAAAGTATTGAAATGACCCTTGTCGCGAAAATGAAATGTTAGCCTATGTGGTTAGAAGTTTGATAAACAGTGAACTTGTCCCTCGATGTCCCTTGATGCGAAACATGATATGTGAACCTATTTGGTTTCATATTCGGAAAAATGAAAGTATTGGAATGACTTTGTCGCGAAAATGAGATTTTAGCCTATTTTAGCCTATATGGTTAGAAGTTTGATAAAGGTTGAACTTGTCCCTCGATCTCCCTTGATACGAAACATGATATGTGAACATATTTGGTTTTGTATTCGGCAAAATGAAATTATTTGAATGACCATTGTCCCAAAAATGAGATTTTAGCCTATATGGTTAAAAGTTTGATAAATATTAATGTTGAATTTGTCCCTCGATGTCCTTTATTGCGTAACATAAAATTTGAACCAATTTCGTTTTAAATTTGGTAAATAGAAACTAATGAGACGACCCTTATTGCAAAAACGAGATTTTAGCTTATATTGTTACATGTTTGTTAAATATGAAGGTTGAACATGTCCTTCGATGTCCCTTGATGCGAAACATGATATGTGAACCTATTTGGTTTGAAATTCGGTTTAATGAAAGTATTGAAATGACCCTTGTCGCGAAAATGAAATGTTAGCCTATGTGGTTAGAAGTTTGATAAACAGTGAACTTGTCCCTCGATGTCCCTTGATGCGAAACATGATATGTGAACCTATTTGGTTTCATATTCGGAAAAATGAAAGTATTGGAATGACTTTGTCGCGAAAATGAGATTTTATCCTATATGGTTAGAAGTTTGATAAAGGTTGAACTTGTCCCTCGATCTCCCTTGATACGAAACATGATATGTGAACCTATTTGGTTTTGTATTCGGCAAAATGAAATTATTTGAATGACCATTGTCCCAAAAATGAGATTTTAGCCTATATGGTTAAAAGTTTGATAAATATTAATGTTGAATTTGTCCCTCGATGTCCTTTATTGCGTACCATAGTATTTGAATCAATTTCGTTTTAAATTTGGTAAATAGAAAGTAATGAGATGACCCTTATCGCGAAAACGAGATTTTAACTAATATTGTTACATGTCTGTTAAATATGAAGGTTGAACATGTCCCTCGATGTCCCTTGATGCGAAACATGATATTTGAACATATTTGGGTTGAAATTCGGTAAAATGAAAGTATTGAAATGACCCTTGTCGCGAAAATGAAATGTTAGCCTATGTGGTTAGAAGTTTGATAAACAGTGAACTTGTCCCTCGATGTCCCTTGATGCGAAACATGATATGTGAACCTATTTGGTTTCATATTCGGCAAAAATGAAAGTATTGGAATGACTTTGTCGCGAAAATGAGATTTTAGCCTATTTTAGCCTATATGGTTAGAAGTTTGATAAAGGTTGAACTTGTCCCTCGATCTCCCTTGATACGAAACATGATATGTGAACATATTTGGTTTTGTATTCGGCAAAATGAAATTATTTGAATGACCATTGTCCCAAAAATGAGATTTTAGCCTATATGGTTAAAAGTTTGATAAATATTAATGTTGAATTTGTCCCTCGATGTCCTTTATTGCGTAACATAAAATTTGAACCAATTTCGTTTTAAATTTGGTAAATAGAAACTAATGAGACGACCCTTATTGCAAAAACGAGATTTTAGCTTATATTGTTACATGTTTGTTAAATATGAAGGTTGAACATGTCCTTCGATGTCCCTTGATGCGAAACATGATATGTGAACCTATTTGGTTTGAAATTCGGTTTAATGAAAGTATTGAAATGACCCTTGTCGCGAAAATGAAATGTTAGCCTATGTGGTTAGAAGTTTGATAAACAGTGAACTTGTCCCTCGATGTCCCTTGATGCGAAACATGATATGTGAACCTATTTGGTTTCATATTCGGAAAAATGAAAGTATTGGAATGACTTTGTCGCGAAAATGAGATTTTATCCTATATGGTTAGAAGTTTGATAAAGGTTGAACTTGTCCCTCGATCTCCCTTGATACGAAACATGATATGTGAACCTATTTGGTTTTGTATTCGGCAAAATGAAATTATTTGAATGACCATTGTCCCAAAAATGAGATTTTAGCCTATATGGTTAAAAGTTTGATAAATATTAATGTTGAATTTGTCCCTCGATGTCCTTTATTGCGTACCATAGTATTTGAATCAATTTCGTTTTAAATTTGGTAAATAGAAAGTAATGAGATGACCCTTATCGCGAAAACGAGATTTTAACTAATATTGTTACATGTCTGTTAAATATGAAGGTTGAACATGTCCCTCGATGTCCCTTGATGCGAAACATGATATTTGAACATATTTGGTTTGAAATTCGGTAAAATGAAAGTATTGAAATGACCCTTGTCGCGAAAATGAAATGTTAGCCTATGTGGTTAGAAGTTTGATAAACAGTGAACTTGTACCTCGATGTCCCTTGATGCGAAACATGATATGTGAACCTATTTGGTTTCATATTCGGAAAAATGAAAGTATTGGAATGACTTTGTCGCGAAAATGAGATTTTAGCCTATTTTAGCCTATATGGTTAGAAGTTTGATAAAGGTTGAACTTGTCCCTCGATCTCCCTTGATACGAAACATGATATGTGAACATATTTGGTTTTGTATTCGGCAAAATGAAATTATTTGAATGACCATTGTCCCAAAAATGAGATTTTAGCCTATATGGTTAAAAGTTTGATAAATATTAATGTTGAATTTGTCCCTCGATGTCCTTTATTGCGTAACATAATATTTGAACCAATTTCGTTTTAAATTTGGTAAATAGAAACTAATGAGACGACCCTTATTGCAAAAACGAGATTTTAGCTTATATTGTTACATGTGTGTTAAATATGAAGGTTGAACATGTCCTTCGATGTCCCTTGATGCGAAACATGATATGTGAACCTATTTGGTTTGAAATTCGGTTTAATGAAAGTATTGAAATGACCCTTGTCGCGAAAATGAAACGTTAGCCTATGTGGTTAGAAGTTTGATAAACAGTGAACTTGTCCCTCGATGTCCCTTGATGCGAAACATGATATGTGAACCTATTTGGTTTCATATTCGGAAAAATGAAAGTATTGGAATGACTTTGTCGCGAAAATGAGATTTTATCCTATATGGTTAGAAGTTTGATAAAGGTTGAACTTGTCCCTCGATCTCCCTTGATACGAAACATGATATGTGAACCTATTTGGTTTTGTATTCGGCAAAATGAAATTATTTGAATGACCATTGTCCCAAAAATGAGATTTTAGCCTATATGGTTAAAAGTTTGATAAATATTAATGTTGAATTTGTCCCTCGATGTCCTTTATTGCGTACCATAGTATTTGAATCAATTTCGTTTTAAATTTGGTAAATAGAAAGTAATGAGATGACCCTTATCGCGAAAACGAGATTTTAACTAATATTGTTACATGTCTGTTAAATATGAAGGTTGAACATGTCCCTCGATGTCCCTTGATGCGAAACATGATATTTGAACATATTTGGTTTGAAATTCGGTAAAATGAAAGTATTGAAATGACCCTTGTCGCGAAAATGAAATGTTAGCCTATGTGGTTAGAAGTTTGATAAACAGTGAACTTGTCCCTCGATGTCCCTTGATGCGAAACATGATATGTGAACCTATTTGGTTTCATATTCGGCAAAAATGAAAGTATTGGAATGACTTTGTCGCGAAAATGAGATTTTAGCCTATTTTAGCCTATATGGTTAGAAGTTTGATAAAGGTTGAACTTGTCCCTCGATCTCCCTTGATACGAAACATGATATGTGAACATATTTGGTTTTGTATTCGGCAAAATGAAATTATTTGAATGACCATTGTCCCAAAAATGAGATTTTAGCCTATATGGTTAAAAGTTTGATAAATATTAATGTTGAATTTGTCCCTCGATGTCCTTTATTGCGTAACATAAAATTTGAACCAATTTCGTTTTAAATTTGGTAAATAGAAACTAATGAGACGACCCTTATTGCAAAAACGAGATTTTAGCTTATATTGTTACATGTTTGTTAAATATGAAGGTTGAACATGTCCTTCGATGTCCCTTGATGCGAAACATGATATGTGAACCTATTTGGTTTGAAATTCGGATTAATGAAAGTATTGAAATGACCCTTGTCGCGAAAATGAAATGTTAGCCTATGTGGTTAGAAGTTTGATAAACAGTGAACTTGTCCCTCGATGTCCCTTGATGCGAAACATGATATGTGAACCTATTTGGTTTCATATTCGGAAAAATGAAAGTATTGGAATGACTTTGTCGCGAAAATGAGATTTTATCCTATATGGTTAGAAGTTTGATAAAGGTTGAACTTGTCCCTCGATCTCCCTTGATACGAAACATGATATGTGAACCTATTTGGTTTTGTATTCGGCAAAATGAAATTATTTGAATGACCATTGTCCCAAAAATGAGATTTTAGCCTATATGGTTAAAAGTTTGATAAATATTAATGTTGAATTTGTCCCTCGATGTCCTTTATTGCGTACCATAGTATTTGAATCAATTTCGTTTTAAATTTGGTAAATAGAAAGTAATGAGATGACCCTTATCGCGAAAACGAGATTTTAACTAATATTGTTACATGTCTGTTAAATATGAAGGTTGAACATGTCCCTCGATGTCCCTTGATGCGAAACATGATATTTGAACATATTTGGTTTGAAATTCGGTAAAATGAAAGTATTGAAATGACCCTTGTCGCGAAAATGAAATGTTAGCCTATGTGGTTAGAAGTTTGATAAACAGTGAACTTGTCCCTCGATGTCCCTTGATGCGAAACATGATATGTGAACCTATTTGGTTTCATATTCGGAAAAATGAAAGTATTGGAATGACTTTGTCGCGAAAATGAGATTTTAGCCTATTTTAGCCTATATGGTTAGAAGTTTGATAAAGGTTGAACTTGTCCCTCGATCTCCCTTGATACGAAACATGATATGTGAACATATTTGGTTTTGTATTCGGCAAAATGAAATTATTTGAATGACCATTGTCCCAAAAATGAGATTTTAGCCTATATGGTTAAAAGTTTGATAAATATTAATGTTGAATTTGTCCCTCGATGTCCTTTATTGCGTAACATAATATTTGAACCAATTTCGTTTTAAATTTGGTAAATAGAAACTAATGAGACGACCCTTATTGCAAAAACGAGATTTTAGCTTATATTGTTACATGTGTGTTAAATATGAAGGTTGAACATGTCCTTCGATGTCCCTTGATGCGAAACATGATATGTGAACCTATTTGGTTTGAAATTCGGTTTAATGAAAGTATTGAAATGACCCTTGTCGCGAAAATGAAACGTTAGCCTATGTGGTTAGAAGTTTGATAAACAGTGAACTTGTCCCTCGATGTCCCTTGATGCGAAACATGATATGTGAACCTATTTGGTTTCATATTCGGAAAAATGAAAGTATTGGAATGACTTTGTCGCGAAAATGAGATTTTATCCTATATGGTTAGAAGTTTGATAAAGGTTGAACTTGTCCCTCGATCTCCCTTGATACGAAACATGATATGTGAACCTATTTGGTTTTGTATTCGGCAAAATGAAATTATTTGAATGACCATTGTCCCAAAAATGAGATTTTAGCCTATATGGTTAAAAGTTTGATAAATATTAATGTTGAATTTGTCCCTCGATGTCCTTTATTGCGTACCATAGTATTTGAATCAATTTCGTTTTAAATTTGGTAAATAGAAAGTAATGAGATGACCCTTATCGCGAAAACGAGATTTTAACTAATATTGTTACAAGTCTGTTAAATATGAAGGTTGAACATGTCCCTCGATGTCCCTTGATGCGAAACATGATATTTGAACATATTTGGTTTGAAATTCGGTAAAATGAAAGTATTGAAATGACCCTTGTCGCGAAAATGAAATGTTAGCCTATGTGGTTAGAAGTTTGATAAACAGTGAACTTGTCCCTCGATGTCCCTTGATGCGAAACATGATATGTGAACCTATTTGGTTTCATATTCGGAAAAATGAAAGTATTGGAATGACTTTGTCGCGAAAATGAGATTTTAGCCTATTTTAGCCTATATGGTTAGAAGTTTGATAAAGGTTGAACTTGTCCCTCGATCTCCCTTTATACGAAACATGATATGTGAACCTATTTGGTTTTGTATTCGGCAAAATGAAATTATTTGAATGACCATTGTCCCAAAAATGAGATTTTAGCCTATATGGTTAAAAGTTTGATAAATATTAATGTTGAATTTGTCCCTCGATGTCCTTTATTGCGTACCATAGTATTTGAATCAATTTCGTTTTAAATTTGGTAAATAGAAAGTAATGAGATGACCCTTATCGCGAAAACGAGATTTTAACTAATATTGTTACATGTCTGTTAAATATGAAGGTTGAACATGTCCCTCGATGTCCCTTGATGCGAAACATGATATTTGAACATATTTGGTTTGAAATTCGGTAAAATGAAAGTATTGAAATGACCCTTGTCGCGAAAATGAAATGTTAGCCTATGTGGTTAGAAGTTTGATAAACAGTGAACTTGTCCCTCGATGTCCCTTGATGCGAAACATGATATGTGAACCTATTTGGTTTCATATTCGGAAAAATGAAAGTATTGGAATGACTTTGTCGCAAAAATGAGATTTTATCCTATATGGTTAGAAGTTTGATAAAGGTTGAACTTGTCCCTCGATCTCCCTTGATACGAAACATGATATGTGAACCTATTTGGTTTTGTATTCGGCAAAATGAAATTATTTGAATGACCATTGTCCCAAAAATGAGATTTTAGCCTATATGGTTAAAAGTTTGATAAATATTAATGTTGAATTTGTCCCTCGATGTCCTTTATTGCGTAACATAATATTTGAACCAATTTCGTTTTAAATTTGGTAAATAGAAACTAATGAGACGACCCTTATTGCAAAAACGAGATTTTAGCTTATATTGTTACATGTTTGTTAAATATGAAGGTTGAACATGTCCTTCGATGTCCCTTGATGCGAAACATGATATGTGAATCTATTTGGTTTGAAATTCGGTTTAATGAAAGTATTGAAATGACCCTTGTCGCGAAAATGAAATGTTAGCCTATGTGGTTAGAAGTTTGATAAACAGTGAACTTGTCCCTCGATGTCCCTTGATGCGAAACATGATATGTGAACCTATTTGGTTTCATATTCGGAAAAATGAAAGTATTGGAATGACTTTGTCGCGAAAATGAGATTTTATCCTATATGGTTAGAAGTTTGATAAAGGTTGAACTTGTCCCTCGATCTCCCTTGATACGAAACATGATATGTGAACCTATTTGGTTTTGTATTCGGCAAAATGAAATTATTTGAATGACCATTGTCCCAAAAATGAGATTTTAGCCTATATGGTTAAAAGTTTGATAAATATTAATGTTGAATTTGTCCCTCGATGTCCTTTATTGCGTACCATAGTATTTGAATCAATTTCGTTTTAAATTTGGTAAATAGAAAGTAATGAGATGACCCTTATCGCGAAAACGAGATTTTAACTAATATTGTTACATGTCTGTTAAATATGAAGGTTGAACATGTCCCTCGATGTCCCTTGATGCGAAACATGATATTTGAACATATTTGGTTTGAAATTCGGTAAAATGAAAGTATTGAAATGACCCTTGTCGCGAAAATGAAATGTTAGCCTATGTGGTTAGAAGTTTGATAAACAGTGAACTTGTCCCTCGATGTCCCTTGATGCGAAACATGATATGTGAACCTATTTGGTTTCATATTCGGAAAAATGAAAGTATTGGAATGACTTTGTCGCGAAAATGAGATTTTATCCTATATGGTTAGAAGTTTGATAAAGGTTGAACTTGTCCCTCGATCTCCCTTGATACGAAACATGATATGTGAACATATTTGGTTTTGTATTCGGCAAAATGAAATTATTTGAATGACCATTGTCCCAAAAATGAGATTTTAGCCTATATGGTTAAAAGTTTGATAAATATTAATGTTGAATTTGTCCCTCGATGTCCTTTATTGCGTAACATAAAATTTGAACCAATTTCGTTTTAAATTTGGTAAATAGAAACTAATGAGACGACCCTTATTGCAAAAACGAGATTTTAGCTTATATTGTTACATGTTTGTTAAATATGAAGGTTGAACATGTCCTTCGATGTCCCTTGATGCGAAACATGATATGTGAACCTATTTGGTTTGAAATTCGGTTTAATGAAAGTATTGAAATGACCCTTGTCGCGAAAATGAAATGTTAGCCTATGTGGTTAGAAGTTTGATAAACAGTGAACTTGTCCCTCGATGTCCCTTGATGCGAAACATGATATGTGAACCTATTTGGTTTCATATTCGGAAAAATGAAAGTATTGGAATGACTTTGTCGCGAAAATGAGATTTTATCCTATATGGTTAGAAGTTTGATAAAGGTTGAACTTGTCCCTCGATCTCCCTTGATACGAAACATGATATGTGAACCTATTTGGTTTTGTATTCGGCAAAATGAAATTATTTGAATGACCATTGTCCCAAAAATGAGATTTTAGCCTATATGGTTAAAAGTTTGATAAATATTAATGTTGAATTTGTCCCTCGATGTCCTTTATTGCGTACCATAGTATTTGAATCAATTTCGTTTTAAATTTGGTAAATAGAAAGTAATGAGATGACCCTTATCGCGAAAACGAGATTTTAACTAATATTGTTACATGTCTGTTAAATATGAAGGTTGAACATGTCCCTCGATGTCCCTTGATGCGAAACATGATATTTGAACATATTTGGTTTGAAATTCGGTAAAATGAAAGTATTGAAATGACCCTTGTCGCGAAAATGAAATGTTAGCCTATGTGGTTAGAAGTTTGATAAACAGTGAACTTGTCCCTCGATGTCCCTTGATGCGAAACATGATATGTGAACCTATTTGGTTTCATATTCGGAAAAATGAAAGTATTGGAATGACTTTGTCGCGAAAATGAGATTTTAGCCTATTTTAGCCTATATGGTTAGAAGTTTGATAAAGGTTGAACTTGTCCCTCGATCTCCCTTGATACGAAACATGATATGTGAACATATTTGGTTTTGTATTCGGCAAAATGAAATTATTTGAATGACCATTGTCCCAAAAATGAGATTTTAGCCTATATGGTTAAAAGTTTGATAAATATTAATGTTGAATTTGTCCCTCGATGTCCTTTATTGCGTAACATAATATTTGAACCAATTTCGTTTTAAATTTGGTAAATAGAAACTAATGAGACGACCCTTATTGCAAAAACGAGATTTTAGCTTATATTGTTACATGTGTGTTAAATATGAAGGTTGAACATGTCCTTCGATGTCCCTTGATGCGAAACATGATATGTGAACCTATTTGGTTTGAAATTCGGTTTAATGAAAGTATTGAAATGACCCTTGTCGCGAAAATGAAACGTTAGCCTATGTGGTTAGAAGTTTGATAAACAGTGAACTTGTCCCTCGATGTCCCTTGATGCGAAACATGATATGTGAACCTATTCGGTTTCATATTCGGAAAAATGAAAGTATTGGAATGACTTTGTCGCGAAAATGAGATTTTATCCTATATGGTTAGAAGTTTGATAAAGGTTGAACTTGTCCCTCGATCTCCCTTGATACGAAACATGATATGTGAACCTATTTGGTTTTGTATTCGGCAAAATGAAATTATTTGAATGACCATTGTCCCAAAAATGAGATTTTAGCCTATATGGTTAAAAGTTTGATAAATATTAATGTTGAATTTGTCCCTCGATGTCCTTTATTGCGTACCATAGTATTTGAATCAATTTCGTTTTAAATTTGGTAAATAGAAAGTAATGAGATGACCCTTATCGCGAAAACGAGATTTTAACTAATATTGTTACAAGTCTGTTAAATATGAAGGTTGAACATGTCCCTCGATGTCCCTTGATGCGAAACATGATATTTGAACATATTTGGTTTGAAATTCGGTAAAATGAAAGTATTTAAATGACCCTTGTCGCGAAAATGAAATGTTAGCCTATGTGGTTAGAAGTTTGATAAACAGTGAACTTGTCCCTCGATGTCCCTTGATGCGAAACATGATATGTGAACCTATTTGGTTTCATATTCGGAAAAATGAAAGTATTGGAATGACTTTGTCGCGAAAATGAGATTTTAGCCTATTTTAGCCTATATGGTTAGAAGTTTGATAAAGGTTGAACTTGTCCCTCGATCTCCCTTGATACGAAACATGATATGTGAACCTATTTGGTTTTGTATTCGGCAAAATGAAATTATTTGAATGACCATTGTCCCAAAAATGAGATTTTAGCCTATATGGTTAAAAGTTTGATAAATATTAATGTTGAATTTGTCCCTCGATGTCCTTTATTGCGTACCATAGTATTTGAATCAATTTCGTTTTAAATTTGGTAAATAGAAAGTAATGAGATGACCCTTATCGCGAAAACGAGATTTTAACTAATATTGTTACATGTCTGTTAAATATGAAGGTTGAACATGTCCCTCGATGTCCCTTGATGCGAAACATGATATTTGAACATATTTGGTTTGAAATTCGGTAAAATGAAAGTATTGAAATGACCCTTGTCGCGAAAATGAAATGTTAGCCTATGTGGTTAGAAGTTTGATAAACAGTGAACTTGTCCCTCGATGTCCCTTGATGCGAAACATGATATGTGAACCTATTTGGTTTCATATTCGGAAAAATGAAAGTATTGGAATGACTTTGTCGCAAAAATGAGATTTTATCCTATATGGTTAGAAGTTTGATAAAGGTTGAACTTGTCCCTCGATCTCCCTTGATACGAAACATGATATGTGAACCTATTTGGTTTTGTATTCGGCAAAATGAAATTATTTGAATGACCATTGTCCCAAAAATGAGATTTTAGCCTATATGGTTAAAAGTTTGATAAATATTAATGTTGAATTTGTCCCTCGATGTCCTTTATTGCGTACCATAGTATTTGAATCAATTTCGTTTTAAATTTGGTAAATAGAAAGTAATGAGATGACCCTTATCGCGAAAACGAGATTTTAACTAATATTGTTACATGTCTGTTAAATATGAAGGTTGAACATGTCCCTCGATGTCCCTTGATGCGAAACATGATATTTGAACATATTTGGTTTGAAATTCGGTAAAATGAAAGTATTGAAATGACCCTTGTCGAGAAAATGAAATGTTAGCCTATGTGGTTAGAAGTTTGATAAACAGTGAACTTGTCCCTCGATGTCCCTTGATGCGAAACATGATATGTGAACCTATTTGGTTTCATATTCGGAAAAATGAAAGTATTGGAATGACTTTGTCGCGAAAATGAGATTTTAGCCTATTTTAGCCTATATGGTTAGAAGTTTGATAAAGGTTGAACTTGTCCCTCGATCTCCCTTGATACGAAACATGATATGTGAACATATTTGGTTTTGTATTCGGCAAAATGAAATTATTTGAATGACCATTGTCCCAAAAATGAGATTTTAGCCTATATGGTTAAAAGTTTGATAAATATTAATGTTGAATTTGTCCCTCGATGTCTTTTATTGCGTAACATAATATTTGAACCAATTTCGTTTTAAATTTGGTAAATAGAAACTAATGAGACGACCCTTATTGCAAAGACGAGATTTTAGCTTATATTGTTACATGTTTGTTAAATATGAAGGTTGAACATGTCCTTCGATGTCCCTTGATGCGAAACATGATATGTGAACCTATTTGGTTTGAAATTCGGTTTAATGAAAGTATTGAAATGACCCTTGTCGCGAAAATGAAATGTTAGCCTATGTGGTTAGAAGTTTGATAAACAGTGAACTTGTCCCTCGATGTCCCTTGATGCGAAACATGATATGTGAACCTATTTGGTTTCATATTCGGAAAAATGAAAGTATTGGAATGACTTTGTCGCGAAAATGAGATTTTATCCTATATGGTTAGAAGTTTGATAAAGGTTGAACTTGTCCCTCGATCTCCCTTGATACGAAACATGATATGTGAACCTATTTGGTTTTGTATTCGGCAAAATGAAATTATTTGAATGACCATTGTCCCAAAAATGAGATTTTAGCCTATATGGTTAAAAGTTTGATAAATATTAATGTTGAATTTGTCCCTCGATGTCCTTTATTGCGTACCATAGTATTTGAATCAATTTCGTTTTAAATTTGGTAAATAGAAAGTAATGAGATGACCCTTATCGCGAAAACGAGATTTTAACTAATATTGTTACATGTCTGTTAAATATGAAGGTTGAACATGTCCCTCGATGTCCCTTGATGCGAAACATGATATTTGAACATATTTGGTTTGAAATTCGGTAAAATGAAAGTATTGAAATGACCCTTGTCGCGAAAATGAAATGTTAGCCTATGTGGTTAGAAGTTTGATAAATAGTGAACTTGTCCCTCGATGTCCCTTGATGCGAAACATGATATGTGAACCTATTTGGTTTCATATTCGGAAAAATGAAAGTATTGGAATGACTTTGTCGCGAAAATTAGATTTTATCCTATATGGTTAGAAGTTTGATAAAGGTTGAACTTGTCCCTCGATCTCCCTTGATACGAAACATGATATGTGAACATATTTGGTTTTGTATTCGGCAAAATGAAATTATTTGAATGACCATTGTCCCAAAAATGAGATTTTAGCCTATATGGTTAAAAGTTTGATAAATATTAATGTTGAATTTGTCCCTCGATGTCCTTTATTGCGTAACATAATATTTGAACCAATTTCGTTTTAAATTTGGTAAATAGAAACTAATGAGACGACCCTTATTGCAAAAACGAGATTTTAGCTTATATTGTTACATGTGTGTTAAATATGAAGGTTGAACATGTCCTTCGATGTCCCTTGATGCGAAACATGATATGTGAACCTATTTGGTTTGAAATTCGGTTTAATGAAAGTATTGAAATGACCCTTGTCGCGAAAATGAAACGTTAGCCTATGTGGTTAGAAGTTTGATAAACAGTGAACTTGTCCCTCGATGTCCCTTGATGCGAAACATGATATGTGAACCTATTTGGTTTCATATTCGGAAAAATGAAAGTATTGGAATGACTTTGTCGCGAAAATGAGATTTTATCCTATATGGTTAGAAGTTTGATAAAGGTTGAACTTGTCCCTCGATCTCCCTTGATACGAAACATGATATGTGAACCTATTTGGTTTTGTATTCGGCAAAATGAAATTATTTGAATGACCATTGTCCCAAAAATGAGATTTTAGCCTATATGGTTAAAAGTTTGATAAATATTAATGTTGAATTTATCCCTCGATGTCCTTTATTGCGTACCATAGTATTTGAATCAATTTTGTTTTAAATTTGGTAAATAGAAAGTAATGAGATGACCCTTATCGCGAAAACGAGATTTTAACTAATATTGTTACATGTCTGTTAAATATGAAGGTTGAACATGTCCCTCGATGTCCCTTGATGCGAAACATGATATTTGAACATATTTGGTTTGAAATTCGGTAAAATGAAAGTATTGAAATGACCCTTGTCGCGAAAATGAAATGTTAGCCTATGTGGTTAGAAGTTTGATAAACAGTGAACTTGTCCCTCGATGTCCCTTGATGCGAAACATGATATGTGAACCTATTTGGTTTCATATTCGGAAAAATGAAAGTATTGGAATGACTTTGTCGCGAAAATGAGATTTTAGCCTATTTTAGCCTATATGGTTAGAAGTTTGATAAAGGTTGAACTTGTCCCTCGATCTCCCTTGATACGAAACATGATATGTGAACATATTTGGTTTTGTATTCGGCAAAATGAAATTATTTGAATGACCATTGTCCCAAAAATGAGATTTTAGCCTATATGGTTAAAAGTTTGATAAATATTAATGTTGAATTTGTCCCTCGATGTCCTTTATTGCGTAACATAATATTTGAACCAATTTCGTTTTAAATTTGGTAAATAGAAACTAATGAGACGACCCTTATTGCAAAAACGAGATTTTAGCTTATATTGTTACATGTGTGTTAAATATGAAGGTTGAACATGTCCTTCGATGTCCCTTGATGCGAAACATGATATGTGAACCTATTTGGTTTGAAATTCGGTTTAATGAAAGTATTGAAATGACCCTTGTCGCGAAAATGAAATGTTAGCCTATGTGGTTAGAAGTTTGATAAACAGTGAACTTGTCCCTCGATGTCCCTTGATGCGAAACATGATATGTGAACCTATTTGGTTTCATATTCGGAAAAATGAAAGTATTGGAATGACTTTGTCGCGAAAATGAGATTTTATCCTATATGGTTAGAAGTTTGATAAAGGTTGAACTTGTCCCTCGATCTCCCTTGATACGAAACATGATATGTGAACCTATTTGGTTTTGTATTCGGCAAAATGAAATTATTTGAATGACCATTGTCCCAAAAATGAGATTTTAGCCTATATGGTTAAAAGTTTGATAAATATTAATGTTGAATTTGTCCCTCGATGTCCTTTATTGCGTACCATAGTATTTGAATCAATTTCGTTTTAAATTTGGTAAATAGAAAGTAATGAGATGACCCTTATCGCGAAAACGAGATTTTAACTAATATTGTTACATGTCTGTTAAATATGAAGGTTGAACATGTCCCTCGATGTCCCTTGATGCGAAACATGATATTTGAACATATTTGGTTTGAAATTCGGTAAAATGAAAGTATTGAAATGACCCTTGTCGCGAAAATGAAATGTTAGCCTATGTGGTTAGAAGTTTGATAAATAGTGAACTTGTCCCTCGATGTCCCTTGATGCGAAACATGATATGTGAACCTATTTGGTTTCATATTCGGAAAAATGAAAGTATTGGAATGACTTTGTCGCGAAAATGAGATTTTATCCTATATGGTTAGAAGTTTGATAAAGGTTGAACTTGTCCCTCGATCTCCCTTGATACGAAACATGATATGTGAACATATTTGGTTTTGTATTCGGCAAAATGAAATTATTTGAATGACCATTGTCCCAAAAATGAGATTTTAGCCTATATGGTTAAAAGTTTGATAAATATTAATGTTGAATTTGTCCCTCGATGTCCTTTATTGCGTAACATAATATTTGAACCAATTTCGTTTTAAATTTGGTAAATAGAAACTAATGAGACGACCCTTATTGCAAAAACGAGATTTTAGCTTATATTGTTACATGTGTGTTAAATATGAAGGTTGAACATGTCCTTCGATGTCCCTTGATGCGAAACATGATATGTGAACCTATTTGGTTTGAAATTCGGTTTAATGAAAGTATTGAAATGACCCTTGTCGCGAAAATGAAACGTTAGCCTATGTGGTTAGAAGTTTGATAAACAGTGAACTTGTCCCTCGATGTCCCTTGATGCGAAACATGATATGTGAACCTATTTGGTTTCATATTCGGAAAAATGAAAGTATTGGAATGACTTTGTCGCGAAAATGAGATTTTATCCTATATGGTTAGAAGTTTGATAAAGGTTGAACTTGTCCCTCGATCTCCCTTGATACGAAACATGATATGTGAACCTATTTGGTTTTGTATTCGGCAAAATGAAATTATTTGAATGACCATTGTCCCAAAAATGAGATTTTAGCCTATATGGTTAAAAGTTTGATAAATATTAATGTTGAATTTATCCCTCGATGTCCTTTATTGCGTACCATAGTATTTGAATCAATTTTGTTTTAAATTTGGTAAATAGAAAGTAATGAGATGACCCTTATCGCGAAAACGAGATTTTAACTAATATTGTTACATGTCTGTTAAATATGAAGGTTGAACATGTCCCTCGATGTCCCTTGATGCGAAACATGATATTTGAACATATTTGGTTTGAAATTCGGTAAAATGAAAGTATTGAAATGACCCTTGTCGCGAAAATGAAATGTTAGCCTATGTGGTTAGAAGTTTGATAAACAGTGAACTTGTCCCTCGATGTCCCTTGATGCGAAACATGATATGTGAACCTATTTGGTTTCATATTCGGAAAAATGAAAGTATTGGAATGACTTTGTCGCGAAAATGAGATTTTAGCCTATTTTAGCCTATATGGTTAGAAGTTTGATAAAGGTTGAACTTGTCCCTCGATCTCCCTTGATACGAAACATGATATGTGAACATATTTGGTTTTGTATTCGGCAAAATGAAATTATTTGAATGACCATTGTCCCAAAAATGAGATTTTAGCCTATATGGTTAAAAGTTTGATAAATATTAATGTTGAATTTGTCCCTCGATGTCCTTTATTGCGTAACATAATATTTGAACCAATTTCGTTTTAAATTTGGTAAATAGAAACTAATGAGACGACCCTTATTGCAAAAACGAGATTTTAGCTTATATTGTTACATGTGTGTTAAATATGAAGGTTGAACATGTCCTTCGATGTCCCTTGATGCGAAACATGATATGTGAACCTATTTGGTTTGAAATTCGGTTTAATGAAAGTATTGAAATGACCCTTGTCGCGAAAATGAAACGTTAGCCTATGTGGTTAGAAGTTTGATAAACAGTGAACTTGTCCCTCGATGTCCCTTGATGCGAAACATGATATGTGAACCTATTTGGTTTCATATTCGGAAAAATGAAAGTATTGGAATGACTTTGTCGCGAAAATGAGATTTTATCCTATATGGTTAGAAGTTTGATAAAGGTTGAACTTGTCCCTCGATCTCCCTTGATACGAAACATGATATGTGAACCTATTTGGTTTTGTATTCGGCAAAATGAAATTATTTGAATGACCATTGTCCCAAAAATGAGATTTTAGCCTATATGGTTAAAAGTTTGATAAATATTAATGTTGAATTTGTCCCTCGATGTCCTTTATTGCGTAACATAATATTTGAACCAATTTCGTTTTAAATTTGGTAAATAGAAACTAATGAGACGACCCTTATTGCAAAAACGAGATTTTAGCTTATATTGTTACATGTGTGTTAAATATGAAGGTTGAACATGTCCTTCGATGTCCCTTGATGCGAAACATGATATGTGAACCTATTTGGTTTGAAATTCGGTTTAATGAAAGTATTGAAATGACCCTTGTCGCGAAAATGAAACGTTAGCCTATGTGGTTAGAAGTTTGATAAACAGTGAACTTGTCCCTCGATGTCCCTTGATGCGAAACATGATATGTGAACCTATTTGGTTTCATATTCGGAAAAATGAAAGTATTGGAATGACTTTGTCGCGAAAATGAGATTTTATCCTATATGGTTAGAAGTTTGATAAAGGTTGAACTTGTCCCTCGATCTCCCTTGATACGAAACATGATATGTGAACCTATTTGGTTTTGTATTCGGCAAAATGAAATTATTTGAATGACCATTGTCCCAAAAATGAGATTTTAGCCTATATGGTTAAAAGTTTGATAAATATTAATGTTGAATTTGTCCCTCGATGTCCTTTATTGCGTACCATAGTATTTGAATCAATTTCGTTTTAAATTTGGTAAATAGAAAGTAATGAGATGACCCTTATCGCGAAAACGAGATTTTAACTAATATTGTTACATGTCTGTTAAATATGAAGGTTGAACATGTCCCTCGATGTCCCTTGATGCGAAACATGATATTTGAACATATTTGGTTTGAAATTCGGTAAAATGAAAGTATTGAAATGACCCTTGTCGCGAAAATGAAATGTTAGCCTATGTGGTTAGAAGTTTGATAAACAGTGAACTTGTCCCTCGATGTCCCTTGATGCGAAACATGATATGTGAACCTATTTGGTTTCATATTCGGAAAAATGAAAGTATTGGAATGACTTTGTCGCGAAAATGAGATTTTAGCCTATTTTAGCCTATATGGTTAGAAGTTTGATAAAGGTTGAACTTGTCCCTCGATCTCCCTTGATACGAAACATGATATGTGAACATATTTGGTTTTGTATTCGGCAAAATGAAATTATTTGAATGACCATTGTCCCAAAAATGAGATTTTAGCCTATATGGTTAAAAGTTTGATAAATATTAATGTTGAATTTGTCCCTCGATGTCCTTTATTGCGTAACATAATATTTGAACCAATTTCGTTTTAAATTTGGTAAATAGAAACTAATGAGACGACCCTTATTGCAAAAACGAGATTTTAGCTTATATTGTTACATGTGTGTTAAATATGAAGGTTGAACATGTCCTTCGATGTCCCTTGATGCGAAACATGATATGTGAACCTATTTGGTTTGAAATTCGGTTTAATGAAAGTATTGAAATGACCCTTGTCGCGAAAATGAAACGTTAGCCTATGTGGTTAGAAGTTTGATAAACAGTGAACTTGTCCCTCGATGTCCCTTGATGCGAAACATGATATGTGAACCTATTTGGTTTCATATTCGGAAAAATGAAAGTATTGGAATGACTTTGTCGCGAAAATGAGATTTTATCCTATATGGTTAGAAGTTTGATAAAGGTTGAACTTGTCCCTCGATCTCCCTTGATACGAAACATGATATGTGAACCTATTTGGTTTTGTATTCGGCAAAATGAAATTATTTGAATGACCATTGTCCCAAAAATGAGATTTTAGCCTATATGGTTAAAAGTTTGATAAATATTAATGTTGAATTTGTCCCTCGATGTCCTTTATTGCGTACCATAGTATTTGAATCAATTTCGTTTTAAATTTGGTAAATAGAAAGTAATGAGATGACCCTTATCGCGAAAACGAGATTTTAACTAATATTGTTACATGTCTGTTAAATATGAAGGTTGAACATGTCCCTCGATGTCCCTTGATGCGAAACATGATATTTGAACATATTTGGTTTGAAATTCGGTAAAATGAAAGTATTGAAATGACCCTTGTCGCGAAAATGAAATGTTAGCCTATGTGGTTAGAAGTTTGATAAACAGTGAACTTGTCCCTCGATGTCCCTTGATGCGAAACATGATATGTGAACCTATTTGGTTTCATATTCGGAAAAATGAAAGTATTGGAATGACTTTGTCGCGAAAATGAGATTTTAGCCTATTTTAGCCTATATGGTTAGAAGTTTGATAAAGGTTGAACTTGTCCCTCGATCTCCCTTGATACGAAACATGATATGTGAACATATTTGGTTTTGTATTCGGCAAAATGAAATTATTTGAATGACCATTGTCCCAAAAATGAGATTTTAGCCTATATGGTTAAAAGTTTGATAAATATTAATGTTGAATTTGTCCCTCGATGTCCTTTATTGCGTAACATAATATTTGAACCAATTTCGTTTTAAATTTGGTAAATAGAAACTAATGAGACGACCCTTATTGCAAAAACGAGATTTTAGCTTATATTGTTACATGTGTGTTAAATATGAAGGTTGAACATGTCCTTCGATGTCCCTTGATGCGAAACATGATATGTGAACCTATTTGGTTTGAAATTCGGTTTAATGAAAGTATTGAAATGACCCTTGTCGCGAAAATGAAACGTTAGCCTATGTGGTTAGAAGTTTGATAAACAGTGAACTTGTCCCTCGATGTCCCTTGATGCGAAACATGATATGTGAACCTATTTGGTTTCATATTCGGAAAAATGAAAGTATTGGAATGACTTTGTCGCGAAAATGAGATTTTATCCTATATGGTTAGAAGTTTGATAAAGGTTGAACTTGTCCCTCGATCTCCCTTGATACGAAACATGATATGTGAACCTATTTGGTTTTGTATTCGGCAAAATGAAATTATTTGAATGACCATTGTCCCAAAAATGAGATTTTAGCCTATATGGTTAAAAGTTTGATAAATATTAATGTTGAATTTGTCCCTCGATGTCCTTTATTGCGTACCATAGTATTTGAATCAATTTCGTTTTAAATTTGGTAAATAGAAAGTAATGAGATGACCCTTATCGCGAAAACGAGATTTTAACTAATATTGTTACATGTCTGTTAAATATGAAGGTTGAACATGTCCCTCGATGTCCCTTGATGCGAAACATGATATTTGAACATATTTGGTTTGAAATTCGGTAAAATGAAAGTATTGAAATGACCCTTGTCGCGAAAATGAAATGTTAGCCTATGTGGTTAGAAGTTTGATAAACAGTGAACTTGTCCCTCGATGTCCCTTGATGCGAAACATGATATGTGAACCTATTTGGTTTCATATTCGGAAAAATGAAAGTATTGGAATGACTTTGTCGCGAAAATGAGATTTTAGCCTATTTTAGCCTATATGGTTAGAAGTTTGATAAAGGTTGAACTTGTCCCTCGATCTCCCTTGATACGAAACATGATATGTGAACATATTTGGTTTTGTATTCGGCAAAATGAAATTATTTGAATGACCATTGTCCCAAAAATGAGATTTTAGCCTATATGGTTAAAAGTTTGATAAATATTAATGTTGAATTTGTCCCTCGATGTCCTTTATTGCGTAACATAATATTTGAACCAATTTCGTTTTAAATTTGGTAAATAGAAACTAATGAGACGACCCTTATTGCAAAAACGAGATTTTAGCTTATATTGTTACATGTGTGTTAAATATGAAGGTTGAACATGTCCTTCGATGTCCCTTGATGCGAAACATGATATGTGAACCTATTTGGTTTGAAATTCGGTTTAATGAAAGTATTGAAATGACCCTTGTCGCGAAAATGAAACGTTAGCCTATGTGGTTAGAAGTTTGATAAACAGTGAACTTGTCCCTCGATGTCCCTTGATGCGAAACATGATATGTGAACCTATTTGGTTTCATATTCGGAAAAATGAAAGTATTGGAATGACTTTGTCGCGAAAATGAGATTTTATCCTATATGGTTAGAAGTTTGATAAAGGTTGAACTTGTCCCTCGATCTCCCTTGATACGAAACATGATATGTGAACCTATTTGGTTTTGTATTCGGCAAAATGAAATTATTTGAATGACCATTGTCCCAAAAATGAGATTTTAGCCTATATGGTTAAAAGTTTGATAAATATTAATGTTGAATTTGTCCCTCGATGTCCTTTATTGCATACCATAGTATTTGAATCAATTTCGTTTTAAATTTGGTAAATAGAAAGTAATGAGATGACCCTTATCGCGAAAACGAGATTTTAACTAATATTGTTACATGTCTGTTAAATATGAAGGTTGAACATGTCCCTCGATGTCCCTTGATGCGAAACATGATATTTGAACATATTTGGTTTGAAATTCGGTAAAATGAAAGTATTGAAATGACCCTTGTCGCGAAAATGAAATGTTAGCCTATGTGGTTAGAAGTTTGATAAACAGTGAACTTGTCCCTCGATGTCCCTTGATGCGAAACATGATATGTGAACCTATTTGGTTTCATATTCGGAAAAATGAAAGTATTGGAATGACTTTGTCGCGAAAATGAGATTTTAGCCTATATGGTTAGAAGTTTGATAAAGGTTGAACTTGTCCCTCGATCTCCCTTGATACGAAACATGATATGTGAAGATATTTGGTTTTGTATTCGGCAAAATGAAATTATTTGAATGACCATTGTCCCAAAAATGAGATTTTAGCCTATATGGTTAAAAGTTTGATAAATATTAATGTTGAATTTGTCCCTCGATGTCCTTTATTGCGTAACATAATATTTGAACCAATTTCGTTTTAAATTTGGTAAATAGAAACTAATGAGACGACCCTTATTGCAAAAACGAGATTTTAGCTTATATTGTTACATGTGTGTTAAATATGAAGGTTGAACATGTCCTTCGATGTCCCTTGATGCGAAACATGATATGTGAACCTATTTGGTTTGAAATTCGGTTTAATGAAAGTATTGAAATGACCCTTGTCGCGAAAATGAAACGTTAGCCTATGTGGTTAGAAGTTTGATAAACAGTGAACTTGTCCCTCGATGTCCCTTGATGCGAAACATGATATGTGAACCTATTTGGTTTCATATTCGGAAAAATGAAAGTATTGGAATGACTTTGTCGCGAAAATGAGATTTTATCCTATATGGTTAGAAGTTTGATAAAGGTTGAACTTGTCCCTCGATCTCCCTTGATACGAAACATGATATGTGAACCTATTTGGTTTTGTATTCGGCAAAATGAAATTATTTGAATGACCATTGTCCCAAAAATGAGATTTTAGCCTATATGGTTAAAAGTTTGATAAATATTAATGTTGAATTTGTCCCTCGATGTCCTTTATTGCGTACCATAGTATTTGAATCAATTTCGTTTTAAATTTGGTAAATAGAAAGTAATGAGATGACCCTTATCGCGAAAACGAGATTTTAACTAATATTGTTACATGTCTGTTAAATATGAAGGTTGAACATGTCCCTCGATGTCCCTTGATGCGAAACATGATATTTGAACATATTTGGTTTGAAATTCGGTAAAATGAAAGTATTGAAATGACCCTTGTCGCGAAAATGAAATGTTAGCCTATGTGGTTAGAAGTTTGATAAACAGTGAACTTGTCCCTCGATGTCCCTTGATGCGAAACATGATATGTGAACCTATTTGGTTTCATATTCGGAAAAATGAAAGTATTGGAATGACTTTGTCGCGAAAATGAGATTTTAGCCTATTTTAGCCTATATGGTTAGAAGTTTGATAAAGGTTGAACTTGTCCCTCGATCTCCCTTGATACGAAACATGATATGTGAACATATTTGGTTTTGTATTCGGCAAAATGAAATTATTTGAATGACCATTGTCCCAAAAATGAGATTTTAGCCTATATGGTTAAAAGTTTGATAAATATTAATGTTGAATTTGTCCCTCGATGTCCTTTATTGCGTAACATAATATTTGAACCAATTTCGTTTTAAATTTGGTAAATAGAAACTAATGAGACGACCCTTATTGCAAAAACGAGATTTTAGCTTATATTGTTACATGTGTGTTAAATATGAAGGTTGAACATGTCCTTCGATGTCCCTTGATGCGAAACATGATATGTGAACCTATTTGGTTTGAAATTCGGTTTAATGAAAGTATTGAAATGACCCTTGTCGCGAAAATGAAACGTTAGCCTATGTGGTTAGAAGTTTGATAAACAGTGAACTTGTCCCTCGATGTCCCTTGATGCGAAACATGATATGTGAACCTATTTGGTTTCATATTCGGAAAAATGAAAGTATTGGAATGACTTTGTCGCGAAAATGAGATTTTATCCTATATGGTTAGAAGTTTGATAAAGGTTGAACTTGTCCCTCGATCTCCCTTGATACGAAACATGATATGTGAACCTATTTGGTTTTGTATTCGGCAAAATGAAATTATTTGAATGACCATTGTCCCAAAAATGAGATTTTAGCCTATATGGTTAAAAGTTTGATAAATATTAATGTTGAATTTGTCCCTCGATGTCCTTTATTGCGTAACATAATATTTGAACCAATTTCGTTTTAAATTTGGTAAATAGAAACTAATGAGACGACCCTTATTGCAAAAACGAGATTTTAGCTTATATTGTTACATGTGTGTTAAATATGAAGGTTGAACATGTCCTTCGATGTCCCTTGATGCGAAACATGATATGTGAACCTATTTGGTTTGAAATTCGGTTTAATGAAAGTATTGAAATGACCCTTGTCGCGAAAATGAAACGTTAGCCTATGTGGTTAGAAGTTTGATAAACAGTGAACTTGTCCCTCGATGTCCCTTGATGCGAAACATGATATGTGAACCTATTTGGTTTCATATTCGGAAAAATGAAAGTATTGGAATGACTTTGTCGCGAAAATGAGATTTTATCCTATATGGTTAGAAGTTTGATAAAGGTTGAACTTGTCCCTCGATCTCCCTTGATACGAAACATGATATGTGAACCTATTTGGTTTTGTATTCGGCAAAATGAAATTATTTGAATGACCATTGTCCCAAAAATGAGATTTTAGCCTATATGGTTAAAAGTTTGATAAATATTAATGTTGAATTTGTCCCTCGATGTCCTTTATTGCGTACCATAGTATTTGAATCAATTTCGTTTTAAATTTGGTAAATAGAAAGTAATGAGATGACCCTTATCGCGAAAACGAGATTTTAACTAATATTGTTACATGTCTGTTAAATATGAAGGTTGAACATGTCCCTCGATGTCCCTTGATGCGAAACATGATATTTGAACATATTTGGTTTGAAATTCGGTAAAATGAAAGTATTGAAATGACCCTTGTCGCGAAAATGAAATGTTAGCCTATGTGGTTAGAAGTTTGATAAACAGTGAACTTGTCCCTCGATGTCCCTTGATGCGAAACATGATATGTGAACCTATTTGGTTTCATATTCTGATGAGGGCATAATTGTCCATGACACAAGTGCTTCAATTCAAGGGCTAGGAGGACCAATGACAAGGGCAAGGGCCAAGAAAGCTAAGGAGGCGCTAAATCAATTGGTGGCAAAAGTCTTGGAGTTCAAACCTACACTAGGAAGCATGGAGGGTAGAATGGTCATGTGCATCAAACCATTGGAGGAGGGGTGGGGCGCATCTCTTGCTGCCCATTTTATTTAGTTGTTTTTATTATGTTGTAATAAAAAGGTGTAAGGGATCAATTTTGACCCAAAAACACTAAGTTGCTTATTTTGTGTGTTTAATCCATTTTAAAGCTTCCAAAGCTTTAAATGGAACGTTTTGTGTGTTTATTTTATGCAAAGAAGTGCTGAAGACAAAAGAAAGACAAGGCATTAAAGATCATTTAATCTGAAGGAGGAATGGTGCAAGAATTGAAAAGGAACCAGACAAGATATCAATGAGACAATGAAGGCACTTCATTTCAGCATAGGAAACCATCATCATCATCAAAATCACGTCCAGCCACCCTCATTCATTGATTTGTTTTGTAACCATTTCTTGTATTCATGTTAATTTACTTCAGCCATAGGAAATAATGATAGATTAATTTGGCTGAAGGAATCTTAAGAGTTATTTGCCTTTTTCTTTGTAATTCAGCAAGTGTCCCTCCTACCTATATATAGGACACGAAAATTGAATAAAAATCAAGTTGAATTTTATAGAATTTTACACTTATGTGTATTGAGAGCTTTGTCTCTTGTGGTTCTGGATTGAACCATCCTTGATCTTATCAAGAATTTCTTTTCTTGTGGCGATCCTCGCATCCATAGACTTATCACTTTCTTGGATTAGAAAGTGTGGCGTCCCTTTCTCCATTCCATTTCTTCTTTTTTTGAGTCTTTTCCACCAAAATATTCTTATTTGCTTCCGACGGCTCCGTGACACTCATCATATTCGGAAAAATGAAAGTATTGGAATGACTTTGTCGCGAAAATGAGATTTTAGCCTATTTTAGCCTATATGGTTAGAAGTTTGATAAAGGTTGAACTTGTCCCTCGATCTCCCTTGATACGAAACATGATATGTGAACATATTTGGTTTTGTATTCGGCAAAATGAAATTATTTGAATGACCATTGTCCCAAAAATGAGATTTTAGCCTATATGGTTAAAAGTTTGATAAATATTAATGTTGAATTTGTCCCTCGATGTCCTTTATTGCGTAACATAATATTTGAACCAATTTCGTTTTAAATTTGGTAAATAGAAACTAATGAGACGACCCTTATTGCAAAAACGAGATTTTAGCTTATATTGTTACATGTGTGTTAAATATGAAGGTTGAACATGTCCTTCGATGTCCCTTGATGCGAAACATGATATGTGAACCTATTTGGTTTGAAATTCGGTTTAATGAAAGTATTGAAATGACCCTTGTCGCGAAAATGAAACGTTAGCCTATGTGGTTAGAAGTTTGATAAACAGTGAACTTGTCCCTCGATGTCCCTTGATGCGAAACATGATATGTGAACCTATTTGGTTTCATATTCGGAAAAATGAAAGTATTGGAATGACTTTGTCGCGAAAATGAGATTTTATCCTATATGGTTAGAAGTTTGATAAAGGTTGAACTTGTCCCTCGATCTCCCTTGATACGAAACATGATATGTGAACCTATTTGGTTTTGTATTCGGCAAAATGAAATTATTTGAATGACCATTGTCCCAAAAATGAGATTTTAGCCTATATGGTTAAAAGTTTGATAAATATTAATGTTGAATTTGTCCCTCGATGTCCTTTATTGCGTACCATAGTATTTGAATCAATTTCGTTTTAAATTTGGTAAATAGAAAGTAATGAGATGACCCTTATCGCGAAAACGAGATTTTAACTAATATTGTTACATGTCTGTTAAATATGAAGGTTGAACATGTCCCTCGATGTCCCTTGATGCGAAACATGATATTTGAACATATTTGGTTTGAAATTCGGAAAAATGAAAGTATTGAAATGACCCTTGTCGCGAAAATGAAATGTTAGCCTATGTGGTTAGAAGTTTGATAAACAGTGAACTTGTCCCTCGATGTCCCTTGATGCGAAACATGATATGTGAACCTATTTGGTTTCATATTCTGATGAGGGCATAATTGTCCATGACACAAGTGCTTCAATTCAAGGGCTAGGAGGACCAATGACAAGGGCAAGGGCCAAGAAAGCTAAGGAGGCGCTAAATCAATTGGTGGCAAAAGTCTTGGAGTTCAAACCTACACTAGGAAGCATGGAGGGTAGAATGGTCATGTGCATCAAACCATTGGAGGAGGGGTGGGGCGCATCTCTTGCTGCCCATTTTATTTAGTTGTTTTTATTATGTTGTAATAAAAAGGTGTAAGGGATCAATTTTGACCCAAAAACACTAAGTTGCTTATTTTGTGTGTTTAATCCATTTTAAAGCTTCCAAAGCTTTAAATGGAACGTTTTGTGTGTTTATTTTATGCAAAGAAGTGCTGAAGACAAAAGAAAGACAAGGCATTAAAGATCATTTAATCTGAAGGAGGAATGGTGCAAGAATTGAAAAGGAACCAGACAAGATATCAATGAGACAATGAAGGCACTTCATTTCAGCATAGGAAACCATCATCATCATCAAAATCACGTCCAGCCACCCTCATTCATTGATTTGTTTTGTAACCATTTCTTGTATTCATGTTAATTTACTTCAGCCATAGGAAATAATGATAGATTAATTTGGCTGAAGGAATCTTAAGAGTTATTTGCCTTTTTCTTTGTAATTCAGCAAGTGTCCCTCCTACCTATATATAGGACACGAAAATTGAATAAAAATCAAGTTGAATTTTATAGAATTTTACACTTATGTGTATTGAGAGCTTTGTCTCTTGTGGTTCTGGATTGAACCATCCTTGATCTTATCAAGAATTTCTTTTCTTGTGGCGATCCTCGCATCCATAGACTTATCACTTTCTTGGATTAGAAAGTGTGGCGTCCCTTTCTCCATTCCATTTCTTCGTTTTTTGAGTCTTTTCCACCAAAATATTCTTATTTGCTTCCGACGGCTCCGTGACACTCATCATATTCGGAAAAATGAAAGTATTGGAATGACTTTGTCGCGAAAATGAGATTTTAGCCTATTTTAGCCTATATGGTTAGAAGTTTGATAAAGGTTGAACTTGTCCCTCGATCTCCCTTGATACGAAACATGATATGTGAACATATTTGGTTTTGTATTCGGCAAAATGAAATTATTTGAATGACCATTGTCCCAAAAATGAGATTTTAGCCTATATGGTTAAAAGTTTGATAAATATTAATGTTGAATTTGTCCCTCGATGTCCTTTATTGCGTAACATAATATTTGAACCAATTTCGTTTTAAATTTGGTAAATAGAAACTAATGAGACGACCCTTATTGCAAAAACGAGATTTTAGCTTATATTGTTACATGTGTGTTAAATATGAAGGTTGAACATGTCCTTCGATGTCCCTTGATGCGAAACATGATATGTGAACCTATTTGGTTTGAAATTCGGTTTAATGAAAGTATTGAAATGACCCTTGTCGCGAAAATGAAACGTTAGCCTATGTGGTTAGAAGTTTGATAAACAGTGAACTTGTCCCTCGATGTCCCTTGATGCGAAACATGATATGTGAACCTATTTGGTTTCATATTCGGAAAAATGAAAGTATTGGAATGACTTTGTCGCGAAAATGAGATTTTATCCTATATGGTTAGAAGTTTGATAAAGGTTGAACTTGTCCCTCGATCTCCCTTGATACGAAACATGATATGTGAACCTATTTGGTTTTGTATTCGGCAAAATGAAATTATTTGAATGACCATTGTCCCAAAAATGAGATTTTAGCCTATATGGTTAAAAGTTTGATAAATATTAATGTTGAATTTGTCCCTCGATGTCCTTTATTGCGTACCATAGTATTTGAATCAATTTCGTTTTAAATTTGGTAAATAGAAAGTAATGAGATGACCCTTATCGCGAAAACGAGATTTTAACTAATATTGTTACATGTCTGTTAAATATGAAGGTTGAACATGTCCCTCGATGTCCCTTGATGCGAAACATGATATTTGAACATATTTGGTTTGAAATTCGGAAAAATGAAAGTATTGAAATGACCCTTGTCGCGAAAATGAAATGTTAGCCTATGTGGTTAGAAGTTTGATAAACAGTGAACTTGTCCCTCGATGTCCCTTGATGCGAAACATGATATGTGAACCTATTTGGTTTCATATTCTGATGAGGGCATAATTGTCCATGACACAAGTGCTTCAATTCAAGGGCTAGGAGGACCAATGACAAGGGCAAGGGCCAAGAAAGCTAAGGAGGCGCTAAATCAATTGGTGGCAAAAGTCTTGGAGTTCAAACCTACACTAGGAAGCATGGAGGGTAGAATGGTCATGTGCATCAAACCATTGGAGGAGGGGTGGGGCGCATCTCTTGCTGCCCATTTTATTTAGTTGTTTTTATTATGTTGTAATAAAAAGGTGTAAGGGATCAATTTTGACCCAAAAACACTAAGTTGCTTATTTTGTGTGTTTAATCCATTTTAAAGCTTCCAAAGCTTTAAATGGAACGTTTTGTGTGTTTATTTTATGCAAAGAAGTGCTGAAGACAAAAGAAAGACAAGGCATTAAAGATCATTTAATCTGAAGGAGGAATGGTGCAAGAATTGAAAAGGAACCAGACAAGATATCAATGAGACAATGAAGGCACTTCATTTCAGCATAGGAAACCATCATCATCATCAAAATCACGTCCAGCCACCCTCATTCATTGATTTGTTTTGTAACCATTTCTTGTATTCATGTTAATTTACTTCAGCCATAGGAAATAATGATAGATTAATTTGGCTGAAGGAATCTTAAGAGTTATTTGCCTTTTTCTTTGTAATTCAGCAAGTGTCCCTCCTACCTATATATAGGACACGAAAATTGAATAAAAATCAAGTTGAATTTTATAGAATTTTACACTTATGTGTATTGAGAGCTTTGTCTCTTGTGGTTCTGGATTGAACCATCCTTGATCTTATCAAGAATTTCTTTTCTTGTGGCGATCCTCGCATCCATAGACTTATCACTTTCTTGGATTAGAAAGTGTGGCGTCCCTTTCTCCATTCCATTTCTTCGTTTTTTGAGTCTTTTCCACCAAAATATTCTTATTTGCTTCCGACGGCTCCGTGACACTCATCATATTCGGAAAAATGAAAGTATTGGAATGACTTTGTCGCGAAAATGAGATTTTAGCCTATTTTAGCCTATATGGTTAGAAGTTTGATAAAGGTTGAACTTGTCCCTCGATCTCCCTTGATACGAAACATGATATGTGAACATATTTGGTTTTGTATTCGGCAAAATGAAATTATTTGAATGACCATTGTCCCAAAAATGAGATTTTAGCCTATATGGTTAAAAGTTTGATAAATATTAATGTTGAATTTGTCCCTCGATGTCCTTTATTGCGTAACATAATATTTGAACCAATTTCGTTTTAAATTTGGTAAATAGAAACTAATGAGACGACCCTTATTGCAAAAACGAGATTTTAGCTTATATTGTTACATGTGTGTTAAATATGAAGGTTGAACATGTCCTTCGATGTCCCTTGATGCGAAACATGATATGTGAACCTATTTGGTTTGAAATTCGGTTTAATGAAAGTATTGAAATGACCCTTGTCGCGAAAATGAAACGTTAGCCTATGTGGTTAGAAGTTTGATAAACAGTGAACTTGTCCCTCGATGTCCCTTGATGCGAAACATGATATGTGAACCTATTTGGTTTCATATTCGGAAAAATGAAAGTATTGGAATGACTTTGTCGCGAAAATGAGATTTTATCCTATATGGTTAGAAGTTTGATAAAGGTTGAACTTGTCCCTCGATCTCCCTTGATACGAAACATGATATGTGAACCTATTTGGTTTTGTATTCGGCAAAATGAAATTATTTGAATGACCATTGTCCCAAAAATGAGATTTTAGCCTATATGGTTAAAAGTTTGATAAATATTAATGTTGAATTTGTCCCTCGATGTCCTTTATTGCGTACCATAGTATTTGAATCAATTTCGTTTTAAATTTGGTAAATAGAAAGTAATGAGATGACCCTTATCGCGAAAACGAGATTTTAACTAATATTGTTACATGTCTGTTAAATATGAAGGTTGAACATGTCCCTCGATGTCCCTTGATGCGAAACATGATATTTGAACATATTTGGTTTGAAATTCGGTAAAATGAAAGTATTGAAATGACCCTTGTCGCGAAAATGAAATGTTAGCCTATGTGGTTAGAAGTTTGATAAACAGTGAACTTGTCCCTCGATGTCCCTTGATGCGAAACATGATATGTGAACCTATTTGGTTTCATATTCTGATGAGGGCATAATTGTCCATGACACAAGTGCTTCAATTCAAGGGCTAGGAGGACCAATGACAAGGGCAAGGGCCAAGAAAGCTAAGGAGGCGCTAAATCAATTGGTGGCAAAAGTCTTGGAGTTCAAACCTACACTAGGAAGCATGGAGGGTAGAATGGTCATGTGCATCAAACCATTGGAGGAGGGGTGGGGCGCATCTCTTGCTGCCCATTTTATTTAGTTGTTTTTATTATGTTGTAATAAAAAGGTGTAAGGGATCAATTTTGACCCAAAAACACTAAGTTGCTTATTTTGTGTGTTTAATCCATTTTAAAGCTTCCAAAGCTTTAAATGGAACGTTTTGTGTGTTTATTTTATGCAAAGAAGTGCTGAAGACAAAAGAAAGACAAGGCATTAAAGATCATTTAATCTGAAGGAGGAATGGTGCAAGAATTGAAAAGGAACCAGACAAGATATCAATGAGACAATGAAGGCACTTCATTTCAGCATAGGAAACCATCATCATCATCAAAATCACGTCCAGCCACCCTCATTCATTGATTTGTTTTGTAACCATTTCTTGTATTCATGTTAATTTACTTCAGCCATAGGAAATAATGATAGATTAATTTGGCTGAAGGAATCTTAAGAGTTATTTGCCTTTTTCTTTGTAATTCAGCAAGTGTCCCTCCTACCTATATATAGGACACGAAAATTGAATAAAAATCAAGTTGAATTTTATAGAATTTTACACTTATGTGTATTGAGAGCTTTGTCTCTTGTGGTTCTGGATTGAGCCATCCTTGATCTTATCAAGAATTTCTTTTCTTGTGGCGATCCTCGCATCCATAGACTTATCACTTTCTTGGATTAGAAAGTGTGGCGTCCCTTTCTCCATTCCATTTCTTCGTTTTTTGAGTCTTTTCCACCAAAATATTCTTATTTGCTTCCGACGGCTCCGTGACACTCATCATATTCGGAAAAATGAAAGTATTAGAATGACTTTGTCGCGAAAATGAGATTTTAGCCTATTTTAGCCTATATGGTTAGAAGTTTGATAAAGGTTGAACTTGTCCCTCGATCTCCCTTGATACGAAACATGATATGTGAACATATTTGGTTTTGTATTCGGCAAAATGAAATTATTTGAATGACCATTGTCCCAAAAATGAGATTTTAGCCTATATGGTTAAAAGTTTGATAAATATTAATGTTGAATTTGTCCCTCGATGTCCTTTATTGCGTAACATAATATTTGAACCAATTTCGTTTTAAATTTGGTAAATAGAAACTAATGAGACGACCCTTATTGCAAAAACGAGATTTTAGCTTATATTGTTACATGT
Organism: Medicago sativa; assembly: GCF_051527215.1. Taxonomy (NCBI): domain Eukaryota; kingdom Viridiplantae; phylum Streptophyta; class Magnoliopsida; order Fabales; family Fabaceae; genus Medicago; species Medicago sativa. Next base: position 46,882,847 of record NC_140754.1, on the reverse strand, counting down.
GTGTTAAATATGAAGGTTGAACATGTCCTTCGATGTCCCTTGATGCAAAACATGATATGTGAACCTATTTGGTTTGAAATTCGGTTTAATGAAAGTATTGAAATGACCCTTGTCGCGAAAATGAAACGTTAGCCTATGTGGTTAGAAGTTTGATAAACAGTGAACTTGTCCCTCGATGTCCCTTGATGCGAAACATGATATGTGAACCTATTTGGTTTCATATTCGGAAAAATGAAAGTATTGGAATGACTTTGTCGCGAAAATGAGATTTTATCCTATATGGTTAGAAGTTTGATAAAGGTTGAACTTGTCCCTCGATCTCCCTTGATACGAAACATGATATGTGAACCTATTTGGTTTTGTATTCGGCAAAATGAAATTATTTGAATGACCATTGTCCCAAAAATGAGATTTTAGCCTATATGGTTAAAAGTTTGATAAATATTAATGTTGAATTTGTCCCTCGATGTCCTTTATTGCGTACCATAGTATTTGAATCAATTTCGTTTTAAATTTGGTAAATAGAAAGTAATGAGATGACCCTTATCGCGAAAACGAGATTTTAACTAATATTGTTACATGTCTGTTAAATATGAAGGTTGAACATGTCCCTCGATGTCCCTTGATGCGAAACATGATATTTGAACATATTTGGTTTGAAATTCGGTAAAATGAAAGTATTGAAATGACCCTTGTCGCGAAAATGAAATGTTAGCCTATGTGGTTAGAAGTTTGATAAACAGTGAACTTGTCCCTCGATGTCCCTTGATGCGAAACATGATATGTGAACCTATTTGGTTTCATATTCGGAAAAATGAAAGTATTGGAATGACTTTGTCGCGAAAATGAGATTTTAGCCTATTTTAGCCTATATGGTTAGAAGTTTGATAAAGGTTGAACTTGTCCCTCGATCTCCCTTGATACGAAACATGATATGTGAACCTATTTGGTTTTGTATTCGGCAAAATGAAATTATTTGAATGACCATTGTCCCAAAAATGAGATTTTAGCCTATATGGTTAAAAGTTTGATAAATATTAATGTTGAATTTGTCCCTCGATGTCCTTTATTGCGTACCATAGTATTTGAATCAATTTCGTATTAAATTTGGTAAATAGAAAGTAATGAGATGACCCTTATCGCGAAAACGAGATTTTAACTAATATTGTTACATGTCTGTTAAATATGAAGGTTGAACATGTCCCTCGATGTCCCTTGATGCGAAACATGATATTTGAACATATTTGGTTTGAAATTCGGTAAAATGAAAGTATTGAAATGACCCTTGTCGCGAAAATGAAATGTTAGCCTATGTGGTTAGAAGTTTGATAAACAGTGAACTTGTCCCTCGATGTCCCTTGATGCGAAACATGATATGTGAACCTATTTGGTTTCATATTCTGATGAGGGCATAATTGTCCATGACACAAGTGCTTCAATTCAAGGGCTAGGAGGACCAATGACAAGGGCAAGGGCCAAGAAAGCTAAGGAGGCGCTAAATCAATTGGTGGCAAAAGTCTTGGAGTTCAAACCTACACTAGGAAGCATGGAGGGTAGAATGGTCATGTGCATCAAACCATTGGAGGAGGGGTGGGGCGCATCTCTTGCTGCCCATTTTATTTAGTTGTTTTTATTATGTTGTAATAAAAAGGTGTAAGGGATCAATTTTGACCCAAAAACACTAAGTTGCTTATTTTGTGTGTTTAATCCATTTTAAAGCTTCCAAAGCTTTAAATGGAACGTTTTGTGTGTTTATTTTATGCAAAGAAGTGCTGAAGACAAAAGAAAGACAAGGCATTAAAGATCATTTAATCTGAAGGAGGAATGGTGCAAGAATTGAAAAGGAACCAGACAAGATATCAATGAGACAATGAAGGCACTTCATTTCAGCATAGGAAACCATCATCATCATCAAAATCACGTCCAGCCACCCTCATTCATTGATTTGTTTTGTAACCATTTCTTGTATTCATGTTAATTTACTTCAGCCATAGGAAATAATGATAGATTAATTTGGCTGAAGGAATCTTAAGAGTTATTTGCCTTTTTCTTTGTAATTCAGCAAGTGTCCCTCCTACCTATATATAGGACACGAAAATTGAATAAAAATCAAGTTGAATTTTATAGAATTTTACACTTATGTGTATTGAGAGCTTTGTCTCTTGTGGTTCTGGATTGAACCATCCTTGATCTTATCAAGAATTTCTTTTCTTGTGGCGATCCTCGCATCCATAGACTTATCACTTTCTTGGATTAGAAAGTGTGGCGTCCCTTTCTCCATTCCATTTCTTCGTTTTTTGAGTCTTTTCCACCAAAATATTCTTATTTGCTTCCGACGGCTCCGTGACACTCATCATATTCGGAAAAATGAAAGTATTGGAATGACTTTGTCGCGAAAATGAGATTTTAGCCTATTTTAGCCTATATGGTTAGAAGTTTGATAAAGGTTGAACTTGTCCCTCGATCTCCCTTGATACGAAACATGATATGTGAACATATTTGGTTTTGTATTCGGCAAAATGAAATTATTTGAATGACCATTGTCCCAAAAATGAGATTTTAGCCTATATGGTTAAAAGTTTGATAAATATTAATGTTGAATTTGTCCCTCGATGTCCTTTATTGCGTAACATAATATTTGAACCAATTTCGTTTTAAATTTGGTAAATAGAAACTAATGAGACGACCCTTATTGCAAAAACGAGATTTTAGCTTATATTGTTACATGTGTGTTAAATATGAAGGTTGAACATGTCCTTCGATGTCCCTTGATGCGAAACATGATATGTGAACCTATTTGGTTTGAAATTCGGTTTAATGAAAGTATTGAAATGACCCTTGTCGCGAAAATGAAACGTTAGCCTATGTGGTTAGAAGTTTGATAAACAGTGAACTTGTCCCTCGATGTCCCTTGATGCGAAACATGATATGTGAACCTATTTGGTTTCATATTCGGAAAAATGAAAGTATTGGAATGACTTTGTCGCGAAAATGAGATTTTATCCTATATGGTTAGAAGTTTGATAAAGGTTGAACTTGTCCCTCGATCTCCCTTGATACGAAACATGATATGTGAACCTATTTGGTTTTGTATTCGGCAAAATGAAATTATTTGAATGACCATTGTCCCAAAAATGAGATTTTAGCCTATATGGTTAAAAGTTTGATAAATATTAATGTTGAATTTGTCCCTCGATGTCCTTTATTGCGTACCATAGTATTTGAATCAATTTCGTTTTAAATTTGGTAAATAGAAAGTAATGAGATGACCCTTATCGCGAAAACGAGATTTTAACTAATATTGTTACATGTCTGTTAAATATGAAGGTTGAACATGTCCCTCGATGTCCCTTGATGCGAAACATGATATTTGAACATATTTGGTTTGAAATTCGGTAAAATGAAAGTATTGAAATGACCCTTGTCGCGAAAATGAAATGTTAGCCTATGTGGTTAGAAGTTTGATAAACAGTGAACTTGTCCCTCGATGTCCCTTGATGCGAAACATGATATGTGAACCTATTTGGTTTCATATTCGGAAAAATGAAAGTATTGGAATGACTTTGTCGCGAAAATGAGATTTTAGCCTATTTTAGCCTATATGGTTAGAAGTTTGATAAAGGTTGAACTTGTCCCTCGATCTCCCTTGATACGAAACATGATATGTGAACCTATTTGGTTTTGTATTCGGCAAAATGAAATTATTTGAATGACCATTGTCCCAAAAATGAGATTTTAGCCTATATGGTTAAAAGTTTGATAAATATTAATGTTGAATTTGTCCCTCGATGTCCTTTATTGCGTACCATAGTATTTGAATCAATTTCGTATTAAATTTGGTAAATAGAAAGTAATGAGATGACCCTTATCGCGAAAACGAGATTTTAACTAATATTGTTACATGTCTGTTAAATATGAAGGTTGAACATGTCCCTCGATGTCCCTTGATGCGAAACATGATATTTGAACATATTTGGTTTGAAATTCGGTAAAATGAAAGTATTGAAATGACCCTTGTCGCGAAAATGAAATGTTAGCCTATGTGGTTAGAAGTTTGATAAACAGTGAACTTGTCCCTCGATGTCCCTTGATGCGAAACATGATATGTGAACCTATTTGGTTTCATATTCTGATGAGGGCATAATTGTCCATGACACAAGTGCTTCAATTCAAGGGCTAGGAGGACCAATGACAAGGGCAAGGGCCAAGAAAGCTAAGGAGACGCTAAATCAATTGGTGGCAAAAGTCTTGGAGTTCAAACCTACACTAGGAAGCATGGAGGGTAGAATGGTCATGTGCATCAAACCATTGGAGGAGGGGTGGGGCGCATCTCTTGCTGCCCATTTTATTTAGTTGTTTTTATTATGTTGTAATAAAAAGGTGTAAGGGATCAATTTTGACCCAAAAACACTAAGTTGCTTATTTTGTGTGTTTAATCCATTTTAAAGCTTCCAAAGCTTTAAATGGAACGTTTTGTGTGTTTATTTAATGCAAAGAAGTGCTGAAGACAAAAGAAAGACAAGGCATTAAAGATCATTTAATCTGAAGGAGGAATGGTGCAAGAATTGAAAAGGAACCAGACAAGATATCAATGAGACAATGAAGGCACTTCATTTCAGCATAGGAAACCATCATCATCATCAAAATCACGTCCAGCCACCCTCATTCATTGATTTGTTTTGTAACCATTTCTTGTATTCATGTTAATTTACTTCAGCCATAGGAAATAATGATAGATTAATTTGGCTGAAGGAATCTTAAGAGTTATTTGCCTTTTTCTTTGTAATTCAGCAAGTGTCCCTCCTACCTATATATAGGACACGAAAATTGAATAAAAATCAAGTTGAATTTTATAGAATTTTACACTTATGTGTATTGAGAGCTTTGTCTCTTGTGGTTCTGGATTGAACCATCCTTGATCTTATCAAGAATTTCTTTTCTTGTGGCGATCCTCGCATCCATAGACTTATCACTTTCTTGGATTAGAAAGTGTGGCGTCCCTTTCTCCATTCCATTTCTTCGTTTTTTGAGTCTTTTCCACCAAAATATTCTTATTTGCTTCCGACGGCTCCGTGACACTCATCATATTCGGAAAAATGAAAGTATTGGAATGACTTTGTCGCGAAAATGAGATTTTAGCCTATTTTAGCCTATATGGTTAGAAGTTTGATAAAGGTTGAACTTGTCCCTCGATCTCCCTTGATACGAAACATGATATGTGAACATATTTGGTTTTGTATTCGGCAAAATGAAATTATTTGAATGACCATTGTCCCAAAAATGAGATTTTAGCCTATATGGTTAAAAGTTTGATAAATATTAATGTTGAATTTGTCCCTCGATGTCCTTTATTGCGTAACATAATATTTGAACCAATTTCGTTTTAAATTTGGTAAATAGAAACTAATGAGACGACCCTTATTGCAAAAACGAGATTTTAGCTTATATTGTTACATGTGTGTTAAATATGAAGGTTGAACATGTCCTTCGATGTCCCTTGATGCGAAACATGATATGTGAACCTATTTGGTTTGAAATTCGGTTTAATGAAAGTATTGAAATGACCCTTGTCGCGAAAATGAAACGTTAGCCTATGTGGTTAGAAGTTTGATAAACAGTGAACTTGTCCCTCGATGTCCCTTGATGCGAAACATGATATGTGAACCTATTTGGTTTCATATTCGGAAAAATGAAAGTATTGGAATGACTTTGTCGCGAAAATGAGATTTTATCCTATATGGTTAGAAGTTTGATAAAGGTTGAACTTGTCCCTCGATCTCCCTTGATACGAAACATGATATGTGAACCTATTTGGTTTTGTATTCGGCAAAATGAAATTATTTGAATGACCATTGTCCCAAAAATGAGATTTTAGCCTATATGGTTAAAAGTTTGATAAATATTAATGTTGAATTTGTCCCTCGATGTCCTTTATTGCGTACCATAGTATTTGAATCAATTTCGTTTTAAATTTGGTAAATAGAAAGTAATGAGATGACCCTTATCGCGAAAACGAGATTTTAACTAATATTGTTACATGTCTGTTAAATATGAAGGTTGAACATGTCCCTCGATGTCCCTTGATGCGAAACATGATATTTGAACATATTTGGTTTGAAATTCGGTAAAATGAAAGTATTGAAATGACCCTTGTCGCGAAAATGAAATGTTAGCCTATGTGGTTAGAAGTTTGATAAACAGTGAACTTGTCCCTCGATGTCCCTTGATGCGAAACATGATATGTGAACCTATTTGGTTTCATATTCGGAAAAATGAAAGTATTGGAATGACTTTGTCGCGAAAATGAGATTTTAGCCTATTTTAGCCTATATGGTTAGAAGTTTGATAAAGGTTGAACTTGTCCCTCGATCTCCCTTGATACGAAACATGATATGTGAACCTATTTGGTTTTGTATTCGGCAAAATGAAATTATTTGAATGACCATTGTCCCAAAAATGAGATTTTAGCCTATATGGTTAAAAGTTTGATAAATATTAATGTTGAATTTGTCCCTCGATGTCCTTTATTGCGTACCATAGTATTTGAATCAATTTCGTATTAAATTTGGTAAATAGAAAGTAATGAGATGACCCTTATCGCGAAAACGAGATTTTAACTAATATTGTTACATGTCTGTTAAATATGAAGGTTGAACATGTCCCTCGATGTCCCTTGATGCGAAACATGATATTTGAACATATTTGGTTTGAAATTCGGTAAAATGAAAGTATTGAAATGACCCTTGTCGCGAAAATGAAATGTTAGCCTATGTGGTTAGAAGTTTGATAAACAGTGAACTTGTCCCTCGATGTCCCTTGATGCGAAACATGATATGTGAACCTATTTGGTTTCATATTCTGATGAGGGCATAATTGTCCATGACACAAGTGCTTCAATTCAAGGGCTAGGAGGACCAATGACAAGGGCAAGGGCCAAGAAAGCTAAGGAGGCGCTAAATCAATTGGTGGCAAAAGTCTTGGAGTTCAAACCTACACTAGGAAGCATGGAGGGTAGAATGGTCATGTGCATCAAACCATTGGAGGAGGGGTGGGGCGCATCTCTTGCTGCCCATTTTATTTAGTTGTTTTTATTATGTTGTAATAAAAAGGTGTAAGGGATCAATTTTGACCCAAAAACACTAAGTTGCTTATTTTGTGTGTTTAATCCATTTTAAAGCTTCCAAAGCTTTAAATGGAACGTTTTGTGTGTTTATTTTATGCAAAGAAGTGCTGAAGACAAAAGAAAGACAAGGCATTAAAGATCATTTAATCTGAAGGAGGAATGGTGCAAGAATTGAAAAGGAACCAGACAAGATATCAATGAGACAATGAAGGCACTTCATTTCAGCATAGGAAACCATCATCATCATCAAAATCACGTCCAGCCACCCTCATTCATTGATTTGTTTTGTAACCATTTCTTGTATTCATGTTAATTTACTTCAGCCATAGGAAATAATGATAGATTAATTTGGCTGAAGGAATCTTAAGAGTTATTTGCCTTTTTCTTTGTAATTCAGCAAGTGTCCCTCCTACCTATATATAGGACACGAAAATTGAATAAAAATCAAGTTGAATTTTATAGAATTTTACACTTATGTGTATTGAGAGCTTTGTCTCTTGTGGTTCTGGATTGAACCATCCTTGATCTTATCAAGAATTTCTTTTCTTGTGGCGATCCTCGCATCCATAGACTTATCACTTTCTTGGATTAGAAAGTGTGGCGTCCCTTTCTCCATTCCATTTCTTCGTTTTTTGAGTCTTTTCCACCAAAATATTCTTATTTGCTTCTGACGGCTCCGTGACACTCATCATTTGGTATCAGAGCAAGGTTCCTTTTAAAAGGGCCAAAAGTTCAAAGGTATCAAATTCTTCTTGTTCATCATTCTGATTTTCATCTTACAAAAAAAAATTCGAAAAAAAAATATATATATTAAAAAAAAAAAATCAAAATTGTTGCTTGTGTTCATCAATTTCGTTTTTGTGTTTTAATTGCCACACTTTCCTTGTTTTCCATTTATCTTGTCATTTCAGAATTTGAATTAGTTTCCTTGTTCACATCATTTCCAAACCTTTGTTTTTTTTTTTCATTCCTTGAATTGTGTTAAGTTTGTGTTTTGATTTTCACCATTTTGAAAGTTTTCTTACCTTGATTTACTTGGTTTCTCTAAAGAACTCAAAAGAGCAATTGAGTGGAAAAAGGCAAGAGTGATACATTAAAAAAAAAAAAGCCAATTTGAGTGAGTGTAAACACTTGTGAGGATTAGTTTTAGGGAATCATGACTGAGGAAGGTCCAAATAAGTTACTATTAGATGCACTCACAACAAGGTTTCAAGCCATGTTGCAGGTGCAAGCTGAACAATTTCAAGAACAAATTGATGAGTTAAAAGCTAGTTTAACTACTGATGGAAGTGGTGGGGAGGATGATGGAAGTAGGCCTAGAAGGAGGGATGAGAGGCCAAGGGAGGATAGGTTGAGGAGTATTAAGATCAAAGTTCCATCCTTTGTGGGAGCGAATGATCCGGAGGCATATCTAGAGTGGGAGACCAAAATAGAACAAATTTTTAATTGTCATGATTATTCTGATGTTGAAAAAGTGCAGGTGGCAGCCATTGAATTTAAGGAGTATGCTCTAATATGGTGGGATCAAATGATCAAAGAGAAGGTGAGGTATAATGAACCACCCATTGCAACTTGGGAGGAGATGAAGAGAATCATGAGGAGGAGATTTGTGCCATCCTATTACCATAGGGATTTGCACAACAAATTACAAAGACTCACTCAAGGTTCTAAAAGTGTTCAAGAATATTCCAAGGAGATGGAGGTGGCAAAGATTAGAGCCAATGTGGTGGAAGATCACGAAGCAACCATGGCTAGGTTCATTCATGGACTTAACCGTGACATTAGTGACATTGTGGAGCTGCATCATTACATGTCTTTGGAGGAATTAGTCCATCAAGCCATCAAGGTTGAACAACAACTCAAAAGGAAGGGTCAATTGAGAAGAAGCTCAACTTCTTCTTTCAATTCTTCAAGTTTGAAGGACAAGCAAAAGAAGGATGGTACCTCTTCACCTAAGGAGGCCATGAGTGATCCTAAAGGTAAAAACATTACTTCATCCCAAAATGTTTCTACTAACAAAGTTGTTAAGTGTTTCAAGTGCCAAGGTCAAGGACACATAGCCTCTCAATGTCCAACAAAGAGAACTATGTTAATTGAAGAAAATGATGACCTTGAGGAGGAGGAGGGTGTCGTGAATGATGAAGGAGGAGAAGAAGAGGAGGATGGTGAAAATGGTGAATTTCTCATGATTAGGAGGATGTTGGGAAACCAAGCCAAGGAGGAAGAATCAAATCAAAGGGAAAACCTTTTCCATACAAGATGCTTAGTGCAAGGAAAGGTATGTTCTCTAATTATTGATGGAGGTAGTTGTACTAATGTTGCTAGTACACACATGGTGGGTAAATTAGAATTAGAAACAAGACCTCACCCTAGGCCTTACAAACTTCAATGGCTTAGTGAAAGTGTAGAAATGCTTGTTGACAAACAAGTAGAGGTTTGTTTTAAAATTGGGAAGTATGAAGATGTTATTGTGTGTGATGTAGTACCAATGGAGGCTTGTCATTTGTTGTTAGGAAGGCCATGGCAATTTGATAGAGGAGCGCAACATGATGGCCGAAGTAATAAGTATTCCTTTTTGCACTTTGGTAAAAAAATTACTCTTGCACCATTGAGTCCTAATGATGTAAGAGAAGATCAAAAGAAAATGAAAGAAAAATATGCGCAAGAAAAAGAAAAATATGCGCAAGAAAAAGAAAGAAAAGAAAAAGAAAAAGAAAAAGAAAGAAAAGAAAAAGAAAAAGAAATAAAAGAGAAAGAAAAAGAAAAGAAAGAAAGTTTCATGGCAAAAAAAGAAGAAATAAAGAATGCCATTGTTACCAAACAGCCCCTATATTTGCTATTTTGTAAAGAGGTGGCTTTGTTTTCTAACACTCCTAACACTCAAAAATTTCCAAGTTGTGTTGAATTTCTTTTGCAGGAGTTTGATGCTTTGTTCCCTAAAGAGATACCAAATGGGCTACCACCTATAAGAGGTATTGAACATCACATTGACCTCATTCCAGGAGCATCTTTACCAAACCGTCCAGCCTACCGAAGCAATCCCCAACAAACTCAAGAAATTCAAAATCAAGTTGCTGAATTGGTAAGTAAAGGATGGGTAAGAGAAAGTTTAAGTCCTTGTGCTGTCCCTGTTATTCTAGTTCCAAAAAAAGATGGTAGTTGGAGAATGTGCACTGATTGTAGGGCTGTTAACAATATCACCATTAAGTATAGACATCCAATTCCTAGGTTAGATGATTTACTTGATGAATTGTTTGGTGCATGTTTATTTTCTAAAATTGATTTGAAAAGTGGCTATCACCAAATAAGAATTAGGGAGGGGGATGAATGGAAAACTGCTTTTAAAACAAAATATGGTTTGTATGAGTGGATGGTTATGCCGTTTGGTTTAACTAATGCACCAAGTACTTTTATGAGACTCATGAACCATGTTTTGAGGGAATTTTTGGGAAAATTTGTTGTTGTGTATTTTGATGATATCTTGATATATAGCAAAAATTTAGAGGAACATTGTGGTCATTTAAGGGCTGTTTTAGAAGTTTTGAAGAAAGAACATTTGTTTGCAAATCTGGAAAAATGTGTTTTTTGCACAGATCATGTAATTTTCTTAGGTTTTGTTGTAAGCTCCAAGGGAATCCATATGGATGAAGAGAAGGTAAGAGCAATCAAGGATTGGCCACAACCCAAAAATGTAAGTGAGGTAAGAAGTTTCCATGGTTTAGCAAGTTTCTATAGGAGGTTTGTGAAAGATTTTAGCACCATTGCTGCACCTCTTAATGAGATTGTGATGAGTGTCGCGGAGCCGTCGGAAACAAATAAGAATATTTTTGGTGGAAAAGGCTAAAAAAAATGAAGAAATGGAATAGATAGACAGGGGCGCCACACTCTTTCTAATCCAAGAAAGATTGATAAGCCGGTGGATGCGAGGATCGCCACAAGAAAAGTGATTCCTTGATAAGATCAAGTCATGGTTCAATCCAGAACCAAAAAGAAGCAAAGCTTCACAACACACAAAGTGTATTTTTTTACTCAAAATTCTACATATCTTATTTCATAGAGAAACTTACAATATATAGAGCTCTTGCTGCAATGAACTCAAAGGACCCTAATAAATTAAAATACTCCTAATATTAATCTAAAGAAAATAAATAAATGGCTGATTAGCCTTACATTTATTTATTAAAAATAAACTAGCAAAACGTCTTCAAAAGATTGTGAATGACCAAGAAATTCAACTGTTTGGAACTTGTACGTGTTGTGCTGGTCTAAATGAAGCTTCAGCTAGTAAAATTCATTATTTGGCCGTTTCAGAATTTCCCATTTAGTGATCAGCTGCCCAACTTAATTCCAACGTTAATTGCAATCTGCTGAATTTCTAATTAATGAGCTACTTCCAATAGCCAAATGAATTGCAAACTGATGGAGTTAATAATCATGTTATTGCCCTTTGTGAGTTGAGAACATGAATCAGCACCTTGGGATAATTACATCACCATGAGATAACTAACTCACAATCTGCTGCCAATTATTTTATTAAAACCATAACATTACTAATAATTGACCATTAGGATTAATAACCAACTTATTCAAATAAACTAAGATGCTAGCTTGAAATTAAATAAATTCAAACTTGGACTGTAAGGAATTTTAGTGTATTTTTTTTATATGTTTCCTTCCACATGCTTAAGGAACTCATGATCACATCAGATTGTTAAGAAAAATGTTGTTTTTAAATGGGGTGAGAAACAAGAGCAAGCTTTTGCTGCACTTAAAGAAAAACTCACCAAAGCACCAATTTTAGCATTGCCAAATTTTTCCAAATCTTTTGAAATTGAATGTGATGCTTCTAATGTTGGAATTGGGGCTGTTTTGATGCAAGAAGGACATCCAATTGCTTATTTTAGTGAGAAGTTAAAGGGTGCTTCTCTTAATTACTCCACTTATGATAAGGAATTGTATGCTTTGTTTAGAGCATTGCAAACTTGGCAACATTACCTACTGCCCAAAGAATTTGTCATTCATAGTGACCATGAATCTTTGAAACATTTAAAAGGGCAAGGTAAGTTGAACAAGAGACATGCCAAATGGGTTGAATTTCTTGAACAATTTCCATATGTGATTAAACATAAAAAAGGTAAAGCTAATGTGGTTGCAGATGCACTTTCAAGAAGGTATGCCTTACTCTCCACTCTTGAAACTAAAGTTTTTGGACTTGAGCATATTAAGAGTTTATATGAGAGTGACACTGATTTTTCATCAAAGTTTTTTGCTTGTGAACATGCTGCCATTAATGGATATTTTAGGCACAATGGCTATTTGTTTAAAGAAAAAAGATTATGTGTGCCAAAATGTTCCATAAGAACTTTGCTTTTAAAAGAGGCGCATGAGGGGGGATTAATGGGACACTTTGGGGTTGTTAAAACTTTAGAGTTGCTGCAAGAACATTTTTATTGGCCCCATATGAAAATTGATGTCCAAAAGTTGTGTGAAAGATGCATAGTGTGTAAAAAGGCCAAATCAAAAGTTTTGCCTCATGGTCTTTATACACCATTACCAGCTCCTGAATTTCCTTGGGTTGACATTTCCATGGATTTTGTTTTGGGTTTACCTAGAACAAAGAATGGGAAAGATTCTATTTTTGTTGTTGTTGACAGGTTTTCCAAGATGGCCCATTTCATTGCATGCAAAAAGGTGGATGATGCAAGCCATGTAGCTGATTTGTTTTTCAAGGAGATTGTGCGCATTCATGGAGTTCCAAGAAGCATAGTTTCAGATCGTGACACAAAATTTTTAAGTCACTTTTGGAGGACCTTGTGGGGTAAGATTGGAACAAAGTTACTTTTCTCAACAACTTGTCACCCTCAAACAGATGGTCAAACTGAGGTAGTAAATAGAACTCTCTCTACTCTTCTTAGAAGTGTTCTTACAAGAAATTTGAGAATGTGGGAAGAATGTTTACCCCACGTGGAATTTGCTTACAATCGTGTGGTGCATAGTACTACAAAAATGTCACCTTTTGAAGTTGTTTATGGTTTTAATCCACTAACTCCACTTGATTTGTTACCTATGCCTAACAATTCTCTTTTGAAACATAAGGATGGAAAAGACAAAGCTGAGTTTGTGAAGAAAATGCATGAGCAGGTGAAGTTGCAAATTGAAAAGAAAAATGAAGGGTATGCTAAACATGCAAACAAAGGAAGGAAGAAGGTGATTTTTGAACCCGGTGATTGGGTTTGGGTGCATATGAGGAAAGAAAGGTTTCCTAACCAAAGGAAGTCAAAACTTCAGCCAAGGGGTGATGGGCCATTTCAAGTGCTAGAAAGGATCAATGACAATGCTTACAAGCTTGAGTTACCCGGTGAGTATGATATAAGTGCTACTTTTAATGTTGCTGACTTAGCTCCTTTTGATGTAGGTGATGGTGATTTCAATTCGTGGACGAATTCTTTTCAAGAGGGAGGGGATGATGAGGGCATAATTGTCCATGACACAAGTGCTTCAATTCAAGGGCTAGGAGGACCAATGACAAGGGCAAGGGCCAAGAAAGCTAAGGAGGCGCTAAATCAATTGGTGGCAAAAGTCTTGGAGTTCAAACCTACACTAGGAAGCATGGAGGGTAGAATGGTCATGTGCATCAAACCATTGGAGGAGGGGTGGGGCGCATCTCTTGCTGCCCATTTTATTTAGTTGTTTTTATTATGTTGTAATAAAAAGGTGTAAGGGATCAATTTTGACCCAAAAACACTAAGTTGCTTATTTTGTGTGTTTAATCCATTTTAAAGCTTCCAAAGCTTTAAATGGAACGTTTTGTGTGTTTATTTTATGCAAAGAAGTGCTGAAGACAAAAGAAAGACAAGGCATTAAAGATCATTTAATCTGAAGGAGGAATGGTGCAAGAATTGAAAAGGAACCAGACAAGATATCAATGAGACAATGAAGGCACTTCATTTCAGCATAGGAAACCATCATCATCATCAAAATCACGTCCAGCCACCCTCATTCATTGATTTGTTTTGTAACCATTTCTTGTATTCATGTTAATTTACTTCAGCCATAGGAAATAATGATAGATTAATTTGGCTGAAGGAATCTTAAGAGTTATTTGCCTTTTTCTTTGTAATTCAGCAAGTGTCCCTCCTACCTATATATAGGACACGAAAATTGAATAAAAATCAAGTTGAATTTTATAGAATTTTACACTTATGTGTATTGAGAGCTTTGTCTCTTGTGGTTCTGGATTGAACCATCCTTGATCTTATCAAGAATTTCTTTTCTTGTGGCGATCCTCGCATCCATAGACTTATCACTTTCTTGGATTAGAAAGTGTGGCGTCCCTTTCTCCATTCCATTTCTTCGTTTTTTGAGTCTTTTCCACCAAAATATTCTTATTTGCTTCTGACGGCTCCGTGACACTCATCATTTGGTATCAGAGCAAGGTTCCTTTTAAAAGGGCCAAAAGTTCAAAGGTATCAAATTCTTCTTGTTCATCATTCTGATTTTCATCTTACAAAAAAAAATTCGAAAAAAAAATATATATATTAAAAAAAAAAATCAAAATTGTTGCTTGTGTTCATCAATTTCGTTTTTGTGTTTTAATTGCCACACTTTCCTTGTTTTCCATTTATCTTGTCATTTCAGAATTTGAATTAGTTTCCTTGTTCACATCATTTCCAAACCTTTGTTTTTTTTTTTTCATTCCTTGAATTGTGTTAAGTTTGTGTTTTGATTTTCACCATTTTGAAAGTTTTCTTACCTTGATTTACTTGGTTTCTCTAAAGAACTCAAAAGAGCAATTGAGTGGAAAAAGGCAAGAGTGATACATTAAAAAAAAAAAAGCCAATTTGAGTGAGTGTAAACACTTGTGAGGATTAGTTTTAGGGAATCATGACTGAGGAAGGTCCAAATAAGTTACTATTAGATGCACTCACAACAAGGTTTCAAGCCATGTTGCAGGTGCAAGCTGAACAATTTCAAGAACAAATTGATGAGTTAAAAGCTAGTTTAACTACTGATGGAAGTGGTGGGGAGGATGATGGAAGTAGGCCTAGAAGGAGGGATGAGAGGCCAAGGGAGGATAGGTTGAGGAGTATTAAGATCAAAGTTCCATCCTTTGTGGGAGCGAATGATCCGGAGGCATATCTAGAGTGGGAGACCAAAATAGAACAAATTTTTAATTGTCATGATTATTCTGATGTTGAAAAAGTGCAGGTGGCAGCCATTGAATTTAAGGAGTATGCTCTAATATGGTGGGATCAAATGATCAAAGAGAAGGTGAGGTATAATGAACCACCCATTGCAACTTGGGAGGAGATGAAGAGAATCATGAGGAGGAGATTTGTGCCATCCTATTACCATAGGGATTTGCACAACAAATTACAAAGACTCACTCAAGGTTCTAAAAGTGTTCAAGAATATTCCAAGGAGATGGAGGTGGCAAAGATTAGAGCCAATGTGGTGGAAGATCACGAAGCAACCATGGCTAGGTTCATTCATGGACTTAACCGTGACATTAGTGACATTGTGGAGCTGCATCATTACATGTCTTTGGAGGAATTAGTCCATCAAGCCATCAAGGTTGAACAACAACTCAAAAGGAAGGGTCAATTGAGAAGAAGCTCAACTTCTTCTTTCAATTCTTCAAGTTTGAAGGACAAGCAAAAGAAGGATGGTACCTCTTCACCTAAGGAGGCCATGAGTGATCCTAAAGGTAAAAACATTACTTCATCCCAAAATGTTTCTACTAACAAAGTTGTTAAGTGTTTCAAGTGCCAAGGTCAAGGACACATAGCCTCTCAATGTCCAACAAAGAGAACTATGTTAATTGAAGAAAATGATGACCTTGAGGAGGAGGAGGGTGTCGTGAATGATGAAGGAGGAGAAGAAGAGGAGGATGGTGAAAATGGTGAATTTCTCATGATTAGGAGGATGTTGGGAAACCAAGCCAAGGAGGAAGAATCAAATCAAAGGGAAAACCTTTTCCATACAAGATGCTTAGTGCAAGGAAAGGTATGTTCTCTAATTATTGATGGAGGTAGTTGTACTAATGTTGCTAGTACACACATGGTGGGTAAATTAGAATTAGAAACAAGACCTCACCCTAGGCCTTACAAACTTCAATGGCTTAGTGAAAGTGTAGAAATGCTTGTTGACAAACAAGTAGAGGTTTGTTTTAAAATTGGGAAGTATGAAGATGTTGTTGTGTGTGATGTAGTACCAATGGAGGCTTGTCATTTGTTGTTAGGAAGGCCATGGCAATTTGATAGAGGAGCGCAACATGATGGCCGAAGTAATAAGTATTCCTTTTTGCACTTTGGTAAAAAAATTACTCTTGCACCATTGAGTCCTAATGATGTAAGAGAAGATCAAAAGAAAATGAAAGAAAAATATGCGCAAGAAAAAGAAAAATATGCGCAAGAAAAAGAAAGAAAAGAAAAAGAAAAAGAAAAAGAAAGAAAAGAAAAAGAAAAAGAAATAAAAGAGAAAGAAAAAGAAAAGAAAGAAAGTTTCATGGCAAAAAAAGAAGAAATAAAGAATGCCATTGTTACCAAACAGCCCCTATATTTGCTATTTTGCAAAGAGGTGGCTTTGTTTTCTAACACTCCTAACACTCAAAAATTTCCAAGTTGTGTTGAATTTCTTTTGCAGGAGTTTGATGCTTTGTTCCCTAAAGAGATACCAAATGGGCTACCACCTATAAGAGGTATTGAACATCACATTGACCTCATTCCAGGAGCATCTTTACCAAACCGTCCAGCCTACCGAAGCAATCCCCAACAAACTCAAGAAATTCAAAATCAAGTTGCTGAATTGGTAAGTAAAGGATGGGTAAGAGAAAGTTTAAGTCCTTGTGCTGTCCCTGTTATTCTAGTTCCAAAAAAAGATGGTAGTTGGAGAATGTGCACTGATTGTAGGGCTGTTAACAATATCACCATTAAGTATAGACATCCAATTCCTAGGTTAGATGATTTACTTGATGAATTGTTTGGTGCATGTTTATTTTCTAAAATTGATTTGAAAAGTGGCTATCACCAAATAAGAATTAGGGAGGGGGATGAATGGAAAACTGCTTTTAAAACAAAATATGGTTTGTATGAGTGGATGGTTATGCCGTTTGGTTTAACTAATGCACCAAGTACTTTTATGAGACTCATGAACCATGTTTTGAGGGAATTTTTGGGAAAATTTGTTGTTGTGTATTTTGATGATATCTTGATATATAGCAAAAATTTAGAGGAACATTGTGGTCATTTAAGGGCTGTTTTAGAAGTTTTGAAGAAAGAACATTTGTTTGCAAATCTGGAAAAATGTGTTTTTTGCACAGATCATGTAATTTTCTTAGGTTTTGTTGTAAGCTCCAAGGGAATCCATATGGATGAAGAGAAGGTAAGAGCAATCAAGGATTGGCCACAACCCAAAAATGTAAGTGAGGTAAGAAGTTTCCATGGTTTAGCAAGTTTCTATAGGAGGTTTGTGAAAGATTTTAGCACCATTGCTGCACCTCTTAATGAGATTGTGATGAGTGTCGCGGAGCCGTCGGAAACAAATAAGAATATTTTTGGTGGAAAAGGCTAAAAAAAATGAAGAAATGGAATAGATAGACAGGGGCGCCACACTCTTTCTAATCCAAGAAAGATTGATAAGCCGGTGGATGCGAGGATCGCCACAAGAAAAGTGATTCCTTGATAAGATCAAGTCATGGTTCAATCCAGAACCAAAAAGAAGCAAAGCTTCACAACACACAAAGTGTATTTTTTTACTCAAAATTCTACATATCTTATTTCATAGAGAAACTTACAATATATAGAGCTCTTGCTGCAATGAACTCAAAGGACCCTAATAAATTAAAATACTCCTAATATTAATCTAAAGAAAATAAATAAATGGCTGATTAGCCTTACATTTATTTATTAAAAATAAACTAGCAAAACGTCTTCAAAAGATTGTGAATGACCAAGAAATTCAACTGTTTGGAACTTGTACGTGTTGTGCTGGTCTAAATGAAGCTTCAGCTAGTAAAATTCATTATTTGGCCGTTTCAGAATTTCCCATTTAGTGATCAGCTGCCCAACTTAATTCCAACGTTAATTGCAATCTGCTGAATTTCTAATTAATGAGCTACTTCCAATAGCCAAATGAATTGCAAACTGATGGAGTTAATAATCATGTTATTGCCCTTTGTGAGTTGAGAACATGAATCAGCACCTTGGGATAATTACATCACCATGAGATAACTAACTCACAATCTGCTGCCAATTATTTTATTAAAACCATAACATTACTAATAATTGACCATTAGGATTAATAACCAACTTATTCAAATAAACTAAGATGCTAGCTTGAAATTAAATAAATTCAAACTTGGACTGTAAGGAATTTTAGTGTATTTTTTTTATATGTTTCCTTCCACATGCTTAAGGAACTCATGATCACATCATTCTCCCTCTCTTCAAAAGGATTTGCCCTCAAATCCAAACCTGCATACAACGAGAGTGAATTATGTAAAAATGTTTTTCCTTTTTTTTCTCCAGTTGGTTTTTTATGGTTACCTCCTTCATTTTCCTTATTCATAAAACCTTCATTTTTCTCAACAATAAACCCATTTTCACTATCCTTTTTCTCTTTTGTTCCCTCACAATTTTCATTCTCCTCTACTTCTTTCTTCTCACTTTGTTTTCTTTCTATTTCTTTCTTCTCTTCTAATTCTTTTCTTTCTTGATCATATTTTTCTCTCAATTTCTTTTGATCTTCTCTCACCTCACTAGGACTCAATGGTGCAAGAATAATCTTTTTTCCATGATAAAGAAATGAATATTTATTTAAAAATCCATCATGACTAGTCTTTCTATCAAATTGCCAAGGTCTCCCTAACAACAAGTGACTAGCCTCCATTGGTACTACATCACACAAAACAACATCTTCATACTTACCAATTTTAAAACAAACCTCTACTTGTTTATCAACAAGCATATCCACACTTTCACTAAGCCATTGAAGTTTGTAAGGTTTGGGATGTGATTTAGTCTCCAAGTGAAGTTTAGTAACTAAACGTGTGCTAGCAAAATTATTACAACTCCCACCGTCAATAATTAAAGCACATACCTTTCCTTGTACTAGACATCTTGTTTGGAAGATATTTTCTCTTTGAGTTGTATCATCCTCCCTGACTTGGCTTCCCAAGATTCTTCTCACCTTGAAGCATTCTCCACTTGCAATTTCTTGAGACATTTTTTTTTCTAGTTTTTTTTTCTACTCCAAAGAGAAAATGAAATGAAGGAATGGTAATGGCAACAATCAGAAATGAAAAGAATTTCAAATTTGAAACAAAAATTTGTCCCAAAACGAAACCGTGCTCTGATACCAAATGATGAGTGTCGCGGAGCCGTCGGAAACAAATAAGAATATTTTTGGTGGAAAAGGCTAAAAAAAATGAAGAAATGGAATAGATAGACAGGGGCGCCACACTCTTTCTAATCCAAGAAAGATTGATAAGCCGGTGGATGCGAGGATCGCCACAAGAAAAGTGATTCCTTGATAAGATCAAGTCATGGTTCAATCCAGAACCAAAAAGAAGCAAAGCTTCACAACACACAAAGTGTATTTTTTTACTCAAAATTCTACATATCTTATTTCATAGAGAAACTTACAATATATAGAGCTCTTGCTGCAATGAACTCAAAGGACCCTAATAAATTAAAATACTCCTAATATTAATCTAAAGAAAATAAATAAATGGCTGATTAGCCTTACATTTATTTATTAAAAATAAACTAGCAAAACGTCTTCAAAAGATTGTGAATGACCAAGAAATTCAACTGTTTGGAACTTGTACGTGTTGTGCTGGTCTAAATGAAGCTTCAGCTAGTAAAATTCATTATTTGGCCGTTTCAGAATTTCCCATTTAGTGATCAGCTGCCCAACTTAATTCCAACGTTAATTGCAATCTGCTGAATTTCTAATTAATGAGCTACTTCCAATAGCCAAATGAATTGCAAACTGATGGAGTTAATAATCATGTTATTGCCCTTTGTGAGTTGAGAACATGAATCAGCACCTTGGGATAATTACATCACCATGAGATAACTAACTCACAATCTGCTGCCAATTATTTTATTAAAACCATAACATTACTAATAATTGACCATTAGGATTAATAACCAACTTATTCAAATAAACTAAGATGCTAGCTTGAAATTAAATAAATTCAAACTTGGACTGTAAGGAATTTTAGTGTATTTTTTTTATATGTTTCCTTCCACATGCTTAAGGAACTCATGATCACATCAGATTGTTAAGAAAAATGTTGTTTTTAAATGGGGTGAGAAACAAGAGCAAGCTTTTGCTGCACTTAAAGAAAAACTCACCAAAGCACCAATTTTAGCATTGCCAAATTTTTCCAAATCTTTTGAAATTGAATGTGATGCTTCTAATGTTGGAATTGGGGCTGTTTTGATGCAAGAAGGACATCCAATTGCTTATTTTAGTGAGAAGTTAAAGGGTGCTTCTCTTAATTACTCCACTTATGATAAGGAATTGTATGCTTTGTTTAGAGCATTGCAAACTTGGCAACATTACCTACTGCCCAAAGAATTTGTCATTCATAGTGACCATGAATCTTTGAAACATTTAAAAGGGCAAGGTAAGTTGAACAAGAGACATGCCAAATGGGTTGAATTTCTTGAACAATTTCCATATGTGATTAAACATAAAAAAGGTAAAGCTAATGTGGTTGCAGATGCACTTTCAAGAAGGTATGCCTTACTCTCCACTCTTGAAACTAAAGTTTTTGGACTTGAGCATATTAAGAGTTTATATGAGAGTGACACTGATTTTTCATCAAAGTTTTTTGCTTGTGAACATGCTGCCATTAATGGATATTTTAGGCACAATGGCTATTTGTTTAAAGAAAAAAGATTATGTGTGCCAAAATGTTCCATAAGAACTTTGCTTTTAAAAGAGGCGCATGAGGGGGGATTAATGGGACACTTTGGGGTTGTTAAAACTTTAGAGTTGCTGCAAGAACATTTTTATTGGCCCCATATGAAAATTGATGTCCAAAAGTTGTGTGAAAGATGCATAGTGTGTAAAAAGGCCAAATCAAAAGTTTTGCCTCATGGTCTTTATACACCATTACCAGCTCCTGAATTTCCTTGGGTTGACATTTCCATGGATTTTGTTTTGGGTTTACCTAGAACAAAGAATGGGAAAGATTCTATTTTTGTTGTTGTTGACAGGTTTTCCAAGATGGCCCATTTCATTGCATGCAAAAAGGTGGATGATGCAAGCCATGTAGCTGATTTGTTTTTCAAGGAGATTGTGCGCATTCATGGAGTTCCAAGAAGCATAGTTTCAGATCGTGACACAAAATTTTTAAGTCACTTTTGGAGGACCTTGTGGGGTAAGATTGGAACAAAGTTACTTTTCTCAACAACTTGTCACCCTCAAACAGATGGTCAAACTGAGGTAGTAAATAGAACTCTCTCTACTCTTCTTAGAAGTGTTCTTACAAGAAATTTGAGAATGTGGGAAGAATGTTTACCCCACGTGGAATTTGCTTACAATCGTGTGGTGCATAGTACTACAAAAATGTCACCTTTTGAAGTTGTTTATGGTTTTAATCCACTAACTCCACTTGATTTGTTACCTATGCCTAACAATTCTCTTTTGAAACATAAGGATGGAAAAGACAAAGCTGAGTTTGTGAAGAAAATGCATGAGCAGGTGAAGTTGCAAATTGAAAAGAAAAATGAAGGGTATGCTAAACATGCAAACAAAGGAAGGAAGAAGGTGATTTTTGAACCCGGTGATTGGGTTTGGGTGCATATGAGGAAAGAAAGGTTTCCTAACCAAAGGAAGTCAAAACTTCAGCCAAGGGGTGATGGGCCATTTCAAGTGCTAGAAAGGATCAATGACAATGCTTACAAGCTTGAGTTACCCGGTGAGTATGATATAAGTGCTACTTTTAATGTTGCTGACTTAGCTCCTTTTGATGTAGGTGATGGTGATTTCAATTCGTGGACGAATTCTTTTCAAGAGGGAGGGGATGATGAGGGCATAATTGTCCATGACACAAGTGCTTCAATTCAAGGGCTAGGAGGACCAATGACAAGGGCAAGGGCCAAGAAAGCTAAGGAGGCGCTAAATCAATTGGTGGCAAAAGTCTTGGAGTTCAAACCTACACTAGGAAGCATGGAGGGTAGAATGGTCATGTGCATCAAACCATTGGAGGAGGGGTGGGGCGCATCTCTTGCTGCCCATTTTATTTAGTTGTTTTTATTATGTTGTAATAAAAAGGTGTAAGGGATCAATTTTGACCCAAAAACACTAAGTTGCTTATTTTGTGTGTTTAATCCATTTTAAAGCTTCCAAAGCTTTAAATGGAACGTTTTGTGTGTTTATTTTATGCAAAGAAGTGCTGAAGACAAAAGAAAGACAAGGCATTAAAGATCATTTAATCTGAAGGAGGAATGGTGCAAGAATTGAAAAGGAACCAGACAAGATATCAATGAGACAATGAAGGCACTTCATTTCAGCATAGGAAACCATCATCATCATCAAAATCACGTCCAGCCACCCTCATTCATTGATTTGTTTTGTAACCATTTCTTGTATTCATGTTAATTTACTTCAGCCATAGGAAATAATGATAGATTAATTTGGCTGAAGGAATCTTAAGAGTTATTTGCCTTTTTCTTTGTAATTCAGCAAGTGTCCCTCCTACCTATATATAGGACACGAAAATTGAATAAAAATCAAGTTGAATTTTATAGAATTTTACACTTATGTGTATTGAGAGCTTTCTCTCTTGTGGTCCTGGATTGAACCATCCTTGATCTTATCAAGAATTTCTTTTCTTGTGGCGATCCTCGCATCCATAGACTTATCACTTTCTTGGATTAGAAAGTGTGGCGTCCCTTTCTCCATTCCATTTCTTCGTTTTTTGAGTCTTTTCCACCAAAATATTCTTATTTGCTTCCGACGGCTCCGTGACACTCATCATATTCGGAAAAATGAAAGTATTGGAATGACTTTGTCGCGAAAATGAGATTTTAGCCTATTTTAGCCTATATGGTTAGAAGTTTGATAAAGGTTGAACTTGTCCCTCGATCTCCCTTGATACGAAACATGATATGTGAACATATTTGGTTTTGTATTCGGCAAAATGAAATTATTTGAATGACCATTGTCCCAAAAATGAGATTTTAGCCTATATGGTTAAAAGTTTGATAAATATTAATGTTGAATTTGTCCCTCGATGTCCTTTATTGCGTAACATAATATTTGAACCAATTTCGTTTTAAATTTGGTAAATAGAAACTAATGAGACGACCCTTATTGCAAAAACGAGATTTTAGCTTATATTGTTACATGTTTGTTAAATATGAAGGTTGAACATGTCCTTCGATGTCCCTTGATGCGAAACATGATATGTGAACCTATTTGGTTTGAAATTCGGTTTAATGAAAGTATTGAAATGACCCTTGTCGCGAAAATGAAACGTTAGCCTATGTGGTTAGAAGTTTGATAAACAGTGAACTTGTCCCTCGATGTCCCTTGATGCGAAACATGATATGTGAACCTATTTGGTTTCATATTCGGAAAAATGAAAGTATTGGAATGACTTTGTCGCGAAAATGAGATTTTATCCTATATGGTTAGAAGTTTGATAAAGGTTGAACTTGTCCCTCGATCTCCCTTGATACGAAACATGATATGTGAACCTATTTGGTTTTGTATTCGGCAAAATGAAATTATTTGAATGACCATTGTCCCAAAAATGAGATTTTAGCCTATATGGTTAAAAGTTTGATAAATATTAATGTTGAATTTGTCCCTCGATGTCCTTTATTGCGTACCATAGTATTTGAATCAATTTCGTTTTAAATTTGGTAAATAGAAAGTAATGAGATGACCCTTATCGCGAAAACGAGATTTTAACTAATATTGTTACATGTCTGTTAAATATGAAGGTTGAACATGTCCCTCGATGTCCCTTGATGCGAAACATGATATTTGAACATATTTGGTTTAAAATTCGGTAAAATGAAAGTATTGAAATGACCCTTGTCGCGAAAATGAAATGTTAGCCTATGTGGTTAGAAGTTTGATAAAGAGTGAACATGTCCCTCGATGTCCCTTGATGCGAAACATGATATGTGAACCTATTTGGTTTTATATTCGGAAAAATGAAAGTGTTGGAATGACTTTGTCACGAAAATGAGATTTTAGCCTATATGGTTAGAAGTTTGATAAAGGTTGAACTTGTCCCTCGATCTCCCTTGATACGAAACATGATATGTGAACCTATTTGGTTTTGTATTCGGCAAAATGAAATTATTTGAATGACCATTGTCCCAAAAATGAGATTTTAGCCTATATGGTTAAAAGTTTGATAAATATTAATGTTGAATTTGTCCCTCGATGTCCTTTATTGCGTACCATAGTATTTGAATCAATTTCGTTTTAAATTTGGTAAATAGAAAGTAATGAGATGACCCTTATCGCGAAAATGAGATTTTAACTAATATTGTTACATGTCTGTTAAATATGAAGGTTGAACATGTCCCTCGATATACCTTGATGCGAAACATGATATTTGAACATATTTGGTTTGAAATTCGGTAAAATGAAAGTATTGAAATGACCCTTGTCGCGAAAATGAAATGTTAGCCTATGTGGTTAGAAGTTTGATAAACAGTGAACTTGTCCCTCGATGTCCCTTGATGCGAAACATGATATGTGAACCTATTTGGTTTCATATTCGGAAAAATGAAAGTATTGGAATGACTTTGTCGCGAAAATGAGATTTTATCCTATATGGTTAGAAGTTTGATAAAGGTTGAACTTGTCCCTCGATCTCCCTTGATACGAAACATGATATGTGAACATATTTGGTTTTGTATTCGGCAAAATGAAATTATTTGAATGACCATTGTCCCAAAAATGAGATTTTAGCCTATATGGTTAAAAGTTTGATAAATATTAATGTTGAATTTGTCCCTCGATGTCCTTTATTGCGTAACATAATATTTGAACCAATTTCGTTTTAAATTTGGTAAATAGAAACTAATGAGACGACCCTTATTGCAAAAACGAGATTTTAGCTTATATTGTTACATGTTTGTTAAATATGAAGGTTGAACATGTCCTTCGATGTCCCTTGATGCGAAACATGATATGTGAACCTATTTGGTTTGAAATTCGGTTTAATGAAAGTATTGAAATGACCCTTGTCGCGAAAATGAAATGTTAGCCTATGTGGTTAGAAGTTTGATAAACAGTGAACTTGTCCCTCGATGTCCCTTGATGCGAAACATGATATGTGAACCTATTTGGTTTCATATTCGGAAAAATGAAAGTATTGGAATGACTTTGTCGCGAAAATGAGATTTTATCCTATATGGTTAGAAGTTTGATAAAGGTTGAACTTGTCCCTCGATCTCCCTTGATACGAAACATGATATGTGAACCTATTTGGTTTTGTATTCGGCAAAATGAAATTATTTGAATGACCATTGTCCCAAAAATGAGATTTTAGCCTATATGGTTAAAAGTTTGATAAATATTAATGTTGAATTTGTCCCTCGATGTCCTTTATTGCGTACCATAGTATTTGAATCAATTTCGTTTTAAATTTGGTAAATAGAAAGTAATGAGATGACCCTTACCGCGAAAACGAGATTTTAACTAATATTGTTACATGTCTGTTAAATATGAAGGTTGAACATGTCCCTCGATGTCCCTTGATGCGAAACATGATATTTGAACATATTTGGTTTGAAATTCGGTAAAATGAAAGTATTGAAATGACCCTTGTCGCGAAAATGAAATGTTAGCCTATGTGGTTAGAAGTTTGATAAACAGTGAACTTGTCCCTCGATGTCCCTTGATGCGAAACATGATATGTGAACCTATTTGGTTTTATATTCGGAAAAATGAAAGTGTTGGAATGACTTTGTCACGAAAATGAGATTTTAGCCTATATGGTTAGAAGTTTGATAAAGGTTGAACTTGTCCCTCGATCTCCCTTGATACGAAACATGATATGTGAACCTATTTGGTTTTGTATTCGGCAAAATGAAATTATTTGAATGACCATTGTCCCAAAAATGAGATTTTAGCCTATATGGTTAAAAGTTTGATAAATATTAATGTTGAATTTGTCCCTCGATGTCCTTTATTGCGTACCATAGTATTTGAATCAATTTCGTTTTAAATTTGGTAAATAGAAAGTAATGAGATGACCCTTATCGCGAAAACGAGATTTTAACTAATATTGTTACATGTCTGTTAAATATGAAGGTTGAACATGTCCCTCGATGTCCCTTGATGCGAAACATGATATTTGAACATATTTGGTTTGAAATTCGGTAAAATGAAAGTATTGAAATGACCCTTGTCGCGAAAATGAAATGTTAGCCTATGTGGTTAGAAGTTTGATAAACAGTGAACTTGTCCCTCGATGTCCCTTGATGCGAAACATGATATGTGAACCTATTTGGTTTCATATTCGGAAAAATGAAAGTATTGGAATGACTTTGTCGCGAAAATGAGATTTTAGCCTATTTTAGCCTATATGGTTAGAAGTTTGATAAAGGTTGAACTTGTCCCTCGATCTCCCTTGATACGAAACATGATATGTGAACATATTTGGTTTTGTATTCGGCAAAATGAAATTATTTGAATGACCATTGTCCCAAAAATGAGATTTTAGCCTATATGGTTAAAAGTTTGATAAATATTAATGTTGAATTTGTCCCTCGATGTCCTTTATTGCGTAACATAATATTTGAACCAATTTCGTTTTAAATTTGGTAAATAGAAACTAATGAGACGACCCTTATTGCAAAAACGAGATTTTAGCTTATATTGTTACATGCTTGTTAAATATGAAGGTTGAACATGTCCTTCGATGTCCCTTGATGCGAAACATGATATGTGAACCTATTTGGTTTGAAATTCGGTTTAATGAAAGTATTGAAATGACCCTTGTCGCGAAAATGAAATGTTAGCCTATGTGGTTAGAAGTTTGATAAACAGTGAACTTGTCCCTCGATGTCCCTTGATGCGAAACATGATATGTGAACCTATTTGGTTTCATATTCGGAAAAATGAAAGTATTGGAATGACTTTGTCGCGAAAATGAGATTTTATCCTATATGGTTAGAAGTTTGATAAAGGTTGAACTTGTCCCTCGATCTCCCTTGATACGAAACATGATATGTGAACCTATTTGGTTTTGTATTCGGCAAAATGAAATTATTTGAATGACCATTGTCCCAAAAATGAGATTTTAGCCTATATGGTTAAAAGTTTGATAAATATTAATGTTGAATTTGTCCCTCGATGTCCTTTATTGCGTACCATAGTATTTGAATCAATTTCGTTTTAAATTTGGTAAATAGAAAGTAATGAGATGACCCTTATCGCGAAAACGAGATTTTAACTAATATTGTTACATGTCTGTTAAATATGAAGGTTGAACATGTCCCTCGATGTCCCTTGATGCGAAACATGATATTTGAACATATTTGGTTTGAAATTCGGTAAAATGAAAGTATTGAAATGACCCTTGTCGCGAAAATGAAATGTTAGCCTATGTGGTTAGAAGTTTGATAAACAGTGAACTTGTCCCTCGATGTCCCTTGATGCGAAACATGATATGTGAACCTATTTGGTTTCATATTCGGAAAAATGAAAGTATTGGAATGACTTTGTCGCGAAAATGAGATTTTAGCCTATTTTAGCCTATATGGTTAGAAGTTTGATAAAGGTTGAACTTGTCCCTCGATCTCCCTTGATACGAAACATGATATGTGAACATATTTGGTTTTGTATTCGGCAAAATGAAATTATTTGAATGACCATTGTCCCAAAAATGAGATTTTAGCCTATATGGTTAAAAGTTTGATAAATATTAATGTTGAATTTGTCCCTCGATGTCCTTTATTGCGTAACATAATATTTGAACCAATTTCGTTTTAAATTTGGTAAATAGAAACTAATGAGACGACCCTTATTGCAAAAACGAGATTTTAGCTTATATTGTTACATGTTTGTTAAATATGAAGGTTGAACATGTCCTTCGATGTCCCTTGATGCGAAACATGATATGTGAACCTATTTGGTTTGAAATTCGGTTTAATGAAAGTATTGAAATGACCCTTGTCGCGAAAATGAAATGTTAGCCTATGTGGTTAGAAGTTTGATAAACAGTGAACTTGTCCCTCGATGTCCCTTGATGCGAAACATGATATGTGAACCTATTTGGTTTCATATTCGGAAAAATGAAAGTATTGGAATGACGTTGTCGCGAAAATGAGATTTTATCCTATATGGTTAGAAGTTTGATAAAGGTTGAACTTGTCCCTCGATCTCCCTTGATACGAAACATGATATGTGAACCTATTTGGTTTTGTATTCGGCAAAATGAAATTATTTGAATGACCATTGTCCCAAAAATGAGATTTTAGCCTATATGGTTAAAAGTTTGATAAATATTAATGTTGAATTTGTCCCTCGATGTCCTTTATTGCGTACCATAGTATTTGAATCAATTTCGTTTTAAATTTGGTAAATAGAAAGTAATGAGATGACCCTTATCGCGAAAACGAGATTTTAACTAATATTGTTACATGTCTGTTAAATATGAAGGTTGAACATGTCCCTCGATGTCCCTTGATGCGAAACATGATATTTGAACATATTTGGTTTAAAATTCGGTAAAATGAAAGTATTGAAATGACCCTTGTCGCGAAAATGAAATGTTAGCCTATGTGGTTAGAAGTTTGATAAAGAGTGAACATGTCCCTCGATGTCCCTTGATGCGAAACATGATATGTGAACCTATTTGGTTTTATATTCGGAAAAATGAAAGTGTTGGAATGACTTTGTCACGAAAATGAGATTTTAGCCTATATGGTTAGAAGTTTGATAAAGGTTGAACTTGTCCCTCGATCTCCCTTGATACGAAACATGATATGTGAACCTATTTGGTTTTGTATTCGGCAAAATGAAGTTATTTGAATGACCATTGTCCCAAAAATGAGATTTTAGCCTATATGGTTAAAAGTTTGATAAATATTAATGTTGAATTTGTCCCTCGATGTCCTTTATTGCGTACCATAGTATTTGAATCAATTTCGTTTTAAATTTGGTAAATAGAAAGTAATGAGATGACCCTTATCGCGAAAATGAGATTTTAACTAATATTGTTACATGTCTGTTAAATATGAAGGTTGAACATGTCCCTCGATGTCCCTTGATGCGAAACATGATATTTGAACATATTTGGTTTGAAATTCGGTAAAATGAAAGTATTGAAATGACCCTTGTCGCGAAAATGAAATGTTAGCCTATGTGGTTAGAAGTTTGATAAACAGTGAACTTGTCCCTCGATGTCCCTTGATGCGAAACATGATATGTGAACCTATTTGGTTTCATATTCGGAAAAATGAAAGTATTGGAATGACTTTGTCGCGAAAATGAGATTTTATCCTATATGGTTAGAAGTTTGATAAAGGTTGAACTTGTCCCTCGATCTCCCTTGATACGAAACATGATATGTGAACATATTTGGTTTTGTATTCGGCAAAATGAAATTATTTGAATGACCATTGTCCCAAAAATGAGATTTTAGCCTATATGGTTAAAAGTTTGATAAATATTAATGTTGAATTTGTCCCTCGATGTCCTTTATTGCGTAACATAATATTTGAACCAATTTCGTTTTAAATTTGGTAAATAGAAACTAATGAGACGACCCTTATTGCAAAAACGAGATTTTAGCTTATATTGTTACATGTTTGTTAAATATGAAGGTTGAACATGTCCTTCGATGTCCCTTGATGCGAAACATGATATGTGAACCTATTTGGTTTGAAATTCGGTTTAATGAAAGTATTGAAATGACCCTTGTCGCGAAAATGAAATGTTAGCCTATGTGGTTAGAAGTTTGATAAACAGTGAACTTGTCCCTCGATGTCCCTTGATGCGAAACATGATATGTGAACCTATTTGGTTTCATATTCGGAAAAATGAAAGTATTGGAATGACTTTGTCGCGAAAATGAGATTTTATCCTATATGGTTAGAAGTTTGATAAAGGTTGAACTTGTCCCTCGATCTCCCTTGATACGAAACATGATATGTGAACCTATTTGGTTTTGTATTCGGCAAAATGAAATTATTTGAATGACCATTGTCCCAAAAATGAGATTTTAGCCTATATGGTTAAAAGTTTGATAAATATTAATGTTGAATTTGTCCCTCGATGTCCTTTATTGCGTACCATAGTATTTGAATCAATTTCGTTTTAAATTTGGTAAATAGAAAGTAATGAGATGACCCTTACCGCGAAAACGAGATTTTAACTAATATTGTTACATGTCTGTTAAATATGAAGGTTGAACATGTCCCTCGATGTCCCTTGATGCGAAACATGATATTTGAACATATTTGGTTTGAAATTCGGTAAAATGAAAGTATTGAAATGACCCTTGTCGCGAAAATGAAATGTTAGCCTATGTGGTTAGAAGTTTGATAAACAGTGAACTTGTCCCTCGATGTCCCTTGATGCGAAACATGATATGTGAACCTATTTGGTTTCATATTCGGAAAAATGAAAGTATTGGAATGACTTTGTCGCGAAAATGAGATTTTAGCCTATTTTAGCCTATATGGTTAGAAGTTTGATAAAGGTTGAACTTGTCCCTCGATCTCCCTTGATACGAAACATGATATGTGAACATATTTGGTTTTGTATTCGGCAAAATGAAATTATTTGAATGACCATTGTCCCAAAAATGAGATTTTAGCATATATGGTTAAAAGTTTGATAAATATTAATGTTGAATTTGTCCCTCGATGTCCTTTATTGCGTAACATAATATTTGAACCAATTTCGTTTTAAATTTGGTAAATAGAAACTAATGAGACGACCCTTATTGCAAAAACGAGATTTTAGCTTATATTGTTACATGTTTGTTAAATATGAAGGTTGAACATGTCCTTCGATGTCCCTTGATGCGAAACATGATATGTGAACCTATTTGGTTTGAAATTCGGTTTAATGAAAGTATTGAAATGACCCTTGTCGCGAAAATGAAATGTTAGCCTATGTGGTTAGAAGTTTGATAAACAGTGAACTTGTCCCTCGATGTCCCTTGATGCGAAACATGATATGTGAACCTATTTGGTTTCATATTCGGAAAAATGAAAGTATTGGAATGACTTTGTCGCGAAAATGAGATTTTATCCTGTATGGTTAGAAGTTTGATAAAGGTTGAACTTGTCCCTCGATCTCCCTTGATACGAAACATGATATGTGAACATATTTGGTTTTGTATTCGGCAAAATGAAATTATTTGAATGACCATTGTCCCAAAAATGAGATTTTAGCCTATATGGTTAAAAGTTTGATAAATATTAATGTTGAATTTGTCCCTCGATGTCCTTTATTGCGTAACATAATATTTGAACCAATTTCGTTTTAAATTTGGTAAATAGAAACTAATGAGACGACCCTTATTGCAAAAACGAGATTTTAGCTTATATTGTTACATGTTTGTTAAATATGAAGGTTGAACATGTCCTTCGATGTCCCTTGATGCGAAACATGATATGTGAACCTATTTGGTTTGAAATTCGGTTTAATGAAAGTATTGAAATGACCCTTGTCGCGAAAATGAAATGTTAGCCTATGTGGTTAGAAGTTTGATAAACAGTGAACTTGTCCCTCGATGTCCCTTGATGCGAAACATGATATGTGAACCTATTTGGTTTCATATTCGGAAAAATGAAAGTATTGGAATGACTTTGTCGCGAAAATGAGATTTTATCCTATATGGTTAGAAGTTTGATAAAGGTTGAACTTGTCCCTCGATCTCCCTTGATACGAAACATGATATGTGAACCTATTTGGTTTTGTATTCGGCAAAATGAAATTATTTGAATGACCATTGTCCCAAAAATGAGATTTTAGCCTATATGGTTAAAAGTTTGATAAATATTAATGTTGAATTTGTCCCTCGATGTCCTTTATTGCGTACCATAGTATTTGAATCAATTTCGTTTTAAATTTGGTAAATAGAAAGTAATGAGATGACCCTTATCGCGAAAACGAGATTTTAACTAATATTGTTACATGTCTGTTAAATATGAAGGTTGAACATGTCCCTCGATGTCCCTTGATGCGAAACATGATATTTGAACATATTTGGTTTGAAATTCGGTAAAATGAAAGTATTGAAATGACCCTTGTCGCGAAAATGAAATGTTAGCCTATGTGGTTAGAAGTTTGATAAACAGTGAACTTGTCCCTCGATGTCCCTTGATGCGAAACATGATATGTGAACCTATTTGGTTTCATATTCGGAAAAATGAAAGTATTGGAATGACTTTGTCGCGAAAATGAGATTTTAGCCTATTTTAGCCTATATGGTTAGAAGTTTGATAAAGGTTGAACTTGTCCCTCGATCTCCCTTGATACGAAACATGATATGTGAACATATTTGGTTTTGTATTCGGCAAAATGAAATTATTTGAATGACCATTGTCCCAAAAATGAGATTTTAGCCTATATGGTTAAAAGTTTGATAAATATTAATGTTGAATTTGTCCCTCGATGTCCTTTATTGCGTAACATAATATTTGAACCAATTTCGTTTTAAATTTGGTAAATAGAAACTAATGAGACGACCCTTATTGCAAAAACGAGATTTTAGCTTATATTGTTACATGTTTGTTAAATATGAAGGTTGAACATGTCCTTCGATGTCCCTTGATGCGAAACATGATATGTGAACCTATTTGGTTTGAAATTCGGTTTAATGAAAGTATTGAAATGACCCTTGTCGCGAAAATGAAATGTTAGCCTATGTGGTTAGAAGTTTGATAAACAGTGAACTTGTCCCTCGATGTCCCTTGATGCGAAACATGATATGTGAACCTATTTGGTTTCATATTCGGAAAAATGAAAGTATTGGAATGACTTTGTCGCAAAAATGAGATTTTATCCTGTATGGTTAGAAGTTTGATAAAGGTTGAACTTGTCCCTCGATCTCCCTTGATACGAAACATGATATGTGAACCTATTTGGTTTTGTATTCGGCAAAATGAAATTATTTGAATGACCATTGTCCCAAAAATGAGATTTTAGCCTATATGGTTAAAAGTTTGATAAATATTAATGTTGAATTTGTCCCTCGATGTCCTTTATTGCGTAACATAATATTTGAACCAATTTCGTTTTAAATTTGGTAAATAGAAACTAATGAGACGACCCTTATTGCAAAAACGAGATTTTAGCTTATATTGTTACATGTTTGTTAAATATGAAGGTTGAACATGTCCTTCGATGTCCCTTGATGCGAAACATGATATGTGAACCTATTTGGTTTGAAATTCGGTTTAATGAAAGTATTGAAATGACCCTTGTCGCGAAAATGAAATGTTAGCCTATGTGGTTAGAAGTTTGATAAACAGTGAACTTGTCCCTCGATGTCCCTTGATGCGAAACATGATATGTGAACCTATTTGGTTTCATATTCGGAAAAATGAAAGTATTGGAATGACTTTGTCGCGAAAATGAGATTTTATCCTATATGGTTAGAAGTTTGATAAAGGTTGAACTTGTCCCTCGATCGCCCTTGATACGAAACATGATATGTGAACCTATTTGGTTTTGTATTCGGCAAAATGAAATTATTTGAATGACCATTGTCCCAAAAATGAGATTTTAGCCTATATGGTTAAAAGTTTGATAAATATTAATGTTGAATTTGTCCCTCGATGTCCTTTATTGCGTACCATAGTATTTGAATAAATTTCGTTTTAAATTTGGTAAATAGAAAGTAATGAGATGACCCTTACCGCGAAAACGAGATTTTAACTAATATTGTTACATGTCTGTTAAATATGAAGGTTGAACATGTCCCTCGATGTCCCTTGATGCGAAACATGATATTTGAACATATTTGGTTTGAAATTCGGTAAAATGAAAGTATTGAAATGACCCTTGTCGCGAAAATGAAATGTTAGCCTATGTGGTTAGAAGTTTGATAAACAGTGAACTTGTCCCTCGATGTCCCTTGATGCGAAACATGATATGTGAACCTATTTGGTTTCATATTCGGAAAAATGAAAGTATTGGAATGACTTTGTCGCGAAAATGAGATTTTAGCCTATTTTAGCCTATATGGTTAGAAGTTTGATAAAGGTTGAACTTGTCCCTCGATCTCCCTTGATACGAAACATGATATGTGAACATATTTGGTTTTGTATTCGGCAAAATGAAATTATTTGAATGACCATTGTCCCAAAAATGAGATTTTAGCATATATGGTTAAAAGTTTGATAAATATTAATGTTGAATTTGTCCCTCGATGTCCTTTATTGCGTAACATAATATTTGAACCAATTTCGTTTTAAATTTGGTAAATAGAAACTAATGAGACGACCCTTATTGCAAAAACGAGATTTTAGCTTATATTGTTACATGTTTGTTAAATATGAAGGTTGAACATGTCCTTCGATGTCCCTTGATGCGAAACATGATATGTGAACCTATTTGGTTTGAAATTCGGTTTAATGAAAGTATTGAAATGACCCTTGTCGCGAAAATGAAATGTTAGCCTATGTGGTTAGAAGTTTGATAAACAGTGAACTTGTCCCTCGATGTCCCTTGATGCGAAACATGATATGTGAACCTATTTGGTTTCATATTCGGAAAAATGAAAGTATTGGAATGACTTTGTCGCAAAAATGAGATTTTATCCTGTATGGTTAGAAGTTTGATAAAGGTTGAACTTGTCCCTCGATCTCCCTTGATACGAAACATGATATGTGAACCTATTTGGTTTTGTATTCGGCAAAATGAAATTATTTGAATGACCATTGTCCCAAAAATGAGATTTTAGCCTATATGGTTAAAAGTTTGATAAATATTAATGTTGAATTTGTCCCTCGATGTCCTTTATTGCGTAACATAATATTTGAACCAATTTCGTTTTAAATTTGGTAAATAGAAACTAATGAGACGACCCTTATTGCAAAAACGAGATTTTAGCTTATATTGTTACATGTTTGTTAAATATGAAGGTTGAACATGTCCTTCGATGTCCCTTGATGCGAAACATGATATGTGAACCTATTTGGTTTGAAATTCGGTTTAATGAAAGTATTGAAATGACCCTTGTCGCGAAAATGAAATGTTAGCCTATGTGGTTAGAAGTTTGATAAACAGTGAACTTGTCCCTCGATGTCCCTTGATGCGAAACATGATATGTGAACCTATTTGGTTTCATATTCGGAAAAATGAAAGTATTGGAATGACTTTGTCGCGAAAATGAGATTTTATCCTATATGGTTAGAAGTTTGATAAAGGTTGAACTTGTCCCTCGATCTCCCTTGATACGAAACATGATATGTGAACCTATTTGGTTTTGTATTCGGCAAAATGAAATTATTTGAATGACCATTGTCCCAAAAATGAGATTTTAGCCTATATGGTTAAAAGTTTGATAAATATTAATGTTGAATTTGTCCCTCGATGTCCTTTATTGCGTACCATAGTATTTGAATAAATTTCGTTTTAAATTTGGTAAATAGAAAGTAATGAGATGACCCTTACCGCGAAAACGAGATTTTAACTAATATTGTTACATGTCTGTTAAATATGAAGGTTGAACATGTCCCTCGATGTCCCTTGATGCGAAACATGATATTTGAACATATTTGGTTTGAAATTCGGTAAAATGAAAGTATTGAAATGACCCTTGTCGCGAAAATGAAATGTTAGCCTATGTGGTTAGAAGTTTGATAAACAGTGAACTTGTCCCTCGATGTCCCTTGATGCGAAACATGATATGTGAACCTATTTGGTTTCATATTCGGAAAAATGAAAGTATTGGAATGACTTTGTCGCGAAAATGAGATTTTAGCCTATTTTAGCCTATATGGTTAGAAGTTTGATAAAGGTTGAACTTGTCCCTCGATCTCCCTTGATACGAAACATGATATGTGAACATATTTGGTTTTGTATTCGGCAAAATGAAATTATTTGAATGACCATTGTCCCAAAAATGAGATTTTAGCATATATGGTTAAAAGTTTGATAAATATTAATGTTGAATTTGTCCCTCGATGTCCTTTATTGCGTAACATAATATTTGAACCAATTTCGTTTTAAATTTGGTAAATAGAAACTAATGAGACGACCCTTATTGCAAAAACGAGATTTTAGCTTATATTGTTACATGTTTGTTAAATATGAAGGTTGAACATGTCCTTCGATGTCCCTTGATGCGAAACATGATATGTGAACCTATTTGGTTTGAAATTCGGTTTAATGAAAGTATTGAAATGACCCTTGTCGCGAAAATGAAATGTTAGCCTATGTGGTTAGAAGTTTGATAAACAGTGAACTTGTCCCTCGATGTCCCTTGATGCGAAACATGATATGTGAACCTATTTGGTTTCATATTCGGAAAAATGAAAGTATTGGAATGACTTTGTCGCGAAAATGAGATTTTATCCTGTATGGTTAGAAGTTTGATAAAGGTTGAACTTGTCCCTCGATCTCCCTTGATACGAAACATGATATGTGAACATATTTGGTTTTGTATTCGGCAAAATGAAATTATTTGAATGACCATTGTCCCAAAAATGAGATTTTAGCCTATATGGTTAAAAGTTTGATAAATATTAATGTTGAATTTGTCCCTCGATGTCCTTTATTGCGTAACATAATATTTGAACCAATTTCGTTTTAAATTTGGTAAATAGAAACTAATGAGACGACCCTTATTGCAAAAACGAGATTTTAGCTTATATTGTTACATGTTTGTTAAATATGAAGGTTGAACATGTCCTTCGATGTCCCTTGATGCGAAACATGATATGTGAACCTATTTGGTTTGAAATTCGGTTTAATGAAAGTATTGAAATGACCCTTGTCGCGAAAATGAAATGTTAGCCTATGTGGTTAGAAGTTTGATAAACAGTGAACTTGTCCCTCGATGTCCCTTGATGCGAAACATGATATGTGAACCTATTTGGTTTCATATTCGGAAAAATGAAAGTATTGGAATGACTTTGTCGCAAAAATGAGATTTTATCCTGTATGGTTAGAAGTTTGATAAAGGTTGAACTTGTCCCTCGATCTCCCTTGATACGAAACATGATATGTGAACCTATTTGGTTTTGTATTCGGCAAAATGAAATTATTTGAATGACCATTGTCCCAAAAATGAGATTTTAGCCTATATGGTTAAAAGTTTGATAAATATTAATGTTGAATTTGTCCCTCGATGTCCTTTATTGCGTAACATAATATTTGAACCAATTTCGTTTTAAATTTGGTAAATAGAAACTAATGAGACGACCCTTATTGCAAAAACGAGATTTTAGCTTATATTGTTACATGTTTGTTAAATATGAAGGTTGAACATGTCCTTCGATGTCCCTTGATGCGAAACATGATATGTGAACCTATTTGGTTTGAAATTCGGTTTAATGAAAGTATTGAAATGACCCTTGTCGCGAAAATGAAATGTTAGCCTATGTGGTTAGAAGTTTGATAAACAGTGAACTTGTCCCTCGATGTCCCTTGATGCGAAACATGATATGTGAACCTATTTGGTTTCATATTCGGAAAAATGAAAGTATTGGAATGACTTTGTCGCGAAAATGAGATTTTATCCTATATGGTTAGAAGTTTGATAAAGGTTGAACTTGTCCCTCGATCTCCCTTGATACGAAACATGATATGTGAACCTATTTGGTTTTGTATTCGGCAAAATGAAATTATTTGAATGACCATTGTCCCAAAAATGAGATTTTAGCCTATATGGTTAAAAGTTTGATAAATATTAATGTTGAATTTGTCCCTCGATGTCCTTTATTGCGTACCATAGTATTTGAATAAATTTCGTTTTAAATTTGGTAAATAGAAAGTAATGAGATGACCCTTACCGCGAAAACGAGATTTTAACTAATATTGTTACATGTCTGTTAAATATGAAGGTTGAACATGTCCCTCGATGTCCCTTGATGCGAAACATGATATTTGAACATATTTGGTTTGAAATTCGGTAAAATGAAAGTATTGAAATGACCCTTGTCGCGAAAATGAAATGTTAGCCTATGTGGTTAGAAGTTTGATAAACAGTGAACTTGTCCCTCGATGTCCCTTGATGCGAAACATGATATGTGAACCTATTTGGTTTCATATTCGGAAAAATGAAAGTATTGGAATGACTTTGTCGCGAAAATGAGATTTTAGCCTATTTTAGCCTATATGGTTAGAAGTTTGATAAAGGTTGAACTTGTCCCTCGATCTCCCTTGATACGAAACATGATATGTGAACATATTTGGTTTTGTATTCGGCAAAATGAAATTATTTGAATGACCATTGTCCCAAAAATGAGATTTTAGCATATATGGTTAAAAGTTTGATAAATATTAATGTTGAATTTGTCCCTCGATGTCCTTTATTGCGTAACATAATATTTGAACCAATTTCGTTTTAAATTTGGTAAATAGAAACTAATGAGACGACCCTTATTGCAAAAACGAGATTTTAGCTTATATTGTTACATGTTTGTTAAATATGAAGG
Organism: Medicago sativa; assembly: GCF_051527215.1. Lineage (NCBI taxonomy): Eukaryota > Viridiplantae > Streptophyta > Magnoliopsida > Fabales > Fabaceae > Medicago > Medicago sativa. The sequence continues at coordinate 46,844,111 of NC_140754.1, read as the reverse complement.
TTGAACATGTCCTTCGATGTCCCTTGATGCGAAACATGATATGTGAACCTATTTGGTTTGAAATTCGGTTTAATGAAAGTATTGAAATGACCCTTGTCGCGAAAATGAAATGTTAGCCTATGTGGTTAGAAGTTTGATAAACAGTGAACTTGTCCCTCGATGTCCCTTGATGCGAAACATGATATGTGAACCTATTTGGTTTCATATTCGGAAAAATGAAAGTATTGGAATGACTTTGTCGCGAAAATGAGATTTTATCCTGTATGGTTAGAAGTTTGATAAAGGTTGAACTTGTCCCTCGATCTCCCTTGATACGAAACATGATATGTGAACATATTTGGTTTTGTATTCGGCAAAATGAAATTATTTGAATGACCATTGTCCCAAAAATGAGATTTTAGCCTATATGGTTAAAAGTTTGATAAATATTAATGTTGAATTTGTCCCTCGATATCCTTTATTGCGTAACATAATATTTGAACCAATTTCGTTTTAAATTTGGTAAATAGAAACTAATGAGACGACCCTTATTGCAAAAACGAGATTTTAGCTTATATTGTTACATGTTTGTTAAATATGAAGGTTGAACATGTCCTTCGATGTCCCTTGATGCGAAACATGATATGTGAACCTATTTGGTTTGAAATTCGGTTTAATGAAAGTATTGAAATGACCCTTGTCGCGAAAATGAAATGTTAGCCTATGTGGTTAGAAGTTTGATAAACAGTGAACTTGTCCCTCGATGTCCCTTGATGCGAAACATGATATGTGAACCTATTTGGTTTCATATTCGGAAAAATGAAAGTATTGGAATGACTTTGTCGCGAAAATGAGATTTTATCCTATATGGTTAGAAGTTTGATAAAGGTTGAACTTGTCCCTCGATCTCCCTTGATACGAAACATGATATGTGAACCTATTTGGTTTTGTATTCGGCAAAATGAAATTATTTGAATGACCATTGTCCCAAAAATGAGATTTTAGCCTATATGGTTAAAAGTTTGATAAATATTAATGTTGAATTTGTCCCTCGATGTCCTTTATTGCGTACCATAGTATTTGAATCAATTTCGTTTTAAATTTGGTAAATAGAAAGTAATGAGATGACCCTTATCGCGAAAACGAGATTTTAACTAATATTGTTACATGTCTGTTAAATATGAAGGTTGAACATGTCCCTCGATGTCCCTTGATGCGAAACATGATATTTGAACATATTTGGTTTGAAATTCGGTAAAATGAAAGTATTGAAATGACCCTTGTCGCGAAAATGAAATGTTAGCCTATGTGGTTAGAAGTTTGATAAACAGTGAACTTGTCCCTCGATGTCCCTTGATGCGAAACATGATATGTGAACCTATTTGGTTTCATATTCGGAAAAATGAAAGTATTGGAATGACTTTGTCGCGAAAATGAGATTTTAGCCTATTTTAGCCTATATGGTTAGAAGTTTGATAAAGGTTGAACTTGTCCCTCGATCTCCCTTGATACGAAACATGATATGTGAACATATTTGGTTTTGTATTCGGCAAAATGAAATTATTTGAATGACCATTGTCCCAAAAATGAGATTTTAGCCTATATGGTTAAAAGTTTGATAAATATTAATGTTGAATTTGTCCCTCGATGTCCTTTATTGCGTAACATAATATTTGAACCAATTTCGTTTTAAATTTGGTAAATAGAAACTAATGAGACGACCCTTATTGCAAAAACGAGATTTTAGCTTATATTGTTACATGTTTGTTAAATATGAAGGTTGAACATGTCCTTCGATGTCCCTTGATGCGAAACATGATATGTGAACCTATTTGGTTTGAAATTCGGTTTAATGAAAGTATTGAAATGACCCTTGTCGCGAAAATGAAATGTTAGCCTATGTGGTTAGAAGTTTGATAAACAGTGAACTTGTCCCTCGATGTCCCTTGATGCGAAACATGATATGTGAACCTATTTGGTTTCATATTCGGAAAAATGAAAGTATTGGAATGACTTTGTCGCAAAAATGAGATTTTATCCTGTATGGTTAGAAGTTTGATAAAGGTTGAACTTGTCCCTCGATCTCCCTTGATACGAAACATGATATGTGAACCTATTTGGTTTTGTATTCGGCAAAATGAAATTATTTGAATGACCATTGTCCCAAAAATGAGATTTTAGCCTATATGGTTAAAAGTTTGATAAATATTAATGTTGAATTTGTCCCTCGATGTCCTTTATTGCGTAACATAATATTTGAACCAATTTCGTTTTAAATTTGGTAAATAGAAACTAATGAGACGACCCTTATTGCAAAAACGAGATTTTAGCTTATATTGTTACATGTTTGTTAAATATGAAGGTTGAACATGTCCTTCGATGTCCCTTGATGCGAAACATGATATGTGAACCTATTTGGTTTGAAATTCGGTTTAATGAAAGTATTGAAATGACCCTTGTCGCGAAAATGAAATGTTAGCCTATGTGGTTAGAAGTTTGATAAACAGTGAACTTGTCCCTCGATGTCCCTTGATGCGAAACATGATATGTGAACCTATTTGGTTTCATATTCGGAAAAATGAAAGTATTGGAATGACTTTGTCGCGAAAATGAGATTTTATCCTGTATGGTTAGAAGTTTGATAAAGGTTGAACTTGTCCCTCGATCTCCCTTGATACGAAACATGATATGTGAACATATTTGGTTTTGTATTCGGCAAAATGAAATTATTTGAATGACCATTGTCCCAAAAATGAGATTTTAGCCTATATGGTTAAAAGTTTGATAAATATTAATGTTGAATTTGTCCCTCGATGTCCTTTATTGCGTAACATAATATTTGAACCAATTTCGTTTTAAATTTGGTAAATAGAAACTAATGAGACGACCCTTATTGCAAAAACGAGATTTTAGCTTATATTGTTACATGTTTGTTAAATATGAAGGTTGAACATGTCCTTCGATGTCCCTTGATGCGAAACATGATATGTGAACCTATTTGGTTTGAAATTCGGTTTAATGAAAGTATTGAAATGACCCTTGTCGCGAAAATGAAATGTTAGCCTATGTGGTTAGAAGTTTGATAAACAGTGAACTTGTCCCTCGATGTCCCTTGATGCGAAACATGATATGTGAACCTATTTGGTTTCATATTCGGAAAAATGAAAGTATTGGAATGACTTTGTCGCAAAAATGAGATTTTATCCTGTATGGTTAGAAGTTTGATAAAGGTTGAACTTGTCCCTCGATCTCCCTTGATACGAAACATGATATGTGAACCTATTTGGTTTTGTATTCGGCAAAATGAAATTATTTGAATGACCATTGTCCCAAAAATGAGATTTTAGCCTATATGGTTAAAAGTTTGATAAATATTAATGTTGAATTTGTCCCTCGATGTCCTTTATTGCGTAACATAATATTTGAACCAATTTCGTTTTAAATTTGGTAAATAGAAACTAATGAGACGACCCTTATTGCAAAAACGAGATTTTAGCTTATATTGTTACATGTTTGTTAAATATGAAGGTTGAACATGTCCTTCGATGTCCCTTGATGCGAAACATGATATGTGAACCTATTTGGTTTGAAATTCGGTTTAATGAAAGTATTGAAATGACCCTTGTCGCGAAAATGAAATGTTAGCCTATGTGGTTAGAAGTTTGATAAACAGTGAACTTGTCCCTCGATGTCCCTTGATGCGAAACATGATATGTGAACCTATTTGGTTTCATATTCGGAAAAATGAAAGTATTGGAATGACTTTGTCGCGAAAATGAGATTTTATCCTATATGGTTAGAAGTTTGATAAAGGTTGAACTTGTCCCTCGATCTCCCTTGATACGAAACATGATATGTGAACCTATTTGGTTTTGTATTCGGCAAAATGAAATTATTTGAATGACCATTGTCCCAAAAATGAGATTTTAGCCTATATGGTTAAAAGTTTGATAAATATTAATGTTGAATTTGTCCCTCGATGTCCTTTATTGCGTACCATAGTATTTGAATAAATTTCGTTTTAAATTTGGTAAATAGAAAGTAATGAGATGACCCTTACCGCGAAAACGAGATTTTAACTAATATTGTTACATGTCTGTTAAATATGAAGGTTGAACATGTCCCTCGATGTCCCTTGATGCGAAACATGATATTTGAACATATTTGGTTTGAAATTCGGTAAAATGAAAGTATTGAAATGACCCTTGTCGCGAAAATGAAATGTTAGCCTATGTGGTTAGAAGTTTGATAAACAGTGAACTTGTCCCTCGATGTCCCTTGATGCGAAACATGATATGTGAACCTATTTGGTTTCATATTCGGAAAAATGAAAGTATTGGAATGACTTTGTCGCGAAAATGAGATTTTAGCCTATTTTAGCCTATATGGTTAGAAGTTTGATAAAGGTTGAACTTGTCCCTCGATCTCCCTTGATACGAAACATGATATGTGAACATATTTGGTTTTGTATTCGGCAAAATGAAATTATTTGAATGACCATTGTCCCAAAAATGAGATTTTAGCATATATGGTTAAAAGTTTGATAAATATTAATGTTGAATTTGTCCCTCGATGTCCTTTATTGCGTAACATAATATTTGAACCAATTTCGTTTTAAATTTGGTAAATAGAAACTAATGAGACGACCCTTATTGCAAAAACGAGATTTTAGCTTATATTGTTACATGTTTGTTAAATATGAAGGTTGAACATGTCCTTCGATGTCCCTTGATGCGAAACATGATATGTGAACCTATTTGGTTTGAAATTCGGTTTAATGAAAGTATTGAAATGACCCTTGTCGCGAAAATGAAATGTTAGCCTATGTGGTTAGAAGTTTGATAAACAGTGAACTTGTCCCTCGATGTCCCTTGATGCGAAACATGATATGTGAACCTATTTGGTTTCATATTCGGAAAAATGAAAGTATTGGAATGACTTTGTCGCGAAAATGAGATTTTATCCTGTATGGTTAGAAGTTTGATAAAGGTTGAACTTGTCCCTCGATCTCCCTTGATACGAAACATGATATGTGAACATATTTGGTTTTGTATTCGGCAAAATGAAATTATTTGAATGACCATTGTCCCAAAAATGAGATTTTAGCCTATATGGTTAAAAGTTTGATAAATATTAATGTTGAATTTGTCCCTCGATATCCTTTATTGCGTAACATAATATTTGAACCAATTTCGTTTTAAATTTGGTAAATAGAAACTAATGAGACGACCCTTATTGCAAAAACGAGATTTTAGCTTATATTGTTACATGTTTGTTAAATATGAAGGTTGAACATGTCCTTCGATGTCCCTTGATGCGAAACATGATATGTGAACCTATTTGGTTTGAAATTCGGTTTAATGAAAGTATTGAAATGACCCTTGTCGCGAAAATGAAATGTTAGCCTATGTGGTTAGAAGTTTGATAAACAGTGAACTTGTCCCTCGATGTCCCTTGATGCGAAACATGATATGTGAACCTATTTGGTTTCATATTCGGAAAAATGAAAGTATTGGAATGACTTTGTCGCGAAAATGAGATTTTATCCTATATGGTTAGAAGTTTGATAAAGGTTGAACTTGTCCCTCGATCTCCCTTGATACGAAACATGATATGTGAACCTATTTGGTTTTGTATTCGGCAAAATGAAATTATTTGAATGACCATTGTCCCAAAAATGAGATTTTAGCCTATATGGTTAAAAGTTTGATAAATATTAATGTTGAATTTGTCCCTCGATGTCCTTTATTGCGTACCATAGTATTTGAATCAATTTCGTTTTAAATTTGGTAAATAGAAAGTAATGAGATGACCCTTATCGCGAAAACGAGATTTTAACTAATATTGTTACATGTCTGTTAAATATGAAGGTTGAACATGTCCCTCGATGTCCCTTGATGCGAAACATGATATTTGAACATATTTGGTTTGAAATTCGGTAAAATGAAAGTATTGAAATGACCCTTGTCGCGAAAATGAAATGTTAGCCTATGTGGTTAGAAGTTTGATAAACAGTGAACTTGTCCCTCGATGTCCCTTGATGCGAAACATGATATGTGAACCTATTTGGTTTCATATTCGGAAAAATGAAAGTATTGGAATGACTTTGTCGCGAAAATGAGATTTTAGCCTATTTTAGCCTATATGGTTAGAAGTTTGATAAAGGTTGAACTTGTCCCTCGATCTCCCTTGATACGAAACATGATATGTGAACATATTTGGTTTTGTATTCGGCAAAATGAAATTATTTGAATGACCATTGTCCCAAAAATGAGATTTTAGCCTATATGGTTAAAAGTTTGATAAATATTAATGTTGAATTTGTCCCTCGATGTCCTTTATTGCGTAACATAATATTTGAACCAATTTCGTTTTAAATTTGGTAAATAGAAACTAATGAGACGACCCTTATTGCAAAAACGAGATTTTAGCTTATATTGTTACATGTTTGTTAAATATGAAGGTTGAACATGTCCTTCGATGTCCCTTGATGCGAAACATGATATGTGAACCTATTTGGTTTGAAATTCGGTTTAATGAAAGTATTGAAATGACCCTTGTCGCGAAAATGAAATGTTAGCCTATGTGGTTAGAAGTTTGATAAACAGTGAACTTGTCCCTCGATGTCCCTTGATGCGAAACATGATATGTGAACCTATTTGGTTTCATATTCGGAAAAATGAAAGTATTGGAATGACTTTGTCGCAAAAATGAGATTTTATCCTGTATGGTTAGAAGTTTGATAAAGGTTGAACTTGTCCCTCGATCTCCCTTGATACGAAACATGATATGTGAACCTATTTGGTTTTGTATTCGGCAAAATGAAATTATTTGAATGACCATTGTCCCAAAAATGAGATTTTAGCCTATATGGTTAAAAGTTTGATAAATATTAATGTTGAATTTGTCCCTCGATGTCCTTTATTGCGTAACATAATATTTGAACCAATTTCGTTTTAAATTTGGTAAATAGAAACTAATGAGACGACCCTTATTGCAAAAACGAGATTTTAGCTTATATTGTTACATGTTTGTTAAATATGAAGGTTGAACATGTCCTTCGATGTCCCTTGATGCGAAACATGATATGTGAACCTATTTGGTTTGAAATTCGGTTTAATGAAAGTATTGAAATGACCCTTGTCGCGAAAATGAAATGTTAGCCTATGTGGTTAGAAGTTTGATAAACAGTGAACTTGTCCCTCGATGTCCCTTGATGCGAAACATGATATGTGAACCTATTTGGTTTCATATTCGGAAAAATGAAAGTATTGGAATGACTTTGTCGCGAAAATGAGATTTTATCCTATATGGTTAGAAGTTTGATAAAGGTTGAACTTGTCCCTCGATCTCCCTTGATACGAAACATGATATGTGAACCTATTTGGTTTTGTATTCGGCAAAATGAAATTATTTGAATGACCATTGTCCCAAAAATGAGATTTTAGCCTATATGGTTAAAAGTTTGATAAATATTAATGTTGAATTTGTCCCTCGATGTCCTTTATTGCGTACCATAGTATTTGAATCAATTTCGTTTTAAATTTGGTAAATAGAAAGTAATGAGATGACCCTTATCGCGAAAACGAGATTTTAACTAATATTGTTACATGTCTGTTAAATATGAAGGTTGAACATGTCCCTCGATGTCCCTTGATGCGAAACATGATATTTGAACATATTTGGTTTGAAATTCGGTAAAATGAAAGTATTGAAATGACCCTTGTCGCGAAAATGAAATGTTAGCCTATGTGGTTAGAAGTTTGATAAACAGTGAACTTGTCCCTCGATGTCCCTTGATGCGAAACATGATATGTGAACCTATTTGGTTTCATATTCGGAAAAATGAAAGTATTGGAATGACTTTGTCGCGAAAATGAGATTTTAGCCTATTTTAGCCTATATGGTTAGAAGTTTGATAAAGGTTGAACTTGTCCCTCGATCTCCCTTGATACGAAACATGATATGTGAACATATTTGGTTTTGTATTCGGCAAAATGAAATTATTTGAATGACCATTGTCCCAAAAATGAGATTTTAGCCTATATGGTTAAAAGTTTGATAAATATTAATGTTGAATTTGTCCCTCGATGTCCTTTATTGCGTAACATAATATTTGAACCAATTTCGTTTTAAATTTGGTAAATAGAAACTAATGAGACGACCCTTATTGCAAAAACGAGATTTTAGCTTATATTGTTACATGTTTGTTAAATATGAAGGTTGAACATGTCCTTCGATGTCCCTTGATGCGAAACATGATATGTGAACCTATTTGGTTTGAAATTCGGTTTAATGAAAGTATTGAAATGACCCTTGTCGCGAAAATGAAATGTTAGCCTATGTGGTTAGAAGTTTGATAAACAGTGAACTTGTCCCTCGATGTCCCTTGATGCGAAACATGATATGTGAACCTATTTGGTTTCATATTCGGAAAAATGAAAGTATTGGAATGACTTTGTCGCAAAAATGAGATTTTATCCTGTATGGTTAGAAGTTTGATAAAGGTTGAACTTGTCCCTCGATCTCCCTTGATACGAAACATGATATGTGAACCTATTTGGTTTTGTATTCGGCAAAATGAAATTATTTGAATGACCATTGTCCCAAAAATGAGATTTTAGCCTATATGGTTAAAAGTTTGATAAATATTAATGTTGAATTTGTCCCTCGATGTCCTTTATTGCGTACCATAGTATTTGAATCAATTTCGTTTTAAATTTGGTAAATAGAAAGTAATGAGATGACCCTTATCGCGAACACGAGATTTTAACTAATATTGTTACATGTCTGTTAAATATGAAGGTTGAACATGTCCCTCGATGTCCCTTGATGCGAAACATGATATGTGAACCTATTTGGTTTCATATTCGGAAAAATAAAAGTATTGGAATGACTTTGTCGCGAAAATGAGATTTTAGCCTATTTTAGCCTATATGGTTAGAAGTTTGATAAAGGTTGAACTTGTCCCTCGATCTCCCTTGATACGAAACATGATATGTGAACCTATTTGGTTTTGTATTCGGCAAAATGAAATTATTTGAATGACCATTGTCCCAAAAATGAGATTTTAGCCTATATGGTTAAAAGTTTGATAAATATTAATGTTGAATTTGTCCCTCGATGTTCTTTATTGCGTAACATAATATTTGAACCAATTTCGTTTTAAATTTGGTAAATAGAAAGTAATGAGATGACCCTTATCGCGAAAACGAGATTTTAGCTTATATTGTTACATGTTTGTTAAATATGAAGGTTGAACATGTCCCTCGATGTCCCTTGATGCGAAACATGATATGTGAACCTATTTGGTTTGAAATTCGGTAAAATGAAAGTATTGAAATGACCCTTGTCGCGAAAATGAAATGTTAGCCTATGTGGTTAGAAGTTTGATAAACAGTGAACTTGTCCCTCGATGTCCCTTGATGCGAAACATGATATGTGAACCTATTTGGGTTTATATTCGGAAAAATAAAAATGTTGGAATGACTTTGTCGCGAAAATGAGATTTTAACCTATATGGTTAGAAGTTTGATAAAGGTTGAACTTGTCCCTCGATCTCCCTTGATACGAAACATGATATGTGAAACTATTTGGTTTTGTATTCGGCAAAATGAAATTATTTGAATGACCATTTTCCGAAAAATGAGATTTTAGCCTATATGGTTAAAAGTTTGATAAATATTAATGTTGAATTTGTCCCTCGTTGTCCTTTATTGCGTACCATAGTATTTGAATCAATTTCGTTTTAAATTTGGTAAATAGAAAGTAATGAGATGAATCTTATCGCGAAAACGATATTTTAGCTTATATTGTTACATGTCTGTTAAATATGAAGGTTGAACATGTCCCTCGATGTCCCTTGATGCGAAACATGATATGTGAACCTATTTGGTTTGAAATTTGGTAAAATGAAAGTATTGAAATGACTTTTGTCGCAAAAATGAAATGTTAGCCTATGTGGTTAGAAGTTTGATAAACAGTGAACTTGTCCCTCGATGTCCCTTGATGCGAAAAATGATATGTGAACCTATTTGGTTACATATTCGGAAAAATGAAAGTATTGGAATGACTTTGTCGCGAAAATGAGATTTTATCCTATATGGTTAGAAGTTTGATAAAGGTTGAACTTTTCCCATGATCTCCCTTGATACGAAACATGATATGTGAACCTATTTGGTTTTGTATTCGGCAAAATGAAATTATTTGAATGACCATTGTCCCAAAAATGAGATTTTAGCCTATATGGTTAAAAGTTTGATAAATATTAATGTTGAATTTGTCCCTCGATGTCCTTTATTGCGTACCAAAGTATTTGAATCAATTTCGTTTTAAATTTGGTAAATAGAAAGTAATGAGATGACCCTTATCGCGAAAACGAGATTTTAACTAATATTGTTACATGTCTGTTAAATATGAAGGTTGAACATGTCCCTCGATGTCCCTTGATGCGAAACATGATATTTGAACATATTTGGTTTGAAATTCGGTAAAATGAAAGTATTGAAATGACCCTTGTCGCGAAAATGAAATGTTAGCCTATTGATGAGATCACGAGTTCTTTAAGTATGTGGAAGGAAACCTATAAAAAAAATCACAAATAAAATGAATTTTATTTGTGAATTTTAGTATCCATGGTTCTGCTCACGTTAATTTTCTTCTAGCCTTGGACATTTATTTCTTATAATTTTATTGTCTTTAGGCTCATTGCAAAATTTGATTACATGGAGTTAGGGAATTAACTATCACAAGTTGATTAGGCTATTCACGTTTACTTTTTATGGCCTCACCATTCAGATCAATTCATTAACATGACAATTAATTCCATTCAAAGATTGTGCATCAGTTTTGGAATTCATTTGGAGCAGCTTGCATCAATTGGAAATGAAGAAATTGTGAAAGTCACATTGGATCCCAAAGAATGCGTTTAGTGTTCTTCTTTTCTAATTATTGTAAGGCATAAATGCCATTTCTTTATTTTCTAGGTGCTATTTTAATTTATTAGGGTCCATTGAGATACTTGTAACAAATGCTCTATAAATTGTAAGTTTCTCAATGAAATAAGACAAGTAGAATTTTGAGTAAAAAAATACACTTTGTGTGTTGTGAAGCTTTGCTTCTTTTTGGTTCTGGATTGAACCATGACTTGATCTTATCAAGGAATCACTTTTCTTGTGGCGATCCTCGCATCCACCGGCTTATCAATCTTTCTTGGATTAGAAAGAGTGTGGCGCCCCTGTCTCCATTCCATTTCTTCATTTTTGAGTCTTTTCCACCAAAATATACATAGTTGCTTCCGACGGCTCCGTGACACTCATCAGGGGGTTAGGTTAATTTCCTTGTTAATTTACGGTTTTACTCGTTTTTGACCCTTTTTCTTTCACTAAAAAGGGCATAAAGTGGCCTTAGCCTTATCAAATCGAAGCATGTAATAGTTCCTAGGAAATCTAACGGGCATATCTACGACTTCCATGGTTGATTTTAGAAATTTGAAAAACGGCCAAAATGGTGGTAAAGTGAATTTCCTTGTTAATTTACGGATTTTATGTGTTTTTGACCCTTTTTCTTTCACTAAAAAGGGCATAAAGTGGCCTAGCCTTATCGAATTGAAGCATGTAATACATCCTAGGAAATCTAACGGGAATATCTACGACTTCCATGGTTGATTTTAGAAATTTGAAAAACGGCCAAAATGGTGGTAAAGTGTATTTCCTTGTTAATTTACGGATTTTACTTGTTTTTGATTCTTTTTCTTTCACTAAAAAGGGCATAAAGTGGCCTAGCCTTATCGAATCGAAGCATGTAATAGTTCTTAGGAAATCTAACGAGCATATCTACGACTTCCATGGTTGATTTTAGAAACTTGAAAAACGGCCAAAATGGTGGTAAAGTGAATTTCCTGGTTAATTTACGGATTTTACTTGTTTTTGACCCTTTTTCTTTCAGTTAAAAGGGCATAAAGTGGCCTAGACTTATCGAATCGAAGCATGTAATAGTTCCTAGGAAATCTAACGAGCATATCTACGACTTCCATGGTTGATTTTAGAAATTTGAAAAACGGCCAAAATGGTGGTAAAGTGTATTTCCTTGTTAATTTACGGATTTTACTTGTTTTTGATTCTTTTTCTTTCACTAAAAAGGGCATAAGTGGTCTAGCCTTACCGAATCGGAACATGTAATAGTTCCTAGGAAATCTAACAAGCATATCTACGACTTCCATGATTTATATTAGAATTTTCAAAAACGGCCAAAATGGTGTTTATGTTAATTTCCTTGTTAATTTACGGATTTTACTCGTTTTTGACCATTTTTCTTTCACTAAAAAAGACAAAAAGTGGCCTAGCCTTATCGAATCGAAGCATGTAATATTTCCTAGGTAATCTAACGAGCATATCTACGACTTCCATGGTTGATTTTAGAAATTGGAAAAACGGCCAAAATGGTGGTAAAGTGTATTTCCTTGTTAATTTACGGATTTTACTTGTTTTTGACCCTTTTTCTTTCAGTTAAAAGGGCATAAAGTGGCCTAGCCTTATCGAATCGAAGCATGTAATAGTTCTTAGGAAATCTAACGAGCATATCTACGACTTCCATGGTTGATTTTAGAAATTTGAAAAACGGCCAAAATGGTGGTAAAGTGTATTTCCTTGTTAATTTACGGATTTTACTTGTTTTTGATTCTTTTTCTTTCACTAAAAAGGGCATAAAGTGGTCTAGCCTTATCGAATCGGAACATGTAATAGTTCTCAGGAAATCTAACGAGCATATCTACGACTTCCATGATTTATATTAGAATTTTCAAAAACGGCAAAAATGGTGTTTAAGTTAATTTCCTTGTTAAGTTACGAATTTTACTCGTTTTTGACCATTTTTCTTTCACTAAAAAAGACATAAAGTGGCCTAGCCTTATCGAATCGAAGCATGTAATGGTTCCTAGGTAATCTAACGATCATATCTACGACTTCAATGGTTGATTTTAGAATTGGAAAAACGGCCAAAATGGTGGTAAAGGGTATTTCCTTGTTAATTTACGGATTTTACTTGTTTTTGATTCTTTTTCTTTCACTAAAAAGGGCATAAAGTGGTCTAGCCTTATCGAATCGAAGCATGTAATACTTCCTAGGAAATCTAACGAGAATATCTACAACTTCCATGGTTGATTTTAGAAATTTGAAAAACAGCCAAAATGGTGGTAAAGTGTATTTCCTTGTTAATTTAAGGATTTTACTTGTTTTTGATTCTTTTTCTTTCACTAAAAAGGGCATAAAGTTGCCTAGCCTTATCGAATCGAAGCATGTAATAGTTCTTAGGAAATCTAACGAGCATATCTACGACTTCCATGATTTATATTAGAATTTTCATAAACGGCCAAAATGGTGGTTATGTTAATTTCCTTGTTAATTTACGGATTTTACTCGTTTTTGACCCTTTTTCTTTCACTAAAAAGGGCATAAAGTGGCCTAGCCTTATCAAATCGAAGCATGTAATAGTTCCTAGGAATTCTAACGAGCATATCTACGACTTCCATGGTTGATTTTAGAAATTTGAAAAACGGCCAAAATGGTGGTAAAGTGAATTTCCTTGTTAATTTACGGATTTTACTTGTTTTTCACCCTTTTTCTTTCACTAAAAAGGGCATAAAGTGGTAGCCTTATCGAATTGAAGCATGTAATACATCCTAGGAAATCTAACGAGAATATCTACGACTTCCATGGTTGATTTTAGAAATTTTAAAAACGGCCAAAATGGTGGTAAAGTGAATTTCCTGGTTAATTTACGGATTTTACTTGTTTTTGATTCATTTTCTTTCTGTAAAAAGGGCATAAAGTGGCCTAGCCTTATCGAATCGAAGCATGTAATAGTTCCTAGGAAATCTAACGAGCATATCTACGACTTCCATGGTTGATTTTAGAAATTTGAAAAACGGCCAAAATGGTGGTAAAGTGTATTTCCTTGTTAATTTACGGATTTTGCTTGTTTTTTATTCTTTTCTTTCACTAAAAAGGGTATAAAGTGGCCTAGCCTTATCGAATCGGAGCATGTAATAGTTCCTAGGAAATCTAACGAGCATATCTACGACTTCCATGATTTATATTAGAATTTTAAAAAACGGCCAAAATGGTGGTTAAGTTAATTTCCTTGTTAATTTACGGATTTTACTCGTTTTTGACCCTTTTTCTTTCACTAAAAAAGACATAAAGTGGCCTAGCCTTATCAAATCGAAGCATGTAATAGTTCCTAGGAAACCTAACGAGCATATCTATTACCTCTATGGTTGATTTTAGAATTTTCAAAAACGGCCAAAATGGGGGTTAGGTTAATTTCCTTGTTAAGTTACGGATTTTACTCGTTTTTGACCCTTTTTCTTTCACTAAAAAGGGCATAAAGTGGTCTAGCCTTATCAAATCGAAGCATGTAATAGTTCCTAGGAAATCTAACGAGAATATCTACGACTTCCATGGTTGATTTTAGAAATTTGAAAAACGGCCAAGATGGTGGTAAACTGAATTTCCTTGTTAATTTACGGATTTTACTTGTTTTTGACCCTTTTTCTTTCACTAAAAATGGCATAAAGTGGCCTAGCCTTATCGAATCAAAGCATGTAATAGTTCCTAGGAAATCTAACGAGCATATCTACGACTTCCATGGTTGATTTTAGAAAATTGAAAAACGGCCAAAATGGTGGTAAAGTGAATTTCCTGGTTAATTTACGGATTTTACTTGTTTTTGATTCTTTTTCTTTCAGTAAAAAGGGCATAAAGTGGCCTAGCCTTATCGAATCGAAGCATGTAATAGTTCCTAGGAAATCTAACGAGCATATCTACGACTTCCATGGTTGATTTTAGAAATTTGAAAAACGGCCAAAATGGTGGTAAAGTGTATTTCCTTGTTAATTTAAGGATTTTACTTGTTTTTGATTCTTTTTCTTTCACTAAAAAGGGCATAAAGTGGCCTAGCCTTATCGAATCGGAGCATGTAATAGTTCCTAGGAAATCTAACGAGCATATCTACGACTTCCATGATTTATATTAGAATTTTCATAAACGGCCAAAATGCTGGTTACGTTAATTTCCTTGTTAATTTACGGATTTTACTCGTTTTTGACCAGTTTTCTTTCACTAAAAAAGACAAAAAGTGGCCTAGCCTTATCGAATCGAAGCATGTAATATTTCCTAGGTAATCTAACGAGCATATCTACGACTTCCATGGTTGATTTTAGAAATTGGAAAAACGGCCAAAATGGTGGTAAAGTGTATTTCCTTGTTAATTTACGGATTTTACTTGTTTTTGACCCTTTTTCTTTCAGTTAAAATGGCATAAAGTGGCCTAGCCTTATCGAATCGAAGCATGTAATAGTTCTGAGGAAATCTAACGAGCATATCTACGACTTCCATGGTTGATTTTAGAAATTTGAAAAACGGCCAAAATGGTGGTAAAGTGTATTTCCTTGTTAATTTACGGATTTTACTTGTTTTTGATTCTTTTTCTTTCACTAAAAAGGGCATAAAGTGGTCTAGCCTTATCGAATCGGAACATGTAATAGTTCTCAGGAAATCTAACGAGCATATCTACGACTTCCATGATTTATATTAGAATTTTCAAAAACGGCAAAAATGGTGTTTAAGTTAATTTCCTTGTTAAGTTACGAATTTTACTCGTTTTTGACCATTTTTCTTTCACTAAAAAAGACATAAAGTGGCCTAGCCTTATCGAATCGAAGCATGTAATGGTTCCTAGGTAATCTAACGATCATATCTACGACTTCAATGGTTGATTTTAGAAATTGGAAAAACGGCCAAAATGGTGGTAAAGGGTATTTCCTTGTTAATTTACGGATTTTACTTGTTTTTGATTCTTTTTCTTTCACTAAAAAGGGCATAAAGTGGTCTAGCCTTATCATATCGAAGCATGTAATACTTCCTAGGAAATCTAACGAGAATATCTACAACTTCCATGGTTGATTTTAGAAATTTGAAAAACAGCCAAAATGGTGGTAAAGTGTATTTCCTTGTTAATTTAAGGATTTTACTTGTTTTTGATTCTTTTTCTTTCACTAAAAAGGGCATAAAGTTGCCTAGCCTTATCGAATCGAAGCATGTAATAGTTCTTAGGAAATCTAACGAGCATATCTACGACTTCCATGATTTATATTAGAATTTTCATAAACGGCCAAAATGGTGGTTATGTTAATTTCCTTGTTAATTTACGGATTTTACTCGTTTTTGACCCTTTTTCTTTCACTAAAAAGGGCATAAAGTGGCCTAGCCTTATCAAATCGAAGCATGTAATAGTTCCTAGGAATTCTAACGAGCATATCTACGACTTCCATGGTTGATTTTAGAAATTTGAAAAACGGCCAAAATGGTGGTAAAGTGTATTTCCTTGTTAATTTACGGATTTTGCTTGTTTTTTATTCTTTTCTTTCACTAAAAAGGGTATAAAGTGGCCTAGCCTTATCGAATCGGAGCATGTAATAGTTCCTAGGAAATCTAACGAGCATATCTACGACTTCCATGATTTATATTAGAATTTTAAAAAACGGCCAAAATGGTGGTTAAGTTAATTTCCTTGTTAATTTACGGATTTTACTCGTTTTTGACCCTTTTTCTTTCACTAAAAAAGACATAAAGTGGCCTAGCCTTATCAAATCGAAGCATGTAATAGTTCCTAGGAAACCTAACGAGCATATCTATTACCTCTATGGTTGATTTTAGAATTTTCAAAAACGGCCAAAATGGGGGTTAGGTTAATTTCCTTGTTAAGTTACGGATTTTACTCGTTTTTGACCCTTTTTCTTTCACTAAAAAGGGCATAAAGTGGTCTAGCCTTATCAAATCGAAGCATGTAATAGTTCCTAGGAAATCTAACGAGAATATCTACGACTTCCATGGTTGATTTTAGAAATTTGAAAAACGGCCAAGATGGTGGTAAACTGAATTTCCTTGTTAATTTACGGATTTTACTTGTTTTTGACCCTTTTTCTTTCACTAAAAATGGCATAAAGTGGCCTAGCCTTATCGAATCAAAGCATGTAATAGTTCCTAGGAAATCTAACGAGCATATCTACGACTTCCATGGTTGATTTTAGAAAATTGAAAAACGGCCAAAATGGTGGTAAAGTGAATTTCCTGGTTAATTTACGGATTTTACTTGTTTTTGATTCTTTTTCTTTCAGTAAAAAGGGCATAAAGTGGCCAAGCCTTATCGAATCGAAGCATGTAATAGTTCCTAGGAAATCTAACGAGCATATCTACGACTTCCATGGTTGATTTTAGAAATTTGAAAAACGGCCAAAATGGTGGTAAAGTGTATTTCCTTGTTAATTTAAGGATTTTACTTGTTTTTGATTCTTTTTCTTTCACTAAAAAGGGCATAAAGTGGCCTAGCCTTATCGAATCGGAGCATGTAATAGTTCCTAGGAAATCTAACGAGCATATCTACGACTTCCATGATTTATATTAGAATTTTCATAAACGGCCAAAATGGTGGTTACGTTAATTTCCTTGTTAATTTACGGATTTTACTCGTTTTTGACCATTTTTCTTTCACTAAAAAAGACAAAAAGTGGCCTAGCCTTATCGAATCGAAGCATGTAATATTTCCTAGGTAATCTAACGAGCATATCTACGACTTCCATGGTTGATTTTAGAAATTGGAAAAACGGCCAAAATGGTGGTAAAGTGTATTTCCTTGTTAATTTACGGATTTTACTTGTTTTTGTCCCTTTTTCTTTCAGTTAAAATGGCATAAAGTGGCCTAGCCTTATCGAATCGAAGCATGTAATAGTTCTTAGGAAATCTAACGAGCATATCTACGACTTCCATGGTTGATTTTAGAAATTTGAAAAACGGCCAAAATGGTGGTAAAGTGTATTTCCTTGTTAATTTACGGATTTTACTTGTTTTTGATTCTTTTTCTTTCACTAAAAAGGGCATAAAGTGGTCTAGCCTTATCGAATCGGAACATGTAATAGTTCTCAGGAAATCTAACGAGCATATCTACGACTTCCATGATTTATATTAGAATTTTCAAAAACGGCAAAAATGGTGTTTAAGTTAATTTCCTTGTTAAGTTACGAATTTTACTCGTTTTTGACCATTTTTCTTTCACTAAAAAAGACATAAAGTGGCCTAGCCTTATCGAATCGAAGCATGTAATGGTTCCTAGGTAATCTAACGATCATATCTACGACTTCAATGGTTGATTTTAGAAATTGGAAAAACGGCCAAAATGGTGGTAAAGGGTATTTCCTTGTTAATTTACGGATTTTACTTGTTTTTGATTCTTTTTCTTTCACTAAAAAGGGCATAAAGTGGTCTAGCCTTATCATATCGAAGCATGTAATACTTCCTAGGAAATCTAACGAGAATATCTACAACTTCCATGGTTGATTTTAGAAATTTGAAAAACAGCCAAAATGGTGGTAAAGTGTATTTCCTTGTTAATTTAAGGATTTTACTTGTTTTTGATTCTTTTTCTTTCACTAAAAAGGGCATAAAGTTGCCTAGCCTTATCGAATCGAAGCATGTAATAGTTCTTAGGAAATCTAACGAGCATATCTACGACTTCCATGATTTATATTAGAATTTTCATAAACGGCCAAAATGGTGGTTATGTTAATTTCCTTGTTAATTTACGGATTTTACTCGTTTTTGACCCTTTTTCTTTCACTAAAAAGGGCATAAAGTGGCCTAGCCTTATCAAATCGAAGCATGTAATAGTTCCTAGGAATTCTAACGAGCATATCTACGACTTCCATGGTTGATTTTAGAAATTTGAAAAACGGCCAAAATGGTGGTAAAGTGTATTTCCTTGTTAATTTACGGATTTTGCTTGTTTTTGATTCTTTTATTTCACTAAAAAGGGTATAAAGTGGCCTAGCCTTATCGAATCGGAGCATGTAATAGTTCCTAGGAAATCTAACGAGCATATCTACGACTTCCATGATTTATATTAGAATTTTAAAAAACGGCCAAAATGGTGGTTAAGTTAATTTCCTTGTTAATTTACGGATTTTACTCGTTTTTGACCCTTTTTCTTTCACTAAAAAAGACATAAAGTGGCCTAGCCTTATCAAATCGAAGCATGTAATAGTTCCTAGGAAACCTAACGAGCATATCTATTACCTCTATGGTTGATTTTAGAATTTTCAAAAACGGCCAAAATGGGGGTTAGGTTAATTTCCTTGTTAAGTTACGGATTTTACTCGTTTTTGACCCTTTTTCTTTCACTAAAAAGGGCATAAAGTGGTCTAGCCTTATCAAATCGAAGCATGTAATAGTTCCTAGGAAATCTAACGAGAATATCTACGACTTCCATGGTTGATTTTAGAAATTTGAAAAACGGCCAAGATGGTGGTAAACTGAATTTCCTTGTTAATTTACGGATTTTACTTGTTTTTGACCCTTTTTCTTTCACTAAAAATGGCATAAAGTGGCCTAGCCTTATCGAATCAAAGCATGTAATAGTTCCTAGGAAATCTAACGAGCATATCTACGACTTCCATGGTTGATTTTAGAAAATTGAAAAACGGCCAAAATGGTGGTAAAGTGAATTTCCTGGTTAATTTACGGATTTTACTTGTTTTTGATTCTTTTTCTTTCAGTAAAAAGGGCATAAAGTGGCCAAGCCTTATCGAATCGAAGCATGTAATAGTTCCTAGGAAATCTAACGAGCATATCTACGACTTCCATGGTTGATTTTAGAAATTTGAAAAACGGCCAAAATGGTGGTAAAGTGTATTTCCTTGTTAATTTAAGGATTTTACTTGTTTTTGATTCTTTTTCTTTCACTAAAAAGGGCATAAAGTGGCCTAGCCTTATCGAATCGGAGCATGTAATAGTTCCTAGGAAATCTAACGAGCATATCTACGACTTCCATGATTTATATTAGAATTTTCATAAACGGCCAAAATGGTGGTTACGTTAATTTCCTTGTTAATTTACGGATTTTACTCGTTTTTGACCATTTTTCTTTCACTAAAAAAGACAAAAAGTGGCCTAGCCTTATCGAATCGAAGCATGTAATATTTCCTAGGTAATCTAACGAGCATATCGACGACTTCCATGGTTGATTTTAGAAATTGGAAAAACGGCCAAAATGGTGGTAAAGTGTATTTCCTTGTTAATTTACGGATTTTACTTGTTTTTGTCCCTTTTTCTTTCAGTTAAAATGGCATAAAGTGGCCTAGCCTTATCGAATCGAAGCATGTAATAGTTCTTAGGAAATCTAACGAGCATATCTACGACTTCCATGGTTGATTTTAGAAATTTGAAAAACGGCCAAAATGGTGGTAAAGTGTATTTCCTTGTTAATTTACGGATTTTACTTGTTTTTGATTCTTTTTCTTTCACTAAAAAGGGCATAAAGTGGTCTAGCCTTATCGAATCGGAACATGTAATAGTTCTCAGGAAATCTAACGAGCATATCTACGACTTCCATGATTTATATTAGAATTTTCAAAAACGGCAAAAATGGTGTTTAAGTTAATTTCCTTGTTAAGTTACGAATTTTACTCGTTTTTGACCATTTTTCTTTCACTAAAAAAGACATAAAGTGGCCTAGCCTTATCGAATCGAAGCATGTAATGGTTCCTAGGTAATCTAACGATCATATCTACGACTTCAATGGTTGATTTTAGAAATTGGAAAAACGGCCAAAATGGTGGTAAAGGGTATTTCCTTGTTAATTTACGGATTTTACTTGTTTTTGATTCTTTTTCTTTCACTAAAAAGGGCATAAAGTGGTCTAGCCTTATCGAATCGAAGCATGTAATACTTCCTAGGAAATCTAACGAGAATATCTACAACTTCCATGGTTGATTTTAGAAATTTGAAAAACAGCCAAAATGGTGGTAAAGTGTATTTCCTTGTTAATTTAAGGATTTTACTTGTTTTTGATTCTTTTTCTTTCACTAAAAAGGGCATAAAGTTGCCTAGCCTTATCGAATCGAAGCATGTAATAGTTCTTAGGAAATCTAACGAGCATATCTACGACTTCCATGATTTATATTAGAATTTTCATAAACGGCCAAAATGGTGGTTATGTTAATTTCCTTGTTAATTTACGGATTTTACTCGTTTTTGACCCTTTTTCTTTCACTAAAAAGGGCATAAAGTGGCCTAGCCTTATCAAATCGAAGCATGTAATAGTTCCTAGGAATTCTAACGAGCATATCTACGACTTCCATGGTTGATTTTAGAAATTTGAAAAACGGCCAAAATGGTGGTAAAGTGAATTTCCTTGTTAATTTACGGATTTTACTTGTTTTTCACCCTTTTTCTTTCACTAAAAAGGGCATAAAGTGGTAGCCTTATCGAATTGAAGCATGTAATACATCCTAGGAAATCTAACGAGAATATCTACGACTTCCATGGTTGATTTTAGAAATTTTAAAAACGGCCAAAATGGTGGTAAAGTGAATTTCCTGGTTAATTTACGGATTTTACTTGTTTTTGATTCATTTTCTTTCTGTAAAAAGGGCATAAAGTGGCCTAGCCTTATCGAATCGAAGCATGTAATAGTTCCTAGGAAATCTAACGAGCATATCTACGACTTCCATGGTTGATTTTAGAAATTTGAAAAACGGCCAAAATGGTGGTAAAGTGTATTTCCTTGTTAATTTACGGATTTTGCTTGTTTTTGATTCTTTTCTTTCACTAAAAAGGGTATAAAGTGGCCTAGCCTTATCGAATCGGAGCATGTAATAGTTCCTAGGAAATCTAACGAGCATATCTACGACTTCCATGATTTATATTAGAATTTTAAAAAACGGCCAAAATGGTGGTTAAGTTAATTTCCTTGTTAATTTACGGATTTTACTCGTTTTTGACCCTTTTTCTTTCACTAAAAAAGACATAAAGTGGCCTAGCCTTATCAAATCGAAGCATGTAATAGTTCCTAGGAAACCTAACGAGCATATCTATTACCTCTATGGTTGATTTTAGAATTTTCAAAAACGGCCAAAATGGGGGTTAGGTTAATTTCCTTGTTATGTTACGGATTTTACTCGTTTTTGACCCTTTTTCTTTCACTAAAAAGGGCATAAAGTGGTCTAGCCTTATCAAATCGAAGCATGTAATAGTTCCTAGGAAATCTAACGAGAATATCTACGACTTCCATGGTTGATTTTAGAAATTTGAAAAACGGCCAAGATGGTGGTAAACTGAATTTCCTTGTTAATTTACGGATTTTACTTGTTTTTGACCCTTTTTCTTTCACTAAAAATGGCATAAAGTGGCCTAGCCTTATCGAATCAAAGCATGTAATAGTTCCTAGGAAATCTAACGAGCATATCTACGACTTCCATGGTTGATTTTAGAAAATTGAAAAACGGCCAAAATGGTGGTAAAGTGAATTTCCTGGTTAATTTACGGATTTTACTTGTTTTTGATTCTTTTTCTTTCCGTAAAAAGGGCATAAAGTGGCCTAGCCTTATCGAATCGAAGCATGTAATAGTTCCTAGGAAATCTAACGAGCATATCTACGACTTCCATGGTTGATTTTAGAAATTTGAAAAACGGCCAAAATGGTGGTAAAGTGTATTTCCTTGTTAATTTAAGGATTTTACTTGTTTTTGATTCTTTTTCTTTCACTAAAAAGGGCATAAAGTGGCCTAGCCTTATCGAATCGGAGCATGTAATAGTTCCTAGGAAATCTAACGAGCATATCTACGACTTCCATGATTTATATTAGAATTTTCATAAACGGCCAAAATGGTGGTTACGTTAATTTCCTTGTTAATTTACGGATTTTACTCGTTTTTGACCCTTTTTCTTTCACTAAAAAGGGCATAAAGTGGCCTAGCCTTATCAAATCGAAGCATGTAATAGTTCCTAGGAATTCTAACGAGCATATCTACGACTTCCATGGTTGATTTTAGAAATTTGAAAAACGGCCAAAATGGTGGTAAAGTGAATTTCCTTGTTAATTTACGGATTTTACTTGTTTTTCACCCTTTTTCTTTCACTAAAAAGGGCATAAAGTGGCCTAGCCTTATCGAATTGAAGCATGTAATACATCCTAGGAAATCTAACGAGAATATCTACGACTTCCATGGTTGATTTTAGAAATTTTAAAAACGGCCAAAATGTTGGTAAAGTGAATTTCCTGGTTAATTTACGGATTTTACTTGTTTTTGATTCTTTTTCTTTCTGTATAAAGGGCATAAAGTGGCCTAGCCTTATCGAATCGAAGCATGTAATAGTTCCTAGGAAATCTAACGAGCATATCTACGACTTCCATGGTTGATTTTAGAAATTTGAAAAACGGCCAAAATGGTGGTAAAGTGTATTTCCTTGTTAATTTACGGATTTTGCTTGTTTTTGATTCTTTTCTTTCACTAAAAAGGGTATAAAGTGGCCTAGCCTTATCGAATCGGAGCATGTAATAGTTCCTAGGAAATCTAACGAGCATATCTACGACTTCCATGATTTATATTAGAATTTTAAAAAACGGCCAAAATGGTGGTTAAGTTAATTTCCTTGTTAATTTACGGATTTTACTCGTTTTTGACCCTTTTTCTTTCACTAAAAAAGACATAAAGTGGCCTAGCCTTATCAAATCGAAGCATGTAATAGTTCCTAGGAAACCTAACGAGCATATCTATTACCTCTATGGTTGATTTTAGAATTTTCAAAAACGGCCAAAATGGGGGTTAGGTTAATTTCCTTGTTATGTTACGGATTTTACTCGTTTTTGACCCTTTTTCTTTCACTAAAAAGGGCATAAAGTGGTCTAGCCTTATCAAATCGAAGCATGTAATAGTTCCTAGGAAATCTAACGAGAATATCTACGACTTCCATGGTTGATTTTAGAAATTTGAAAAACGGCCAAGATGGTGGTAAACTGAATTTCCTTGTTAATTTACGGATTTTACTTGTTTTTGACCCTTTTTCTTTCACTAAAAATGGCATAAAGTGGCCTAGCCTTATCGAATCAAAGCATGTAATAGTTCCTAGGAAATCTAACGAGCATATCTACGACTTCCATGGTTGATTTTAGAAAATTGAAAAACGGCCAAAATGGTGGTAAAGTGAATTTCCTGGTTAATTTACGGATTTTACTTGTTTTTGATTCTTTTTCTTTCAGTAAAAAGGGCATAAAGTGGCCTAGCCTTATCGAATCGAAGCATGTAATAGTTCCTAGGAAATCTAACGAGCATATCTACGACTTCCATGGTTGATTTTAGAAATTTGAAAAACGGCCAAAATGGTGGTAAAGTGTATTTCCTTGTTAATTTAAGGATTTTACTTGTTTTTGATTCTTTTTCTTTCACTAAAAAGGGCATAAAGTGGCCTAGCCTTATCGAATCGGAGCATGTAATAGTTCCTAGGAAATCTAACGAGCATATCTACGACTTCCATGATTTATATTAGAATTTTCATAAACGGCCAAAATGGTGGTTACGTTAATTTCCTTGTTAATTTACGGATTTTACTCGTTTTTGACCCTTTTTCTTTCACTAAAAAGGGCATAAAGTGGCCTAGCCTTATCAAATCGAAGCATGTAATAGTTCCTAGGAATTCTAACGAGCATATCTACGACTTCCATGGTTGATTTTAGAAATTTGAAAAACGGCCAAAATGGTGGTAAAGTGAATTTCCTTGTTAATTTACGGATTTTACTTGTTTTTCACCCTTTTTCTTTCACTAAAAAGGGCATAAAGTGGCCTAGCCTTATCGAATTGAAGCATGTAATACATCCTAGGAAATCTAACGAGAATATCTACGACTTCCATGGTTGATTTTAGAAATTTTAAAAACGGCCAAAATGTTGGTAAAGTGAATTTCCTGGTTAATTTACGGATTTTACTTGTTTTTGATTCTTTTTCTTTCTGTATAAAGGGCATAAAGTGGCCTAGCCTTATCGAATCGAAGCATGTAATAGTTCCTAGGAAATCTAACGAGAATATCTACGACTTCCATGGTTGATTTTAGAAATTTGAAAAACGGCCAAGATGGTGGTAAACTGAATTTCCTTGTTAATTTACGGATTTTACTTGTTTTTGACCCTTTTTCTTTCACTAAAAATGGCATAAAGTGGCCTAGCCTTATCGAATCAAAGCATGTAATAGTTCCTAGGAAATCTAACGAGCATATCTACGACTTCCATGGTTGATTTTAGAAAATTGAAAAACGGCCAAAATGGTGGTAAAGTGAATTTCCTGGTTAATTTACGGATTTTACTTGTTTTTGATTCTTTTTCTTTCAGTAAAAAGGGCATAAAGTGGCCTAGCCTTATCGAATCGAAGCATGTAATAGTTCCTAGGAAATCTAACGAGCATATCTACGACTTCCATGGTTGATTTTAGAAATTTGAAAAACGGCCAAAATGGTGGTAAAGTGTATTTCCTTGTTAATTTAAGGATTTTACTTGTTTTTGATTCTTTTTCTTTCACTAAAAAGGGCATAAAGTGGCCTAGCCTTATCGAATCGGAGCATGTAATAGTTCCTAGGAAATCTAACGAGCATATCTACGACTTCCATGATTTATATTAGAATTTTCATAAACGGCCAAAATGGTGGTTACGTTAATTTCCTTGTTAATTTACGGATTTTACTCGTTTTTGACCCTTTTTCTTTCACTAAAAAGGGCATAAAGTGGCCTAGCCTTATCAAATCGAAGCATGTAATAGTTCCTAGGAATTCTAACGAGCATATCTACGACTTCCATGGTTGATTTTAGAAATTTGAAAAACGGCCAAAATGGTGGTAAAGTGAATTTCCTTGTTAATTTACGGATTTTACTTGTTTTTCACCCTTTTTCTTTCACTAAAAAGGGCATAAAGTGGCCTAGCCTTATCGAATTGAAGCATGTAATACATCCTAGGAAATCTAACGAGAATATCTACGACTTCCATGGTTGATTTTAGAAATTTTAAAAACGGCCAAAATGTTGGTAAAGTGAATTTCCTGGTTAATTTACGGATTTTACTTGTTTTTGATTCTTTTTCTTTCTGTATAAAGGGCATAAAGTGGCCTAGCCTTATCGAATCGAAGCATGTAATAGTTCCTAGGAAATCTAACGAGCATATCTACGACTTCCATGGTTGATTTTAGAAATTTGAAAAACGGCCAAAATGGTGGTAAAGTGTATTTCCTTGTTAATTTACGGATTTTGCTTGTTTTTGATTCTTTTCTTTCACTAAAAAGGGTATAAAGTGGCCTAGCCTTATCGAATCGGAGCATGTAATAGTTCCTAGGAAATCTAACGAGCATATCTACGACTTCCATGATTTATATTAGAATTTTAAAAAATGGCCAAAATGGTGGTTAAGTTAATTTCCTTGTTAATTTACGGATTTTACTCGTTTTTGACCCTTTTTCTTTCACTAAAAAAGACATAAAGTGGCCTAGCCTTATCAAATCGAAGCATGTAATAGTTCCTAGGAAACCTAACGAGCATATCTATTACCTCTATGGTTGATTTTAGAATTTTCAAAAACGGCCAAAATGGGGGTTAGGTTAATTTCCTTGTTAAGTTACGGATTTTACTCGTTTTTGACCCTTTTTCTTTCACTAAAAAGGGCATAAAGTGG
This sequence comes from Medicago sativa, assembly GCF_051527215.1. Taxonomy (NCBI): domain Eukaryota; kingdom Viridiplantae; phylum Streptophyta; class Magnoliopsida; order Fabales; family Fabaceae; genus Medicago; species Medicago sativa. The sequence goes on along the minus strand of NC_140754.1, from coordinate 46,817,593 downwards.
TCTAGCCTTATCAAATCGAAGCATGTAATAGTTCCTAGGAAATCTAACGAGAATATCTACGACTTCCATGGTTGATTTTAGAAATTTGAAAAACGGCCAAGATGGTGGTAAACTGAATTTCCTTGTTAATTTACGGATTTTACTTGTTTTTGACCCTTTTTCTTTCACTAAAAAGGGCATAAAGTGGCCTAGCCTTATCAAATCGAAGCATGTAATAGTTCCTAGGAAATCTAACGAGCATATCTACGACTTCCATGGTTGATTTTAGAAATTTGAAAAACGGCCAAAATGGTGGTAAAGTGTATTTCCTTGTTAATTTACGGATTTTGCTTGTTTTTGATTCTTTTCTTTCACTAAAAAGGGTATAAAGTGGCCTAGCCTTATCGAATCGGAGCATGTAATAGTTCCTAGGAAATCTAACGAGCATATCTACGACTTCCATGATTTATATTAGAATTTTAAAAAACGGCCAAAATGGTGGTTAAGTTAATTTCCTTGTTAATTTACGAATTTTACTCGTTTTTGACCCTTTTTCTTTCACTAAAAAAGACATAAAGTGGCCTAGCCTTATCAAATCGAAGCATGTAATAGTTCCTAGGAAACCTAACGAGCATATCTATTACCTCTATGGTTGATTTTAGAATTTTCAAAAACGGCCAAAATGGGGGTTAGGTTAATTTCCTTGTTATGTTACGGATTTTACTCGTTTTTGACCCTTTTTCTTTCACTAAAAAGGGCATAAAGTGGTCTAGCCTTATCAAATCGAAGCATGTAATAGTTCCTAGGAAATCTAACGAGAATATCTACGACTTCCATGGTTGATTTTAGAAATTTGAAAAACGGCCAAGATGGTGGTAAACTGAATTTCCTTGTTAATTTACGGATTTTACTTGTTTTTGACCCTTTTTCTTTCACTAAAAATGGCATAAAGTGGCCTAGCCTTATCGAATCAAAGCATGTAATAGTTCCTAGGAAATCTAACGAGCATATCTACGACTTCCATGGTTGATTTTAGAAAATTGAAAAACGGCCAAAATGGTGGTAAAGTGAATTTCCTGGTTAATTTACGGATTTTACTTGTTTTTGATTCTTTTTCTTTCAGTAAAAAGGGCATAAAGTGGCCTAGCCTTATCGAATCGAAGCATGTAATAGTTCCTAGGAAATCTAACGAGCATATCTACGACTTCCATGGTTGATTTTAGAAATTTGAAAAACGGCCAAAATGGTGGTAAAGTGTATTTCCTTGTTAATTTAAGGATTTTACTTGTTTTTGATTCTTTTTCTTTCACTAAAAAGGGCATAAAGTGGCCTAGCCTTATCGAATCGGAGCATGTAATAGTTCCTAGGAAATCTAACGAGCATATCTACGACTTCCATGATTTATATTAGAATTTTCATAAACGGCCAAAATGGTGGTTACGTTAATTTCCTTGTTAATTTACGGATTTTACTCGTTTTTGACCCTTTTTCTTTCACTAAAAAGGGCATAAAGTGGCCTAGCCTTATCAAATCGAAGCATGTAATAGTTCCTAGGAATTCTAACGAGCATATCTACGACTTCCATGGTTGATTTTAGAAATTTGAAAAACGGCCAAAATGGTGGTAAAGTGAATTTCCTTGTTAATTTACGGATTTTACTTGTTTTTCACCCTTTTTCTTTCACTAAAAAGGGCATAAAGTGGCCTAGCCTTATCGAATTGAAGCATGTAATACATCCTAGGAAATCTAACGAGAATATCTACGACTTCCATGGTTGATTTTAGAAATTTTAAAAACGGCCAAAATGTTGGTAAAGTGAATTTCCTGGTTAATTTACGGATTTTACTTGTTTTTGATTCTTTTTCTTTCTGTATAAAGGGCATAAAGTGGCCTAGCCTTATCGAATCGAAGCATGTAATAGTTCCTAGGAAATCTAACGAGAATATCTACGACTTCCATGGTTGATTTTAGAAATTTGAAAAACGGCCAAGATGGTGGTAAACTGAATTTCCTTGTTAATTTACGGATTTTACTTGTTTTTGACCCTTTTTCTTTCACTAAAAATGGCATAAAGTGGCCTAGCCTTATCGAATCAAAGCATGTAATAGTTCCTAGGAAATCTAACGAGCATATCTACGACTTCCATGGTTGATTTTAGAAAATTGAAAAACGGCCAAAATGGTGGTAAAGTGAATTTCCTGGTTAATTTACGGATTTTACTTGTTTTTGATTCTTTTTCTTTCAGTAAAAAGGGCATAAAGTGGCCTAGCCTTATCGAATCGAAGCATGTAATAGTTCCTAGGAAATCTAACGAGCATATCTACGACTTCCATGGTTGATTTTAGAAATTTGAAAAACGGCCAAAATGGTGGTAAAGTGTATTTCCTTGTTAATTTAAGGATTTTACTTGTTTTTGATTCTTTTTCTTTCACTAAAAAGGGCATAAAGTGGCCTAGCCTTATCGAATCGGAGCATGTAATAGTTCCTAGGAAATCTAACGAGCATATCTACGACTTCCATGATTTATATTAGAATTTTCATAAACGGCCAAAATGGTGGTTACGTTAATTTCCTTGTTAATTTACGGATTTTACTCGTTTTTGACCCTTTTTCTTTCACTAAAAAGGGCATAAAGTGGCCTAGCCTTATCAAATCGAAGCATGTAATAGTTCCTAGGAATTCTAACGAGCATATCTACGACTTCCATGGTTGATTTTAGAAATTTGAAAAACGGCCAAAATGGTGGTAAAGTGAATTTCCTTGTTAATTTACGGATTTTACTTGTTTTTCACCCTTTTTCTTTCACTAAAAAGGGCATAAAGTGGCCTAGCCTTATCGAATTGAAGCATGTAATACATCCTAGGAAATCTAACGAGAATATCTACGACTTCCATGGTTGATTTTAGAAATTTTAAAAACGGCCAAAATGTTGGTAAAGTGAATTTCCTGGTTAATTTACGGATTTTACTTGTTTTTGATTCTTTTTCTTTCTGTATAAAGGGCATAAAGTGGCCTAGCCTTATCGAATCGAAGCATGTAATAGTTCCTAGGAAATCTAACGAGCATATCTACGACTTCCATGGTTGATTTTAGAAATTTGAAAAACGGCCAAAATGGTGGTAAAGTGTATTTCCTTGTTAATTTACGGATTTTGCTTGTTTTTGATTCTTTTCTTTCACTAAAAAGGGTATAAAGTGGCCTAGCCTTATCGAATCGGAGCATGTAATAGTTCCTAGGAAATCTAACGAGCATATCTACGACTTCCATGATTTATATTAGAATTTTAAAAAATGGCCAAAATGGTGGTTAAGTTAATTTCCTTGTTAATTTACGGATTTTACTCGTTTTTGACCCTTTTTCTTTCACTAAAAAAGACATAAAGTGGCCTAGCCTTATCAAATCGAAGCATGTAATAGTTCCTAGGAAACCTAACGAGCATATCTATTACCTCTATGGTTGATTTTAGAATTTTCAAAAACGGCCAAAATGGGGGTTAGGTTAATTTCCTTGTTAAGTTACGGATTTTACTCGTTTTTGACCCTTTTTCTTTCACTAAAAAGGGCATAAAGTGGTCTAGCCTTATCAAATCGAAGCATGTAATAGTTCCTAGGAAATCTAACGAGAATATCTACGACTTCCATGGTTGATTTTAGAAATTTGAAAAACGGCCAAGATGGTGGTAAACTGAATTTCCTTGTTAATTTACGGATTTTACTTGTTTTTGACCCTTTTTCTTTCACTAAAAAGGGCATAAAGTGGCCTAGCCTTATCAAATCGAAGCATGTAATAGTTCCTAGGAAATCTAACGAGAATATCTACGACTTCCATGGTTGATTTTAGAAATTTGAAAAACGGCCAAGATGGTGGTAAACTGAATTTCCTTGTTAATTTACGGATTTTACTTGTTTTTGACCCTTTTTCTTTCACTAAAAATGGCATAAAGTGGCCTAGCCTTATCGAATCAAAGCATGTAATAGTTCCTAGGAAATCTAACGAGCATATCTACGACTTCCATGGTTGATTTTAGAAAATTGAAAAACGGCCAAAATGGTGGTAAAGTGAATTTCCTGGTTAATTTACGGATTTTACTTGTTTTTGATTCTTTTTCTTTCAGTAAAAACGGCATAAAGTGGCCTAGCCTTATCGAATCGAAGCATGTAATAGTTCCTAGGAAATCTAACGAGCATATCTACGACTTCCATGGTTGATTTTAGAAATTTGAAAAACGGCCAAAATGGTGGTAAAGTGTATTTCCTTGTTAATTTAAGGATTTTACTTGTTTTTGATTCTTTTTCTTTCACTAAAAAGGGCATAAAGTGGCCTAGCCTTATCGAATCGGAGCATGTAATAGTTCCTAGGAAATCTAACGAGCATATCTACGACTTCCATGATTTATATTAGAATTTTCATAAACGGCCAAAATGGTGGTTACGTTAATTTCCTTGTTAATTTACGGATTTTACTCGTTTTTGACCCTTTTTCTTTCACTAAAAAGGGCATAAAGTGGCCTAGCCTTATCAAATCGAAGCATGTAATAGTTCCTAGGAATTCTAACGAGCATATCTACGACTTCCATGGTTGATTTTAGAAATTTGAAAAACGGCCAAAATGGTGGTAAAGTGAATTTCCTTGTTAATTTACGGATTTTACTTGTTTTTCACCCTTTTTCTTTCACTAAAAAGGGCATAAAGTGGCCTAGCCTTATCGAATTGAAGCATGTAATACATCCTAGGAAATCTAACGAGAATATCTACGACTTCCATGGTTGATTTTAGAAATTTTAAAAACGGCCAAAATGTTGGTAAAGTGAATTTCCTGGTTAATTTACGGATTTTACTTGTTTTTGATTCTTTTTCTTTCTGTATAAAGGGCATAAAGTGGCCTAGCCTTATCGAATCGAAGCATGTAATAGTTCCTAGGAAATCTAACGAGCATATCTACGACTTCCATGGTTGATTTTAGAAATTTGAAAAACGGCCAAAATGGTGGTAAAGTGTATTTCCTTGTTAATTTACGGATTTTGCTTGTTTTTGATTCTTTTCTTTCACTAAAAAGGGTATAAAGTGGCCTAGCCTTATCGAATCGGAGCATGTAATAGTTCCTAGGAAATCTAACGAGCATATCTACGACTTCCATGATTTATATTAGAATTTTAAAAAATGGCCAAAATGGTGGTTAAGTTAATTTCCTTGTTAATTTACGGATTTTACTCGTTTTTGACCCTTTTTCTTTCACTAAAAAAGACATAAAGTGGCCTAGCCTTATCAAATCGAAGCATGTAATAGTTCCTAGGAAACCTAACGAGCATATCTATTACCTCTATGGTTGATTTTAGAATTTTCAAAAACGGCCAAAATGGGGGTTAGGTTAATTTCCTTGTTAAGTTACGGATTTTACTCGTTTTTGACCCTTTTTCTTTCACTAAAAAGGGCATAAAGTGGTCTAGCCTTATCAAATCGAAGCATGTAATAGTTCCTAGGAAATCTAACGAGAATATCTACGACTTCCATGGTTGATTTTAGAAATTTGAAAAACGGCCAAGATGGTGGTAAACTGAATTTCCTTGTTAATTTACGGATTTTACTTGTTTTTGACCCTTTTTCTTTCACTAAAAATGGCATAAAGTGGCCTAGCCTTATCGAATCAAAGCATGTAATAGTTCCTAGGAAATCTAACGAGCATATCTACGACTTCCATGGTTGATTTTAGAAAATTGAAAAACGGCCAAAATGGTGGTAAAGTGAATTTCCTGGTTAATTTACGGATTTTACTTGTTTTTGATTCTTTTTCTTTCAGTAAAAAGGGCATAAAGTGGCCAAGCCTTATCGAATCGAAGCATGTAATAGTTCCTAGGAAATCTAACGAGCATATCTACGACTTCCATGGTTGATTTTAGAAATTTGAAAAACGGCCAAAATGGTGGTAAAGTGTATTTCCTTGTTAATTTAAGGATTTTACTTGTTTTTGATTCTTTTTCTTTCACTAAAAAGGGCATAAAGTGGCCTAGCCTTATCGAATCGGAGCATGTAATAGTTCCTAGGAAATCTAACGAGCATATCTACGACTTCCATGATTTATATTAGAATTTTCATAAACGGCCAAAATGGTGGTTACGTTAATTTCCTTGTTAATTTACGGATTTTACTCGTTTTTGACCCTTTTTCTTTCACTAAAAAGGGCATAAAGTGGCCTAGCCTTATCAAATCGAAGCATGTAATAGTTCCTAGTAATTCTAACGAGCATATCTACGACTTCCATGGTTGATTTTAGAAATTTGAAAAACGGCCAAAATGGTGGTAAAGTGAATTTCCTTGTTAATTTACGGATTTTACTTGTTTTTCACCCTTTTTCTTTCACTAAAAAGGGCATAAAGTGGCCTAGCCTTATCGAATTGAAGCATGTAATACATCCTAGGAAATCTAACGAGAATATCTACGACTTCCATGGTTGATTTTAGAAATTTTAAAAACGGCCAAAATGTTGGTAAAGTGAATTTCCTGGTTAATTTACGGATTTTACTTGTTTTTGATTCTTTTTCTTTCTGTATAAAGGGCATAAAGTGGCCTAGCCTTATCGAATCGAAGCATGTAATAGTTCCTAGGAAATCTAACGAGCATATCTACGACTTCCATGGTTGATTTTAGAAATTTGAAAAACGGCCAAAATGGTGGTAAAGTGTATTTCCTTGTTAATTTACGGATTTTGCTTGTTTTTGATTCTTTTCTTTCACTAAAAAGGGTATAAAGTGGCCTAGCCTTATCGAATCGGAGCATGTAATAGTTCCTAGGAAATCTAACGAGCATATCTACGACTTCCATGATTTATATTAGAATTTTAAAAAATGGCCAAAATGGTGGTTAAGTTAATTTCCTTGTTAATTTACGGATTTTACTCGTTTTTGACCCTTTTTCTTTCACTAAAAAAGACATAAAGTGGCCTAGCCTTATCAAATCGAAGCATGTAATAGTTCCTAGGAAACCTAACGAGCATATCTATTACCTCTATGGTTGATTTTAGAATTTTCAAAAACGGCCAAAATGGGGGTTAGGTTAATTTCCTTGTTAAGTTACGGATTTTACTCGTTTTTGACCCTTTTTCTTTCACTAAAAAGGGCATAAAGTGGTCTAGCCTTATCAAATCGAAGCATGTAATAGTTCCTAGGAAATCTAACGAGAATATCTACGACTTCCATGGTTGATTTTAGAAATTTGAAAAACGGCCAAGATGGTGGTAAACTGAATTTCCTTGTTAATTTACGGATTTTACTTGTTTTTGACCCTTTTTCTTTCACTAAAAATGGCATAAAGTGGCCTAGCCTTATCGAATCAAAGCATGTAATAGTTCCTAGGAAATCTAACGAGCATATCTACGACTTCCATGGTTGATTTTAGAAAATTGAAAAACGGCCAAAATGGTGGTAAAGTGAATTTCCTGGTTAATTTACGGATTTTACTTGTTTTTGATTCTTTTTCTTTCAGTAAAAACGGCATAAAGTGGCCTAGCCTTATCGAATCGAAGCATGTAATAGTTCCTAGGAAATCTAACGAGCATATCTACGACTTCCATGGTTGATTTTAGAAATTTGAAAAACGGCCAAAATGGTGGTAAAGTGTATTTCCTTGTTAATTTAAGGATTTTACTTGTTTTTGATTCTTTTTCTTTCACTAAAAAGGGCATAAAGTGGCCTAGCCTTATCGAATCGGAGCATGTAATAGTTCCTAGGAAATCTAACGAGCATATCTACGACTTCCATGATTTATATTAGAATTTTCATAAACGGCCAAAATGGTGGTTACGTTAATTTCCTTGTTAATTTACGGATTTTACTCGTTTTTGACCCTTTTTCTTTCACTAAAAAGGGCATAAAGTGGCCTAGCCTTATCAAATCGAAGCATGTAATAGTTCCTAGGAATTCTAACGAGCATATCTACGACTTCCATGGTTGATTTTAGAAATTTGAAAAACGGCCAAAATGGTGGTAAAGTGAATTTCCTTGTTAATTTACGGATTTTACTTGTTTTTCACCCTTTTTCTTTCACTAAAAAGGGCATAAAGTGGCCTAGCCTTATCGAATTGAAGCATGTAATACATCCTAGGAAATCTAACGAGAATATCTACGACTTCCATGGTTGATTTTAGAAATTTTAAAAACGGCCAAAATGTTGGTAAAGTGAATTTCCTGGTTAATTTACGGATTTTACTTGTTTTTGATTCTTTTTCTTTCTGTATAAAGGGCATAAAGTGGCCTAGCCTTATCGAATCGAAGCATGTAATAGTTCCTAGGAAATCTAACGAGCATATCTACGACTTCCATGGTTGATTTTAGAAATTTGAAAAACGGCCAAAATGGTGGTAAAGTGTATTTCCTTGTTAATTTACGGATTTTGCTTGTTTTTGATTCTTTTCTTTCACTAAAAAGGGTATAAAGTGGCCTAGCCTTATCGAATCGGAGCATGTAATAGTTCCTAGGAAATCTAACGAGCATATCTACGACTTCCATGATTTATATTAGAATTTTAAAAAATGGCCAAAATGGTGGTTAAGTTAATTTCCTTGTTAATTTACGGATTTTACTCGTTTTTGACCCTTTTTCTTTCACTAAAAAAGACATAAAGTGGCCTAGCCTTATCAAATCGAAGCATGTAATAGTTCCTAGGAAACCTAACGAGCATATCTATTACCTCTATGGTTGATTTTAGAATTTTCAAAAACGGCCAAAATGGGGGTTAGGTTAATTTCCTTGTTAAGTTACGGATTTTACTCGTTTTTGACCCTTTTTCTTTCACTAAAAAGGGCATAAAGTGGTCTAGCCTTATCAAATCGAAGCATGTAATAGTTCCTAGGAAATCTAACGAGAATATCTACGACTTCCATGGTTGATTTTAGAAATTTGAAAAACGGCCAAGATGGTGGTAAACTGAATTTCCTTGTTAATTTACGGATTTTACTTGTTTTTGACCCTTTTTCTTTCACTAAAAATGGCATAAAGTGGCCTAGCCTTATCGAATCAAAGCATGTAATAGTTCCTAGGAAATCTAACGAGCATATCTACGACTTCCATGGTTGATTTTAGAAAATTGAAAAACGGCCAAAATGGTGGTAAAGTGAATTTCCTGGTTAATTTACGGATTTTACTTGTTTTTGATTCTTTTTCTTTCAGTAAAAAGGGCATAAAGTGGCCAAGCCTTATCGAATCGAAGCATGTAATAGTTCCTAGGAAATCTAACGAGCATATCTACGACTTCCATGGTTGATTTTAGAAATTTGAAAAACGGCCAAAATGGTGGTAAAGTGTATTTCCTTGTTAATTTAAGGATTTTACTTGTTTTTGATTCTTTTTCTTTCACTAAAAAGGGCATAAAGTGGCCTAGCCTTATCGAATCGGAGCATGTAATAGTTCCTAGGAAATCTAACGAGCATATCTACGACTTCCATGATTTATATTAGAATTTTCATAAACGGCCAAAATGGTGGTTACGTTAATTTCCTTGTTAATTTACGGATTTTACTCGTTTTTGACCCTTTTTCTTTCACTAAAAAGGGCATAAAGTGGCCTAGCCTTATCAAATCGAAGCATGTAATAGTTCCTAGTAATTCTAACGAGCATATCTACGACTTCCATGGTTGATTTTAGAAATTTGAAAAACGGCCAAAATGGTGGTAAAGTGAATTTCCTTGTTAATTTACGGATTTTACTTGTTTTTCACCCTTTTTCTTTCACTAAAAAGGGCATAAAGTGGCCTAGCCTTATCGAATTGAAGCATGTAATACATCCTAGGAAATCTAACGAGAATATCTACGACTTCCATGGTTGATTTTAGAAATTTTAAAAACGGCCAAAATGTTGGTAAAGTGAATTTCCTGGTTAATTTACGGATTTTACTTGTTTTTGATTCTTTTTCTTTCTGTATAAAGGGCATAAAGTGGCCTAGCCTTATCGAATCGAAGCATGTAATAGTTCCTAGGAAATCTAACGAGCATATCTACGACTTCCATGGTTGATTTTAGAAATTTGAAAAACGGCCAAAATGGTGGTAAAGTGTATTTCCTTGTTAATTTACGGATTTTGCTTGTTTTTGATTCTTTTCTTTCACTAAAAAGGGTATAAAGTGGCCTAGCCTTATCGAATCGGAGCATGTAATAGTTCCTAGGAAATCTAACGAGCATATCTACGACTTCCATGATTTATATTAGAATTTTAAAAAATGGCCAAAATGGTGGTTAAGTTAATTTCCTTGTTAATTTACGGATTTTACTCGTTTTTGACCCTTTTTCTTTCACTAAAAAAGACATAAAGTGGCCTAGCCTTATCAAATCGAAGCATGTAATAGTTCCTAGGAAACCTAACGAGCATATCTATTACCTCTATGGTTGATTTTAGAATTTTCAAAAACGGCCAAAATGGGGGTTAGGTTAATTTCCTTGTTAAGTTACGGATTTTACTCGTTTTTGACCCTTTTTCTTTCACTAAAAAGGGCATAAAGTGGTCTAGCCTTATCAAATCGAAGCATGTAATAGTTCCTAGGAAATCTAACGAGAATATCTACGACTTCCATGGTTGATTTTAGAAATTTGAAAAACGGCCAAGATGGTGGTAAACTGAATTTCCTTGTTAATTTACGGATTTTACTTGTTTTTGACCCTTTTTCTTTCACTAAAAATGGCATAAAGTGGCCTAGCCTTATCGAATCAAAGCATGTAATAGTTCCTAGGAAATCTAACGAGCATATCTACGACTTCCATGGTTGATTTTAGAAAATTGAAAAACGGCCAAAATGGTGGTAAAGTGAATTTCCTGGTTAATTTACGGATTTTACTTGTTTTTGATTCTTTTTCTTTCAGTAAAAACGGCATAAAGTGGCCTAGCCTTATCGAATCGAAGCATGTAATAGTTCCTAGGAAATCTAACGAGCATATCTACGACTTCCATGGTTGATTTTAGAAATTTGAAAAACGGCCAAAATGGTGGTAAAGTGTATTTCCTTGTTAATTTAAGGATTTTACTTGTTTTTGATTCTTTTTCTTTCACTAAAAAGGGCATAAAGTGGCCTAGCCTTATCGAATCGGAGCATGTAATAGTTCCTAGGAAATCTAACGAGCATATCTACGACTTCCATGATTTATATTAGAATTTTCATAAACGGCCAAAATGGTGGTTACGTTAATTTCCTTGTTAATTTACGGATTTTACTCGTTTTTGACCCTTTTTCTTTCACTAAAAAGGGCATAAAGTGGCCTAGCCTTATCAAATCGAAGCATGTAATAGTTCCTAGGAATTCTAACGAGCATATCTACGACTTCCATGGTTGATTTTAGAAATTTGAAAAACGGCCAAAATGGTGGTAAAGTGAATTTCCTTGTTAATTTACGGATTTTACTTGTTTTTCACCCTTTTTCTTTCACTAAAAAGGGCATAAAGTGGCCTAGCCTTATCGAATTGAAGCATGTAATACATCCTAGGAAATCTAACGAGAATATCTACGACTTCCATGGTTGATTTTAGAAATTTTAAAAACGGCCAAAATGTTGGTAAAGTGAATTTCCTGGTTAATTTACGGATTTTACTTGTTTTTGATTCTTTTTCTTTCTGTATAAAGGGCATAAAGTGGCCTAGCCTTATCGAATCGAAGCATGTAATAGTTCCTAGGAAATCTAACGAGCATATCTACGACTTCCATGGTTGATTTTAGAAATTTGAAAAACGGCCAAAATGGTGGTAAAGTGTATTTCCTTGTTAATTTACGGATTTTGCTTGTTTTTGATTCTTTTCTTTCACTAAAAAGGGTATAAAGTGGCCTAGCCTTATCGAATCGGAGCATGTAATAGTTCCTAGGAAATCTAACGAGCATATCTACGACTTCCATGATTTATATTAGAATTTTAAAAAATGGCCAAAATGGTGGTTAAGTTAATTTCCTTGTTAATTTACGGATTTTACTCGTTTTTGACCCTTTTTCTTTCACTAAAAAAGACATAAAGTGGCCTAGCCTTATCAAATCGAAGCATGTAATAGTTCCTAGGAAACCTAACGAGCATATCTATTACCTCTATGGTTGATTTTAGAATTTTCAAAAACGGCCAAAATGGGGGTTAGGTTAATTTCCTTGTTAAGTTACGGATTTTACTCGTTTTTGACCCTTTCTCTTTCACTAAAAAGGGCATAAAGTGGTCTAGCCTTATCAAATCGAAGCATGTAATAGTTCCTAGGAAATCTAACGAGAATATCTACGACTTCCATGGTTGATTTTAGAAATTTGAAAAACGGCCAAGATGGTGGTAAACTGAATTTCCTTGTTAATTTACGGATTTTACTTGTTTTTGACCCTTTTTCTTTCACTAAAAATGGCATAAAGTGGCCTAGCCTTATCGAATCAAAGCATGTAATAGTTCCTAGGAAATCTAACGAGCATATCTACGACTTCCATGGTTGATTTTAGAAAATTGAAAAACGGCCAAAATGGTGGTAAAGTGAATTTCCTGGTTAATTTACGGATTTTACTTGTTTTTGATTCTTTTTCTTTCAGTAAAAAGGGCATAAAGTGGCCTAGCCTTATCGAATCGAAGCATGTAATAGTTCCTAGGAAATCTAACGAGCATATCTACGACTTCCATGGTTGATTTTAGAAATTTGAAAAACGGCCAAAATGGTGGTAAAGTGTATTTCCTTGTTAATTTAAGGATTTTACTTGTTTTTGATTCTTTTTCTTTCACTAAAAAGGGCATAAAGTGGCCTAGCCTTATCGAATCGGAGCATGTAATAGTTCCTAGGAAATCTAACGAGCATATCTACGACTTCCATGATTTATATTAGAATTTTCATAAACGGCCAAAATGGTGGTTACGTTAATTTCCTTGTTAATTTACGGATTTTACTCGTTTTTGACCCTTTTTCTTTCACTAAAAAGGGCATAAAGTGGCCTAGCCTTATCAAATCGAAGCATGTAATAGTTCCTAGGAATTCTAACGAGCATATCTACGACTTCCATGGTTGATTTTAGAAATTTGAAAAACGGCCAAAATGGTGGTAAAGTGAATTTCCTTGTTAATTTACGGATTTTACTTGTTTTTCACCCTTTTTCTTTCACTAAAAAGGGCATAAAGTGGCCTAGCCTTATCGAATTGAAGCATGTAATACATCCTAGGAAATCTAACGAGAATATCTACGACTTCCATGGTTGATTTTAGAAATTTTAAAAACGGCCAAAATGTTGGTAAAGTGAATTTCCTGGTTAATTTACGGATTTTACTTGTTTTTGATTCTTTTTCTTTCTGTATAAAGGGCATAAAGTGGCCTAGCCTTATCGAATCGAAGCATGTAATAGTTCCTAGGAAATCTAACGAGCATATCTACGACTTCCATGGTTGATTTTAGAAATTTGAAAAACGGCCAAAATGGTGGTAAAGTGTATTTCCTTGTTAATTTACGGATTTTGCTTGTTTTTGATTCTTTTCTTTCACTAAAAAGGGTATAAAGTGGCCTAGCCTTATCGAATCGGAGCATGTAATAGTTCCTAGGAAATCTAACGAGCATATCTACGACTTCCATGATTTATATTAGAATTTTAAAAAACGGCCAAAATGGTGGTTAAGTTAATTTCCTTGTTAATTTACGGATTTTACTCGTTTTTGACCCTTTTTCTTTCACTAAAAAAGACATAAAGTGGCCTAGCCTTATCGAATCGAAGCATGTAATAGTTCCTAGGTAATCTAACGAGCATATCTACGACTCCCATGGTTGATTTTAGAAATTGGAAAAACGGCCAAAATGGTGGTAAAGTGAATTTCCTGGTTAATTTACGGATTTTACTTGTTTTTGACCCTTTTTCTGATGAGGGCCACAATGGAATGGAGGGAGGGCTTGCTTGCTGGCCATTTTGATGTTTTTTATTTTTATGTTGTAATAAAAGTGTAAGGGACCAATTCTGGCCAAAAACACTAAGTTTGAATTTCTAGTGTGTTTTATCCATTTTAAAGCTTTCAAAAGCTTTAAATGGCGTGCTTGCTTTATTTTAAAAAGAAAATAATATGCTGAATCAAGTATAGTGAAAAGAAAACAAGAACATTAATGGGAGGCAGGAAAATAGCACATGACATCAAGGGAAAGAAGGAAGTGGTGCTGCTACACTTTAAAGCACAATAAATTGTTTTCTTTCAGCCCATTCATTGAAGAAATCAATTGGAAACGTTTTAAGCATCATGGGAGACGCCCCACCATCAATTGTGGCTGCACAATTTCATTCTAAATCAATTTGTAACCATTTTTGCAATTATTCAGCACTAGGCATTAATGTTAGACTAATGGCTGAATTCTTAGAGTTTTCATTAGAGCTGTCAAAACGGGCGGCCCGGCCTGTTTAGGCCCGGCCCGGTCGGGCAACGGGCTTTTTAGGGCCGGGCTAAAAAGCCCTGTTTGAATATGGGCTCGAAAAATGGAGCCCGAGCCCGGCCCTATACGGGCTCCCGGGCTAACGGGCCAGCCCGGACATACTTTTTTTTTTTTTTCATTCTTTAGTTTAAACACATTTTGTTTAACGGCATATTCATTAAATTAAGAAGATTTGCAAAAGCCAAGTTGCTACAAGCCTACAAGTTACAACAACAAAGAGTAACATTGGCAGAAAGAAATAAAAGAGTGCCTCATTGCCTCCCAACCAAAAAGCCACTAAAGTGCAAACAATGAATCACTAACTAAGAAGGAGGAACAAGAACAGCACAACAAAAAACACAAATCAACAAGCAGAATAACAATTATCCATAGTAATAGTAACATTGCAGAATAACAATTGTCCAAAGTAACATTATCATAAGTCACCAATTATCCAGAATGATTAAGATTCTAAATTCAAAATACCAATTATCCAAAATAACATAACAAAAGTTTTAATGAGATCCAAAAAGTCACTCCCAAACAAAGTCACTTAATCTTCAGTAAGGTTCACAACTTCCACACTGTTTGATGCTTGTCCACTTCCATTAGTTTCATCTTCTCGAACATCATTGTTGTCATCATATAATTCTACAAATTAAGAAATTTGATTGTTAAATATAGAAGCATAAAAGCATGACCGTTTAATTAAACGCTTAAAGTATAAAGAGAGACATAAGAATAACAAAATTGGTTGTGGGAGGTGCATCAGTGTCCCTAGCTTTTTGTTTGGCAAATTGGGTCTGATGTGGTGGTATTTGCAAAGTCTGTTGCATCAATAGGTAGTTGTGGAACTTGATCACAATGTTGGTGATCCCTGTTGTATTGTTTGTTATTGCTGTTTTGTGGCACTACTTATTTAGTGGCAATTCAATAGCAAAAATTTCAAGACAAGTTTTCATATGCAATTCAGTAGTAATTTCAAGAGATAAAAGTTCAATTTCTCTACTGTTTTGGCTCTAGCTTAAGCATTTATATAAACTAAAAATAGGCAATAAATAAACACATCAGCAACACAGCAGCAGCAACATAGCAAAATAGGCAATAAATGATAGAACTTTAAACGCAGCAGCATCAACATAGGAAAAACATACCTTCAAAACCATGTAGCCAGCTACGTGCGCACAAGAGAGCCTGAACAGAATCATCTTTCATTGAACTTCTATACTTATTCACAACTCGGGCGCCAATACTAAACGCAGATTCTGATGCCACCGTTGTTATTGGAATACTCAATATATCGCAAGCCATCTTTGCAAGATTTGGACTTCTACGACTTCTTTCCTTCCAAAAAGCTAAGACATCAAATTCTGCAGATTGAGGCATCCGAGACTCGTCTAAATAAGTATCAAGTTCAGATTTTCCGGTGTTGTTACTTGATTGGCTTTCATATTCTTCAAATTCCTACAAATCACCCAACCTAACCAAGTTACAAAATATTCATACAAAAAAAAAACAAAATAATTAATAAAAGAATAAAATAAATAAAGAATATATAAACTTACATCATATGAAGATGACATAATTTGTAGAGCTGTCAAAACGGGCGGCCCGGCCCGTTTAGGCCCGGCCCGGTCGGGCAACGGGCTTTTTAGGGCCGGGCTAAAAAGCCCTGTTTGAATATGGGCTCGAAAAATGGAGCCCGAGCCCGGCCCTATACGGGCTCCCGGGCTAACGGGCCAGCCCGGACATACTTTTTTTTTTTTTTCATTCTTTAGTTTAAACACATTTTGTTTAACGGCATATTCATTAAATTAAGAAGATTTGCAAAAGCCAAGTTGCTACAAGCCTACAAGTTACAACAACAAAGAGTAACATTGGCAGAAAGAAATAAAAGAGTGCCTCATTGCCTCCCAACCAAAAAGCCACTAAAGTGCAAACAATGAATCACTAACTAAGAAGGAGGAACAAGAACAGCACAACAAAAAACACAAATCAACAAGCAGAATAACAATTATCCATAGTAATAGTAACATTGCAGAATAACAATTGTCCAAAGTAACATTATCATAAGTCACCAATTATCCAGAATGATTAAGATTCTAAATTCAAAATACCAATTATCCAAAATAACATAACAAAAGTTTTAATGAGATCCAAAAAGTCACTCCCAAACAAAGTCACTTAATCTTCAGTAAGGTTCACAACTTCCACACTGTTTGATGCTTGTCCACTTCCATTAGTTTCATCTTCTCGAACATCATTGTTGTCATCATATAATTCTACAAATTAAGAAATTTGATTGTTAAATATAGAAGCATAAAAGCATGACCGTTTAATTAAACGCTTAAAGTATAAAGAGAGACATAAGAATAACAAAATTGGTTGTGGGAGGTGCATCAGTGTCCCTAGCTTTTTGTTTGGCAAATTGGGTCTGATGTGGTGGTATTTGCAAAGTCTGTTGCATCAATAGGTAGTTGTGGAACTTGATCACAATGTTGGTGATCCCTGTTGTATTGTTTGTTATTGCTGTTTTGTGGCACTACTTGTTTAGTGGCAATTCAATAGCAAAAATTTCAAGACAAGTTTTCATATGCAATTCAGTAGTAATTTAAAGAGATAAAAGTTCAATTTCTCTACTGTTTTGGCTCTATCTTAAGCATTTATATAAACTAAAAATAGGCAATAAATAAACACATCAGCAACACAGCAGCAGCAACATAGCAAAATAGGCAATAAATGATAGAACTTTAAACGCAGCAGCATCAACATAGGAAAAACATACCTTCAAAACCATGTAGCCAGCTACGTGCGCACAAGAGAGCCTGAACAGAATCATCTTTCATTGAACTTCTATACTTATTCACAACTCGGGCGCCAATACTAAACGCAGATTCTGATGCCACCGTTGTTATTGGAATACTCAATATATCGCAAGCCATCTTTGCAAGATTTGGACTTCTACGACTTCTTTCCTTCCAAAAAGCTAAGACATCAAATTCTGCAGATTGAGGCATCCGAGACTCGTCTAAATAAGTATCAAGTTCAGATTTTCCGGTGTTGTTACTTGATTGGCTTTCATATTCTTCAAATTCCTACAAATCACCCAACCTAACCAAGTTACAAAATATTCATACAAAAAAAAAACAAAATAATTAATAAAAGAATAAAATAAATAAAGAATATATAAACTTACATCATATGAAGATGACATAATTTGTAGAGCTGTCAAAACGGGCGGCCCGGCCCATTTAGGCCCGGCCCGGTCGGGCAACGGGCTTTTTAGGGCCGGGCTAAAAAGCCCTGTTTGAATATGGGCTCGAAAAATGGAGCCCGAGCCCGGCCCTATACGGGCTCCCGGGCTAACGGGCCAGCCCGGACATACTTTTTTTTTTTTTTCATTCTTTAGTTTAAACACATTTTGTTTAACGGCATATTCATTAAATTAAGAAGATTTGCAAAAGCCAAGTTGCTACAAGCCTACAAGTTACAACAACAAAGAGTAACATTGGCAGAAAGAAATAAAAGAGTGCCTCATTGCCTCCCAACCAAAAAGCCACTAAAGTGCAAACAATGAATCACTAACTAAGAAGGAGGAACAAGAACAGCACAACAAAAAACACAAATCAACAAGCAGAATAACAATTATCCATAGTAATAGTAACATTGCAGAATAACAATTGTCCAAAGTAACATTATCATAAGTCACCAATTATCCAGAATGATTAAGATTCTAAATTCAAAATACCAATTATCCAAAATAACATAACAAAAGTTTTAATGAGATCCAAAAAGTCACTCCCAAACAAAGTCACTTAATCTTCAGTAAGGTTCACAACTTCCACACTGTTTGATGCTTGTCCACTTCCATTAGTTTCATCTTCTCGAACATCATTGTTGTCATCATATAATTCTACAAATTAAGAAATTTGATTGTTAAATATAGAAGCATAAAAGCATGACCGTTTAATTAAACGCTTAAAGTATAAAGAGAGACATAAGAATAACAAAATTGGTTGTGGGAGGTGCATCAGTGTCCCTAGCTTTTTGTTTGGCAAATTGGGTCTGATGTGGTGGTATTTGCAAAGTCTGTTGCATCAATAGGTAGTTGTGGAACTTGATCACAATGTTGGTGATCCCTGTTGTATTGTTTGTTATTGCTGTTTTGTGGCACTACTTGTTTAGTGGCAATTCAATAGCAAAAATTTCAAGACAAGTTTTCATATGCAATTCAGTAGTAATTTAAAGAGATAAAAGTTCAATTTCTCTACTGTTTTGGCTCTATCTTAAGCATTTATATAAACTAAAAATAGGCAATAAATAAACACATCAGCAACACAGCAGCAGCAACATAGCAAAATAGGCAATAAATGATAGAACTTTAAACGCAGCAGCATCAACATAGGAAAAACATACCTTCAAAACCATGTAGCCAGCTACGTGTGCACAAGAGAGCCTGAACAGAATCATCTTTCATTGAACTTCTATACTTATTCACAACTCGGGCGCCAATACTAAACGCAGATTCTGATGCCACCGTTGTTATTGGAATACTCAATATATCGCAAGCCATCTTTGCAAGATTTGGACTTCTACGACTTCTTTCCTTCCAAAAAGCTAAGACATCAAATTCTGCAGATTGAGGCATCCGAGACTCGTCTAAATAAGTATCAAGTTCAGATTTTCCGGTGTTGTTACTTGATTGGCTTTCATATTCTTCAAATTCCTACAAATCACCCAACCTAACCAAGTTACAAAATATTCATACAAAAAAAAAACAAAATAATTAATAAAAGAATAAAATAAATAAAGAATATATAAACTTACATCATATGAAGATGACATAATTTGTAGAGCTGTCAAAACGGGCGGCCCGGCCCGTTTAGGCCCGGCCCAGTCGGGCAACGGGCTTTTTAGGGCCGGGCTAAAAAGCCCTGTTTGAATATGGGCTCGAAAAATGGAGCCCGAGCCCGGCCCTATACGGGCTCCCGGGCTAACGGGCCAGCCCGGACATACTTTTTTTTTTTTTTTCATTCTTTAGTTTAAACACATTTTGTTTAACGGCATATTCATTAAATTAAGAAGATTTGCAAAAGCCAAGTTGCTACAAGCCTACAAGTTACAACAACAAAGAGTAACATTGGCAGAAAGAAATAAAAGAGTGCCTCATTGCCTCCCAACCAAAAAGCCACTAAAGTGCAAACAATGAATCACTAACTAAGAAGGAGGAACAAGAACAGCACAACAAAAAACACAAATCAACAAGCAGAATAACAATTATCCATAGTAATAGTAACATTGCAGAATAACAATTGTCCAAAGTAACATTATCATAAGTCACCAATTATCCAGAATGATTAAGATTCTAAATTCAAAATACCAATTATCCAAAATAACATAACAAAAGTTTTAATGAGATCCAAAAAGTCACTCCCAAACAAAGTCACTTAATCTTCAGTAAGGTTCACAACTTCCACACTGTTTGATGCTTGTCCACTTCCATTAGTTTCATCTTCTCGAACATCATTGTTGTCATCATATAATTCTACAAATTAAGAAATTTGATTGTTAAATATAGAAGCATAAAAGCATGACCGTTTAATTAAACGCTTAAAGTATAAAGAGAGACATAAGAATAACAAAATTGGTTGTGGGAGGTGCATCAGTGTCCCTAGCTTTTTGTTTGGCAAATTGGGTCTGATGTGGTGGTATTTGCAAAGTCTGTTGCATCAATAGGTAGTTGTGGAACTTGATCACAATGTTGGTGATCCCTGTTGTATTGTTTGTTATTGCTGTTTTGTGGCACTACTTGTTTAGTGGCAATTCAATAGCAAAAATTTCAAGACAAGTTTTCATATGCAATTCAGTAGTAATTTAAAGAGATAAAAGTTCAATTTCTCTACTGTTTTGGCTCTATCTTAAGCATTTATATAAACTAAAAATAGGCAATAAATAAACACATCAGCAACACAGCAGCAGCAACATAGCAAAATAGGCAATAAATGATAGAACTTTAAACGCAGCAGCATCAACATAGGAAAAACATACCTTCAAAACCATGTAGCCAGCTACGTGCGCACAAGAGAGCCTGAACAGAATCATCTTTCATTGAACTTCTATACTTATTCACAACTCGGGCGCCAATACTAAACGCAGATTCTGATGCCACCGTTGT
Source organism: Medicago sativa (assembly GCF_051527215.1). Classification (NCBI taxonomy): domain Eukaryota; kingdom Viridiplantae; phylum Streptophyta; class Magnoliopsida; order Fabales; family Fabaceae; genus Medicago; species Medicago sativa. The sequence continues at coordinate 46,797,074 of NC_140754.1, read as the reverse complement.
TATTGGAATACTCAATATATCGCAAGCCATCTTTGCAAGATTTGGACTTCTACGACTTCTTTCCTTCCAAAAAGCTAAGACATCAAATTCTGCAGATTGAGGCATCCGAGACTCGTCTAAATAAGTATCAAGTTCAGATTTTCCGGTGTTGTTACTTGATTGGCTTTCATATTCTTCAAATTCCTACAAATCACCCAACCTAACCAAGTTACAAAATATTCATACAAAAAAAAAACAAAATAATTAATAAAAGAATAAAATAAATAAAGAATATATAAACTTACATCATATGAAGATGACATAATTTGTAGAGCTGTCAAAACGGGCGGCCCGGCCCGTTTAGGCCCGGCCCAGTCGGGCAACGGGCTTTTTAGGGCCGGGCTAAAAAGCCCTGTTTGAATATGGGCTCGAAAAATGGAGCCCGAGCCCGGCCCTATACGGGCTCCCGGGCTAACGGGCCAGCCCGGACATACTTTTTTTTTTTTTTTCATTCTTTAGTTTAAACACATTTTGTTTAACGGCATATTCATTAAATTAAGAAGATTTGCAAAAGCCAAGTTGCTACAAGCCTACAAGTTACAACAACAAAGAGTAACATTGGCAGAAAGAAATAAAAGAGTGCCTCATTGCCTCCCAACCAAAAAGCCACTAAAGTGCAAACAATGAATCACTAACTAAGAAGGAGGAACAAGAACAGCACAACAAAAAACACAAATCAACAAGCAGAATAACAATTATCCATAGTAATAGTAACATTGCAGAATAACAATTGTCCAAAGTAACATTATCATATGTCACCAATTATCCAGAATGATTAAGATTCTAAATTCAAAATACCAATTATCCAAAATAACATAACAAAAGTTTTAATGAGATCCAAAAAGTCACTCCCAAACAAAGTCACTTAATCTTCAGTAAGGTTCACAACTTCCACACTGTTTGATGCTTGTCCACTTCCATTAGTTTCATCTTCTCGAACATCATTGTTGTCATCATATAATTCTACAAATTAAGAAATTTGATTGTTAAATATAGAAGCATAAAAGCATGACCGTTTAATTAAACGCTTAAAGTATAAAGAGAGACATAAGAATAACAAAATTGGTTGTGGGAGGTGCATCAGTGTCCCTAGCTTTTTGTTTGGCAAATTGGGTCTGATGTGGTGGTATTTGCAAAGTCTGTTGCATCAATAGGTAGTTGTGGAACTTGATCACAATGTTGGTGATCCCTGTTGTATTGTTTGTTATTGCTGTTTTGTGGCACTACTTGTTTAGTGGCAATTCAATAGCAAAAATTTCAAGACAATTTTTCATATGCAATTCAGTAGTAATTTCAAGAGATAAAAGTTCAATTTCTCTACTGTTTTGGCTCTAGCTTAAGCATTTATATAAACTAAAAATAGGCAATAAATAAACACATCAGCAACACAGCAGCAGCAACATAGCAAAATAGGCAATAAATGATAGAACTTTAAACGCAGCAGCATCAACATAGGAAAAACATACCTTCAAAACCATGTAGCCAGCTACGTGCGCACAAGAGAGCCTGAACAGAATCATCTTTCATTGAACTTCTATACTTATTCACAACTCGGGCGCCAATACTAAACGCAGATTCTGATGCCACCGTTGTTATTGGAATACTCAATATATCGCAAGCCATCTTTGCAAGATTTGGACTTCTACGACTTCTTTCCTTCCAAAAAGCTAAGACATCAAATTCTGCAGATTGAGGCATCCGAGACTCGTCTAAATAAGTATCAAGTTCAGATTTTCCGGTGTTGTTACTTGATTGGCTTTCATATTCTTCAAATTCCTACAAATCACCCAACCTAACCAAGTTACAAAATATTCATACAAAAAAAAAACAAAATAATTAATAAAAGAATAAAATAAATAAAGAATATATAAACTTACATCATATGAAGATGACATAATTTGAGTTCCTCCTCTATAGCTCGTTTGGACTTGTGAAGAGCTTAGATCAGAAGGAATCCCATTCTTGATATACTCGGAAAAAAGCTTCCCCAAAGTCATCTTAACATTTTTCAACTTCTCCTCACTAGTGAGTGGGTCAAGTTTTTCATAAGCAAACTTCAAAAAGTTAAGCTTTTTGGTTGGATCAAGAACAGCCCCACATGCCAAAACAACATTATAGTCACTCCAATACTTATCAAATTTCTCCTTCATACTTCCAGTCATTTTTTGAATCAAAAGATCTTCACTTGTCAAATGAGATTTTATAAGGCACTCTATCTTCCATATTTCACCAAAGTACAAATTTGAAGTAGGATATGAAGAGCCGGATATCAAGTTTGTAATATTGTAAAATGGTTTCAAAATATCACACATTATTTCAGCCCTTCTCCACTCCTCACTTGTAGGACAACACTTAAAATTTGAATCCCGCAAACTTAAACTAAAAAAAGCACGACGATAAATAAGCGCGGTCTGAAGCATTATAAAAGTGGAATTCCATCGAGTAACACAATCTAATCTCAATCCGATGGTTGTATCAATATCACCAACAGTTCTAACACATTCGAAAAACAATAGTGTCCTACTTTCTGTTACCCTCACATAAGCCACACTTTGCCTAATCTTATGTAATGCATCGCTAACTACTTTGAGTCCATCTTGAACAACGAGGTTCAAGATGTGAGCTGAGCATCTTATATGAAAAAAATTCTCCATCAGCCAACAAACTATTTGATAACCCTAAATGTTCTTTCAAAAAGTTTTGCATACTATTGTTTGAAGAAGCATTATCTAAAGTGATGGAAAAAACTTTTTTTTCAATGCCCCAATCATCTAACATTTCCAACACTTTCAATGCTAATTCTCTCCCAGTATGTGGGGGTTCCATATGGGCAAATGCCAAAATCTTACTTTGTAACTTCCAATTCACATCAACATAATGAGCAGTTAAAGAAATATAACCTTCATTGGTGCATGCAGTCCAGCAATCAGAAGTTAAACAAACTCTCCCACGAATTTGAGCCAACTGTGATTTCAACTTTTGCTTCTCATCACCATAAACTTTCAAAATCTCTTTGGCTATAGTATTTCTACTAACAAAAACACAATCATCATTCAAAAACTTCTGGTATTCTCTAAACACCCTCCACTCGACCATATTAAATGGTGCACCATGTGTAATCATGATTCTAGCTAAAATTTCTCGATTAGCCATAGGGTCAAACTTTTTCTTTCTCAATTTTCCTTCAGTATCAATCATCATTTCACCCACATCATGATTTTTGATAGTCTTGTTACAACTATCTACATGACGCTTTAAATGACTAGTTCCGCTGCTTGATTCACAAGTCAATAATTTGTGACACGCCTTGCATCTACATTTCTCTACTCCATCTACAATACCAACTTTCACAAGATAATGCCACACGTCAGATGTTAGGGCCTTGCCCTTTCTCTTGGCCTTGGTCTTAGCCTTCCCCTGCTTACGCTTCTTATCCTTTGGATCAGAAGCCACTTCTTGTGCATTTTGATCAATTTGTGGTACCGGTGGAATTTCCCTAGCTTGGCTCTCAATTTCCCCATCAACGCACATATTTTCATGACTTTTACTACTATCAGTATCACTATCCATCATCTTTGAAGCACAAACAGATTGTAATTCCTACAATATTATATGCCAAGTTATAAGCCAAATTAAATGTAGAATAACGACTTCTAAACCAGAAAATCAATCATTAAAGATTACATAAATAATCAATTCATTAAATATAGAATAACCATGACAATATTGTGCTTTATTTCATGTTGTGATTTCAAGTAAGCTCCAAACGTGTAGCGCAATGTAATTATATCAAACATGCCTTCAATTTAAACGTGTACTGATGTACTATATGCCACATTTACACTATTAATTAATTGAATATATATTTAGTGTCATCCAAATGCCAAAATGATAGTGGCCATCATCAAGATTTAACACTTATAAATAAACAGTTGTGGAGCCTACTTCGTTTTCACCATACCCAACTCAGTCAGATCCAGTATTGTGCTTTATTTCATGTTCTCAAATCACAAATTTAGTTCTGTCAATTTCTTTATGTATATACTGTCACGTAATGCCATAGCTATTGGAATTTGGAGTGGTTCATTAGGAATTCTTATTCATCAGTGAATCCTATAGCTACTGGTAATCATGATAATGAAAACAACAAGTTATTACATGCACACAGTTCACTTCAATGACAAAAGAAATACGAACCTGGAAAAAGATGAAGATTAAGAAACAGAGCTGTTAAGCCTGAATTAGAAACATAGCCGCTGAGCCTGAATTAGAAACCAAGAAAAAATGAGGATCAAAGAAACTGCAGAAAACAGAAAACGAAGAAAGGAAGAAATCGAACCCGTGAGTTGTGAGTGTGAGACGTGAGTGAGCTTCTAATTCTGAAGATGCTGAGCTTGTGAGTTGTGAGACCTGAGAGGCTGAGAAGAGAAGAGCCGCCGCAAATGACTAGTCAGTGAGAGTGATGGAGTGAATAATTAGGGTTTCTTCTCTTTTTCAATTCAATTAGGAGTTGGGCCGGGTCGGATCTTTAATGCAATTGGGTTTGGGCTGTGTCCACACCACACACAGACCAAAAAAAAAACAGTTGTATTTTTTTGCGGGCTTCCGGGCAGCCCGGAGCCCGGACGGGCTAGCCCTAACGGGTTGCGGGTTTTTACGGGCCGGGCTAAAAAGCCCTCTTCATATTTCGGGCTGCAATTATTCGGCCCAAGCCCTCAATTTTATTCGGGCTTTCGGGCCGGCCCGTACGGCCCGGCCCGTTTTGACAGCTCTAATAATTTGAGTTCCTCCTCTATAGCTCGTTTGGACTTGTGAAGAGCTTAGATCAGAAGGAATCCCATTCTTGATATACTCGGAAAAAAGCTTCCCCAAAGTCATCTTAACATTTTTCAACTTCTCCTCACTAGTGAGTGGGTCAAGTTTTTCATAAGCAAACTTCAAAAAGTTAAGCTTTTTGGTTGGATCAAGAACAGCCCCACATGCCAAAACAACATTATAGTCACTCCAATACTTATCAAATTTCTCCTTCATACTTCCAGCCATTTTTTGAATCAAAAGATCTTCACTTGTCAAATGAGATTTTATAAGGCACTCTATCTTCCATATTTCACCAAAGTACAAATTTGAAGTAGGATATGAAGAGCCGGATATCAAGTTTGTAATATTGTAAAATGGTTTCAAAATATCACACATTATTTCAGCCCTTCTCCACTCCTCACTTGTAGGACAACACTTAAAATTTGAATCCCGCAAACTTAAACTAAAAAAAGCACGACGATAAATAAGCGCGGTCTGAAGCATTATAAAAGTGGAATTCCATCGAGTAACACAATCTAATCTCAATCCGATGGTTGTATCAATATCACCAACAGTTCTAACACATTCGAAAAACAGTAGTGTCCTACTTTCTGTTACCCTCACATAAGCCACACTTTGCCTAATCTTATGTAATGCATCGCTAACTACTTTGAGTCCATCTTGAACAACGAGGTTCAAGATGTGAGCTGAGCATCTTATATGAAAAAATTCTCCATCAGCCAACAAACTATTTGATAACCCTAAATGTTCTTTCAAAAAGTTTTGCATACTATTGTTTGAAGAAGCATTATCTAAAGTGATGGAAAAAACTTTTTTTTCAATGCCCCAATCATCTAACATTTCCAACACTTTCAATGCTAATTCTCTCCCAGTATGTGGGGGTTCCATATGGGCAAATGCCAAAATCTTACTTTGTAACTTCCAATTCACATCAACATAATGAGCAGTTAAAGAAATATAACCTTCATTGGTGCATGCAGTCCAGCAATCAGAAGTTAAACAAACTCTCCCACGAATTTGAGCCAACTGTGATTTCAACTTTTGCTTCTCATCACCATAAACTTTCAAAATCTCTTTGGCTATAGTATTTCTACTAACAAAAACACAATCATCATTCAAAAACTTCTGGTATTCTCTAAACACCCTCCACTCGACCATATTAAATGGTGCACCATGTGTAATCATGATTCTAGCTAAAATTTCTCGATTAGCCATAGGGTCAAACTTTTTCTTTCTCAATTTTCCTTCAGTATCAATCATCATTTCACCCACATCATGATTTTTGATAGTCTTGTTACAACTATCTACATGACGCTTTAAATGACTAGTTCCGCTGCTTGATTCACAAGTCAATAATTTGTGACACGCCTTGCATCTACATTTCTCTACTCCATCTACAATACCAACTTTCACAAGATAATGCCACACGTCAGATGTTAGGGCCTTGCCCTTTTTCTTGGCCTTGGTCTTAGCCTTCCCCTGCTTACGCTTCTTATCCTTTGGATCAGAAGCCACTTCTTGTGCATTTTGATCAATTTGTGGTACCGGTGGAATTTCCCTAGCTTGGCTCTCAATTTCCCCATCAACGCACATATTTTCATGACTTTTACTACTATCAGTATCACTATCCATCATCTTTGAAGCACAAACAGATTGTAATTCCTACAATATTATATGCCAAGTTATAAGCCAAATTAAATGTAGAATAACGACTTCTAAACCAGAAAATCAATCATTAAAGATTACATAAATAATCAATTCATTAAATATAGAATAACCATGACAATATTGTGCTTTATTTCATGTTGTGATTTCAAGTAAGCTCCAAACGTGTAGCGCAATGTAATTATATCAAACATGCCTTCAATTTAAACGTGTACTGATGTACTATATGCCACATTTACACTATTAATTAATTGAATATATATTTAGTGTCATCCAAATGCCAAAATGATAGTGGCCATCATCAAGATTTAACACTTATAAATAAACAGTTGTGGAGCCTACTTCGTTTTCACCATACCCAACTCAGTCAGATCCAGTATTGTGCTTTATTTCATGTTCTCAAATCACAAATTTAGTTCTGTCAATTTCTTTATGTATATACTGTCACGTAATGCCATAGCTATTGGAATTTGGAGTGGTTCATTAGGAATTCTTATTCATCAGTGAATCCTATAGCTACTGGTAATCATGATAATGAAAACAACAAGTTATTACATGCACACAGTTCACTTCAATGACAAAAGAAATACGAACCTGGAAAAAGATGAAGATTAAGAAACAGAGCTGTTAAGCCTGAATTAGAAACATAGCCGCTGAGCCTGAATTAGAAACCAAGAAAAAATGAGGATCAAAGAAACTGCAGAAAACAGAAAACGAAGAAAGGAAGAAATCGAACCCGTGAGTTGTGAGTGTGAGACGTGAGTGAGCTTCTAATTCTGAAGATGCTGAGCTTGTGAGTTGTGAGACCTGAGAGGCTGAGAAGAGAAGAGCCGCCGCAAATGACTAGTCAGTGAGAGTGATGGAGTGAATAATTAGGGTTTCTTCTCTTTTTCAATTCAATTAGGAGTTGGGCCGGGTCGGATCTTTAATGCAATTGGGTTTGGGCTGTGTCCACACCACACACAGACCAAAAAAAAAACAGTTGTATTTTTTTGCGGGCTTCCGGGCAGCCCGGAGCCCGGACGGGCTAGCCCTAACGGGTTGCGGGTTTTTACGGGCCGGGCTAAAAAGCCCTCTTCATATTTCGGGCTGCAATTATTCGGCCCAAGCCCTCAATTTTATTCGGGCTTTCGGGCCGGCCCGTACGGCCCGGCCCGTTTTGACAGCTCTAATAATTTGAGTTCCTCCTCTATAGCTCGTTTGGACTTGTGAAGAGCTTAGATCAGAAGGAATCCCATTCTTGATATACTCGGAAAAAAGCTTCCCCAAAGTCATCTTAACATTTTTCAACTTCTCCTCACTAGTGAGTGGGTCAAGTTTTTCATAAGCAAACTTCAAAAAGTTAAGCTTTTTGGTTGGATCAAGAACAGCCCCACATGCCAAAACAACATTATAGTCACTCCAATACTTATCAAATTTCTCCTTCATACTTCCAGCCATTTTTTGAATCAAAAGATCTTCACTTGTCAAATGAGATTTTATAAGGCACTCTATCTTCCATATTTCACCAAAGTACAAATTTGAAGTAGGATATGAAGAGCCGGATATCAAGTTTGTAATATTGTAAAATGGTTTCAAAATATCACACATTATTTCAGCCCTTCTCCACTCCTCACTTGTAGGACAACACTTAAAATTTGAATCCCGCAAACTTAAACTAAAAAAAGCACGACGATAAATAAGCGCGGTCTGAAGCATTATAAAAGTGGAATTCCATCGAGTAACACAATCTAATCTCAATCCGATGGTTGTATCAATATCACCAACAGTTCTAACACATTCGAAAAACAGTAGTGTCCTACTTTCTGTTACCCTCACATAAGCCACACTTTGCCTAATCTTATGTAATGCATCGCTAACTACTTTGAGTCCATCTTGAACAACGAGGTTCAAGATGTGAGCTGAGCATCTTATATGAAAAAATTCTCCATCAGCCAACAAACTATTTGATAACCCTAAATGTTCTTTCAAAAAGTTTTGCATACTATTGTTTGAAGAAGCATTATCTAAAGTGATGGAAAAAACTTTTTTTTCAATGCCCCAATCATCTAACATTTCCAACACTTTCAATGCTAATTCTCTCCCAGTATGTGGGGGTTCCATATGGGCAAATGCCAAAATCTTACTTTGTAACTTCCAATTCACATCAACATAATGAGCAGTTAAAGAAATATAACCTTCATTGGTGCATGCAGTCCAGCAATCAGAAGTTAAACAAACTCTCCCACGAATTTGAGCCAACTGTGATTTCAACTTTTGCTTCTCATCACCATAAACTTTCAAAATCTCTTTGGCTATAGTATTTCTACTAACAAAAACACAATCATCATTCAAAAACTTCTGGTATTCTCTAAACACCCTCCACTCGACCATATTAAATGGTGCACCATGTGTAATCATGATTCTAGCTAAAATTTCTCGATTAGCCATAGGGTCAAACTTTTTCTTTCTCAATTTTCCTTCAGTATCAATCATCATTTCACCCACATCATGATTTTTGATAGTCTTGTTACAACTATCTACATGACGCTTTAAATGACTAGTTCCGCTGCTTGATTCACAAGTCAATAATTTGTGACACGCCTTGCATCTACATTTCTCTACTCCATCTACAATACCAACTTTCACAAGATAATGCCACACGTCAGATGTTAGGGCCTTGCCCTTTCTCTTGGCCTTGGTCTTAGCCTTCCCCTGCTTACGCTTCTTATCCTTTGGATCAGAAGCCACTTCTTGTGCATTTTGATCAATTTGTGGTACCGGTGGAATTTCCCTAGCTTGGCTCTCAATTTCCCCATCAACGCACATATTTTCATGACTTTTACTACTATCAGTATCACTATCCATCATCTTTGAAGCACAAACAGATTGTAATTCCTACAATATTATATGCCAAGTTATAAGCCAAATTAAATGTAGAATAACGACTTCTAAACCAGAAAATCAATCATTAAAGATTACATAAATAATCAATTCATTAAATATAAAATAACCATGACAATATTGTGCTTTATTTCATGTTGTGATTTCAAGTAAGCTCCAAACGTGTAGCGCAATGTAATTATATCAAACATGCCTTCAATTTAAACGTGTACTGATGTACTATATGCCACATTTACACTATTAATTAATTGAATATATATTTAGTGTCATCCAAATGCCAAAATGATAGTGGCCATCATCAAGATTTAACACTTATAAATAAACAGTTGTGGAGCCTACTTCGTTTTCACCATACCCAACTCAGTCAGATCCAGTATTGTGCTTTATTTCATGTTCTCAAATCACAAATTTAGTTCTGTCAATTTCTTTATGTATATACTGTCACGTAATGCCATAGCTATTGGAATTTGGAGTGGTTCATTAGGAATTCTTATTCATCAGTGAATCCTATAGCTACTGGTAATCATGATAATGAAAACAACAAGTTATTACATGCACACAGTTCACTTCAATGACAAAAGAAATACGAACCTGGAAAAAGATGAAGATTAAGAAACAGAGCTGTTAAGCCTGAATTAGAAACATAGCCGCTGAGCCTGAATTAGAAACCAAGAAAAAATGAGGATCAAAGAAACTGCAGAAAACAGAAAACGAAGAAAGGAAGAAATCGAACCCGTGAGTTGTGAGTGTGAGACGTGAGTGAGCTTCTAATTCTGAAGATGCTGAGCTTGTGAGTTGTGAGACCTGAGAGGCTGAGAAGAGAAGAGCCGCCGCAAATGACTAGTCAGTGAGAGTGATGGAGTGAATAATTAGGGTTTCTTCTCTTTTTCAATTCAATTAGGAGTTGGGCCGGGTCGGATCTTTAATGCAATTGGGTTTGGGCTGTGTCCACACCACACACAGACCAAAAAAAAAACAGTTGTATTTTTTTTGCGGGCTTCCGGGCAGCCCGGAGCCCGGACGGGCTAGCCCTAACGGGTTGCGGGTTTTTACGGGCCGGGCTAAAAAGCCCTCTTCATATTTCGGGCTGCAATTATTCGGCCCAAGCCCTCAATTTTATTCGGGCTTTCGGGCCGGCCCGTACGGCCCGGCCCGTTTTGACAGCTCTAGTTTTCATGAGTTATTTTCTTTGATATTCCTTGTATTACAGCATGTGACCTCTTTCATATATATAAGGGGCGAAAATTATGAATGAAAACAAGACTATTTTGAGTGAAAAACTACACTATGTGTGTTTTTGAGCAATTGCTCTTTGGTTCTGGATTGGACCAATTTTGATCATATCAAGAATCCTTTCTTGTGGTGATCCTCAATCCCATAGACTTATCACTTTCTTGGATTAGAGAGTGTGGCGTCCCTTTCTTTCTATTCCATTTCTCCATTTTATCCACAAAATCTGTTTGGGTCAAAATTCTGCCATTTGCATATTTTAACCCAAATAACCACTTTCCATTCTGTTTAATGCATTTTTGAATCACATTATCAAGCAATTTCGTGAGTTTGGAGGAAAAATAACAATTTTTGGAATATGGGACTCATCAAGTGGTAATCAGAGCAAGGTTCTAAAAAGGGTCAAACTTTGGTAAAGTGTCTTTCTTCTTGTTCCTTATTTTTTTTTTCTTCTTTTTCTGTCCAATATTGATATTCATATAAAAAAAACGAAAAAAATATATTAGAAAAAAATTGCTCCTTTTTGTGTTTTTGCCACACTCTAATTTTTTTTTATTTCTTTCGTTTCTAGTCAACCTTTATCCTTTGTTTCTTGTTTTAGTGTCTTTCTTTGTGTTAAGTCTTTGGGATTGTTGATTGTTTTTGGTTTCTTTAAAGAACTAAAAGAGCAATTTGAGTGGTAAGGACCATTTTAAACACTTGTTACTAATTTCACAAAATTTCACCTAGAACAGCAGCTATGACGATTCAAATGAGAGCAATGCGTGAGCATTTTGAGAGGCTGTTAAGAGAACAAGCTGAACAATTCCAACAAAGAGTTGATGAGTTAGAAAGAAGGTCTCAAAATTCTAATGATGGCAGTGGTGATGAGGATGAGAGGAGGCCTAGAAGGAGACCAAGGGAAAATCATTTAAGAGGCATAAAAATTAAAGTCCCATCTTTTGTTGGAAAGAGTGACCCAAAAGCATACCTAGAATGGGAGACTAAAATTGAACAAATTTTTAATTGCCATAATTACTCTAATGTTGAAAAAGTGCAGGTTGCTTCCATTGAGTTCAAGGAGTATGCTTTAGTATGGTGGGATCAATTGATCAAAGAAAGAAGAAGGTATGGAGAACAACCGATTGATACTTGGGATGAGATGAAGAGAATCATGAGGAGAAGGTTTGTACCTTCCTATTACCATAGAGATTTGCACAACAAATTGCAAAGACTTACTCAAGGTTCAAAAAGTGTTGAAGAATATTTCAAGGAGATGGAGATTGCGAAAATTAGAGCTAATGTGGAAGAAGACAATGAAGCAACCATGGCTAGATTTCTTCATGGTCTAAATCATGACATTAGTGACATTGTTGAACTTCATCACTATGTTGAAATGGATGACTTGGTACATCAAGCTGTCAAAGTGGAACAACAACTCAAGAGAAAAGGCCAAGTAAGAAGAAACAGTTCTTCTTCTAACTCTTCAAGTTGGAAGGATAAAATAGAGAAGGAGGGAGCATCATCATCAATTCCAAAGGAGTCCATGGCTGATCCTAAAGGTATACAAACAAACCCTTCTCAAAGTACTTCTACTAACAAAAGTGTTAAGTGTTTCAAATGTCAAGGTCAAGGCCACATAGCTTCTCAATGTCCAACAAAGAGAACTATGATAATTGAGGAGAATGAACACGTTGAGGTGGAAAATCATGATGGGTATGTTGAAGAGGAGGCTGAAGAAATACCAAGTGGAGACTTTTTCATGATTAGGAGGTTTTTGGGAAATCAAGCTAAGGAGGAGGAATCAAATCAAAGGGAAACTCTTTTCCACACAAGATGCCTTGTTCAAGGGAAGGTATGCTCTTTAATTATTGATGGAGGTAGCTGTACTAATGTTGCTAGTACACGTTTGGTGTCTAAATTGGAATTAGAAACAAAACCTCACCCAAGGCCTTACAAACTTCAATGGCTTAATGAACATGTAGAAATGCTTTGTGATAAACAAGTAGAGGTTTGTTTTAAAATTGGTAAGTATGAAGATGCTGTTTTGTGTGATGTAGTACCAATGGAGGCTAGTCATTTGTTGTTAGGGAGACCTTGGCAGTTTGATAGAAGTGTTCTTCACGATGGCCGAACCAACAAGTACTCTTTTATGCATTCTGGTCAAAAGATTATTCTTGCACCATTGAGTCCTAGTGAGGTTAGAGATGATCAAAAGAAAATGAAAGAAAAATATGAGCAAGAAAAAAGAGAAAAAGAAAAAGAAAAATCAAAAGAAAAGAAAGAGAGTTTGCTTGAAAAAAAAGGAGAGTCTCAAGAAATAGTCATGAACAAACAGCCCCTATATTTACTACTTTGCAAAAAGGTGGCTTTGTTGACTAACACTCAAAATTTTCCAAGTTGTACTAAATTTCTCTTGCAGGAATGTGAAGATGTATTCCCAAAGAAGGTGCCACAAAAATTTGAAAGAATTGTGTTTGAACCTGGAGGTTGTATAGCTTCCAAATTCGTGGACGAATTCTTTCGAAGAAGGGGAGTATGATGAGGGCCACAATGGAATGGAGGGAGGGCTTGCTTGCTGGCCATTTTGATGTTTTTTATTTTTATGTTGTAATAAAAGTGTAAGGGACCAATTCTGGCCAAAAACACTAAGTTTGAATTTCTAGTGTGTTTTATCCATTTTAAAGCTTTCAAAAGCTTTAAATGGCGTGCTTGCTTTATTTTAAAAAGAAAATAATATGCTGAATCAAGTATAGTGAAAAGAAAACAAGAACATTAATGGGAGGCAGGAAAATAGCACATGACATCAAGGGAAAGAAGGAAGTGGTGCTGCTACACTTTAAAGCACAATAAATTGTTTTCTTTCAGCCCATTCATTGAAGAAATCAATTGGAAACGTTTTAAGCATCATGGGAGACGCCCCACCATCAATTGTGGCTGCACAATTTCATTCTAAATCAATTTGTAACCATTTTTGCAATTATTCAGCACTAGGCATTAATGTTAGACTAATGGCTGAATTCTTAGAGTTTTCATGAGTTATTTTCTTTGATATTCCTTGTATTACAGCATGTGACCTCTTTCATATATATAAGGGGCGAAAATTATGAATGAAAACAAGACTATTTTGAGTGAAAAACTACACTATGTGTGTTTTTGAGCAATTGCTCTTTGGTTCTGGATTGGACCAATTTTGATCATATCAAGAATCCTTTCTTGTGGTGATCCTCAATCCCATAGACTTATCACTTTCTTGGATTAGAGAGTGTGGCGTCCCTTTCTTTCTATTCCATTTCTCCATTTTATCCACAAAATCTGTTTGGGTCAAAATTCTGCCATTTGCATATTTTAACCCAAATAACCACTTTCCATTCTGTTTAATGCATTTTTGAATCACATTATCAAGCAATTTCGTGAGTTTGGAGGAAAAATAACAATTTTTGGAATATGGGACTCATCATTTTCTTTCAGTAAAAAGGGCATAAAGTGGCCTAGCCTTATCGAATCGAAGCATGTAATAGTTTCTAGGAAATCTAACGAGCATATCTACGACTTCCATAGTTGATTTTAGAAAATTGAAAAACGGCCAAAATGGTGGTAAAGTGAATTTCCTGGTTAATTTACGGATTTTACTTGTTTTTGATTCTTTTTCTTTCAGTAAAAAGGGCATAAAGTGGCCTAGCCTTATCGAATCGAAGCATGTAATAGTTCCTAGGAAATCTAACGAGCATATCTACGACTTCCATGGTTGATTTTAGAAATTTGAAAAACGGCCAAAATGGTGGTAAAGTGTATTTCCTTGTTAATTTACGGATTTTGCTTGTTTTTGATTCTTTTCTTTCACTAAAAAGGGTATAAAGTGGCCTAGCCTTATCGAATCGGAGCATGTAATAGTTCCTAGGAAATTTAACGAGCATATCTACGACTTCCATGATTTATATTAGAATTTTAAAAAACGGCCAAAATGGTGGTTAAGTTAATTTCCTTGTTAATTTACGGATTTTACTCGTTTTTGACCCTTTTTCTTTCACTAAAAAAGACATAAAGTGGTCTAGCCTTATCAAATCGAAGCATGTAATAGTTCCAAGGAAACCTAACGAGCATATCTATTACCTCTATGGTTGATTTTAGAATTTTCAAAAACGGCCAAAATGGGGGTTAGGTTAATTTCCTTGTTAAGTTACGGATTTTACTCGTTTTTGACCCTTTTTCTTTCACTAAAAAGGGCATAAAGTGGTCTAGCCTTATCAAATCGAAGCATGTAATAGTTCCTAGGAAATCTAACGAGAATATCTACAACTTCCATGGTTGATTTTAGAAATTTGAAAAACGGCCAAAATGGTGGTAAACTGAATTTCCTTGTTAATTTACAGATTTTACTTGTTTTTGACCCTTTTTCTTTCACTAAAAATGGCATAAAGTGGCCTAGCCTTATCGAATTGAAGGATGTAATACATCCTAGGAAATCTAACGAGAATATCTACGACTTCCATGGTTGATTTTAGAAATTTTAAAAACGGCCAAAATGGTGGTAAAGTGTATTTCCTTGTGAATTTACGGATTTTACTTGTTTTTGATTCTTTTTTTTTCAGTAAAAAGGGCGTAAAGTGGTCTAGCCTTATCGAATCGGAACATGTAATAGTTCCTAGGAAATCTAACGAGCATATCTACGACTTCCACGGTTGATTTTAGAAATTGGAAAAACGGCCAAAATGGTGGTAAAGTGAATTTCCTGGTTAACTTACGGATTTTACTTGTTTTTGACCCTTTTTCTTTCAGTAAAAAGGGCATAAAGTGGCCTAGCCTTATCGAATCGAAGCATGTAATAGTTCCTAAGAAATCTAACGAGCATATCTACGACTTCCATGGTTGATTTTAGAAATTTGAAAAACGGCCAAGATGGTGGTAAACTGAATTTCCTTGTTAATTTACGGATTTTACTTGTTTTTGACCCTTTTTCTTTCACTAAAAATGGCATAAAGTGGCCTAGCCTTATCGAATCAAAGCATGTAATAGTTCCTAGGAAATCTAACGAGCATATCTACGACTTCCATGGTTGATTTTAGAAAATTGAAAAACGGCCAAAATGGTGGTAAAGTGAATTTCCTGGTTAATTTACGGATTTTACTTGTTTTTGATTCTTTTTCTTTCAGTAAAAAGGGCATAAAGTGGCCTAGCCTTATCGAATCGAAGCATGTAATAGTTCCTAGGAAATCTAACGAGCATATCTACGACTTCCATGGTTGATTTTAGAAGTTTGAAAAACGGCCAAAATGGTGGTAAAGTGTATTTCCTTGTTAATTTAAGGATTTTACTTGTTTTTGATTCTTTTTCTTTCACTAAAAAGGGCATAAAGTGGCCTAGCCTTATCGAATCGGAGCATGTAATAGTTCCTAGGAAATCTAACGAGCATATCTACGACTTCCATGATTTATATTAGAATTTTCATAAACGGCCAAAATGGTGGTTACGTTAATTTCCTTGTTAATTTACAGATTTTACTCGTTTTTGACCGTTTTTCTTTCACTAAAAAGGGCATAAAGTGGCCTAGCCTTATCAAATCAAAGCATGTAATAGTTCCTAGGAATTCTAACGAGCATATCTACGACTTCCATGGTTGATTTTAGAAATTTGAAAAACGGCCAAAATGGTGGTAAAGTGAATTTCCTTGTTAATTTACGGATTTTACTTGTTTTTCACCCTTTTTCTTTCACTAAAAAGGGCATAAAGTGGCCTAGCCTTATCGAATTGAAGCATGTAATACATCCTAGGAAATCTAACGAGAATATCTACGACTTCCATGGTTGATTTTAGAAATTTTAAAAACGGCCAAAATGTTGGTAAAGTGAATTTCCTGGTTAATTTACGGATTTTACTTGTTTTTGATTCTTTTTCTTTCTGTATAAAGGGCATAAAGTGGCCTAGCCTTATCGAATCGAAGCATGTAATAGTTCCTAGGAAATCTAACGAGCATATCTACGACTTCCATGGTTGATTTTAGAAATTTGAAAAACGGCCAAAATGGTGGTAAGGTGTATTTCCTTGTTAATTTAAGGATTTTACTTGTTTTTGATTCTTTTTCTTTCACTAAAAAGGGCATAAAGTGGCCTAGCCTTATCGAATCGGAGCATGTAATAGTTCCTAGGAAATCTAACGAGCATATCTACGACTTCCATGATTTATATTAGAATTTTCATAAACGGCCAAAATGGTGGTTACGTTAATTTCCTTGTTAATTTACAGATTTTACTCGTTTTTGACCCTTTTTCTTTCACTAAAAAGGGCATAAAGTGGCCTAGCCTTATCAAATCGAAGCATGTAATAGTTCCTAGGAATTCTAACGAGCATATCTACGACTTCCATGGTTGATTTTAGAAATTTGAAAAACGGCCAAAATGGTGGTAAAGTGAATTTCCTTGTTAATTTACGGATTTTACTTGTTTTTCACCCTTTTTCTTTCACTAAAAAGGGCATAAAGTGGCCTAGCCTTATCGAATTGAAGCATGTAATACATCCTAGGAAATCTAACGAGAATATCTACGACTTCCATGGTTGATTTTAGAAATTTTAAAAACGGCCAAAATGTTGGTAAAGTGAATTTCCTGGTTAATTTACGGATTTTACTTGTTTTTGATTCTTTTTCTTTCTGTATAAAGGGCATAAAGTGGCCTAGCCTTATCGAATCGAAGCATGTAATAGTTCCTAGGAAATCTAACGAGCATATCTACGACTTCCATGGTTGATTTTAGAAATTTGAAAAACGGCCAAAATGGTGGTAAAGTGTATTTCCTTGTTAATTTACGGATTTTGCTTGTTTTTGATTCTTTTCTTTCACTAAAAAGGGTATAAAGTGGCCTAGCCTTATCGAATCGGAGCATGTAATAGTTCCTAGGAAATCTAACGAGCATATCTACGACTTCCATGATTTATATTAGAATTTTAAAAAACGGCCAAAATGGTGGTTAAGTTAATTTCCTTGTTAATTTACGGATTTTACTCGTTTTTGACCCTTTTTCTTTCACTAAAAAAGACATAAAGTGGCCTAGCCTCATCAAATCGAAGCATGTAATAGTTCCTAGGAAACCTAACGAGCATATCTATTACCTCTATGGTTGATTTTAGAATTTTCAAGAACGGCCAAAATGGGGGTTAGGTTAATTTCCTTGTTAAGTTACGGATTTTACTCGTTTTTGACCCTTTTTCTTTCACTAAAAAGGGCATAAAGTGGTCTAGCCTTATCAAATCGAAGCATGTAATAGTTCCTAGGAAATCTAACGAGAATATCTACGACTTCCATGGTTGATTTTAGAAATTTGAAAAACGGCCAAGATGGTGGTAAACTGAATTTCCTTGTTAATTTACGGATTTTACTTGTTTTTGACCCTTTTTCTTTCACTAAAAATGGCATAAAGTGGCCTAGCCTTATCCAATTGAAGCATGTAATACATCCTAGGAAATCTAACGAGAATATCTACGACTTCCATGGTTGATTTTAGAAATTTTAAAAACGGCCAAAATGGTGGTAAAGTGTATTTCCTTGTGAATTTACGGATTTTACTTGTTTTTGATTCTTTTTTTTTTTTTCAGTAAAAAGGGCATAAAGTGGTCTAGCCTTATCGAATCGGAACATGTAATAGTTCCTTGGAAATCTAACGAGCATATCTACGACTTCCATGATTTATATTAAAATTTTCAAAAACGGCCAAAATGGTGGTTAAGTTAATTTCCTTGTTAATTTACGGATTTTACTCGTTTTTGACCCTTTTTCTTTCACTAAAAAAGACATAAAGTGGCCTAGCCTTATCGAATCGAAGCATGTAATAGTTCCTAGGTAATCTAACGAGCATATCTACGACTTCCATGGTTGATTTTAGAAATTGGAAAAACGGCCAAAATGGTGGTAAAGTGAATTTCCTGGTTAATTTACGGATTTTACTTGTTTTTGACCCTTTTTCTTTCAGTAAAAAGGGCATAAAGTGGCCTAGCCTTATCGAATCGAAGCATGTAATAGTTTCTAGGAAATCTAACGAGCATATCTACGACTTCCATAGTTGATTTTAGAAAATTGAAAAACGGCCAAAATGGTGGTAAAGTGAATTTCCTGGTTAATTTACGGATTTTACTTGTTTTTGATTCTTTTTCTATCAGTAAAAAGGGCATAAAGTGGCCTAGCCTTATCGAATCGAAGCATGTAATAGTTCCTAGGAAATCTAACGAGCATATCTACGACTTCCATGGTTGATTTTAGAAATTTGAAAAACGGCCAAAATGGTGGTAAAGTGTATTTCCTTGTTAATTTACGGATTTTGCTTGTTTTTGATTCTTTTCTTTCACTAAAAAGGGTATAAAGTGGCCTAGCCTTATCGAATCGGAGCATGTAATAGTTCCTAGGAAATCTAACGAGCATATCTACGACTTCCATGATTTATATTAGAATTTTAAAAAACGGCCAAAATGGTGGTTAAGTTAATTTCCTTGTTAATTTACGGATTTTACTCGTTTTTGACCCTTTTTCTTTCACTAAAAAAGACATAAAGTGGTCTAGCCTTATCAAATCGAAGCATGTAATAGTTCCTAGGAAACCTAACGAGCATATCTATTACCTCTATGGTTGATTTTAGAATTTTCAAAAACGGCCAAAATGGGGGTTAGGTTAATTTCCTTGTTAAGTTACGGATTTTACTCGTTTTTGACCCTTTTTCTTTCACTAAAAAGGGCATAAAGTGGTCTAGCCTTATCAAATCGAAGCATGTAATAGTTCCTAGGAAATCTAACGAGAATATCTACAACTTCCATGGTTGATTTTAGAAATTTGAAAAACGGCCAAAATGGTGGTAAACTGAATTTCCTTCTTAATTTACGGATTTTACTTGTTTTTGACCCTTTTTCTTTCACTAAAAATGGCATAAAGTGGCCTAGCCTTATCGAATTGAAGGATGTAATACATCCTAGGAAATCTAACGAGAATATCTACGACTTCCATGGTTGATTTTAGAAATTTTAAAAACGGCCAAAATGGTGGTAAAGTGTATTTCCTTGTGAATTTACGGATTTTACTTGTTTTTGATTCTTTTTTTTTTCAGTAAAAAGGGCGTAAAGTGGTCTAGCCTTATCGAATCGGAACATGTAATAGTTCCTAGGAAATCTAACGAGCATATCTACGACTTCCATGGTTGATTTTAGAAATTGGAAAAACGGCCAAAATGGTGGTAAAGTGAATTTCCTGGTTAACTTACAGATTTTACTTGTTTTTGACCCTTTTTCTTTCAGTAAAAAGGGCATAAAGTGGCCTAGCCTTATCGAATCGAAGCATGTAATAGTTCCTAGGAAATCTAACGAGCATATCTACGACTTCCATGGTTGATTTTAGAAAATTGAAAAACGGCCAAAATGGTGGTAAAGTGAATTTCCTGGTTAATTTACGGATTTTACTTGTTTTTGATTCTTTTTCTTTCAGAAAAAAGGGCATAAAGTGGCCTAGCCTTATCGAATCGAAGCATGTAATAGTTCCTAGGAAATCTAACGAGCATATCTACGACTTCCATGGTTGATTTTAGAAATTTGAAAAACGGCCAAAATGGTGGTAAAGTGTATTTCCTTGTTAATTTACGGATTTTGCTTGTTTTTGATTCTTTTCTTTCACTAAAAAGGGTATAAAGTGGCCTAGCCTTATCGAATCGGAGCATGTAATAGTTCCTAGGAAACCTAACGAGCATATCTATTACCTCTATGGTTGATTTTAGAATTTTCAAAAACGGCCAAAATGGGGATTAGGTTAATTTCCTTGTTAAGTTACGAATTTTACTCGTTTTTGACCCTTTTTCTTTCACTAAAAAGGGCATAAAGTGGTATAGCCTTATCAAATCGAAGCATGTAATAGTTCCTAGGAAATCTAACGAGAATATCTACGACTTCCATGGTTGATTTTAGAAATTTGAAAAACGGCCAAGATGGTGGTAAACTGAATTTCCTTGTTAATTTACGGATTTTACTTGTTTTTGACCCTTTTTCTTTCACTAAAAATGGCATAAAGTGGCCTAGCCTTATCGAATTGAAGGATGTAATACATCCTAGGAAATCTAACGAGAATATCTACGACTTCCATGGTTGATTTTAGAAATTTTAAAAACGGCCAAAATGGTGGTAAAGTGTATTTCCTTGTGAATTTACGGATTTTCCTTGTTTTTGTTTCTTTTTTTTTCAGTAAAAAGGGCATAAAGTGGTCTAGCCTTATCGAATCGGAACATGTAATAGTTCCTAGGAAATCTAACGAGCATATCTACGACTTCCATGGTTGATTTTAGAAATTGGAAAAACGGCCAAAATGGTGGTAAAGTGAATTTCCTGGTTAATTTACGGATTTTACTTGTTTTTGACCCTTTTTCTTTCAGTAAAAAGGGCATAAAGTGGCCTAGCCTTATCGAATCGAAGCATGTAATAGTTCCTAGGAAATCTAACGAGCATATCTACGACTTCCATGGTTGATTTTAGAAAATTGAAAAACGGCCAAAATGGTGGTAAAGTGAATTTCCTGGTTAATTTACGGATTTTACTTGTTTTTGATTCTTTTTCTTTTAGAAAAAAGGGCATAAAGTGGCCTAGCCTTATCGAATCGAAGCATGTAATAGTTCTTAGGAAATCTAACGAGCATATCTACGACTTCCATGGTTGATTTTAGAAATTTGAAAAACGGCCAAAATGGTGGTAAAGTGTATTTCCTTGTTAATTTACGGATTTTGCTTGTTTTTGATTCTTTTCTTTCACTAAAAAGGGTATAAAGTGGCCTAGCCTTATCGAATCGGAGCATGTAGTAGTTCCTAGGAAATCTAACGAGCATATCTACGACTTCCATGATTTATATTAGAATTTTAAGAAACGGCCAAAATGGTGGTTAAGTTAATTTCCTTGTTAATTTACGGATTTTACTCGTTTTTGACCCTTTTTCTTTCACTAAAAAAGACATAAAGTGGCCTAGCCTTATCAAATCGAAGCATGTAATAGTTCCTAGGAAACCTAACGAGCATATCTATTACCTCTATGGTTGATTTTAGAATTTTCAAAAACGGCCAAAATGGGGGTTAGGTTAATTTCCTTGTTAAGTTACGGATTTTACTCGTTTTTGACCCTTTTTCTTTCACTAAAAAGGGCATAAAGTGGTATAGCCTTATCAAATCGAAGCATGTAATAGTTCCTAGGAAATCTAACGAGAATATCTACGACTTCCATGGTTGATTTTAGAAATTTGAAAAACGGCCAAGATGGTGGTAAACTGAATTTCCTTGTTAATTTACGGATTTTACTTGTTTTTGACCCTTTTTCTTTCACTAAAAATGGCATAAATTGGCCTAGCCTTATCGAATTGAAGGATGTAATACATCCTAGGAAATCTAACGAGAATATCTACGACTTCCATGGTTGATTTTAGAAATTTTAAAAACGGCCAAAATGGTGGTAAAGTGTATTTCCTTGTGAATTTACGGATTTTCCTTGTTTTTGTTTCTTTTTTTTTCAGTAAAAAGGGCATAAAGTGGTCTAGCCTTATCGAATCGGAACATGTAATAGTTCCTAGGAAATCTAACGAGCATATCTACGACTTCCATGGTTGATTTTAGAAATTGGAAAAACGGCCAAAATGGTGGTAAAGTGAATTTCCTGGTTAATTTACGGATTTTACTTGTTTTTGACCCTTTTTCTTTCAGTAAAAAGGGCATAAAGTGGCCTAGCCTTATCGAATCGAAGCATGTAATAGTTCCTAGGAAATCTAACGAGCATATCTACGACTTCCATGGTTGATTTTAGAAAATTGAAAAACGGCCAAAATGGTGGTAAAGTGAATTTCCTGGTTAATTTACGGATTTTACTTGTTTTTGATTCTTTTTCTTTTAGAAAAAAGGGCATAAAGTGGCCTAGCCTTATCGAATCGAAGCATGTAATAGTTCTTAGGAAATCTAACGAG
The DNA here is from genome assembly GCF_051527215.1 of Medicago sativa. Taxonomy (NCBI): domain Eukaryota; kingdom Viridiplantae; phylum Streptophyta; class Magnoliopsida; order Fabales; family Fabaceae; genus Medicago; species Medicago sativa. Next base: position 46,774,504 of record NC_140754.1, on the reverse strand, counting down.
CATATCTACGACTTCCATGGTTGATTTTAGAAATTTGAAAAACGGCCAAAATGGTGGTAAAGTGTATTTCCTTGTTAATTTACGGATTTTGCTTGTTTTTGATTCTTTTCTTTCACTAAAAAGGGTATAAAGTGGCCTAGCCTTATCGAATCGGAGCATGTAGTAGTTCCTAGGAAATCTAACGAGCATATCTACGACTTCCATGATTTATATTAGAATTTTAAGAAACGGCCAAAATGGTGGTTAAGTTAATTTCCTTGTTAATTTACGGATTTTACTCGTTTTTGACCCTTTTTCTTTCACTAAAAAAGACATAAAGTGGCCTAGCCTTATCAAATCGAAGCATGTAATAGTTCCTAGGAAACCTAACGAGCATATCTATTACCTCTATGGTTGATTTTAGAATTTTCAAAAACGGCCAAAATGGGGGTTAGGTTAATTTCCTTGTTAAGTTACGGATTTTACTCGTTTTTGACCCTTTTTCTTTCACTAAAAAGGGCATAAAGTTGTCTAGCCTTATCAAATCGAAGCATGTAATAATTCCTAGGAAATCTAACGAGAATATCTACGACTTCCATGGTTGATTTTAGAAATTTGAAAAACAGCCAAAATGGTGGTAAACTGACTTTCCTTGTTAATTTACGGATTTTACTTGTTTTTGACCCTTTTTCTTTCACTAAAAATGGCATAAAGTGGCCTAGCCTTATCGAATTGAAGCATGTAATACATCCTAGGAAATCTAACGAGAATATCTACGACTTCCATGGTTGATTTTAGAAATTTTAAAAACGGCCAAAATGGTGGTAAAGTGTATTTCCTTGTGAATTTACGGATTTTACTTGTTTTTGATTCTTTTTTTTTTCAGTAAAAAGGGCATAAAGTGGCCTAGCCTTATCGAATCGAAGCATGTAATAGTTCCTAGGAAATCTAACGAGCATATCTACGACTTCCATGGTTGATTTTAGAAAATTGAAAAACGGCCAAAATGGTGGTAAAGTGAATTTCCTGGTTAATTTACGGATTTTACTTGTTTTTGATTCTTTTTCTTTCAGAAAAAAGGGCATAAAGTGGCCTAGCCTTATCGAATCGAAGCATGTAATAGTTCCTAGGAAATCTAACGAGCATATCTACGACTTCCATGGTTGATTTTAGAAATTTGAAAAACGGCCAAAATTTTGGTAAAGTGTATTTCCTTGTTAATTTACGGATTTTGCTTGTTTTTGATTCTTTTCTTTCACTAAAAAGGGTATAAAGTGGCCTAGCCTTATCGAATCGGAGCATGTAATAGTTCCTAGGAAATCTAACGAGCATATCTACGACTTCCATGATTTATATTAGAATTTTAAAAAATGGCCAAAATGGTGGTTAAGTTAATTTCCTTGTTAATTTACGGATTTTACTCGTTTTTGACCCTTTTTCTTTCACTAAAAAAGACATAAAGTGGCCTAGCCTTATCAAATCGAAGCATGTAATAGTTCCTAGGAAACCTAACGAGCATATCTATTACCTCTATGGTTGATTTTAGAATTTTCAAAAACGGCCAAAATGGGGATTAGGTTAATTTCCTTGTTAAGTTACGAATTTTACTCGTTTTTGACCCTTTTTCTTTCACTAAAAAGGGCATAAAGTGGTATAGCCTTATCAAATCGAAGCATGTAATAGTTCCTAGGAAATCTAACGAGAATATCTACGACTTCCATGGTTGATTTTAGAAATTTGAAAAACGGCCAAGATGGTGGTAAACTGAATTTCCTTGTTAATTTACGGATTTTACTTGTTTTTGACCCTTTTTCTTTCACTAAAAATGGCATAAAGTGGCCTAGCCTTATCGAATTGAAGGATGTAATACATCCTAGGAAATCTAACGAGAATATCTACGACTTCCATGGTTGATTTTAGAAATTTTAAAAACGGCCAAAATGGTGGTAAAGTGTATTTCCTTGTGAATTTACGGATTTTCCTTGTTTTTGTTTCTTTTTTTTTCAGTAAAAAGGGCATAAAGTGGTCTAGCCTTATCGAATCGGAACATGTAATAGTTCCTAGGAAATCTAACGAGCATATCTACGACTTCCATGGTTGATTTTAGAAATTGGAAAAACGGCCAAAATGGTGGTAAAGTGAATTTCCTGGTTAATTTACGGATTTTACTTGTTTTTGACCCTTTTTCTTTCAGTAAAAAGGGCATAAAGTGGCCTAGCCTTATCGAATCGAAGCATGTAATAGTTCCTAGGAAATCTAACGAGCATATCTACGACTTCCATGGTTGATTTTAGAAAATTGAAAAACGGCCAAAATGGTGGTAAAGTGAATTTCCTGGTTAATTTACGGATTTTACTTGTTTTTGATTCTTTTTCTTTTAGAAAAAAGGGCATAAAGTGGCCTAGCCTTATCGAATCGAAGCATGTAATAGTTCTTAGGAAATCTAACGAGCATATCTACGACTTCCATGGTTGATTTTAGAAATTTGAAAAACGGCCAAAATGGTGGTAAAGTGTATTTCCTTGTTAATTTACGGATTTTGCTTGTTTTTGATTCTTTTCTTTCACTAAAAAGGGTATAAAGTGGCCTAGCCTTATCGAATCGGAGCATGTAGTAGTTCCTAGGAAATCTAACGAGCATATCTACGACTTCCATGATTTATATTAGAATTTTAAGAAACGGCCAAAATGGTGGTTAAGTTAATTTCCTTGTTAATTTACGGATTTTACTCGTTTTTGACCCTTTTTCTTTCACTAAAAAAGACATAAAGTGGCCTAGCCTTATCAAATCGAAGCATGTAATAGTTCCTAGGAAACCTAACGAGCATATCTATTACCTCTATGGTTGATTTTAGAATTTTCAAAAACGGCCAAAATGGGGGTTAGGTTAATTTCCTTGTTAAGTTACGGATTTTACTCGTTTTTGACCCTTTTTCTTTCACTAAAAAGGGCATAAAGTTGTCTAGCCTTATCAAATCGAAGCATGTAATAATTCCTAGGAAATCTAACGAGAATATCTACGACTTCCATGGTTGATTTTAGAAATTTGAAAAACAGCCAAAATGGTGGTAAACTGACTTTCCTTGTTAATTTACGGATTTTACTTGTTTTTGACCCTTTTTCTTTCACTAAAAATGGCATAAAGTGGCCTAGCCTTATCGAATTGAAGCATGTAATACATCCTAGGAAATCTAACGAGAATATCTACGACTTCCATGGTTGATTTTAGAAATTTTAAAAACGGCCAAAATGGTGGTAAAGTGTATTTCCTTGTGAATTTACGGATTTTACTTGTTTTTGATTCTTTTTTTTTTCAGTAAAAAGGGCATAAAGTGGCCTAGCCTTATCGAATTGAAGCATGTAATAGTTCCTAGGAAATCTAACGAGCATATCTACGACTTCCATGGTTGATTTTAGAAAATTGAAAAACGGCCAAAATGGTGGTAAAGTGAATTTCCTGGTTAATTTACGGATTTTACTTGTTTTTGATTCTTTTTCTTTCAGAAAAAAGGGCATAAAGTGGCCTAGCCTTATCGAATCGAAGCATGTAATAGTTCCTAGGAAATCTAACGAGCATATCTACGACTTCCATGGTTGATTTTAGAAATTTGAAAAACGGCCAAAATTTTGGTAAAGTGTATTTCCTTGTTAATTTACGGATTTTGCTTGTTTTTGATTCTTTTCTTTCACTAAAAAGGGTATAAAGTGGCCTAGCCTTATCGAATCGGAGCATGTAATAGTTCCTAGGAAATCTAACGAGCATATCTACGACTTCCATGATTTATATTAGAATTTTAAAAAATGGCCAAAATGGTGGTTAAGTTAATTTCCTTGTTAATTTACGGATTTTACTCGTTTTTGACCCTTTTTCTTTCACTAAAAAAGACATAAAGTGGCCTAGCCTTATCAAATCGAAGCATGTAATAGTTCCTAGGAAACCTAACGAGCATATCTATTACCTCTATGGTTGATTTTAGAATTTTCAAAAACGGCCAAAATGGGGATTAGGTTAATTTCCTTGTTAAGTTACGGATTTTACTCGTTTTTGACCCTTTTTCTTTCACTAAAAAGGGCATAAAGTGGTATAGCCTTATCAAATCGAAGCATGTAATAGTTCCTAGGAAATCTAACGAGAATATCTACGACTTCCATGGTTGATTTTAGAAATTTGAAAAACGGCCAAGATGGTGGTAAACTGAATTTCCTTGTTAATTTACGGATTTTACTTGTTTTTGACCCTTTTTCTTTCACTAAAAATGGCATAAATTGGCCTAGCCTTATCGAATTGAAGGATGTAATACATCCTAGGAAATCTAACGAGAATATCTACGACTTCCATGGTTGATTTTAGAAATTTTAAAAACGGCCAAAATGGTGGTAAAGTGTATTTCCTTGTGAATTTACGGATTTTCCTTGTTTTTGATTCTTTTTTTTCAGTAAAAAGGGCATAAAGTGGTCTAGCCTTATCGAATCGGAACATGTAATAGTTCCTAGGAAATCTAACGAGCATATCTACGACTTCCATGGTTGATTTTAGAAATTGGAAAAACGGCCAAAATGGTGGTAAAGTGAATTTTCTGGTTAATTTACGGATTTTACTTGTTTTTGACCCTTTTTCTTTCAGTAAAAAGGGCATAAAGTGGCCTAGCCTTATCGAATCGAAGCATGTAATAGTTCCTAGGAAATCTAACGAGCATATCTACGACTTCCATGGTTGATTTTAGAAAATTGAAAAACGGCCAAAATGGTGGTAAAGTGAATTTCCTGGTTAATTTACGGATTTTACTTGTTTTTGATTCTTTTTCTTTTAGAAAAAAGGGCATAAAGTGGCCTAGCCTTATCGAATCGAAGCATGTAATAGTTCTTAGGAAATCTAACGAGCATATCTACGACTTCCATGGTTGATTTTAGAAATTTGAAAAACGGCCAAAATGGTGGTAAAGTGTATTTCCTTGTTAATTTACGGATTTTGCTTGTTTTTGATTCTTTTCTTTCACTAAAAAGGGTATAAAGTGGCCTAGCCTTATCGAATCGGAGCATGTAATAGTTCCTAGGAAATCTAACGAGCATATCTACGACTTCCATGATTTATATTAGAATTTTAAAAAACGGCCAAAATGGTGGTTAAGTTAATTTCCTTGTTAATTTACGGATTTTACTCGTTTTTGACCCTTTTTCTTTCACTAAAAAAGACATAAAGTGGCCTAGCCTTATCAAATCGAAGCATGTAATAGTTCCTAGGAAACCTAACGAGCATATCTATTACCTCTATGGTTGATTTTAGAATTTTCAAAAACGGCCAAAATGGGGGTTAGGTTAATTTCCTTGTTAAGTTACGGATTTTACTCGTTTTTGACCCTTTTTCTTTCACTAAAAAGGGCATAAAGTGGTATAGCCTTATCAAATCGAAGCATGTAATAGTTCCTAGGAAATCTAACGAGAATATCTACGACTTCCATGGTTGATTTTAGAAATTTGAAAAACGGCCAAGATGGTGGTAAACTGAATTTCCTTGTTAATTTACGGATTTTACTTGTTTTTGACCCTTTTTCTTTCACTAAAAATGGCATAAATTGGCCTAGCCTTATCGAATTGAAGGATGTAATACATCCTAGGAAATCTAACGAGAATATCTACGACTTCCATGGTTGATTTTAGAAATTTTAAAAACGGCCAAAATGGTGGTAAAGTGTATTTCCTTGTGAATTTACGGATTTTCCTTGTTTTTGATTCTTTTTTTTTCAGTAAAAAGGGCATAAAGTGGTCTAGCCTTATCGAATCGGAACATGTAATAGTTCCTAGGAAATCTAACGAGCATATCTACGACTTCCATGATTTATATTAAAATTTTCTAAAACGGCCAAAATGGTGGTTAAGTTAATTTCCTTGTTAATTTACGAATTTTACTCGTTTTTGACCCTTTTTCTTTCACTAAAAAAGACATAAAGTGGCCTAGCCTTATCGAATCGAAGCATGTAATAGTTCCTAGGTAATCTAACGAGCATATCTACGACTTCCATGGTTGATTTTAGAAATTGGAAAAACGGCCAAAATGGTGGTAAAGTGAATTTCCTGGTTAATTTACGGATTTTACTTGTTTTTGACCCTTTTTCTTTCAGTAAAAAGGGCATATAGTGGCCTAGCCTTAGCGAATCGAAGCATGTAATAGTTCCTAGGAAATATAACGAGCATATCTACGACTTCCATGGTTGATTTTAGAAATTTGAAAAACGGCCAAAATGGTGGTAAAGTGTATTTCCTTGTTAATTTACGGATTTTGCTTGTTTTTGATTCTTTTCTTTCACTAAAAAGGGTATAAAGTGGCCTAGCCTTATCGAATCGGAGCATGTAATAGTTCCTAGGAAATCTAACGAGCATATCTATTACCTCTATGGTTGATTTTAGAATTTTCAAAAACGGCCAAAATGGGGATTAGGTTAATTTCCTTGTTAAGTTACGGATTTTACTCGTTTTTGACCCTTTTTCTTTCACTAAAAAGGGCATAAAGTGGTATAGCCTTATCAAATCGAAGCATGTAATAGTTCCTAGGAAATCTAACGAGAATATCTACGACTTCCATGGTTGATTTTAGAAATTTGAAAAACGGCCAAGATGGTGGTAAACTGAATTTCCTTGTTAATTTACGGATTTTACTTGTTTTTGACCCTTTTTCTTTCACTAAAAATGGCATAAATTGGCCTAGCCTTATCGAATTGAAGGATGTAATACATCCTAGGAAATCTAACGAGAATATCTACGACTTCCATGGTTGATTTTAGAAATTTTAAAAACGGCCAAAATGGTGGTAAAGTGTATTTCCTTGTGAATTTACGGATTTTCCTTGTTTTTGATTCTTTTTTTTTCAGTAAAAAGGGCATAAAGTGGTCTAGCCTTATCGAATCGGAACATGTAATAGTTCCTAGGAAATCTAACGAGCATATCTACGACTTCCATGGTTGATTTTAGAAATTGGAAAAACGGCCAAAATGGTGGTAAAGTGAATTTCCTGGTTAATTTACGGATTTTACTTGTTTTTGACCCTTTTTCTTTCAGTAAAAAGGGCATAAAGTGGCCTAGCCTTATCGAATCGAAGCATGTAATAGTTCCTAGGAAATCTAACGAGCATATCTACGACTTCCATGGTTGATTTTAAAAAATTGAAAAACGGCCAAAATGGTGGTAAAGTGAATTTCCTGGTTAATTTACGGATTTTACTTGTTTTTGATTCTTTTTCTTTTAGAAAAAAGGGCATAAAGTGGCCTAGCCTTATCGAATCGAAGCATGTAATAGTTCTTAGGAAATCTAACGAGCATATCTACGACTTCCATGGTTGATTTTAGAAATTTGAAAAACGGCCAAAATGGTGGTAAAGTGTATTTCCTTGTTAATTTACGGATTTTGCTTGTTTTTGATTCTTTTCTTTCACTAAAAAGGGTATAAAGTGGCCTAGCCTTATCGAATCGGAGCATGTAATAGTTCCTAGGAAATCTAACGAGCATATCTACGACTTCCATGATTTATATTAGAATTTTAAAAAACGGCCAAAATGGTGGTTAAGTTAATTTCCTTGTTAATTTACGGATTTTACTCGTTTTTGACCCTTTTTCTTTCACTAAAAAAGACATAAAGCGGCCTAGCCTTATCAAATCGAAGCATGTAATAGTTCCTAGGAAACCTAACGAGCATATCTATTACCTCTATGGTTGATTTTAGAATTTTCAAAAACGGCCAAAATGGGGGTTAGGTTAATTTCCTTGTTAAGTTACGGATTTTACTCGTTTTTGACCCTTTTTCTTTCACTAAAAAGGGCATAAAGTGGTCTAGCCTTATCAAATCGAAGCATGTAATAATTCCTAGGAAATCTAACGAGAATATCTACGACTTCCATGGTTGATTTTAGAAATTTGAAAAACAGCCAAAATGGTGGTAAACTGACTTTCCTTGTTAATTTACGGATTTTACTTGTTTTTGACCCTTTTTCTTTCACTAAAAATGGCATAAAGTGGCCTAGCCTTATCGAATTGAAGCATGTAATACATCCTAGGAAATCTAACGAGAATATCTACGACTTCCATGGTTGATTTTAGAAATTTTAAAAACGGCCAAAATGGTGGTAAAGTGTATTTCCTTGTGAATTTACGGATTTTACTTGTTTTTGATTCTTTTTTTTTCAGTAAAAAGGGCATAAAGTGGTCTAGCCTTATCGAATCGGAACATGTAATAGTTCCTAGGAAATCTAACGAGCATATCTATTACCTCTATGGTTGATTTTAGAATTTTCAAAAACGGCCAAAATGGGGGTTAGGTTAATTTCCTTGTTAAGTTACGGATTTTACTCGTTTTTGACCCTTTTTCTTTCACTAAAAAGGGCATAAAGTGGTCTAGCCTTATCAAATCGAAGCATGTAATAATTCCTAGGAAATCTAACGAGAATATCTACGACTTCCATGGTTGATTTTAGAAATTTGAAAAACAGCCAAAATGGTGGTAAACTGACTTTCCTTGTTAATTTACGGATTTTACTTGTTTTTGACCCTTTTTCTTTCACTAAAAATGGCATAAAGTGGCTTAGCCTTATCGAATTGAAGCATGTAATACATCCTAGGAAATCTAACGAGAATATCTACGACTTCCATGGTTGATTTTAGAAATTTTAAAAACGGCCAAAATGGTGGTAAAGTGTATTTCCTTGTGAATTTACGGATTTTACTTGTTTTTGATTCTTTTTTTTTTCAGTAAAAAGGGCATAAAGTGGTCTAGCCTTATCGAATCGGAACATGTAATAGTTCCTAGGAAATCTAACGAGCATATCTACGACTTCCATGATTTATATTAAAATTTTCTAAAACGGCCAAAATGGTGGTTAAGTTAATTTCCTTGTTAATTTACGAATTTTACTCGTTTTTGACCCTTTTTCTTTCACTAAAAAAGACATAAAGTGGCCTAGCCTTATCGAATCGAAGCATGTAATAGTTCCTAGGTAATCTAACGAGCATATCTACGACTTCCATGGTTGATTTTAGAAATTGGAAAAACGGCCAAAATGGTGGTAAAGTGAATTTCCTGGTTAATTTACGGATTTTACTTGTTTTTGACCCTTTTTCTTTCAGTAAAAAGGGCATAAAGTGGCCTAGCCTTAGCGAATCAAAGCATGTAATAGTTCCTAGGAAATATAACGAGCATATCTACGACTTCCATGGTTGATTTTAGAAATTTGAAAAACGGCCAAAATGGTGGAAAAGTGTATTTCCTTGTTAATTTACGGATTTTGCTTGTTTTTGATTCTTTTCTTTCACTAAAAAGGGTATAAAGTGGCCTAGCCTTATCGAATCGGAGCATGTAATAGTTCCTAGGAAATCTAACGAGCATATCTATTACCTCTATGGTTGATTTTAGAATTTTCAAAAACGGCCAAAATGGGGATTAGGTTAATTTCCTTGTTAAGTTACGGATTTTACTCGTTTTTGACCCTTTTTCTTTCACTAAAAAGGGCATAAAGTGGTATAGCCTTATCAAATCGAAGCATGTAATAGTTCCTAGGAAATCTAACGAGAATATCTACGACTTCCATGGTTGATTTTAGAAATTTGAAAAACGGCCAAGATGGTGGTAAACTGAATTTCCTTGTTAATTTACGGATTTTACTTGTTTTTGACCCTTTTTCTTTCACTAAAAATGGCATAAATTGGCCTAGCCTTATCGAATTGAAGGATGTAATACATCCTAGGAAATCTAACGAGAATATCTACGACTTCCATGGTTGATTTTAGAAATTTTAAAAACGGCCAAAATGGTGGTAAAGTGTATTTCCTTGTGAATTTACGGATTTTCCTTGTTTTTGATTCTTTTTTTTTCAGTAAAAAGGGCATAAAGTGGTCTAGCCTTATCGAATCGGAACATGTAATAGTTCCTAGGAAATCTAACGAGCATATCTACGACTTCCATGGTTGATTTTAGAAATTGGAAAAACGGCCAAAATGGTGGTAAAGTGAATTTCCTGGTTAATTTACGGATTTTACTTGTTTTTGACCCTTTTTCTTTCAGTAAAAAGGGCATAAAGTGGCCTAGCCTTATCGAATCGAAGCATGTAATAGTTCCTAGGAAATCTAACGAGCATATCTACGACTTCCATGGTTGATTTTAGAAAATTGAAAAACGGCCAAAATGGTGGTAAAGTGAATTTCCTGGTTAATTTACGGATTTTACTTGTTTTTGATTCTTTTTCTTTTAGAAAAAAGGGCATAAAGTGGCCTAGCCTTATCGAATCGAAGCATGTAATAGTTCTTAGGAAATCTAACGAGCATATCTACGACTTCCATGGTTGATTTTAGAAATTTGAAAAACGGCCAAAATGGTGGTAAAGTGTATTTCCTTGTTAATTTACGGATTTTGCTTGTTTTTGATTCTTTTCTTTCACTAAAAAGGGTATAAAGTGGCCTAGCCTTATCGAATCGGAGCATGTAATAGTTCCTAGGAAATCTAACGAGCATATCTACGACTTCCATGATTTATATTAGAATTTTAAAAAACGGCCAAAATGGTGGTTAAGTTAATTTCCTTGTTAATTTACGGATTTTACTCGTTTTTGACCCTTTTTCTTTCACTAAAAAAGACATAAAGTGGCCTAGCCTTATCAAATCGAAGCATGTAATAGTTCCTAGGAAACCTAACGAGCATATCTATTACCTCTATGGTTGATTTTAGAATTTTCAAAAACGGCCAAAATGGGGGTTAGGTTAATTTCCTTGTTAAGTTACGGATTTTACTCGTTTTTGACCCTTTTTCTTTCACTAAAAAGGGCATAAAGTGGTATAGCCTTATCAAATCGAAGCATGTAATAGTTCCTAGGAAATCTAACGAGAATATCTACGACTTCCATGGTTGATTTTAGAAATTTGAAAAACGGCCAAGATGGTGGTAAACTGAATTTCCTTGTTAATTTACGGATTTTACTTGTTTTTGACCCTTTTTCTTTCACTAAAAATGGCATAAATTGGCCTAGCCTTATCGAATTGAAGGATGTAATACATCCTAGGAAATCTAACGAGAATATCTACGACTTCCATGGTTGATTTTAGAAATTTTAAAAACGGCCAAAATGGTGGTAAAGTGTATTTCCTTGTGAATTTACGGATTTTCCTTGTTTTTGATTCTTTTTTTTTCAGTAAAAAGGGCATAAAGTGGTCTAGCCTTATCGAATCGGAACATGTAATAGTTCCTAGGAAATCTAACGAGCATATCTACGACTTCCATGGTTGATTTTAGAAATTGGAAAAACGGCCAAAATGGTGGTAAAGTGAATTTCCTGGTTAATTTACGGATTTTACTTGTTTTTGACCCTTTTTCTTTCAGTAAAAAGGGCATAAAGTGGCCTAGCCTTATCGAATCGAAGCATGTAATAGTTCCTAGGAAATCTAACGAGCATATCTACGACTTCCATGGTTGATTTTAGAAAATTGAAAAACGGCCAAAATGGTGGTAAAGTGAATTTCCTGGTTAATTTACGGATTTTACTTGTTTTTGATTCTTTTTCTTTTAGAAAAAAGGGTATAAAGTGGCCTAGCCTTATCGAATCGAAGCATGTAATAGTTCTTAGGAAATCTAACGAGCATATCTACGACTTCCATGGTTGATTTTAGAAATTTGAAAAACGGCCAAAATGGTGGTAAAGTGTATTTCCTTGTTAATTTACGGATTTTGCTTGTTTTTGATTCTTTTCTTTCACTAAAAAGGGTATAAAGTGGCCTAGCCTTATCGAATCGGAGCATGTAATAGTTCCTAGGAAATCTAACGAGCATATCTACGACTTCCATGATTTATATTAGAATTTTAAAAAACGGCCAAAATGGTGGTTAAGTTAATTTCCTTGTTAATTTACGGATTTTACTCGTTTTTGACCCTTTTTCTTTCACTAAAAAAGACATAAAGTGGCCTAGCCTTATCAAATCGAAGCATGTAATAGTTCCTAGGAAACCTAACGAGCATATCTATTACCTCTATGGTTGATTTTAGAATTTTCAAAAACGGCCAAAATGGGGGTTAGGTTAATTTCCTTGTTAAGTTACGGATTTTACTCGTTTTTGACCCTTTTTCTTTCACTAAAAAGGGCATAAAGTGGTCTAGCCTTATCAAATCGAAGCATGTAATAATTCCTAGGAAATCTAACGAGAATATCTACGACTTCCATGGTTGATTTTAGAAATTTGAAAAACAGCCAAAATGGTGGTAAACTGACTTTCCTTGTTAATTTACGGATTTTACTTGTTTTTGACCCTTTTTCTTTCACTAAAAATGGCATAAAGTGGCCTAGCCTTATCGAATTGAAGCATGTAATACATCCTAGGAAATCTAACGAGAATATCTACGACTTCCATGGTTGATTTTAGAAATTTTAAAAACGGCCAAAATGGTGGTAAAGTGTATTTCCTTGTGAATTTACGGATTTTACTTGTTTTTGATTCTTTTTTTTTCAGTAAAAAGGGCATAAAGTGGTCTAGCCTTATCGAATCGGAACATGTAATAGTTCCTAGGAAATCTAACGAGCATATCTACGACTTCCATGATTTATATTAAAATTTTCTAAAACGGCCAAAATGGTGGTTAAGTTAATTTCCTTGTTAATTTACGAATTTTACTCGTTTTTGACCCTTTTTCTTTCACTAAAAAAGACATAAAGTGGCCTAGCCTTATCGAATCGAAGCATGTAATAGTTCCTAGGTAATCTAACGAGCATATCTACGACTTCCATGGTTGATTTTAGAAATTGGAAAAACGGCCAAAATGGTGGTAAAGTGAATTTCCTGGTTAATTTACGGATTTTACTTGTTTTTGACCCTTTTTCTTTCAGTAAAAAGGGCATAAAGTGGCCTAGCCTTAGCGAATCGAAGCATGTAATAGTTCCTAGGAAATATAACGAGCATATCTACGACTTCCATGGTTGATTTTAGAAATTTGAAAAACGGCCAAAATGGTGGTAAAGTGTATTTCCTTGTTAATTTACGGATTTTGCTTGTTTTTGATTCTTTTCTTTCACTAAAAAGGGTATAAAGTGGCCTAGCCTTATCGAATCGGAGCATGTAATAGTTCCTAGGAAATCTAACGAGCATATCTACGACTTCCATGATTTATATTAGAATTTTAAAAAACGGCCAAAATGGTGGTTAAGTTAATTTCCTTGTTAATTTACGGATTTTACTCGTTTTTGACCCTTTTTCTTTCACTAAAAAAGACATAAAGTGGCCTAGCCTTATCAAATCGAAGCATGTAATAGTTCCTAGGAAACCTAACGAGCATATCTATTACCTCTATGGTTGATTTTAGAATTTTCAAAAACGGCCAAAATGGGGGTTAGGTTAATTTCCTTGTTAAGTTACGGATTTTACTCGTTTTTGACCCTTTTTCTTTCACTAAAAAGGGCATAAAGTGGTCTAGCCTTATCAAATCGAAGCATGTAATAATTCCTAGGAAATCTAACGAGAATATCTACGACTTCCATGGTTGATTTTAGAAATTTGAAAAACAGCCAAAATGGTGGTAAACTGACTTTCCTTGTTAATTTATGGATTTTACTTGTTTTTGACCCTTTTTCTTTCACTAAAAAAGGCATAAAGTGGCCTAGCCTTATCGAATTGAAGCATGTAATACATCCTAGGAAATCTAACGAGAATATCTACGACTTCCATGGTTGATTTTAGAAATTTTAAAAACGGCCAAAATGGTGGTAAAGTGTATTTCCTTGTGAATTTACTGATTTTACTTGTTTTTGATTCTTTTTTTTTTCAGTAAAAAGGGCATAAAGTGGTCTAGCCTTATCGAATCGGAACATGTAATAGTTCCTAGGAAATCTAACGAGCATATCTACGACTTCCATGATTTATATTAAAATTTTCTAAAACGGCCAAAATGGTGGTTAAGTTAATTTCCTTGTTAATTTACGAATTTTACTCGTTTTTGACCCTTTTTCTTTCACTAAAAAAGACATAAAGTGGCCTAGCCTTATCGAATCGAAGCATGTAATACTTCCTAGGTAATCTAACGAGCATATCTACGACTTCCATGGTTGATTTTAGAAATTGGAAAAACGGCCAAAATGGTGGTAAAGTGAATTTCCTGGTTAATTTACGGATTTTACTTGTTTTTGACCCTTTTTCTTTCAGTAAAAAGGGCATAAAGTGGCCTAGCCTTAGCGAATCGAAGCATGTAATAGTTCCTAGGAAACCTAACGAGCATATCTATTACCTCTATGGTTGATTTTAGAATTTTCAAAAACGGCCAAAATGGGGGTTAGGTTAATTTCCTTGTTAAGTTACGGATTTTACTCGTTTTTGACCCTTTTTCTTTCACTAAAAAGGGCATAAAGTGGTCTAGCCTTATCAAATCGAAGCATGTAATAATTCCTAGGAAATCTAACGAGAATATCTACGACTTCCATGGTTGATTTTAGAAATTTGAAAAACAGCCAAAATGGTGGTAAACTGACTTTCCTTGTTAATTTATGGATTTTACTTGTTTTTGACCCTTTTTCTTTCACTAAAAAAGGCATAAAGTGGCCTAGCCTTATCGAATTGAAGCATGTAATACATCCTAGGAAATCTAACGAGAATATCTACGACTTCCATGGTTGATTTTAGAAATTTTAAAAACGGCCAAAATGGTGGTAAAGTGTATTTCCTTGTGAATTTACTGATTTTACTTGTTTTTGATTCTTTTTTTTTTCAGTAAAAAGGGCATAAAGTGGTCTAGCCTTATCGAATCGGAACATGTAATAGTTCCTAGGAAATCTAACGAGCATATCTACGACTTCCATGATTTATATTAAAATTTTCTAAAACGGCCAAAATGGTGGTTAAGTTAATTTCCTTGTTAATTTACGAATTTTACTCGTTTTTGACCCTTTTTCTTTCACTAAAAAAGACATAAAGTGGCCTAGCCTTATCGAATCGAAGCATGTAATACTTCCTAGGTAATCTAACGAGCATATCTACGACTTCCATGGTTGATTTTAGAAATTGGAAAAACGGCCAAAATGGTGGTAAAGTGAATTTCCTGGTTAATTTACGGATTTTACTTGTTTTTGACCCTTTTTCTTTCAGTAAAAAGGGCATAAAGTGGCCTAGCCTTAGCGAATCGAAGCATGTAATAGTTCCTAGGAAATATAACGAGCATATCTACGACTTCCATGGTTGATTTTAAAAATTTGAAAAACGGCCAAAATGGTGGTTAAGTGAATTTCCTTATTAATTTACGGATTTCACTTGTTTTTGACCCTTTTTCTTTCACTAAAAAGGGAATAAAGTGGCCTAGCCTTATCGAATTGAAGCATGTAATACATCCTAGGAAATCTAACGAGAATATCTACAACTTCCATGGTTGATTTTAGAAATTTGAAAAACGGCCAAAATGGTGGTAAAGTGTATTTCCTTGTTAATTTACGGATTTTACTTGTTTTTTATTCTTTTTCTTTCACTAAAAAGGGCATAAAGTGGTCTAGCCTTATCAAATCGAAGCATGTAAAACATCCTAGGAAATCTAACGAGAATATCTACATCTTCCATGGTTGATTTTAGAAATTTGAAAAACGGCCAAAATGGTGGTAAAGTGTATTTCCTTGTTAATTTAAGGATTTTACTTGTTTTTGATTCTTTTTCTTTCACTAAAAAGGGCAGAAAGTGGCCTAGCCTTATTGAATCGGAGCATGTAATAGTTCCTAGGAAATCTAACGAGCATATCTACGACTTCCATGGTTGATTTTAAAAATTTGAAAAACGGCCAAAATGGTGGTTTAGTGAATTCCCTTGTTAATTTACGGATTTCACTTGTTTTTGACCCTTTTTCTTTCACTAAAAAGGGCATAAAGTGGCCTAGCCTTATCGAATCGAAGCATGTAATAGTTCCTAGGAAATCTAACGAGCATATCTACGACTTCCATGGTTGATTTTAAAAATTTGAAAAACGGCCAAAATGGTGGTTAAGTGAATTCCCTTGTTAATTTACGGATTTCACTTGTTTTTGACCCTTTTTCTTTCACTAAAAAGGGCATAAAGTGGCCTAGCCTTATCGAATTGAAGCATGTAATACATCCTAGGAAATCTAACGAGAATATCTACAACTTCCATGGTTGATTTTAGAAATTTGAAAAACGGCCAAAATGGTGGTAAAGTGTATTTCCTTGTTAATTTACGGATTTTACTTGTTTTTTATTCTTTTTCTTTCACTAAAAAGGGCATAACGTGGTCAAACCTTATCGAATAGAAGCATGTAATACTTCCTAGGAAATCTAACGAGAATATCTACAACTTCCATGGTTGATTTTAGAAATTTGAAAAACGACCAAAATGGTGGTAAAGTGTATTTCCTTGTTAATTTATGGATTTTACTTGTTTTTGATTCTTTTTCTTTCACTAAAAAGGGCATAAAGTGGCCTAGCCTTATCGAATCGGAGCATGTAATAGTTCCTAGGAAATCTAACGAGCATATCTACGACTTCCATGATTTATATTAGAATTTTAATAAACGGCCAAATAGTGGTTAAGTTAATTTCCTTGTTAATTTACGGATTTTACTCGTTTTTGACCCTTTTTCTTTCACTAAAAAGGGCATAAAGTGGCCTAGCCTTATCAAATCGAAGCATGTAATAGTTCCTAGGAATTCTAACGAGCATATCTACGACTTCCATGGTTGATTTTAGAAATTTGAAAAACGGCCAAAATGGTGGTAAAGTGAATTTCCTTGTTAATTTACGGATTTTACTTGTTTTTCACCCTTTTTCTTTCACTAAAAAGGACATAAAGTGGCCTAGCCTTATCGAATTGAAGCATGTAATACATCCTAGGAAATCTAACGAGAATATCTACGACTTCCATGGTTGATTTTAGAAATTTGAAAAACGGCCAAAATGGTGGTAAAGTGTATTTCCTTGTTAATTTACGGATTTTACTTGTTTTTGATTCTTTTTCTTTCACTAAAAAGGGCATAAAGTGGCCTAGCCTTATCGAATCGGAGCATGTAATAGTTCCTAGGAAATCTAACGAGCATATCTACGACTTCCATGATTTATATTAGAATTTTAATAAACGGCCAAATAGTGGTTAAGTTAATTTCCTTGTTAATTTACGGATTTTACTCGTTTTTGACCCTTTTTCTTTCACTAAAAAGGGCATAAAGTGGCCTAGCCTTATCAAATCGAAGCATGTAATAGTTCCTAGGAATTCTAACGAGCATATCTACGACTTCCATGGTTGATTTTAGAAATCTGAAAAACGGCCAAAATGGTGGTAAAGTGAATTTCCTTGTTAATTTACGGATTTTACTTGTTTTTCACCCTTTTTCTTTCACTAAAAAGGACATAAAGTGGCCTAGCCTTATCGAATTGAAGCATGTAATACTTCCTAGGAAATCTAACGAGAATATCTACAACTTCCATGGTTGATTTTAGAAATTTGAAAAACGGCCAAAATGGTGGTAAAGTGTATTTCCTTGTTAATTTACGGATTTTGCTTGTTTTTGATTCTTTTCTTTCACTAAAAAGGGTATAAAGTGGCCTAGCCTTATCGAATCGGAGCATGTAATAGTTCCTAGGAAATTTAACGAGCATATCTACGACTTCCATGATTTATATTAGAATTTTAAAAAACGGCCAAAATGGTGGTTAAGTTAATTTCCTTGTTAATTTACGGATTTTACTCGTTTTTGACCCTTTTTCTTTCACTAAAAAAGACATAAAGTGGCCTAGCCTTATCAAATCGAAGCATGTAATAGTTCCTAGGAAACCTAACGAGCATATCTATTACCTCTATGGTTGATTTTAGAATTTTCAAAAACGGCCAAAATGGGGGTTAGGTTAATTTCCTTGTTAAGTTACGGATTTTACTCGTTTTTGACCCTTTTTCTTTCACTAAAAAGGGCATAAAGTGGTCTAGCCTTATCAAATCGAAGCATGTAATAATTCCTAGGAAATCTAACGAGAATATCTACGACTTCCATGGTTGATTTTAGAAATTTGAAAAACAGCCAAAATGGTGGTAAACTGACTTTCCTTTTTAATTTACGGATTTTACATGTTTTTGACCCTTTTTCTTTCACTAAAAATGGCATAAAGTGGCCTAGCCTTATCGAATTGAAGCATGTAATACATCCTAGGAAATCTAACGAGAATATCTACGACTTCCATGGTTGATTTTAGAAATTTTAAAAACGGCCAAAATGGTGGAAAAGTGTATTTCCTTGTGAATTTACGGATTTTACTTGTTTTTGATTCTTTTTTTTTCAGTAAAAAGGGCATAAAGTGGTCTAGCCTTATCGAATCGGAACATGTAATAGTTCCTAGGAAATCTAACGAGCATATCTACGACTTCCATGATTTATATTAAAATTTTCTAAAACGGCCAAAATGGTGGTTAAGTTAATTTCCTTGTTAATTTACGAATTTTACTCGTTTTTGACCCTTTTTCTTTCACTAAAAAAGACATAAAGTGGCCTAGCCTTATCGAATCGAAGCATGTAATAGTTCCTAGGTAATCTAACGAGCATATCTACGACTTCCATGGTTGATTTTAGAAATTGGAAAAACGGCCAAAATGGTGGTAAAGTGAATTTCCTGGTTAATTTACGGATTTTACTTGTTTTTGACCCTTTTTCTTTCAGTAAAAAGGGCATAAAGTGGCCTAGCCTTAGCGAATCGAAGCATGTAATAGTTCCTAGGAAATATAACGAGCATATCTACGACTTCCATGGTTGATTTTAAAAATTTGAAAAACGGCCAAAATGGTGGTTAAGTGAATTTCCTTGTTAATTTACGGATTTCACTTGTTTTTGACCCTTTTTCTTTCACTAAAAAGGGAATAAAGTGGCCTAGCCTTATCGAATTGAAGCATGTAATACATCCTAGGAAATCTAACGAGAATATCTACAACTTCCATGGTTGATTTTAGAAATTTGAAAAACGGCCAAAATGGTGGTAAAGTGTATTTCCTTGTTAATTTACGGATTTTACTTGTTTTTTATTCTTTTTCTTTCACTAAAAAGGGCATAAAGTGGTCTAGCCTTATCAAATCGAAGCATGTAAAACATCGTAGGAAATCTAACGAGAATATCTACAACTTCCATGGTTGATTTTAGAAATTTGAAAAACGGCCAAAATGGTGGTAAAGTGTATTTCCTTGTTAATTTAAGGATTTTACTTGTTTTTGATTCTTTTTCTTTCACTAAAAAGGGCATAAAGTGGCCTAGCCTTATCGAATCGGAGCATGTAATAGTTCCTAGGAAATCTAACGAGCATATCTACGACTTCCATGATTTATATTAGAATTTTAATAAACGGCCAAATAGTGGTTAAGTTAATTTCCTTGTTAATTTACGGATTTTACTCGTTTTTGACCCTTTTTCTTTCACTAAAAAGGGCATAAAGTGGCCTAGCCTTATCAAATCGAAGCATGTAATAGTTCCTAGGAATTCTAACGAGCATATCTACGACTTCCATGGTTGATTTTAGAAATTTGAAAAACGGCCAAAATGGTGGTAAAGTGAATTTCCTTGTTAATTTACGGATTTTACTTGTTTTTCACCCTTTTTCTTTCACTAAAAAGGACATAAAGTGGCCTAGCCTTATCGAATTGAAGCATGTAATACATCCTAGGAAATCTAACGAGAATATCTACGACTTCCATGGTTGATTTTAGAAATTTGAAAAACGGCCAAAATGGTGGTAAAGTGTATTTCCTTGTTAATTTACGGATTTTACTTGTTTTTGATTCTTTTTCTTTCACTAAAAAGGGCATAAAGTGGTCTAGCCTTATCGAATCGAAGCATGTAATACTTCCTAGGAAATCTAACGAGAATATCTACAACTTCCATGGTTGATTTTAGAAATTTGAAAAACGGCCAAAATGGTGGTAAAGTGTATTTCCTTGTTAATTTACGGATTTTGCTTGTTTTTGATTCTTTTCTTTCACTAAAAAGGGTATAAAGTGGCCTAGCCTTATCGAATCGGAGCATGTAATAGTTCCTAGGAAATTTAACGAGCATATCTACGACTTCCATGATTTATATTAGAATTTTAAAAAACGGCCAAAATGGTGGTTAAGTTAATTTCCTTGTTAATTTACGGATTTTACTCGTTTTTGACCCTTTTTCTTTCACTAAAAAAGACATAAAGTGGCCTAGCCTTATCAAATCGAAGCATGTAATAGTTCCTAGGAAACCTAACGAGCATATCTATTACCTCTATGGTTGATTTTAGAATTTTCAAAAACGGCCAAAATGGGGGTTAGGTTAATTTCCTTGTTAAGTTACGGATTTTACTCGTTTTTGACCCTTTTTCTTTCACTAAAAAGGGCATAAAGTGGTCTAGCCTTATCAAATCGAAGCATGTAATAATTCCTAGGAAATCTAACGAGAATATCTACGACTTCCATGGTTGATTTTAGAAATTTGAAAAACAGCCAAAATGGTGGTAAACTGACTTTCCTTGTTAATTTACGGATTTTACTTGTTTTTGACCCTTTTTCTTTCACTAAAAATGGCATAAAGTGGCCTAGCCTTATCGAATTGAAGCATGTAATACATCCTAGGAAATCTAACGAGAATATCTACGACTTCCATGGTTGATTTTAGAAATTTTAAAAACGGCCAAAATGGTGGTAAAGTGTATTTCCTTGTGAATTTACGGATTTTACTTGTTTTTGATTCTTTTTTTTTTCAGTAAAAAGGGCATAAAGTGGTCTAGCCTTATCGAATCGGAACATGTAATAGTTCCTAGGAAATCTAACGAGCATATCTACGACTTCCATGATTTATATTAAAATTTTCTAAAACGGCCAAAATGGTGGTTAAGTTAATTTCCTTGTTAATTTACGAATTTTACTCGTTTTTGACCCTTTTTCTTTCACTAAAAAAGACATAAAGTGGCCTAGCCTTATCGAATCGAAGCATGTAATAGTTCCTAGGTAATCTAACGAGCATATCTACGACTTCCATGGTTGATTTTAGAAATTGGAAAAACGGCCAAAATGGTGGTAAAGTGAATTTCCTGGTTAATTTACGGATTTTACTTGTTTTTGACCCTTTTTCTTTCAGTAAAAAGGGCATAAAGTGGCCTAGCCTTAGCGAATCGAAGCATGTAATAGTTCCTAGGAAATATAACGAGCATATCTACGACTTCCATGGTTGATTTTAAAAATTTGAAAAACGGCCAAAATGGTGGTTAAGTGAATTTCCTTGTTAATTTACGGATTTCACTTGTTTTTGACCCTTTTTCTTTCACTAAAAAGGGAATAAAGTGGCCTAGCCTTATCGAATTGAAGCATGTAATACATCCTAGGAAATCTAACGAGAATATCTACAACTTCCATGGTTGATTTTAGAAATTTGAAAAACGGCCAAAATGGTGGTAAAGTGTATTTCCTTGTTAATTTACGGATTTTACTTGTTTTTTATTCTTTTTCTTTCACTAAAAAGGGCATAAAGTGGTCTAGCCTTATCAAATCGAAGCATGTAAAACATCGTAGGAAATCTAACGAGAATATCTACAACTTCCATGGTTGATTTTAGAAATTTGAAAAACGGCCAAAATGGTGGTAAAGTGTATTTCCTTGTTAATTTAAGGATTTTACTTGTTTTTGATTCTTTTTCTTTCACTAAAAAGGGCATAAAGTGGCCTAGCCTTATCGAATCGGAGCATGTAATAGTTCCTAGGAAATCTAACGAGCATATCTACGACTTCCATGATTTATATTAGAATTTTAATAAACGGCCAAATAGTGGTTAAGTTAATTTCCTTGTTAATTTACGGATTTTACTCGTTTTTGACCCTTTTTCTTTCACTAAAAAGGGCATAAAGTGGCCTAGCCTTATCAAATCGAACCATGTAATAGTTCCTAGGAATTCTAACGAGCATATCTACGACTTCCATGGTTGATTTTAGAAATTTGAAAAACGGCCAAAATGGTGGTAAAGTGAATTTCCTTGTTAATTTACGGATTTTACTTGTTTTTCACCCTTTTTCTTTCACTAAAAAGGACATAAAGTGGCCTAGCCTTATCGAATTGAAGCATGTAATACATCCTAGGAAATCTAACGAGAATATCTACGACTTCCATGGTTGATTTTAGAAATTTGAAAAACGGCCAAAATGGTGGTAAAGTGTATTTCCTTGTTAATTTACGGATTTTACTTGTTTTTGATTCTTTTTCTTTCACTAAAAAGGGCATAAAGTGGTCTAGCCTTATCGAATCGAAGCATGTAATACTTCCTAGGAAATCTAACGAGAATATCTACAACTTCCATGGTTGATTTTAGAAATTTGAAAAACGGCCAAAATGGTGGTAAAGTGTATTTCCTTGTTAATTTACGGATTTTGCTTGTTTTTGATTCTTTTCTTTCACTAAAAAGGGTATAAAGTGGCCTAGCCTTATCGAATCGGAGCATGTAATAGTTCCTAGGAAATTTAACGAGCATATCTACGACTTCCATGATTTATATTAGAATTTTAAAAAACGGCCAAAATGGTGGTTAAGTTAATTTCCTTGTTAATTTACGGATTTTACTCGTTTTTGACCCTTTTTCTTTCACTAAAAAAGACATAAAGTGGCCTAGCCTTATCAAATCGAAGCATGTAATAGTTCCTAGGAAACCTAACGAGCATATCTATTACCTCTATGGTTGATTTTAGAATTTTCAAAAACGGCCAAAATGGGGGTTAGGTTAATTTCCTTGTTAAGTTACGGATTTTACTCGTTTTTGACCCTTTTTCTTTCACTAAAAAGGGCATAAAGTGGTCTAGCCTTATCAAATCGAAGCATGTAATAATTCCTAGGAAATCTAACGAGAATATCTACGACTTCCATGGTTGATTTTAGAAATTTGAAAAACAGCCAAAATGGTGGTAAACTGACTTTCCTTGTTAATTTACGGATTTTACTTGTTTTTGACCCTTTTTCTTTCACTAAAAATGGCATAAAGTGGCCTAGCCTTATCGAATTGAAGCATGTAATACATCCTAGGAAATCTAACGAGAATATCTACGACTTCCATGGTTGATTTTAGAAATTTTAAAAACGGCCAAAATGGTGGTAAAGTGTATTTCCTTGTGAATTTACGGATTTTACTTGTTTTTGATTCTTTTTTTTTCAGTAAAAAGGGCATAAAGTGGTCTAGCCTTATCGAATCGGAACATGTAATAGTTCCTAGGAAATCTAACGAGCATATCTACGACTTCCATGATTTATATTAAAATTTTCTAAAACGGCCAAAATGGTGGTTAAGTTAATTTCCTTGTTAATTTACGAATTTTACTCGTTTTTGACCCTTTTTCTTTCACTAAAAAAGACATAAAGTGGCCTAGCCTTATCGAATCGAAGCATGTAATAGTTCCTAGGTAATCTAACGAGCATATCTACGACTTCCATGGTTGATTTTAGAAATTGGAAAAACGGCCAAAATGGTGGTAAAGTGAATTTCCTGGTTAATTTACGGATTTTACTTGTTTTTGACCCTTTTTCTTTCAGTAAAAAGGGCATAAAGTGGCCTAGCCTTATCGAATTGAAGAATGTAATACATCCTAGGAAATCTAACAAGAATATCTACGACTTCCATGGTTGATTTTAGAAATTTTAAAAACAGCCAAAATGGTGGTAAACTGACTTTCCTTGTTAATTTACGGATTTTACTTGTTTTTGACCCTTTTTCTTTCACTAAAAATGGCATAAAGTGGCCTAGCCTTATCGAATTGAAGCATGTAATACATCCTAGGAAATCTAACGAGAATATCTACGACTTCCATGGTTGATTTTAGAAATTTTAAAAACGGCCAAAATGGTGGTAAAGTGTATTTCCTTGTGAATTTACGGATTTTACTTGTTTTTGATTCTTTTTTTTTTTCAGTAAAAAGGGCATAAAGTGGTCTAGCCTTATCGAATCGGAACATGTAATAGTTCCTAGGAAATCTAACGAGCATATCTACGACTTCCATGATTTATATTAAAATTTTCTAAAACGGCCAAAATGGTGGTTAAGTTAATTTCCTTGTTAATTTACGAATTTTACTCGTTTTTGACCCTTTTTCTTTCACTAAAAAAGACATAAAGTGGCCTAGCCTTATCGAATCGAAGCATGTAATAGTTCCTAGGTAATCTAACGAGCATATCTACGACTTCCATGGTTGATTTTAGAAATTGGAAAAACGGCCAAAATGGTGGTAAAGTGAATTTCCTGGTTAATTTACGGATTTTACTTGTTTTTGACCCTTTTTCTTTCAGTAAAAAGGGCATAAAGTGGCCTAGCCTTAGCGAATCGAAGCATGTAATAGTTCCTAGGAAATATAACGAGCATATCTACGACTTCCATGGTTGATTTTAAAAATTTGAAAAACGGCCAAAATGGTGGTTAAGTGAATTTCCTTGTTAATTTACGGATTTCACTTGTTTTTGACCCTTTTTCTTTCACTAAAAAGGGAATAAAGTGGCCTAGCCTTATCGAATTGAAGCATGTAATACATCCTAGGAAATCTAACGAGAATATCTACAACTTCCATGGTTGATTTTAGAAATTTGAAAAACGGCCAAAATGGTGGTAAAGTGTATTTCCTTGTTAATTTACGGATTTTACTTGTTTTTTATTCTTTTTCTTTCACTAAAAAGGGCATAAAGTGGTCTAGCCTTATCAAATCGAAGCATGTAAAACATCCTAGGAAATCAAACGAGAATATCTACAACTTCCATGGTTGATTTTAGAAATTTGAAAAACGGCCAAAATGGTGGTAAAGTGTATTTCCTTGTTAATTTAAGGATTTTACTTGTTTTTGATTCTTTTTCTTTCACTAAAAAGGGCAGAAAGTGGCCTAGCCTTATTGAATCGGAGCATGTAATAGTTCCTAGGAAATCTAACGAGCATATCTACGACTTCCATGGTTGATTTTAAAAATTTGAAAAACGGCCAAAATGGTGGTTAAGTGAATTCCCTTGTTAATTTACGGATTTCACTTGTTTTTGACCCTTTTTCTTTCACTAAAAAGGGCATAAAGTGGCCTAGCCTTATCGAATCGAAGCATGTAATAGTTCCTAGGAAATCTAACGAGCATATCTACGACTTCCATGGTTGATTTTAAAAATTTGAAAAACGGCCAAAATGGTGGTTAAGTGAATTCCCTTGTTAATTTACGGATTTCACTTGTTTTTGACCCTTTTTCTTTCACTAAAAAGGGCATAAAGTGGCCTAGCCTTATCGAATTGAAGCATGTAATACATCCTAGGAAATCTAACGAGAATATCTACAACTTCCATGGTTGATTTTAGAAATTTGAAAAACGGCCAAAATGGTGGTAAAGTGTATTTCCTTGTTAATTTACGGATTTTACTTGTTTTTTATTCTTTTTCTTTCACTAAAAAGGGCATAACGTGGTCAAACCTTATCGAATAGAAGCATGTAATACTTCCTAGGAAATCTAACGAGAATATCTACAACTTCCATGGTTGATTTTAGAAATTTGAAAAACGGCCAAAATGGTGGTAAAGTGTATTTCCTTGTAAATTTAAGGATTTTACTTGTTTTTGATTCTTTTTCTTTCACTAAAAAGGGCATAAAGTGGCCTAGCCTTATCGAATCAAAGCTGTAATACTTCCTAGGAAATCTAACGAGAATATCTACAACTTCCATGGTTGATTTTAGAAATTTGAAAAACGACCAAAATGGTGGTAAAGTGTATTTCCTTGTTAATTTATGGATTTTACTTGTTTTTGATTCTTTTTCTTTCACTAAAAAGGGCATAAAGTGGCCTAGCCTTATCGAATCGGAGCATGTAATAGTTCCTAGGAAATCTAACGAGCATATCTACGACTTCCATGATTTATATTAGAATTTTAATGAACGGCCAAATAGTGGTTAAGTTAATTTCCTTGTTAATTTACGAATTTTACTCGTTTTTGACCCTTTTTCTTTCACTAAAAAGGGCATAAAGTGGCCTAGCCTTATCAAATCGAAGCATGTAATAGTTCCTAGGAATTCTAACGAGCATATCTACGACTTCCATGGTTGATTTTAGAAATTTGAAAAACGGCCAAAATGGTGGTAAAGTGAATTTCCTTGTAAATTTACGGATTTTACTTGTTTTTCACCCTTTTTCTTTCACTAAAAAGGACATAAAGTGGCCTAGCCTTATCGAATTGAAGCGTGTAATACATCCTAGGAAATCTAACGAGAATATCTACGACTTCCATGGTTGATTTTAGAAATTTGAAAAACGGCCAAAATGGTGGTAAAGTGTATTTCCTTGTTAATTTACGGATTTTACTTGTTTTTGATTCTTTTTCTTTCACTAAAAAGGGCATAAAGTGGTCTAGCCTTATCGAATCGAAGCATGTAATACTTCCTAGGAAATCTAACGAGAATATCTACAACTTCCATGGTTGATTTTAGAAATTTGAAAATCGGCCAAAATGGTGGTAAAGTGTATTTCCTTGTTAATTTACGGATTTTGCTTGTTTTTGATTCTTTTCTTTCACAAAAAAGGGTATAAAGTGGCCTAGCCTTATCGAATCGGAGCATGTAATAGTTCCTAGGAAATTTAACGAGCATATCTACGACTTCCATGATTTATATTAGAATTTTAAAAAACGGCCAAAATGGTGGTTAAGTTAATTTCCTTGTTAATTTACGGATTTTACTCGTTTTTGACCCTTTTTCTTTCACTAAAAAAGACATAAAGTGGCCTAGCCTTATCAAATCGAAGCATGTAATAGTTCCTAGGAAACCTAACGAGCATATCTATTACCTCTATGGTTGATTTTAGAATTTTCAAAAACGGCCAAAATGGGGGTTAGGTTAATTTCCTTGTTAAGTTACGGATTTTACTCGTTGTTGACCCTTTTTCTTTCACTAAAAAGGGCATAAAGTGGTCTAGCCTTATCAAATCGAAGCATGTAATAGTTCCTAGGAAATCTAACGAGAATATCTACGACTTCCATGGTTGATTTTAGAAATTTGAAAAACGGCCAAAATGGTGGTAAACTGAATTTCCTTGTTAATTTTCGGATTTTACTTGTTTTTGACCCTTTTTCTTTCACTAAAAATGGCATAAAGTGGCCTAGCCTTATCGAATTGAAGCATGTAATACATCCTAGGAAATCTAACGAGAATATCTACGACTTCCATGGTTGATTTTAGAAATTTTAAAAACGCCCAAAATGGTGGTAAAGTGTATTTCCTTGTGAATTTACGGATTTTACTTGTTTTTGATTCTTTTTTTTTTCAGTAAAAAGGGCATAAAGTGGTCTAGCCTTATCGAATCGGAACATGTAATAGTTCCTAGGAAATCTAACGAGCATATCTACGACTTCCATGATTTATATTAAAATTTTCTAAAACGGCCAAAATGGTGGTTAAGTTAATTTCCTTGTTAATTTACGGATTTTACTCGTTTTTGACCCTTTTTCTTTCACTAAAAAAGACATAAAGTGGCCTAGCCTTATCGAATCGAAGCATGTAATAGTTCCTAGGTAATCTAACGAGCATATCTACGACTTCCATGGTTGATTTTAGAAATTGGAAAAACGGCCAAAATGGTGGTAAAGTGAATTTCCATGTTAATTTACGGATTTTACTTGTTTTTGACCCTTTTTCTTTCAGTAAAAAGGGCATAAAGTGGCCTAGCCTTATCGAATCGAAGCATGTAATAGTTCTTAGGAAATCTAACGAGCATATCTACGACTTCCATGGTTGATTTTAAAAATTTGAAAAACGGCCAAAATGGTGGTTAAGTGAATTTCCTTGTTAATTTACGGATTTTACTTGTTTTTGACCCTTTTTCTTTCACTAAAAAGGGCATAAAGTGGCCTAGCCTTATCGAATTGAAGCATGTAATACATCCTAGGAAATCTAACGAGAATATCTACAACTTCCATGGTTGATTTTAGAAATTTGAAAAACGGCCAAAATGGTGGTAAAGTGTATTTCCTTGTTAATTTACGGATTTTACTTGTTTTTGATTCTTTTTCTTTCACTAAAAAGGGCATAAAGTGGTCTAGCCTTATCGAATCGAAGCATGTAAAACTTCCTAGGAAATCTAACGAGAATATCTACAACTTCCATGGTTGATTTTAGAAATTTGAGAAACGGCCAAAATGGTGGTAAAGTGTATTTCCTTGTTAATTTAAGGATTTTACTTGTTTTTGATTCTTTTTCTTTCACTAAAAAGGGCATAAAGTGGCCTAGCCTTATCGAATCAAAGCTCTAATACATCCTAGGAAATCTAACGAGAATATCTACAACTTCCATGGTTGATTTTAGAAATTTGAAAAACGGCCAAAATGGTGGTAAAGTGTATTTCCTTGTTAATTTATGGATTTTACTTGTTTTTGATTCTTTTTCTTTCACTAAAAAGGGCATAAAGTGGCCTAGCCTTATCGAATCGGAGCATGTAATAGTTCCTAGGAAATCTAACGAGCATATCTACGACTTCCATGATTTATATTAGAATTTTCATAAACGGCCAAAATGGTGGTTAAGTTAATTTCCTTGTTAATTTACGGATTTTACTCGTTTTTGACCCTTTTTCTTTCACTAAAAAGGGCATAAAGTGGCCTAGCCTTATCAAATCGAAGCATGTAATAGTTCCTAGGAATTCTAACGAGCATATCTACGACTTCCATGGTTGATTTTAGAAATTTGAAAAACGGCCAAAATGGTGGTAAAGTGAATTTCCTTGTTAATTTACGGATTTTACTTGTTTTTCACCCTTTTTCTTTCACTAAAAAGGGCATAAAGTGGCCTAGCCTTATCGAATTGAAGCATGTAATACATCCTAGGAAATCTAACGAGAATATCTACGACTTCCATGGCTGATTTTAGAAATTTGAAAAACGGCCAAAATGGTGGTAAAGTGTATTTCCTTGTTAATTTACGGATTTTACTTGTTTTTGATTCTATTTATTTCACTAAAAAGGGCAAAAAGTGGTCTAGCCTTATCGAATCGAAGCATGTAATACTTCCTAGGAAATCTAACGAGAATATCTACCACTTCCATGGTTGATTTTAGAAATTTGAAAAACGGCCAAAATGGTGGTAAAGTGTATTTCCTTGTTAATTTACGGATTTTGCTTGTTTTTGATTCTTTTCTTTCACTAAAAAGGGTATAAAGTGGCCTAGCCTTATCGAATCGGAGCATGTAATAGTTCCTAGGAAATTTAACGAGCATATCTACGACTTCCATGATTTATATTAGAATTTTAAAAAACGGCCAAAATGGTGGTTAAGTTAATTTCCTTGTTAATTTACGGATTTTACTCGTTTTTGACCCTTTTTCTTTCACTAAAAAAGACATAAAGTGGCCTAGCCTTATCAAATCGAAGCATGTAATAGTTCCTAGGAAACCTAACGAGCATATCTATTACCTCTATGGTTGATTTTAGAATTTTCAAAAACGGCCAAAATGGGGGTTAGGTTAATTTCCTTGTTAAGTTACGGATTTTACTCGTTTTTGACCCTTTTTCTTTCACTAAAAAGGGCATAAAGTGGTCTAGCCTTATCAAATCGAAGCATGTAATAGTTCCTAGGAAATCTAACGAGAATATCTACGACTTCCATGGTTGATTTTAGAAATTTGAAAAACGGCCAAAATGGTGGTAAACTGAATTTCCTTGTTAATTTACGGATTTTACTTGTTTTTGACCCTTTTTCTTTCACTAAAAAAGGCATAAAGTGGCCTAGCCTTATCGAATCGAAGCATGTAATAGTTCCTAGGTAATCTAACGAGCATATCTACGACTTCCATGGTTGATTTTAGAAATTGGAAAAACGGCCAAAATGGTGGTAAAGTGAATTTCCATGTTAATTTACGGATTTTACTTGTTTTTGACCCTTTTTCTTTCAGTAAAAAGGGCATAAAGTGGCCTAGCCTTATCGAATCGAAGCATGTAATAGTTCCTAGGAAATCTAACGAGCATATCTACGACTTCCATGGTTGATTTTAAAAATTTGAAAAACGGCCAAAATGGTGGTTAAGTGAATTTCCTTGTTAATTTACGGATTTTACTTGTTTTTGACCCTTTTTCTTTCACTAAAAAGGGCATAAAATGGCCTAGCCTTATCGAATTGAAGCATGTAATACATCCTAGGAAATCTAACGAGAATATCTACAACTTCCATGGTTGATTTTAGAAATTTGAAAAACGGCCAAAATGGTGGTAAAGTGTATTTCCTTGTTAATTTACGGATTTTACTTGTTTTTGATTCTTTTTCTTTCACTAAAAAGGGCATAAAGTGGTCTAGCCTTATCGAATCGAAGCATGTAAAACTTCCTAGGAAATCTAACGAGAATATCTACAACTTCCATGGTTGATTTTAGAAATTTGAAAAACGGCCAAAATGGTGGTAAAGTGTATTTCCTTGTTAATTTAAGGATTTTACTTGTTTTTGATTCTTTTTCTTTCACTAAAAAGGGCATAAAGTGGCCTAGCCTTATCGAATCAAAGCTGTAATACATCCTAGGAAATCTAACGAGAATATCTACAACTTCCATGGTTGATTTTAGAAATTTGAAAAACGGCCAAAATGGTGGTAAAGTGTATTTCCTTGTTAATTTATGGATTTTACTTGTTTTTGATTCTTTTTCTTTCACTAAAAAGGGCATAAAGTGGCCTAGCCTTATCGAATCGGAGCATGTAATAGTTCCTAGGAAATCTAACGAGCATATCTACGACTTCCATGATTTATATTAGAATTTTCATAAACGGCCAAAATGGTGGTTAAGTTAATTTCCTTGTTAATTTACGGATTTTACTCGTTTTTGACCCTTTTTCTTTCACTAAAAAGGGCATAAAGTGGCCTAGCCTTATCAAATCGAAGCATGTAATAGTTCCTAGGAATTCTAACGAGCATATCTACGACTTCCATGGTTGATTTTAGAAATTGGAAAAACGGCCAAAATGGTGGTAAAGTGAATTTCCATGTTAATTTACGGATTTTACTTGTTTTTGACCCTTTTTCTTTCAGTAAAAAGGGCATAAAGTGGCCTAGCCTTATCGAATCGAAGCATGTAATAGTTCTTAGGAAATCTAACGAGCATATCTACGACTTCCATGGTTGATTTTAAAAATTTGAAAAACGGCCAAAATGGTGGTTAAGTGAATTTCCTTGTTAATTTACGGATTTTACTTGTTTTTGACCCTTTTTCTTTCACTAAAAAGGGCATAAAGTGGCCTAGCCTTATCGAATTGAAGCATGTAATACATCCTAGGAAATCTAACGAGAATATCTACAACTTCCATGGTTGATTTTAGAAATTTGAAAAACGGCCAAAATGGTGGTAAAGTGTATTTCCTTGTTAATTTACGGATTTTACTTGTTTTTGATTCTTTTTCTTTCACTAAAAAGGGCATAAAGTGGTCTAGCCTTATCGAATCGAAGCATGTAAAACTTCCTAGGAAATCTAACGAGAATATCTACAACTTCCATGGTTGATTTTAGAAATTTGAGAAACGGCCAAAATGGTGGTAAAGTGTATTTCCTTGTTAATTTAAGGATTTTACTTGTTTTTGATTCTTTTTCTTTCACTAAAAAGGGCATAAAGTGGCCTAGCCTTATCGAATCAAAGCTCTAATACATCCTAGGAAATCTAACGAGAATATCTACAACTTCCATGGTTGATTTTAGAAATTTGAAAAACGGCCAAAATGGTGGTAAAGTGTATTTCCTTGTTAATTTATGGATTTTACTTGTTTTTGATTCTTTTTCTTTCACTAAAAAGGGCATAAAGTGGCCTAGCCTTATCGAATCGGAGCATGTAATAGTTCCTAGGAAATCTAACGAGCATATCTACGACTTCCATGATTTATATTAGAATTTTCATAAACGGCCAAAATGGTGGTTAAGTTAATTTCCTTGTTAATTTACGGATTTTACTCGTTTTTGACCCTTTTTCTTTCACTAAAAAGGGCATAAAGTGGCCTAGCCTTATCAAATCGAAGCATGTAATAGTTCCTAGGAATTCTAACGAGCATATCTACGACTTCCATGGTTGATTTTAGAAATTTGAAAAACGGCCAAAATGGTGGTAAAGTGAATTTCCTTGTTAATTTACGGATTTTACTTGTTTTTCACCCTTTTTCTTTCACTAAAAAGGGCATAAAGTGGCCTAGCCTTATCGAATTGAAGCATGTAATACATCCTAGGAAATCTAACGAGAATATCTACGACTTCCATGGCTGATTTTAGAAATTTGAAAAACGGCCAAAATGGTGGTAAAGTGTATTTCCTTGTTAATTTACGGATTTTACTTGTTTTTGATTCTATTTATTTCACTAAAAAGGGCAAAAAGTGGTCTAGCCTTATCGAATCGAAGCATGTAATACTTCCTAGGAAATCTAACGAGAATATCTACCACTTCCATGGTTGATTTTAGAAATTTGAAAAACGGCCAAAATGGTGGTAAAGTGTATTTCCTTGTTAATTTACGGATTTTGCTTGTTTTTGATTCTTTTCTTTCACTAAAAAGGGTATAAAGTGGCCTAGCCTTATCGAATCGGAGCATGTAATAGTTCCTAGGAAATTTAACGAGCATATCTACGACTTCCATGATTTATATTAGAATTTTAAAAAACGGCCAAAATGGTGGTTAAGTTAATTTCCTTGTTAATTTACGGATTTTACTTGTTTTTGACCCTTTTTCTTTCACTAAAAAGGGCATAAAGTGGCCTAGCCTTATCGAATTGAAGCATGTAATACATCCTAGGAAATCTAACGAGAATATCTACAACTTCCATGGTTGATTTTAGAAATTTGAAAAACGGCCAAAATGGTGGTAAAGTGTATTTCCTTGTTAATTTACGGATTTTACTTGTTTTTGATTCTTTTTCTTTCACTAAAAAGGGCATAAAGTGGTCTAGCCTTATCGAATCGAAGCATGTAAAACTTCCTAGGAAATCTAACGAGAATATCTACAACTTCCATGGTTGATTTTAGAAATTTGAGAAACGGCCAAAATGGTGGTAAAGTGTATTTCCTTGTTAATTTAAGGATTTTACTTGTTTTTGATTCTTTTTCTTTCACTAAAAAGGGCATAAAGTGGCCTAGCCTTATCGAATCAAAGCTCTAATACATCCTAGGAAATCTAACGAGAATATCTACAACTTCCATGGTTGATTTTAGAAATTTGAAAAACGGCCAAAATGGTGGTAAAGTGTATTTCCTTGTTAATTTATGGATTTTACTTGTTTTTGATTCTTTTTCTTTCACTAAAAAGGGCATAAAGTGGCCTAGCCTTATCGAATCGGAGCATGTAATAGTTCCTAGGAAATCTAACGAGCATATCTACGACTTCCATGATTTATATTAGAATTTTCATAAACGGCCAAAATGGTGGTTAAGTTAATTTCCTTGTTAATTTACGGATTTTACTCGTTTTTGACCCTTTTTCTTTCACTAAAAAGGGCATAAAGTGGCCTAGCCTTATCAAATCGAAGCATGTAATAGTTCCTAGGAATTCTAACGAGCATATCTACGACTTCCATGGTTGATTTTAGAAATTTGAAAAACGGCCAAAATGGTGGTAAAGTGAATTTCCTTGTTAATTTACGGATTTTACTTGTTTTTCACCCTTTTTCTTTCACTAAAAAGGGCATAAAGTGGCCTAGCCTTATCGAATTGAAGCATGTAATACATCCTAGGAAATCTAACGAGAATATCTACGACTTCCATGGCTGATTTTAGAAATTTGAAAAACGGCCAAAATGGTGGTAAAGTGTATTTCCTTGTTAATTTACGGATTTTGCTTGTTTTTGATTCTTTTCTTTCACTAAAAAGGGTATAAAGTGGCCTAGCCTTATCGAATCGGAGCATGTAATAGTTCCTAGGAAATTTAACGAGCATATCTACGACTTCCATGATTTATATTAGAATTTTAAAAAACGGCCAAAATGGTGGTTAAGTTAATTTCCTTGTTAATTTACGGATTTTACTCGTTTTTGACCCTTTTTCTTTCACTAAAAAAGACATAAAGTGGCCTAGCCTTATCAAATCGAAGCATGTAATAGTTCCTAGGAAACCTAACGAGCATATCTATTACCTCTATGGTTGATTTTAGAATTTTCAAAAACGGCCAAAATGGGGGTTAGGTTAATTTCCTTGTTAAGTTACGGATTTTACTCGTTTTTGACCCTTTTTCTTTCACTAAAAAGGGCATAAAGTGGTCTAGCCTTATCAAATCGAAGCATGTAATAGTTCCTAGGAAATCTAACGAGAATATCTACGACTTCCATGGTTGATTTTAGAAATTTGAAAAACGGCCAAAATGGTGGTAAACTGAATTTCCTTGTTAATTTACGGATTTTACTTGTTTTTGACCCTTTTTCTTTCACTAAAAAAGGCATAAAGTGGCCTAGCCTTATCGAATCGAAGCATGTAATAGTTCCTAGGTAATCTAACGAGCATATCTACGACTTCCATGGTTGATTTTAGAAATTGGAAAAACGGCCAAAATGGTGGTAAAGTGAATTTCCATGTTAATTTACGGATTTTACTTGTTTTTGACCCTTTTTCTTTCAGTAAAAAGGGCATAAAGTGACCTAGCCTTATCGAATCGAAGCATGTAATAGTTCCTAGGAAATCTAACGAGCATATCTACGACTTCCATGGTTGATTTTAAAAATTTGAAAAACGGCCAAAATGGTGGTTAAGTGAATTTCCTTGTTAATTTACGGATTTTACTTGTTTTTGACCCTTTTTCTTTCACTAAAAAGGGCATAAAATGGCCTAGCCTTATCGAATTGAAGCATGTAATACATCCTAGGAAATCTAACGAGAATATCTACAACTTCCATGGTTGATTTTAGAAATTTGAAAAACGGCCAAAATGGTGGTAAAGTGTATTTCCTTGTTAATTTACGGATTTTACTTGTTTTTGATTCTTTTTCTTTCACTAAAAAGGGCATAAAGTGGTCTAGCCTTATCGAATCGAAGCATGTAAAACTTCCTAGGAAATCTAACGAGAATATCTACAACTTCCATGGTTGATTTTAGAAATTTGAAAAACGGCCAAAATGGTGGTAAAGTGTATTTCCTTGTTAATTTAAGGATTTTACTTGTTTTTGATTCTTTTTCTTTCACTAAAAAGGGCATAAAGTGGCCTAGCCTTATCGAATCAAAGCTGTAATACATCCTAGGAAATCTAACGAGAATATCTACAACTTCCATGGTTGACTTTAGAAATTTGAAAAACGGCCAAAATGGTGGTAAAGTGTATTTCCTTGTTAATTTATGGATTTTACTTGTTTTTGATTCTTTTTCTTTCACTAAAAAGGGCATAAAGTGGCCTAGCCTTATCGAATCGGAGCATGTAATAGTTCCTAGGAAATCTAACGAGCATATCTACGACTTCCATGATTTATATTAGAATTTTCATAAACGGCCAAAATGGTGGTTAAGTTAATTTCCTTGTTAATTTACGGATTTTACTCGTTTTTGACCCTTTTTCTTTCACTAAAAAGGGCATAAAGTGGCCTAGCCTTATCAAATCGAAGCATGTAATAGTTCCTAGGAATTCTAACGAGCATATCTACGACTTCCATGGTTGATTTTAGAAATTTGAAAAATGGCCAAAATGGTGGTAAAGTGAATTTCCTTGTTAATTTACGGATTTTACTTGTTTTTCACCCTTTTTCTTTCACTAAAAAGGGCATAAAGTGGCCTAGCCTTATCGAATTGAAGCATGTAATACATCCTAGGAAATCTAACGAGAATATCTACGACTTCCATGGTTGATTTTAGAAATTTGAAAAACGGCCAAAATGGTGGTAAAGTGTATTTCCTTGTTAATTTACGGATTTTACTTGTTTTTGATTCTATTTCTTTCACTAAAAAGGGCAAAAAGTGGTCTAGCCTTATCGAATCGAAGCATGTAATACTTCCTAGGAAATCTAACGAGAATATCTACAACTTCCATGGTTGATTTTAGAAATTTGAAAAACGGCCAAAATGGTGGTAAAGTGTATTTCCTTGTTAATTTACGGATTTTGCTTGTTTTTGATTCTTTTCTTTCACTAAAAAGGGTATAAAGTGGCCTAGCCTTATCGAATCGGAGCATGTAATAGTTCCTAGGAAATTTAACGAGCATATCTACGACTTCCATGATTTATATTAGAATTTTAAAAAACGGCCAAAATGGTGGTTAAGTTAATTTCCTTGTTAATTTACGGATTTTACTCGTTTTTGACCCTTTTTCTTTCACTAAAAAAGACATAAAGTGGCCTAGCCTTATCAAATCGAAGCATGTAATAGTTCCTAGGAAACCTAACGAGCATATCTATTACCTCTATGGTTGATTTTAGAATTTTCAAAAACGGCCAAAATGGGGGTTAGGTTAATTTCCTTGTTAAGTTACGGATTTTACTCGTTTTTGACCCTTTTTCTTTCACTAAAAAGGGCATAAAGTGGTCTAGCCTTATCAAATCGAAGCATGTAATAGTTCCTAGGAAATCTAACGAGAATATCTACGACTTCCATGGTTGATTTTAGAAATTTGAAAAACGGCCAAAATGGTGGTAAACTGAATTTCCTTGTTAATTTACGGATTTTACTTGTTTTTGACCCTTTTTCTTTCACTAAAAAAGGCATAAAGTGGCCTAGCCTTATCGAATCGAAGCATGTAATAGTTCCTAGGTAATCTAACGAGCATATCTACGACTTCCATGGTTGATTTTAGAAATTGGAAAAACGGCCAAAATGGTGGTAAAGTGAATTTCCATGTTAATTTACGGATTTTACTTGTTTTTGACCCTTTTTCTTTCAGTAAAAAGGGCATAAAGTGGCCTAGCCTTATCGAATCGAAGCATGTAATAGTTCCTAGGAAATCTAACGAGCATATCTACGACTTCCATGGTTGATTTTAAAAATTTGAAAAACGGCCAAAATGGTGGTTAAGTGAATTTCCTTGTTAATTTACGGATTTTACTTGTTTTTGACCCTTTTTCTTTCACTAAAAAGGGCATAAAATGGCCTAGCCTTATCGAATTGAAGCATGTAATACATCCTAGGAAATCTAACGAGAATATCTACAACTTCCATGGTTGATTTTAGAAATTTGAAAAACGGCCAAAATGGTGGTAAAGTGTATTTCCTTGTTAATTTACGGATTTTACTTGTTTTTGATTCTTTTTCTTTCACTAAAAAGGGCATAAAGTGGTCTAGCCTTATCGAATCGAAGCATGTAAAACTTCCTAGGAAATCTAACGAGAATATCTACAACTTCCATGGTTGATTTTAGAAATTTGAAAAACGGCCAAAATGGTGGTAAAGTGTATTTCCTTGTTAATTTAAGGATTTTACTTGTTTTTGATTCTTTTTCTTTCACTAAAAAGGGCATAAAGTGGCATAGCCTTATCGAATCAAAGCTGTAAAACATCCTAGGAAATCTAACGAGAATATCTACAACTTCCATGGTTGATTTTAGAAATTTGAAAAACGGCCAAAATGGTGGTAAAGTGTATTTCCTTGTTAATTTATGGATTTTACTTGTTTTTGATTCTTTTTCTTTCACTAAAAAGGGCATAAAGTGGCCTAGCCTTATCGAATCGGAGCATGTAATAGTTCCTAGGAAATCTAACGAGCATATCTACGACTTCCATGATTTATATTAGAATTTTCATAAACGGCCAAAATGGTGGTTAAGTTAATTTCCTTGTTAATTTACGGATTTTACTCGTTTTTGACCCTTTTTCTTTCACTAAAAAGGGCATAAAGTGGCCTAGCCTTATCAAATCGAAGCATGTAATAGTTCCTAGGAATTCTAACGAGCATATCTACGACTTCCATGGTTGATTTTAGAAATTTGAAAAACGGCCAAAATGGTGGTAAAGTGAATTTCCTTGTTAATTTACGGATTTTACTTGTTTTTCACCCTTTTTCTTTCACTAAAAAGGGCATAAAGTGGCCTAGCCTTATCGAATTGAAGCATGTAATATATCCTAGGAAATCTAACGAGAATATCTACGACTTCCATGGTTGATTTTAGAAATTTGAAAAACGGCCAAAATGGTGGTAAAGTGTATTTCCTTGTTAATTTACGGATTTTACTTGTTTTTGATTCTATTTCTTTCACTAAAAAGGGCAAAAAGTGGTCTAGCCTTATCGAATCGAAGCATGTAATACCTCCTAGGAAATCTAACGAGAATATCTACAACTTCCATGGTTGATTTTAGAAATTTGAAAAACGGCCAAAATGGTGGTAAAGTGTATTTCCTTGTTAATTTACGGATTTTGCTTGTTTTTGATTCTTTTCTTTCACTAAAAAGGGTATAAAGTGGCCTAGCCTTATCGAATCGGAGCATGTAATAGTTCCTAGGAAATTTAACGAGCATATCTACGACTTCCATGATTTATATTAGAATTTTAAAAAACGGCCAAAATGGTGGTTAAGTTAATTTCCTTGTTAATTTACGGATTTTACTCGTTTTTGACCCTTTTTCTTTCACTAAAAAAGACATAAAGTGGCCTAGCCTTATCAAATCGAAGCATGTAATAGTTCCTAGGAAACCTAACGAGCATATCTATTACCTCTATGGTTGATTTTAGAATTTTCAAAAACGGCCAAAATGGGGGTTAGGTTAATTTCCTTGTTAAGTTACAGATATTACTCGTTTTTGACCCTTTTTCTTTCACTAAAAAGGGCATAAAGTGGTCTAGCCTTATCAAATCGAAGCATGTAATAGTTCCTAGGAAATCTAACGAGAATATCTACGACTTCCATGGTTGATTTTAGAAATTTGAAAAACGGCCAAAATGGTGGTAAACTGAATTTCCTTGTTAATTTACGGATTTTACTTGTTTTTGACCCTTTTTCTTTCACTAAAAAAGGCATAAAGTGGCCTAGCCTTATCGAATCGAAGCATGTAATAGTTCCTAGGTAATCTAACGAGCATATCTACGACTTCCATGGTTGATTTTAGAAATTGAAAAAACGGCCAAAATGGTGGTAAAGTGAATTTCCATGTTAATTTACGGATTTTACTTGTTTTTGACCCTTTTTCTTTCAGTAAAAAGGGCATAAAGTGGCCTAGCCTTATCGAATCGAAGCATGTAATAGTTCCTAGGAAATCTAACGAGCATATCTACGACTTCCATGGTTGATTTTAAAAATTTGAAAAACGGCCAAAATGGTGGTTAAGTGAATTTCCTTGTTAATTTACGGATTTTACTTGTTTTTGACCCTTTTTCTTTCACTAAAAAGGGCATAAAATGGCCTAGCCTTATCGAATTGAAGCATGTAATACATCCTAGGAAATCTAACGAGAATATCTACAACTTCCATGGTTGATTTTAGAAATTTGAAAAACGGCCAAAATGGTGGTAAAGTGTATTTCCTTGTTAATTTACGGATTTTACTTGTTTTTGATTCTTTTTCTTTCACTAAAAAGGGCATAAAGTGGTCTAGCCTTATCGAATCGAAGCATGTAAAACTTCCTAGGAAATCTAACGAGAATATCTACAACTTCCATGGTTGATTTTAGAAATTTGAAAAACGGCCAAAATGGTGGTAAAGTGTATTTCCTTGTTAATTTAAGGATTTTACTTGTTTTTGATTCTTTTTCTTTCACTAAAAAGGGCATAAAGTGGCCTAGCCTTATCGAATCAAAGCTGTAATACATCCTAGGAAATCTAACGAGAATATCTACAACTTCCATGGTTGATTTTAGAAATTTGAAAAACGGCCAAAATGGTGGTAAAGTGTATTTCCTTGTTAATTTATGGATTTTACTTGTTTTTGATTCTTTTTCTTTCACTAAAAAGGGCATAAAGTGGCCTAGCCTTATCGAATCGGAGCATGTAATAGTTCCTAGGAAATCTAACGAGCATATCTACGACTTCCATGATTTATATTAGAATTTTCATAAACGGCCAAAATGGTGGTTAAGTTAATTTCCTTGTTAATTTACGGATTTTACTCGTTTTTGACCCTTTTTCTTTCACTAAAAAGGGCATAAAGTGGCCTAGCCTTATCAAATCGAAGCATGTAATAGTTCCTAGGAATTCTAACGAGCATATCTACGACTTCCATGGTTGATTTTAGAAATTTGAAAAACGGCCAAAATGGTGGTAAAGTGAATTTCCTTGTTAATTTACGGATTTTACTTTTTTTTCACCCTTTTTCTTTCACTAAAAAGGGCATAAAGTGGCCTAGCCTTATCGAATTGAAGCATGTAATATATCCTAGGAAATCTAACGAGAATATCTACGACTTCCATGGTTGATTTTAGAAATTTGAAAAACGGCCAAAATGGTGGTAAAGTGTATTTCCTTGTTAATTTACGGATTTTACTTGTTTTTGATTCTATTTCTTTCACTAAAAAGGGCAAAAAGTGGTCTAGCCTTATCGAATCGAAGCATGTAATACTTCCTAGGAAATCTAACGAGAATATCTACAACTTCCATGGTTGATTTTAGAAATTTGAAAAACGGCCAAAATGGTGGTAAAGTGTATTTCCTTGTTAATTTACGGATTTTGCTTGTTTTTGATTCTTTTCTTTCACTAAAAAGGGTATAAAGTGGCCTAGCCTTATCGAATCGGAGCATGTAATAGTTCCTAGGAAATTTAACGAGCATATCTACGACTTCCATGATTTATATTAGAATTTTAAAAAACGGCCAAAATGGTGGTTAAGTTAATTTCCTTGTTAATTTACGGATTTTACTCGTTTTTGACCCTTTTTCTTTCACTAAAAAAGACATAAAGTGGCCTAGCCTTATCAAATCGAAGCATGTAATAGTTCCTAGGAAACCTAACGAGCATATCTATTACCTCTATGGTTGATTTTAGAATTTTCAAAAACGGCCAAAATGGGGGTTAGGTTAATTTCCTTGTTAAGTTACGGATTTTACTCGTTTTTGACCCTTTTTCTTTCACTAAAAAGGGCATAAAGTGGTCTAGCCTTATCAAATCGAAGCATGTAATAGTTCCTAGGAAATCTAACGAGAATATCTACGACTTCCATGGTTGATTTTAGAAATTTGAAAAACGGCCAAAATGGTGGTAAACTGAATTTCCTTGTTAATTTACGGATTTTACTTGTTTTTGACCCTTTTTCTTTCACTAAAAAAGGCATAAAGTGGCCTAGCCTTATCGAATCGAAGCATGTAATAGTTCCTAGGTAATCTAACGAGCATATCTACGACTTCCATGGTTGATTTTAGAAATTGAAAAAACGGCCAAAATGGTGGTAAAGTGAATTTCCATGTTAATTTACGGATTTTACTTGTTTTTGACCCTTTTTCTTTCAGTAAAAAGGGCAAAAAGTGGCCAAGCCTTATCGAATCGAAGCATGTAATAGTTCCTAGGAAATCTAACGAGCATATCTACGACTTCCATGGTTGATTTTAAAAATTTGAAAAACGGCCAAAATGGTGGTTAAGTGAATTTCCTTGTTAATTTACGGATTTTACTTGTTTTTGACCCTTTTTCTTTCACTAAAAAGGGCATAAAATGGCCTAGCCTTATCGAATTGAAGCATGTAATACATCCTAGGAAATCTAACGAGAATATCTACAACTTCCATGGTTGATTTTAGAAATTTGAAAAACGGCCAAAATGGTGGTAAAGTGTATTTCCTTGTTAATTTACGGATTTTACTTGTTTTTGATTCTTTTTCTTTCACTAAAAAGGGCATAAAGTGGTCTAGCCTTATCGAATCGAAGCATGTAAAACTTCCTAGGAAATCTAACGAGAATATCTACAACTTCCATGGTTGATTTTAGAAATTTGAAAAACGGCCAAAATGGTGGTAAAGTGTATTTCCTTGTTAATTTAAGGATTTT
The DNA here is from genome assembly GCF_051527215.1 of Medicago sativa. Taxonomy (NCBI): domain Eukaryota; kingdom Viridiplantae; phylum Streptophyta; class Magnoliopsida; order Fabales; family Fabaceae; genus Medicago; species Medicago sativa. Next base: position 46,732,739 of record NC_140754.1, on the reverse strand, counting down.
ACTTGTTTTTGATTCTTTTTCTTTCACTAAAAAGGGCATAAAGTGGCCTAGCCTTATCGAATCAAAGCTGTAATACATCCTAGGAAATCTAACGAGAATATCTACAACTTCCATGGTTGATTTTAGAAATTTGAAAAACGGCCAAAATGGTGGTAAAGTGTATTTCCTTGTTAATTTATGGATTTTACTTGTTTTTGATTCTTTTTCTTTCACTAAAAAGGGCATAAAGTGGCCTAGCCTTATCGAATCGGAGCATGTAATAGTTCCTAGGAAATCTAACGAGCATATCTACGACTTCCATGATTTATATTAGAATTTTCATAAACGGCCAAAATGGTGGTTAAGTTAATTTCCTTGTTAATTTACGGATTTTACTCGTTTTTGACCCTTTTTCTTTCACTAAAAAGGGCATAAAGTGGCCTAGCCTTATCAAATCGAAGCATGTAATAGTTCCTAGGAATTCTAACGAGCATATCTACGACTTCCATGGTTGATTTTAGAAATTTGAAAAACGGCCAAAATGGTGGTAAAGTGAATTTCCTTGTTAATTTAAGGATTTTACTTTTTTTTCACCCTTTTTCTTTCACTAAAAAGGGCATAAAGTGGCCTAGCCTTATCGAATTGAAGCATGTAATATATCCTAGGAAATCTAACGAGAATATCTACGACTTCCATGGTTGATTTTAGAAATTTGAAAAACGGCCAAAATGGTGGTAAAGTGTATTTCCTTGTTAATTTACGGATTTTACTTGTTTTTGATTCTATTTCTTTCACTAAAAAGGGCAAAAAGTGGTCTAGCCTTATCGAATCGAAGCATGTAATACTTCCTAGGAAATCTAACGAGAATATCTACAACTTCCATGGTTGATTTTAGAAATTTGAAAAACGGCCAAAATGGTGGTAAAGTGTATTTCCTTGTTAATTTACGGATTTTGCTTGTTTTTGATTCTTTTCTTTCACTAAAAAGGGTATAAAGTGGCCTAGCCTTATCGAATCGGAGCATGTAATAGTTCCTAGGAAATTTAACGAGCATATCTACGACTTCCATGATTTATATTAGAATTTTAAAAAACGGCCAAAATGGTGGTTAAGTTAATTTCCTTGTTAATTTACGGATTTTACTCGTTTTTGACCCTTTTTCTTTCACTAAAAAAGACATAAAGTGGCCTAGCCTTATCAAATCGAAGCATGTAATAGTTCCTAGGAAACCTAATGAGCATATCTATTACCTCTATGGTTGATTTTAGAATTTTCAAAAACGGCCAAAATGGGGGTTAGGTTAATTTCCTTGTTAAGTTACGGATTTTACTCGTTTTTGACCCTTTTTCTTTCACTAAAAAGGGCATAAAGTGGTCTAGCCTTATCAAATCGAAGCATGTAATAGTTCCTAGGAAATCTAACGAGAATATCTACGACTTCCATGGTTGATTTTAGAAATTTGAAAAACGGCCAAAATGGTGGTAAACTGAATTTCCTTGTTAATTTACGGATTTTACTTGTTTTTGACCCTTTTTCTTTCACTAAAAAAGGCATAAAGTGGCCTAGCCTTATCGAATCGAAGCATGTAATAGTTCCTAGGTAATCTAACGAGCATATCTACGACTTCCATGGTTGATTTTAGAAATTGAAAAAACGGCCAAAATGGTGGTAAAGTGAATTTCCATGTTAATTTACGGATTTTACTTGTTTTTGACCCTTTTTCTTTCAGTAAAAAGGGCATAAAGTGGCCTAGCCTTATCGAATCGAAGCATGTAATAGTTCCTAGGAAATCTAACGAGCATATCTACGACTTCCATGGTTGATTTTAAAAATTTGAAAAACGGCCAAAATGGTGGTTAAGTGAATTTCCTTGTTAATTTACGGATTTTACTTGTTTTTGACCCTTTTTCTTTCACTAAAAAGGGCATAAAATGGCCTAGCCTTATCGAATTGAAGCATGTAATACATCCTAGGAAATCTAACGAGAATATCTACAACTTCCATGGTTGATTTTAGAAATTTGAAAAACGGCCAAAATGGTGGTAAAGTGTATTTCCTTGTTAATTTACGGATTTTACTTGTTTTTGATTCTTGTTCTTTCACTAAAAAGGGCATAAAGTGGTCTAGCCTTATCGAATCGAAGCATGTAAAACTTCCTAGGAAATCTAACGAGAATATCTACAACTTCCATGGTTGATTTTAGAAATTTGAAAAACGGCCAAAATGGTGGTAAAGTGTATTTCCTTGTTAATTTAAGGATTTTACTTGTTTTTGATTCTTTTTCTTTCACTAAAAAGGGCATAAAGTGGCCTAGCCTTATCGAATCAAAGCTGTAATACATCCTAGGAAATCTAACGAGAATATCTACAACTTCCATGGTTGATTTTAGAAATTTGAAAAACGGCCAAAATGGTGGTAAAGTGTATTTCCTTGTTAATTTATGGATTTTACTTGTTTTTGATTCTTTTTCTTTCACTAAAAAGGGCATAAAGTGGCCTAGCCTTATCGAATCGGAGCATGTAATAGTTCCTAGGAAATCTAACGAGCATATCTACGACTTCCATGATTTATATTAGAATTTTCATAAACGGCCAAAATGGTGGTTAAGTTAATTTCCTTGTTAATTTACGGATTTTACTCGTTTTTGACCCTTTTTCTTTCACTAAAAAGGGCATAAAGTGGCCTAGCCTTATCAAATCGAAGCATGTAATAGTTCCTAGGAATTCTAACGAGCATATCTACGACTTCCATGGTTGATTTTAGAAATGTGAAAAACGGCCAAAATGGTGGTAAAGTGAATTTCCTTGTTAATTTACGGATTTTACTTGTTTTTCACCCTTTTTCTTTCACTAAAAAGGGCATAAAGTGGCCTAGCCTTATCGAATTGAAGCATGTAATACATCCTAGGAAATCTAACGAGAATATCTACGACTTCCATGGTTGATTTTAGAAATTTGAAAAACGGCCAAAATGGTGGTAAAGTGTATTTCCTTGTTAATTTACGGATTTTACTTGTTTTTGATTCTATTTCTTTCACTAAAAAGGGCAAAAAGTGGTCTAGCCTTATCGAGTCAAAGCATGTAATACTTCCTAGGAAATCTAACGAGAATATCTACAACTTCCATGGTTGATTTTAGAAATTTGAAAAACGGCCAAAATGGTGGTAAAGTGTATTTCCTTGTTAATTTACGGATTTTGCTTGTTTTTGATTCTTTTCTTTCACTAAAAAGGGTATAAAGTGGCCTAGCCTTATCGAATCGGAGCATGTAATAGTTCCTAGGAAATTTAACGAGCATATCTACGACTTCCATGATTTATATTAGAATTTTAAAAAACGGCCAAAATGGTGGTTAAGTTAATTTCCTTGTTAATTTACGGATTTTACTCGTTTTTGACCCTTTTTCTTTCACTAAAAAAGACATAAAGTGGCCTAGCCTTATCAAATCGAAGCATGTAATAGTTCCTAGGAAACCTAACGAGCATATCTATTACCTCTATGGTTGATTTTAGAATTTTCAAAAACGGCCAAAATGGGGGTTAGGTTAATTTCCTTGTTAAGTTACGGATTTTACTCGTTTTTGACCCTTTTTCTTTCACTAAAAAGGGCATAAAGTGGTCTAGCCTTATCAAATCGAAGCATGTAATAGTTCCTAGGAAATCTAACGAGAATATCTACGACTTCCATGGTTGATTTTAGAAATTTGAAAAACGGCCAAAATGGTGGTAAACTGAATTTCCTTGTTAATTTACGGATTTTACTTGTTTTTGACCCTTTTTCTTTCACTAAAAATGGCATAAAGTGGCCTAGCCTTATCGAATTGAAGCATGTAATACATCCTAGGAAATCTAACGAGAATATCTACGACTTCCATGGTTGATTTTAGAAATTTTAAAAACGCCAAAAATGGTGGTAAAGTGAATTTCCATGTTAATTTTCGGATTTTACTTGTTTTTGACCCTTTTTCTTTCAGTAAAAAGGGCATAAAGTGGCCTAGCCTTATCGAATCGAAGCATGTAATAGTTCCTAGGAAATCTAACGAGCATATCTACGACTTCCATGGTTGATTTTAAAAATTTGAAAAACGGCCAAAATGGTGGTTAAGTGAATTTCCTTATTAATTTACGGATTTTACTTGTTTTTGACCCTTTTTCTTTCACTAAAAAGGGCATAAAGTGGCCTAGCCTTATCGAATTGAAGCATGTAATACATCCTAGGAAATCTAACGAGAATATCTACAACTTCCATGGTTGATTTTAGAAATTTGAAAAACGGCCAAAATGGTGGTAAAGTGTATTTCCTTGTTAATTTACGGATTTTACTTGTTTTTGATTCTTTTTCTTTCACTAAAAAGGGCATAAAGTGGTCTAGCCTTATCGAATCGAAGCATGTAAAACTTCCTAGGAAATCTAACGAGAATATCTACAACTTCCATGGTTGATTTTAGAAATTTGAAAAACGGCCAAAATGGTGGTAAAGTGTATTTCCTTGTTAATTTACGGATTTTGCTTGTTTTTGATTCTTTTCTTTCACTAAAAAGGGTATAAAGTGGCCTAGCCTTATCGAATCGGAGCATGTAATAGTTCCTAGGAAATTTAACGAGCATATCTACGACTTCCATGATTTATATTAGAATTTTAAAAAACGGCCAAAATGGTGGTTAAGTTAATTTCATTGTTAATTTACGGATTTTACTCGTTTTTGACCCTTTTTCTTTCACTAAAAAAGACATAAAGTGGCCTAGCCTTATCAAATCGAAGCATGTAATAGTTCCTAGGAAACCTAACGAGCATATCTATTACCTCTATGGTTGATTTTAGAATTTTCAAAAACGGCCAAAATGGGGGTTAGGTTAATTTCCTTGTTAAGTTACGGATTTTACTCGTTTTTGACCCTTTTTCTTTCACTAAAAAGGGCATAAAGTGGTCTAGCCTTATCAAATCGAAGCATGTAATAGTTCCTAGGAAATCTAACGTGAATATCTACGACTTCCATGGTTGATTTTAGAAATTTGAAAAACGGCCAAAATGGTGGTAAACTGAATTTCCTTGTTAATTTACGGATTTTACTTGTTTTTGACCCTTTTTCTTTCACTAAAAAAGGCATAAAGTGGCCTAGCCTTATCGAATCGAAGCATGTAATAGTTCCTAGGTAATCTAACGAGCATATCTACGACTTCCATGGTTGATTTTAGAAATTGGAAAAACGGCCAAAATGGTGGTAAAGTGAATTTCCATGTTAATTTACGGATTTTACTTGTTTTTGACCCTTTTTCTTTCAGTAAAAAGGGCATAAAGTGGCCTAGCCTTATCGAATCGAAGCATGTAATAGTTCCTAGGAAATCTAACGAGCATATCTACGACTTCCATGGTTGATTTTAAAAATTTGAAAAACGGCCAAAATGGTGGTTAAGTGAATTTCCTTGTTAATTTACGGATTTTACTTGTTTTTGACCCTTTTTCTTTCACTAAAAAGGGCATAAAGTGGCATAGCCTTATCGAATTGAAGCATGTAATACATCCTAGGAAATCTAACGAGAATATCTACAACTTCCATGGTTGATTTTAGAAATTTGAAAAACGGCCAAAATGGTGGTAAAGTGTATTTCCTTGTTAATTTACGGATTTTACTTGTTTTTGATTCTTTTTCTTTCACTAAAAAGGGCATAAAGTGGTCTAGCCTTATCGAATCGAAGCATGTAAAACTTCCTAGGAAATCTAACGAGAATATCTACAACTTCCATGGTTGATTTTAGAAATTTGAAAAACGGCCAAAATGGTGGTAAAGTGTATTTCCTTGTTAATTTACGGATTTTGCTTGTTTTTGATTCTTTTCTTTCACTAAAAAGGGTATAAAGTGGCCTAGCCTTATCGAATCGGAGCATGTAATAGTTCCTAGGAAATTTAACGAGCATATCTACGACTTCCATGATTTATATTAGAATTTTAAAAAACGGCCAAAATGGTGGTTAAGTTAATTTCATTGTTAATTTACGGATTTTACTCGTTTTTGACCCTTTTTCTTTCACTAAAAAAGACATAAAGTGGCCTAGCCTTATCAAATCGAAGCATGTAATAGTTCCTAGGAAACCTAACGAGCATATCTATTACCTCTATGGTTGATTTTAGAATTTTCAAAAACGGCCAAAATGGGGGTTAGGTTAATTTCCTTGTTAAGTTACGGATTTTACTCGTTTTTGACCCTTTTTCTTTCACTAAAAAGGGCATAAAGTGGTCTAGCCTTATCAAATCAAAGCATGTAATAGTTCCTAGGAAATCTAACGTGAATATCTACGACTTCCATGGTTGATTTTAGAAATTTGAAAAACGGCCAAAATGGTGGTAAACTGAATTTCCTTGTTAATTTACGGATTTTACTTGTTTTTGACCCTTTTTCTTTCACTAAAAAAGGCATAAAGTGGCCTAGCCTTATCGAATCGAAGCATGTAATAGTTCCTAGGTAATCTAACGAGCATATCTACGACTTCCATGGTTGATTTTAGAAATTGGAAAAACGGCCAAAATGGTGGTAAAGTGAATTTCCATGTTAATTTACGGATTTTACTTGTTTTTGACCCTTTTTCTTTCAGTAAAAAGGGCATAAAGTGGCCTAGCCTTATCGAATCGAAGCATGTAATAGTTCCTAGGAAATCTAACGAGCATATCTACGACTTCCATGGTTGATTTTAAAAATTTGAAAAACGTCCAAAATGGTGGTTAAGTGAATTTCCTTGTTAATTTACGGATTTTACTTGTTTTTGACCCTTTTTCTTTCACTAAAAAGGGCATAAAGTGGCATAGCCTTATCGAATTGAAGCATGTAATACATCCTAGGAAATCTAACGAGAATATCTACAACTTGCATGGTTGATTTTAGAAATTTGAAAAACGGCCAAAATGGTGGTAAAGTGTATTTCCTTGTTAATTTACGGATTTTACTTGTTTTTGATTCTTTTTCTTTCACTAAAAAGGGCATAAAGTGGTCTAGCCTTATCGAATCGAAGCATGTAAAACTTCCTAGGAAATCTAACGAGAATATCTACAACTTCCATGGTTGATTTTAGAAATTTGAAAAACGGCCAAAATGGTGGTAAAGTGTATTTCCTTGTTAATTTAAGGATTTTACTTGTTTTTGATTCTTTTTCTTTCACTAAAAAGGGCATAAAGTGGCCTAGCCTTATCGAATCAAAGCTGTAATACATCCTAGGAAATCTAACGAGAATATCTACAACTTCCATGGTTGATTTTAGAAATTTGAAAAACGGCCAAAATGGTGGTAAAGTGTATTTCCTTGTTAATTTATGGATTTTACTTGTTTTTGATTCTTTTTCTTTCACTAAAAAGGGCATAAAGTGGCCTAGCCTTATCGAATCGGAGCATGTAATAGTTCCTAGGAAATCTAACGAGCATATCTACGACTTCCATGATTTATATTAGAATTTTCATAAACGGCCAAAATGGTGGTTAAGTTAATTTCCTTGTTAATTTACGGATTTTACTCGTTTTTGACCCTTTTTCTTTCACTAAAAAGGGCATAAAGTGGCCTAGCCTTATCAAATCGAAGCATGTAATAGTTCCTAGGAATTCTAACGAGCATATCTACGACTTCCATGGTTGATTTTAGAAATTTGAAAAACGGCCAAAATGGTGGTAAAGTGAATTTCCTTGTTAATTTACGGATTTTACTTGTTTTTCACCCTTTTTCTTTCACTAAAAAGGGCATAAAGTGGCCTAGCCTTATCGAATTGAAGCATGTAATACATCCTAGGAAATCTAACGAGAATATCTACGACTTCCATGGTTGATTTTAGAAATTTGAAAAACGGCCAAAATGGTGGTAAAGTGTATTTCCTTGTTAATTTACGGATTTTGCTTGTTTTTGATTCTTTTTCTTTCACTAAAAATGGCATAAAGTGGCCTAGCCTTATCGAATTGAAGCATGTAATACATCCTAGGAAATCTAACGAGAATATCTACGACTTCCATGGTTGATTTTAGAAATTTTAAAAACGCCAAAAATGGTGGTAAAGTGAATTTCCATGTTAATTTTCGGATTTTCCTTGTTTTTGACCCTTTTTCTTTCAGTAAAAAGGGCATAAAGTGGCCTAGCCTTATCGAATCGAAGCATGTAATAGTTCCTAGGAAATCTAACGAGCATATCTACGACTTCCATGGTTGATTTTAAAAATTTGAAAAACGGCCAAAATGGTGGTTAAGTGAATTTCCTTGTTAATTTACGGATTTTACTTGTTTTTGACCCTTTTTCTTTCACTAAAAAGGGCATAAAGTGGCCTAGCCTTATCGAATTGAAGCATGTAATACATCCTAGGAAATCTAACGAGAATATCTACAACTTCCATGGTTGATTTTAGAAATTTGAAAAACGGCCAAAATGGTGGTAAAGTGTATTTCCTTGTTAATTTACGGATTTTACTTGTTTTTGATTCTTTTTCTTTCACTAAAAAGGGCATAAAGTGGTCTAGCCTTATCGAATCGAAGCATGTAAAACTTCCTAGGAAATCTAACGAGAATATCTACAACTTCCATGGTTGATTTTAGAAATTTGAAAAACGGCCAAAATGGTGGTAAAGTGTATTTCCTTGTTAATTTACGGATTTTGCTTGTTTTTGATTCCTTTCTTTCACTAAAAAGGGTATAAAGTGGCCTAGCCTTATCGAATCGGAGCATGTAATAGTTCCTAGGAAATTTAACGAGCATATCTACGACTTCCATGATTTATATTATAATTTTAAAAAACGGCCAAAATGGTGGTTAAGTTAATTTCCTTGTTAATTTACGGATTTTACTCGTTTTTGACCCTTTTTCTTTCACTAAAAAAGACATAAAGTGGCCTAGCCTTATCAAATCGAAGCATGTAATAGTTCCTAGGAAACCTAACGAGCATATCTATTACCTCTATGGTTGATTTTAGAATTTTCAAAAACGGCCAAAATGGGGGTTAGGTTAATTTCCTTGTTAAGTTACGGATTTTACTCGTTTTTGACCCTTTTTCTTTCACTAAAAAGGGCATAAAGTGGTCTAGCCTTATCAAATCGAAGCATGTAATAGTTCCTAGGAAATCTAACGTGAATATCTACGACTTCCATGGTTGATTTTAGAAATTTGAAAAACGGCCAAAATGGTGGTAAACTGAATTTCCTTGTTAATTTACGGATTTTACTTGTTTTTGACCCTTTTTCTTTCACTAAAAAAGGCATAAAGTGGCCTAGCCTTATCGAATCGAAGCATGTAATAGTTCCTAGGTAATCTAACGAGCATATCTACGACTTCCATGGTTGATTTTAGAAATTGGAAAAACGGCCAAAATGGTGGTAAAGTGAATTTCCATGTTAATTTACGGATTTTACTTGTTTTTGACCCTTTTTCTTTCAGTAAAAAGGGCATAAAGTGGCCTAGCCTTATCGAATCGAAGCATGTAATAGTTCCTAGGAAATCTAACGAGCATATCTACGACTTCCATGGTTGATTTTAAAAATTTGAAAAACGGCCAAAATGGTGGTTAAGTGAATTTCCTTGTTAATTTACGGATTTTACTTGTTTTTGACCCTTTTTCTTTCACTAAAAAGGGCATAAAGTGGCATAGCCTTATCGAATTGAAGCATGTAATACATCCTAGGAAATCTAACGAGAATATCTACAACTTGCATGGTTGATTTTAGAAATTTGAAAAACGGCCAAAATGGTGGTAAAGTGTATTTCCTTGTTAATTTACGGATTTTACTTGTTTTTGATTCTTTTTCTTTCACTAAAAAGGGCATAAAGTGGTCTAGCCTTATCGAATCGAAGCATGTAAAACTTCCTAGGAAATCTAACGAGAATATCTACAACTTCCATGGTTGATTTTAGAAATTTGAAAAACGGCCAAAATGGTGGTAAAGTGTATTTCCTTGTTAATTTAAGGATTTTACTTGTTTTTGATTCTTTTTCTTTCACTAAAAAGGGCATAAAGTGGCCTAGCCTTATCGAATCAAAGCTGTAATACATCCTAGGAAATCTAACGAGAATATCTACAACTTCCATGGTTGATTTTAGAAATTTGAAAAACGGCCAAAATGGTGGTAAAGTGTATTTCCTTGTTAATTTATGGATTTTACTTGTTTTTGATTCTTTTTCTTTCACTAAAAAGGGCATAAAGTGGCCTAGCCTTATCGAATCGGAGCATGTAATAGTTCCTAGGAAATCTAACGAGCATATCTACGACTTCCATGATTTATATTAGAATTTTCATAAACGGCCAAAATGGTGGTTAAGTTAATTTCCTTGTTAATTTACGGATTTTACTCGTTTTTGACCCTTTTTCTTTCACTAAAAAGGGCATAAAGTGGCCTAGCCTTATCAAATCGAAGCATGTAATAGTTCCTAGGAATTCTAACGAGCATATCTACGACTTCCATGGTTGATTTTAGAAATTTGAAAAACGGCCAAAATGGTGGTAAAGTGAATTTCCTTGTTAATTTACGGATTTTACTTGTTTTTCACCCTTTTTCTTTCACTAAAAAGGGCATAAAGTGGCCTAGCCTTATCGAATTGAAGCATGTAATACATCCTAGGAAATCTAACGAGAATATCTACGACTTCCATGGTTGATTTTAGAAATTTGAAAAACGGCCAAAATGGTGGTAAAGTGTATTTCCTTGTTAATTTACGGATTTTACTTGTTTTTGATTCTATTTCTTTCACTAAAAAGGGCAAAAAGTGGTCTAGCCTTATCGAATCGAAGCATGTAATACTTCCTAGGAAATCTAACGAGAATATCTACAACTTCCATGGTTGATTTTAGAAATTTGAAAAACGGCCAAAATGGTGGTAAAGTGTATTTCCTTGTTAATTTACGGATTTTGCTTGTTTTTGATTCTTTTCTTTCACTAAAAAGGGTATAAAGTGGCCTAGCCTTATCGAATCGGAGCATGTAATAGTTCCTAGGAAATTTAACGAGCATATCTACGACTTCCATGATTTATATTAGAATTTTAAAAAACGGCCAAAATGGTGGTTAAGTTAATTTCCTTGTTAATTTACGGATTTTACTCGTTTTTGACCCTTTTTCTTTCACTAAAAAAGACATAAAGTGGCCTAGCCTTATCAAATCGAAGCATGTAATAGTTCCTAGGAAACCTAACGAGCATATCTATTACCTCTATGGTTGATTTTAGAATTTTCAAAAACGGCCAAAATGGGGGTTAGGTTAATTTCCTTGTTAAGTTACGGATTTTACTCGTTTTTGACCTTTTTTCTTTCAGTAAAAAGGGCATAAAGTGGTCTAGCCTTATCAAATCGAAGCATGTAATAGTTCCTAGGAAATCTAACGAGAATATCTACGACTTCCATGGTTGATTTTAGAAATTTGAAAAACGGCCAAAATGGTGGTAAACTGAATTTCCTTGTTAATTTACGGATTTTACTTGTTTTTGACCCTTTTTCTTTCACTAAAAATGGCATAAAGTGGCCTAGCCTTATCGAATTGAAGCATGTAATACATCCTAGGAAATCTAACGAGAATATCTACGACTTCCATGGTTGATTTTAGAAATTTTAAAAATGCCCAAAATGGTGGTAAAGTGAATTTCCATGTTAATTTACGGATTTTACTTGTTTTTGACCCTTTTTCTTTCAGTAAAAAGGGCATAAAGTGGCCTAGCCTTATCGAATCGAAGCATGTAATAGTTCCTAGGAAATCTAACGAGCATATCTACGACTTCCATGGTTGATTTTAAAAATTTGAAAAACGGCCAAAATGGTGGTTAAGTGAATTTCCTTGTTAATTTACGGATTTTACTTGTTTTTGACCCTTTTTCTTTCACTAAAAAGGGCATAAAGTGGCCTAGCCTTATCGAATTGAAGCATGTAATACATCCTAGGAAATCTAACGAGAATATCTACAACTTCCATGGTTGATTTTAGAAATTTGAAAAACGGCCAAAATGGTGGTAAAGTGTATTTCCCTGTTAATTTACGGATTTTACTTGTTTTTGATTCTTTTTCTTTCACTAAAAAGGGCATAAAGTGGTCTAGCCTTATCGAATCGAAGCATGTAAAACTTCCTAGGAAATCTAACGAGAATATCTACAACTTCCATGGTTGATTTTAGAAATTTGAAAAACGGCCAAAATGGTGGTAAAGTGTATTTCCTTGTTAATTTAAGGATTTTACTTGTTTTTGATTCTTTTTCTTTCAATAAAAAGGGCATAAAGTGGCCTAGCCTTATCGAATCAAAGCTGTAATACATCCTAGGAAATCTAACGAGAATATCTACAACTTCCATGGTTGATTTTAGAAATTTGAAAAACGGCCAAAATGGTGGTAAAGTGTATTTCCTTGTTAATTTATGGATTTTACTTGTTTTTGATTCTTTTTCTTTCACTAAAAAGGGCATAAAGTGGCCTAGCCTTATCGAATCAAAGCTGTAATACATCCTAGGAAATCTAACGAGAATATCTACAACTTCCATGGTTGATTTTAGAAATTTGAAAAACGGCCAAAATGGTGGTAAAGTGTATTTCCTTGTTAATTTATGGATTTTACTTGTTTTTGATTCTTTTTCTTTCACTAAAAAGGACATAAAGTGGCCTAGCCTTATCGAATCGGAGCATGTAATAGTTCCTAGGAAATCTAACGAGCATATCTACGACTTCCATGATTTATATTAGAATTTTCATAAACGGCCAAAATGGTGGTTAAGTTAATTTCCTTGTTAATTTACGGATTTTACTCGTTTTTGACCCTTTTTCTTTCACTAAAAAGGGCATAAAGTGGCCTAGCCTTATCAAATCGAAGCATGTAATAGTTCCTAGGAATTCTAACGAGCATATCTACGACTTCCATGGTTGATTTTAGAAATTTGAAAAACGGCCAAAATGGTGGTAAAGTGAATTTCCTTGTTAATTTACGGATTTTACTTGTTTTTCACCCTTTTTCTTTCACTAAAAAGGGCATAAAGTGGCCTAGCCTTATCGAATTGAAGCATGTAATACATCCTAGGAAATCTAACGAGAATATCTACGACTTCCATGGTTGATTTTAGAAATTTGAAAAACGGCCAAAATGGTGGTAAAGTGTATTTCCTTGTTAATTTACGGATTTTACTTGTTTTTGATTCTATTTCTTTCACTAAAAAGGGCAAAAAGTGGTCTAGCCTTATCGAATCGAAGCATGTAATACTTCCTAGGAAATCTAACGAGAATATCTACAACTTCCATGGTTGATTTTAGAAATTTGAAAAACGGCCAAAATGGTGGTAAAGTGTATTTCCTTGTTAATTTACGGATTTTGCTTGTTTTTGATTCTTTTCTTTCACTAAAAAGGGTATAAAGTGGCCTAGCCTTATCGAATCGGAGCATGTAATAGTTCCTAGGAAATTCAACGAGCATATCTACGACTTCCATGATTTATATTAGAATTTTAAAAAACGGCCAAAATGGTGGTTAAGTTAATTTCCTTGTTAATTTACGGATTTTACTCGTTTTTGACCCTTTTTCTTTCACTAAAAAAGACATAAAGTGGCCTAGCCTTATCAAATCGAAGCATGTAATAGTTCCTAGGAAACCTAACGAGCATATCTATTACCTCTATGGTTGATTTTAGAATTTTCAAAAACGGCCAAAATGGGGGTTAGGTTAATTTCCTTGTTAAGTTACGGATTTTACTCGTTTTTGACCCTTTTTCTTTCAGTAAAAAGGGCATAAAGTGGTCTAGCCTTATCAAATCGAAGCATGTAATAGTTCCTAGGAAATCTAACGAGAATATCTACGACTTCCATGGTTGATTTTAGAAATTTGAAAAACGGCCAAAATGGTGGTAAACTGAATTTCCTTGTTAATTTACGGATTTTACTTGTTTTTGACCCTTTTTCTTTCACTAAAAATGGCATAAAGTGGCCTAGCCTTATCGAATTGAAGCATGTAATACATCCTAGGAAATCTAACGAGAATATCTACGACTTCCATGGTTGATTTTAGAAATTTTAAAAATGCCCAAAATGGTGGTAAAGTGAATTTCCATGTTAATTTACGGATTTTACTTGTTTTTGACCCTTTTTCTTTCAGTAAAAAGGGCATAAAGTGGCCTAGCCTTATCGAATCGAAGCATGTAATAGTTCCTAGGAAATCTAACGAGCATATCTACGACTTCCATGGTTGATTTTAAAAATTTGAAAAACGGCCAAAATGGTGGTTAAGTGAATTTCCTTGTTAATTTACGGATTTTACTTGTTTTTGACCCTTTTTCTTTCACTAAAAAGGGCATAAAGTGGCCTAGCCTTATCGAATTGAAGCATGTAATACATCCTAGGAAATCTAACGAGAATATCTACAACTTCCATGGTTGATTTTAGAAATTTGAAAAACGGCCAAAATGGTGGTAAAGTGTATTTCCCTGTTAATTTACGGATTTTACTTGTTTTTGATTCTTTTTCTTTCACTAAAAAGGGCATAAAGTGGTCTAGCCTTATCGAATCGAAGCATGTAAAACTTCCTAGGAAATCTAACGAGAATATCTACAACTTCCATGGTTGATTTTAGAAATTTGAAAAACGGCCAAAATGGTGGTAAAGTGTATTTCCTTGTTAATTTAAGGATTTTACTTGTTTTTGATTCTTTTTCTTTCAATAAAAAGGGCATAAAGTGGCCTAGCCTTATCGAATCAAAGCTGTAATACATCCTAGGAAATCTAACGAGAATATCTACAACTTCCATGGTTGATTTTAGAAATTTGAAAAACGGCCAAAATGGTGGTAAAGTGTATTTCCTTGTTAATTTATGGATTTTACTTGTTTTTGATTCTTTTTCTTTCACTAAAAAGGGCATAAAGTGGCCTAGCCTTATCGAATCGGAGCATGTAATAGTTCCTAGGAAATCTAACGAGCATATCTACGACTTCCATGATTTATATTAGAATTTTCATAAACGGCCAAAATGGTGGTTAAGTTAATTTCCTTGTTAATTTACGGATTTTACTCGTTTTTGACCCTTTTTCTTTCACTAAAAAGGGCATAAAGTGGCCTAGCCTTATCAAATCGAAGCATGTAATAGTTCCTAGGAATTCTAACGAGCATATCTACGACTTCCATGGTTGATTTTAGAAATTTGAAAAACGGCCAAAATGGTGGTAAAGTGAATTTCCTTGTTAATTTACGGATTTTACTTGTTTTTCACCCTTTTTCTTTCACTAAAAAGGGCATAAAGTGGCCTAGCCTTATCGAATTGAAGCATGTAATAGTTCCTAGGAAATCTAACGAGAATATCTACAACTTCCATGGTTGATTTTAGAAATTTGAAAAACGGCCAAAATGGTGGTAAAGTGTATTTCCTTGTTAATTTACGGATTTTGCTTGTTTTTGATTCTTTTCTTTCACTAAAAAGGGTATAAAGTGGCCTAGCCATATCGAATCGGAGCATGTAATAGTTCCTAGGAAATTTAACGAGCATATCTACGACTTCCATGATTTATATTAGAATTTTAAAAAACGGCCAAAATGGTGGTTAAGTTAATTTCCTTGTTAATTTACGGATTTTACTCGTTTTTGACCCTTTTTCTTTCACTAAAAAAGACATAAAGTGGCCTAGCCTTATCAAATCGAAGCATGTAATAGTTCCTAGGAAACCTAACGAGCATATCTATTACCTCTATGGTTGATTTTAGAATTTTCAAAAACGGCCAAAATGGGGGTTAGGTTAATTTCCTTGTTAAGTTACGGATTTTACTCGTTTTTGACCCTTTTTCTTTCACTAAAAAGGGCATAAAGTGGTCTAGCCTTATCAAATCGAAGCATGTAATAGTTCCTAGGAAATCTAACGAGAATATCTACGACTTCCATGGTTGATTTTAGAAATTTGAAAAACGGCCAAAATGGTGGTAAACTGAATTTCCTTGTTAATTTACGGATTTTACTTGTTTTTGACCCTTTTTCTTTCACTAAAAATGGCATAAAGTGGCCTAGCCTTATCGAATTGAAGCATGTAATACATCCTAGGAAATCTAACGAGAATATCTACGACTTCCATGGTTGATTTTAGAAATTTTAAAAACGCCCAAAATGGTGGTAAAGTGAATTTCCATGTTAATTTACGGATTTTACTTGTTTTTGACCCTTTTTCTTTCAGTAAAAAGGGCATAAAGTGGCCTAGCCTTATCGAATCGAAGCATGTAATAGTTCCTAGGAAATCTAACGAGCATATCTACGACTTCCATGGTTGATTTTAAAAATTTGAAAAACGGCCAAAATGGTGGTTAAGTGAATTTCCTTGTTAATTTACGGATTTTACTTGTTTTTGACCCTTTTTCTTTCACTAAAAAGGGCATAAAGTGGCCTAGCCTTATCGAATTGAAGCATGTAATACATCCTAGGAAATCTAACGAGAATATCTACAACTTCCATGGTTGATTTTAGAAATTTGAAAAACGGCCAAAATGGTGGTAAAGTGTATTTCCTTGTTAATTTACGGATTTTACTTGTTTTTGATTCTTTTTCTTTCACTAAAAAGGGCATAAAGTGGTCTAGCCTTATCGAATCGAAGCATGTAAAACTTCCTAGGAAATCTAACGAGAATATCTACAACTTCCATGGTTGATTTTAGAAATTTGAAAAACGGCCAAAATGGTGGTAAAGTGTATTTCCTTGTTAATTTAAGGATTTTACTTGTTTTTGATTCTTTTTCTTTCACTAAAAAGGGCATAAAGTGGCCTAGCCTTATCGAATCAAAGCTGTAATACATCCTAGGAAATCTAACGAGAATATCTACAACTTCCATGGTTGATTTTAGAAATTTGAAAAACGGCCAAAATGGTGGTAAAGTGTATTTCCTTGTTAATTTACGGATTTTACTTGTTTTTGATTCTTTTTCTTTCACTAAAAAGGGCATAAAGTGGTCTAGCCTTATCGAATCGAAGCATGTAAAACTTCCTAGGAAATCTAACGAGAATATCTACAACTTCCATGGTTGATTTTAGAAATTTGAAAAACGGCCAAAATGGTGGTAAAGTGTATTTCCTTGTTAATTTAAGGATTTTACTTGTTTTTGATTCTTTTTCTTTCACTAAAAAGGGCATAAAGTGGCCTAGCCTTATCGAATCAAAAATACATCCTAGGAAATCTAACGAGAATATCTACAACTTCCATGGTTGATTTTAGAAATTTGAAAAACGGCCAAAATGGTGGTAAAGTGTATTTCCTTGTTAATTTATGGATTTTACTTGTTTTTGATTCTTTTTCTTTCACTAAAAAGGGCATAAAGTGGCCTAGCCTTATCGAATCGGAGCATGTAATAGTTCCTAGGAAATCTAACGAGCATATCTACGACTTCCATGATTTATATTAGAATTTTCATAAACGGCCAAAATGGTGGTTAAGTTAATTTCCTTGTTAATTTACGGATTTTACTCGTTTTTGACCCTTTTTCTTTCACTAAAAAGGGCATAAAGTGGCCTAGCCTTATCAAATCGAAGCATGTAATAGTTCCTAGGAATTCTAACGAGCATATCTACGACTTCCATGGTTGATTTTAGAAATTTGAAAAACGGCCAAAATGGTGGTAAAGTAAATTTCCTTGTTAATTTACGGATTTTACTTGTTTTTCACCCTTTTTCTTTCACTAAAAAGGGCATAAAGTGGCCTAGCCTTATCGAATTGAAGCATGTAATACATCCTAGGAAATCTAACGAGAATATCTACGACTTCCATGGTTGATTTTAGAAATTTGAAAAACGGCCAAAATGGTGGTAAAGTGTATTTCCTTGTTAATTTACGGATTTTACTTGTTTTTGATTCTATTTCTTTCACTAAAAAGGGCAAAAAGTGGTCTAGCCTTATCGAATCGAAGCATGTAATACTTCCTAGGAAATCTAACGAGAATATCTACAACTTCCATGGTTGATTTTAGAAATTTGAAAAACGGCCAAAATGGTGGTAAAGTGTATTTCCTTGTTAATTTACGGATTTTGCTTGTTTTTGA
Source organism: Medicago sativa (assembly GCF_051527215.1). Classification (NCBI taxonomy): domain Eukaryota; kingdom Viridiplantae; phylum Streptophyta; class Magnoliopsida; order Fabales; family Fabaceae; genus Medicago; species Medicago sativa. Next base: position 46,714,797 of record NC_140754.1, on the reverse strand, counting down.
TTCCTTTCTTTCACTAAAAAGGGTATAAAGTGGCCTAGCCTTATCGAATCGGAGCATGTAATAGTTCCTAGGAAATTTAACGAGCATATCTACGACTTCCATGATTTATATTAGAATTTTAAAAAACGGCCAAAATGGTGGTTAAGTTAATTTCCTTGTTAATTTACGGATTTTACTCGTTTTTGACCCTTTTTCTTTCACTAAAAAAGACATAAAGTGGCCTAGCCTTATCAAATCGAAGCATGTAATAGTTCCTAGGAAACCTAACGAGCATATCTATTACCTCTATGGTTGATTTTAGAATTTTCAAAAACGGCCAAAATGGGGGTTAGGTTAATTTCCTTGTTAAGTTACGGATTTTACTCGTTTTTGACCCTTTTTCTTTCACTAAAAAGGGCATAAAGTGGTCTAGCCTTATCAAATCGAAGCATGTAATAGTTCCTAGGAAATCTAACGAGAATATCTACGACTTCCATGGTTGATTTTAGAAATTTGAAAAACGGCCAAAATGGTGGTAAACTGAATTTCCTTGTTAATTTACGGATTTTACTTGTTTTTGACCCTTTTTCTTTCACTAAAAATGGCATAAAGTGGCCTAGCCTTATCGAATTGAAGCATGTAATACATCCTAGGAAATCTAACGAGAATATCTACGACTTCCATGGTTGATTTTAGAAATTTTAAAAACGGCCAAAATGGTGGTAAAGTGAATTTCCATGTTAATTTACGGATTTTACTTGTTTTTGACCCTTTTTCTTTCAGTAAAAAGGGCATAAAGTGGCCTAGCCTTATCGAATCGAAGCATGTAATAGTTCCTAGGAAATCTAACGAGCATATCTACGACTTCCATGGTTGATTTTAAAAATTTGAAAAACGGCCAAAATGGTGGTTAAGTGAATTTCCTTGTTAATTTACGGATTTTACTTGTTTTTGACCCTTTTTCTTTCACTAAAAAGGGCATAAAGTGGCCTAGCCTTATCGAATTGAAGCATGTAATACATCCTAGGAAATCTAACGAGAATATCTACAACTTCCATGGTTGATTTTAGAAATTTGAAAAACGGCCAAAATGGTGGTAAAGTGTATTTCCTTGTTAATTTACGGATTTTACTTGTTTTTGATTCTTTTTCTTTCACTAAAAAGGGCATAAAGTGGTCTAGCCTTATCGAATCGAAGCATGTAAAACTTCCTAGGAAATCTAACGAGAATATCTACAACTTCCATGGTTGATTTTAGAAATTTGAAAAACGGCCAAAATGGTGGTAAAGTGTATTTCCTTGTTAATTTAAGGATTTTACTTGTTTTTGATTCTTTTTCTTTCACTAAAAAGGGCATAAAGTGGCCTAGCCTTATCGAATCAAAGCTGTAATACATCCTAGGAAATCTAACGAGAATATCTACAACTTCCATGGTTGATTTTAGAAATTTGAAAAACGGCCAAAATGGTGGTAAAGTGTATTTCCTTGTTTATTTATGGATTTTACTTGTTTTTGATTCTTTTTTTTTCACTAAAAAGGGCATAAAGTGGCCTAGCCTTATCGAATCGGAGCATGTAATAGTTCCTAGGAAATCTAACGAGCATATCTACGACTTCCATGATTTATATTAGAATTTTCATAAACGGCCAAAATGGTGGTTAAGTTAATTTCCTTGTTAATTTACGGATTTTACTCGTTTTTGACCCTTTTTCTTTCACTAAAAAGGGCATAAAGTGGCCTAGCCTTATCAAATCGAAGCATGTAATAGTTCCTAGGAATTCTAACGAGCATATCTACGACTTCCATGGTTGATTTTAGAAATTTGAAAAACGGCCAAAATGGTGGTAAAGTGAATTTCCTTGTTAATTTACGGATTTTACTTGTTTTTCACCCTTTTTCTTTCACTAAAAAGGGCATAAAGTGGCCTAGCCTTATCGAATTGAAGCATGTAATACATCCTAGGAAATCTAACGAGAATATCTACGACTTCCATGGTTGATTTTAGAAATTTGAAAAACGGCCAAAATGGTGGTAAAGTGTATTTCCTTGTTAATTTACGGATTTTACTTGTTTTTGATTCTATTTCTTTCACTAAAAAGGGCAAAAAGTGGTCTAGCCTTATCGAATCGAAGCATGTAATACTTCCTAGGAAATCTAACGAGAATATCTACAACTTCCATGGTTGATTTTAGAAATTTGAAAAACGGCCAAAATGGTGGTAAAGTGTATTTCCTTGTTAATTTACGGATTTTGCTTGTTTTTGATTCTTTTCTTTCACTAAAAAGGGTATAAAGTGGCCTAGCCTTATCGAATCGGAGCATGTAATAGTTCCTAGGAAATTTAACGAGCATATCTACGACTTCCATGATTTATATTAGAATTTTAAAAAACGGCCAAAATGGTGGTTAAGTTAATTTCCTTGTTAATTTACGGATTTTACTCGTTTTTGACCCTTTTTCTTTCACTAAAAAAGACATAAAGTGGCCTAGCCTTATCAAATCGAAGCATGTAATAGTTCCTAGGAAACCTAACGAGCATATCTATTACCTCTATGGTTGATTTTAGAATTTTCAAAAACGGCCAAAATGGGGGTTAGGTTAATTTCCTTGTTAAGTTACGGATTTTACTCGTTTTTGACCCTTTTTCTTTCAGTAAAAAGGGCATAAAGTGGTCTAGCCTTATCAAATCGAAGCATGTAATAGTTCCTAGGAAATCTAACGAGAATATCTACGACTTCCATGGTTGATTTTAGAAATTTGAAAAACGGCCAAAATGGTGGTAAACTGAATTTCCTTGTTAATTTACGGATTTTACTTGTTTTTGACCCTCTTTCTTTCACTAAAAATGGCATAAAGTGGCCTAGCCTTATCGAATTGAAGCATGTAATACATCCTAGGAAATCTAACGAGAATATCTACGACTTCCATGGTTGATTTTAGAAATTTTAAAAACGCCCAAAATGGTGGTAAAGTGAATTTCCATGTTAATTTACGGATTTTACTTGTTTTTGACCCTTTTTCTTTCAGTAAAAAGGGCATAAAGTGGCCTAGCCTTATCGAATCGAAGCATGTAATAGTTCCTAGGAAATCTAACGAGCATATCTACGACTTCCATGGTTGATTTTAAAAATTTGAAAAACGGCCAAAATGGTGGTTAAGTGAATTTCCTTGTTAATTTACGGATTTTACTTGTTTTTGACCCTTTTTCTTTCACTAAAAAGGGCATAAAGTGGCCTAGCCTTATCGAATTGAAGCATGTAATACATCCTAGGAAATCTAACGAGAATATCTACAACTTCCATGGTTGATTTTAGAAATTTGAAAAACGGCCAAAATGGTGGTAAAGTGTATTTCCTTGTTAATTTACGGATTTTACTTGTTTTTGATTCTTTTTCTTTCACTAAAAAGGGCATAAAGTGGTCTAGCCTTATCGAATCGAAGCATGTAAAACTTCCTAGGAAATCTAACGAGAATATCTACAACTTCCATGGTTGATTTTAGAAATTTGAAAAACGGCCAAAATGGTGGTAAAGTGTATTTCCTTGTTAATTTAAGGATTTTACTTGTTTTTGATTCTTTTTCTTTCACTAAAAAGGGCATAAAGTGGCCTAGCCTTATCGAATCAAAGCTGTAATACATCCTAGGAAATCTAACGAGAATATCTACAACTTCCATGGTTGATTTTAGAAATTTGAAAAACGGCCAAAATGGTGGTAAAGTGTATTTCCTTGTTAATTTATGGATTTTACTTGTTTTTGATTCTTTTTCTTTCACTAAAAAGGGCATAAAGTGGCCTAGCCTTATCGAATCGGAGCATGTAATAGTTCCTAGGAAATCTAACGAGCATATCTACGACTTCCATGATTTATATTAGAATTTTCATAAACGGCCAAAATGGTGGTTAAGTTAATTTCCTTGTTAATTTACGGATTTTACTCGTTTTTGACCCTTTTTCTTTCACTAAAAAGGGCATAAAGTGGCCTAGCCTTATCAAATCGAAGCATGTAATAGTTCCTAGGAATTCTAACGAGCATATCTACGACTTCCATGGTTGATTTTAGAAATTTGAAAAACGGCCAAAATGGTGGTAAAGTGAATTTCCTTGTTAATTTACGGATTTTACTTGTTTTTCACCCTTTTTCTTTCACTAAAAAGGGCATAAAGTGGCCTAGCCTTATCGAATTGAAGCATGTAATACATCCTAGGAAATCTAACGAGAATATCTACGACTTCCATGGTTGATTTTAGAAATTTGAAAAACGGCCAAAATGGTGGTAAAGTGTATTTCCTTGTTAATTTACGGATTTTACTTGTTTTTGATTCTATTTCTTTCACTAAAAAGGGCAAAAAGTGGTCTAGCCTTATCGAATCGAAGCATGTAATACTTCCTAGGAAATCTAACGAGAATATCTACAACTTCCATGGTTGATTTTAGAAATTTGAAAAACGGCCAAAATGGTGGTAAAGTGTATTTCCTTGTTAATTTACGGATTTTGCTTGTTTTTGATTCTTTTCTTTCACTAAAAAGGGTATAAAGTGGCCTAGCCTTATCGAATCGGAGCATGTAATAGTTCCTAGGAAATTTAACGAGCATATCTACGACTTCCATGATTTATATTAGAATTTTAAAAAACGGCCAAAATGGTGGTTAAGTTAATTTCCTTGTTAATTTACGGATTTTACTCGTTTTTGACCCTTTTTCTTTCACTAAAAAAGACATAAAGTGGCCTAGCCTTATCAAATCGAAGCATGTAATAGTTCCTAGGAAACCTAACGAGCATATCTATTACCTCTATGGTTGATTTTAGAATTTTCAAAAACGGCCAAAATGGGGGTTAGGTTAATTTCCTTGTTAAGTTACGGATTTTACTCGTTTTTGACCCTTTTTCTTTCAGTAAAAAGGGCATAAAGTGGTCTAGCCTTATCAAATCGAAGCATGTAATAGTTCCTAGGAAATCTAACGAGAATATCTACGACTTCCATGGTTGATTTTAGAAATTTGAAAAACGGCCAAAATGGTGGTAAACTGAATTTCCTTGTTAATTTACGGATTTTACTTGTTTTTGACCCTCTTTCTTTCACTAAAAATGGCATAAAGTGGCCTAGCCTTATCGAATTGAAGCATGTAATACATCCTAGGAAATCTAACGAGAATATCTACGACTTCCATGGTTGATTTTAGAAATTTTAAAAACGCCCAAAATGGTGGTAAAGTGAATTTCCATGTTAATTTACGGATTTTACTTGTTTTTGACCCTTTTTCTTTCAGTAAAAAGGGCATAAAGTGGCCTAGCCTTATCGAATCGAAGCATGTAATAGTTCCTAGGAAATCTAACGAGCATATCTACGACTTCCATGGTTGATTTTAAAAATTTGAAAAACGGCCAAAATGGTGGTTAAGTGAATTTCCTTGTTAATTTACGGATTTTACTTGTTTTTGACCCTTTTTCTTTCACTAAAAAGGGCATAAAGTGGCCTAGCCTTATCGAATTGAAGCATGTAATACATCCTAGGAAATCTAACGAGAATATCTACAACTTCCATGGTTGATTTTAGAAATTTGAAAAACGGCCAAAATGGTGGTAAAGTGTATTTCCTTGTTAATTTACGGATTTTACTTGTTTTTGATTCTTTTTCTTTCACTAAAAAGGGCATAAAGTGGTCTAGCCTTATCGAATCGAAGCATGTAAAACTTCCTAGGAAATCTAACGAGAATATCTACAACTTCCATGGTTGATTTTAGAAATTTGAAAAACGGCCAAAATGGTGGTAAAGTGTATTTCCTTGTTAATTTAAGGATTTTACTTGTTTTTGATTCTTTTTCTTTCACTAAAAAGGGCATAAAGTGGCCTAGCCTTATCGAATCAAAGCTGTAATACATCCTAGGAAATCTAACGAGAATATCTACAACTTCCATGGTTGATTTTAGAAATTTGAAAAACGGCCAAAATGGTGGTAAAGTGTATTTCCTTGTTAATTTACGGATTTTACTTGTTTTTGATTCTTTTTCTTTCACTAAAAAGGGCATAAAGTGGTCTAGCCTTATCGAATCGAAGCATGTAAAACTTCCTAGGAAATCTAACGAGAATATCTACAACTTCCATGGTTGATTTTAGAAATTTGAAAAACGGCCAAAATGGTGGTAAAGTGTATTTCCTTGTTAATTTAAGGATTTTACTTGTTTTTGATTCTTTTTCTTTCACTCAAAAGGGCATAAAGTGGCCTAGCCTTATCGAATCAAAGCTGTAATACATCCTAGGAAATCTAACGAGAATATCTACAACTTCCATGGTTGATTTTAGAAATTTGAAAAACGGCCAAAATGGTGGTAAAGTGTATTTCCTTGTTTATTTATGGATTTTACTTGTTTTTGATTCTTTTTTTTTCACTAAAAAGGGCATAAAGTGGCCTAGCCTTATCGAATCGGAGCATGTAATAGTTCCTAGGAAATCTAACGAGCATATCTACGACTTCCATGATTTATATTAGAATTTTCATAAACGGCCAAAATGGTGGTTAAGTTAATTTCCTTGTTAATTTACGGATTTTACTCGTTTTTGACCCTTTTTCTTTCACTAAAAAGGGCATAAAGTGGCCTAGCCTTATCAAATCGAAGCATGTAATAGTTCTTAGGAATTCTAACGAGCATATCTACGACTTCCATGGTTGATTTTAGAAATTTGAAAAACGGCCAAAATGGTGGTAAAGTGAATTTCCTTGTTAATTTACGGATTTTACTTGTTTTTCACCCTTTTTCTTTCACTAAAAAGGGCATAAAGTGGCCTAGCCTTATCGAATTGAAGCATGTAATACATCCTAGGAAATCTAACGAGAATATCTACGACTTCCATGGTTGATTTTAGAAATTTGAAAAACGGCCAAAATGGTGGTAAAGTGTATTTCCTTGTTAATTTACGGATTTTACTTGTTTTTGATTCTATTTCGTTCACTAAAAAGGGCAAAAAGTGGTCTAGCCTTATCGAATCGAAGCATGTAATACTTCCTAGGAAATCTAACGAGAATATCTACAACTTCCATGGTTGATTTTAGAAATTTGAAAAACGGCCAAAATGGTGGTAAAGTGTATTTCCTTGTTAATTTACGGATTTTGCTTGTTTTTGATTCTTTTCTTTCACTAAAAAGGGTATAAAGTGGCCTAGCCTTATCGAATCGGAGCATGTAATAGTTCCTAGGAAATTTAACGAGCATATCTACGACTTCCATGATTTATATTAGAATTTTAAAAAACGGCCAAAATGGTGGTTAAGTTAATTTCCTTGTTAATTTACGGATTTTACTCGTTTTTGACCCTTTTTCTTTCACTAAAAAAGACATAAAGTGGCCTAGCCTTATCAAATCGAAGCATGTAATAGTTCCTAGGAAACCTAACGAGCATATCTATTACCTCTATGGTTGATTTTAGAATTTTCAAAAACGGCCAAAATGGGGGTTAGGTTAATTTCCTTGTAAAGTTACGGATTTTACTCGTTTTTGACCCTTTTTCTTTCACTAAAAAGGGCATAAAGTGGTCTAGCCTTATCAAATCGAAGCATGTAATAGTTCCTAGGAAATCTAACGAGAATATCTACGACTTCCATGGTTGATTTTAGAAATTTGAAAAACGGCCAAAATGGTGGTAAACTGAATTTCCTTGTTAATTTACGGATTTTACTTGTTTTTGACCCTCTTTCTTTCACTAAAAATGGCATAAAGTGGCCTAGCCTTATCGAATTGAAGCATGTAATACATCCTAGGAAATCTAACGAGAATAACTACGACTTCCATGGTTGATTTTAGAAATTTTAAAAACGCCCAAAATGGTGGTAAAGTGAATTTCCATGTTAATTTACGGATTTTACTTGTTTTTGACCCTTTTTCTTTCAGTAAAAAGGGCATAAAGTGGCCTAGCCTTATCGAATCGAAGCATGTAATAGTTCCTAGGAAATCTAACGAGCATATCTACGACTTCCATGGTTGATTTTAAAAATTTGAAAAACGGCCAAAATGGTGGTTAAGTGAATTTCCTTGTTAATTTACGGATTTTACTTGTTTTTTACCCTTTTTCTTTCACTAAAAAGGGCATAAAGTGGCCTAGCCTTATCGAATTGAAGCATGTAATACATCCTAGGAAATCTAACGAGAATATCTACAACTTCCATGGTTGATTTTAGAAATTTGAAAAACGGCCAAAATGGTGGTAAAGTGTATTTCCTTGTTAATTTACGGATTTTACTTGTTTTTGATTCTTTTTCTTTCACTAAAAAGGGCATAAAGTGGTCTAGCCTTATCGAATCGAAGCATGTAAAACTTCCTAGGAAATCTAACGAGAATATCTACAACTTCCATGGTTGATTTTAGAAATTTGAAAAACGGCCAAAATGGTGGTAAAGTGTATTTCCTTGTTAATTTAAGGATTTTACTTGTTTTTGATTCTTTTTCTTTCACTAAAAAGGGCATAAAGTGGCCTAGCCTTATCGAATCAAAGCTGTAATACATCCTAGGAAATCTAACGAGAATATCTACAACTTCCATGGTTGATTTTAGAAATTTGAAAAACGGCCAAAATGGTGGTAAAGTGTATTTCCTTGTTAATTTATGGATTTTACTTGTTTTTGATTCTTTTTCTTTCACTAAAAAGGGCATAAAGTGGCCTAGCCTTATCGAATCGGAGCATGTAATAGTTCCTAGGAAATCTAACGAGCATATCTACGACTTCCATGATTTATATTAGAATTTTCATAAACGGCCAAAATGGTGGTTAAGTTAATTTCCTTGTTAATTTACGGATTTTACTCGTTTTTGACCCTTTTTCTTTCACTAAAAAGGGCATAAAGTGGCCTAGCCTTATCAAATCGAAGCATGTAATAGTTCCTAGGAATTCTAACGAGCATATCTACGACTTCCATGGTTGATTTTAGAAATTTGAAAAACGGCCAAAATGGTGGTAAAGTGAATTTCCTTGTTAATTTACGGATTTTACTTGTTTTTCACCCTTTTTCTTTCACTAAAAAGGGCATAAAGTGGCCTAGCCTTATCGAATTGAAGCATGTAATACATCCTAGGAAATCTAACGAGAATATCTACGACTTCCATGGTTGATTTTAGAAATTTGAAAAACGGCCAAAATGGTGGTAAAGTGTATTTCCTTGTTAATTTACGGATTTTACTTGTTTTTGATTCTTTTTCTTTCACTAAAAAGGGCATAAAGTGGTCTAGCCTTATCGAATCGAAGCATGTAAAACTTCCTAGGAAATCTAACGAGAATATCTACAACTTCCATGGTTGATTTTAGAAATTTGAAAAACGGCCAAAATGGTGGTAAAGTGTATTTCCTTGTTAATTTAAGGATTTTACTTGTTTTTGATTCTTTTTCTTTCACTAAAAAGGGCATAAAGTGGCCTAGCCTTATCGAATCAAAGCTGTAATACATCCTAGGAAATCTAACGAGAATATCTACAACTTCCATGGTTGATTTTAGAAATTTGAAAAACGGCCAAAATGGTGGTAAAGTGTATTTCCTTGTTAATTTATGGATTTTACTTGTTTTTGATTCTTTTTCTTTCACTAAAAAGGGCATAAAGTGGCCTAGCCTTATCGAATCGGAGCATGTAATAGTTCCTAGGAAATCTAACGAGCATATCTACGACTTCCATGATTTATATTAGAATTTTCATAAACGGCCAAAATGGTGGTTAAGTTAATTTCCTTGTTAATTTACGGATTTTACTCGTTTTTGACCCTTTTTCTTTCACTAAAAAGGGCATAAAGTGGCCTAGCCTTATCAAATCGAAGCATGTAATAGTTCCTAGGAATTCTAACGAGCATATCTACGACTTCCATGGTTGATTTTAGAAATTTGAAAAACGGCCAAAATGGTGGTAAAGTGAATTTCCTTGTTAATTTACGGATTTTACTTGTTTTTCACCCTTTTTCTTTCACTAAAAAGGGCATAAAGTGGCCTAGCCTTATCGAATTGAAGCATGTAATACATCCTAGGAAATCTAACGAGAATATCTACGACTTCCATGGTTGATTTTAGAAATTTGAAAAACGGCCAAAATGGTGGTAAAGTGTATTTCCTTGTTAATTTACGGATTTTACTTGTTTTTGATTCTATTTCTTTCACTAAAAAGGGCAAAAAGTGGTCTAGCCTTATCGAATCGAAGCATGTAATACTTCCTAGGAAATCTAACGAGAATATCTACAACTTCCATGGTTGATTTTAGAAATTTGAAAAACGGCCAAAATGGTGGTAAAGTGTATTTCCTTGTTAATTTACGGATTTTGCTTGTTTTTGATTCTTTTCTTTCACTAAAAAGGGTATAAAGTGGCCTAGCCTTATCGAATCGGAGCATGTAATAGTTCCTAGGAAATTTAACGAGCATATCTACGACTTCCATGATTTATATTAGAATTTTAAAAAACGGCCAAAATGGTGGTTAAGTTAATTTCCTTGTTAATTTACGGATTTTACTCGTTTTTGACCCTTTTTCTTTCACTAAAAAAGACATAAAGTGGCCTAGCCTTATCAAATCGAAGCATGTAATAGTTCCTAGGAATTCTAACGAGCATATCTACGACTTCCATGGTTGATTTTAGAAATTTGAAAAACGGCCAAAATGGTGGTAAAGTGAATTTCCTTGTTAATTTACGGATTTTACTTGTTTTTCACCCTTTTTCTTTCACTAAAAAGGGCATAAAGTGGCCTAGCCTTATCGAATTGAAGCATGTAATACATCCTAGGAAATCTAACGAGAATATCTACGACTTCCATGGTTGATTTTAGAAATTTGAAAAACGGCCAAAATGGTGGTAAAGTGTATTTCCTTGTTAATTTACGGATTTTACTTGTTTTTGATTCTTTTTCTTTCACTAAAAAGGGCATAAAGTGGTCTAGCCTTATCGAATCGAAGCATGTAAAACTTCCTAGGAAATCTAACGAGAATATCTACAACTTCCATGGTTGATTTTAGAAATTTGAAAAACGGCCAAAATGGTGGTAAAGTGTATTTCCTTGTTAATTTAAGGATTTTACTTGTTTTTGATTCTTTTTCTTTCACTAAAAAGGGCATAAAGTGGCCTAGCCTTATCGAATCAAAGCTGTAATACATCCTAGGAAATCTAACGAGAATATCTACAACTTCCATGGTTGATTTTAGAAATTTGAAAAACGGCCAAAATGGTGGTAAAGTGTATTTCCTTGTTAATTTATGGATTTTACTTGTTTTTGATTCTTTTTCTTTCACTAAAAAGGGCATAAAGTGGCCTAGCCTTATCGAATCGGAGCATGTAATAGTTCCTAGGAAATCTAACGAGCATATCTACGACTTCCATGATTTATATTAGAATTTTCATAAACGGCCAAAATGGTGGTTAAGTTAATTTCCTTGTTAATTTACGGATTTTACTCGTTTTTGACCCTTTTTCTTTCACTAAAAAGGGCATAAAGTGGCCTAGCCTTATCAAATCGAAGCATGTAATAGTTCCTAGGAATTCTAACGAGCATATCTACGACTTCCATGGTTGATTTTAGAAATTTGAAAAACGGCCAAAATGGTGGTAAAGTGAATTTCCTTGTTAATTTACGGATTTTACTTGTTTTTCACCCTTTTTCTTTCACTAAAAAGGGCATAAAGTGGCCTAGCCTTATCGAATTGAAGCATGTAATACATCCTAGGAAATCTAACGAGAATATCTACGACTTCCATGGTTGATTTTAGAAATTTGAAAAACGGCCAAAATGGTGGTAAAGTGTATTTCCTTGTTAATTTACGGATTTTACTTGTTTTTGATTCTATTTCTTTCACTAAAAAGGGCAAAAAGTGGTCTAGCCTTATCGAATCGAAGCATGTAATACTTCCTAGGAAATCTAACGAGAATATCTACAACTTCCATGGTTGATTTTAGAAATTTGAAAAACGGCCAAAATGGTGGTAAAGTGTATTTCCTTGTTAATTTACGGATTTTGCTTGTTTTTGATTCTTTTCTTTCACTAAAAAGGGTATAAAGTGGCCTAGCCTTATCGAATCGGAGCATGTAATAGTTCCTAGGAAATTTAACGAGCATATCTACGACTTCCATGATTTATATTAGAATTTTAAAAAACGGCCAAAATGGTGGTTAAGTTAATTTCCTTGTTAATTTACGGATTTTACTCGTTTTTGACCCTTTTTCTTTCACTAAAAAAGACATAAAGTGGCCTAGCCTTATCAAATCGAAGCATGTAATAGTTCCTAGGAAACCTAACGAGCATATCTATTACCTCTATGGTTGATTTTAGAATTTTCAAAAACGGCCAAAATGGGGGTTAGGTTAATTTCCTTGTTAAGTTACGGATTTTACTCGTTTTTGACCCTTTTTCTTTCACTAAAAAGGGCATAAAGTGGTCTAGCCTTATCAAATCGAAGCATGTAATAGTTCCTAGGAAATCTAACGAGAATATCTACGACTTCCATGGTTGATTTTAGAAATTTGAAAAACGGCCAAAATGGTGGTAAACTGAATTTCCTTGTTAATTTACGGATTTTACTTGTTTTTGACCCTTTTTCTTTCACTAAAAATGGCATAAAGTGGCCTAGCCTTATCGAATTGAAGCATGTAATACATCCTAGGAAATCTAACGAGAATATCTACGACTTCCATGGTTGATTTTAGAAATTTTAAAAACGCCCAAAATGGTGGTAAAGTGAATTTCCATGTTAATTTACGGATTTTACTTGTTTTTGACCCTTTTTCTTTCAGTAAAAAGGGCATAAAGTGGCCTAGCCTTATCGAATCGAAGCATGTAATAGTTCCTAGGAAATCTAACGAGCATATCTACGACTTCCATGGTTGATTTTAAAAATTTGAAAAACGGCCAAAATGGTGGTTAAGTGAATTTCCTTGTTAATTTACGGATTTTACTTGTTTTTGACCCTTTTTCTTTCACTAAAAAGGGCATAAAGTGGCCTAGCCTTATCGAATTGAAGCATGTAATACATCCTAGGAAATCTAACGAGAATATCTACAACTTCCATGGTTGATTTTAGAAATTTGAAAAACGGCCAAAATGGTGGTAAAGTGTATTTCCTTGTTAATTTACGGATTTTACTTGTTTTTGATTCTTTTTCTTTCACTAAAAAGGGCATAAAGTGGTCTAGCCTTATCGAATCGAAGCATGTAATACTTCCTAGGAAATCTAACGAGAATATCTACAACTTCCATGGTTGATTTTAGAAATTTGAAAAACGGCCAAAATGGTGGTAAAGTGTATTTCCTTGTTAATTTATGGATTTTACTTGTTTTTGATTCTTTTTCTTTCACTAAAAAGGGCATAAAGTGGCCTAGCCTTATCGAATCGGAGCATGTAATAGTTCCTAGGAAATCTAACGAGCATATCTACGACTTCCATGATTTATATTAGAATTTTCATAAACGGCCAAAATGGTGGTTAAGTTAATTTCCTTGTTAATTTACGGATTTTACTCGTTTTTGACCCTTTTTCTTTCACTAAAAAGGGCATAAAGTGGCCTAGCCTTATCAAATCGAAGCATGTAATAGTTCCTAGGAATTCTAACGAGCATATCTACGACTTCCATGGTTGATTTTAGAAATTTGAAAAACGGCCAAAATGGTGGTAAAGTGAATTTCCTTGTTAATTTACGGATTTTACTTGTTTTTCACCCTTTTTCTTTCACTAAAAAGGGCATAAAGTGGCCTAGCCTTATCGAATTGAAGCATGTAATACATCCTAGGAAATCTAACGAGAATATCTACGACTTCCATGGTTGATTTTAGAAATTTGAAAAACGGCCAAAATGGTGGTAAAGTGTATTTCCTTGTTAATTTACGGATTTTACTTGTTTTTGATTCTATTTCTTTCACTAAAAAGGGCATAAAGTGGTCTAGCCTTATCGAATCGAAGCTTGTAATACTTCCTAGGAAATCTAACGAGAATATCTACAACTTCCATGGTTGATTTTAGAAATTTGAAAAACGGCCAAAATGGTGGTAAAGTGTATTTCCTTGTTAATTTACGGATTTTGCTTGTTTTTGATTCTTTTCTTTCACTAAAAAGGGTATAAAGTGGCCTAGCCTTATCGAATCGCAGCATGTAATAGTTCCTAGGAAATTTAACGAGCATATCTACGACTTCCATGATTTATATTAGAATTTTAAAAAACGGCCAAAATGGTGGTTAAGTTAATTTCCTTGTTAATTTACGGATTTTACTCGTTTTTGACCCTTTTTCTTTCACTAAAAAAGACATAAAGTGGCCTAGCCTTATCAAATCGAAGCATGTAATAGTTCCTAGGAAACCTAACGAGCATATCTATTACCTCTATGGTTGATTTTAGAATTTTCAAAAACGGCCAAAATGGGGGTTAGGTTAATTTCCTTGTTAAGTTACGGATTTTACTCGTTTTTGACCCTTTTTCTTTCACTAAAAAGGGCATAAAGTGGTCTAGCCTTATCAAATCGAAGCATGTAATAGTTCCTAGGAAATCTAACGAGAATATCTACGACTTCCATGGTTGATTTTAGAAATTTGAAAAACGGCCAAAATGGTGGTAAACTGAATTTCCTTGTTAATTTACGGATTTTACTTGTTTTTGACCCTTTTTCTTTCACTAAAAATGGCATAAAGTGGCCTAGCCTTATCGAATTGAAGCATGTAATACATCCTAGGAAATCTAACGAGAATATCTACGACTTCCATGGTTGATTTTAGAAATTTTAAAAACGCCCAAAATGGTGGTAAAGTGAATTTCCATGTTAATTTACGGATTTTACTTGTTTTTGACCCTTTTTCTTTCAGTAAAAAGGGCATAAAGTGGCCTAGCCTTATCGAATCGAAGCATGTAATAGTTCCTAGGAAATCTAACGAGCATATCTACGACTTCCATGGTTGATTTTAAAAATTTGAAAAACGGCCAAAATGGTGGTTAAGTGAATTTCCTTGTTAATTTACGGATTTTACTTGTTTTTGACCCTTTTTCTTTCACTAAAAAGGGCATAAAGTGGCCTAGCCTTATCGAATTGAAGCATGTAATACATCCTAGGAAATCTAACGAGAATATCTACAACTTCCATGGTTGATTTTAGAAATTTGAAAAACGGCCAAAATGGTGGTAAAGTGTATTTCCTTGTTAATTTACGGATTTTACTTGTTTTTGATTCTTTTTCTTTCACTAAAAAGGGCATAAAGTGGTCTAGCCTTATCGAATCGAAGCATGTAATACTTCCTAGGAAATCTAACGGGAATATCTACAACTTCCATGGTTGATTTTAGAAATTTGAAAAACGGCCAAAATGGTGGTAAAGTGTATTTCCTTGTTAATTTATGGATTTTACTTGTTTTTGATTCTTTTTCTTTCACTAAAAAGGGCATAAAGTGGCCTAGCCTTATCGAATCGGAGCATGTAATAGTTCCTAGGAAATCTAACGAGCATATCTACGACTTCCATGATTTATATTAGAATTTTCATAAACGGCCAAAATGGTGGTTAAGTTAATTTCCTTGTTAATTTACGGATTTTACTCGTTTTTGACCCTTTTTCTTTCACTAAAAAGGGCATAAAGTGGCCTAGCCTTATCAAATCGAAGCATGTAATAGTTCCTAGGAATTCTAACGAGCATATCTACGACTTCCATGGTTGATTTTAGAAATTTGAAAAACGGCCAAAATGGTGGTAAAGTGAATTTCCTTGTTAATTTACGGATTTTACTTGTTTTTCACCCTTTTTCTTTCACTAAAAAGGGCATAAAGTGGCCTAGCCTTATCGAATTGAAGCATGTAATACATCCTAGGAAATCTAACGAGAATATCTACGACTTCCATGGTTGATTTTAGAAATTTGAAAAACGGCCAAAATGGTGGTAAAGTGTATTTCCTTGTTAATTTACGGATTTTACTTGTTTTTGATTCTATTTCTTTCACTAAAAAGGGCATAAAGTGGTCTAGCCTTATCGAATCGAAGCTTGTAATACTTCCTAGGAAATCTAACGAGAATATCTACAACTTCCATGGTTGATTTTAGAAATTTGAAAAACGGCCAAAATGGTGGTAAAGTGTATTTCCTTGTTAATTTACGGATTTTGCTTGTTTTTGATTCTTTTCTTTCACTAAAAAGGGTATAAAGTGGCCTAGCCTTATCGAATCGCAGCATGTAATAGTTCCTAGGAAATTTAACGAGCATATCTACGACTTCCATGATTTATATTAGAATTTTAAAAAACGGCCAAAATGGTGGTTAAGTTAATTTCCTTGTTAATTTACGGATTTTACTCGTTTTTGACCCTTTTTCTTTCACTAAAAAAGACATAAAGTGGCCTAGCCTTATCAAATCGAAGCATGTAATAGTTCCTAGGAAACCTAACGAGCATATCTATTACCTCTATGGTTGATTTTAGAATTTTCAAAAACGGCCAAAATGGGGGTTAGGTTAATTTCCTTGTTAAGTTACGGATTTTACTCGTTTTTGACCCTTTTTCTTTCACTAAAAAGGGCATAAAGTGGTCTAGCCTTATCAAATCGAAGCATGTAATAGTTCCTAGGAAATCTAACGAGAATATCTACGACTTCCATGGTTGATTTTAGAAATTTGAAAAACGGCCAAAATGGTGGTAAACTGAATTTCCTTGTTAATTTACGGATTTTACTTGTTTTTGACCCTTTTTCTTTCACTAAAAATGGCATAAAGTGGCCTAGCCTTATCGAATTGAAGCATGTAATACATCCTAGGAAATCTAACGAGAATATCTACGACTTCCATTGTTGATTTTAGAAATTTTAAAAACGCCCAAAATGGTGGTAAAGTGAATTTCCATGTTAATTTACGGATTTTACTTGTTTTTGACCCTTTTTCTTTCAGTAAAAAGGGCATAAAGTGGCCTAGCCTTATCGAATCGAAGCATGTAATAGTTCCTAGGAAATCTAACGAGCATATCTACGACTTCCATGGTTGATTTTAAAAATTTGAAAAACGGCCAAAATGGTGGTTAAGTGAATTTCCTTGTTAATTTACGGATTTTACTTGTTTTTGACCCTTTTTCTTTCACTAAAAAGGGCATAAAGTGGCCTAGCCTTATCGAATTGAAGCATGTAATACATCCTAGGAAATCTAACGAGAATATCTACAACTTCCATGGTTGATTTTAGAAATTTGAAAAACGGCCAAAATGGTGGTAAAGTGTATTTCCTTGTTAATTTACGGATTTTACTTGTTTTTGATTCTTTTTCTTTCACTAAAAAGGGCATAAAGTGGTCTAGCCTTATCGAATCGAAGCATGTAAAACTTCCTAGGAAATCTAACGAGAATATCTACAACTTCCATGGTTGATTTTAGAAATTTGAAAAACGGCCAAAATGGTGGTAAAGTGTATTTCCTTGTTAATTTAAGGATTTTACTTGTTTTTGATTCTTTTTCTTTCACTAAAAAGGGCATAAAGTGGCCTAGCCTTATCGAATCAAAGCTGTAATACATCCTAGGAAATCTAACGAGAATATCTACAACTTCCATGGTTGATTTTAGAAATTTGAAAAACGGCCAAAATGGTGGTAAAGTGTATTTCCTTGTTAATTTATGGATTTTACTTGTTTTTGATTCTTTTTCTTTCACTAAAAAGGGCATAAAGTGGCCTAGCCTTATCGAATCGGAGCATGTAATAGTTCCTAGGAAATCTAACGAGCATATCTACGACTTCCATGATTTATATTAGAATTTTCATAAACGGCCAAAATGGTGGTTAAGTTAATTTCCTTGTTAATTTACGGATTTTACTCGTTTTTGACCCTTTTTCTTTCACTAAAAAGGGCATAAAGTGGCCTAGCCTTATCAAATCGAAGCATGTAATAGTTCCTAGGAATTCTAACGAGCATATCTACGACTTCCATGGTTGATTTTAGAAATTTGAAAAACGGCCAAAATGGTGGTAAAGTGAATTTCCTTGTTAATTTACGGATTTTACTTGTTTTTCACCCTTTTTCTTTCACTAAAAAGGGCATAAAGTGGCCTAGCCTTATCGAATCGCAGCATGTAATAGTTCCTAGGAAATTTAACGAGCATATCTACGACTTCCATGATTTATATTAGAATTTTAAAAAACGGCCAAAATGGTGGTTAAGTTAATTTCCTTGTTAATTTACGGATTTTACTCGTTTTTGACCCTTTTTCTTTCACTAAAAAAGACATAAAGTGGCCTAGCCTTATCAAATCGAAGCATGTAATAGTTCCTAGGAAACCTAACGAGCATATCTATTACCTCTATGGTTGATTTTAGAATTTTCAAAAACGGCCAAAATGGGGGTTAGGTTAATTTCCTTGTTAAGTTACGGATTTTACTCGTTTTTGACCCTTTTTCTTTCACTAAAAAGGGCATAAAGTGGTCTAGCCTTATCAAATCGAAGCATGTAATAGTTCCTAGGAAATCTAACGAGAATATCTACGACTTCCATGGTTGATTTTAGAAATTTGAAAAACGGCCAAAATGGTGGTAAACTGAATTTCCTTGTTAATTTACGGATTTTACTTGTTTTTGACCCTTTTTCTTTCACTAAAAATGGCATAAAGTGGCCTAGCCTTATCGAATTGAAGCATGTAATACATCCTAGGAAATCTAACGAGAATATCTACGACTTCCATTGTTGATTTTAGAAATTTTAAAAACGCCCAAAATGGTGGTAAAGTGAATTTCCATGTTAATTTACGGATTTTACTTGTTTTTGACCCTTTTTCTTTCAGTAAAAAGGGCATAAAGTGGCCTAGCCTTATCGAATCGAAGCATGTAATAGTTCCTAGGAAATCTAACGAGCATATCTACGACTTCCATGGTTGATTTTAAAAATTTGAAAAACGGCCAAAATGGTGGTTAAGTGAATTTCCTTGTTAATTTACGGATTTTACTTGTTTTTGACCCTTTTTCTTTCACTAAAAAGGGCATAAAGTGGCCTAGCCTTATCGAATTGAAGCATGTAATACATCCTAGGAAATCTAACGAGAATATCTACAACTTCCATGGTTGATTTTAGAAATTTGAAAAACGGCCAAAATGGTGGTAAAGTGTATTTCCTTGTTAATTTACGGATTTTACTTGTTTTTGATTCTTTTTCTTTCACTAAAAAGGGCATAAAGTGGTCTAGCCTTATCGAATCGAAGCATGTAAAACTTCCTAGGAAATCTAACGAGAATATCTACAACTTCCATGGTTGATTTTAGAAATTTGAAAAACGGCCAAAATGGTGGTAAAGTGTATTTCCTTGTTAATTTAAGGATTTTACTTGTTTTTGATTCTTTTTCTTTCACTAAAAAGGGCATAAAGTGGCCTAGCCTTATCGAATCAAAGCTGTAATACATCCTAGGAAATCTAACGAGAATATCTACAACTTCCATGGTTGATTTTAGAAATTTGAAAAACGGCCAAAATGGTGGTAAAGTGTATTTCCTTGTTAATTTATGGATTTTACTTGTTTTTGATTCTTTTTCTTTCACTAAAAAGGGCATAAAGTGGCCTAGCCTTATCGAATCGGAGCATGTAATAGTTCCTAGGAAATCTAACGAGCATATCTACGACTTCCATGATTTATATTAGAATTTTCATAAACGGCCAAAATGGTGGTTAAGTTAATTTCCTTGTTAATTTACGGATTTTACTCGTTTTTGACCCTTTTTCTTTCACTAAAAAGGGCATAAAGTGGCCTAGCCTTATCAAATCGAAGCATGTAATAGTTCCTAGGAATTCTAACGAGCATATCTACGACTTCCATGGTTGATTTTAGAAATTTGAAAAACGGCCAAAATGGTGGTAAAGTGAATTTCCTTGTTAATTTACGGATTTTACTTGTTTTTCACCCTTTTTCTTTCACTAAAAAGGGCATAAAGTGGCCTAGCCTTATCGAATTGAAGCATGTAATACATCCTAGGAAATCTAACGAGAATATCTACGACTTCCATGGTTGATTTTAGAAATTTGAAAAACGGCCAAAATGGTGGTAAAGTGTATTTCCTTGTTAATTTACGGATTTTACTTGTTTTTGATTCTATTTCTTTCACTAAAAAGGGCAAAAAGTGGTCTAGCCTTATCGAATCGAAGCATGTAATACTTCCTAGGAAATCTAACGAGAATATCTACAACTTCCATGGTTGATTTTAGAAATTTGAAAAACGGCCAAAATGGTGGTAAAGTGTATTTCCTTGTTAATTTACGGATTTTGCTTGTTTTTGATTCTTTTCTTTCACTAAAAAGGGTATAAAGTGGCCTAGCCTTATCGAATCGGAGCATGTAATAGTTCCTAGGAAATTTAACGAGCATATCTACGACTTCCATGATTTATATTAGAATTTTAAAAAACGGCCAAAATGGTGGTTAAGTTAATTTCCTTGTTAATTTACGGATTTTACTCGTTTTTGACCCTTTTTCTTTCACTAAAAAAGACATAAAGTGGCCTAGCCTTATCAAATCGAAGCATGTAATAGTTCCTAGGAAACCTAACGAGCATATCTATTACCTCTATGGTTGATTTTAGAATTTTCAAAAACGGCCAAAATGGGGGTTAGGTTAATTTCCTTGTTAAGTTACGGATTTTACTCGTTTTTGACCCTTTTTCTTTCACTAAAAAGGGCATAAAGTGGTCTAGCCTTATCAAATCGAAGCATGTAATAGTTCCTAGGAAATCTAACGAGAATATCTACGACTTCCATGGTTGATTTTAGAAATTTGAAAAACGGCCAAAATGGTGGTAAACTGAATTTCCTTGTTAATTTACGGATTTTACTTGTTTTTGACCCTTTTTCTTTCACTAAAAATGGCATAAAGTGGCCTAGCCTTATCGAATTGAAGCATGTAATACATCCTAGGAAATCTAACGAGAATATCTACGACTTCCATGGTTGATTTTAGAAATTTTAAAAACGCCCAAAATGGTGGTAAAGTGAATTTCCATGTTAATTTACGGATTTTACTTGTTTTTGACCCTTTTTCTTTCAGTAAAAAGGGCATAAAGTGGCCTAGCCTTATCGAATGGAAGCATGTAATAGTTCCTAGGAAATCTAACGAGCATATCTACGACTTCCATGGTTGATTTTAAAAATTTGAAAAACGGCCAAAATGGTGGTTAAGTGAATTTCCTTGTTAATTTACGGATTTTACTTGTTTTTGACCCTTTTTCTTTCACTAAAAAGGGCATAAAGTGGCCTAGCCTTATCGAATTGAAGCATGTAATACATCCTAGGAAATCTAACGAGAATATCTACAACTTCCATGGTTGATTTTAGAAATTTGAAAAACGGCCAAAATGGTGGTAAAGTGTATTTCCTTGTTAATTTACGGATTTTACTTGTTTTTGATTCTTTTTCTTTCACTAAAAAGGGCATAAAGTGGTCTAGCCTTATCGAATCGAAGCATGTAAAACTTCCTAGGAAATCTAACGAGAATATCTACAACTTCCATGGTTGATTTTAGAAATTTGAAAAACGGCCAAAATGGTGGTAAAGTGTATTTCCTTGTTAATTTAAGGATTTTACTTGTTTTTGATTCTTTTTCTTTCACTAAAAAGGGCATAAAGTGGCCTAGCCTTATCGAATCGAAGCATGTAATACATCCTAGGAAATCTAACTAGAATATCTACAACTTCCATGGTTGATTTTAGAAATTTGAAAAACGGCCAAAATGGTGGTAAAGTGTATTTCCTTGTTAATTTATGGATTTTACTTGTTTTTGATTCTTTTTCTTTCACTAAAAAGGGCATAAAGTGGCCTAGCCTTATCGAATCGGAGCATGTAATAGTTCCTAGGAAATCTAACGAGCATATCTACGACTTCCATGATTTATATTAGAATTTTCATAAACGGCCAAAATGGTGGTTAAGTTAATTTCCTTGTTAATTTACGGATTTTACTCGTTTTTGACCCTTTTTCTTTCACTAAAAAGGGCATAAAGTGGCCTAGCCTTATCAAATCGAAGCATGTAATAGTTCCTAGGAATTCTAACGAGCATATCTACGACTTCCATGGTTGATTTTAGAAATTTGAAAAACGGCCAAAATGGTGGTAAAGTGAATTTCCTTGTTAATTTACGGATTTTACTTGTTTTTCACCCTTTTTCTTTCACTAAAAAGGGCATAAAGTGGCCTAGCCTTATCGAATTGAAGCATGTAATACATCCTAGGAAATCTAACGAGAATATCTACGACTTCCATGGTTGATTTTAGAAATTTGAAAAACGGCCAAAATGGTGGTAAAGTGTATTTCCTTGTTAATTTACGGATTTTACTTGTTTTTGATTCTATTTCTTTCACTAAAAAGGGCAAAAAGTGGTCTAGCCTTATCGAATCGAAGCATGTAATACTTCCTAGGAAATCTAACGAGAATATCTACAACTTCCATGGTTGATTTTAGAAATTTGAAAAACGGCCAAAATGGTGGTAAAGTGTATTTCCTTGTTAATTTACGGATTTTGCTTGTTTTTGATTCTTTTCTTTCACTAAAAAGGGTATAAAGTGGCCTAGCCTTATCGAATCGGAGCATGTAATAGTTCCTAGGAAATTTAACGAGCATATCTACGACTTCCATGATTTATATTAGAATTTTAAAAAACGGCCAAAATGGTGGTTAAGTTAATTTCCTTGTTAATTTACGGATTTTACTCGTTTTTGACCCTTTTTCTTTCACTAAAAAAGACATAAAGTGGCCTAGCCTTATCAAATCGAAGCATGTAATAGTTCCTAGGAAACCTAACGAGCATATCTATTACCTCTATGGTTGATTTTAGAATTTTCAAAAACGGCCAAAATGGGGGTTAGGTTAATTTCCTTGTTAAGTTACGGATTTTACTCGTTTTTGACCCTTTTTCTTTCACTAAAAAGGGCATAAAGTGGTCTAGCCTTATCAAATCGAAGCATGTAATAGTTCCTAGGAAATCTAACGAGAATATCTACGACTTCCATGGTTGATTTTAGAAATTTGAAAAACGGCCAAAATGGTGGTAAACTGAATTTCCTTGTTAATTTACGGATTTTACTTGTTTTTGACCCTTTTTCTTTCACTAAAAATGGCATAAAGTGGCCTAGCCTTATCGAATTGAAGCATGTAATACATCCTAGGAAATCTAACGAGAATATCTACGACTTCCATGGTTGATTTTAGAAATTTTAAAAACGCCCAAAATGGTGGTAAAGTGAATTTCCATGTTAATTTACGGATTTTACTTGTTTTTGACCCTTTTTCTTTCAGTAAAAAGGGCATAAAGTGGCCTAGCCTTATCGAATCGAAGCATGTAATAGTTCCTAGGAAATCTAACGAGCATATCTACGACTTCCATGGTTGATTTTAAAAATTTGAAAAACGGCCAAAATGGTGGTTAAGTGAATTTCCTTGTTAATTTACGGATTTTACTTGTTTTTGACCCTTTTTCTTTCACTAAAAAGGGCATAAAGTGGCCTAGCCTTATCGAATTGAAGCATGTAATACATCCTAGGAAATCTAACGAGAATATCTACAACTTCCATGGTTGATTTTAGAAATTTGAAAAACGGCCAAAATGGTGGTAAAGTGTATTTCCTTGTTAATTTACGGATTTTACTAGTTTTTGATTCTTTTTCTTTCACTAAAAAGGGCATAAAGTGGTCTAGCCTTATCGAATCGAAGCATGTAAAACTTCCTAGGAAATCTAACGAGAATATCTACAACTTCCATGGTTGATTTTAGAAATTTGAAAAACGGCCAAAATGGTGGTAAAGTGTATTTCCTTGTTAATTTAAGGATTTTACTTGTTTTTGATTCTTTTTCTTTCACTAAAAAGGGCATAAAGTGGCCTAGCCTTATCGAATCGAAGCATGTAATACATCCTAGGAAATCTAACTAGAATATCTACAACTTCCATGGTTGATTTTAGAAATTTGAAAAACGGCCAAAATGGTGGTAAAGTGTATTTCCTTGTTAATTTATGGATTTTACTTGTTTTTGATTCTTTTTCTTTCACTAAAAAGGGCATAAAGTGGCCTAGCCTTATCGAATCGGAGCATGTAATAGTTCCTAGGAAATCTAACGAGCATATCTACGACTTCCATGATTTATATTAGAATTTTCATAAACGGCCAAAATGGTGGTTAAGTTAATTTCCTTGTTAATTTACGGATTTTACTCGTTTTTGACCCTTTTTCTTTCACTAAAAAGGGCATAAAGTGGCCTAGCCTTATCAAATCGAAGCATGTAATAGTTCCTAGGAATTCTAACGAGCATATCTACGACTTCCATGGTTGATTTTAGAAATTTGAAAAACGGCCAAAATGGTGGTAAAGTGAATTTCCTTGTTAATTTACGGATTTTACTTGTTTTTCACCCTTTTTCTTTCACTAAAAAGGGCATAAAGTGGCCTAGCCTTATCGAATTGAAGCATGTAATACATCCTAGGAAATCTAACGAGAATATCTACGACTTCCATGGTTGATTTTAGAAATTTGAAAAACGGCCAAAATGGTGGTAAAGTGTATTTCCTTGTTAATTTACGGATTTTACTTGTTTTTGATTCTATTTCTTTCACTAAAAAGGGCAAAAAGTGGTCTAGCCTTATCGAATCGAAGCATGTAATACTTCCTAGGAAATCTAACGAGAATATCTACAACTTCCATGGTTGATTTTAGAAATTTGAAAAACGGCCAAAATGGTGGTAAAGTGTATTTCCTTGTTAATTTACGGATTTTGCTTGTTTTTGATTCTTTTCTTTCACTAAAAAGGGTATAAAGTGGCCTAGCCTTATCGAATCGGAGCATGTAATAGTTCCTAGGAAATTTAACGAGCATATCTACGACTTCCATGATTTATATTAGAATTTTAAAAAACGGCCAAAATGGTGGTTAAGTTAATTTCCTTGTTAATTTACGGATTTTACTCGTTTTTGACCCTTTTTCTTTCACTAAAAAAGACATAAAGTGGCCTAGCCTTATCAAATCGAAGCATGTAATAGTTCCTAGGAAACCTAACGAGCATATCTATTACCTCTATGGTTGATTTTAGAATTTTCAAAAACGGCCAAAATGGGGGTTAGGTTAATTTCCTTGTTAAGTTACGGATTTTACTCGTTTTTGACCCTTTTTCTTTCACTAAAAAGGGCATAAAGTGGTCTAGCCTTATCAAATCGAAGCATGTAATAGTTCCTAGGAAATCTAACGAGAATATCTACGACTTCCATGGTTGATTTTAGAAATTTGAAAAACGGCCAAAATGGTGGTAAACTGAATTTCCTTGTTAATTTACGGATTTTACTTGTTTTTGACCCTTTTTCTTTCACTAAAAATGGCATAAAGTGGCCTAGCCTTATCGAATTGAAGCATGTAATACATCCTAGGAAATCTAACGAGAATATCTACGACTTCCATGGTTGATTTTAGAAATTTTAAAAACGCCCAAAATGGTGGTAAAGTGAATTTCCATGTTAATTTACGGATTTTACTTGTTTTTGACCCTTTTTCTTTCAGTAAAAAGGGCATAAAGTGGCCTAGCCTTATCGAATCGAAGCATGTAATAGTTCCTAGGAAATCTAACGAGCATATCTACGACTTCCATGGTTGATTTTAAAAATTTGAAAAACGGCCAAAATGGTGGTTAAGTGAATTTCCTTGTTAATTTACGGATTTTACTTGTTTTTGACCCTTTTTCTTTCACTAAAAAGGGCATAAAGTGGCCTAGCCTTATCGAATTGAAGCATGTAATACATCCTAGGAAATCTAACGAGAATATCTACAACTTCCATGGTTGATTTTAGAAATTTGAAAAACGGCCAAAATGGTGGTAAAGTGTATTTCCTTGTTAATTTACGGATTTTACTTGTTTTTGATTCTTTTTCTTTCACTAAAAAGGGCATAAAGTGGTCTAGCCTTATCGAATCGAAGCATGTAATACTTCCTAGGAAATCTAACGAGAATATCTACAACTTCCATGGTTGATTTTAGAAATTTGAAAAACGGCCAAAATGGTGGTAAAGTGTATTTCCTTGTTAATTTATGGATTTTACTTGTTTTTGATTCTTTTTCTTTCACTAAAAAGGGCATAAAGTGGCCTAGCCTTATCGAATCGGAGCATGTAATAGTTCCTAGGAAATCTAACGAGCATATCTACGACTTCCATGATTTATATTAGAATTTTCATAAACGGCCAAAATGGTGGTTAAGTTAATTTCCTTGTTAATTTACGGATTTTACTCGTTTTTGACCCTTTTTCTTTCACTAAAAAGGGCATAAAGTGGCCTAGCCTTATCAAATCGAAGCATGTAATAGTTCCTAGGAATTCTAACGAGCATATCTACGACTTCCATGGTTGATTTTAGAAATTTGAAAAACGGCCAAAATGGTGGTAAAGTGAATTTCCTTGTTAATTTACGGATTTTACTTGTTTTTCACCCTTTTTCTTTCACTAAAAAGGGCATAAAGTGGCCTAGCCTTATCGAATTGAAGCATGTAATACATCCTAGGAAATCTAACGAGAATATCTACGACTTCCATGGTTGATTTTAGAAATTTGAAAAACGGCCAAAATGGTGGTAAAGTGTATTTCCTTGTTAATTTACGGATTTTACTTGTTTTTGATTCTATTTCTTTCACTAAAAAGGGCAAAAAGTGGTCTAGCCTTATCGAATCGAAGCATGTAATACTTCCTAGGAAATCTAACGAGAATATCTACAACTTCCATGGTTGATTTTAGAAATTTGAAAAACGGCCAAAATGGTGGTAAAGTGTATTTCCTTGTTAATTTACGGATTTTGCTTGTTTTTGATTCTTTTCTTTCACTAAAAAGGGTATAAAGTGGCCTAGCCTTATCGAATCGGAGCATGTAATAGTTCCTAGGAAATTTAACGAGCATATCTACGACTTCCATGATTTATATTAGAATTTTAAAAAACGGCCAAAATGGTGGTTAAGTTAATTTCCTTGTTAATTTACGGATTTTACTCGTTTTTGACCCTTTTTCTTTCACTAAAAAAGACATAAAGTGGCCTAGCCTTATCAAATCGAAGCATGTAATAGTTCCTAGGAAACCTAACGAGCATATCTATTACCTCTATGGTTGATTTTAGAATTTTCAAAAACGGCCAAAATGGGGGTTAGGTTAATTTCCTTGTTAAGTTACGGATTTTACTCGTTTTTGACCCTTTTTCTTTCACTAAAAAGGGCATAAAGTGGTCTAGCCTTATCAAATCGAAGCATGTAATAGTTCCTAGGAAATCTAACGAGAATATCTACGACTTCCATGGTTGATTTTAGAAATTTGAAAAACGGCCAAAATGGTGGTAAACTGAATTTCCTTGTTAATTTACGGATTTTACTTGTTTTTGACCCTTTTTCTTTCACTAAAAATGGCATAAAGTGGCCTAGCCTTATCGAATTGAAGCATGTAATACATCCTAGGAAATCTAACGAGAATATCTACGACTTCCATGGTTGATTTTAGAAATTTTAAAAACGCCCAAAATGGTGGTAAAGTGAATTTCCATGTTAATTTACGGATTTTACTTGTTTTTGACCCTTTTTCTTTCAGTAAAAAGGGCATAAAGTGGCCTAGCCTTATCGAATCGAAGCATGTAATAGTTCCTAGGAAATCTAACGAGCATATCTACGACTTCCATGGTTGATTTTAAAAATTTGAAAAACGGCCAAAATGGTGGTTAAGTGAATTTCCTTGTTAATTTACGGATTTTACTTGTTTTTGACCCTTTTTCTTTCACTAAAAAGGGCATAAAGTGGTCTAGCCTTATCGAATCGAAGCATGTAAAACTTCCTAGGAAATCTAACGAGAATATCTACAACTTCCATGGTTGATTTTAGAAATTTGAAAAACGGCCAAAATGGTGGTAAAGTGTATTTCCTTGTTAATTTAAGGATTTTACTTGTTTTTGATTCTTTTTCTTTCACTAAAAAGGGCATAAAGTGGCCTAGCCTTATCGAATCCAAGCTGTAATACATCCTAGGAAATCTAACGAGAATATCTACAACTTCCATGGTTGATTTTAGAAATTTGAAAAACGGCCAAAATGGTGGTAAAGTGTATTTCCTTGTTAATTTATGGATTTTACTTGTTTTTGATTCTTTTTCTTTCACTAAAAAGGGCATAAAGTGGCCTAACCTTATCGAATCGGAGCATGTAATAGTTCCTAGGAAATCTAACGAGCATATTGAAGGAAAATCGAATAGAAGAATGGAGTAGAAGCAGCGGAAAATTTTCGATTTTCATTCCTTGGATCATTACGAAATTCAAACATGAATCAGTGATTCGATTGTTACCTTGAACTGTGGAATCTGAAAGCTGGAACTGGAAACTAGAATCTCGATCACAGCCAAGCAAGCAGCAAGCAGCAAAGCCTCTAGCAAGTCCACACGAACAGTGCTCCTCCAAAACTCGGTGCTAGCCAATGAATTGGAAGTGCTGAGAAGAAAGGGGTTGCTTCAAAACGTGTAACCAAAAACTTCAGCACCAGAGTTCTATTTATAGAACTTCTAGTGTGCTCTGCAAGTCATAAGTCACTATTGGGCTTCAGTAAGCCCAACAACGAGTTTAGTAATTTTGCTAACTAATTAGCGTTATTTACTAAACGCACCCCTTATATAAGTCATACTTATATATTTCTCTTTTGACTGTTCTTTGTGTGTGACCCTATAGGTTCTAGTCACGTTGGCAATAATATTAAATCTAATATTTAATATTATAAACAATGAGCGGTATCTAGCAACACATCATTGCTACCCAAGTGACAAGAATGTCAAGTGATCTGACGAAACCTTTCCATGATAATACTCATGTGTACACTTACTCCTTTGTCTCGATATCTTTATTGATCCCAAGGCATAGATATTGTCACCCTTGTATAGATCAATATTTATATTCCTTGATTCCGAAATATACTGAATAACGAATAAGTCCAATATCTTATATTGACTTAGTTCGGCATGGCCATGCATTTTTACAGTCATATTTCATCAAGAGGCCTAAAGATATATCTCCCATTTATGAGGAGGGACAAATCCCATCTAGGACACTCATGTCCCTCAGCATGCTTCATCAAGTACCCATCAACCAACGTTATGGTTATCCTTTTACAGACAACGTTAGAATGGCAACAAAGCACTTGAGTCCACATCTAGGGATCATAGTGGTTTCAGGTCTAAGAGTGATATACACTATTATCATTGTGAGTATATCTTATGACAATTGCATAACTTACTATGTAGTATTCTCACGGTGGGTCAATCCAATATAAATATTACTCCTAATATTTATATCTATGTGAAGACTTGATAACTCTTTATCCATGATCTGTGAGATGTGATCATCAGTCTACCCACATAATAGTCTCTATGCTTTAATGATATCCCACTTCTCAATAAAGCTTGACTACGGATACTTTTATAATAGTTTCCTTATGTTTAACGGGGTCTCACAATTAAGTTATACTTAATGTTCCATTAAACGGACTACTATTCTAGGGACTTTATTATTTTGAAACAAAACAAAATCAATAAAGAAACGCCTTATAATTTATATTTTCACAATATATATATTTATATCAATATCATGATACAAAGCCAAACCCAATCAATATAGATTGGCTATTAGGGCTTACTCCAACACATATCTACGACTTCCATGATTTATATTAGAATTTTCATAAACGGCCAAAATGGTGGTTAAGTTAATTTCCTTGTTAATTTACGGATTTTACTCGTTTTTGACCCTTTTTCTTTCACTAAAAAGGGCATAAAGTGGCCTAGCCTTATCAAATCGAAGCATGTAATAGTTCCTAGGAATTCTAACGAGCATATCTACGACTTCCATGGTTGATTTTAGAAATTTGAAAAACGGCCAAAATGGTGGTAAAGTGAATTTCCTTGTTAATTTACGGATTTTACTTGTTTTTCACCCTTTTTCTTTCACTAAAAAGGGCATAAAGTGGCCTAGCCTTATCGAATTGAAGCATGTAATACATCCTAGGAAATCTAACGAGAATATCTACGACTTCCATGGTTGATTTTAGAAATTTGAAAAACGGCCAAAATGGTGGTAAAGTGTATTTCCTTGTTAATTTACGGATTTTACTTGTTTTTGATTCTATTTCTTTCACTAAAAAGGGCAAAAAGTGGTCTAGCCTTATCGAATCGAAGCATGTAATACTTCCTAGGAAATCTAACGAGAATATCTACAACTTCCATGGTTGATTTTAGAAATTTGAAAAACGGCCAAAATGGTGGTAAAGTGTATTTCCTTGTTAATTTACGGATTTTGCTTGTTTTTGATTCTTTTCTTTCACTAAAAAGGGTATAAAGTGGCCTAGCCTTATCGAATCGGAGCATGTAATAGTTCCTAGGAAATTTAACGAGCATATCTACGACTTCCATGATTTATATTAGAATTTTAAAAAACGGCCAAAATGGTGGTTAAGTTAATTTCCTTGTTAATTTACGGATTTTACTCGTTTTTGACCCTTTTTCTTTCACTAAAAAAGACATAAAGTGGCCTAGCCTTATCAAATCGAAGCATGTAATAGTTCCTAGGAAACCTAACGAGCATATCTATTACCTCTATGGTTGATTTTAGAATTTTCAAAAACGGCCAAAATGGGGGTTAGGTTAATTTCCTTGTTAAGTTACGGATTTTACTCGTTTTTGACCCTTTTTCTTTCACTAAAAAGGGCATAAAGTGGTCTAGCCTTATCAAATCGAAGCATGTAATAGTTCCTAGGAAATCTAACGAGAATATCTACGACTTCCATGGTTGATTTTAGAAATTTGAAAAACGGCCAAAATGGTGGTAAACTGAATTTCCTTGTTAATTTACGGATTTTACTTGTTTTTGACCCTTTTTCTTTCACTAAAAATGGCATAAAGTGGCCTAGCCTAGCCTTATCGAATTGAAGCATGTAATACATCCTAGGAAATCTAACGAGAATATCTACGACTTCCATGGTTGATTTTAGAAATTTTAAAAACGCCCAAAATGGTGGTAAAGTGAATTTCCATGTTAATTTACGGATTTTACTTGTTTTTGACCCTTTTTCTTTCAGTAAAAAGGGCATAAAGTGGCCTAGCCTTATCGAATGGAAGCATGTAATAGTTCCTAGGAAATCTAACGAGCATATCTACGACTTCCATGGTTGATTTTAAAAATTTGAAAAACGGCCAAAATGGTGGTTAAGTGAATTTCCTTGTTAATTTACGGATTTTACTTGTTTTTGACCCTTTTTCTTTCACTAAAAAGGGCATAAAGTGGTCTAGCCTTATCGAATCGAAGCATGTAAAACTTCCTAGGAAATCTAACGAGAATATCTACAACTTCCATGGTTGATTTTAGAAATTTGAAAAACGGCCAAAATGGTGGTAAAGTGTATTTCCTTGTTAATTTAAGGATTTTACTTGTTTTTGATTCTTTTTCTTTCACTAAAAAGGGCATAAAGTGGCCTAGCCTTATCGAATCGAAGCATGTAATACATCCTAGGAAATCTAACGAGAATATCTACAACTTCCATGGTTGATTTTAGAAATTTGAAAAACGGCCAAAATGGTGGTAAAGTGTATTTCCTTGTTAATTTATGGATTTTACTTGTTTTTGATTCTTTTTCTTTCACTAAAAAGGGCATAAAGTGGCCTAGCCTTATCGAATCGGAGCATGTAATAGTTCCTAGGAAATCTAACGAGCATATCTACGACTTCCATGATTTATATTAGAATTTTCATAAACGGCCAAAATGGTGGTTAAGTTAATTTCCTTGTTAATTTACGGATTTTACTCGTTTTTGACCCTTTTTCTTTCACTAAAAAGGGCATAAAGTGGCCTAGCCTTATCAAATCGAAGCATGTAATAGTTCCTAGGAATTCTAACGAGCATATCTACGACTTCCATGGTTGATTTTAGAAATTTGAAAAACGGCCAAAATGGTGGTAAAGTGAATTTCCTTGTTAATTTACGGATTTTACTTGTTTTTCACCCTTTTTCTTTCACTAAAAAGGGCATAAAGTGGCCTAGCCTTATCGAATTGAAGCATGTAATACATCCTAGGAAATCTAACGAGAATATCTACGACTTCCATGGTTGATTTTAGAAATTTGAAAAACGGCCAAAATGGTGGTAAAGTGTATTTCCTTGTTAATTTACGGATTTTACTTGTTTTTGATTCTATTTCTTTCACTAAAAAGGGCAAAAAGTGGTCTAGCCTTATCGAATCGAAGCATGTAATACTTCCTAGGAAATCTAACGAGAATATCTACAACTTCCATGGTTGATTTTAGAAATTTGAAAAACGGCCAAAATGGTGGTAAAGTGTATTTCCTTGTTAATTTACGGATTTTACTTGTTTTTGATTCTATTTCTTTCACTAAAAAGGGCAAAAAGTGGTCTAGCCTTATCGAATCGAAGCATGTAATACTTCCTAGGAAATCTAACGAGAATATCTACGACTTCCATGATTTATATTAGAATTTTAAAAAACGGCCAAAATGGTGGTTAAGTTAATTTCCTTGTTAATTTACGGATTTTACTCGTTTTTGACCCTTTTTCTTTCACTAAAAAAGACATAAAGTGGCCTAGCCTTATCAAATCGAAGCATGTAATAGTTCCTAGGAAACCTAACGAGCATATCTATTACCTCTATGGTTGATTTTAGAATTTTCAAAAACGGCCAAAATGGGGGTTAGGTTAATTTCCTTGTTAAGTTACGGATTTTACTCGTTTTTGACCCTTTTTCTTTCACTAAAAAGGGCATAAAGTGGTCTAGCCTTATCAAATCGAAGCATGTAATAGTTCCTAGGAAATCTAACGAGAATATCTACGACTTCCATGGTTGATTTTAGAAATTTGAAAAACGGCCAAAATGGTGGTAAACTGAATTTCCTTGTTAATTTACGGATTTTACTTGTTTTTGACCCTTTTTCTTTCACTAAAAATGGCATAAAGTGGCCTAGCCTTATCGAATTGAAGCATGTAATACATCCTAGAAAATCTAACGAGAATATCTACGACTTCCATGGTTGATTTTAGAAATTTTAAAAACGCCCAAAATGGTGGTAAAGTGAATTTCCATGTTAATTTACGGATTTTACTTGTTTTTGACCCTTTTTCTTTCAGTAAAAAGGGCATAAAGTGGCCTAGCCTTATCGAATCGAAGCATGTAATAGTTCCTAGGAAATCTAACGAGCATATCTACGACTTCCATGGTTGATTTTAAAAATTTGAAAAACGGCCAAAATGGTGGTTAAGTGAATTTCCTTGTTAATTTACGGATTTTACTTGTTTTTGACCCTTTTTCTTTCACTAAAAAGGGCATAAAGTGGCCTAGCCTTATCAAATTGAAGCATGTAATACATCCTAGGAAATCTAACGAGAATATCTACAACTTCCATGGTTGATTTTAGAAATTTGAAAAACGGCCAAAATGGTGGTAAAGTGTATTTCCTTGTTAATTTATGGATTTTACTTGTTTTTGATTCTTTTTCTTTCACTAAAAAGGGCATAAAGTGGCCTAGCCTTATCGAATCGGAGCATGTAATAGTTCCTAGGAAATCTAACGAGCATATCTACGACTTCCATGATTTATATTAGAATTTTCATAAACGGCCAAAATGGTGGTTAAGTTAATTTCCTTGTTAATTTACGGATTTTACTCGTTTTTGACCCTTTTTCTTTCACTAAAAAGGGCATAAAGTGGCCTAGCCTTATCAAATCGAAGCATGTAATAGTTCCTAGGAATTCTAACGAGCATATCTACGACTTCCATGGTTGATTTTAGAAATTTGAAAAACGGCCAAAATGGTGGTAAAGTGAATTTCCTTGTTAATTTACGGATTTTACTTGTTTTTCACCCTTTTTCTTTCACTAAAAAGGGCATAAAGTGGCCTAGCCTTATCGAATTGAAGCATGTAATACATCCTAGGAAATCTAACGAGAATATCTACGACTTCCATGGTTGATTTTAGAAATTTGAAAAACGGCCAAAATGGTGGTAAAGTGTATTTCCTTGTTAATTTACGGATTTTACTTGTTTTTGATTCTATTTCTTTCACTAAAAAGGGCAAAAAGTGGTCTAGCCTTATCGAATCGAAGCATGTAATACTTCCTAGGAAATCTAACGAGAATATCTACAACTTCCATGGTTGATTTTAGAAATTTGAAAAACGGCCAAAATGGTGGTAAAGTGTATTTCCTTGTTAATTTACGGATTTTGCTTGTTTTTGATTCTTTTCTTTCACTAAAAAGGGTATAAAGTGGCCTAGCCTTATCGAATCGGAGCATGTAATAGTTCCTAGGAAATTTAACGAGCATATCTACGACTTCCATGATTTATATTAGAATTTTAAAAAACGGCCAAAATGGTGGTTAAGTTAATTTCCTTGTTAATTTACGGATTTTACTCGTTTTTGACCCTTTTTCTTTCACTAAAAAAGACATAAAGTGGCCTAGCCTTATCAAATCGAAGCATGTAATAGTTCCTAGGAAACCTAACGAGCATATCTATTACCTCTATGGTTGATTTTAGAATTTTCAAAAACGGCCAAAATGGGGGTTAGGTTAATTTCCTTGTTAAGTTACGGATTTTACTCGTTTTTGACCCTTTTTCTTTCACTAAAAAGGGCATAAAGTGGTCTAGCCTTATCAAATCGAAGCATGTAATAGTTCCTAGGAAATCTAACGAGAATATCTACGACTTCCATGGTTGATTTTAGAAATTTGAAAAACGGCCAAAATGGTGGTAAACTGAATTTCCTTGTTAATTTACGGATTTTACTTGTTTTTGACCCTTTTTCTTTCACTAAAAATGGCATAAAGTGGCCTAGCCTTATCGAATTGAAGCATGTAATACATCCTAGGAAATCTAACGAGAATATCTACGACTTCCATGGTTGATTTTAGAAATTTTAAAAACGCCCAAAATGGTGGTAAAGTGAATTTCCATGTTAATTTACGGATTTTACTTGTTTTTGACCCTTTTTCTTTCAGTAAAAAGGGCATAAAGTGGCCTAGCCTTATCGAATCGAAGCATGTAATAGTTCCTAGGAAATCTAACGAGCATATCTACGACTTCCATGGTTGATTTTAAAAATTTGAAAAACGGCCAAAATGGTGGTTAAGTGAATTTCCTTGTTAATTTACGGATTTTACTTGTTTTTGACCCTTTTTCTTTCACTAAAAAGGGCATAAAGTGGCCTAGCCTTATCAAATTGAAGCATGTAATACATCCTAGGAAATCTAACGAGAATATCTACAACTTCCATGGTTGATTTTAGAAATTTGAAAAACGGCCAAAATGGTGGTAAAGTGTATTTCCTTGTTAATTTACGGATTTTACTTGTTTTTGATTCTTTTTCTTTCACTAAAAAGGGCATAAAGTGGTCTAGCCTTATCGAATCGAAGCATGTAATACTTCCTAGGAAATCTAACGAGAATATCTACAACTTCCATGGTTGATTTTAGAAATTTGAAAAACGGCCAAAATGGTGGTAAAGTGTATTTCCTTGTTAATTTATGGATTTTACTTGTTTTTGATTCTTTTTCTTTCACTAAAAAGGGCATAAAGTGGCCTAGCCTTATCGAATCGGAGCATGTAATAGTTCCTAGGAAATCTAACGAGCATATCTACGACTTCCATGATTTATATTAGAATTTTCATAAACGGCCAAAATGGTGGTTAAGTTAATTTCCTTGTTAATTTACGGATTTTACTCGTTTTTGACCCTTTTTCTTTCACTAAAAAGGGCATAAAGTGGCCTAGCCTTATCAAATCGAAGCATGTAATAGTTCCTAGGAATTCTAACGAGCATATCTACGACTTCCATGGTTGATTTTAGAAATTTGAAAAACGGCCAAAATGGTGGTAAAGTGAATTTCCTTGTTAATTTACGGATTTTACTTGTTTTTCACCCTTTTTCTTTCACTAAAAAGGGCATAAAGTGGCCTAGCCTTATCGAATTGAAGCATGTAATACATCCTAGGAAATCTAACGAGAATATCTACGACTTCCATGGTTGATTTTAGAAATTTGAAAAACGGCCAAAATGGTGGTAAAGTGTATTTCCTTGTTAATTTACGGATTTTACTTGTTTTTGATTCTATTTCTTTCACTAAAAAGGGCAAAAAGTGGTCTAGCCTTATCGAATCGAAGCATGTAATACTTCCTAGGAAATCTAACGAGAATATCTACAACTTCCATGGTTGATTTTAGAAATTTGAAAAACGGCCAAAATGGTGGTAAAGTGTATTTCCTTGTTAATTTACGGATTTTGCTTGTTTTTGATTCTTTTCTTTCACTAAAAAGGGTATAAAGTGGCCTAGCCTTATCGAATCGGAGCATGTAATAGTTCCTAGGAAATTTAACGAGCATATCTACGACTTCCATGATTTATATTAGAATTTTAAAAAACGGCCAAAATGGTGGTTAAGTTAATTTCCTTGTTAATTTACGGATTTTACTCGTTTTTGACCCTTTTTCTTTCACTAAAAAAGACATAAAGTGGCCTAGCCTTATCAAATCGAAGCATGTAATAGTTCCTAGGAAACCTAACGAGCATATCTATTACCTCTATGGTTGATTTTAGAATTTTCAAAAACGGCCAAAATGGGGGTTAGGTTAATTTCCTTGTTAAGTTACGGATTTTACTCGTTTTTGACCCTTTTTCTTTCACTAAAAAGGGCATAAAGTGGTCTAGCCTTATCAAATCGAAGCATGTAATAGTTCCTAGGAAATCTAACGAGAATATCTACGACTTCCATGGTTGATTTTAGAAATTTGAAAAACGGCCAAAATGGTGGTAAACTGAATTTCCTTGTTAATTTACGGATTTTACTTGTTTTTGACCCTTTTTCTTTCACTAAAAATGGCATAAAGTGGCCTAGCCTTATCGAATTGAAGCATGTAATACATCCTAGGAAATCTAACGAGAATATCTACGACTTCCATGGTTGATTTTAGAAATTTTAAAAACGCCCAAAATGGTGGTAAAGTGAATTTCCATGTTAATTTACGGATTTTACTTGTTTTTGACCCTTTTTCTTTCAGTAAAAAGGGCATAAAGTGGCCTAGCCTTATCGAATCGAAGCATGTAATAGTTCCTAGGAAATCTAACGAGCATATCTACGACTTCCATGGTTGATTTTAAAAATTTGAAAAACGGCCAAAATGGTGGTTAAGTGAATTTCCTTGTTAATTTACGGATTTTACTTGTTTTTGACCCTTTTTCTTTCACTAAAAAGGGCATAAAGTGGCCTAGCCTTATCAAATTGAAGCATGTAATACATCCTAGGAAATCTAACGAGAATATCTACAACTTCCATGGTTGATTTTAGAAATTTGAAAAACGGCCAAAATGGTGGTAAAGTGTATTTCCTTGTTAATTTACGGATTTTACTTGTTTTTGATTCTTTTTCTTTCACTAAAAAGGGCATAAAGTGGTCTAGCCTTATCGAATCGAAGCATGTAATACTTCCTACGAAATCTAACGAGAATATCTACAACTTCCATGGTTGATTTTAGAAATTTGAAAAACGGCCAAAATGGTGGTAAAGTGTATTTCCTTGTTAATTTATGGATTTTACTTGTTTTTGATTCTTTTTCTTTCACTAAAAAGGGCATAAAGTGGCCTAGCCTTATCGAATCGGAGCATGTAATAGTTCCTAGGAAATCTAACGAGCATATCTACGACTTCCATGATTTATATTAGAATTTTCATAAACGGCCAAAATGGTGGTTAAGTTAATTTCCTTGTTAATTTACGGATTTTACTCGTTTTTGACCCTTTTTCTTTCACTAAAAAGGGCATAAAGTGGCCTAGCCTTATCAAATCGAAGCATGTAATAGTTCCTAGGAATTCTAACGAGCATATCTACGACTTCCATGGTTGATTTTAGAAATTTGAAAAACGGCCAAAATGGTGGTAAAGTGAATTTCCTTGTTAATTTACGGATTTTACTTGTTTTTCACCCTTTTTCTTTCACTAAAAAGGGCATAAAGTGGCCTAGCCTTATCGAATTGAAGCATGTAATACATCCTAGGAAATCTAACGAGAATATCTACGACTTCCATGGTTGATTTTAGAAATTTGAAAAACGGCCAAAATGGTGGTAAAGTGTATTTCCTTGTTAATTTACGGATTTTACTTGTTTTTGATTCTATTTCTTTCACTAAAAAGGGCAAAAAGTGGTCTAGCCTTATCGAATCGAAGCATGTAATACTTCCTAGGAAATCTAACGAGAATATCTACAACTTCCATGGTTGATTTTAGAAATTTGAAAAACGGCCAAAATGGTGGTAAAGTGTATTTCCTTGTTAATTTACGGATTTTGCTTGTTTTTGATTCTTTTCTTTCACTAAAAAGGGTATAAAGTGGCCTAGCCTTATCGAATCGGAGCATGTAATAGTTCCTAGGAAATTTAACGAGCATATCTACGACTTCCATGATTTATATTAGAATTTTAAAAAACGGCCAAAATGGTGGTTAAGTTAATTTCCTTGTTAATTTACGGATTTTACTCGTTTTTGACCCTTTTTCTTTCACTAAAAAAGACATAAAGTGGCCTAGCCTTATCAAATCGAAGCATGTAATAGTTCCTAGGAAACCTAACGAGCATATCTATTACCTCTATGGTTGATTTTAGAATTTTCAAAAACGGCCAAAATGGGGGTTAGGTTAATTTCCTTGTTAAGTTACGGATTTTACTCGTTTTTGACCCTTTTTCTTTCACTAAAAAGGGCATAAAGTGGTCTAGCCTTATCAAATCGAAGCATGTAATAGTTCCTAGGAAATCTAACGAGAATATCTACGACTTCCATGGTTGATTTTAGAAATTTGAAAAACGGCCAAAATGGTGGTAAACTGAATTTCCTTGTTAATTTACGGATTTTACTTGTTTTTGACCCTTTTTCTTTCACTAAAAATGGCATAAAGTGGCCTAGCCTTATCGAATTGAAGCATGTAATACATCCTAGGAAATCTAACGAGAATATCTACGACTTCCATGGTTGATTTTAGAAATTTTAAAAACGCCCAAAATGGTGGTAAAGTGAATTTCCATGTTAATTTACGGATTTTACTTGTTTTTGACCCTTTTTCTTTCAGTAAAAAGGGCATAAAGTGGCCTAGCCTTATCGAATGGAAGCATGTAATAGTTCCTAGGAAATCTAACGAGCATATCTACGACTTCCATGGTTGATTTTAAAAATTTGAAAAACGGCCAAAATGGTGGTTAAGTGAATTTCCTTGTTAATTTACGGATTTTACTTGTTTTTGACCCTTTTTCTTTCACTAAAAAGGGCATAAAGTGGCCTAGCCTTATCGAATTGAAGCATGTAATACATCCTAGGAAATCTAACGAGAATATCTACAACTTCCATGGTTGATTTTAGAAATTTGAAAAACGGCCAAAATGGTGGTAAAGTGTATTTCCTTGTTAATTTACGGATTTTACTTGTTTTTGATTCTTTTTCTTTCACTAAAAAGGGCATAAAGTGGTCTAGCCTTATCGAATCGAAGCATGTAAAACTTCCTAGGAAATCTAACGAGAATATCTACAACTTCCATGGTTGATTTTAGAAATTTGAAAAACGGCCAAAATGGTGGTAAAGTGTATTTCCTTGTTAATTTAAGGATTTTACTTGTTTTTGATTCTTTTTCTTTCACTAAAAAGGGCATAAAGTGGCCTAGCCTTATCGAATCGAAGCATGTAATACATCCTAGGAAATCTAACGAGAATATCTACAACTTCGATGGTTGATTTTAGAAATTTGAAAAACGGCCAAAATGGTGGTAAAGTGTATTTCCTTGTTAATTTATGGATTTTACTTGTTTTTGATTCTTTTTCTTTCACTAAAAAGGGCATAAAGTGGCCTAGCCTTATCGAATCGGAGCATGTAATAGTTCCTAGGAAATCTAACGAGCATATCTACGACTTCCATGATTTATATTAGAATTTTCATAAACGGCCAAAATGGTGGTTAAGTTAATTTCCTTGTTAATTTACGGATTTTACTCGTTTTTGACCCTTTTTCTTTCACTAAAAAGGGCATAAAGTGGCCTAGCCTTATCAAATCGAAGCATGTAATAGTTCCTAGGAATTCTAACGAGCATATCTACGACTTCCATGGTTGATTTTAGAAATTTGAAAAACGGCCAAAATGGTGGTAAAGTGAATTTCCTTGTTAATTTACGGATTTTACTTGTTTTTGACCCTTTTTCTTTCACTAAAAAGGGCATAAAGTGGCCTAGCCTTATCAAATTGAAGCATGTAATACATCCTAGGAAATCTAACGAGAATATCTACAACTTCCATGGTTGATTTTAGAAATTTGAAAAACGGCCAAAATGGTGGTAAAGTGTATTTCCTTGTTAATTTACGGATTTTACTTGTTTTTGATTCTTTTTCTTTCACTAAAAAGGGCATAAAGTGGTCTAGCCTTATCGAATCGAAGCATGTAATACTTCCTAGGAAATCTAACGAGAATATCTACAACTTCCATGGTTGATTTTAGAAATTTGAAAAACGGCCAAAATGGTGGTAAAGTGTATTTCCTTGTTAATTTATGGATTTTACTTGTTTTTGATTCTTTTTCTTTCACTAAAAAGGGCATAAAGTGGCCTAGCCTTATCGAATCGGAGCATGTAATAGTTCCTAGGAAATCTAACGAGCATATCTACGACTTCCATGATTTATATTAGAATTTTCATAAACGGCCAAAATGGTGGTTAAGTTAATTTCCTTGTTAATTTACGGATTTTACTCGTTTTTGACCCTTTTTCTTTCACTAAAAAGGGCATAAAGTGGCCTAGCCTTATCAAATCGAAGCATGTAATAGTTCCTAGGAATTCTAACGAGCATATCTACGACTTCCATGGTTGATTTTAGAAATTTGAAAAATGGCCAAAATGGTGGTAAAGTGAATTTCCTTGTTAATTTACGGATTTTACTTGTTTTTCACCCTTTTTCTTTCACTAAAAAGGGCATAAAGTGGCCTAGCCTTATCGAATTGAAGCATGTAATACATCCTAGGAAATCTAACGAGAATATCTACGACTTCCATGGTTGATTTTAGAAATTTGAAAAACGGCCAAAATGGTGGTAAAGTGTATTTCCTTGTTAATTTACGGATTTTACTTGTTTTTGATTCTATTTCTTTCACTAAAAAGGGCAAAAAGTGGTCTAGCCTTATCGAATCGAAGCATGTAATACTTCCTAGGAAATCTAACGAGAATATCTACAACTTCCATGGTTGATTTTAGAAATTTGAAAAACGGCCAAAATGGTGGTAAAGTGTATTTCCTTGTTAATTTACGGATTTTGCTTGTTTTTGATTCTTTTCTTTCACTAAAAAGGGTATAAAGTGGCCTAGCCTTATCGAATCGGAGCATGTAATAGTTCCTAGGAAATTTAACGAGCATATCTACGACTTCCATGATTTATATTAGAATTTTAAAAAACGGCCAAAATGGTGGTTAAGTTAATTTCCTTGTTAATTTACGGATTTTACTCGTTTTTGACCCTTTTTCTTTCACTAAAAAAGACATAAAGTGGCCTAGCCTTATCAAATCGAAGCATGTAATAGTTCCTAGGAAACCTAACGAGCATATCTATTACCTCTATGGTTGATTTTAGAATTTTCAAAAACGGCCAAAATGGGGGTTAGGTTAATTTCCTTGTTAAGTTACGGATTTTACTCGTTTTTGACCCTTTTTCTTTCACTAAAAAGGGCATAAAGTGGTCTAGCCTTATCAAATCGAAGCATGTAATAGTTCCTAGGAAATCTAACGAGAATATCTACGACTTCCATGGTTGATTTTAGAAATTTGAAAAACGGCCAAAATGGTGGTAAACTGAATTTCCTTGTTAATTTACGGATTTTACTTGTTTTTGACCCTTTTTCTTTCACTAAAAATGGCATAAAGTGGCCTAGCCTTATCGAATTGAAGCATGTAATACATCCTAGGAAATCTAACGAGAATATCTACGACTTCCATGGTTGATTTTAGAAATTTTAAAAACGCCCAAAATGGTGGTAAAGTGAATTTCCATGTTAATTTACGGATTTTACTTGTTTTTGACCCTTTTTCTTTCAGTAAAAAGGGCATAAAGTGGCCTAGCCTTATCGAATGGAAGCATGTAATAGTTCCTAGGAAATCTAACGAGCATATCTACGACTTCCATGGTTGATTTTAAAAATTTGAAAAACGGCCAAAATGGTGGTTAAGTGAATTTCCTTGTTAATTTACGGATTTTACTTGTTTTTGACCCTTTTTCTTTCACTAAAAAGGGCATAAAGTGGCCTAGCCTTATCGAATTGAAGCATGTAATACATCCTAGGAAATCTAACGAGAATATCTACAACTTCCATGGTTGATTTTAGAAATTTGAAAAACGGCCAAAATGGTGGTAAAGTGTATTTCCTTGTTAATTTACGGATTTTACTTGTTTTTGATTCTTTTTCTTTCACTAAAAAGGGCATAAAGTGGTCTAGCCTTATCGAATCGAAGCATGTAAAACTTCCTAGGAAATCTAACGAGAATATCTACAACTTCCATGGTTGATTTTAGAAATTTGAAAAACGGCCAAAATGGTGGTAAAGTGTATTTCCTTGTTAATTTAAGGATTTTACTTGTTTTTGATTCTTTTTCTTTCACTAAAAAGGGCATAAAGTGGCCTAGCCTTATCGAATCGAAGCATGTAATACATCCTAGGAAATCTAACGAGAATATCTACAACTTCCATGGTTGATTTTAGAAATTTGAAAAACGGCCAAAATGGTGGTAAAGTGTATTTCCTTGTTAATTTATGGATTTTACTTGTTTTTGATTCTTTTTCTTTCACTAAAAAGGGCATAAAGTGGCCTAGCCTTATCGAATCGGAGCATGTAATAGTTCCTAGGAAATCTAACGAGCATATCTACGACTTCCATGATTTATATTAGAATTTTCATAAACGGCCAAAATGGTGGTTAAGTTAATTTCCTTGTTAATTTACGGATTTTACTCGTTTTTGACCCTTTTTCTTTCACTAAAAAGGGCATAAAGTGGCCTAGCCTTATCAAATCGAAGCATGTAATAGTTCCTAGGAATTCTAACGAGCATATCTACGACTTCCATGGTTGATTTTAGAAATTTGAAAAACGGCCAAAATGGTGGTAAAGTGAATTTCCTTGTTAATTTACGGATTTTACTTGTTTTTCACCCTTTTTCTTTCACTAAAAAGGGCATAAAGTGGCCTAGCCTTATCGAATTGAAGCATGTAATACATCCTAGGAAATCTAACGAGAATATCTACGACTTCCATGGTTGATTTTAGAAATTTGAAAAACGGCCAAAATGGTGGTAAAGTGTATTTCCTTG
Source organism: Medicago sativa (assembly GCF_051527215.1). NCBI lineage: Eukaryota > Viridiplantae > Streptophyta > Magnoliopsida > Fabales > Fabaceae > Medicago > Medicago sativa. The sequence goes on along the minus strand of NC_140754.1, from coordinate 46,671,502 downwards.
TTAATTTACGGATTTTACTTGTTTTTGATTCTATTTCTTTCACTAAAAAGGGCAAAAAGTGGTCTAGCCTTATCGAATCGAAGCATGTAATACTTCCTAGGAAATCTAACGAGAATATCTACAACTTCCATGGTTGATTTTAGAAATTTGAAAAACGGCCAAAATGGTGGTAAAGTGTATTTCCTTGTTAATTTACGGATTTTGCTTGTTTTTGATTCTTTTCTTTCACTAAAAAGGGTATAAAGTGGCCTAGCCTTATCGAATCGGAGCATGTAATAGTTCCTAGGAAATTTAACGAGCATATCTACGACTTCCATGATTTATATTAGAATTTTAAAAAACGGCCAAAATGGTGGTTAAGTTAATTTCCTTGTTAATTTACGGATTTTACTCGTTTTTGACCCTTTTTCTTTCACTAAAAAAGACATAAAGTGGCCTAGCCTTATCAAATCGAAGCATGTAATAGTTCCTAGGAAACCTAACGAGCATATCTATTACCTCTATGGTTGATTTTAGAATTTTCAAAAACGGCCAAAATGGGGGTTAGGTTAATTTCCTTGTTAAGTTACGGATTTTACTCGTTTTTGACCCTTTTTCTTTCACTAAAAAGGGCATAAAGTGGTCTAGCCTTATCAAATCTAAGCATGTAATAGTTCCTAGGAAATCTAACGAGAATATCTACGACTTCCATGGTTGATTTTAGAAATTTGAAAAACGGCCAAAATGGTGGTAAACTGAATTTCCTTGTTAATTTACGGATTTTACTTGTTTTTGACCCTTTTTCTTTCACTAAAAATGGCATAAAGTGGCCTAGCCTTATCGAATTGAAGCATGTAATACATCCTAGGAAATCTAACGAGAATATCTACGACTTCCATGGTTGATTTTAGAAATTTTAAAAACGCCCAAAATGGTGGTAAAGTGAATTTCCATGTTAATTTACGGATTTTACTTGTTTTTGACCCTTTTTCTTTCAGTAAAAAGGGCATAAAGTGGCCTAGCCTTATCGAATCGAAGCATGTAATAGTTCCTAGGAAATCTAACGAGCATATCTACGACTTCCATGGTTGATTTTAAAAATTTGAAAAACGGCCAAAATGGTGGTTAAGTGAATTTCCTTGTTAATTTACGGATTTTACTTGTTTTTGACCCTTTTTCTTTCACTAAAAAGGGCATAAAGTGGCCTAGCCTTATCAAATTGAAGCATGTAATACATCCTAGGAAATCTAACGAGAATATCTACAACTTCCATGGTTGATTTTAGAAATTTGAAAAACGGCCAAATTGGTGGTAAAGTGTATTTCCTTGTTAATTTACGGATTTTACTTGTTTTTGATTCTTTTTCTTTCACTAAAAAGGGCATAAAGTGGTCTAGCCTTATCGAATCGAAGCATGTAATACTTCCTAGGAAATCTAACGAGAATATCTACAACTTCCATGGTTGATTTTAGAAATTTGAAAAACGGCCAAAATGGTGGTAAAGTGTATTTCCTTGTTAATTTATGGATTTTACTTGTTTTTGATTCTTTTTCTTTCACTAAAAAGGGCATAAAGTGGCCTAGCCTTATCGAATCGGAGCATGTAATAGTTCCTAGGAAATCTAACGAGCATATCTACGACTTCCATGATTTATATTAGAATTTTCATAAACGGCCAAAATGGTGGTTAAGTTAATTTCCTTGTTAATTTACGGATTTTACTCGTTTTTGACCCTTTTTCTTTCACTAAAAAGGGCATAAAGTGGCCTAGCCTTATCAAATCGAAGCATGTAATAGTTCCTAGGAATTCTAACGAGCATATCTACGACTTCCATGGTTGATTTTAGAAATTTGAAAAACGGCCAAAATGGTGGTAAAGTGAATTTCCTTGTTAATTTACGGATTTTACTTGTTTTTCACCCTTTTTCTTTCACTAAAAAGGGCATAAAGTGGCCTAGCCTTATCGAATTGAAGCATGTAATACATCCTAGGAAATCTAACGAGAATATCTACGACTTCCATGGTTGATTTTAGAAATTTGAAAAACGGCCAAAATGGTGGTAAAGTGTATTTCCTTGTTAATTTACGGATTTTACTTGTTTTTGATTCTATTTCTTTCACTAAAAAGGGCAAAAAGTGGTCTAGCCTTATCGAATCGAAGCATGTAATACTTCCTAGGAAATCTAACGAGAATATCTACAACTTCCATGGTTGATTTTAGAAATTTGAAAAACGGCCAAAATGGTGGTAAAGTGTATTTCCTTGTTAATTTACGGATTTTGCTTGTTTTTGATTCTTTTCTTTCACTAAAAAGGGTATAAAGTGGCCTAGCCTTATCGAATCGGAGCATGTAATAGTTCCTAGGAAATTTAACGAGCATATCTACGACTTCCATGATTTATATTAGAATTTTAAAAAACGGCCAAAATGGTGGTTAAGTTAATTTCCTTGTTAATTTACGGATTTTACTCGTTTTTGACCCTTTTTCTTTCACTAAAAAAGACATAAAGTGGCCTAGCCTTATCAAATCGAAGCATGTAATAGTTCCTAGGAAACCTAACGAGCATATCTATTACCTCTATGGTTGATTTTAGAATTTTCAAAAACGGCCAAAATGGGGGTTAGGTTAATTTCCTTGTTAAGTTACGAATTTTACTCGTTTTTGACCCTTTTTCTTTCACTAAAAAGGGCATAAAGTGGTCTAGCCTTATCAAATCGAAGCATGTAATAGTTCCTAGGAAATCTAACGAGAATATCTACGACTTCCATGGTTGATTTTAGAAATTTGAAAAACGGCCAAAATGGTGGTAAACTGAATTTCCTTGTTAATTTACGGATTTTACTTGTTTTTGACCCTTTTTCTTTCACTAAAAATGGCATAAAGTGGCCTAGCCTTATCGAATTGAAGCATGTAATACATCCTAGGAAATCTAACGAGAATATCTACGACTTCCATGGTTGATTTTAGAAATTTTAAAAACGCCCAAAATGGTGGTAAAGTGAATTTCCATGTTAATTTACGGATTTTACTTGTTTTTGACCCTTTTTCTTTCAGTAAAAAGGACATAAAGTGGCCTAGCCTTATCGAATCGAAGCATGTAATAGTTCCTAGGAAATCTAACGAGCATATCTACGACTTCCATGGTTGATTTTAAAAATTTGAAAAACGGCCAAAATGGTGGTTAAGTGAATTTCCTTGTTAATTTACGGATTTTACTTGTTTTTGACCCTTTTTCTTTCACTAAAAAGGGCATAAAGTGGTCTAGCCTTATCGAATCGAAGCATGTAAAACTTCCTAGGAAATCTAACGAGAATATCTACAACTTCCATGGTTGATTTTAGAAATTTGAAAAACGGCCAAAATGGTGGTAAAGTGTATTTCCTTGTTAATTTAAGGATTTTACTTGTTTTTGATTCTTTTTCTTTCACTAAAAAGGGCATAAAGTGGCCTAGCCTTATCGAATCCAAGCTGTAATACATCCTAGGAAATCTAACGAGAATATCTACAACTTCCATGGTTGATTTTAGAAATTTGAAAAACGGCCAAAATGGTGGTAAAGTGTATTTCCTTGTTAATTTATGGATTTTACTTGTTTTTGATTCTTTTTCTTTCACTAAAAAGGGCATAAAGTGGCCTAGCCTTATCGAATCGGAGCATGTAATAGTTCCTAGGAAATCTAACGAGCATATCTACGACTTCCATGATTTATATTAGAATTTTCATAAACGGCCAAAATGGTGGTTAAGTTAATTTCCTTGTTAATTTACGGATTTTACTCGTTTTTGACCCTTTTTCTTTCACTAAAAAGGGCATAAAGTGGCCTAGCCTTATCAAATCGAAGCATGTAATAGTTCCTAGGAATTCTAACGAGCATATCTACGACTTCCATGGTTGATTTTAGAAATTTGAAAAACGGCCAAAATGGTGGTAAAGTGAATTTCCTTGTTAATTTACGGATTTTACTTGTTTTTCACCCTTTTTCTTTCACTAAAAAGGGCATAAAGTGGCCTAGCCTTATCGAATTGAAGCATGTAATACATCCTAGGAAATCTAACGAGAATATCTACGACTTCCATGGTTGATTTTAGAAATTTGAAAAACGGCCAAAATGGTGGTAAAGTGTATTTCCTTGTTAATTTACGGATTTTACTTGTTTTTGATTCTATTTCTTTCACTAAAAAGGGCAAAAAGTGGTCTAGCCTTATCGAATCGAAGCATGTAATACTTCCTAGGAAATCTAACGAGAATATCTACAACTTCCATGGTTGATTTTAGAAATTTGAAAAACGGCCAAAATGGTGGTAAAGTGTATTTCCTTGTTAATTTACGGATTTTGCTTGTTTTTGATTCTTTTCTTTCACTAAAAAGGGTATAAAGTGGCCTAGCCTTATCGAATCGGAGCATGTAATAGTTCCTAGGAAATTTAACGAGCATATCTACGACTTCCATGATTTATATTAGAATTTTAAAAAACGGCCAAAATGGTGGTTAAGTTAATTTCCTTGTTAATTTACGGATTTTACTCGTTTTTGACCCTTTTTCTTTCACTAAAAAAGACATAAAGTGGCCTAGCCTTATCAAATCGAAGCATGTAATAGTTCCTAGGAAACCTAACGAGCATATCTATTACCTCTATGGTTGATTTTAGAATTTTCAAAAACGGCCAAAATGGGGGTTAGGTTAATTTCCTTGTTAAGTTACGGATTTTACTCGTTTTTGACCCTTTTTCTTTCACTAAAAAGGGCATAAAGTGGTCTAGCCTTATCAAATCGAAGCATGTAATAGTTCCTAGGAAATCTAACGAGAATATCTACGACTTCCATGGTTGATTTTAGAAATTTGAAAAACGGCCAAAATGGTGGTAAACTGAATTTCCTTGTTAATTTACGGATTTTACTTGTTTTTGACCCTTTTTCTTTCACTAAAAATGGCATAAAGTGGCCTAGCCTTATCGAATTGAAGCATGTAATACATCCTAGGAAATCTAACGAGAATATCTACGACTTCCATGGTTGATTTTAGAAATTTTAAAAACGCCCAAAATGGTGGTAAAGTGAATTTCCATGTTAATTTACGGATTTTACTTGTTTTTGACCCTTTTTCTTTCAGTAAAAAGGGCATAAAGTGGCCTAGCCTTATCGAATGGAAGCATGTAATAGTTCCTAGGAAATCTAACGAGCATATCTACGACTTCCATGGTTGATTTTAAAAATTTGAAAAACGGCCAAAATGGTGGTTAAGTGAATTTCCTTGTTAATTTACGGATTTTACTTGTTTTTGACCCTTTTTCTTTCACTAAAAAGGGCATAAAGTGGCCTAGCCTTATCGAATTGAAGCATGTAATACATCCTAGGAAATCTAACGAGAATATCTACAACTTCCATGGTTGATTTTAGAAATTTGAAAAACGGCCAAAATGGTGGTAAAGTGTATTTCCTTGTTAATTTACGGATTTTACTTGTTTTTGATTCTTTTTCTTTAACTAAAAAGGGCATAAAGTGGTCTAGCCTTATCGAATCGAAGCATGTAAAACTTCCTAGGAAATCTAACGAGAATATCTACAACTTCCATGGTTGATTTTAGAAATTTGAAAAACGGCCAAAATGGTGGTAAAGTGTATTTCCTTGTTAATTTAAGGATTTTACTTGTTTTTGATTCTTTTTCTTTCACTAAAAAGGGCATAAAGTGGCCTAGCCTTATCGAATCGAAGCATGTAATACATCCTAGGAAATCTAACGAGAATATCTACAACTTCCATGGTTGATTTTAGAAATTTGAAAAACGGCCAAAATGGTGGTAAAGTGTATTTCCTTGTTAATTTATGGATTTTACTTGTTTTTGATTCTTTTTCTTTCACTAAAAAGGGCATAAAGTGGCCTAGCCTTATCGAATCGGAGCATGTAATAGTTCCTAGGAAATCTAACGAGCATATCTACGACTTCCATGATTTATATTAGAATTTTCATAAACGGCCAAAATGGTGGTTAAGTTAATTTCCTTGTTAATTTACGGATTTTACTCGTTTTTGACCCTTTTTCTTTCACTAAAAAGGGCATAAAGTGGCCTAGCCTTATCAAATCGAAGCATGTAATAGTTCCTAGGAATTCTAACGAGCATATCTACGACTTCCATGGTTGATTTTAGAAATTTGAAAAACGGCCAAAATGGTGGTAAAGTGAATTTCCTTGTTAATTTACGGATTTTACTTGTTTTACACCCTTTTTCTTTCACTAAAAAGGGCATAAAGTGGCCTAGCCTTATCGAATTGAAGCATGTAATACATCCTAGGAAATCTAACGAGAATATCTACGACTTCCATGGTTGATTTTAGAAATTTGAAAAACGGCCAAAATGGTGGTAAAGTGTATTTCCTTGTTAATTTACGGATTTTACTTGTTTTTGATTCTATTTCTTTCACTAAAAAGGGCAAAAAGTGGTCTAGCCTTATCGAATCGAAGCATGTAATACTTCCTAGGAAATCTAACGAGAATATCTACAACTTCCATGGTTGATTTTAGAAATTTGAAAAACGGCCAAAATGGTGGTAAAGTGTATTTCCTTGTTAATTTACGGATTTTGCTTGTTTTTGATTCTTTTCTTTCACTAAAAAGGGTATAAAGTGGCCTAGCCTTATCGAATCGGAGCATGTAATAGTTCCTAGGAAATTTAACGAGCATATCTACGACTTCCATGATTTATATTAGAATTTTAAAAAACGGCCAAAATGGTGGTTAAGTTAATTTCCTTGTTAATTTACGGATTTTACTCGTTTTTGACCCTTTTTCTTTCACTAAAAAAGACATAAAGTGGCCTAGCCTTATCAAATCGAAGCATGTAATAGTTCCTAGGAAACCTAACGAGCATATCTATTACCTCTATGGTTGATTTTAGAATTTTCAAAAACGGCCAAAATGGGGGTTAGGTTAATTTCCTTGTTAAGTTACGGATTTTACTCGTTTTTGACCCTTTTTCTTTCACTAAAAAGGGCATAAAGTGGTCTAGCCTTATCAAATCGAAGCATGTAATAGTTCCTAGGAAATCTAACGAGAATATCTACGACTTCCATGGTTGATTTTAGAAATTTGAAAAACGGCCAAAATGGTGGTAAACTGAATTTCCTTGTTAATTTACGGATTTTACTTGTTTTTGACCCTTTTTCTTTCACTAAAAATGGCATAAAGTGGCCTAGCCTTATCGAATTGAAGCATGTAATACATCCTAGGAAATCTAACGAGAATATCTACGACTTCCATGGTTGATTTTAGAAATTTTAAAAACGCCCAAAATGGTGGTAAAGTGAATTTCCATGTTAATTTACGGATTTTACTTGTTTTTGACCCTTTTTCTTTCAGTAAAAAGGGCATAAAGTGGCCTAGCCTTATCGAATGGAAGCATGTAATAGTTCCTAGGAAATCTAACGAGCATATCTACGACTTCCATGGTTGATTTTAAAAATTTGAAAAACGGCCAAAATGGTGGTTATGTGAATTTCCTTGTTAATTTACGGATTTTACTTGTTTTTGACCCTTTTTCTTTCACTAAAAAGGGCATAAAGTGGCCTAGCCTTATCGAATTGAAGCATGTAATACATCCTAGGAAATCTAACGAGAATATCTACAACTTCCATGGTTGATTTTAGAAATTTGAAAAACGGCCAAAATGGTGGTAAAGTGTATTTCCTTGTTAATTTACGGATTTTACTTGTTTTTGATTCTTTTTCTTTAACTAAAAAGGGCATAAAGTGGTCTAGCCTTATCGAATCGAAGCATGTAAAACTTCCTAGGAAATCTAACGAGAATATCTACAACTTCCATGGTTGATTTTAGAAATTTGAAAAACGGCCAAAATGGTGGTAAAGTGTATTTCCTTGTTAATTTAAGGATTTTACTTGTTTTTGATTCTTTTTCTTTCACTAAAAAGGGCATAAAGTGGCCTAGCCTTATCGAATCGAAGCATGTAATACATCCTAGGAAATCTAACGAGAATATCTACAACTTCCATGGTTGATTTTAGAAATTTGAAAAACGGCCAAAATGGTGGTAAAGTGTATTTCCTTGTTAATTTATGGATTTTACTTGTTTTTGATTCTTTTTCTTTCACTAAAAAGGGCATAAAGTGGCCTAGCCTTATCGAATCGGAGCATGTAATAGTTCCTAGGAAATCTAACGAGCATATCTACGACTTCCATGATTTATATTAGAATTTTCATAAACGGCCAAAATGGTGGTTAAGTTAATTTCCTTGTTAATTTACGGATTTTACTCGTTTTTGACCCTTTTTCTTTCACTAAAAAGGGCATAAAGTGGCCTAGCCTTATCAAATCGAAGCATGTAATAGTTCCTAGGAATTCTAACGAGCATATCTACGACTTCCATGGTTGATTTTAGAAATTTGAAAAACGGCCAAAATGGTGGTAAAGTGAATTTCCTTGTTAATTTACGGATTTTACTTGTTTTACACCCTTTTTCTTTCACTAAAAAGGGCATAAAGTGGCCTAGCCTTATCGAATTGAAGCATGTAATACATCCTAGGAAATCTAACGAGAATATCTACGACTTCCATGGTTGATTTTAGAAATTTGAAAAACGGCCAAAATGGTGGTAAAGTGTATTTCCTTGTTAATTTACGGATTTTACTTGTTTTTGATTCTATTTCTTTCACTAAAAAGGGCAAAAAGTGGTCTAGCCTTATCGAATCGAAGCATGTAATACTTCCTAGGAAATCTAACGAGAATATCTACAACTTCCATGGTTGATTTTAGAAATTTGAAAAACGGCCAAAATGGTGGTAAAGTGTATTTCCTTGTTAATTTACGGATTTTGCTTGTTTTTGATTCTTTTCTTTCACTAAAAAGGGTATAAAGTGGCCTAGCCTTATCGAATCGGAGCATGTAATAGTTCCTAGGAAATTTAACGAGCATATCTACGACTTCCATGATTTATATTAGAATTTTAAAAAACGGCCAAAATGGTGGTTAAGTTAATTTCCTTGTTAATTTACGGATTTTACTCGTTTTTGACCCTTTTTCTTTCACTAAAAAAGACATAAAGTGGCCTAGCCTTATCAAATCGAAGCATGTAATAGTTCCTAGGAAACCTAACGAGCATATCTATTACCTCTATGGTTGATTTTAGAATTTTCAAAAACGGCCAAAATGGGGGTTAGGTTAATTTCCTTGTTAAGTTACGGATTTTACTCGTTTTTGACCCTTTTTCTTTCACTAAAAAGGGCATAAAGTGGTCTAGCCTTATCAAATCGAAGCATGTAATAGTTCCTAGGAAATCTAACGAGAATATCTACGACTTCCATGGTTGATTTTAGAAATTTGAAAAACGGCCAAAATGGTGGTAAACTGAATTTCCTTGTTAATTTACGGATTTTACTTGTTTTTGACCCTTTTTCTTTCACTAAAAATGGCATAAAGTGGCCTAGCCTTATCGAATTGAAGCATGTAATACATCCTAGGAAATCTAACGAGAATATCTACGACTTCCATGGTTGATTTTAGAAATTTTAAAAACGCCCAAAATGGTGGTAAAGTGAATTTCCATGTTAATTTACGGATTTTACTTGTTTTTGACCCTTTTTCTTTCAGTAAAAAGGGCATAAAGTGGCCTAGCCTTATCGAATGGAAGCATGTAATAGTTCCTAGGAAATCTAACGAGCATATCTACGACTTCCATGGTTGATTTTAAAAATTTGAAAAACGGCCAAAATGGTGGTTATGTGAATTTCCTTGTTAATTTACGGATTTTACTTGTTTTTGACCCTTTTTCTTTCACTAAAAAGGGCATAAAGTGGCCTAGCCTTATCGAATTGAAGCATGTAATACATCCTAGGAAATCTAACGAGAATATCTACAACTTCCATGGTTGATTTTAGAAATTTGAAAAACGGCCAAAATGGTGGTAAAGTGTATTTCCTTGTTAATTTACGGATTTTACTTGTTTTTGATTCTTTTTCTTTAACTAAAAAGGGCATAAAGTGGTCTAGCCTTATCGAATCGAAGCATGTAAAACTTCCTAGGAAATCTAACGAGAATATCTACAACTTCCATGGTTGATTTTAGAAATTTGAAAAACGGCCAAAATGGTGGTAAAGTGTATTTCCTTGTTAATTTAAGGATTTTACTTGTTTTTGATTCTTTTTCTTTCACTAAAAAGGGCATAAAGTGGCCTAGCCTTATCGAATCGAAGCATGTAATACATCCTAGGAAATCTAACGAGAATATCTACAACTTCCATGGTTGATTTTAGAAATTTGAAAAACGGCCAAAATGGTGGTAAAGTGTATTTCCTTGTTAATTTATGGATTTTACTTGTTTTTGATTCTTTTTCTTTCACTAAAAAGGGCATAAAGTGGCCTAGCCTTATCGAATCGGAGCATGTAATAGTTCCTAGGAAATCTAACGAGCATATCTACGACTTCCATGATTTATATTAGAATTTTCATAAACGGCCAAAATGGTGGTTAAGTTAATTTCCTTGTTAATTTACGGATTTTACTCGTTTTTGACCCTTTTTCTTTCACTAAAAAGGGCATAAAGTGGCCTAGCCTTATCAAATCGAAGCATGTAATAGTTCCTAGGAATTCTAACGAGCATATCTACGACTTCCATGGTTGATTTTAGAAATTTGAAAAACGGCCAAAATGGTGGTAAAGTGAATTTCCTTGTTAATTTACGGATTTTACTTGTTTTTCACCCTTTTTCTTTCACTAAAAAGGGCATAAAGTGGCCTAGCCTTATCGAATTGAAGCATGTAATACATCCTAGGAAATCTAACGAGAATATCTACGACTTCCATGGTTGATTTTAGAAATTTGAAAAACGGCCAAAATGGTGGTAAAGTGTATTTCCTTGTTAATTTACGGATTTTACTTGTTTTTGATTCTATTTCTTTCACTAAAAAGGGCAAAAAGTGGTCTAGCCTTATCGAATCGAAGCATGTAATACTTCCTAGGAAATCTAACGAGAATATCTACAACTTCCATGGTTGATTTTAGAAATTTGAAAAACGGCCAAAATGGTGGTAAAGTGTATTTCCTTGTTAATTTACGGATTTTGCTTGTTTTTGATTCTTTTCTTTCACTAAAAAGGGTATAAAGTGGCCTAGCCTTATCGAATCGGAGCATGTAATAGTTCCTAGGAAATTTAACGAGCATATCTACGACTTCCATGATTTATATTAGAATTTTAAAAAACGGCCAAAATGGTGGTTAAGTTAATTTCCTTGTTAATTTACGGATTTTACTCGTTTTTGACCCTTTTTCTTTCACTAAAAAAGACATAAAGTGGCCTAGCCTTATCAAATCGAAGCATGTAATAGTTCCTAGGAAACCTAACGAGCATATCTATTACCTCTATGGTTGATTTTAGAATTTTCAAAAACGGCCAAAATGGGGGTTAGGTTAATTTCCTTGTTAAGTTACGGATTTTACTCGTTTTTGACCCTTTTTCTTTCACTAAAAAAGACATAAAGTGGCCTAGCCTTATCAAATCGAAGCATGTAATAGTTCCTAGGAAACCTAACGAGCATATCTATTACCTCTATGGTTGATTTTAGAATTTTCAAAAACGGCCAAAATGGGGGTTAGGTTAATTTTCTTGTTAAGTTACGGATTTTACTCGTTTTTGACCCTTTTTCTTTCACTAAAAAGGGCATAAAGTGGTCTAGCCTTATCAAATCGAAGCATGTAATAGTTCCTAGGAAATCTAACGAGAATATCTACGACTTCCATGGTTGATTTTAGAAATTTGAAAAACGGCCAAAATGGTGGTAAACTGAATTTCCTTGTTAATTTACGGATTTTACTTGTTTTTGACCCTTTTTCTTTCACTAAAAATGGCATAAAGTGGCCTAGCCTTATCGAATTGAAGCATGTAATACATCCTAGGAAATCTAACGAGAATATCTACGACTTCCATGGTTGATTTTAGAAATTTTAAAAACGCCCAAAATGGTGGTAAAGTGAATTTCCATGTTAATTTACGGATTTTACTTGTTTTTGACCCTTTTTCTTTCAGTAAAAAGGGCATAAAGTGGCCTAGCCTTATCGAATGGAAGCATGTAATAGTTCCTAGGAAATCTAACGAGCATATCTACGACTTCCATGGTTGATTTTAAAAATTTGAAAAACGGCCAAAATGGTGGTTAAGTGAATTTCCTTGTTAATTTACGGATTTTACTTGTTTTTGACCCTTTTTCTTTCACTAAAAAGGGCATAAAGTGGCCTAGCCTTATCGAATTGAAGCATGTAATACATCCTAGGAAATCTAACGAGAATATCTACAACTTCCATGGTTGATTTTAGAAATTTGAAAAACGGCCAAAATGGTGGTAAAGTGTATTTCCTTGTTAATTTACGGATTTTACTTGTTTTTGATTCTTTTTCTTTCACTAAAAAGGGCATAAAGTGGTCTAGCCTTATCGAATCGAAGCATGTAAAACTTCCTAGGAAATCTAACGAGAATATCTACAACTTCCATGGTTGATTTTAGAAATTTGAAAAACGGCCAAAATGGTGGTAAAGTGTATTTCCTTGTTAATTTAAGGATTTTACTTGTTTTTGATTCTTTTTCTTTCACTAAAAAGGGCATAAAGTGGCCTAGCCTTATCGAATCGAAGCATGTAATACATCCTAGGAAATCTAACGAGAATATCTACAACTTCCATGGTTGATTTTAGAAATTTGAAAAACGGCCAAAATGGTGGTAAAGTGTATTTCCTTGTTAATTTATGGATTTTACTTGTTTTTGATTCTTTTTCTTTCACTAAAAAGGGCATAAAGTGGCCTAGCCTTATCGAATCGGAGCATGTAATAGTTCCTAGGAAATCTAACGAGCATATCTACGACTTCCATGATTTATATTAGAATTTTCATAAACGGCCAAAATGGTGGTTAAGTTAATTTTCTTGTTAATTTACGGATTTTACTCGTTTTTGACCCTTTTTCTTTCACTAAAAAGGGCATAAAGTGGCCTAGCCTTATCAAATCGAAGCATGTAATAGTTCCTAGGAATTCTAACGAGCATATCTACGACTTCCATGGTTGATTTTAGAAATTTGAAAAACGGCCAAAATGGTGGTAAAGTGAATTTCCTTGTTAATTTACGGATTTTACTTGTTTTTCACCCTTTTTCTTTCACTAAAAAGGGCATAAAGTGGCCTAGCCTTATCGAATTGAAGCATGTAATACATCCTAGGAAATCTAACGAGAATATCTACGACTTCCATGGTTGATTTTAGAAATTTGAAAAACGGCCAATATGGTGGTAAAGTGTATTTCCTTGTTAATTTACGGATTTTACTTGTTTTTGATTCTATTTCTTTCACTAAAAAGGGCAAAAAGTGGTCTAGCCTTATCGAATCGAAGCATGTAATACTTCCTAGGAAATCTAACGAGAATATCTACAACTTCCATGGTTGATTTTAGAAATTTGAAAAACGGCCAAAATGGTGGTAAAGTGTATTTCCTTGTTAATTTACGGATTTTGCTTGTTTTTGATTCTTTTCTTTCACTAAAAAGGGTATAAAGTGGCCTAGCCTTATCGAATCGGAGCATGTAATAGTTCCTAGGAAATTTAACGAGCATATCTACGACTTCCATGATTTATATTAGAATTTTAAAAAACGGCCAAAATGGTGGTTAAGTTAATTTCCTTGTTAATTTACGGATTTTACTCGTTTTTGACCCTTTTTCTTTCACTAAAAAAGACATAAAGTGGCCTAGCCTTATCAAATCGAAGCATGTAATAGTTCCTAGGAAACCTAACGAGCATATCTATTACCTCTATGGTTGATTTTAGAATTTTCCAAAACGGCCAAAATGGGGGTTAGGTTAATTTCCTTGTTAAGTTACGGATTTTACTCGTTTTTGACCCTTTTTCTTTCACTAAAAAGGGCATAAAGTGGTCTAGCCTTATCAAATCGAAGCATGTAATAGTTCCTAGGAAATCTAACGAGAATATCTACGACTTCCATGGTTGATTTTAGAAATTTGAAAAACGGCCAAAATGGTGGTAAACTGAATTTCCTTGTTAATTTACGGATTTTACTTGTTTTTGACCCTTTTTCTTTCACTAAAAATGGCATAAAGTGGCCTAGCCTTATCGAATTGAAGCATGTAATACATCCTAGGAAATCTAACGAGAATATCTAGGACTTCCATGGTTGATTTTAGAAATTTTAAAAACGCCCAAAATGGTGGTAAAGTGAATTTCCATGTTAATTTACGGATTTTACTTGTTTTTGACCCTTTTTCTTTCAGTAAAAAGGGCATAAAGTGGCCTAGCCTTATCGAATGGAAGCATGTAATAGTTCCTAGGAAATCTAACGAGCATATCTACGACTTCCATGGTTGATTTTAAAAATTTGAAAAACGGCCAAAATGGTGGTTAAGTGAATCTCCTTGTTAATTTACGGATTTTACTTGTTTTTGACCCTTTTTCTTTCACTAAAAAGGGCATAAAGTGGCCTAGCCTTATCGAATTGAAGCATGTAATACATCCTAGGAAATCTAACGAGAATATCTACAACTTCCATGGTTGATTTTAGAAATTTGAAAAACGGCCAAAATGGTGGTAAAGTGTATTTCCTTGTTAATTTACGGATTTTACTTGTTTTTGATTCTTTTTCTTTCACTAAAAAGGGCATAAAGTGGTCTAGCCTTATCGAATCGAAGCATGTAAAACTTCCTAGGAAATCTAACGAGAATATCTACAACTTCCATGGTTGATTTTAGAAATTTGAAAAACGGCCAAAATGGTGGTAAAGTGTATTTCCTTGTTAATTTAAGGATTTTACTTGTTTTTGATTCTTTTTCTTTCACTAAAAAGGGCATAAAGTGGCCTAGCCTTATCGAATCGAAGCATGTAATACATCCTAGGAAATCTAACGAGAATATCTACAACTTCCATGGTTGATTTTAGAAATTTGAAAAACGGCCAAAATGGTGGTAAAGTGTATTTCCTTGTTAATTTATGGATTTTACTTGTTTTTGATTCTTTTTCTTTCACTAAAAAGGGCATAAAGTGGCCTAGCCTTATCGAATCGGAGCATGTAATAGTTCCTAGGAAATCTAACGAGCATATCTACGACTTCCATGATTTATATTAGAATTTTCATAAACGGCCAAAATGGTGGTTAAGTTAATTTCCTTGTTAATTTACGGATTTTACTCGTTTTTGACCCTTTTTCTTTCACTAAAAAGGGCATAAAGTGGCCTAGCCTTATCAAATCGAAGCATGTAATAGTTCCTAGGAATTCTAACGAGCATATCTACGACTTCCATGGTTGATTTTAGAAATTTGAAAAACGGCCAAAATGGTGGTAAAGTGAATTTCCTTGTTAATTTACGGATTTTACTTGTTTTTCACCCTTTTTCTTTCACTAAAAAGGGCATAAAGTGGCCTAGCCTTATCGAATTGAAGCATGTAATACATCCTAGGAAATCTAACGAGAATATCTACGACTTCCATGGTTGATTTTAGAAATTTGAAAAACGGCCAAAATGGTGGTAAAGTGTATTTCCTTGTTAATTTACGGATTTTACTTGTTTTTGATTCTATTTCTTTCACTAAAAAGGGCAAAAAGTGGTCTAGCCTTATCGAATCGAAGCATGTAATACTTCCTAGGAAATCTAACGAGAATATCTACAACTTCCATGGTTGATTTTAGAAATTTGAAAAACGGCCAAAATGGTGGTAAAGTGTATTTCCTTGTTAATTTACGGATTTTGCTTGTTTTTGATTCTTTTCTTTCACTAAAAAGGGTATAAAGTGGCCTAGCCTTATCGAATCGGAGCATGTAATAGTTCCTAGGAAATTTAACGAGCATATCTACGACTTCCATGATTTATATTAGAATTTTAAAAAACGGCCAAAATGGTGGTTAAGTTAATTTCCTTGTTAATTTACGGATTTTACTCGTTTTTGACCCTTTTTCTTTCACTAAAAAAGACATAAAGTGGCCTAGCCTTATCAAATCGAAGCATGTAATAGTTCCTAGGAAACCTAACGAGCATATCTATTACCTCTATGGTTGATTTTAGAATTTTCAAAAACGGCCAAAATGGGGGTTAGGTTAATTTCCTTGTTAAGTTACGGATTTTACTCGTTTTTGACCCTTTTTCTTTCACTAAAAAGGGCATAAAGTGGTCTAGCCTTATCAAATCGAAGCATGTAATAGTTCCTAGGAAATCTAACGAGAATATCTACGACTTCCATGGTTGATTTTAGAAATTTGAAAAACGGCCAAAATGGTGGTAAACTGAATTTCCTTGTTAATTTACGGATTTTACTTGTTTTTGACCCTTTTTCTTTCACTAAAAATGGCATAAAGTGGCCTAGCCTTATCGAATTGAAGCATGTAATACATCCTAGGAAATCTAACGAGAATATCTACGACTTCCATGGTTGATTTTAGAAATTTTAAAAACGCCCAAAATGGTGGTAAAGTGAATTTCCATGTTAATTTACGGATTTTACTTGTTTTTGACCCTTTTTCTTTCAGTAAAAAGGGCATAAAGTGGCCTAGCCTTATCGAATGGAAGCATGTAATAGTTCCTAGGAAATCTAACGAGCATATCTACGACTTCCATGGTTGATTTTAAAAATTTGAAAAACGGCCAAAATGGTGGTTAAGTGAATTTCCTTGTTAATTTACGGATTTTACTTGTTTTTGACCCTTTTTCTTTCACTAAAAAGGGCATAAAGTGGCCTAGCCTTATCGAATTGAAGCATGTAATACATCCTAGGAAATCTAACGAGAATATCTACAACTTCCATGGTTGATTTTAGAAATTTGAAAAACGGCCAAAATGGTGGTAAAGTGTATTTCCTTGTTAATTTACGGATTTTACTTGTTTTTGATTCTTTTTCTTTCACTAAAAAGGGCATAAAGTGGTCTAGCCTTATCGAATCGAAGCATGTAAAACTTCCTAGGAAATCTAACGAGAATATCTACAACTTCCATGGTTGATTTTAGAAATTTGAAAAACGGCCAAAATGGTGGTAAAGTGTATTTCCTTGTTAAATTAAGGATTTTACTTGTTTTTGATTCTTTTTCTTTCACTAAAAAGGGCATAAAGTGGCCTAGCCTTATCGAATCGAAGCATGTAATACATCCTAGGAAATCTAACGAGAATATCTACAACTTCCATGGTTGATTTTAGAAATTTGAAAAACGGCCAAAATGGTGGTAAAGTGTATTTCCTTGTTAATTTATGGATTTTACTTGTTTTTGATTCTTTTTCTTTCACTAAAAAGGGCATAAAGTGGCCTAGCCTTATCGAATCGGAGCATGTAATAGTTCCTAGGAAATCTAACGAGCATATCTACGACTTCCATGATTTATATTAGAATTTTCATAAACGGCCAAAATGGTGGTTAAGTTAATTTCCTTGTTAATTTACGGATTTTACTCGTTTTTGACCCTTTTTCTTTCACTAAAAAGGGCATAAAGTGGCCTAGACTTATCAAATCGAAGCATGTAATAGTTCCTAGGAATTCTAACGAGCATATCTACGACTTCCATGGTTGATTTTAGAAATTTGAAAAACGGCCAAAATGGTGGTAAAGTGAATTTCCTTGTTAATTTACGGATTTTACTTGTTTTTCACCCTTTTTCTTTCACTAAAAAGGGCATAAAGTGGCCTAGCCTTATCGAATTGAAGCATGTAATACATCCTAGGAAATCTAACGAGAATATCTACGACTTCCATGGTTGATTTTAGAAATTTGAAAAACGGCCAAAATGGTGGTAAAGTGTATTTCCTTGTTAATTTACGGATTTTACTTGTTTTTGATTCTATTTCTTTCACTAAAAAGGGCATAAAGTGGTCTAGCCTTATCGAATCGAAGCATGTAATACTTCCTAGGAAATCTAACGAGAATATCTACAACTTCCATGGTTGATTTTAGAAATTTGAAAAACGGCCAAAATGGTGGTAAAGTGTATTTCCTTGTTAATTTACGGATTTTGCTTGTTTTTGATTCTTTTCTTTCACTAAAAAGGGTATAAAGTGGCCTAGCCTTATCGAATCGGAGCATGTAATAGTTCCTAGGAAATTTAACGAGCATATCTACGACTTCCATGGTTTATATTAGAATTTTAAAAAACGGCCAAAATGGTGGTTAAGTTAATTTCCTTGTTAATTTACGGATTTTACTCGTTTTTGACCCTTTTTCTTTCACTAAAAAAGACATAAAGTGGCCTAGCCTTATCAAATCGAAGCATGTAATAGTTCCTAGGAAACCTAACGAGCATATCTATTACCTCTATGGTTGATTTTAGAATTTTCAAAAACGGCCAAAATGGGGGTTAGGTTAATTTCCTTGTTAAGTTACGGATTTTACTCGTTTTTGACCCTTTTTCTTTCACTAAAAAGGGCATAAAGTGGTCTAGCCTTATCAAATCGAAGCATGTAATAGTTCCTAGGAAATCTAACGAGAATATCTACGACTTCCATGGTTGATTTTAGAAATTTGAAAAACGGCCAAAATGGTGGTAAACTGAATTTCCTTGTTAATTTACGGATTTTACTTGTTTTTGACCCTTTTTCTTTCACTAAAAATGGCATAAAGTGGCCTAGCCTTATCGAATTGAAGCATGTAATACATCCTAGGAAATCTAACGAGAATATCTGCGACTTCCATGGTTGATTTTAGAAATTTTAAAAACGCCCAAAATGGTGGTAAAGTGAATTTCCATGTTAATTTACGGATTTTACTTGTTTTTGACCCTTTTTCTTTCAGTAAAAAGGGCATAAAGTGGCCTAGCCTTATCGAATGGAAGCATGTAATAGTTCCTAGGAAATCTAACGAGCATATCTACGACTTCCATGGTTGATTTTAAAAATTTGAAAAACGGCCAAAATGGTGGTTAAGTGAATTTCCTTGTTAATTTACGGATTTTACTTGTTTTTGACCCTTTTTCTTTCACTAAAAAGGGCATAAAGTGGCCTAGCCTTATCGAATTGAAGCATGTAATACATCCTAGGAAATCTAACGAGAATATCTACAACTTCCATGGTTGATTTTAGAAATTTGAAAAACGGCCAAAATGGTGGTAAAGTGTATTTCCTTGTTAATTTAAGGATTTTACTTGTTTTTGATTCTTTTTCTTTCACTAAAAAGGGCATAAAGTGGCCTAGCCTTATCGAATCGAAGCATGTAATACATCCTAGGAAATCTAACGAGAATATCTACAACTTCCATGGTTGATTTTAGAAATTTGAAAAACGGCCAAAATGGTGGTAAAGTGTATTTCCTTGTTAATTTATGGATTTTACTTGTTTTTGATTCTTTTTCTTTCACTAAAAAGGGCATAAAGTGGCCTAGCCTTATCGAATCGGAGCATGTAATAGTTCCTAGGAAATCTAACGAGCATATCTACGACTTCCATGATTTATATTAGAATTTTCATAAACGGCCAAAATGGTGGTTAAGTTAATTTCCTTGTTAATTTACGGATTTTACTCGTTTTTGACCCTTTTTCTTTCACTAAAAAGGGCATAAAGTGGCCTAGCCTTATCAAATCGAAGCATGTAATAGTTCCTAGGAATTCTAACGAGCATATCTACGACTTCCATGGTTGATTTTAGAAATTTGAAAAACGGCCAAAATGGTGGTAAAGTGAATTTCCTTGTTAATTTACGGATTTTACTTGTTTTTCACCCTTTTTCTTTCACTAAAAAGGGCATAAAGTGGCCTAGCCTTATCGAATTGAAGCATGTAATACATCCTAGGAAATCTAACGAGAATATCTACGACTTCCATGGTTGATTTTAGAAATTTGAAAAACGGCCAAAATGGTGGTAAAGTGTATTTCCTTGTTAATTTACGGATTTTACTTGTTTTTGATTCTATTTCTTTCACTAAAAAGGGCATAAAGTGGTCTAGCCTTATCGAATCGAAGCATGTAATACTTCCTAGGAAATCTAACGAGAATATCTACAACTTCCATGGTTGATTTTAGAAATTTGAAAAACGGCCAAAATGGTGGTAAAGTGTATTTCCTTGTTAATTTACGGATTTTGCTTGTTTTTGATTCTTTTCTTTCACTAAAAAGGGTATAAAGTGGCCTAGCCTTATCGAATCGGAGCATGTAATAGTTCCTAGGAAATTTAACGAGCATATCTACGACTTCCATGGTTTATATTAGAATTTTAAAAAACGGCCAAAATGGTGGTTAAGTTAATTTCCTTGTTAATTTACGGATTTTACTCGTTTTTGACCCTTTTTCTTTCACTAAAAAAGACATAAAGTGGCCTAGCCTTATCAAATCGAAGCATGTAATAGTTCCTAGGAAACCTAACGAGCATATCTATTACCTCTATGGTTGATTTTAGAATTTTCAAAAACGGCCAAAATGGGGGTTAGGTTAATTTCCTTGTTAAGTTACGGATTTTACTCGTTTTTGACCCTTTTTCTTTCACTAAAAAGGGCATAAAGTGGTCTAGCCTTATCAAATCGAAGCATGTAATAGTTCCTAGGAAATCTAACGAGAATATCTACGACTTCCATGGTTGATTTTAGAAATTTGAAAAACGGCCAAAATGGTGGTAAACTGAATTTCCTTGTTAATTTACGGATTTTACTTGTTTTTGACCCTTTTTCTTTCACTAAAAATGGCATAAAGTGGCCTAGCCTTATCGAATTGAAGCATGTAATACATCCTAGGAAATCTAACGAGAATATCTGCGACTTCCATGGTTGATTTTAGAAATTTTAAAAACGCCCAAAATGGTGGTAAAGTGAATTTCCATGTTAATTTACGGATTTTACTTGTTTTTGACCCTTTTTCTTTCAGTAAAAAGGGCATAAAGTGGCCTAGCCTTATCGAATGGAAGCATGTAATAGTTCCTAGGAAATCTAACGAGCATATCTACGACTTCCATGGTTGATTTTAAAAATTTGAAAAACGGCCAAAATGGTGGTTAAGTGAATTTCCTTGTTAATTTACGGATTTTACTTGTTTTTGACCCTTTTTCTTTCACTAAAAAGGGCATAAAGTGGCCTAGCCTTATCGAATTGAAGCATGTAATACATCCTAGGAAATCTAACGAGAATATCTACAACTTCCATGGTTGATTTTAGAAATTTGAAAAACGGCCAAAATGGTGGTAAAGTGTATTTCCTTGTTAATTTACGGATTTTACTTGTTTTTGATTCTTTTTCTTTCACTAAAAAGGGCATAAAGTGGTCTAGCCTTATCGAATCGAAGCATGTAAAACTTCCTAGGAAATCTAACGAGAATATCTACAACTTCCATGGTTGATTTTAGAAATTTGAAAAACGGCCAAAATGGTGGTAAAGTGTATTTCCTTGTTAATTTAAGGATTTTACTTGTTTTTGATTCTTTTTCTTTCACTAAAAAGGGCATAAAGTGGCCTAGCCTTATCGAATCGAAGCATGTAATACATCCTAGGAAATCTAACGAGAATATCTACAACTTCCATGGTTGATTTTAGAAATTTGAAAAACGGCCAAAATGGTGGTAAAGTGTATTTCCTTGTTAATTTATGGATTTTACTTGTTTTTGATTCTTTTTCTTTCACTAAAAAGGGCATAAAGTGGCCTAGCCTTATCGTATCGGAGCATGTAATAGTTCCTAGGAAATCTAACGAGCATATCTACGACTTCCATGATTTATATTAGAATTTTCATAAACGGCCAAAATGGTGGTTAAGTTAATTTCCTTGTTAATTTACGGATTTTACTCGTTTTTGACCCTTTTTCTTTCACTAAAAAGGGCATAAAGTGGCCTAGCCTTATCAAATCGAAGCATGTAATAGTTCCTAGGAATTCTAACGAGCATATCTACGACTTCCATGGTTGATTTTAGAAATTTGAAAAACGGCCAAAATGGTGGTAAAGTGAATTTCCTTGTTAATTTACGGATTTTACTTGTTTTTCACCCTTTTTCTTTCACTAAAAAGGGCATAAAGTGGCCTAGCCTTATCGAATTGAAGCATGTAATACATCCTAGGAAATCTAACGAGAATATCTACGACTTCCATGGTTGATTTTAGAAATTTGAAAAACGGCCAAAATGGTGGTAAAGTGTATTTCCTTGTTAATTTACGGATTTTACTTGTTTTTGATTCTATTTCTTTCACTAAAAAGGGCATAAAGTGGTCTAGCCTTATCGAATCGAAGCATGTAATACTTCCTAGGAAATCTAACGAGAATATCTACAACTTCCATGGTTGATTTTAGAAATTTGAAAAACGGCCAAAATGGTGGTAAAGTGTATTTCCTTGTTAATTTACGGATTTTGCTTGTTTTTGATTCTTTTCTTTCACTAAAAAGGGTATAAAGTGGCCTAGCCTTATCGAATCGGAGCATGTAATAGTTCCTAGGAAATTTAACGAGCATATCTACGACTTCCATGATTTATATTAGAATTTTAAAAAACGGCCAAAATGGTGGTTAAGTTAATTTCCTTGTTAATTTACGGATTTTACTCGTTTTTGACCCTTTTTCTTTCACTAAAAAAGACATAAAGTGGCCTAGCCTTATCAAATCGAAGCATGTAATAGTTCCTAGGAAACCTAACGAGCATATCTATTACCTCTATGGTTGATTTTAGAATTTTCAAAAACGGCCAAAATGGGGGTTAGGTTAATTTCCTTGTTAAGTTACGGATTTTACTCGTTTTTGACCCTTTTTCTTTCACTAAAAAGGGCATAAAGTGGGCTAGCCTTATCAAATCGAAGCATGTAATAGTTCCTAGGAAATCTAACGAGAATATCTACGACTTCCATGGTTGATTTTAGAAATTTGAAAAACGGCCAAAATGGTGGTAAACTGAATTTCCTTGTTAATTTACGGATTTTACTTGTTTTTGACCCTTTTTCTTTCACTAAAAATGGCATAAAGTGGCCTAGCCTTATCGAATTGAAGCATGTAATACATCCTAGGAAATCTAACGAGAATATCTACGACTTCCATGGTTGATTTTAGAAATTTTAAAAACGCCCAAAATGGTGGTAAAGTGAATTTCCATGTTAATTTACGGATTTTACTTGTTTTTGACCCTTTTTCTTTCAGTAAAAAGGGCATAAAGTGGCCTAGCCTTATCGAATCGAAGCATGTAATAGTTCCTAGGAAATCTAACGAGCATATCTACGATTCCATGGTTGATTTTAAAAATTTGAAAAACGGCCAAAATGGTGGTTAAGTGAATTTCCTTGTTAATTTACGGATTTTACTTGTTTTTGACCCTTTTTCTTTCACTAAAAAGGGCATAAAGTGGCCTAGCCTTATCGAATTGAAGCATGTAATACATCCTAGGAAATCTAACGAGAATATCTACAACTTCCATGGTTGATTTTAGAAATTTGAAAAACGGCCAAAATGGTGGTAAAGTGTATTTCCTTGTTAATTTACGGATTTTACTTGTTTTTGATTCTTTTTCTTTCACTAAAAAGGGCATAAAGTGGCCTAGCCTTATCGAATCAAAGCTGTAATACATCCTAGGAAATCTAACGAGAATATCTACAACTTCCATGGTTGATTTTAGAAATTTGAAAAACGGCCAAAATGGTGGTAAAGTGTATTTCCTTGTTAATTTATGGATTTTACTTGTTTTTGATTCTTTTTCTTTCACTAAAAAGGGCACAAAGTGGCCTAGCCTTATCGAATCGGAGCATGTAATAGTTCCTAGGAAATCTAACGAGCATATCTACGACTTCCATGATTTATATTAGAATTTTCATAAACGGCCAAAATGGTGGTTAAGTTAATTTCCTTGTTAATTTACGGATTTTACTCGTTTTTGACCCTTTTTCTTTCACTAAAAAGGGCATAAAGTGGCCTAGCCTTATCAAATCGAAGCATGTAATAGTTCCTAGGAATTCTAACTAGCATATCTACGACTTCCATGGTTGATTTTAGAAATTTGAAAAACGGCCAAAATGGTGGTAAAGTGAATTTCCTTGTTAATTTACGGATTTTACTTGTTTTTCACCCTTTTTCTTTCACTAAAAAGGGCATAAAGTGGCCTAGCCTTATCGAATTGAAGCATGTAATACATCCTAGGAAATCTAACGAGAATATCTACGACTTCCATGGTTGATTTTAGAAATTTGAAAAACGGCCAAAATGGTGGTAAAGTGTATTTCCTTGTTAATTTACGGATTTTACTTGTTTTTGATTCTATTTCTTTCACTAAAAAGGGCATAAAGTGGTCTAGCCTTATCGAATCGAAGCATGTAATAGTTCCTAGGAAATCTAACGAGAATATCTACGACTTCCATGGTTGATTTTAGAAATTTGAAAAACGGCCAAAATGGTGGTAAACTGAATTTCCTTGTTAATTTACGGATTTTACTTGTTTTTGACCCTTTTTCTTTCACTAAAAATGGCATAAAGTGGCCTAGCCTTTTCGAATTGAAGCATGTAATACATCCTAGGAAATCTAACGAGAATATCTACGACTTCCATGGTTGATTTTAGAAATTTTAAAAACGCCCAAAATGGTGGTAAAGTGAATTTCCATGTTAATTTACGGATTTTACTTGTTTTTGACCCTTTTTCTTTCAGTAAAAAGGGCATAAAGTGGCCTAGCCTTATCGAATGGAAGCATGTAATAGTTCCTAGGAAATCTAACGAGCATATCTACGACTTCCATGGTTGATTTTAAAAATTTGAAAAACGGCCAAAATGGTGGTTAAGTGAATTTCCTTGTTAATTTACGGATTTTACTTGTTTTTGACCCTTTTTCTTTCACTAAAAAGGGCATAAAGTGGCCTAGCCTTATCGAATTGAAGCATGTAATACATCCTAGGAAATCTAACGAGAATATCTACAACTTCCATGGTTGATTTTAGAAATTTGAAAAACGGCCAAAATGGTGGTAAAGTGTATTTCCTTGTTAATTTACGGATTTTACTTGTTTTTGATTCTTTTTCTTTCACTAAAAAGGGCATAAAGTGGTCTAGCCTTATCGAATCGAAGCATGTAAAACTTCCTAGGAAATCTAACGAGAATATCTACAACTTCCATGGTTGATTTTAGAAATTTGAAAAACGGCCAAAATGGTGGTAAAGTGTATTTCCTTGTTAATTTAAGGATTTTACTTGTTTTTGATTCTTTTTCTTTCACTAAAAATGGCATAAAGTGGCCTAGCCTTATCGAATCGAAGCATGTAATACATCCTAGGAAATCTAACGAGAATATCTACAACTTCCATGGTTGATTTTAGAAATTTGAAAAACGGCCAAAATGGTGGTAAAGTGTATTTCCTTGTTAATTTATGGATTTTACTTGTTTTTGATTCTTTTTCTTTCACTAAAAAGGGCATAAAGTGGCCTAGCCTTATCGTATCGGAGCATGTAATAGTTCCTAGGAAATCTAACGAGCATATCTACGACTTCCATGATTTATATTAGAATTTTCATAAACGGCCAAAATGGTGGTTAAGTTAATTTCCTTGTTAATTTACGGATTTTACTCGTTTTTGACCCTTTTTCTTTCACTAAAAAGGGCATAAAGTGGCCTAGCCTTATCAAATCGAAGCATGTAATAGTTCCTAGGAATTCTAACGAGCATATCTACGACTTCCATGGTTGATTTTAGAAATTTGAAAAACGGCCAAAATGGTGGTAAAGTGAATTTCCTTGTTAATTTACGGATTTTACTTGTTTTTCACCCTTTTTCTTTCACTAAAAAGGGCATAAAGTGGCCTAGCCTTATCGAATTGAAGCATGTAATACATCCTAGGAAATCTAACGAGAATATCTACGACTTCCATGGTTGATTTTAGAAATTTGAAAAACGGCCAAAATGGTGGTAAAGTGTATTTCCTTGTTAATTTACGGATTTTACTTGTTTTTGATTCTATTTCTTTCACTAAAAAGGGCATAAAGTGGTCTAGCCTTATCGAATCGAAGCATGTAATACTTCCTAGGAAATCTAACGAGAATATCTACAACTTCCATGGTTGATTTTAGAAATTTGAAAAACGGCCAAAATGGTGGTAAAGTGTATTTCCTTGTTAATTTACGGATTTTGCTTGTTTTTGATTCTTTTCTTTCACTAAAAAGGGTATAAAGTGGCCTAGCCTTATCGAATCGGAGCATGTAATAGTTCCTAGGAAATTTAACGAGCATATCTACGACTTCCATGATTTATATTAGAATTTTAAAAAACGGCCAAAATGGTGGTTAAGTTAATTTCCTTGTTAATTTACGGATTTTACTCGTTTTTGACCCTTTTTCTTTCACTAAAAAAGACATAAAGTGGCCTAGCCTTATCAAATCGAAGCATGTAATAGTTCCTAGGAAACCTAACGAGCATATCTATTACCTCTATGGTTGATTTTAGAATTTTCAAAAACGGCCAAAATGGGGGTTAGGTTAATTTCCTTGTTAAGTTATGGATTTTACTCGTTTTTGACCCTTTTTCTTTCACTAAAAAGGGCATAAAGTGGTCTAGCCTTATCAAATCGAAGCATGTAATAGTTCCTAGGAAATCTAACAAGAATATCTACGACTTCCATGGTTGATTTTAGAAATTTGAAAAACGGCCAAAATGGTGGTAAACTGAATTTCCTTGTTAATTTACGGATTTTACTTGTTTTTGACCCTTTTTCTTTCACTAAAAATGGCATAAAGTGGCCTAGCCTTATCGAATTGAAGCATGTAATACATCCTAGGAAATCTAACGAGAATATCTACGACTTCCATGGTTGATTTTAGAAATTTTAAAAACGCCCAAAATGGTGGTAAAGTGAATTTCCATGTTAATTTACGGATTTTACTTGTTTTTGACCCTTTTTCTTTCAGTAAAAAGGGCATAAAGTGGCCTAGCCTTATCGAATCGAAGCATGTAATAGTTCCTAGGAAATCTAACGAGCATATCTACGACTTCCATGGTTGATTTTAAAAATTTGAAAAACGGCCAAAATGGTGGTTAAGTGAATTTCCTTGTTAATTTACGGATTTTACTTGTTTTTGACCCTTTTTCTTTCACTAAAAAGGGCATAAAGTGGCCTAGCCTTATCGAATTGAAGCATGTAATACATCCTAGGAAATCTAACGAGAATATCTACAACTTCCATGGTTGATTTTAGAAATTTGAAAAACGGCCAAAATGGTGGTAAAGTGTATTTCCTTGTTAATTTACGGATTTTACTTGTTTTTGATTCTTTTTCTTTCACTAAAAAGGGCATAAAGTGGCCTAGCCTTATCGAATCAAAGCTGTAATACATCCTAGGAAATCTAACGAGAATATCTACAACTTCCATGGTTGATTTTAGAAATTTGAAAAACGGCCAAAATGGTGGTAAAGTGTATTTCCTTGTTAATTTATGGATTTTACTTGTTTTTGATTCTTTTTCTTTCACTAAAAAGGGCACAAAGTGGCCTAGCCTTATCGAATCGGAGCATGTAATAGTTCCTAGGAAATCTAACGAGCATATCTACGACTTCCATGATTTATATTAGAATTTTCATAAACGGCCAAAATGGTGGTTAAGTTAATTTCCTTGTTAATTTACGGATTTTACTCGTTTTTGACCCTTTTTCTTTCACTAAAAAGGGCATAAAGTGGCCTAGCCTTATCAAATCGAAGCATGTAATAGTTCCTAGGAATTCTAACTAGCATATCTACGACTTCCATGGTTGATTTTAGAAATTTGAAAAACGGCCAAAATGGTGGTAAAGTGAATTTCCTTGTTAATTTACGGATTTTACTTGTTTTTCACCCTTTTTCTTTCACTAAAAAGGGCATAAAGTGGCCTAGCCTTATCGAATTGAAGCATGTAATACATCCTAGGAAATCTAACGAGAATATCTACGACTTCCATGGTTGATTTTAGAAATTTGAAAAACGGCCAAAATGGTGGTAAAGTGTATTTCCTTGTTAATTTACGGATTTTACTTGTTTTTGATTCTATTTCTTTCACTAAAAAGGGCATAAAGTGGTCTAGCCTTATCGAATCGAAGCATGTAATACTTCCTAGGAAATCTAACGAGAATATCTACAACTTCCATGGTTGATTTTAGAAATTTGAAAAACGGCCAAAATGGTGGTAAAGTGTATTTCCTTGTTAATTTACGGATTTTGCTTGTTTTTGATTCTTTTCTTTCACTAAAAAGGGTATAAAGTGGCCTAGCCTTATCGAATCGGAGCATGTAATAGTTCCTAGGAAATTTAACGAGCATATCTACGACTTCCATGATTTATATTAGAATTTTAAAAAACGGCCAAAATGGTGGTTAAGTTAATTTCCTTGTTAATTTACGGATTTTACTCGTTTTTGACCCTTTTTCTTTCACTAAAAAAGACATAAAGTGGCCTAGCCTTATCAAATCGAAGCATGTAATAGTTCCTAGGAAACCTAACGAGCATATCTATTACCTCTATGGTTGATTTTAGAATTTTCAAAAACGGCCAAAATGGGGGTTAGGTTAATTTCCTTGTTAAGTTACGGATTTTACTCGTTTTTGACCCTTTTTCTTTCACTAAAAAGGGCATAAAGTGGTCTAGCCTTATCAAATCGAAGCATGTAATAGTTCCTAGGAAATCTAACAAGAATATCTACGACTTCCATGGTTGATTTTAGAAATTTGAAAAACGGCCAAAATGGTGGTAAACTGAATTTCCTTGTTAATTTACGGATTTTACTTGTTTTTGACCCTTTTTCTTTCACTAAAAATGGCATAAAGTGGCCTAGCCTTATCGAATTGAAGCATGTAATACATCCTAGGAAATCTAACGAGAATATCTACGACTTCCATGGTTGATTTTAGAAATTTTAAAAACGCCCAAAATGGTGGTAAAGTGAATTTCCATGTTAATTTACGGATTTTACTTGTTTTTGACCCTTTTTCTTTCAGTAAAAAGGGCATAAAGTGGCCTAGCCTTATCGAATCGAAGCATGTAATAGTTCCTAGGAAATCTAACGAGCATATCTACGACTTCCATGGTTGATTTTAAAAATTTGAAAAACGGCCAAAATGGTGGTTAAGTGAATTTCCTTGTTAATTTACGGATTTTACTTGTTTTTGACCCTTTTTCTTTCACTAAAAAGGGCATAAAGTGGCCTAGCCTTATCGAATTGAAGCATGTAATACATCCTAGGAAATCTAACGAGAATATCTACAACTTCCATGGTTGATTTTAGAAATTTGAAAAACGGCCAAAATGGTGGTAAAGTGTATTTCCTTGTTAATTTACGGATTTTACTTGTTTTTGATTCTTTTTCTTTCACTAAAAAGGGCATAAAGTGGCCTAGCCTTATCGAATCAAAGCTGTAATACATCCTAGGAAATCTAACGAGAATATCTACAACTTCCATGGTTGATTTTAGAAATTTGAAAAACGGCCAAAATGGTGGTAAAGTGTATTTCCTTGTTAATTTATGGATTTTACTTGTTTTTGATTCTTTTTCTTTCACTAAAAAGGGCACAAAGTGGCCTAGCCTTATCGAATCGGAGCATGTAATAGTTCCTAGGAAATCTAACGAGCATATCTACGACTTCCATGATTTATATTAGAATTTTCATAAACGGCCAAAATGGTGGTTAAGTTAATTTCCTTGTTAATTTACGGATTTTACTCGTTTTTGACCCTTTTTCTTTCACTAAAAAGGGCATAAAGTGGCCTAGCCTTATCAAATCGAAGCATGTAATAGTTCCTAGGAATTCTAACTAGCATATCTACGACTTCCATGGTTGATTTTAGAAATTTGAAAAACGGCCAAAATGGTGGTAAAGTGAATTTCCTTGTTAATTTACGGATTTTACTTGTTTTTCACCCTTTTTCTTTCACTAAAAAGGGCATAAAGTGGCCTAGCCTTATCGAATTGAAGCATGTAATACATCCTAGGAAATCTAACGAGAATATCTACGACTTCCATGGTTGATTTTAGAAATTTGAAAAACGGCCAAAATGGTGGTAAAGTGTATTTCCTTGTTAATTTACGGATTTTACTTGTTTTTGATTCTATTTCTTTCACTAAAAAGGGCATAAAGTGGTCTAGCCTTATCGAATCGAAGCATGTAATACTTCCTAGGAAATCTAACGAGAATATCTACAACTTCCATGGTTGATTTTAGAAATTTGAAAAACGGCCAAAATGGTGGTAAAGTGTATTTCCTTGTTAATTTACGGATTTTGCTTGTTTTTGATTCTTTTCTTTCACTAAAAAGGGTATAAAGTGGCCTAGCCTTATCGAATCGGAGCATGTAATAGTTCCTAGGAAATTTAACGAGCATATCTACGACTTCCATGATTTATATTAGAATTTTAAAAAACGGCCAAAATGGTGGTTAAGTTAATTTCCTTGTTAATTTACGGATTTTACTCGTTTTTGACCCTTTTTCTTTCACTAAAAAAGACATAAAGTGGCCTAGCCTTATCAAATCGAAGCATGTAATAGTTCCTAGGAAACCTAACGAGCATATCTATTACCTCTATGGTTGATTTTAGAATTTTCAAAAACGGCCAAAATGGGGGTTAGGTTAATTTCCTTGTTAAGTTACGGATTTTACTCGTTTTTGACCCTTTTTCTTTCACTAAAAAGGGCATAAAGTGGTCTAGCCTTATCAAATCGAAGCATGTAATAGTTCCTAGGAAATCTAACAAGAATATCTACGACTTCCATGGTTGATTTTAGAAATTTGAAAAACGGCCAAAATGGTGGTAAACTGAATTTCCTTGTTAATTTACGGATTTTACTTGTTTTTGACCCTTTTTCTTTCACTAAAAATGGCATAAAGTGGCCTAGCCTTATCGAATTGAAGCATGTAATACATCCTAGGAAATCTAACGAGAATATCTACGACTTCCATGGTTGATTTTAGAAATTTTAAAAACGCCCAAAATGGTGGTAAAGTGAATTTCCATGTTAATTTACGGATTTTACTTGTTTTTGACCCTTTTTCTTTCAGTAAAAAGGGCATAAAGTGGCCTAGCCTTATCGAATCGAAGCATGTAATAGTTCCTAGGAAATCTAACGAGCATATCTACGACTTCCATGGTTGATTTTAAAAATTTGAAAAACGGCCAAAATGGTGGTTAAGTGAATTTCCTTGTTAATTTACGGATTTTACTTGTTTTTGACCCTTTTTCTTTCACTAAAAAGGGCATAAAGTGGCCTAGCCTTATCGAATTGAAGCATGTAATACATCCTAGGAAATCTAACGAGAATATCTACAACTTCCATGGTTGATTTTAGAAATTTGAAAAACGGCCAAAATGGTGGTAAAGTGTATTTCCTTGTTAATTTACGGATTTTACTTGTTTTTGATTCTTTTTCTTTCACTAAAAAGGGCATAAAGTGGCCTAGCCTTATCGAATCAAAGCTGTAATACATCCTAGGAAATCTAACGAGAATATCTACAACTTCCATGGTTGATTTTAGAAATTTGAAAAACGGCCAAAATGGTGGTAAAGTGTATTTCCTTGTTAATTTATGGATTTTACTTGTTTTTGATTCTTTTTCTTTCACTAAAAAGGGCACAAAGTGGCCTAGCCTTATCGAATCGGAGCATGTAATAGTTCCTAGGAAATCTAACGAGCATATCTACGACTTCCATGATTTATATTAGAATTTTCATAAACGGCCAAAATGGTGGTTAAGTTAATTTCCTTGTTAATTTACGGATTTTACTCGTTTTTGACCCTTTTTCTTTCACTAAAAAGGGCATAAAGTGGCCTAGCCTTATCAAATCGAAGCATGTAATAGTTCCTAGGAATTCTAACTAGCATATCTACGACTTCCATGGTTGATTTTAGAAATTTGAAAAACGGCCAAAATGGTGGTAAAGTGAATTTCCTTGTTAATTTACGGATTTTACTTGTTTTTCACCCTTTTTCTTTCACTAAAAAGGGCATAAAGTGGCCTAGCCTTATCGAATTGAAGCATGTAATACATCCTAGGAAATCTAACGAGAATATCTACGACTTCCATGGTTGATTTTAGAAATTTGAAAAACGGCCAAAATGGTGGTAAAGTGTATTTCCTTGTTAATTTACGGATTTTACTTGTTTTTGATTCTATTTCTTTCACTAAAAAGGGCATAAAGTGGTCTAGCCTTATCGAATCGAAGCATGTAATAGTTCCTAGGAAATCTAACGAGAATATCTACGACTTCCATGGTTGATTTTAGAAATTTGAAAAACGGCCAAAATGGTGGTAAACTGAATTTCCTTGTTAATTTACGGATTTTACTTGTTTTTGACCCTTTTTCTTTCACTAAAAATGGCATAAAGTGGCCTAGCCTTATCGAATTGAAGCATGTAATACATCCTAGGAAATCTAACGAGAATATCTACGACTTCCATGGTTGATTTTAGAAATTTTAAAAACGCCCAAAATGGTGGTAAAGTGAATTTCCATGTTAATTTACGGATTTTACTTGTTTTTGACCCTTTTTCTTTCAGTAAAAAGGGCATAAAGTGGCCTAGCCTTATCGAATCGAAGCATGTAATAGTTCCTAGGAAATCTAACGAGCATATCTACGACTTCCATGGTTGATTTTAAAAATTTGAAAAACGGCCAAAATGGTGGTTAAGTGAATTTCCTTGTTAATTTACGGATTTTACTTGTTTTTGACCCTTTTTCTTTCACTAAAAAGGGCATAAAGTGGCCTAGCCTTATCGAATTGAAGCATGTAATACATCCTAGGAAATCTAACGAGAATATCTACAACTTCC
This sequence comes from Medicago sativa, assembly GCF_051527215.1. NCBI lineage: Eukaryota > Viridiplantae > Streptophyta > Magnoliopsida > Fabales > Fabaceae > Medicago > Medicago sativa. Next base: position 46,638,855 of record NC_140754.1, on the reverse strand, counting down.
ATGGTTGATTTTAGAAATTTGAAAAACGGCCAAAATGGTGGTAAAGTGTATTTCCTTGTTAATTTACGGATTTTACTTGTTTTTGATTCTTTTTCTTTCACTAAAAAGGGCATAAAGTGGCCTAGCCTTATCGAATCAAAGCTGTAATACATCCTAGGAAATCTAACGAGAATATCTACAACTTCCATGGTTGATTTTAGAAATTTGAAAAACGGCCAAAATGGTGGTAAAGTGTATTTCCTTGTTAATTTATGGATTTTACTTGTTTTTGATTCTTTTTCTTTCACTAAAAAGGGCATAAAGTGGCCTAGCCTTATCGAATCGGAGCATGTAATAGTTCCTAGGAAATCTAACGAGCATATCTACGACTTCCATGATTTATATTACAATTTTCATAAACGGCCAAAATGGTGGTTAAGTTAATTTCCTTGTTAATTTACGGATTTTACTCGTTTTTGACCCTTTTTCTTTCACTAAAAAGGGCATAAAGTGGCCTAGCCTTATCAAATCGAAGCATGTAATAGTTCCTAGGAATTCTAACGAGCATATCTACGACTTCCATGGTTGATTTTAGAAATTTGAAAAACGGCCAAAATGGTGGTAAAGTGAATTTCCTTGTTAATTTACGGATTTTACTTGTTTTTCACCCTTTTTCTTTCACTAAAAAGGGCATAAAGTGGCCTAGCCTTATCGAATTGAAGCATGTAATACATCCTAGGAAATCTAACGAGAATATCTACGACTTCCATGGTTGATTTTAGAAATTTGAAAAACGGCCAAAATGGTGGTAAAGTGTATTTCCTTGTTAATTTACGGATTTTACTTGTTTTTGATTCTATTTCTTTCACTAAAAAGGGCATAAAGTGGTCTAGCCTTATCGAATCGAAGCATGTAATACTTCCTAGGAAATCTAACGAGAATATCTACAACTTCCATGGTTGATTTTAGCAATTTGAAAAACGGCAAAAATGGTGGTAAAGTGTATTTCCTTGTTAATTTACGGATTTTGCTTGTTTTTGATTCTTTTCTTTCACTAAAAAGGGTATAAAGTGGCCTAGCCTTATCGAATCGGAGCATGTAATAGTTCCTAGGAAATTTAACGAGCATATCTACGACTTCCATGATTTATATTAGAATTTTAAAAAACGGCCAAAATGGTGGTTAAGTTAATTTCCTTGTTAATTTACGGATTTTACTCGTTTTTGACCCTTTTTCTTTCACTAAAAAAGACATAAAGTGGCCTAGCCTTATCAAATCGAAGCATGTAATAGTTCCTAGGAAACCTAACGAGCATATCTATTACCTCTATGGTTGATTTTAGAATTTTCAAAAACGGCCAAAATGGGGGTTAGGTTAATTTCCTGTTAAGTTACGGATTTTACTCGTTTTTGACCCTTTTTCTTTCACTAAAAAGGGCATAAAGTGGTCTAGCCCTATCAAATCGAAGCATGTAATAGTTCCTAGGAAATCTAACGAGAATATCTACGACTTCCATGGTTGATTTTAGAAATTTGAAAAACGGCCAAAATGGTGGTAAACTGAATTTCCTTGTTAATTTACGGATTTTACTTGTTTTTGACCCTTTTTCTTTCACTAAAAATGGCATAAAGTGGCCTAGCCTTATCGAATTGAAGCATGTAATACATCCTAGGAAATCTAACGAGAATATCTACGACTTCCATGGTTGATTTTAGAAATTTTAAAAACGCCCAAAATGGTGGTAAAGTGAATTTCCATGTTAATTTACGGATTTTACTTGTTTTTGACCCTTTTTCTTTCAGTAAAAAGGGCATAAAGTGGCCTAGCCTTATCGAATCGAAGCATGTAATAGTTCCTAGGAAATCTAACGAGCATATCTACGACTTCCATGGTTGATTTTAAAAATTTGAAAAACGGCCAAAATGGTGGTTAAGTGAATTTCCTTGTTAATTTACGGATTTTACTTGTTTTTGACCCTTTTTCTTTCACTAAAAAGGGGATAAAGTGGCCTAGCCTTATCGAATTGAAGCATGTAATACATCCTAGGAAATCTAACGAGAATATCTACAACTTCCATGGTTGATTTTAGAAATTTGAAAAACGGCCAAAATGGTGGTAAAGTGTATTTCCTTGTTAATTTACGGATTTTACTTGTTTTTGATTCTTTTTCTTTCACTAAAAAGGGCATAAAGTGGCCTAGCCTTATCGAATCAAAGCTGTAATACATCCTAGGAAATCTAACGAGAATATCTACAACTTCCATGGTTGATTTTAGAAATTTGAAAAACGGCCAAAATGGTGGTAAAGTGTATTTCCTTGTTAATTTATGGATTTTACTTGTTTTTGATTCTTTTTCTTTCACTAAAAAGGGCATAAAGTGGCCTAGCCTTATCGAATTGAAGCATGTAATACATCCTAGGAAATCTAACGAGAATATCTACGACTTTCATGGTTGATTTTAGAAATTTGAAAAACGGCCAAAATGGTGGTTAAGTTAATTTCCTTGTTAATTTACGGATTTTACTCGTTTTTGACCCTTTTTCTTTCACTAAAAAGGGCATAAAGTGGCCTAGCCTTATCAAATCGAAGCATGTAATAGTTCCTAGGAATTCTAACTAGCATATCTACGACTTCCATGGTTGATTTTAGAAATTTGAAAAACGGCCAAAATGGTGGTAAAGTGAATTTCCTTGTTAATTTACGGATTTTACTTGTTTTTCACCCTTTTTCTTTCACTAAAAAGGGCATAAAGTGGCCTAGCCTTATCGAATTGAAGCATGTAATACATCCTAGGAAATCTAACGAGAATATCTACGACTTCCATGGTTGATTTTAGAAATTTGAAAAACGGCCAAAATGGTGGTAAAGTGTATTTCCTTGTTAATTTACGGATTTTACTTGTTTTTGATTCTATTTCTTTCACTAAAAAGGGCATAAAGTGGTCTAGCCTTATCGAATCGAAGCATGTAATACTTCCTAGGAAATCAAACGAGAATATCTACAACTTCCATGGTTGATTTTAGCAATTTGAAAAACGGCAAAAATGGTGGTAAAGTGTATTTCCTTGTTAATTTACGGATTTTGCTTGTTTTTGATTCTTTTCTTTCACTAAAAAGGGTATAAAGTGGCCTAGCCTTATCGAATCGGAGCATGTAATAGTTCCTAGGAAATTTAACGAGCATATCTACGACTTCCATGATTTATATTAGAATTTTAAAAAACGGCCAAAATGGTGGTTAAGTTAATTTCCTTGTTAATTTACGGATTTTACTCGTTTTTGACCCTTTTTCTTTCACTAAAAAAGACATAAAGTGGCCTAGCCTTATCAAATCGAAGCATGTAATAGTTCCTAGGAAACCTAACGAGCATATCTATTACCTCTATGGTTGATTTTAGAATTTTCAAAAACGGCCAAAATGGGGGTTAGGTTAATTTCCTGTTAAGTTACGGATTTTACTCGTTTTTGACCCTTTTTCTTTCACTAAAAAGGGCATAAAGTGGTCTAGCCTTATCAAATCGAAGCATGTAATAGTTCCTAGGAAATCTAACGAGAATATCTACGACTTCCATGGTTGATTTTAGAAATTTGAAAAACGGCCAAAATGGTGGTAAAGTGTATTTCCTTGTTAATTTACGGATTTTACTTGTTTTTGATTCTTTTTCTTTCACTAAAAAGGGCATAAAGTGGCCTAGCCTTATCGAATCAAAGCTGTAATACATCCTAGGAAATCTAACGAGAATATCTACAACTTCCATGGTTGATTTTAGAAATTTGAAAAACGGCCAAAATGGTGGTAAAGTGTATTTCCTTGTTAATTTATGGATTTTACTTGTTTTTGATTCTTTTTCTTTCACTAAAAAGGGCACAAAGTGGCCTAGCCTTATCGAATCGGAGCATGTAATAGTTCCTAGGAAATCTAACGAGCATATCTACGACTTCCATGATTTATATTAGAATTTTCATAAACGGCCAAAATGGTGGTTAAGTTAATTTCCTTGTTAATTTACGGATTTTACTCGTTTTTGACCCTTTTTCTTTCACTAAAAAGGGCATAAAGTGGCCTAGCCTTATCAAATCGAAGCATGTAATAGTTCCTAGGAATTCTAACTAGCATATCTACGACTTCCATGGTTGATTTTAGAAATTTGAAAAACGGCCAAAATGGTGGTAAAGTGAATTTCCTTGTTAATTTACGGATTTTACTTGTTTTTCACCCTTTTTCTTTCACTAAAAAGGGCATAAAGTGGCCTAGCCTTATCGAATTGAAGCATGTAATACATCCTAGGAAATCTAACGAGAATATCTACGACTTCCATGGTTGATTTTAGAAATTTGAAAAACGGCCAAAATGGTGGTAAAGTGTATTTCCTTGTTAATTTACGGATTTTACTTGTTTTTGATTCTATTTCTTTCACTAAAAAGGGCATAAAGTGGTCTAGCCTTATCGAATCGAAGCATGTAATAGTTCCTAGGAAATCTAACGAGAATATCTACGACTTCCATGGTTGATTTTAGAAATTTGAAAAACGGCCAAAATGGTGGTAAACTGAATTTCCTTGTTAATTTACGGATTTTACTTGTTTTTGACCCTTTTTCTTTCACTAAAAATGGCATAAAGTGGCCTAGCCTTATCGAATTGAAGCATGTAATACATCCTAGGAAATCTAACGAGAATATCTACGACTTCCATGGTTGATTTTAGAAATTTTAAAAACGCCCAAAATGGTGGTAAAGTGAATTTCCATGTTAATTTACGGATTTTACTAGTTTTTGACCCTTTTTCTTTCAGTAAAAAGGGCATAAAGTGGCCTAGCCTTATCGAATCGAAGCATGTAATAGTTCCTAGGAAATCTAACGAGCATATCTACGACTTCCATGGTTGATTTTAAAAATTTGAAAAACGGCCAAAATGGTGGTTAAGTGAATTTCCTTGTTAATTTACGGATTTTACTTGTTTTTGACCCTTTTTCTTTCACTAAAAAGGGCATAAAGTGGCCTAGCCTTATCGAATTGAAGCATGTAATACATCCTAGGAAATCTAACGAGAATATCTACAACTTCCATGGTTGATTTTAGAAATTTGAAAAACGGCCAAAATGGTGGTAAAGTGTATTTCCTTGTTAATTTACGGATTTTACTTGTTTTTGATTCTTTTTCTTTCACTAAAAAGGGCATAAAGTGGCCTAGCCTTATCGAATCAAAGCTGTAATACATCCTAGGAAATCTAACGAGAATATCTACAACTTCCATGGTTGATTTTAGAAATTTGAAAAACGGCCAAAATGGTGGTAAAGTGTATTTCCTTGTTAATTTATGGATTTTACTTGTTTTTGATTCTTTTTCTTTCACTAAAAAGGGCATAAAGTGGCCTAGCCTTATCGAATCGGAGCATGTAATAGTTCCTAGGAAATCTAACGAGCATATCTACGACTTCCATGATTTATATTAGAATTTTCATAAACGGCCAAAATGGTGGTTAAGTTAATTTCCTTGTTAATTTACGGATTTTACTCGTTTTTGACCCTTTTTCTTTCACTAAAAAGGGCATAAAGTGGCCTAGCCTTATCAAATCGAAGCATGTAATAGTTCCTAGGAATTCTAACTAGCATATCTACGACTTCCATGGTTGATTTTAGAAATTTGAAAAACGGCCAAAATGGTGGTAAAGTGAATTTCCTTGTTAATTTACGGATTTTACTTGTTTTTCACCCTTTTTCTTTCACTAAAAAGGGCATAAAGTGGCCTAGCCTTATCGAATTGAAGCATGTAATACATCCTAGGAAATCTAACGAGACTATCTACGACTTCCATGGTTGATTTTAGAAATTTGAAAAACGGCCAAAATGGTGGTAAAGTGTATTTCCTTGTTAATTTACGGATTTTACTTGTTTTTGATTCTATTTCTTTCACTAAAAAGGGCATAAAGTGGTCTAGCCTTATCGAATCGAAGCATGTAATACTTCCTAGGAAATCTAACGAGAATATCTACAACTTCCATGGTTGATTTTAGAAATTTGAGAAACGGCCAAAATGGTGGTAAAGTGTATTTCCTTGTTAATTTACGGATTTTGCTTGTTTTTGATTCTTTTCTTTCACTAAAAAGGGTATAAAGTGGCCTAGCCTTATCGAATCGGAGCATGTAATAGTTCCTAGGAAATTTAACGAGCATATCTACGACTTCCATGATTTATATTAGAATTTTAAAAAACGGCCAAAATGGTGGTTAAGTTAATTTCCTTGTTAATTTACGGATTTTACTCGTTTTTGACCCTTTTTCTTTCACTAAAAAAGACATAAAGTGGCCTAGCCTTATCAAATCGAAGCATGTAATAGTTCCTAGGAAACCTAACGAGCATATCTATTACCTCTATGGTTGATTTTAGAATTTTCAAAAACGGCCAAAATGGGGGTTAGGTTAATTTCCTGTTAAGTTACGGATTTTACTCGTTTTTGACCCTTTTTCTTTCACTAAAAAGGGCATAAAGTGGTCTAGCCTTATCAAATCGAAGCATGTAATAGTTCCTAGGAAATCTAACGAGAATATCTACGACTTCCATGGTTGATTTTAGAAATTTGAAAAACGGCCAAAATGGTGGTAAACTGAATTTCCTTGTTAATTTACGGATTTTACTTGTTTTTGACCCTTTTTCTTTCACTAAAAATGGCATAAAGTGGCCTAGCCTTATCGAATTGAAGCATGTAATAAATCCTAGGAAATCTAGCGAGAATATCTACGACTTCCATGGTTGATTTTAGAAATTTTAAAAACGCCCAAAATGGTGGTAAAGTGAATTTCCATGTTAATTTACGGATTTTACTTGTTTTTGACCCTTTTTCTTTCACTAAAAAGGGCATAAAGTGGCCTAGCCTTATCGAATTGAAGCATGTAATACATCCTAGGAAATCTAACGAGAATATCTACAACTTCCATGGTTGATTTTAGAAATTTGAAAAACGGCCAAAATGGTGGTAAAGTGTATTTCCTTGTTAATTTACGGATTTTACTTGTTTTTGATTCTTTTTCTTTCACTAAAAAGGGCATAAAGTGGCCTAGCCTTATCGAATCAAAGCTGTAATACATCCTAGGAAATCTAACGAGAATATCTACAACTTCCATGGTTGATTTTAGAAATTTGAAAAACGGCCAAAATGGTGGTAAAGTGTATTTCCTTGTTAATTTATGGATTTTACTTGTTTTTGATTCTTTTTCTTTCACTAAAAAGGGCATAAAGTGGCCTAGCCTTATCGAATCGGAGCATGTAATAGTTCCTAGGAAATCTAACGAGCATATCTACGACTTCCATGATTTATATTAGAATTTTCATAAACGGCCAAAATGGTGGTTAAGTTAATTTCCTTGTTAATTTACGGATTTTACTCGTTTTTGACCCTTTTTCTTTCACTAAAAAGGGCATAAAGTGGCCTAGCCTTATCAAATCGAAGCATGTAATAGTTCCTAGGAATTCTAACTAGCATATCTACGACTTCCATGGTTGATTTTAGAAATTTGAAAAACGGCCAAAATGGTGGTAAAGTGAATTTCCTTGTTAATTTACGGATTTTACTTGTTTTTCACCCTTTTTCTTTCACTAAAAAGGGCATAAAGTGGCCTAGCCTTATCGAATTGAAGCATGTAATACATCCTAGGAAATCTAACGAGAATATCTACGACTTCCATGGTTGATTTTAGAAATTTGAAAAACGGCCAAAATGGTGGTAAAGTGTATTTCCTTGTTAATTTACGGATTTTACTTGTTTTTGATTCTATTTCTTTCACTAAAAAGGGCATAAAGTGGTCTAGCCTTATCGAATCGAAGCATGTAATACTTCCTAGGAAATCTAACGAGAATATCTACAACTTCCATGGTTGATTTTAGAAATTTGAGAAACGGCCAAAATGGTGGTAAAGTGTATTTCCTTGTTAATTTACGGATTTTGCTTGTTTTTGATTCTTTTCTTTCACTAAAAAGGGTATAAAGTGGCCTAGCCTTATCGAATCGGAGCATGTAATAGTTCCTAGGAAATTTAACGAGCATATCTACGACTTCCATGATTTATATTAGAATTTTAAAAAACGGCCAAAATGGTGGTTAAGTTAATTTCCTTGTTAATTTACGGATTTTACTCGTTTTTGACCCTTTTTCTTTCACTAAAAAAGACATAAAGTGGCCTAGCCTTATCAAATCGAAGCATGTAATAGTTCCTAGGAAACCTAACGAGCATATCTATTACCTCTATGGTTGATTTTAGAATTTTCAAAAACGGCCAAAATGGGGGTTAGGTTAATTTCCTGTTAAGTTACGGATTTTACTCGTTTTTGACCCTTTTTCTTTCACTAAAAAGGGCATAAAGTGGTCTAGCCTTATCAAATCGAAGCATGTAATAGTTCCTAGGAAATCTAACGAGAATATCTACGACTTCCATGGTTGATTTTAGAAATTTGAAAAACGGCCAAAATGGTGGTAAACTGAATTTCCTTGTTAATTTACGGATTTTACTTGTTTTTGACCCTTTTTCTTTCACTAAAAATGGCATAAAGTGGCCTAGCCTTATCGAATTGAAGCATGTAATACATCCTAGGAAATCTAGCGAGAATATCTACGACTTCCATGGTTGATTTTAGAAATTTTAAAAACGCCCAAAATGGTGGTAAAGTGAATTTCCATGTTAATTTACGGATTTTACTTTTTTTTGACCCTTTTTCTTTCACTAAAAATGGCATAAAGTGGCCTAGCCTTATCGAATTGAAGCATGTAATACATCCTAGGAAATCTAACGAGAATATCTACGACTTCCATGGTTGATTTTAGAAATTTTAAAAACGCCCAAAATGGTGGTAAAGTGAATTTCCATGTTAATTTACGGATTTTACTTGTTTTTGACCCTTTTTCTTTCATTAAAAAGGGCATAAAGTGGCCTAGCCTTATCGAATCGAAGCATGTAATAGTTCCTAGGAAATCTAACGAGCATATCTACGACTTCCATGGTTGATTTTAAAAATTTGAAAAACGGCCAAAATGGTGGTTAAGTGAATTTCCTTGTTAATTTACGGATTTTACTTGTTTTTGACCCTTTTTCTTTCACTAAAAAGGGCATAAAGTGGCCTAGCCTTATCGAATTGAAGCATGTAATACATCCTAGGAAACCTAACGAGCATATCTATTACCTCTATGGTTGATTTTAGAATTTTCAAAAACGGCCAAAATGGGGGTTAGGTTAATTTCGTTGTTAAGTTACGGATTTTACTCGTTTTTGACCCTTTTTCTTTCACTAAAAAGGGCATAAAGTGGTCTAGCCTTATCAAATCGAAGCATGTAATAGTTCCTAGGAAATCTAACGAGAATATCTACGACTTCCATGGTTGATTTTAGAAATTTGAAAAACGGCCAAAATGGTGGTAAACTGAATTTCCTTGTTAATTTACGGATTTTACTTGTTTTTGACCCTTTTTCTTTCACTAAAAATGGCATAAAGTGGCCTAGCCTTATCGAATTGAAGCATGTAATACATCCTAGGAAATCTAACGAGAATATCTACGACTTCCATGGTTGATTTTAGAAATTTTAAAAACGCCCAAAATGGTGGTAAAGTGAATTTCCATGTTAATTTACGGATTTTACTTGTTTTTGACCCTTTTTCTTTCAGTAAAAAGGGCATAAAGTGGCCTAGCCTTATCGAATCGAAGCATGTAATAGTTCCTAGGAAATCTAACGAGCATATCTACGACTTCCATGGTTGATTTTAAAAATTTGAAAAACGGCCAAAATGGTGGTTAAGTGAATTTCCTTGTTAATTTACGGATTTTACTTGTTTTTGACCCTTTTTCTTTCACTAAAAAGGGCATAAAGTGGACTAGCCTTATCGAATTGAAGCATGTAATACATCCTAGGAAATCTAACGAGAATATCTACAACTTGCATGGTTGATTTTAGAAATTTGAAAAACGGCCAAAATGGTGGTAAAGTGTATTTCCTTGTTAATTTACGGATTTTACTTGTTTTTGATTCTTTTTCTTTCACTAAAAAGGGCATAAAGTGGTCTAGCCTTATCGAATCGAAGCATGTAAAACTTCCTAGGAAATCTAACGATAATATCTACAACTTCCATGGTTGATTTTAGAAATTTGAAAAACGGCCAAAATGGTGGTAAAGTGTATTTCCTTGTTAATTTAAGGATTTTACTTGTTTTTGATTCTTTTTCTTTCACTAAAAAGGGCATAAAGTGGCCTAGCCTTATCGAATCAAAGCTGTAATACATCCTAGGAAATCTAACGAGAATATCTACAACTTCCATGGTTGATTTTAGAAATTTGAAAAACGGCCAAAATGGTGGTAAAGTGTATTTCCTTGTTAATTTATGGATTTTACTTGTTTTTGATTCTTTTTCTTTCACTAAAAAGGGCATAAAGTGGCCTAGCCTTATCGAATCGGAGCATGTAATAGTTCCTAGGAAATCTAACGAGCATATCTACGACTTCCATGATTTATATTAGAATTTTCATAAACGGCCAAAATGGTGGTTAAGTTAATTTCCTTGTTAATTTACGGATTTTACTCGTTTTTGACCCTTTTTCTTTCACTAAAAAGGGCATAAAGTGGCCTAGCCTTATCAAATCGAAGCATGTAATAGTTCCTAGGAATTCTAACGAGCATATCTACGACTTCCATGGTTGATTTTAGAAATTTGAAAAACGGCCAAAATGGTGGTAAAGTGAATTTCCTTGTTAATTTACGGATTTTACTTGTTTTTCACCCTTTTTCTTTCACTAAAAAGGGCATAAAGTGGCCTAGCCTTATCGAATTGAAGCATGTAATACATCCTAGGAAATCTAACGAGAATATCTACGACTTCCATGGTTGATTTTAGAAATTTGAAAAACGGCCAAAATGGTGGTAAAGTGTATTTCCTTGTTAATTTACGGATTTTACTTGTTTTTGATTCTATTTCTTTCACTAAAAAGGGCAAAAAGTGGTCTATCCTTATCGAATCGAAGCATGTAATACTTCCTAGGAAATCTAACGAGAATATCTACAACTTCCATGGTTGATTTTAGAAATTTGAAAAACGGCCAAAATGGTGGTAAAGTGTATTTCCTTGTTAATTTACGGATTTTGCTTGTTTTTGATTCTTTTCTTTCACTAAAAAGGGTATAAAGTGGCCTAGCCTTATCGAATCGGAGCATGTAATAGTTCCTAGGAAATTTAACGAGCATATCTACGACTTCCATGATTTATATTAGAATTTTAAAAAACGGCCAAAATGGTGGTTAAGTTAATTTCCTTGTTAATTTACGGATTTTACTCGTTTTTGACCCTTTTTCTTTCACTAAAAAAGACATAAAGTGGCCTAGCCTTATCAAATCGAAGCATGTAATAGTTCCTAGGAAACCTAACGAGCATATCTATTACCTCTATGGTTGATTTTAGAATTTTCAAAAACGGCCAAAATGGGGGTTAGGTTAATTTCCTGTTAAGTTACGGATTTTACTCGTTTTTGACCCTTTTTCTTTCACTAAAAAGGGCATAAAGTGGTCTAGCCTTATCAAATCGAAGCATGTAATAGTTCCTAGGAAATCTAACGAGAATATCTACGACTTCCATGGTTGATTTTAGAAATTTGAAAAACGGCCAAAATGGTGGTAAACTGAATTTCCTTGTTAATTTACGGATTTTACTTGTTTTTGACCCTTTTTCTTTCACTAAAAATGGCATAAAGTGGCCTAGCCTTATCGAATTGAAGCATGTAATACATCCTAGGAAATCTAACGAGAATATCTACGACTTCCATGGTTGATTTTAGAAATTTTAAAAACGCCCAAAATGGTGGTAAAGTGAATTTCCATGTTAATTTACGGATTTTACTTGTTTTTGACCCTTTTTCTTTCAGTAAAAAGGGCATAAAGTGGCCTAGCCTTATCGAATCGAAGCATGTAATAGTTCCTTGGAAATCTAACGAGCATATCTACGACTTCCATGGTTGATTTTAAAAATTTGAAAAACGGCCAAAATGGTGGTTAAGTGAATTTCCTTGTTAATTTACGGATTTTACTTGTTTTTGACCCTTTTTCTTTCACTAAAAAGGGCATAAAGTGGCCTAGCCTTATCGAATTGAAGCATGTAATACATCCTAGGAAATCTAACGAGAATATCTACAACTTCCATGGTTATTTGAGAAATTTGAAAAACGGCCAAAATGGTGGTAAAGTGTATTTCCTTGTTAATTTACGGATTTTACTTGTTTTTGATTCTTTTTCTTTCACTAAAAAGGGCATAAAGTGGCCTAGCCTTATCGAATCAAAGCTGTAATACATCCTAGGAAATCTAACGAGAATATCTACAACTTCCATGGTTGATTTTAGAAATTTGAAAAACGGCCAAAATGGTGGTAAAGTGTATTTCCTTGTTAATTTATGGATTTTACTTGTTTTTGATTCTTTTTCTTTCACTAAAAAGGGCATAAAGTGGCCTAGCCTTATCGAATCGGAGCATGTAATAGTTCCTAGGAAATCTAACGAGCATATCTACGACTTCCATGATTTATATTAGAATTTTCATAAACGGCCAAAATGGTGGTTAAGTTAATTTCCTTGTTAATTTACGGATTTTACTCGTTTTTGACCCTTTTTCTTTCACTAAAAAGGGCATAAAGTGGCCTAGCCTTATCAAATCGAAGCATGTAATAGTTCCTAGGAATTCTAACTAGCATATCTACGACTTCCATGGTTGATTTTAGAAATTTGAAAAACGGCCAAAATGGTGGTAAAGTGAATTTCCTTGTTAATTTACGGATTTTACTTGTTTTTCACCCTTTTTCTTTCACTAAAAAGGGCATAAAGTGGCCTAGCCTTATCGAATTGAAGCATGTAATACATCCTAGGAAATCTAACGAGAATATCTACGACTTCCATGGTTGATTTTAGAAATTTGAAAAACGGCCAAAATGGTGGTAAAGTGTATTTCCTTGTTAATTTACGGATTTTACTTGTTTTTGATTCTATTTCTTTCACTAAAAAGGGCATAAACACTACACCATTTATCCTGTCTAGCAACAATTGAAAAATGTTGCCAGAACTGCAAAAAGCGTTGCCTAAAAGAATAGGGGACGTTTTTCAGGCGTCTCCTATGCGAGCGTCGCCTATTGTCTAAGGAGACGTTTTTTCATGATCTTTGGGCACACTTTTTCTAAACGTCGCCTAAACCATAGGAATAGGGGACGTTTTCTGTGGTAATCTAAGACGACGATTTTGAATTGTTGCTATAGGTGGCTGCACTTAATAATCGTTGCCATAGAGTTGAGGCAGCCAATACTTTTAAGCAACACTTTTTACATGTCCTAATAAAATATTACAATTTTGAAATATAATTAATTATAACTGGTATAATAAAAATTTGTCAATTATAATTCAAACAAGGTCAAATTGACAAAAGTTATATTATAATAAAATGGTTCGAACATTAATTCAATATATGGTAGTAAGAAAATGTTGAACATTACATAATAATAAGTTTAATACTTTGAAAGATGAGCCTAACAAAATAACCAAAAACATATTTCACTCAAATAAAACACCATCTAGCTCTTTCAAATTTATCCACCGAAAATTCATCACCTATGTTGCCCTCTTGAAATTCATCGGTTACGATGTCTTCTTGAAATTGATTCTCTACCTCGACCTTTTCAACACTTTCGTTGATACCTTGTTGGATAAGAAAATAAAACAAAATACATTAACCATATATATCATTGGTTCAAGGAACAATTAGGACATCAATAAAAGTTATACCTCACACAAATAAAAACCAAAACGACAAGTAAAACACACTCAAAACAGAATCGCAAATAGGAAAATTGTTTTACATTTCCCGTTACTATTCTATCAATACCAACCCCTTTTTAAGTGTCTACAACTTGTGCCTAGTTATGCAAAACACATAAACCAAAACAACAAATGCAGAAAATTAAACACAAGTTAGCACAAACAACACCAATTGTATAAACAAAATTTATGAATAAAATTATGCTACAATCAAAATCAGACCCGACGCACACATCTTAAACTATTTCATACAAACACAATCAGAATTTCTCACAAACAAAATCAGACTAACACACATCTTAAACAATTTCTCACAAACAACAAAATCAAATTCATGTAGAACTCAAAAAAGCCACCTGACCCAACAATATCCAAAATGTAATTAACATCATTATTGTAACCTTGACTTTGTGGAGGCAACTCCACCATTTGTTCTTTGTCATGTTTGATTAATTGATTTATTACTATAAGCCTATAAGGTTATAAGTACTTTAAGGAATTATAAACCTAATAAATGAATCATAAAAGAATTTAACTAAACATAAGATTATATATATATATATATATATATATATATATATATATATATATATTTATATTTTAGAGTTTTTTAAATTGACAATTGAAAGGAGAAATTCAAATGATAGCAACAAACCAATAATTAGAAGATAAAACTAGTACTATATAGTAGGAATAATACCCTTTCAATTTTTAACTAAAATACAAGTTGAAGCAAAATCCAACCGAAGCATAAATTTCAATTTTTTAGTAAAATAGTAGCATATAAGCATGTAAAAAACATATATAGCAAGCAACAAAGAAGTTAAAAAGCTTATACCTGAACGGTGGATTCTAGGGTGAGGATTCAATAAAGTCCCTCAGAGGTGTATCACTTTAATTGACCATTGGATTAAACAAGTCTAGCTCTCCTCTCTCTCCAACCACGCTCTTTCTCTATCCCTAGCAGATCTCACTTTGTCTTGCACAAGGACCATGGCTAAGCTTTGTCTCCATTTGTTCCACCGGCACATGAAAATTAAAAGTGCGTCTTTTATTCAAGATTTCAAAACCCATTTCAATTTGTTTACTCTTTTTCAACATTCTGTGCACAAAGTTTCTTTTTGACAGGTTGTATACGATGTTCTGGCAGTGTATTGGTAAATTATATTGTATCAAACAATCACACATATATTTGGACAAGGACAAAAATACCCAAAAATTAAACCAAAAGAAAAGCCTAGCGGATTCTAACGGAAGTTGGTGTAATCAAGGAAAAACCCGTCAACAAAAGCACAAGACTATAAATAATCATATGTTCGTCAATTGAATTTCTTCTCTCTTTAATTTCTTTTTACTATTATATTCTTAATTTCCACAAAATCATATGTCATGAGTTTCTTTAATAAAACTGATTGATTTGTGATTGTTACCATTACCAACATTCCGTTGAGATTACAACTTTACAAATTGAAGCAATAGAAGGGAGAGATGAAAACGTTAAGTGTGATCCCGTGTATACGGTGTATAATAAAATCTATGAACGCAAGAAATCTAATGGCTCTTATTGTTATTCATGGTGGTCCACCGGTGAGGGATTTGTTGGAACCCTCACCCTAGAATTGAGAATCCACCTAACTGAACACACCAATGCAAAGAAGCAAGAACACATTAATGTAAACAATGCCGCGAACACAGAACGTGTCAAAAATGGTGCTGCTAGTAGATAGTACTTTACTAGACTACAAGAATGGACAAATAAATTAAATTTTACTATAAAAAAAAGTAATTAAATTCTTCTATAGATACATGTGTTCATATGTTTCTAACAATCAAGAATGGACAAATTTAACCTATTTGTTTAAATCATATAAATAAACTAAATAAAATAATAAGAACTACATGAAGATCTATAACCTAAAATCATTTCACACGCAATACTCAAAAGCCCACGTACAAAAAAAAAAAACACAAAAGGGTCAACAAATACATGAAAAAAATCCCAAAAACATTGCAAACAATAAAACAAAACCAAAAAAAAATAAAAAAATAAGTAGGATGAAGAAGAGTTACATGGATCGAAGATCTGGTGTGAACAGTCGCGATTTTGGATTTGAGGTGTGATGAGAGCAATAGAAGATCGGGGTTTGAGGAGTGGGGAATGATTCAGGAACGATTTGGGTGAATATTCATCTAGAAGGATTGTGTCTGGATCTTGGTGGAACAGATCGTATTGACGAACAGGGTTTCAATATTCAAAGTCATCATGGTGGAACGAAGATCACATGGTTTCGATTGATGAAGGTTTGGAACGATTTCGATTGATGAATGGATAAAGTGTGTGGAACAAGATTGAGGTTCAGTTTGATTGAGAATTTCAATTTGAGAGAGGTTCTGAGTCTGAAGATGAGCGGATTGGGTATATACCGTACAATGAATTGGGGAAAAGACATATTTCTATAATACACATTTAATATTCCTCTAAAAAAAATATATATTATATTATATTTTTATTTTTTATTTTGTTTTTGATGGGATATTATATTTTTTTGTGAAAATTATATTATATATTATTATTATTATTATTATTATTATTATTATTATTATTATTATTATTATTATTATTATTATTATTATTATTAGCGAAAAGACTGACACTCACGTGTCTGTCTTTCCGCTCTTTTTATTGCGCTAATGTTAGAAAATTAAACGTTAATTTTTTATGAAATTTTGATTTTGATTCAAATAAAAAATATAAATGTTTTTTACTATCAAATTATAACAAATCAAACTAACTATGATTATCTATTTCAATGACACTAACAATGTAACAAAAAAATATAATCTAAATTATTTTTTTAATGACACCACACTTTGGTATTAATCTCTGCAATTTAGTATTGGTCCGTGAACCCTTTATTTTTTTATATTTAATTTTGCAATATCTTCCAATGATTTTTTTAAGTAATTAATATCTTCCAATGATATTATTATGTTTATTCTTTTTTTTCATTATTTTTATTGAGAACAATTCTAGAAAAACTCCCCTAACAAAATTATAAAAAAAAAAAAAAAAATTAAGTTTAAATCACCAATATGGATTCTTCAATAGTGGAGAATCACTTTTAAAATTTAAATCACCATTATTTGTGCAATATGACAATGGTCAATCGTATGGTCCGTTCTTTGCTAAAGCATCAGCAGTTTGGTTGCCGTCCCGCAGAATATGTGTGCAAAAACATCTGATCTGCTGAGCTCTCAACATGCAGTTCTGCCAACGAGTCCTAAGCTTCCAGGGGACCTGCGAGACGTTGGAAAAAGCCTGAACAACTGTAACTGAGTCACACTCCACCCAAAGATTGCTCCAATTCCTCTCAAAAGCCGCATCCAACGCGTACATAACTGAGCAGAACTCTGCCTCCAAACAGTTAGCAAAACCAATATGCTGAGCAAAACCTCCCAGAAAGTTGGCCTGCCAGTCCCGGAAGACCCCACCAATAGCTTCGACTGATGGGTTACCAAATGCCGGCCCATCCACATTAACCTTGATGGTGCCAAAATCCGGAGCTATCCATCTAACAACCGGGGCCCTGCCAATAGAAACAGAAAGAGGCATGGGGGACAACCCAAACAACTGAAGGATTTGGAATTCTGCAACTGCATCTCTACTTTTAGCCTTCATAATTTTGTAACTCATGCGAACCTCGGCTACTACTCTATGAATGATAAAATCAACCGAATTCCAGGTGCCTTGAAAAATTCTAGTGTTCCTCTCAATCCAAAGAAGCCAAATACCTTGTTGAATGGCAGCATTCAGAATATTAAAAAGCAGATCATTATTAATAGCCTTACTACTATCCAATAAAGAATTCCAGCTAGCCAAATCAACGGTGGAACTTAGATTATATATTTTTTTTTTAAACAAATTATATTTTTTTGTTATATTGTTGGTTTCATTAAAATAAATAAGCATAGTTAGTTTGATTTGTTATAGTTTGAAAGCAAAATCTGTAACACCCACGGCTGACGAAGCCAGGGGAGTGATCGCCGGTGCACAAGGCACGACAATGAGCGGCTCTCGGCAGCTTATAAATATTGTTTGGTATGGGACTACATGGTTGAAGGAAGGCTTATAAAAATTGTTTGGTATTACCTATATCAACAAGATGCATCTTCTTTCTGGTAGCCCATTCCATAAGAACTCCATAGTTAAGTGTGCTTAACTTGGAGTAGTCTTTGGATGGGTGACCTACCGGAAAGTTTCCCGGTAAGCGTGCGAGTGAAGACAAAACATGCTGAAAAGACTCGTGTTGGTTTGTGGGGTCAGTCGGCAATCCTAAAATATCAATCCTAAAAGCAGTCTGATATGTTACAAAATGGTATCAGAGCAGACCTCTCCCAGTACGGTGTGGTTCGGGGACGAACCAAACGGAAGCTGGTGGGCATGTAACACCCACGGCTGACGAGGTCAGGCGAGTGATCGCCGGTGCACAAGGCACGGCAATGAGCGGCTCCCGGCAACTTATAGAGGAACCGAATCACATCGGAATGAGAGGGATCATGAGGCCGTGTAAGTATGGGACTACATGGTTGAAGGAAGGCTTATAAGAATTGTTTGATACTGTCTATATCAACAAGATGCATCTTCTTTTCAGTAGCTCATTCCATAAGAACTCCATAGTTAAGCGTGCTTGACTTGGAGTAGTCTTATGGGTGACCTACCAGGAAGTTTCCCAGTAAGCGTGTGTGTGAGGACAAAACACGCTAAAAAGACTCGTGTTGGTTTGTGGCGTCAGTCGACAATCATGAAAGCAGTCTGATATGTTACAAAAACATTTATATTTTTACTTTTAATCAAAATTAAAATTTCATAAAAAAACACCGTTCATAATTTTCAAACGTTGGCGCAATAAAAAAAGCGGAATGACGGGCACGTGAATGCTTGTTTTTTCGCTAGTATATACCCAGACTCACACATCTATTCTCAATATTTTTATTATTTTTTATTTTTTTAATTAATATTTTATTTGACATTAATATCTCATCAAACTTCATATATTACTTTGATCTTATCAATTAAATATTTTATTTAAGTTTTTAATTTATTTTTAAAATTTATGTAGCATAAATATCTCAACAAACTACTCATTATATTTTAAAATTTTCTAATCATCAACAATATCAATCAATAGTCTATCTATCTTTATCTATTATGAAGGATTTTTTTTTTTTTTTTTTACAAAGATCTCTTTATGAAATTTTAATTCTTTTTGACAAAATCTCTTTATGAAAGTAATGACCAAGTTTAGAGGGAATATTTGGTTTTTGATAAACAAGTTTAAAGGGAAGATTGCCACCAAAATTTTGATGTTGTGAATCTCATGGAACATTGAAGGAATGTAGCCTTTTGTTAAAACTAAGGTAACATTCTAAAATTGTCCCCAAAAGTATTTATGGGGACAATTATCAAATATTGCCAGAGAAATAATATTGTGACACTTTAAAAACGTCCCCAGAAGTATTTAAGGGGACAATTCGCGATCGTGGATAAAGAAGTAATAGAGTAACACTCCAAAAACGTCCCCAAAAGTATTTTAGGGGACGTTTATCGGGTATTGCGAAAATCTTTTTGGCAACAGCCGAAAATCGTTGCCTAAGCGACTTTTAGGGGACAATTTTTACATGTTGCCTAAAAAAGTGTTGCCAGAGACAACAAATGGTGTAGTGAAAGTGGTCTAGCCTTATCGAATCGAAGCATGTAATAGTTCCTAGGAAATCTAACGAGAATATCTACGACTTCCATGGTTGATTTTAGAAATTTGAAAAACGGCCAAAATGGTGGTAAACTGAATTTCCTTGTTAATTTACGGATTTTACTTGTTTTTGACCCTTTTTCTTTCACTAAAAATGGCATAAAGTGGCCTAGCCTTATCGAATTGAAGCATGTAATACATCCTAGGAAATCTAACGAGAATATCTACGACTTCCATGGTTGATTTTAGAAATTTTAAAAACGCCCAAAATGGTGGTAAAGTGAATTTCCATGTTAATTTACGGATTTTACTTGTTTTTGACCCTTTTTCTTTCAGTAAAAAGGGCATAAAGTGGCCTAGCCTTATCGAATCGAAGCATGTAATAGTTCCTAGGAAATCTAACGAGCATATCTACGACTTCCATGGTTGATTTTAAAAATTTGAAAAACGGCCAAAATGGTGGTTAAGTGAATTTCCTTGTTAATTTACGGATTTTACTTGTTTTTGACCCTTTTTCTTTCACTAAAAAGGGCATAAAGTGGCCTAGCCTTATCGAATTGAAACATGTAATACATCCTAGGAAATCTAACGAGAATATCTACAACTTCCATGGTTGATTTTAGAAATTTGAAAAACGGCCAAAATGGTGGTAAAGTGTATTTCCTTGTTAATTTACAGATTTTACTTGTTTTTGATTCTTTTTCTTTCACTAAAAAGGGCATAAAGTGGCCTAGCCTTATCTAATCAAAGCTGTAATACATCCTAGGAAATCTAACGAGAATATCTACAACTTCCATGGTTGATTTTAGAAATTTGAAAAACGGCCAAAATGGTGGTAAAGTGTATTTCCTTGTTAATTTATGGATTTTACTTGTTTTTGATTCTTTTTCTTTCACTAAAAAGGGCACAAAGTGGCCTAGCCTTATCGAATCGGAGCATGTAATAGTTCCTAGGAAATCTAACGAGCATATCTACGACTTCCATGATTTATATTAGAATTTTCATAAACGGCCAAAATGGTGGTTAAGTTAATTTCCTTGTTAATTTACGGATTTTACTCGTTTTTGACCCTTTTTCTTTCACTAAAAAGGGCATAAAGTGGCCTAGCCTTATCAAATCGAAGCATGTAATAGTTCCTAGGAATTCTAACTAGCATATCTACGACTTCCATGGTTGATTTTAGAAATTTGAAAAACGGCCAAAATGGTGGTAAAGTGAATTTCCTTGTTAATTTACGGATTTTACTTGTTTTTCACCCTTTTTCTTTCACTAAAAAGGGCATAAAGTGGCCTAACCTTATCGAATTGAAGCATGTAATACATCCTAGGAAATCTAACGAGAATATCTACGACTTCCATGGTTGATTTTAGAAATTTGAAAAACGGCCAAAATGGTGGTAAAGTGTATTTCCTTGTTAATTTACGGATTTTACTTGTTTTTGATTCTATTTCTTTCACTAAAAAGGGCATAAAGTGGTCTAGCCTTATCGAATCGAAGCATGTAATAGTTCCTAGGAAATCTAACGAGAATATCTACGACTTCCATGGTTGATTTTAGAAATTTGAAAAACGGCCAAAATGGTGGTAAACTGAATTTCCTTGTTAATTTACGGATTTTACTTGTTTTTGACCCTTTTTCTTTCACTAAAAATGGCATAAAGTGGCCTAGCCTTATCGAATTGAAGCATGTAATACATCCTAGGAAATCTAACGAGAATATCTACGACTTCCATGGTTGATTTTAGAAATTTTAAAAACGCCCAAAATGGTGGTAAAGTGAATTTCCATGTTAATTTACGGATTTTACTTGTTTTTGACCCTTTTTCTTTCAGTAAAAAGGGCATAAAGTGGCCTAGCCTTATCGAATCGAAGCATGTAATAGTTCCTAGGAAATCTAACGAGCATATCTACGACTTCCATGGTTGATTTTAAAAATTTGAAAAACGGCCAAAATGGTGGTTAAGTGAATTTCCTTGTTAATTTACGGATTTTACTTGTTTTTGACCCTTTTTCTTTCACTAAAAAGGGCATAAAGTGGCCTAGCCTTATCGAATTGAAGCATGTAATACATCCTAGGAAATCTAACGAGAATATCTACAACTTCCATGGTTGATTTTAGAAATTTGAAAAACGGCCAAAATGGTGGTAAAGTGTATTTCCTTGTTAATTTACGGATTTTACTTGTTTTTGATTCTTTTTCTTTCACTAAAAAGGGCATAAAGTGGCCTAGCCTTATCGAATCAAAGCTGTAATACATCCTAGGAAATCTAACGAGAATATCTACAACTTCCATGGTTGATTTTAGAAATTTGAAAAACGGCCAAAATGGTGGTAAAGTGTATTTCCTTGTTAATTTATGGATTTTACTTGTTTTTGATTCTTTTTCTTTCACTAAAAAGGGCATAAAGTGGCCTAGCCTTATCGAATCGGAGCATGTAATAGTTCCTAGGAAATCTAACGAGCATATCTACGACTTCCATGATTTATATTAGAATTTTCATAAACGGCCAAAATGGTGGTTAAGTTAATTTCCTTGTTAATTTACGGATTTTACTCGTTTTTGACCCTTTTTCTTTCACTAAAAAGGGCATAAAGTGGCCTAGCCTTATCAAATCGAAGCATGTAATAGTTCCTAGGAATTCTAACGAGCATATCTACGACTTCCATGGTTGATTTTAGAAATTTGAAAAACGGCCAAAATGGTGGTAAAGTGAATTTCCTTGTTAATTTACGGATTTTACTTGTTTTTCACCCTTTTTCTTTCACTAAAAAGGGCATAAAGTGGCCTAGCCTTATCGAATTGAAGCATGTAATACATCCTAGGAAATCTAACGAGAATATCTACGACTTCCATGGTTGATTTTAGAAATTTGAAAAACGGCCAAAATGGTGGTAAAGTGTATTTCCTTGTTAATTTACGGATTTTACTTGTTTTTGATTCTATTTCTTTCACTAAAAAGGGCATAAAGTGGTCTAGCCTTATCGAATCGAAGCATGTAATACTTCCTAGGAAATCTAACGAGAATATCTACAACTTCCATGGTTGATTTTAGCAATTTGAAAAATGGCAAAAATGGTGGTAAAGTGTATTTCCTTGTTAATTTACGGATTTTGCTTGTTTTTGATTCTTTTCTTTCACTAAAAAGGGTATAAAGTGGCCTAGCCTTATCGAATCGGAGCATGTAATAGTTCCTAGGAAATTTAACGAGCATATCTACGACTTCCATGATTTATATTAGAATTTTAAAAAACGGCCAAAATGGTGGTTAAGTTAATTTCCTTGTTAATTTACGGATTTTACTCGTTTTTGACCCTTTTTCTTTCACTAAAAAAGACATAAAGTGGCCTAGCCTTATCAAATCGAAGCATGTAATAGTTCCTAGGAAACCTAACGAGCATATCTATTACCTCTATGGTTGATTTTAGAATTTTCAAAAACGGCCAAAATGGGGGTTAGGTTAATTTCCTGTTAAGTTACGGATTTTACTCGTTTTTGACCCTTTTTCTTTCACTAAAAAGGGCATAAAGTGGTCTAGCCTTATCAAATCGAAGCATGAAATAGTTCCTAGGAAATCTAACGAGAATATCTACGACTTCCATGGTTGATTTTAGAAATTTGAAAAACGGCCAAAATGGTGGTAAACTGAATTTCCTTGTTAATTTACGGATTTTACTTGTTTTTGACCCTTTTTCTTTCACTAAAAATGGCATAAAGTGGCCTAGCCTTATCGAATTGAAGCATGTAATACATCCTAGGAAATCTAACGAGAATATCTACGACTTCCATGGTTGATTTTAGAAATTTTAAAAACGCCCAAAATGGTGGTAAAGTGAATTTCCATGTTAATTTACGGATTTTACTTGTTTTTGACCCTTTTTCTTTCAGTAAAAAGGGCATAAAGTGGCCTAGCCTTATCGAATCGAAGCATGTAATAGTTCCTAGGAAATCTAACGAGCATATCTACGACTTCCATGGTTATTTTAGAAATTTGAAAAACGGCCAAAATGGTGGTAAAGTGTATTTCCTTGTTAATTTACGGATTTTACTTGTTTTTGATTCTTTTTCTTTCACTAAAAAGGGCATAAAGTGGCCTAGCCTTATCGAATCAAAGCTGTAATACATCCTAGGAAATCTAACGAGAATATCTACAACTTCCATGGTTGATTTTAGAAATTTGAAAAACGGCCAAAATGGTGGTAAAGTGTATTTCCTTGTTAATTTATGGATTTTACTTGTTTTTGATTCTTTTTCTTTCACTAAAAAGGGCATAAAGTGGCCTAGCCTTATCGAATCGGAGCATGTAATAGTTCCTAGGAAATCTAACGAGCATATCTACGACTTCCATGATTTATATTAGAATTTTCATAAACGGCCAAAATGGTGGTTAAGTTAATTTCCTTGTTAATTTACGGATTTTACTCGTTTTTGACCCTTTTTCTTTCACTAAAAAGGGCATAAAGTGGCCTAGCCTTATCAAATCGAAGCATGTAATAGTTCCTAGGAATTCTAACTAGCATATCTACGACTTCCATGGTTGATTTTAGAAATTTGAAAAACGGCCAAAATGGTGGTAAAGTGAATTTCCTTGTTAATTTACGGATTTTACTTGTTTTTCACCCTTTTTCTTTCACTAAAAAGGGCATAAAGTGGCCTAGCCTTATCGAATTGAAGCATGTAATACATCCTAGGAAATCTAACGAGAATATCTACGACTTCCATGGTTGATTTTAGAAATTTGAAAAACGGCCAAAATGGTGGTAAAGTGTATTTCCTTGTTAATTTACGGATTTTACTTGTTTTTGATTCTATTTCTTTCACTAAAAAGGGCATAAAGTGGTCTAGCCTTATCGAATCGAAGCATGTAATACTTCCTAGGAAATCTAACGAGAATATCTACAACTTCCATGGTTGATTTTAGAAATTTGAAAAACGGCCAAAATGGTGGTAAAGTGTATTTCCTTGTTAATTTACGGATTTTGCTTGTTTTTGATTCTTTTCTTTCACTAAAAAGGGTATAAAGTGGCCTAGCCTTATCGAATCGGAGCATGTAATAGTTCCTAGGAAATTTAACGAGCATATCTACGACTTCCATGATTTATATTAGAATTTTAAAAAACGGCCAAAATGGTGGTTAAGTTAATTTCCTTGTTAATTTACGGATTTTACTCGTTTTTGACCCTTTTTCTTTCACTAAAAAAGACATAAAGTGGCCTAGCCTTATCAAATCGAAGCATGTAATAGTTCCTAGGAAACCTAACGAGCATATCTATTACCTCTATGGTTGATTTTAGAATTTTCAAAAACGGCCAAAATGGGGGTTAGGTTAATTTCCTGTTAAGTTACGGATTTTACTCGTTTTTGACCCTTTTTCTTTCACTAAAAAGGGCATAAAGTGGTCTAGCCTTATCAAATCGAAGCATGTAATAGTTCCTAGGAAATCTAACGAGCATATCTACGACTTCCATGGTTGATTTTAAAAATTTGAAAAACGGCCAAAATGGTGGTTAAGTGAATTTCCTTGTTAATTTACGGATTTTACTTGTTTTTGACCCTTTTTCTTTCACTAAAAAGGGCATAAAGTGGCCTAGCCTTATCGAATTGAAGCATGTAATACATCCTAGGAAATCTAACGAGAATATCTACAACTTCCATGGTTATTTTAGAAATTTGAAAAACGGCCAAAATGGTGGTAAAGTGTATTTCCTTGTTAATTTACGGATTTTACTTGTTTTTGATTCTTTTTCTTTCACTAAAAAGGGCATAAAGTGGCCTAGCCTTATCGAATCAAAGCTGTAATACATCCTAGGAAATCTAACGAGAATATCTACAACTTCCATGGTTGATTTTAGAAATTTGAAAAACGGCCAAAATGGTGGTAAAGTGTATTTCCTTGTTAATTTATGGATTTTACTTGTTTTTGATTCTTTTTCTTTTACTAAAAAGGGCATAAAGTGGCCTAGCCTTATCGAATCGGAGCATGTAATAGTTCCTAGGAAATCTAACGAGCATATCTACGACTTCCATGATTTATATTAGAATTTTCATAAACGGCCAAAATGGTGGTTAAGTTAATTTCCTTGTTAATTTACGGATTTTACTCGTTTTTGACCCTTTTTCTTTCACTAAAAAGGGCATAAAGTGGCCTAGCCTTATCAAATCGAAGCATGTAATAGTTCCTAGGAATTCTAACTAGCATATCTACGACTTCCATGGTTGATTTTAGAAATTTGAAAAACGGCCAAAATGGTGGTAAAGTGAATTTCCTTGTTAATTTACGGATTTTACTTGTTTTTCACCCTTTTTCTTTCACTAAAAAGGGCATAAAGTGGCCTAGCCTTATCGAATTGAAGCATGTAATACATCCTAGGAAATCTAACGAGAATATCTACGACTTCCATGGTTGATTTTAGAAATTTGAAAAACGGCCAAAATGGTGGTAAAGTGTATTTCCTTGTTAATTTACGGATTTTACTTATTTTTGATTCTATTTCTTTCACTAAAAAGGGCATAAAGTGGTCTAGCCTTATCGAATCGAAGCATGTAATACTTCCTAGGAAATCTAACGAGAATATCTACAACTTCCATGGTTGATTTTAGAAATTTGAAAAACGGCCAAAATGGTGGTAAAGTGTATTTCCTTGTTAATTTACGGATTTTGCTTGTTTTTGATTCTTTTCTTTCACTAAAAAGGGTATAAAGTGGCCTAGCCTTATCGAATCGGAGCATGTAATAGTTCCTAGGAAATTTAACGAGCATATCTACGACTTCCATGATTTATATTAGAATTTTAAAAAACGGCCAAAATGGTGGTTAAGTTAATTTCCTTGTTAATTTACGGATTTTACTCGTTTTTGACCCTTTTTCTTTCACTAAAAAAGACATAAAGTGGCCTAGCCTTATCAAATCGAAGCATGTAATAGTTCCTAGGAAACCTAACGAGCATATCTATTACCTCTATGGTTGATTTTAGAATTTTCAAAAACGGCCAAAATGGGGGTTAGGTTAATTTCCTGTTAAGTTACGGATTTTACTCGTTTTTGACCCTTTTTCTTTCACTAAAAAGGGCATAAAGTGGTCTAGCCTTATCAAATCGAAGCATGTAATAGTTCCTAGGAAATCTAACGAGAATATCTACGACTTCCATGGTTGATTTTAGAAATTTGAAAAACGGCCAAAATGGTGGTAAACTGAATTTCCTTGTTAATTTACGGATTTTACTTGTTTTTGACCCTTTTTCTTTCACTAAAAATGGCATAAAGTGGCCTAGCCTTATCGAATTGAAGCATGTAATACATCCTAGGAAATCTAACGAGAATATCTACGACTTCCATGGTTGATTTTAGAAATTTTAAAAACGCCCAAAATGGTGGTAAAGTGAATTTCCATGTTAATTTACGGATTTTACTTGTTTTTGACCCTTTTTCTTTCAGTAAAAAGGGCATAAAGTGGCCTAGCCTTATCGAATCGAAGCATGTAATAGTTCCTAGGAAATCTAACGAGCATATCTACGACTTCCATGGTTGATTTTAAAAATTTGAAAAACGGCCAAAATGGTGGTTAAGTGAATTTCCTTGTTAATTTACGGATTTTACTTGTTTTTGACCCTTTTTCTTTCACTAAAAAGGGCATAAAGTGGCCTAGCCTTATCGAATTGAAGCATGTAATACATCATAGGAAATCTAACGAGAATATCTACAACTTCCATGGTTGATCTTAGAAATTTGAAAAACGGCCAAAATGGTGGTAAAGTGTATTTCCTTGTTAATTTACGGATTTTACTTGTTTTTGATTCTTTTTCTTTCACTAAAAAGGGCATAAAGTGGCCTAGCCTTATCGAATCAAAGCTGTAATACATCCTAGGAAATCTAACGAGAATATCTACAACTTCCATGGTTGATTTTAGAAATTTGAAAAACGGCCAAAATGGTGGTAAAGTGTATTTCCTTGTTAATTTATGGATTTTACTTGTTTTTGATTCTTTTTCTTTCACTAAAAAGGGCATAAAGTGGCCTAGCCTTATCGAATCGGAGCATGTAATAGTTCCTAGGAAATCTAACGAGCATATCTACGACTTCCATGATTTATATTAGAATTTTCATAAACGGCCAAAATGGTGGTTAAGTTAATTTCCTTGTTAATTTACGGATTTTACTCGTTTTTGACCCTTTTTCTTTCACTAAAAAGGGCATAAAGTGGCCTAGCCTTATCAAATCGAAGCATGTAATAGTTCCTAGGAATTCTAACTAGCATATCTACGACTTCCATGGTTGATTTTAGAAATTTGAAAAACGGCCAAAATGGTGGTAAAGTGAATTTCCTTGTTAATTTACGGATTTTACTTGTTTTTCACCCTTTTTCTTTCACTAAAAAGGGCATAAAGTGGCCTAGCCTTATCGAATTGAAGCATGTAATACATCCTAGGAAATCTAACGAGAATATCTACGACTTCCATGGTTGATTTTAGAAATTTGAAAAACGGCCAAAATGGTGGTAAAGTGTATTTCCTTGTTAATTTACGGATTTTACTTGTTTTTGATTCTATTTCTTTCACTAAAAAGGGCATAAAGTGGTCTAGCCTTATCGAATCGAAGCATGTAATACTTCCTAGGAAATCTAACGAGAATATCTACAACTTCCATGGTTGATTTTAGAAATTTGAAAAACGGCCAAAATGGTGGTAAAGTGTATTTCCTTGTTAATTTACGGATTTTGCTTGTTTTTGATTCTTTTCTTTCACTAAAAAGGGTATAAAGTGGCCTAGCCTTATCGAATCGGAGCATGTAATAGTTCCTAGGAAATTTAACGAGTATATCTACGACTTCCATGATTTATATTAGAATTTTAAAAAACGGCCAAAATGGTGGTTAAGTTAATTTCCTTGTTAATTTACGGATTTTACTCGTTTTTGACCCTTTTTCTTTCACTAAAAAAGACATAAAGTGGCCTAGCCTTATCAAATCGAAGCATGTAATAGTTCCTAGGAAACCTAACGAGCATATCTATTACCTCTATGGTTGATTTTAGAATTTTCAAAAACGGCCAAAATGGGGGTTAGGTTAATTTCCTGTTAAGTTACGGATTTTACTCGTTTTTGACCCTTTTTCTTTCACTAAAAAGGGCATAAAGTGGTCTAGCCTTATCAAATCGAAGCATGTAATAGTTCCTAGGAAATCTAACGAGAATATCTACGACTTCCATGGTTGATTTTAGAAATTTGAAAAACGGCCAAAATGGTGGTAAACTGAATTTCCTTGTTAATTTACGGATTTTACTTGTTTTTGACCCTTTTTCTTTCACTAAAAATGGCATAAAGTGGCCTAGCCTTATCAAATTGAAGCATGTAATACATCCTAGGAAATCTAACGAGAATATCTACGACTTCCATGGTTGATTTTAGAAATTTTAAAAACGGCCAAAATGGTGGTAAAGTGTATTTCCTTGTTAATTTATGGATTTTACTTGTTTTTGATTCTTTTTCTTTCACTAAAAAGGGCATAAAGTGGCCTAGCCTTATGAATCGGAGCATGTAATAGTTCCTAGGAAATCTAACGAGCATATCTACGACTTCCATGATTTATATTAGAATTTTCATAAACGGCCAAAATGGTGGTTAAGTTAATTTCCTTGTTAATTTACGGATTTTACTCGTTTTTGACCCTTTTTCTTTCACTAAAAAGGGCATAAAGTGGCCTAGCTTTATCAAATCGAAGCATGTAATAGTTCCTAGGAATTCTAACGAGCATATCTACGACTTCCATGGTTGATTTTAGAAATTTGAAAAACGGCCAAAATGGTGGTAAAGTGAATTTCCTTGTTAATTTACGGATTTTACTTGTTTTTCACCCTTTTTCTTTCACTAAAAAGGGCATAAAGTGGCCTAGCATTATCGAATTGGAGCATGTAATACATCCTAGGAAATCTAACGAGAATATCTACGACTTCCATGGTTGATTTTAGAAATTTGAAAAACGGCCAAAATGGTGGTAAAGTGTATTTCCTTGTTAATTTACGGATTTTACTTGTTTTTGATTCTATTTCTTTCACTAAAAAGGGCATAAAGTGGTCTAGCCTTATCGAATCGAAGCATGTAATACTTCCTAGGAAATCTAACGTGAATATCTACAACTTCCATGGTTGATTTTAGAAATTTGAAAAACGGCCAAAATGGTGGTAAAGTGTATTTCCTTGTTAATTTACGGATTTTGCTTGTTTTTGATTCTTTTCTTTCACTAAAAAGGGTATAAAGTGGCCTAGCCTTATCGAATCGGAGCATGTAATAGTTCCTAGGAAATTTAACGAGCATATCTACGACTTCCATGATTTATATTAGAATTTTAAAAAACGGCCAAAATGGTGGTTAAGTTAATTTCCTTGTTAATTTACGGATTTTACTCGTTTTTGACCCTTTTTCTTTCACTAAAAAAGACATAAAGTGGCCTAGCCTTATCAAATCGAAGCATGTAATAGTTCCTAGGAAACCTAACGAGCATATCTATTACCTCTATGGTTGATTTTAGAATTTTCAAAAACGGCCAAAATGGGGGTTAGGTTAATTTCCTGTTAAGTTACGGATTTTACTCGTTTTTGACCCTTTTTCTTTCACTAAAAAGGGCATAAAGTGGTCTAGCCTTATCAAATCGAAGCATGTAATAGTTCCTAGGAAATCTAACGAGAATATCTACGACTTCCATGGTTGATTTTAGAAATTTGAAAAACGGCCAAAATGGTGGTAAACTGAATTTCCTTGTTAATTTACGGATTTTACTTGTTTTTGACCCTTTTTCTTTCACTAAAAATGGCATAAAGTGGCCTAGCCTTATCAAATTGAAGCATGTAATACATCCTAGGAAATCTAACGAGAATATCTACAACTTCCATGGTTGATTTTAGAAATTTGAAAATCGGCCAAAATGGTGGTAAAGTGTATTTCCTTGTTAATTTATGGATTTTACTTGTTTTTGATTCTTTTTCTTTCACTAAAAAGGGCAGAAAGTGGCCTAGCCTTATGAATCGGAGCATGTAATAGTTCCTAGGAAATCTAACGAGCATATCTACGACTTCCATGATTTATATTAGAATTTTCATAAACGGCCAAAATGGTGGTTAAGTTAATTTCCTTGTTAATTTACGGATTTTACTCGTTTTTGACCCTTTTTCTTTCACTAAAAAGGGCATAAAGTGGCCTAGCTTTATCAAATCGAAGCATGTAATAGTTCCTAGGAATTCTAACGAGCATATCTACGACTTCCATGGTTGATTTTAGAAATTTGAAAAACGGCCAAAATGGTGGTAAAGTGAATTTCCTTGTTAATTTACGGATTTTACTTGTTTTTCACCCTTTTTCTTTCACTAAAAAGGGCATAAAGTGGCCTAGCCTTATCGAATTGGAGCATGTAATACATCCTAGGAAATCTAACGAGAATATCTACGACTTCCATGGTTGATTTTAGAAATTTGAAAAACGGCCAAAATGGTGGTAAAGTGTATTTCCTTGTTAATTTACGGATTTTACTTGTTTTTGATTCTATTTCTTTCACTAAAAAGGGCATAAAGTGGTCTAGCCTTATCGAATCGAAGCATGTAATACTTCCTAGGAAATCTAACGAGAATATCTACAACTTCCATGGTTGATTTTAGAAATTTGAAAAACGGCCAAAATGGTGGTAAAGTGTATTTCCTTGTTAATTTACGGATTTTACTTGTTTTTGATTCTTTTTCTTTCACTAAAAAGGGCATAAAGTGGTCTAGCCTTATCGAATCGAAGCATGTAAAACTTCCTAGGAAATCTAACGAGAATATCTACAACTTCCATGGTTGATTTTAGAAATTTGAAAAACGGCCAAAATGGTGGTAAAGTGTATTTCCTTGTTAATTTAAGGATTTTACTTGTTTTTGATTCTTTTTCTTTCACTAAAAAGGGCATAAAGTGGCCTAGCCTTATCGAATCAAAGCTGTAATAAATCCTAGGAAATCTAACGAGAATATCTACAACTTCCATGGTTGATTTTAGAAATTTGAAAAACGGCCAAAATGGTGGTAAACTGAATTTCCTTGTTAATTTACGGATTTTACTTGTTTTTGACCCTTTTTCTTTCACTAAAAATGGCATAAAGTGGCCTAGCCTTATCAAATGGAAGCATGTAATACATCCTAGGAAATCTAACGAGAATATCTACAACTTCCATGGTTGATTTTAGAAATTTGAAAAACGGCCAAAATGGTGGTAAAGTGTATTTCCTTGTTAATTTACGGATTTTGCTTGTTTTTGATTCTTTTCTTTCACTAAAAAGGGTATAAAGTGGCCTAGCCTTATCGAATCGGAGCATGTAATAGTTCCTAGGAAATTTAACGAGCATATCTACGACTTCCATGATTTATATTAGAATTTTAAAAAACGGCCAAAATGGTGGTTAAGTTAATTTCCTTGTTAATTTACGGATTTTACTCGTTTTTGACCCTTTTTCTTTCACTAAAAAAGACATAAAGTGGCCTAGCCTTATCAAATCGAAGCATGTAATAGTTCCTAGGAAACCTAACGAGCATATCTATTACCTCTATGGTTGATTTTAGAATTTTCAAAAACGGCCAAAATGGGGGTTAGGTTAATTTCCTGTTAAGTTACGGATTTTACTCGTTTTTGACCCTTTTTCTTTCACTAAAAAGGGCATAAAGTGGTCTAGCCTTATCAAATCGAAGCATGTAATAGTTCCTAGGAAATCTAACGAGAATATCTACGACTTCCATGGTTGATTTTAGAAATTTGAAAAACGGCCAAAATGGTGGTAAACTGAATTTCCTTGTTAATTTACGGATTTTACTTGTTTTTGACCCTTTTTCTTTCACTAAAAATGGCATAAAGTGGCCTAGCCTTATCAAATTGAAGCATGTAATACATCCTAGGAAATCTAACGAGAATATCTACAACTTCCATGGTTGATTTTAGAAATTTGAAAATCGGCCAAAATGGTGGTAAAGTGTATTTCCTTGTTAATTTATGGATTTTACTTGTTTTTGATTCTTTTTCTTTCACTAAAAAGGGCAGAAAGTGGCCTAGCCTTATGAATCGGAGCATGTAATAGTTCCTAGGAAATCTAACGAGCATATCTACGACTTCCATGATTT
Organism: Medicago sativa; assembly: GCF_051527215.1. Lineage (NCBI taxonomy): Eukaryota > Viridiplantae > Streptophyta > Magnoliopsida > Fabales > Fabaceae > Medicago > Medicago sativa. The sequence goes on along the minus strand of NC_140754.1, from coordinate 46,606,187 downwards.
ATATTAGAATTTTCATAAACGGCCAAAATGGTGGTTAAGTTAATTTCCTTGTTAATTTACGGATTTTACTCGTTTTTGACCCTTTTTCTTTCACTAAAAAGGGCATAAAGTGGCCTAGCTTTATCAAATCGAAGCATGTAATAGTTCCTAGGAATTCTAACGAGCATATCTACGACTTCCATGGTTGATTTTAGAAATTTGAAAAACGGCCAAAATGGTGGTAAAGTGAATTTCCTTGTTAATTTACGGATTTTACTTGTTTTTCACCCTTTTTCTTTCACTAAAAAGGGCATAAAGTGGCCTAGCCTTATCGAATTGGAGCATGTAATACATCCTAGGAAATCTAACGAGAATATCTACGACTTCCATGGTTGATTTTAGAAATTTGAAAAACGGCCAAAATGGTGGTAAAGTGTATTTCCTTGTTAATTTACGGATTTTACTTGTTTTTGATTCTATTTCTTTCACTAAAAAGGGCATAAAGTGGTCTAGCCTTATCGAATCGAAGCATGTAATACTTCCTAGGAAATCTAACGAGAATATCTACAACTTCCATGGTTGATTTTAGAAATTTGAAAAACGGCCAAAATGGTGGTAAAGTGTATTTCCTTGTTAATTTACGGATTTTACTTGTTTTTGATTCTTTTTCTTTCACTAAAAAGGGCATAAAGTGGTCTAGCCTTATCGAATCGAAGCATGTAAAACTTCCTAGGAAATCTAACGAGAATATCTACAACTTCCATGGTTGATTTTAGAAATTTGAAAAACGGCCAAAATGGTGGTAAAGTGTATTTCCTTGTTAATTTAAGGATTTTACTTGTTTTTGATTCTTTTTCTTTCACTAAAAAGGGCATAAAGTGGCCTAGCCTTATCGAATCAAAGCTGTAATAAATCCTAGGAAATCTAACGAGAATATCTACAACTTCCATGGTTGATTTTAGAAATTTGAAAAACGGCCAAAATGGTGGTAAACTGAATTTCCTTGTTAATTTACGGATTTTACTTGTTTTTGACCCTTTTTCTTTCACTAAAAATGGCATAAAGTGGCCTAGCCTTATCAAATTGAAGCATGTAATACATCCTAGGAAATCTAACGAGAATATCTACAACTTCCATGGTTGATTTTAGAAATTTGAAAAACGGCCAAAATGGTGGTAAAGTGTATTTCCTTGTTAATTTACGGATTTTACTTGTTTTTGATTCTATTTCTTTCACTAAAAAGGGCATAAAGTGGTCTAGCCTTATCGAATCGAAGCATGTAATACTTCCTAGGAAATCTAACGAGAATATCTACAACTTCCATGGTTGATTTTAGAAATTTGAAAAACGGCCAAAATGGTGGTAAAGTGTATTTCCTTGTTAATTTACGGATTTTACTTGTTTTTGATTCTTTTTCTTTCACTAAAAAGGGCATAAAGTGGTCTAGCCTTATCGAATCGAAGCATGTAAAACTTCCTAGGAAATCTAACGAGAATATCTACAACTTCCATGGTTGATTTTAGAAATTTGAAAAACGGCCAAAATGGTGGTAAAGTGTATTTCCTTGTTAATTTAAGGATTTTACTTGTTTTTGATTCTTTTTCTTTCACTAAAAAGGGCATAAAGTGGCCTAGCCTTATCGAATCAAAGCTGTAATACATCCTAGGAAATCTAACGAGAATATCTACAACTTCCATGGTTGATTTTAGAAATTTGAAAAACGGCCAAAATGGTGGTAAACTGAATTTCCTTGTTAATTTACGGATTTTACTTGTTTTTGACCCTTTTTCTTTCACTAAAAATGGCATAAAGTGGCCTAGCCTTATCAAATTGAAGCATGTAATACATCCTAGGAAATCTAACGAGAATATCTACAACTTCCATGGTTGATTTTAGAAATTTGAAAAACGGCCAAAATGGTGGTAAAGTGTATTTCCTTGTTAATTTACGGATTTTACTTGTTTTTGATTCTTTTTCTTTCACTAAAAAGGGCATAAAGTGGTCTAGCCTTATCGAATCGAAGCATGTAATACTTCCTAGGAAATCTAACGAGAATATCTACAACTTCCATGGTTGATTTTAGAAATTTGAAAAACGGCCAAAATGGTGGTAAAGTGTATTTCCTTGTTAATTTACGGATTTTACTTGTTTTTGATTCTTTTTCTTTCACTAAAAAGGGCATAAAGTGGTCTAGCCTTATCGAATCGAAGCATGTAAAACTTCCTAGGAAATCTAACGAGAATATCTACAACTACCATGGTTGATTTTAGAAATTTGAAAAACGGCCAAAATGGTGGTAAAGTGTATTTCCTTGTTAATTTAAGGATTTTACTTGTTTTTGATTCTTTTTCTTTCACTAAAAAGGGCATAAAGTGGCCTAGCCTTATCGAATCAAAGCTGTAATACATCCTAGGAAATCTAACGAGAATATCTACAACTTCCATGGCTGATTTTAGAAATTTGAAAAACGGCCAAAATGGTGGTAAACTGAATTTCCTTGTTAATTTACGGATTTTACTTGTTTTTGACCCTTTTTCTTTCACTAAAAATGGCATAAAGTGGCCTAGCCTTATCAAATTGAAGCATGTAATACATCCTAGGAAATCTAACGAGAATATCTACAACTTCCATGGTTGATTTTAGAAATTTGAAAAACGGCCAAAATGGTGGTAAAGTGTATTTCCTTGTTAATTTACGGATTTTACTTGTTTTTGATTCTTTTTCTTTCACTAAAAAGGGCATAAAGTGGTCTAGCCTTATCGAATCGAAGCATGTAAAACTTCCTAGGAAATCTAACGAGAATATCTACAACTTCCATGGTTGATTTTAGAAATTTGAAAAACGGCCAAAATGGTGGTAAAGTGTATTTCCTTGTTAATTTAAGGATTTTACTTGTTTTTGATTCTTTTTCTTTCACTAAAAAGGGCAGAAAGTGGCCTAGCCTTATTGAATCGGAGCATGTAATAGTTCCTAGGAAATCTAACGAGCATATCTACGACTTCCATGATTTATATTAGAATTTTCATAAACGGCCAAAATGGTGGTTAAGTTAATTTCCTTGTTAATTTACGGATTTTACTCGTTTTTGACCCTTTTTCTTTCACTAAAAAGGGCATAAAGTGGCCTAGCCTTATCAAATCGAAGCATGTAATAGTTCCTAGGAATTCTAACTAGCATATCTACGACTTCCATGGTTGATTTTAGAAATTTTAAAAACGGCCAAAATGGTGGTAAAGTGAATTTCCTTGTTAATTTACGGATTTTACATGTTTTTCACCCTTTTTCTTTCACTAAAAAGGGCATAAAGTGGCCTAGCCTTATCGAATTGAAGCATGTAATACATCCTAGGAAATCTAACGAGAATATCTACGACTTCCATGGTTGATTTTAGAAATTTGAAAAACGGCCAAAATGGTGGTAAAGTGTATTTCCTTGTTAATTTACGGATTTTACTTGTTTTTGATTCTATTTCTTTCACTAAAAAGGGCATAAAGTGGTCTAGCCTTATCGAATCGAAGCATGTAATACTTCCTAGGAAATCTAACGAGAATATCTACAACTTCCATGGTTGATTTTAGAAATTTGAAAAACGGCCAAAATGGTGGTAAAGTGTATTTCCTTGTTAATTTACGGATTTTGCTTGTTTTTGATTCTTTTCTTTCACTAAAAAGGGTATAAAGTGGCCTAGCCTTATCGAATCGGAGCATGTAATAGTTCCTAGGAAATTTAACGAGCATATCTACGACTTCCATGATTTATATTAGAATTTTAAAAAACGGCCAAAATGGTGGTTAAGTTAATTTCCTTGTTAATTTACGGATTTTACTCGTTTTTGACCCTTTTTCTTTCACTAAAAAAGACATAAAGTGGCCTAGCCTTATCAAATCGAAGCATGTAATAGTTCCTAGGAAACCTAACGAGCATATCTATTACCTCTATGGTTGATTTTAGAATTTTCAAAAACGGCCAAAATGGGGGTTAGGTTAATTTCCTGTTAAGTTACGGATTTTACTCGTTTTTGACCCTTTTTCTTTCACTAAAAAGGGCATAAAGTGGTCTAGCCATATCAAATCGAAGCATGTAATAGTTCCTAGGAAATCTAACGAGAATATCTACGACTTCCATGGTTGATTTTAGAAATTTGAAAAACGGCCAAAATGGTGGTAAACTGAATTTCCTTGTTAATTTACGGATTTTACTTGTTTTTGACCCTTTTTCTTTCACTAAAAATGGCATAAAGTGGCCTAGCCTTATCGAATTGAAGCATGTAATACATCCTAGGAAATCTAACGAGAATATCTACAACTTCCATGGTTGATTTTAGAAATTTGAAAAACGGCCAAAATGGTGGTAAAGTGTATTTCCTTGTTAATTTACGGATTTTACTTGTTTTTGATTCTTTTTCTTTCACTAAAAAGGGCATAAAGTGGTCTAGCCTTATCGAATCGAAGCATGTAAAACTTCCTAGGAAATCTAACGAGAATATCTACAACTTCCATGGTTGATTTTAGAAATTTGAAAAACGGCCAAAATGGTGGTAAAGTGTATTTCCTTGTTAATTTAAGGATTTTACTTGTTTTTGATTCTTTTTCTTTCACTAAAAAGGGCATAAAGTGGCCTAGCCTTATCGAATCAAAGCTGTAATACATCCTAGGAAATCTAACGAGAATATCTACAACTTCCATGGTTTATTTTAGAAATTTGAAAAACGGCCAAAATGGTGGTAAAGTGTATTTCCTTGTTAATTTATGGATTTTACTTGTTTTTGATTCTTTTTCTTTCACTAAAAAGGGCAGAAAGTAGCCTAGCCTTATTGAATCGGAGCATGTAATAGTTCCTAGGAAATCTAACGAGCATATCTACGACTTCCATGATTTATATTAGAATTTTCATAAACGGCCAAAATGGTGGTTAAGTTAATTTCCTTGTTAATTTATGGATTTTACTCGTTTTTGACCCTTTTTCTTTCACTAAAAAAGACATAAAGTGGCCTAGCCTTATCAAATCGAAGCATGTAATAGTTCCTAGGAAACCTAACGAGCATATCTATTACCTCTATGGTTGATTTTAGAATTTTCAAAAACGGCCAAAATGGGGGTTAGGTTAATTTCCTATTAAGTTACGGATTTTACTCGTTTTTGACCCTTTTTCTTTCACTAAAAAGGGCATAAAGTGGTCTAGCCTTATCAAATCGAAGCATGTAATAGTTCCTAGGAAATCTAACGAGAATATCTACGACTTCCATGGTTGATTTTAGAAATTTGAAAAACGGCCAAAATGGTGGTAAACTGAATTTCCTTGTTAATTTACGGATTTTACTTGTTTTTGACCCTTTTTCTTTCACTAAAAATGGCATAAAGTGGCCTAGCCTTATCAAATTGAAGCATGTAATACATCCTAGGAAATCTAACGAGAATATCTACAACTTCCATGGTTGATTTTAGAAATTTGAAAAACGGCCAAAATGGTGGTAAAGTGTATTTCCTTGTTAATTTACGGATTTTACTTGTTTTTGATTCGTTTTCTTTCACTAAAAAGGGCATAAAGTGGTCTAGCCTTATCGAATCGAAGCATGTAAAACATCCTAGGAAATCTAACGAGAATATCTACAACTTCCATGGTTGATTTTAGAAATTTGAAAAACGGCCAAAATGGTGGTAAAGTGTATTTCCTTGTTAATTTAAGGATTTTACTTGTTTTTGATTCTTTTTCTTTCACTAAAAAGGGCAGAAAGTGGCCTAGCCTTATTGAATCGGAGCATGTAATAGTTCCTAGGAAATCTAACGAGCATATCTACGACTTCCATGATTTATATTAGAATTTTCATAAACGGCCAAAATGGTGGTTAAGTTAATTTCCTTGTTAATTTACGGATTTTACTCGTTTTTGACCCTTTTTCTTTCACTAAAAAGGGCATAAAGTGGCCTAGCCTTATCAAATCGAAGCATGTAATAGTTCCTAGGAAATCTAACGAGAATATCTACGACTTCCATGGTTGATTTTAGAAATTTGAAAAACGGCCAAAATGGTGGTAAACTGAATTTCCTTGTTAATTTACGGATTTTACTTGTTTTTGACCCTTTTTCTTTCACTAAAAATGGCATAAAGTGGCCTAGCCTTATCGAATTGAAGCATGTAATACATCCTAGGAAATCTAACGAGAATATCTACAACTTCCATGGTTGATTTTAGAAATTTGAAAAACGGCCAAAATGGTGGTAAAGTGTATTTCCTTGTTAATTTACGGATTTTACTTGTTTTTGATTCTTTTTCTTTCACTAAAAAGGGCATAAAGTGGTCTAGCCTTATCGAATCGAAGCATGTAAAACTTCCTAGGAAATCTAACGAGAATATCTACAACTTCCATGGTTGATTTTAGAAATTTGAAAAACGGCCAAAATGGTGGTAAAGTGTATTTCCTTGTTAATTTAAGGATTTTACTTGTTTTTGATTCTTTTTCTTTCACTAAAAAGGGCATAAAGTGGCCTAGCCTTATCGAATCAAAGCTGTAATACATCCTAGGAAATCTAACGAGAATATCTACAACTTCCATGGTTGATTTTAGAAATTTGAAAAACGGCCAAAATGGTGGTAAACTGAATTTCCTTGTTAATTTACGGATTTTACTTGTTTTTGACCCTTTTTCTTTCACTAAAAATGGCATAAAGTGGCCTAGCCTTATCAAATTGAAGCATGTAATACATCCTAGGAAATCTAACGAGAATATCTACAACTTCCATGGTTGATTTTAGAAATTTGAAAAACGGCCAAAATGGTGGTAAAGTGTATTTCCTTGTTAATTTACGGATTTTACTTGTTTTTGATTCTTTTTCTTTCACTAAAAAGGGCATAAAGTGGTCTAGCCTTATCGAATCGAAGCATGTAAAACTTCCTAGGAAATCTAACGAGAATATCTACAACTTCCATGGTTGATTTTAGAAATTTGAAAAACGGCCAAAATGGTGGTAAAGTGTATTTCCTTGTTAATTTAAGGATTTTACTTGTTTTTGATTCTTTTTCTTTCACTAAAAAGGGCAGAAAGTGGCCTAGCCTTATTGAATCGGAGCATGTAATAGTTCCTAGGAAATCTAACGAGCATATCTACGACTTCCATGATTTATATTAGAATTTTCATAAACGGCCAAAATGGTGGTTAAGTTAATTTCCTTGTTAATTTACGGATTTTACTCGTTTTTGACCCTTTTTCTTTCACTAAAAAGGGCATAAAGTGGCCTAGCCTTATCAAATCGAAGCATGTAATAGTTCCTAGGAATTCTAACTAGCATATCTACGACTTCCATGGTTGATTTTAGAAATTTTAAAAACGGCCAAAATGGTGGTAAAGTGAATTTCCTTGTTAATTTACGGATTTTACATGTTTTTCACCCTTTTTCTTTCACTAAAAAGGGCATAAAGTGGCCTAGCCTTATCGAATTGAAGCATGTAATACATCCTAGGAAATCTAACGAGAATATCTACGACTTCCATGGTTGATTTTAGAAATTTGAAAAACGGCCAAAATGGTGGTAAAGTGTATTTCCTTGTTAATTTACGGATTTTACTTGTTTTTGATTCTATTTCTTTCACTAAAAAGGGCATAAAGTGGTCTAGCCTTATCGAATCGAAGCATGTAATACTTCCTAGGAAATCTAACGAGAATATCTACAACTTCCATGGTTGATTTTAGAAATTTGAAAAACGGCCAAAATGGTGGTAAAGTGTATTTCCTTGTTAATTTACGGATTTTGCTTGTTTTTGATTCTTTTCTTTCACTAAAAAGGGTATAAAGTGGCCTAGCCTTATCGAATCGGAGCATGTAATAGTTCCTAGGAAATTTAACGAGCATATCTACGACTTCCATGATTTATATTAGAATTTTAAAAAACGGCCAAAATGGTGGTTAAGTTAATTTCCTTGTTAATTTACGGATTTTACTCGTTTTTGACCCTTTTTCTTTCACTAAAAAAGACATAAAGTGGCCTAGCCTTATCAAATCGAAGCATGTAATAGTTCCTAGGAAACCTAACGAGCATATCTATTACCTCTATGGTTGATTTTAGAATTTTCAAAAACGGCCAAAATGGGGGTTAGGTTAATTTCCTGTTAAGTTACGGATTTTACTCGTTTTTGACCCTTTTTCTTTCACTAAAAAGGGCATAAAGTGGTCTAGCCATATCAAATCGAAGCATGTAATAGTTCCTAGGAAATCTAACGAGAATATCTACGACTTCCATGGTTGATTTTAGAAATTTGAAAAACGGCCAAAATGGTGGTAAACTGAATTTCCTTGTTAATTTACGGATTTTACTTGTTTTTGACCCTTTTTCTTTCACTAAAAATGGCATAAAGTGGCCTAGCCTTATCGAATTGAAGCATGTAATACATCCTAGGAAATCTAACGAGAATATCTACAACTTCCATGGTTGATTTTAGAAATTTGAAAAACGGCCAAAATGGTGGTAAAGTGTATTTCCTTGTTAATTTACGGATTTTACTTGTTTTTGATTCTTTTTCTTTCACTAAAAAGGGCATAAAGTGGTCTAGCCTTATCGAATCGAAGCATGTAAAACTTCCTAGGAAATCTAACGAGAATATCTACAACTTCCATGGTTGATTTTAGAAATTTGAAAAACGGCCAAAATGGTGGTAAAGTGTATTTCCTTGTTAATTTAAGGATTTTACTTGTTTTTGATTCTTTTTCTTTCACTAAAAAGGGCATAAAGTGGCCTAGCCTTATCGAATCAAAGCTGTAATACATCCTAGGAAATCTAACGAGAATATCTACAACTTCCATGGTTTATTTTAGAAATTTGAAAAACGGCCAAAATGGTGGTAAAGTGTATTTCCTTGTTAATTTATGGATTTTACTTGTTTTTGATTCTTTTTCTTTCACTAAAAAGGGCAGAAAGTGGCCTAGCCTTATTGAATCGGAGCATGTAATAGTTCCTAGGAAATCTAACGAGCATATCTACGACTTCCATGATTTATATTAGAATTTTCATAAACGGCCAAAATGGTGGTTAAGTTAATTTCCTTGTTAATTTATGGATTTTACTCGTTTTTGACCCTTTTTCTTTCACTAAAAAAGACATAAAGTGGCCTAGCCTTATCAAATCGAAGCATGTAATAGTTCCTAGGAAACCTAACGAGCATATCTATTACCTCTATGGTTGATTTTAGAATTTTCAAAAACGGCCAAAATGGGGGTTAGGTTAATTTCCTATTAAGTTACGGATTTTACTCGTTTTTGACCCTTTTTCTTTCACTAAAAAGGGCATAAAGTGGTCTAGCCTTATCAAATCGAAGCATGTAATAGTTCCTAGGAAATCTAACGAGAATATCTACGACTTCCATGGTTGATTTTAGAAATTTGAAAAACGGCCAAAATGGTGGTAAACTGAATTTCCTTGTTAATTTACGGATTTTACTTGTTTTTGACCCTTTTTCTTTCACTAAAAATGGCATAAAGTGGCCTAGCCTTATCAAATTGAAGCATGTAATACATCCTAGGAAATCTAACGAGAATATCTACAACTTCCATGGTTGATTTTAGAAATTTGAAAAACGGCCAAAATGGTGGTAAAGTGTATTTCCTTGTTAATTTACGGATTTTACTTGTTTTTGATTCGTTTTCTTTCACTAAAAAGGGCATAAAGTGGTCTAGCCTTATCGAATCGAAGCATGTAAAACATCCTAGGAAATCTAACGAGAATATCTACAACTTCCATGGTTGATTTTAGAAATTTGAAAAACGGCCAAAATGGTGGTAAAGTGTATTTCCTTGTTAATTTAAGGATTTTACTTGTTTTTGATTCTTTTTCTTTCACTAAAAAGGGCAGAAAGTGGCCTAGCCTTATTGAATCGGAGCATGTAATAGTTCCTAGGAAATCTAACGAGCATATCTACGACTTCCATGATTTATATTAGAATTTTCATAAACGGCCAAAATGGTGGTTAAGTTAATTTCCTTGTTAATTTACGGATTTTACTCGTTTTTGACCCTTTTTCTTTCACTAAAAAGGGCATAAAGTGGCCTAGCCTTATCAAATCGAAGCATGTAATAGTTCCTAGGAAATCTAACGAGAATATCTACGACTTCCATGGTTGATTTTAGAAATTTGAAAAACGGCCAAAATGGTGGTAAACTGAATTTCCTTGTTAATTTACGGATTTTACTTGTTTTTGACCCTTTTTCTTTCACTAAAAATGGCATAAAGTGGCCTAGCCTTATCGAATTGAAGCATGTAATACATCCTAGGAAATCTAACGAGAATATCTACAACTTCCATGGTTGATTTTAGAAATTTGAAAAACGGCCAAAATGGTGGTAAAGTGTATTTCCTTGTTAATTTACGGATTTTACTTGTTTTTGATTCTTTTTCTTTCACTAAAAAGGGCATAAAGTGGTCTAGCCTTATCGAATCGAAGCATGTAAAACTTCCTAGGAAATCTAACGAGAATATCTACAACTTCCATGGTTGATTTTAGAAATTTGAAAAACGGCCAAAATGGTGGTAAAGTGTATTTCCTTGTTAATTTAAGGATTTTACTTGTTTTTGATTCTTTTTCTTTCACTAAAAAGGGCATAAAGTGGCCTAGCCTTATCGAATCAAAGCTGTAATACATCCTAGGAAATCTAACGAGAATATCTACAACTTCCATGGTTTATTTTAGAAATTTGAAAAACGGCCAAAATGGTGGTAAAGTGTATTTCCTTGTTAATTTATGGATTTTACTTGTTTTTGATTCTTTTTCTTTCACTAAAAAGGGCAGAAAGTGGCCTAGCCTTATTGAATCGGAGCATGTAATAGTTCCTAGGAAATCTAACGAGCATATCTACGACTTCCATGATTTATATTAGAATTTTGATAAACGGCCAAAATGGTGGTTAAGTTAATTTCCTTGTTAATTTATGGATTTTACTCGTTTTTGACCCTTTTTCTTTCACTAAAAAAGACATAAAGTGGCCTAGCCTTATCAAATCGAAGCATGTAATAGTTCCTAGGAAACCTAACGAGCATATCTATTACCTCTATGGTTGATTTTAGAATTTTCAAAAACGGCCAAAATGGGGGTTAGGTTAATTTCCTATTAAGTTACGGATTTTACTCGTTTTTGACCCTTTTTCTTTCACTAAAAAGGGCATAAAGTGGTCTAGCCTTATCAAATCGAAGCATGTAATAGTTCCTAGGAAATCTAACGAGAATATCTACGACTTCCATGGTTGATTTTAGAAATTTGAAAAACGGCCAAAATGGTGGTAAACTGAATTTCCTTGTTAATTTACGGATTTTACTTGTTTTTGACCCTTTTTCTTTCACTAAAAATGGCATAAAGTGGCCTAGCCTTATCAAATTGAAGCATGTAATACATCCTAGGAAATCTAACGAGAATATCTACAACTTCCATGGTTGATTTTAGAAATTTGAAAAACGGCCAAAATGGTGGTAAAGTGTATTTCCTTGTTAATTTACGGATTTTACTTGTTTTTGATTCTTTTTCTTTCACTAAAAAGGGCATAAAGTGGTCTAGCCTTATCGAATCGAAGCATGTAAAACATCCTAGGAAATCTAACGAGAATATCTACAACTTCCATGGTTGATTTTAGAAATTTGAAAAACGGCCAAAATGGTGGTAAAGTGTATTTCCTTGTTAATTTAAGGATTTTACTTGTTTTTGATTCTTTTTCTTTCACTAAAAAGGGCAGAAAGTGGCCTAGCCTTATTGAATCGGAGCATGTAATAGTTCCTAGGAAATCTAACGAGCATATCTACGACTTCCATGATTTATATTAGAATTTTCATAAACGGCCAAAATGGTGGTTAAGTTAATTTCCTTGTTAATTTACGGATTTTACTCGTTTTTGACCCTTTTTCTTTCACTAAAAAGGGCATAAAGTGGCCTAGCCTTATCAAATCGAAGCATGTAATAGTTCCTAGGAATTCTAACGAGCATATCTACGACTTCCATGGTTGATTTTAGAAATTTGAAAAAGGGCCAAAATGGTGGTAAAGTGAATTTCCTTGTTAATTTACGGATTTTACTTGTTTTTCACCCTTTTTCTTTCACTAAAAAGGGCATAAAGTGGCCTAGCCTTATCGAATTGAAGCATGTAATACATCCTAGGAAATCTAACGAGAATATCTACGACTTCCATGGTTGATTTTAGAAATTTGAAAAACGGCCAAAATGGTGGTAAAGTGTATTTCCTTGTTAATTTACGGATTTTACTTGTTTTTGATTCTATTTCTTTCACTAAAAAGGGCATAAAGTGGTCTAGCCTTATCGAATCGAAGCATGTAATACTTCCTAGGAAATCTAACGAGAATATCTACAACTTCCATGGTTGATTTTAGAAATTTGAAAAACGGCCAAAATGGTGGTAAAGTGTATTTCCTTGTTAATTTACGGATTTTGCTTGTTTTTGATTCTTTTCTTTCACTAAAAAGGGTATAAAGTGGCCTAGCCTTATCGAATCGGAGCATGTAATAGTTCCTAGGAAATTTAACGAGCATATCTACGACTTCCATGATTTATATTAGAATTTTAAAAAACGGCCAAAATGGTGGTTAAGTTAATTTCCTTGTTAATTTACGGATTTTACTCGTTTTTGACCCTTTTTCTTTCACTAAAAAAGACATAAAGTGGCCTAGCCTTATCAAATCGAAGCATGTAATAGTTCCTAGGAAACCTAACGAGCATATCTATTACCTCTATGGTTGATTTTAGAATTTTCAAAAACGGCCAAAATGGGGGTTAGGTTAATTTCCTGTTAAGTTACGGATTTTACTCGTTTTTGACCCTTTTTCTTTCACTAAAAAGGGCATAAAGTGGTCTAGCCTTATCAAATCGAAGCATGTAATAGTTCCTAGGAAATCTAACGAGAATATCTACGACATCCATGGTTGATTTTAGAAATTTGAAAAACGGCCAAAATGGTGGTAAACTGAATTTCCTTGTTAATTTACGGATTTTACTTGTTTTTGACCCTTTTTCTTTCACTAAAAATGGCATAAAGTGGCCTAGCCTTATCAAATTGAAGCATGTAATACATCCTAGGAAATCTAACGAGAATATCTACAACTTCCATGGTTGATTTTAGAAATTTGAAAAACGGCCAAAATGGTGGTAAAGTGTATTTCCTTGTTAATTTACGGATTTTACTTGTTTTTGATTCTTTTTCTTTCACTAAAAAGGGCATAAAGTGGTCTAGCCTTATCGAATCGAAGCATGTAAAACTTCCTAGGAAATCTAACGAGAATATCTACAACTTCCATGGTTGATTTTAGAAATTTGAAAAACGGCCAAAATGGTGGTAAAGTGTATTTCCTTGTTAATTTAAGGATTTTACTTGTTTTTGATTCTTTTTCTTTCACTAAAAAGGGCATAAAGTGGCCTAGCCTTATCGAATCGGAGCATGTAATAGTTCCTAGGAAATCTAACGAGCATATCTACGACTTCCATGATTTATATTAGAATTTTCATAAACGGCCAAAATGGTGGTTAAGTTAATTTCCTTGTTAATTTACGGATTTTACTCGTTTTTGACCCTTTTTCTTTCACTAAAAAGGGCATAAAGTGGCCTAGCCTTATCAAATCGAAGCATGTAATAGTTCCTAGGAATTCTAACGAGCATATCTACGACTTCCATGGTTGATTTTAGAAATTTGAAAAACGGCCAAAATGGTGGTAAAGTGAATTTCCTTGTTAATTTACGGATTTTACTTGTTTTTCACCCTTTTTCTTTCACTAAAAAGGGCATAAAGTGGCCTAGCCTTATCGAATTGAAGCATGTAATACATCCTAGGAAATCTAACGAGAATATCTACGACTTCCATGGTTGATTTTAGAAATTTTAAAAACGGCCAAAATGGTGGTAAAGTGTATTTCCTTGTTAATTTACGGATTTTACTTGTTTTTGATTCTATTTCTTTCACTAAAAAGGGCATAAAGTGGTCTAGCCTTATCGAATCGAAGCATGTAATACTTCCTAGGAAATCTAACGAGAATATCTACAACTTCCATGGTTGATTTTAGAAATTTGAAAAACGGCCAAAATGGTGGTAAAGTGTATTTCCTTGTTAATTTACGGATTTTACTTGTTTTTGATTCTTTTTCTTTCACTAAAAAGGGCATAAAGTGGTCTAGCCTTATCGAATCGAAGCATGTAAAACATCCTAGGAAATCTAACGAGAATATCTACAACTTCCATGGTTGATTTTAGAAATTTGAAAAACGGCCAAAATGGTGGTAAAGTGTATTTCCTTGTTAATTTAAGGATTTTACTTGTTTTTGATTCTTTTTCTTTCACTAAAAAGGGCAGAAAGTGGCCTAGCCTTATTGAATCGGAGCATGTAATAGTTCCTAGGAAATCTAACGAGCATATCTACGACTTCCATGATTTATATTAGAATTTTCATAAACGGCCAAAATGGTGGTTAAGTTAATTTCCTTGTTAATTTACGGATTTTACTCGTTTTTGACCCTTTTTCTTTCACTAAAAAGGGCATAAAGTGGCCTAGCCTTATCAAATCGAAGCATGTAATAGTTCCTAGGAATTCTAACGAGCATATCTACGACTTCCATGGTTGATTTTAGAAATTTGAAAAAGGGCCAAAATGGTGGTAAAGTGAATTTCCTTGTTAATTTACGGATTTTACTTGTTTTTCACCCTTTTTCTTTCACTAAAAAGGGCATAAAGTGGCCTAGCCTTATCGAATTGAAGCATGTAATACATCCTAGGAAATCTAACGAGAATATCTACGACTTCCATGGTTGATTTTAGAAATTTGAAAAACGGCCAAAATGGTGGTAAAGTGTATTTCCTTGTTAATTTACGGATTTTACTTGTTTTTGATTCTATTTCTTTCACTAAAAAGGGCATAAAGTGGTCTAGCCTTATCGAATCGAAGCATGTAATACTTCCTAGGAAATCTAACGAGAATATCTACAACTTCCATGGTTGATTTTAGAAATTTGAAAAACGGCCAAAATGGTGGTAAAGTGTATTTCCTTGTTAATTTACGGATTTTGCTTGTTTTTGATTCTTTTCTTTCACTAAAAAGGGTATAAAGTGGCCTAGCCTTATCGAATCGGAGCATGTAATAGTTCCTAGGAAATTTAACGAGCATATCTACGACTTCCATGATTTATATTAGAATTTTAAAAAACGGCCAAAATGGTGGTTAAGTTAATTTCCTTGTTAATTTACGGATTTTACTCGTTTTTGACCCTTTTTCTTTCACTAAAAAAGACATAAAGTGGCCTAGCCTTATCAAATCGAAGCATGTAATAGTTCCTAGGAAACCTAACGAGCATATCTATTACCTCTATGGTTGATTTTAGAATTTTCAAAAACGGCCAAAATGGGGGTTAGGTTAATTTCCTGTTAAGTTACGGATTTTACTCGTTTTTGACCCTTTTTCTTTCACTAAAAAGGGCATAAAATGGTCTAGCCTTATCAAATCGAAGCATGTAATAGTTCCTAGGAAATCTAACGAGAATATCTACGACATCCATGGTTGATTTTAGAAATTTGAAAAACGGCCAAAATGGTGGTAAACTGAATTTCCTTGTTAATTTACGGATTTTACTTGTTTTTGACCCTTTTTCTTTCACTAAAAATGGCATAAAGTGGCCTAGCCTTATCAAATTGAAGCATGTAATACATCCTAGGAAATCTAACGAGAATATCTACAACTTCCATGGTTGATTTTAGAAATTTGAAAAACGGCCAAAATGGTGGTAAAGTGTATTTCCTTGTTAATTTACGGATTTTACTTGTTTTTGATTCTTTTTCTTTCACTAAAAAGGGCATAAAGTGGTCTAGCCTTATCGAATCGAAGCATGTAAAACTTCCTAGGAAATCTAACGAGAATATCTACAACTTCCATGGTTGATTTTAGAAATTTGAAAAACGGCCAAAATGGTGGTAAAGTGTATTTCCTTGTTAATTTAAGGATTTTACTTGTTTTTGATTCTTTTTCTTTCACTAAAAAGGGCATAAAGTGGCCTAGCCTTATCGAATCGGAGCATGTAATAGTTCCTAGGAAATCTAACGAGCATATCTACGACTTCCATGATTTATATTAGAATTTTCATAAACGGCCAAAATGGTGGTTAAGTTAATTTCCTTGTTAATTTACGGATTTTACTCGTTTTTGACCCTTTTTCTTTCACTAAAAAGGGCATAAAGTGGCCTAGCCTTATCAAATCGAAGCATGTAATAGTTCCTAGGAATTCTAACGAGCATATCTACGACTTCCATGGTTGATTTTAGAAATTTGAAAAACGGCCAAAATGGTGGTAAAGTGAATTTCCTTGTTAATTTACGGATTTTACTTGTTTTTCACCCTTTTTCTTTCACTAAAAAGGGCATAAAGTGGCCTAGCCTTATCGAATTGAAGCATGTAATACATCCTAGGAAATCTAACGAGAATATCTACGACTTCCATGGTTGATTTTAGAAATTTGAAAAACGGCCAAAATGGTGGTAAAGTGTATTTCCTTGTTAATTTACGGATTTTACTTGTTTTTGATTCTATTTCTTTCACTAAAAAGGGCATAAAGTGGTCTAGCCTTATCGAATCGAAGCATGTAATACTTCCTAGGAAATCTAACGAGAATATCTACAACTTCCATGGTTGATTTTAGAAATTTGAAAAACGGCCAAAATGGTGGTAAAGTGTATTTCCTTGTTAATTTACGGATTTTACTTGTTTTTGATTCTTTTTCTTTCACTAAAAAGGGCATAAAGTGGTCTAGCCTTATCGAATCGAAGCATGTAAAACATCCTAGGAAATCTAACGAGAATATCTACAACTTCCATGGTTGATTTTAGAAATTTGAAAAACGGCCAAAATGGTGGTAAAGTGTATTTCCTTGTTAATTTAAGGATTTTACTTGTTTTTGATTCTTTTTCTTTCACTAAAAAGGGCAGAAAGTGGCCTAGCCTTATTGAATCGGAGCATGTAATAGTTCCTAGGAAATCTAACGAGCATATCTACGACTTCCATGATTTATATTAGAATTTTCATAAACGGCCAAAATGGTGGTTAAGTTAATTTCCTTGTTAATTTACGGATTTTACTCGTTTTTGACCCTTTTTCTTTCACTAAAAAGGGCATAAAGTGGCCTAGCCTTATCAAATCGAAGCATGTAATAGTTCCTAGGAATTCTAACGAGCATATCTACGACTTCCATGGTTGATTTTAGAAATTTGAAAAAGGGCCAAAATGGTGGTAAAGTGAATTTCCTTGTTAATTTACGGATTTTACTTGTTTTTCACCCTTTTTCTTTCACTAAAAAGGGCATAAAGTGGCCTAGCCTTATCGAATTGAAGCATGTAATACATCCTAGGAAATCTAACGAGAATATCTACGACTTCCATGGTTGATTTTAGAAATTTGAAAAACGGCCAAAATGGTGGTAAAGTGTATTTCCTTGTTAATTTACGGATTTTACTTGTTTTTGATTCTATTTCTTTCACTAAAAAGGGCATAAAGTGGTCTAGCCTTATCGAATCGAAGCATGTAATACTTCCTAGGAAATCTAACGAGAATATCTACAACTTCCATGGTTGATTTTAGAAATTTGAAAAACGGCCAAAATGGTGGTAAAGTGTATTTCCTTGTTAATTTACGGATTTTGCTTGTTTTTGATTCTTTTCTTTCACTAAAAAGGGTATAAAGTGGCCTAGCCTTATCGAATCGGAGCATGTAATAGTTCCTAGGAAATTTAACGAGCATATCTACGACTTCCATGATTTATATTAGAATTTTAAAAAACGGCCAAAATGGTGGTTAAGTTAATTTCCTTGTTAATTTACGGATTTTACTCGTTTTTGACCCTTTTTCTTTCACTAAAAAAGACATAAAGTGGCCTAGCCTTATCAAATCGAAGCATGTAATAGTTCCTAGGAAACCTAACGAGCATATCTATTACCTCTATGGTTGATTTTAGAATTTTCAAAAACGGCCAAAATGGGGGTTAGGTTAATTTCCTGTTAAGTTACGGATTTTACTCGTTTTTGACCCTTTTTCTTTCACTAAAAAGGGCATAAAATGGTCTAGCCTTATCAAATCGAAGCATGTAATAGTTCCTAGGAAATCTAACGAGAATATCTACGACATCCATGGTTGATTTTAGAAATTTGAAAAACGGCCAAAATGGTGGTAAACTGAATTTCCTTGTTAATTTACGGATTTTACTTGTTTTTGACCCTTTTTCTTTCACTAAAAATGGCATAAAGTGGCCTAGCCTTATCAAATTGAAGCATGTAATACATCCTAGGAAATCTAACGAGAATATCTACAACTTCCATGGTTGATTTTAGAAATTTGAAAAACGGCCAAAATGGTGGTAAAGTGTATTTCCTTGTTAATTTACGGATTTTACTTGTTTTTGATTCTTTTTCTTTCACTAAAAAGGGCATAAAGTGGTCTAGCCTTATCGAATCGAAGCATGTAAAACTTCCTAGGAAATCTAACGAGAATATCTACAACTTCCATGGTTGATTTTAGAAATTTGAAAAACGGCCAAAATGGTGGTAAAGTGTATTTCCTTGTTAATTTAAGGATTTTACTTGTTTTTGATTCTTTTTCTTTCACTAAAAAGGGCATAAAGTGGCCTAGCCTTATCGAATCAAAGCTGTAATACATCCTAGGAAATCTAACGAGAATATCTACAACTTCCATGGTTTATTTTAGAAATTTGAAAAACGGCCAAAATGGTGGTAAAGTGTATTTCCTTGTTAATTTATGGATTTTACTTGTTTTTGATTCTTTTTCTTTCACTAAAAAGGGCAGAAAGTGGCCTAGCCTTATTGAATCGGAGCATGTAATAGTTCCTAGGAAATCTAACGAGCATATCTACGACTTCCATGATTTATATTAGAATTTTCATAAACGGCCAAAATGGTGGTTAAGTTAATTTCCTTGTTAATTTACGGATTTTACTCGTTTTTGACCCTTTTTCTTTCACTAAAAAAGACATAAAGTGGCCTAGCCTTATCAAATCGAAGCATGTAGTAGTTCCTAGGAAACCTAACGAGCATATCTATTACCTCTATGGTTGATTTTAGAATTTTCAAAAACGGCCAAAATGGGGGTTAGGTTAATTTCCTATTAAGTTACGGATTTTACTCGTTTTTGACCCTTTTTCTTTCACTAAAAAGGGCATAAAGTGGTCTAGCCTTATCAAATCGAAGCATGTAATAGTTCCTAGGAAATCTAACGAGAATATCTACGACTTCCATGGTTGATTTTAGAAATTTGAAAAACGGCCAAAATGGTGGTAAACTGAATTTCCTTGTTAATTTACGGATTTTACTTGTTTTTGACCCTTTTTCTTTCACTAAAAATGGCATAAAGTGGCCTAGCCTTATCAAATTGAAGCATGTAATACATCCTAGGAAATCTAACGAGAATATCTACAACTTCCATGGTTGATTTTAGAAATTTGAAAAACGGCCAAAATGGTGGTAAAGTGTATTTCCTTGTTAATTTACGGATTTTACTTGTTTTTGATTCTTTTTCTTTCACTAAAAAGGGCATAAAGTGGTCTAGCCTTATCAAATCGAAGCATGTAAAACATCCTAGGAAATCTAACGAGAATATCTACAACTTCCATGGTTGATTTTAGAAATTTGAAAAACGCCCAAAATGGTGGTAAAGTGTATTTCCTTGTTAATTTATGGATTTTACTTGTTTTTGATTCTTTTTCTTTCACTAAAAAGGGCATAAAGTGGCCTAGCCTTATCGAATCGGAGCATGTAATAGTTCCTAGGAAATCTAACGAGCATATCTACGACTTCCATGATTTATATTAGAATTTACATAAACGGCCAAAATGGTGGTTAAGTTAATTTCCTTGTTAATTTACGGATTTTACTCGTTTTTGACCCTTTTTCTTTCACTAAAAAGGGCATAAAGTGACCTAGCCTTATCAAATCGAAGCATGTAATAATTCCTTGGAATTCTAACGAGCATATCTACGACTTCCATGGTTGATTTTAGAAATTTGAAAAACGGCCAAAATGGTGGTAAAGTGAATTTCCTTGTTAATTTACGGATTTTACTTGTTTTTCACCCTTTTTCTTTCACTAAAAAGGGGATAAAGTGGCCTAGCCTTATCGAATTGAAGCATGTAATACATCCTAGGAAATCTAACGAGAATATCTACGACTTCCATGGTTGATTTTAGAAATTTGAAAAACGGCCAAAATGGTGGTAAAGTGTATTTCCTTGTTAATTTACGGATTTTACTTGTTTTTGATTCTATTTCTTTCACTAAAAAGGGCATAAAGTGGTCTAGCCTTATCGAATCGAAGCATGTAATACTTCCTAGGAAATCTAACTAGAATATCTACAACTTCCATGGTTGATTTTAGAAATTTGAAAAACGGCCAAAATGGTGGTAAAGTGTATTTCCTTGTTAATTTACGGATTTTGCTTGTTTTTGATTCTTTTCTTTCACTAAAAAGGGTATAAAGTGGCCTAGCCTTATCGAATCGGAGCATGTAATAGTTCCTAGGAAATTTAACGAGCATATCTACGACTTCCATGATTTATATTAGAATTTTAAAAAACGGCCAAAATGGTGGTTAAGTTAATTTCCTTGTTAATTTACGGATTTTACTCGTTTTTGACCCTTTTTCTTTCACTAAAAACGACATAAAGTGGCCTAGCCTTATCAAATCGAAGCATGTAATAGTTCCTAGGAAACCTAACGAGCATATCTATTACCTCTATGGTTGATTTTAGAATTTTCAAAAACGGCCAAAATGGGGGTTAGGTTAATTTCCTGTTAAGTTACGGATTTTACTCGTTTTTGACCCTTTTTCTTTCACTAAAAAGGGCATAAAGTGGTCTAGCCTTATCAAATCGAAGCATGTAATAGTTCCTAGGAAATCTAACGAGAATATCTACGACTTCCATGGTTGATTTTAGAAATTTGAAAAACGGCCAAAATGGTGGTAAACTGAATTTCCTTGTTAATTTACGGATTTTACTTGTTTTTGACCCTTTTTCTTTCACTAAAAATGGCATAAAGTGGCCTAGCCTTATCAAATTGAAGCATGTAATACATCCTAGGAAATCTAACGAGAATATCTACAACTTCCATGGTTGATTTTAGAAATTTGAAAAACGGCCAAAATGGTGGTAAAGTGTATTTCCTTGTTAATTTACGGATTTTACTTGTTTTTGATTCTTTTTCTTTCACTAAAAAGGGCATAAAGTGGTCTAGCCTTATCAAATCGAAGCATGTAAAACATCCTAGGAAATCTAACGAGAATATCTACAACTTCCATGGTTGATTTTAGAAATTTGAAAAACGGCCAAAATGGTGGTAAAGTGTATTTCCTTGTTAATTTAAGGATTTTACTTGTTTTTGATTCTTTTTCTTTCACTAAAAAGGGCAGAAAGTGGCCTAGCCTTATTGAATCGGAGCATGTAATAGTTCCTAGGAAATCTAACGAGCATATCTACGACTTCCATGATTTATATTAGAATTTTCATAAACGGCCAAAATGGTGGTTAAGTTAATTTCCTTGTTAATTTACGGATTTTACTCGTTTTTGACCCTTTTTCTTTCACTAAAAAGGGCATAAAGTGGCCTAGCCTTATCAAATCGAAGCATGTAATAGTTCCTAGGAAATCTAACGAGAATATCTACGACTTCCATGGTTGATTTTAGAAATTTGAAAAACGGCCAAAATGGTGGTAAACTGAATTTCCTTGTTAATTTACGGATTTTACTTGTTTTTGACCCTTTTTCTTTCACTAAAAATGGCATAAAGTGGCCTAGCCTTATCAAATTGAAGCATGTAATACATCCTAGGAAATCTAACGAGAATATCTACAACTTCCATGGTTGATTTTAGAAATTTGAAAAACGGCCAAAATGGTGGTAAAGTGTATTTCCTTGTTAATTTACGGATTTTACTTGTTTTTGATTCTTTTTCTTTCACTAAAAAGGGCATAAAGTGGTCTAGCCTTATCGAATCGAAGCATGTAAAACATCCTAGGAAATCTAACGAGAATATCTACAACTTCCATGGTTGATTTTAGAAAATTGAAAAACGGTTCCTTGTTAATTTAAGGATTTTACTTGTTTTTGATTCTTTTTCTTTCACTAAAAAGGGCAGAAAGTGGCCTAGCCTTATTGAATCGGAGCATGTAATAGTTCCTAGGAAATCTAACGAGCATATCTACGACTTCCATGATTTATATTAGAATTTTCATAAACGGCCAAAATGGTGGTTAAGTTAATTTCCTTGTTAATTTACGGATTTTACTCGTTTTTGACCCTTTTTCTTTCACTAAAAAGGGCATAAAGTGGCCTAGCCTTATCAAATCGAAGCATGTAATAGTTCCTAGGAAATCTAACGAGAATATCTACGACTTCCATGGTTGATTTTAGAAATTTGAAAAACGGCCAAAATGGTGGTAAACTGAATTTCCTTGTTAATTTACGGATTTTACTTGTTTTTGACCCTTTTTCTTTCACTAAAAATGGCATAAAGTGGCCTAGCCTTATCAAATTGAAGCATGTAATACATCCTAGGAAATCTAACGAGAATATCTACAACTTCCATGGTTGATTTTAGAAATTTGAAAAACGGCCAAAATGGTGGTAAAGTGTATTTCCTTGTTAATTTACGGATTTTACTTGTTTTTGATTCTTTTTCTTTCACTAAAAAGGGCATAAAGTGGTCTAGCCTTATCGAATCGAAGCATGTAAAACATCCTAGGAAATCTAACGAGAATATCTACAACTTCCATGGTTGATTTTAGAAATTTGAAAAACGGTTCCTTGTTAATTTAAGGATTTTACTTGTTTTTGATTCTTTTTCTTTCACTAAAAAGGGCAGAAAGTGGCCTAGCCTTATTGAATCGGAGCATGTAATAGTTCCTAGGAAATCTAACGAGCATATCTACGACTTCCATGATTTATATTAGAATTTTCATAAACGGCCAAAATGGTGGTTAAGTTAATTTCCTTGTTAATTTACGGATTTTACTCGTTTTTGACCCTTTTTCTTTCACTAAAAAGGGCATAAAGTGGCCTAGCCTTATCAAATCGAAGCATGTAATAGTTCCTAGGAATTCTAACGAGCATATCTACGACTTCCATGGTTGATTTTAGAAATTTGAAAAACGGCCAAAATGGTGGTAAAGTGAATTTCCTTGTTAATTTACGGATTTTACTTGTTTTTCACCCTTTTTCTTTCACTAAAAAGGGCATAAAGTGGCCTAGCCTTATCGAATTGAAGCATGTAATACATCCTAGGAAATCTAACGAGAATATCTACGACTTCCATGGTTGATTTTAGAAATTTGAAAAACGGCCAAAATGGTGGTAAAGTGTATTTCCTTGTTAATTTACGGATTTTACTTGTTTTTGATTCTATTTCTTTCACTAAAAAGGGCATAAAGTGGTCTAGCCTTATCGAATCGAAGCATGTAATACTTCCTAGGAAATCTAACGAGAATATCTACAACTTCCATGGTTGATTTTAGAAATTTGAAAAACGGCCAAAATGGTGGTAAAGTGTATTTCCTTGTTAATTTACGGATTTTGCTTGTTTTTGATTCTTTTCTTTCACTAAAAAGGGTATAAAGTGGCCTAGCCTTATCGAATCGGAGCATGTAATAGTTCCTAGGAAATTTAACGAGCATATCTACGACTTCCATGATTTATATTAGAATTTTAAAAAACGGCCAAAATGGTGGTTAAGTTAATTTCCTTGTTAATTTACGGATTTTACTCGTTTTTGACCCTTTTTCTTTCACTAAAAAAGACATAAAGTGGCCTAGCCTTATCAAATCGAAGCATGTAATAGTTCCTAGGAAACCTAACGAGCATATCTATTACCTCTATGGTTGATTTTAGAATTTTCAAAAACGGCCAAAATGGGGGTTAGGTTAATTTCCTGTTAAGTTACGGATTTTACTCGTTTTTGACCCTTTTTCTTTCACTAAAAAGGGCATAAAGTGGTCTAGCCTTATCAAATCGAAGCATGTAATAGTTCCTAGGAAATCTAACGAGAATATCTACGACATCCATGGTTGATTTTAGAAATTTGAAAAACGGCCAAAATGGTGGTAAACTGAATTTCCTTGTTAATTTACGGATTTTACTTGTTTTTGACCCTTTTTCTTTCACTAAAAATGGCATAAAGTGGCCTAGCCTTATCAAATTGAAGCATGTAATACATCCTAGGAAATCTAACGAGAATATCTACAACTTCCATGGTTGATTTTAGAAATTTGAAAAACGGCCAAAACGGTGGTAAAGTGTATTTCCTTGTTAATTTACGGATTTTACTTGTTTTTGATTCTTTTTCTTTCACTAAAAAGGGCATAAAGTGGTCTAGCCTTATCGAATCGAAGCATGTAAAACTTCCTAGGAAATCTAACGAGAATATCTACAACTTCCATGGTTGATTTTAGAAATTTGAAAAACGGCCAAAATGGTGGTAAAGTGTATTTCCTTGTTAATTTAAGGATTTTACTTGTTTTTGATTCTTTTTCTTTCACTAAAAAGGGCATAAAGTGGCCTAGCCTTATCGAATCAAAGCTGTAATACATCCTAGGAAATCTAACGAGAATATCTACAACTTCCATGGTTGATTTTAGAAATTTGAAAAACGGCCAAAATGGTGGTAAAGTGTATTTCCTTGTTAATTTATGGATTTTACTTGTTTTTGATTCTTTTTCTTTCACTAAAAAGGGCAGAAAGTGGCCTAGCCTTATTGAATCGGAGCATGTAATAGTTCCTAGGAAATCTAACGAGCATATCTACGACTTCCATGATTTATATTAGAATTTTCATAAACGGCCAAAATGGTGGTTAAGTTAATTTCCTTGTTAATTTACGGATTTTACTCGTTTTTGACCCTTTTTCTTTCACTAAAAAGGGCATAAAGTGGCCTAGCCTTATCAAATCGAAGCATGTAATAGTTCCTAGGAATTCTAACGAGCATATCTACGATTTCCATGGTTGAATTTAGAAATTTGAAAAACGGCCAAAATGGTGGTAAAGTGAATTTCCTTGTTAATTTACGGTTTTTACTTGTTTTTCACCCTTTTTCTTTCACTAAAAAGGGCATAAAGTGGCCTAGCCTTATCGAATTGAAGCATGTAATACATCCTAGGAAATCTAACGAGAATATCTACGACTTCAATGGTTGATTTTAGAAATTTGAAAAACGGCCAAAATGGTGGTAAAGTGTATTTCCTTGTTAATTTACGGATTTTACTTGTTTTTGATTCTATTTCTTTCACTAAAAAGGGCATAAAGTGGTCTAGCATTATCGAATCGAAGCATGTAATACTTCCTAGGAAATCTAACGAGAATATCTACAACTTCCATGGTTGATTTTAGAAATTTGAAAAACGGCCAAAATGGTGGTAAAGTGTATTTCCTTGTTAATTTACGGATTTTACTTGTTTTTGATTCTTTTTCTTTCACTAAAAAGGGCATAAAGTGGTCTAGCCTTATCGAATCGAAGCATGTAAAACTTCCTAGGAAATCTAACGAGAATATCTACAACTTCCATGGTTGATTTTAGAAATTTGAAAAACGGCCAAAATTGTGGTAAAGTGTATTTCCTTGTTAATTTAAGGATTTTACTTGTTTTTGATTCTTTTTCTTTCACTAAAAAGGGCATAAAGTGGCCTAGCCTTATCGAATCAAAGCTGTAATACATCCTAGGAAATCTAACGAGAATATCTACAACTTCCATGGTTGATTTTAGAAATTTGAAAAACGGCCAAAATGGTGGTAAAGTGTATTTCCTTGTTAATTTATGGATTTTACTTGTTTTTGATTCTTTTTCTTTCACTAAAAAGGGCATAAAGTGGCCTAGCCTTATCGAATCGGAGCATGTAATAGTTCCTAGGAAATCTAACGAGCATATCTACGACTTCCATGATTTATATTAGAATTTACATAAACGGCCAAAATGGTGGTTAAGTTAATTTCCTTGTTAATTTACGGATTTTACTCGTTTTTGACCCTTTTTCTTTCACTAAAAAGGGCATAAAGTGACCTAGCCTTATCAAATCGAAGCATGTAATAGTTCCTTGGAATTCTAACGAGCATATCTACGACTTCCATGGTTGATTTTAGAAATTTGAAAAACGGCCAAAATGGTGGTAAAGTGAATTTCCTTGTTAATTTACGGATTTTACTTGTTTTTCACCCTTTTTCTTTCACTAAAAAGGGCATAAAGTGGCCTAGCCTTATCGAATTGAAGCATGTAATACATCCTAGGAAATCTAACGAGAATATCTACGACTTCCATGGTTGATTTTAGAAATTTGAAAAACGGCCAAAATGGTGGTAAAGTGTATTTCCTTGTTAATTTACGGATTTTACTTGTTTTTGATTCTATTTCTTTCACTAAAAAGGGCATAAAGTGGTCTAGCCTTATCGAATCGAAGCATGTAATACTTCCTAGGAAATCTAACTAGAATATCTACAACTTCCATGGTTGATTTTAGAAATTTGAAAAACGGCCAAAATGGTGGTAAAGTGTATTTCCTTGTTAATTTACGGATTTTGCTTGTTTTTGATTCTTTTCTTTCACTAAAAAGGGTATAAAGTGGCCTAGCCTTATCGAATCGGAGCATGTAATAGTTCCTAGGAAATTTAACGAGCATATCTACGACTTCCATGATTTATATTAGAATTTTAAAAAACGGCCAAAATGGTGGTTAAGTTAATTTCCTTGTTAATTTACGGATTTTACTCGTTTTTGACCCTTTTTCTTTCACTAAAAAAGACATAAAGTGGCCTAGCCTTATCAAATCGAAGCATGTAATAGTTCCTAGGAAACCTAACGAGCATATCTATTACCTCTATGGTTGATTTTAGAATTTTCAAAAACGGCCAAAATGGGGGTTAGGTTAATTTCCTGTTAAGTTACGGATTTTACTCGTTTTTGACCCTTTTTCTTTCACTAAAAAGGGCATAAAGTGGTCTAGCCTTATCAAATCGATGCATGTAATAGTTCCTAGGAAATCTAACGAGAATATCTACGACTTCCATGGTTGATTTTAGAAATTTGAAAAACGGCCAAAATGGTGGTAAACTGAATTTCCTTGTTAATTTACGGATTTTACTTGTTTTTGACCCTTTTTCTTTCACTAAAAATGGCATAAAGTGGCCTAGCCTTATCAAATTGAAGCATGTAATACATCCTAGGAAATCTAACGAGAATATCTACGACTTCCATGGTTGATTTTAGAAATTTTAAAAACGCCCAAAATGGTGGTAAAGTGTATTTCCTTGTGAATTTACGGATTTTACTTGTTTTTGATTCTTTTTTTTTTTCAGTAAAAAGGGCATAAAGTGGTCTAGCCTTATCGAATCGGAACATGTAATAGTTCCTAGGAAATCTAACGAGCATATCTACGACTTCCATGATTTATATTAAAATTTTCAAAAACGGCCAAAATGGTGGTTAAGTTAATTTCCTTGTTAATTTACGGATTTTACTCGTTTTTGACCCTTTTTCTTTCACTAAAAAAGACATAAAGTGGCCTAGCCTTATCGAATCGAATCATGTAATAGTTCCTAGGTAATCTAACGAGCATATCTACGACTTCCATGGTTGATTTTAGAAATTGGAAAAACGGCCAAAATGGTGGTAAAGTGAATTTCCATGTTAATTTACGGATTTTACTTGTTTTTGACCCTTTTTCTTTGAGTAAAAAGGGCATAAAGTGGCCTAACCTTATCGAATCGAAGCATGTAATAGTTCCTAGGAAATCTAACGAGCATATCTACGACTTCCATGGTTGATTTTAAAAATTTGAAAAACGGCCAAAATGGTGGTTAAGTGAATTTCCTTGTTAATTTACGGATTTTACTTGTTTTTGACCCTTTTTCTTTCACTAAAAAGGGCATAAAGTGGCCTAGCCTTATCGAATTGAAGCATGTAATACATCCTAGGAAATCTAACGAGAATATCTACAACTTCCATGGTTGATTTTAGAAATTTGAAAAACGGCCAAAATGGTGGTAAAGTGTATTTCCTTGTTAATTTACGGATTTTACTTGTTTTTGATTCTTTTTCTTTCACTAAAAAGGGCATAAAGTGGTCTAGCCTTATCGAATCGAAGCATTTAAAACTTCCTAGGAAATCTAACGAGAATATCTACAACTTCCATGGTTGATTTTAGAAATTTGAAAAACGGCCAAAATGGTGGTAAAGTGTATTTCCTTGTTAATTTAAGGATTTTACTTGTTTTTGATTCTTTTTCTTTCACTAAAAAGGGCATAAAGTGGCCTAGCCTTATCGAATCAAAGCTGTAATACATCCTAGGAAATCTAACGAGAATATCTACAACTTCCATGGTTGATTTTAGAAATTTGGAAAACGGCCAAAATGGTGGTAAAGTGTATTTCCTTTTTAATTTATGGATTTTACTTGTTTTTGATTCTTTTTCTTTCACTAAAAAGTCCAGAATGTGGCCTAGCCTTATCGAATCGGAGCATGTAATGGTTCCTAGGAAATCTAACGAGCATATCTACGACTTCCATGATTTATATTAGAATTTTCATAAACGGCCAAAATGGTGGTTAAGTTAATTTCCTTGTTAATTTACGGATTTTACTCGTTTTTGACCCTTTTTCTTTCACTAAAAAGGGCATAAAGTGGCCTAGCCTTATCAAATCGAAGCATGTAATAGTTCCTAGGAATTCTAACGAGCATATCTACGACTTCCATGGTTGATTTTAGAAATTTGAAAAACGGCCAAAATGGTGGTAAAGTGAATTTCCTTGTTAATTTACGGATTTTACTTGTTTTTCACCCTTTTTCTTTCACTAAAAAGGGCATAAAGTGGCCTAGCCTTATCGAATTGAAGCATGTAATACATCCTAGGAAATCTAACGAGAATATCTACGACTTCAATGGTTGATTTTAGAAATTTGAAAAACGGCCAAAATGGTGGTAAAGTGTATTTCCTTGTTAATTTACGGATTTTACTTGTTTTTGATTCTATTTCTTTCACTAAAAAGGGCATAAAGTGGTCTAGCATTATCGAATCGAAGCATGTAATACTTCCTAGGAAATCTAACGAGAATATCTACAACTTCCATGGTTGATTTTAGAAATTTGAAAAACGGCCAAAATGGTGGTAAAGTGTATTTCCTTGTTAATTTACGGATTTTACTTGTTTTTGATTCTTTTTCTTTCACTAAAAAGGGCATAAAGTGGTCTAGCCTTATCGAATCGAAGCATGTAAAACTTCCTAGGAAATCTAACGAGAATATCTACAACTTCCATGGTTGATTTTAGAAATTTGAAAAACGGCCAAAATGGTGGTAAAGTGTATTTCCTTGTTAATTTATGGATTTTACTTGTTTTTGATTCTTTTTCTTTCACTAAAAAGGGCATAAAGTGGCCTAGCCTTATCGAATCGGAGCATGTAATAGTTCCTAGGAAATCTAACGAGCATATCTACGACTTCCATGATTTATATTAGAATTTACATAAACGGCCAAAATGGTGGTTAAGTTAATTTCCTTGTTAATTTACGGATTTTACTCGTTTTTGACCCTTTTTCTTTCACTAAAAAGGGCATAAAGTGACCTAGCCTTATCAAATCGAAGCATGTAATAATTCCTTGGAATTCTAACGAGCATATCTACGACTTCCATGGTTGATTTTAGAAATTTGAAAAACGGCCAAAATGGTGGTAAAGTGAATTTCCTTGTTAATTTACGGATTTTACTTGTTTTTCACCCTTTTTCTTTCACTAAAAAGGGGATAAAGTGGCCTAGCCTTATCGAATTGAAGCATGTAATACATCCTAGGAAATCTAACGAGAATATCTACGACTTCCATGGTTGATTTTAGAAATTTGAAAAACGGCCAAAATGGTGGTAAAGTGTATTTCCTTGTTAATTTACGGATTTTACTTGTTTTTGATTCTATTTCTTTCACTAAAAAGGGCATAAAGTGGTCTAGCCTTATCGAATCGAAGCATGTAATACTTCCTAGGAAATCTAACTAGAATATCTACAACTTCCATGGTTGATTTTAGAAATTTGAAAAACGGCCAAAATGGTGGTAAAGTGTATTTCCTTGTTAATTTACGGATTTTGCTTGTTTTTGATTCTTTTCTTTCACTAAAAAGGGTATAAAGTGGCCTAGCCTTATCGAATCGGAGCATGTAATAGTTCCTAGGAAATTTAACGAGCATATCTACGACTTCCATGATTTATATTAGAATTTTAAAAAACGGCCAAAATGGTGGTTAAGTTAATTTCCTTGTTAATTTACGGATTTTACTCGTTTTTGACCCTTTTTCTTTCACTAAAAAAGACATAAAGTGGCCTAGCCTTATCAAATCGAAGCATGTAATAGTTCCTAGGAAACCTAACGAGCATATCTATTACCTCTATGGTTGATTTTAGAATTTTCAAAAACGGCCAAAATGGGGGTTAGGTTAATTTCCTGTTAAGTTACGGATTTTACTCGTTTTTGACCCTTTTTCTTTCACTAAAAAGGGCATAAAGTGGTCTAGCCTTATCAAATCGAAGCATGTAATAGTTCCTAGGAAATCTAACGAGAATATCTACGACTTCCATGGTTGATTTTAGAAATTTGAAAAACGGCCAAAATGGTGGTAAACTGAATTTCCTTGTTAATTTACGGATTTTACTTGTTTTTGACCCTTTTTCTTTCACTAAAAATGGCATAAAGTGGCCTAGCCTTATCAAATTGAAGCATGTAATACATCCTAGGAAATCTAACGAGAATATCTACGACTTCCATGGTTGATTTTAGAAATTTTAAAAACGCCCAAAATGGTGGTAAAGTGTATTTCCTTGTGAATTTACGGATTTTACTTGTTTTTGATTCTTTTTTTTTTCAGTAAAAAGGGCATAAAGTGGTCTAGCCTTATCGAATCGGAACATGTAATAGTTCCTAGGAAATCTAACGAGCATATCTACGACTTCCATGATTTATATTAAAATTTTCAAAAACGGCCAAAATGGTGGTTAAGTTAATTTCCTTGTTAATTTACGGATTTTACTCGTTTTTGACCCTTTTTCTTTCACTAAAAAAGACATAAAGTGGCCTAGCCTTATCGAATCGAAGCATGTAATAGTTCCTAGGTAATCTAACGAGCATATCTACGACTTCCATGGTTGATTTTAGAAATTGGAAAAACGGCCAAAATGGTGGTAAAGTGAATTTCCATGTTAATTTACGGATTTTACTTGTTTTTGACCCTTTTTCTTTCAGTAAAAAGGGCATAAAGTGGCCTAACCTTATCGAATCGAAGCATGTAATAGTTCCTAGGAAATCTAACGAGCATATCTACGACTTCCATGGTTGATTTTAAAAATTTGAAAAACGGCCAAAATGGTGGTTAAGTGAATTTCCTTGTTAATTTACGGATTTTACTTGTTTTTGACCCTTTTTCTTTCACTAAAAAGGGCATAAAGTGGCCTAGCCTTATCGAATTGAAGCATGTAATACATCCTAGGAAATCTAACGAGAATATCTACAACTTCCATGGTTGATTTTAGAAATTTGAAAAACGGCCAAAATGGTGGTAAAGTGTATTTCCTTGTTAATTTATGGATTTTACTTGTTTTTGATTCTTTTTCTTTCACTAAAAAGGGCATAAAGTGGCCTAGCCTTATCGAATCGGAGCATGTAATAGTTCCTAGGAAATCTAACGAGCATATCTACGACTTCCATGATTTATATTAGAATTTACATAAACGGCCAAAATGGTGGTTAAGTTAATTTCCTTGTTAATTTACGGATTTTACTCGTTTTTGACCCTTTTTCTTTCACTAAAAAGGGCATAAAGTGACCTAGCCTTATCAAATCGAAGCATGTAATAATTCCTTGGAATTCTAACGAGCATATCTACGACTTCCATGGTTGATTTTAGAAATTTGAAAAACGGCCAAAATGGTGGTAAAGTGAATTTCCTTGTTAATTTACGGATTTTACTTGTTTTTCACCCTTTTTCTTTCACTAAAAAGGGGATAAAGTGGCCTAGCCTTATCGAATTGAAGCATGTAATACATCCTAGGAAATCTAACGAGAATATCTACGACTTCCATGGTTGATTTTAGAAATTTGAAAAACGGCCAAAATGGTGGTAAAGTGTATTTCCTTGTTAATTTACGGATTTTACTTGTTTTTGATTCTATTTCTTTCACTAAAAAGGGCATAAAGTGGTCTAGCCTTATCGAATCGAAGCATGTAATACTTCCTAGGAAATCTAACTAGAATATCTACAACTTCCATGGTTGATTTTAGAAATTTGAAAAACGGCCAAAATGGTGGTAAAGTGTATTTCCTTGTTAATTTACGGATTTTGCTTGTTTTTGATTCTTTTCTTTCACTAAAAAGGGTATAAAGTGGCCTAGCCTTATCGAATCGGAGCATGTAATAGTTCCTAGGAAATTTAACGAGCATATCTACGACTTCCATGATTTATATTAGAATTTTAAAAAACGGCCAAAATGGTGGTTAAGTTAATTTCCTTGTTAATTTACGGATTTTACTCGTTTTTGACCCTTTTTCTTTCACTAAAAAAGACATAAAGTGGCCTAGCCTTATCAAATCGAAGCATGTAATAGTTCCTAGGAAACCTAACGAGCATATCTATTACCTCTATGGTTGATTTTAGAATTTTCAAAAACGGCCAAAATGGGGGTTAGGTTAATTTCCTGTTAAGTTACGGATTTTACTCGTTTTTGACCCTTTTTCTTTCACTAAAAAGGGCATAAAGTGGCCTAGCCTTATCAAATCGAAGCATGTAATAGTTCCTAGGAAATCTAACGAGAATATCTACGACTTCCATGGTTGATTTTAGAAATTTGAAAAA
The DNA here is from genome assembly GCF_051527215.1 of Medicago sativa. NCBI lineage: Eukaryota > Viridiplantae > Streptophyta > Magnoliopsida > Fabales > Fabaceae > Medicago > Medicago sativa. The sequence goes on along the minus strand of NC_140754.1, from coordinate 46,573,332 downwards.
CGGCCAAAATGGTGGTAAACTGAATTTCCTTGTTAATTTACGGATTTTACTTGTTTTTGACCCTTTTTCTTTCACTAAAAATGGCATAAAGTGGCCTAGCCTTATCAAATTGAAGCATGTAATACATCCTAGGAAATCTAACGAGAATATCTACGACTTCCATGGTTGATTTTAGAAATTTGAAAAACGGCCAAAATGGTGGTAAAGTGTATTTCCCTGTTAATTTACGGATTTTACTTGTTTTTGATTCTATTTCTTTCACTAAAAAGGGCATAAAGTGGTATAGCCTTATCGAATCGAAGCATGTAATACTTCCTAGGAAATCTAACGAGAATATCTACAACTTCCATGGTTGATTTTAGAAATTTGAAAAACGGCCAAAATGGTGGTAAAGTGTATTTCCTTGTTAATTTACGGATTTTACTTGTTTTTGATTCTTTTTCTTTCACTAAAAAGGGCATAAAGTGGTCTAGCCTTATCGAATCGAAGCATGTAAAACTTCCTAGGAAATCTAACGAGAATATCTACAACTTCCATGGTTGATTTTAGAAATTTGAAAAACGGCCAAAATGGTGGTAAAGTGTATTTCCTTGTTAATTTAAGGATTTTACTTGTTTTTGATTCTTTTTCTTTCACTAAAAAGGGCATAAAGTGGCCTAGCCTTATCGAATCAAAGCTGTAATACATCCTAGGAAATCTAACGAGAATATCTACAACTTCCATGGTTGATTTTAGAAATTTGAAAAACGGCCAAAATGGTGGTAAAGTGTATTTCCTTGTTAATTTACGGATTTTGCTTGTTTTTGATTCTTTTCTTTCACTAAAAAGGGTATAAAGTGGCCTAGCCTTATCGAATCGGAGCATGTAATAGTTCCTAGGAAATTTAACGAGCATATCTACGACTTCCATGATTTATATTAGAATTTTAAAAAACGGCCAAAATGGTGGTTAAGTTAATTTCCTTGTTAATTTACGGATTTTACTCGTTTTTGACCCTTTTTCTTTCACTAAAAAAGACATAAAGTGGCCTAGCCTTATCAAATCGAAGCATGTAATAGTTCCTAGGAAACCTAACGAGCATATCTATTACCTCTATGGTTGATTTTAGAATTTTCAAAAACGGCCAAAATGGGGGTTAGGTTAATTTCCTGTTAAGTTACGGATTTTACTCGTTTTTGACCCTTTTTCTTTCACTAAAAAGGGCATAAAGTGGTCTAGCCTTATCAAATCGAAGCATGTAATAGTTCCTAGGAAATCTAACGAGAATATCTACGACTTCCATGGTTGATTTTAGAAATTTGAAAAACGGCCAAAATGGTGGTAAACTGAATTTCCTTGTTAATTTACGGATTTTACTTGTTTTTGACCCTTTTTCTTTCACTAAAAATGGCATAAAGTGGCCTAGCCTTATCAAATTGAAGCATGTAATACATCCTAGGAAATCTAACGAGAATATCTACGACTTCCATGGTTGATTTTAGAAATTTTAAAAACGCCCAAAATGGTGGTAAAGTGTATTTCCTTGTGAATTTACGGATTTTACTTGTTTTTGATTCTTTTTTTTTTCAGTAAAAAGGGCATAAAGTGGTCTAGCCTTATCGAATCGGAACATGTAATAGTTCCTAGGAAATCTAACGAGCATATCTACGACTTCCATGATTTATATTAAAATTTTCAAAAACGGCCAAAATGGTGGTTAAGTTAATTTCCTTGTTAATTTACGGATTTTACTCGTTTTTGACCCTTTTTCTTTCACTAAAAAGGGCATAAAGTGACCTAGCCTTATCAAATCGAAGCATGTAATAATTCCTTGGAATTCTAACGAGCATATCTACGACTTCCATGGTTGATTTTAGAAATTTGAAAAACGGCCAAAATGGTGGTAAAGTGAATTTCCTTGTTAATTTACGGATTTTACTTGTTTTTCACCCTTTTTCTTTCACTAAAAAGGGGATAAAGTGGCCTAGCCTTATCGAATTGAAGCATGTAATACATCCTAGGAAATCTAACGAGAATATCTACGACTTCCATGGTTGATTTTAGAAATTTGAAAAACGGCCAAAATGGTGGTAAAGTGTATTTCCTTGTTAATTTACGGATTTTGCTTGTTTTTGATTCTTTTCTTTCACTAAAAAGGGTATAAAGTGGCCTAGCCTTATCGAATCGGAGCATGTAATAGTTCCTAGGAAATTTAACGAGCATATCTACGACTTCCATGATTTATATTAGAATTTTAAAAAACGGCCAAAATGGTGGTTAAGTTAATTTCCTTGTTAATTTACGGATTTTACTCGTTTTTGACCCTTTTTCTTTCACTAAAAAAGACATAAAGTGGCCTAGCCTTATCAAATCGAAGCATGTAATAGTTCCTAGGAAACCTAACGAGCATATCTATTACCTCTATGGTTGATTTTAGAATTTTCAAAAACGGCCAAAATGGGGGTTAGGTTAATTTCCTGTTAAGTTACGGATTTTACTCGTTTTTGACCCTTTTTCTTTCACTAAAAAGGGCATAAAGTGGTCTAGCCTTATCAAATCGAAGCATGTAATAGTTCCTAGGAAATCTAACGAGAATATCTACGACTTCCATGGTTGATTTTAGAAATTTGAAAAACGGCCAAAATGGTGGTAAACTGAATTTCCTTGTTAATTTACGGATTTTACTTGTTTTTGACCCTTTTTCTTTCACTAAAAATGGCATAAAGTGGCCTAGCCTTATCAAATTGAAGCATGTAATACATCCTAGGAAATCTAACGAGAATATCTACGACTTCCATGGTTGATTTTAGAAATTTTAAAAACGCCCAAAATGGTGGTAAAGTGTATTTCCTTGTGAATTTACGGATTTTACTTGTTTTTGATTCTTTTTTTTTTTTTCAGTAAAAAGGGCATAAAGTGGTCTAGCCTTATCGAATCGGAACATGTAATAGTTCCTAGGAAATCTAACGAGCATATCTACGACTTCCATGATTTATATTAAAATTTTCAAAAACGGCCAAAATGGTGGTTAAGTTAATTTCCTTGTTAATTTACGGATTTTACTCGTTTTTGACCCTTTTTCTTTCACTAAAAAAGACATAAAGTGGCCTAGCCTTATCGAATCGAAGCATGTAATAGTTCCTAGGTAATCTAACGAGCATATCTACGACTTCCATGGTTGATTTTAGAAATTGGAAAAACGGCCAAAATGGTGGTAAAGTGAATTTCCATGTTAATTTACGGATTTTACTTGTTTTTGACCCTTTTTCTTTCAGTAAAAAGGGCATAAAGTGGCCTAACCTTATCGAATCGAAGCATGTAATAGTTCCTAGGAAATCTAACGAGCATATCTACGACTTCCATGGTTGATTTTAAAAATTTGAAAAACGGCCAAAATGGTGGTTAAGTGAATTTCCTTGTTAATTTACGGATTTTACTTGTTTTTGACCCTTTTTCTTTCACTAAAAAGGGCATAAAGTGGCCTAGCCTTATCGAATTGAAGCATGTAATACATCCTAGGAAATCTAACGAGAATATCTACAACTTCCATGGTTGATTTTAGAAATTTGAAAAACGGCCAAATTGGTGGTAAAGTGTATTTCCTTGTTAATTTAAGGATTTTACTTGTTTTTGATTCTTTTTCTTTCACTAAAAAGGGCATAAAGTGGCCTAGCCTTATCGAATCAAAGCTGTAATACATCCTAGGAAATCTAACGAGAATATCTACAACTTCCATGGTTGATTTTAGAAATTTGGAAAACGGCCAAAATGGTGGTAAAGTGTATTTCCTTTTTAATTTATGGATTTTACTTGTTTTTGATTCTTTTTCTTTCACTAAAAAGTCCAGAATGTGGCCTAGCCTTATCGAATCGGAGCATGTAATAGTTCCTAGGAAATCTAACGAGCATATCTACGACTTCCATGATTTATATTAGAATTTTCATAAACGGCCAAAATGGTGGTTAAGTTAATTTCCTTGTTAATTTACGGATTTTACTCGTTTTTGACCCTTTTTCTTTCACTAAAAAGGGCATAAAGTGGCCTAGCCTTATCAAATCGAAGCATGTAATAGTTCCTAGGAATTCTAACGAGCATATCTACGACTTCCATGGTTGATTTTAGAAATTTGAAAAACGGCCAAAATGGTGGTAAAGTGAATTTCCTTGTTAATTTACGGATTTTACTTGTTTTTCACCCTTTTTCTTTCACTAAAAAGGGCATAAAGTGGCCTAGCCTTATCGAATTGAAGCATGTAATACATCTTAGGAAATCTAACGAGAATATCTACGACTTCCATGGTTGATTTTAGAAATTTGAAAAACGGCCAAAATGGTGGTAAAGTGTATTTCCTTGTTAATTTACGGATTTTACTTGTTTTTGATTCTATTTCTTTCACTAAAAAGGGCATAAAGTGGTATAGCCTTATCGAATCGAAGCATGTAATACTTCCTAGGAAATCTAACGAGAATATCTACAACTTCCATGGTTGATTTTAGAAATTTGAAAAACGGCCAAAATGGTGGTAAAGTGTATTTCCTTGTTAATTTACGGATTTTACTTGTTTTTGATTCTTTTTCTTTCACTAAAAAGGGCATAAAGTGGTCTAGCCTTATCGAATCGAAGCATGTAAAACTTCCTAGGAAATCTAACGAGAATATCTACAACTTCCATGGTTGATTTTAGAAATTTGAAAAACGGCCAAAATGGTGGTAAAGTGTATTTCCTTGTTAATTTAAGGATTTTACTTGTTTTTGATTCTTTTTCTTTCACTAAAAAGGGCATAAAGTGGCCTAGCCTTATCGAATCAAAGCTGTAATACATCCTAGGAAATCTAACGAGAATATCTACAACTTCCATGGTTGATTTTAGAAATTTGAAAAACGGCCAAAATGGTGGTAAAGTGTATTTCCTTGTTAATTTATGGATTTTACTTGTTTTTGATTCTTTTTCTTTCACTAAAAAGGGCATAAAGTGGCCTAGCCTTATCGAATCGGAGCATGTAATAGTTCCTAGGATATCTAACGAGCATATCTACGACTTCCATGATTTATATTAGAATTTACATAAACGGCCAAAATGGTGGTTAAGTTAATTTCCTTGTTAATTTACGGATTTTACTCGTTTTTGACCCTTTTTCTTTCACTAAAAAGGGCATAAAGTGGCCTAGCCTTATCAAATCGAAGCATGTAATAGTTCCTAGGAATTCTAACGAGCATATCTACGACTTCCACGGTTGATTCTAGAAATTTGAAAAACGGCCAAAATGGTGGTAAAGTGAATTTCCTTGTTAAATTACGGATTTTACTTGTTTTTCATCCTTTTTCTTTCACTAAAAAGGGCATAAAGTGGCCTAGCCTTATCGAATTGAAGCATGTAATACATCCTAGGAAATCTAACGAGAATATCTACGACTTCCATGGTTGATTTTAGAAATTTGAAAAACGGCCAAAATGGTGGTAAAGTGTATTTCCTTGTTAATTTACGGATTTTACTTGTTTTTGATTCTTTTTCTTTCACTAAAAAGGGCATAAAGTGGTCTAGCCTTATCGAATCGAAGCATGTAAAACTTCCTAGGAAATCTAACGAGAATATCTACAACTTCCATGGTTGATTTTAGAAATTTAAAAAACGGCCAAAATGGTGGTAAAGTGTATTTCCTTGTTAATTTAAGGATTTTACTTGTTTTTGATTCTTTTTCTTTCACTAAAAAGGGCATAAAGTGGCCTAGCCTTATCGAATCAAAGCTGTAATACATCCTAGGAAATCTAACGAGAATATCTACAACTTCCATGGTTGATTTTAGAAATTTGAAAAACGGCCAAAATGGTGGTAAAGTGTATTTCCTTGTTAATTTATGGATTTTACTTGTTTTTGATTCTTTTTCTGTCACTAAAAAGGGCATAAAGTGGCCTAGCCTTATCGAATCGGAGCATGTAATAGTTCCTAGGAAATCTAACGAGCATATCTACGACTTCCATGATTTATATTAGAATTTACATAAACGGCCAAAATGGTGGTTAAGTTAATTTCCTTGTTAATTTACGGATTTTACTCGTTTTTGACCCTTTTTCTTTCACTAAAAAGGGCATAAAGTGACCTAGCCTTATCAAATCGAAGCATGTAATAGTTCCTTGGAATTCTAACGAGCATATCTACGACTTCCATGGTTGATTTTAGAAATTTGAAAAACGGCCAAAATGGTGGTAAAGTGAATTTCCTTGTTAATTTACGGATTTTACTTGTTTTTCACCCTTTTTCTTTCACTAAAAAGGGCATAAAGTGGCCTAGCCTTATCGAATTGAAGCATGTAATACATCCTAGGAAATCTAACGAGAATATCTACGACTTCCATGGTTGATTTTAGAAATTTGAAAAACGGCCAAAATGGTGGTAAAGTGTATTTCCTTGTTAATTTACGGATTTTACTTGTTTTTGATTCTATTTCTTTCACTAAAAAGGGCATAAAGTGGTCTAGCCTTATCGAATCGAAGCATGTAATACTTCCTAGGAAATCTAACTAGAATATCTACAACTTCCATGGTTGATTTTAGAAATTTGAAAAACGGCCAAAATGGTGGTAAAGTGTATTTCCTTGTTAATTTACGGATTTTGCTTGTTTTTGATTCTTTTCTTTCACTAAAAAGGGTATAAAGTGGCCTAGCCTTATCGAATCGGAGCATGTAATAGTTCCTAGGAAATTTAACGAGCATATCTACGACTTCCATGATTTATATTAGAATTTTAAAAAACGGCCAAAATGGTGGTTAAGTTAATTTCCTTGTTAATTTACGGATTTTACTCGTTTTTGACCCTTTTTCTTTCACTAAAAAAGACATAAAGTGGCCTAGCCTTATCAAATCGAAGCATGTAATAGTTCCTAGGAAACCTAACGAGCATATCTATTACCTCTATGGTTGATTTTAGAATTTTCAAAAACGGCCAAAATGGGGGTTAGGTTAATTTCCTGTTAAGTTACGGATTTTACTCGTTTTTGACCCTTTTTCTTTCACTAAAAAGGGCATAAAGTGGCCTAGCCTTATCAAATCGAAGCATGTAATAGTTCCTAGGAAATCTAACGAGAATATCTACGACTTCCATGGTTGATTTTAGAAATTTGAAAAACGGCCAAAATGGTGGTAAACTGAATTTCCTTGTTAATTTACGGATTTTACTTGTTTTTGACCCTTTTTCTTTCACTAAAAATGGCATAAAGTGGCCTAGCCTTATCAAATTGAAGCATGTAATACATCCTAGGAAATCTAACGAGAATATCTACGACTTCCATGGTTGATTTTAGAAATTTGAAAAACGGCCAAAATGGTGGTAAAGTGTATTTCCCTGTTAATTTACGGATTTTACTTGTTTTTGATTCTATTTCTTTCACTAAAAAGGGCATAAAGTGGTATAGCCTTATCGAATCGAAGCATGTAATACTTCCTAGGAAATCTAACGAGAATATCTACAACTTCCATGGTTGATTTTAGAAATTTGAAAAACGGCCAAAATGGTGGTAAAGTGTATTTCCTTGTTAATTTACGGATTTTACTTGTTTTTGATTCTTTTTCTTTCACTAAAAAGGGCATAAAGTGGTCTAGCCTTATCGAATCGAAGCATGTAAAACTTCCTAGGAAATCTAACGAGAATATCTACAACTTCCATGGTTGATTTTAGAAATTTGAAAAACGGCCAAAATGGTGGTAAAGTGTATTTCCTTGTTAATTTAAGGATTTTACTTGTTTTTGATTCTTTTTCTTTCACTAAAAAGGGCATAAAGTGGCCTAGCCTTATCGAATCAAAGCTGTAATACATCCTAGGAAATCTAACGAGAATATCTACAACTTCCATGGTTGATTTTAGAAATTTGAAAAACGGCCAAAATGGTGGTAAAGTGTATTTCCTTGTTAATTTACGGATTTTGCTTGTTTTTGATTCTTTTCTTTCACTAAAAAGGGTATAAAGTGGCCTAGCCTTATCGAATCGGAGCATGTAATAGTTCCTAGGAAATTTAACGAGCATATCTACGACTTCCATGATTTATATTAGAATTTTAAAAAACGGCCAAAATGGTGGTTAAGTTAATTTCCTTGTTAATTTACGGATTTTATTCGTTTTTGACCCTTTTTCTTTCACTAAAAAAGACATAAAGTGGCCTAGCCTTATCAAATCGAAGCATGTAATAGTTCCTAGGAAACCTAACGAGCATATCTATTACCTCTATGGTTGATTTTAGAATTTTCAAAAACGGCCAAAATGGGGGTTAGGTTAATTTCCTGTTAAGTTACGGATTTTACTCGTTTTTGACCCTTTTTCTTTCACTAAAAAGGGCATAAAGTGGTCTAGCCTTATCAAATCGAAGCATGTAATAGTTCCTAGGAAATCTAACGAGAATATCTACGACTTCCATGGTTGATTTTAGAAATTTGAAAAACGGCCAAAATGGTGGTAAACTGAATTTCCTTGTTAATTTACGGATTTTACTTGTTTTTGACCCTTTTTCTTTCACTAAAAATGGCATAAAGTGGCCTAGCCTTATCGAATCGAAGCATGTAATAGTTCCTAGGTAATCTAACGAGCATATCTACGACTTCCATGGTTGATTTTAGAAATTGGAAAAACGGCCAAAATGGTGGTAAAGTGAATTTCCATGTTAATTTACGGATTTTACTTGTTTTTGACCCTTTTTCTTTCAGTAAAAAGGGCATAAAGTGGCCTAACCTTATCGAATCGAAGCATGTAATAGTTCCTAGGAAATCTAACGAGCATATCTACGACTTCCATGGTTGATTTTAAAAATTTGAAAAACGGCCAAAATGGTGGTTAAGTGAATTTCCTTGTTAATTTACGGATTTTACTTGTTTTTGACCCTTTTTCTTTCACTAAAAAGGGCATAAAGTGGCCTAGCCTTATCGAATTGAAGCATGTAATACATCCTAGGAAATCTAACGAGAATATCTACAACTTCCATGGTTGATTTTAGAAATTTGAAAAACGGCCAAAATGGTGGTAAAGTGTATTTCCTTGTTAATTTACGGATTTTACTTGTTTTTGATTCTTTTTCTTTCACTAAAAAGGGCATAAAGTGGTCTAGCCTTATCGAATCGAAGCATTTAAAACTTCCTAGGAAATCTAACGAGAATATCTACAACTTCCATGGTTGATTTTAGAAATTTGAAAAACGGCCAAATTGGTGGTAAAGTGTATTTCCTTGTTAATTTAAGGATTTTACTTGTTTTTGATTCTTTTTCTTTCACTAAAAAGGGCATAAAGTGGCCTAGCCTTATCGAATCAAAGCTGTAATACATCCTAGGAAATCTAACGAGAATATCTACAACTTCCATGGTTGATTTTAGAAATTTGGAAAACGGCCAAAATGGTGGTAAAGTGTATTTCCTTTTTAATTTATGGATTTTACTTGTTTTTGATTCTTTTTCTTTCACTAAAAAGTCCAGAATGTGGCCTAGCCTTATCGAATCGGAGCATGTAATAGTTCCTAGGAAATCTAACGAGCATATCTACGACTTCCATGATTTATATTAGAATTTTCATAAACGGCCAAAATGGTGGTTAAGTTAATTTCCTTGTTAATTTACGGATTTTACTCGTTTTTGACCCTTTTTCTTTCACTAAAAAGGGCATAAAGTGGCCTAGCCTTATCAAATCGAAGCATGTAATAGTTCCTAGGAATTCTAACGAGCATATCTACGACTTCCATGGTTGATTTTAGAAATTTGAAAAACGGCCAAAATGGTGGTAAAGTGAATTTCCTTGTTAATTTACGGATTTTACTTGTTTTTCACCCTTTTTCTTTCACTAAAAAGGGCATAAAGTGGCCTAGCCTTATCGAATTGAAGCATGTAATACATCCTAGGAAATCTAACGAGAATATCTACGACTTCAATGGTTGATTTTAGAAATTTGAAAAACGGCCAAAATGGTGGTAAAGTGTATTTCCTTGTTAATTTACGGATTTTACTTGTTTTTGATTCTATTTCTTTCACTAAAAAGGGCATAAAGTGGTCTAGCATTATCGAATCGAAGCATGTAATACTTCCTAGGAAATCTAACGAGAATATCTACAACTTCCATGGTTGATTTTAGAAATTTGAAAAACGGCCAAAATGGTGGTAAAGTGTATTTCCTTGTTAATTTACGGATTTTACTTGTTTTTGATTCTTTTTCTTTCACTAAAAAGGGCATAAAGTGGTCTAGCCTTATCGAATCGAAGCATGTAAAACTTCCTAGGAAATCTAACGAGAATATCTACAACTTCCATGGTTGATTTTAGAAATTTGAAAAACGGCCAAAATGGTGGTAAAGTGTATTTCCTTGTTAATTTAAGGATTTTACTTGTTTTTGATTCTTTTTCTTTCACTAAAAAGGGCATAAAGTGGCCTAGCCTTATCGAATCAAAGCTGTAATACATCCTAGGAAATCTAACGAGAATATCTACAACTTCCATGGTTTATTTTAGAAATTTGAAAAACGGCCAAAATGGTGGTAAAGTGTATTTCCTTGTTAATTTATGGATTTTACTTGTTTTTGATTCTTTTTCTTTCACTAAAAAGGGCATAAAGTGGCCTAGCCTTATCGAATCGGAGCATGTAATAGTTCCTAGGAAATCTAACGAGCATATCTACGACTTCCATGATTTATATTAGAATTTACATAAACGGCCAAAATGGTGGTTAAGTTAATTTCCTTGTTAATTTACGGATTTTACTCGTTTTTGACCCTTTTTCTTTCACTAAAAAGGGCATAAAGTGACCTAGCCTTATCAAATCGAAGCATGTAATAGTTCCTTGGAATTCTAACGAGCATATCTACGACTTCCATGGTTGATTTTAGAAATTTGAAAAACGGCCAAAATGGTGGTAAAGTGAATTTCCTTGTTAATTTACGGATTTTACTTGTTTTTCACCCTTTTTCTTTCACTAAAAAGAGCATAAAGTGGCCTAGCCTTATCGAATTGAAGCATGTAATACATCCTAGGAAATCTAACGAGAATATCTACGACTTCCATGGTTGATTTTAGAAATTTGAAAAACGGCCAAAATGGTGGTAAAGTGTATTTCCTTGTTAATTTACGGATTTTACTTGTTTTTGATTCTATTTCTTTCACTAAAAAGGGCATAAAGTGGTCTAGCCTTATCGAATCGAAGCATGTAATACTTCCTAGGAAATCTAACGAGAATATCTACAACTTCCATGGTTGATTTTAGAAATTTGAAAAACGGCCAAAATGGTGGTAAAGTGTATTTCCTTGTTAATTTACGGATTTTACTTGTTTTTGATTCTTTTTCTTTCACTAAAAAGGGCATAAAGTGGTCTAGCCTTATCGAATCGAAGCATGTAAAACTTCCTAGGAAATCTAACGAGAATATCTACAACTTCCATGGTTGATTTTAGAAATTTGAAAAACGGCCAAAATGGTGGTAAAGTGTATTTCCTTGTTAATTTAAGGATTTTACTTGTTTTTGATTCTTTTTCTTTCACTAAAAAGGGCATAAAGTGGCCTAGCCTTATCGAATCAAAGCTGTAATACATCCTAGGAAATCTAACGAGAATATCTACAACTTCCATGGTTGATTTTAGAAATTTGAAAAACGGCCAAAATGGTGGTAAAGTGTATTTCCTTGTTAATTTATGGATTTTACTTGTTTTTGATTCTTTTTCTTTCACTAAAAAGGGCATAAAGTGGCCTAGCCTTATCGAATCGGAGCATGTAATAGTTCCTAGGATATCTAACGAGCATATCTACGACTTCCATGATTTATATTAGAATTTACATAAACGGCCAAAATGGTGGTTAAGTTAATTTCCTTGTTAATTTACGGATTTTACTCGTTTTTGACCCTTTTTCTTTCACTAAAAAGGGCATAAAGTGGCCTAGCCTTATCAAATCGAAGCATGTAATAGTTCCTAGGAATTCTAACGAGCATATCTACGACTTCCACGGTTGATTCTAGAAATTTGAAAAACGGCCAAAATGGTGGTAAAGTGAATTTCCTTGTTAAATTACGGATTTTACTTGTTTTTCATCCTTTTTCTTTCACTAAAAAGGGCATAAAGTGGCCTAGCCTTATCGAATTGAAGCATGTAATACATCCTAGGAAATCTAACGAGAATATCTACGACTTCCATGGTTGATTTTAGAAATTTGAAAAACGGCCAAAATGGTGGTAAAGTGTATTTCCTTGTTAATTTACGGATTTTACTTGTTTTTGATTCTATTTCTTTCACTAAAAAGGGCATAAAGTGGTCTAGCCTTATCGAATCGAAGCATGTAATACTTCCTAGGAAATCTAACGAGAATATCTACAACTTCCATGGTTGATTTTAGAAATTTGAAAAACGGCCAAAATGGTGGTAAAGTGTATTTCCTTGTTAATTTAAGGATTTTGCTTGTTTTTGATTCTTTTCTTTCACTAAAAAGGGTATAAAGTGGCCTAGCCTTATCGAATCGGAGCATGTAATAGTTCCTAGGAAATTTAACGAGCATATCTACGACTTCCATGATTTATATTAGAATTTTAAAAAACGGCCAAAATGGTGGTTAAGTTAATTTCCTTGTTAATTTACGGATTTTACTCGTTTTTGACCCTTTTTCTTTCACTAAAAAAGACATAAAGTGGCCTAGCCTTATCAAATCGAAGCATGTAATAGTTCCTAGGAAACCTAACGAGCATATCTATTACCTCTATGGTTGATTTTAGAATTTTCAAAAACGGCCAAAATGGGGGTTAGGTTAATTTCCTGTTAAGTTACGGATTTTACTCGTTTTTGACCCTTTTTCTTTCACTAAAAAGGGCATAAAGTGGTCTAGCCTTATCAAATCGAAGCATGTAATAGTTCCTAGGAAATCTAACGAGAATATCTACGACTTCCATGGTTGATTTTAGAAATTTGAAAAACGGCCAAAATGGTGGTAAACTGAATTTCCTTGTTAATTTACGGATTTTACTTGTTTTTGACCCTTTTTCTTTCACTAAAAATGGCATAAAGTGGCCTAGCCTTATCAAATTGAAGCATGTAATACATCCTAGGAAATCTAACGAGAATATCTACGACTTCCATGGTTGATTTTAGAAATTTTAAAAACGCCCAAAATGGTGGTAAAGTGTATTTCCTTGTGAATTTACGGATTTTACTTGTTTTTGATTCTTTTTTTTTTTCAGTAAAAAGGGCATAAAGTGGTCTAGCCTTATCGAATCGGAACATGTAATAGTTCCTAGGAAATCTAACGAGCATATCTACGACTTCCATGATTTATATTAAAATTTTCAAAAACGGCCAAAATGGTGGTTAAGTTAATTTCCTTGTTAATTTACGGATTTTACTCGTTTTTGACCCTTTTTCTTTCACTAAAAAAGACATAAAGTGGCCTAGCCTTATCGAATCGAAGCATGTAATAGTTCCTAGGTAATCTAACGAGCATATCTACGACTTCCATGGTTGATTTTAGAAATTGGAAAAACGGCCAAAATGGTGGTAAAGTGAATTTCCATGTTAATTTACGGATTTTACTTGTTTTTGACCCTTTTTCTTTCAGTAAAAAGGGCATAAAGTGGCCTAGCCTTATCGAATCGAAGCATGTAATAGTTCCTAGGAAATCTAACGAGCATATCTACGACTTCCATGGTTGATTTTAAAAATTTGAAAAACGGCCAAAATGGTGGTTAAGTGAATTTCCTTGTTAATTTACGGATTTTACTTGTTTTTGACCCTTTTTCTTTCACTAAAAAGGGCATAAAGTGGCCTAGCCTTATCGAATTGAAGCATGTAATACATCCTAGGAAATCTAACGAGAATATCTACAACTTCCATGGTTGATTTTAGAAATTTGAAAAACGGCCAAAATGGTGGTAAAGTGTATTTCCTTGTTAATTTACGGATTTTACTTGTTTTTGATTCTTTTTCTTTCACTAAAAAGGGCATAAAGTGGTCTAGCCTTGTCGAATCGAAGCATGTAAAACTTCCTAGGAAATCTAACGAGAATATCTACAACTTCCATGGTTGATTTTAGAAATTTGAAAAACGGCCAAATTGGTGGTAAAGTGTATTTCCTTGTTAATTTAAGGATTTTACTTGTTTTTGATTCTTTTTCTTTCACTAAAAAGGGCATAAAGTGGCCTAGCCTTATCGAATCAAAGCTGTAATACATCCTAGGAAATCTAACGAGAATATCTACAACTTCCATGGTTGATTTTAGAAATTTGAAAAACGGCCAAAATGGTGGTAAAGTGTATTTCCTTTTTAATTTATGGATTTTACTTGTTTTTGATTCTTTTTCTTTCACTAAAAAGTCCAGAATGTGGCCTAGCCTTATCGAATCGGAGCATGTAATAGTTCCTAGGAAATCTAACGAGCATATCTACGACTTCCATGATTTATATTAGAATTTTCATAAACGGCCAAAATGGTGGTTAAGTTAATTTCCTTGTTAATTTACGGATTTTACTCGTTTTTGACCCTTTTTCTTTCACTAAAAAGGGCATAAAGTGGCCTAGCCTTATCAAATCGAAGCATGTAATAGTTCCTAGGAATTCTAACGAGCATATCTACGACTTCCATGGTTGATTTTAGAAATTTGAAAAACGGCCAAAATGGTGGTAAAGTGAATTTCCTTGTTAATTTACGGATTTTACTTGTTTTTCACCCTTTTTCTTTCACTAAAAAGGGCATAAAGTGGCCTAGCCTTATCGAATTGAAGCATGTAATACATCCTAGGAAATCTAACGAGAATATCTACGACTTCCATGGTTGATTTTAGAAATTTGAAAAACGGCCAAAATGGTGGTAAAGTGTATTTCCTTGTTAATTTACGGATTTTACTTGTTTTTGATTCTATTTCTTTCACTAAAAAGGGCATAAAGTGGTCTAGCCTTATCGAACCGAAGCATGTAATACTTCCTAGGAAATCTAACGAGAATATCTACAACTTCCATGGTTGATTTTAGAAATTTGAAAAACGGCCAAAATGGTGGTAAAGTGTATTTCCATGTTAATTTACGGATTTTGCTTGTTTTTGATTCTTTTCTTTCACTAAAAAGGGTATAAAGTGGCCTAGCCTTATCGAATCGGAGCATGTAATAGTTCCTAGGAAATTTAACGAGCATATCTACGACTTCCATGATTTATATTAGAATTTTAAAAAACGGCCAAAATGGTGGTTAAGTTAATTTCCTTGTTAATTTACGGATTTTACTCTTTTTTGACCCTTTTTCTTTCACTAAAAAAGACATAAAGTGGCCTAGCCTTATCAAATCGAAGCATGTAATAGTTTCTAGGAAACCTAACGAGCATATCTATTACCTCTATGGTTGATTTTAGAATTTTCAAAAACGGCCAAAATGGGGGTTAGGTTAATTTCCTTGTTAAGTTACGGATTTTACTCGTTTTTGACCCTTTTTCTTTCACTAAAAAGGGCATAAAGTGGTCTAGCCTTATCAAATCGAAGCATGTAATACATCCTAGGAAATCTAACGAGAATATCTACGACTTCCATGGTTGATTTTAGAAATTTGAAAAACGGCCAAAATGGTGGTAAAGTGTATTTCCTTGTTAATTTACGGATTTTAGTTGTTTTTGATTCTTTTTCTTTCACTAAAAAGGGCATAAAGTGGTCTAGCCTTATCGAATCGAAGCATGTAATACTTCCTAGGAAATCTAACGAGAATATCTACAACTTCCATGGTTGATTTTAGAAATTTGAAAAACAGCCAAAATGGTGGTAAAGTGTATTTCCTTGTTAATTTAAGGATTTTACTTGTTTTTGATTCTTTTTCTTTCACTAAAAAGGGCATAAAGTGGCCTAGCCTTATCGAATCAAAGCTGTAATACTTCCTAGGAAATCTAACGAGAATATCTACAACTTCCATGGTTGATTTTAGAAATTTAAAAAACGGCCAAAATGGTGGTAAAGTGTATTTCCTTGTTAATTTAAGGATTTTACTTGTTTTTGATTCTTTTTCTTTCACTAAAAAGGGCATAAAGTGGCCTAGCCTTATCGAATCGGAGCATGTAATAGTTCCTAGGAAATCTAACGAGCATATCTACGACTTCCATGATTTATATTAGAATTTTCATAAACGGCCAAAATGGGGGTTAGGTTAATTTCCTTGTTAAGTTACGGATTTTACTCGTTTTT
The DNA here is from genome assembly GCF_051527215.1 of Medicago sativa. Classification (NCBI taxonomy): domain Eukaryota; kingdom Viridiplantae; phylum Streptophyta; class Magnoliopsida; order Fabales; family Fabaceae; genus Medicago; species Medicago sativa. Next base: position 46,557,206 of record NC_140754.1, on the reverse strand, counting down.
GACCCTTTTTCTTTCACTAAAAAGGGCATAAAGTGGTCTAGGCTTATCAAATCGAAGCATGTAATAGTTCCTAGGAAACCTAACGAGCATATCTATTACCTCTATGGTTGATTTTAGAATTTTCAAAAACGGCCAAAATGGGGGTTAGGTTAATTTCCTTGTTAAGTTACGGATTTTACTCGTTTTTGACCCTTTTTCTTTCACTAAAAAGGGCATAAAGTGGTCTAGGCTTATCAAATCGAAGCATGTAATAGTTCCTAGGAAATCTAACGAGAATATCTACGACTTCCATGGTTGATTTTAGAAATTTTAAAAACGCCCAAAATGGTGGTAAAGTGTATTTCCTTGTGAATTTACGGATTTTACTTGTTTTTGATTCTTTTTTTTTTCCAGTAAAAAGGGCATAAAGTGGTCTAGCCTTATCGAATCGGAACATGTAATAGTTCCTAGGAAATCTAACGAGCATATCTACGACTTCCATGATTTATATTAAAATTTTCAAAAACGGCCAAAATGGTGGTTAAGTTAATTTCCTTGTTAATTTACGGATTTTACTCGTTTTTGACCCTTTTTCTTTCACTAAAAAGGGCATAAAGTGGCCTAGCCTTATCAAATCGAAGCATGTAATAGTTCCTAGGAATTCTAACGAGCATATCTACGACTTCCATGGTTGATTTTAGAAATTTGAAAAACGGCCAAAATGGTGGTAAAGTGAATTTCCTTGTTAATTTACGGATTTTACTTGTTTTTCACCCTTTTTCTTTCACTAAAAAGGGCATAAAGTGGCCTAGCCTTATCGAATTGAAGCATGTAATACATCCTAGGAAATCTAACGAGAATATCTACGACTTCCATGGTTGATTTTAGAAATTTGAAAAACGGCCAAAATGGTGGTAAAGTGTATTTCCTTGTTATTTTACGGATTTTACTTGTTTTTGATTCTATTTCTTTCACTAAAAAGGGCATAAAGTGGTCTAGCCTTATCGAATCGAAGCATGTAATACTTCCTAGGAAATCTAACGAGAATATCTACAACTTCCATGGTTGATTTTAGAAATTTGAAAAACGGCCAAAATGGTGGTAAAGTGTATTTCCTTGTTAATTTACGGATTTTGCTTGTTTTTGATTCTTTTCTTTCACTAAAAAGGGTATAAAGTGGCCTAGCCTTATCGAATCGGAGCATGTAATAGTTCCTAGGAAATTTAACGAGCATATCTACGACTTCCATGATTTATATTAGAATTTTAAAAAACGGCCAAAATGGTGGTTAAGTTAATTTCCTTGTTAATTTACGGATTTTACTCGTTTTTGACCCTTTTTCTTTCACTAAAAAAGACATAAAGTGGCCTAGCCTTATCAAATCGAAGCATGTAATAGTTCCTAGGAAACCTAACGAGCATATCTATTACCTCTATGGTTGATTTTAGAATTTTCAAAAACGGCCAAAATGGGGGTTAGGTTAATTTCCTTGTTAAGTTACGGATTTTACTCGTTTTTGACCCTTTTTCTTTCACTAAAAAGGGCATAAAGTGGTCTAGCCTTATCAAATCGAAGCATGTAATAGTTCCTAGGAAATCTAACGAGAATATCTACGACTTCCATGGTTGATTTTAGAAATTTGAAAAACGGCCAAAATGGTGGTAAACTGAATTTCCTTGTTAATTTACGGATTTTACTTGTTTTTGACCCTTTTTCTTTCACTAAAAATGGCATAAAGTGGCCTAGCCTTATTAAATTGAAGCATGTAATACATCCTAGGAAATCTAACGAGAATATCTACAACTTCCATGGTTGATTTTAGAAATTTGAAAAACGGCCAAAATGGTGGTAAAGTGTATTTCCTTGTTAATTTACGGATTTTACTTGTTTTTGATTCTTTTTCTTTCACTAAAAAGGGCATAAAGTGGTCTAGCCTTATCGAATCGAAGCATGTAAAACTTCCTAGGAAATCTAACGAGAATATCTACAACTTCCATGGTTGATTTTAGAAATTTGAAAAACGGCCAAAATGGTGGTAAAGTGTATTTCCTTGTTAATTTAAGGATTTTACTTGTTTTTGATTCTTTTTCTTTCACTAAAAAGGGCATAAAGTGGCCTAGCCTTATCGAATCAAAGCTGTAATACATCCTAGGAAATCTAACGAGAATATCTACAACTTCCATGGTTGATTTTAGAAATTTGAAAAACGGCCAAAATGGTGGTAAAGTGTATTTCCTTGTTAATTTATGGATTTTACTTGTTTTTGATTCTTTTTCTTTCACTAAAAAGGGCAGAAAGTGGCCTAGCCTTATTGAATCGGAGCATGTAATAGTTCCTAGGAAATCTAACGAGCATATCTACGACTTCCATGATTTATATTAGAATTTTCATAAACGGCCAAAATGGTGGTTAAGTTAATTTCCTTGTTAATTTACGGATTTTACTCGTTTTTGACCCTTTTTCTTTCACTAAAAAGGGCATAAAGTGGCCTAGCCTTATCAAATCGAAGCATGTAATAGTTCCTAGGAATTCTAACGAGCATATCTACGACTTCCATGGTTGATTTTAGAAATTTGAAAAACGGCCAAAATGGTGGTAAAGTGAATTTCCTTGTTAATTTACGGATTTTACTTGTTTTTCACCCTTTTTCTTTCACTAAAAAGAGCATAAAGTGGCCTAGCCTTATCGAATTGAAGCATGTAATACATCCTAGGAAATCTAACGAGAATATCTACGACTTCCATGGTTGATTTTAGAAATTTGAAAAACGGCCAAAATGGTGGTAAAGTGTATTTCCTTGTTAATTTACGGATTTTACTTGTTTTTGATTCTATTTCTTTCACTAAAAAGGGCATAAAGTGGTCTAGCCTTATCGAATCGAAGCATGTAATACTTCCTAGGAAATCTAACGAGAATATCTACAACTTCCATGGTTGATTTTAGAAATTTGAAAAACGGCCAAAATGGTGGTAAAGTGTATTTCCTTGTTAATTTACGGATTTTACTTGTTTTTGATTCTTTTTCTTTCACTAAAAAGGGCATAAAGTGGTCTAGCCTTATCGAATCGAAGCATGTAAAACTTCCTAGGAAATCTAACGAGAATATCTACAACTTCCATGGTTGATTTTAGAAATTTGAAAAACGGCCAAAATGGTGGTAAAGTGTATTTCCTTGTTAATTTAAGGATTTTACTTGTTTTTGATTCTTTTTCTTTCACTAAAAAGGGCATAAAGTGGCCTAGCCTTATCGAATCAAAGCTGTAATACATCCTAGGAAATCTAACGAGAATATCTACAACTTCCATGGTTGATTTTAGAAATTTGAAAAACGGCCAAAATGGTGGTAAAGTGTATTTCCTTGTTAATTTATGGATTTTACTTGTTTTTGATTCTTTTTCTTTCACTAAAAAGGGCATAAAGTGGCCTAGCCTTATCGAATCGGAGCATGTAATAGTTCCTAGGATATCTAACGAGCATATCTACGACTTCCATGATTTATATTAGAATTTACATAAACGGCCAAAATGGTGGTTAAGTTAATTTTCTTGTTAATTTACGGATTTTACTCGTTTTTGACCCTTTTTCTTTCACTAAAAAGGGCATAAAGTGGCCTAGCCTTATCAAATCGAAGCATGTAATAGTTCCTTGGAATTCTAACGAGCATATCTACGACTTCCATGGTTGATTTTAGAAATTTGAAAAACGGCCAAAATGGTGGTAAAGTGAATTTCCTTGTTAATTTACGGATTTTACTTGTTTTTCACCCTTTTTCTTTCACTAAAAAGGGCATAAAGTGGCCTAGCCTTATCGAATTGAAGCATGTAATACATCCTAGGAAATCTAACGAGAATATCTACGACTTCCATGGTTGATTTTAGAAATTTGAAAAACGGCCAAAATGGTGGTAAAGTGTATTTCCTTGTTAATTTACGGATTTTACTTGTTTTTGATTCTATTTCTTTCACTAAAAAGGGCATAAAGTGGTCTAGCCTTATCGAATCGAAGCATGTAATACTTCCTAGGAAATCTAACGAGAATATCTACAACTTCCATGGTTGATTTTAGAAATTTGAAAAACGGCCAAAATGGTGGTAAAGTGTATTTCCTTGTTAATTTACGGATTTTGCTTGTTTTTGATTCTTTTCTTTCACTAAAAAGGGTATAAAGTGGCCTAGCCTTATCGAATCGGAGCATGTAATAGTTCCTAGGAAATTTAACGAGCATATCTACGACTTCCATGATTTATATTAGAATTTTAAAAAACGGCCAAAATGGTGGTTAAGTTAATTTCCTTGTTAATTTACGGATTTTACTCGTTTTTGACCCTTTTTCTTTCACTAAAAAAGACATAAAGTGGCCTGGCCTTATCAAATCGAAGCATGTAATAGTTCCTAGGAAACCTAACGAGCATATCTATTACCTCTATGGTTGATTTTAGAATTTTCAAAAACGGCCAAAATGGGGGTTAGGTTAATTTCCTTGTTAAGTTACGGATTTTACTCGTTTTTGACCCTTTTTCTTTCACTAAAAAGGGCATAAAGTGGTCTAGCCTTATCAAATCGAAGCATGTAATAGTTCCTAGGAAATCTAACGAGAATATCTACGACTTCCATGGTTGATTTTAGAAATTTGAAAAACGGCCAAAATGGTGGTAAACTGAATTTCCTTGTTAATTTACGGATTTTACTTGTTTTTGACCCTTTTTCTTTCACTAAAAATGGCATAAAGTGGCCTAGCCTTATCAAATTGAAGCAGGTAATACATCCTAGGAAATCTAACGAGAATATCTACAACTTCCATGGTTGATTTTAGAAATTTGAAAAACGGCCAAAATGGTGGTAAAGTGTATTTCCTTGTTAATTTACGGATTTTACTTGTTTTTGATTCTTTTTCTTTCACTAAAAAGGGCATAAAGTGGTCTAGCCTTATCGAATCGAAGCATGTAAAACTTCCTAGGAAATCTAACGAGAATATCTACAACTTCCATGGTTGATTTTAGAAATTTGAAAAACGGCCAAAATGGTGGTAAAGTGTATTTCCTTGTTAATTTAAGGATTTTACTTGTTTTTGATTCTTTTTCTTTCACTAAAAAGGGCATAAAGTGGCCTAGCCTTATCGAATCAAAGCTGTAATACATCCTAGGAAATCTAACGAGAATATCTACAACTTCCATGGTTGATTTTAGAAATTTGAAAAACGGCCAAAATGGTGGTAAAGTGTATTTCCTGGTTAATTTATGGATTTTACTTGTTTTTGATTCTTTTTCTTTCACTAAAAAGGGCAGAAAGTGGCCTAGCCTTATTGAATCGGAGCATGTAATAGTTCCTAGGAAATCTAACGAGCATATCTACGACTTCCATGATTTATATTAGAATTTTCATAAACGGCCAAAATGGTGGTTAAGTTAATTTCCTTGTTAATTTACGGATTTTACTCATTTTTGACCCTTTTTCTTTCACTAAAAAGGGCATAAAGTGGCCTAGCCTTATCAAATCGAAGCATGTAATAGTTCCTAGGAATTCTAACGAGCATATCTACGACTTCCATGGTTGATTTTAGAAATTTGAAAAACGGCCAAAATGGTGGTAAAGTGAATTTCCTTGTTAATTTACGGATTTTACTTGTTTTTCACCCTTTTTCTTTCACTAAAAAGGGCATAAAGTGGCCTAGCCTTATCGAATTGAAGCATGTAATACATCCTAGGAAATCTAACGAGAATATCTACGACTTCCATGGTTGATTTTAGAAATTTGAAAAACGGCCAAAATGGTGGTAAAGTGAATTTCCTTGTTAATTTACGGATTTTACTTGTTTTTCACCCTTTTTCTTTCACTAAAAAGAGCATAAAGTGGCCTGGCCTTATCGAATTGAAGCATGTAATACATCCTAGGAAATCTAACGAGAATATCTACGACTTCCATGGTTGATTTTAGAAATTTGAAAAACGGCCAAAATGGTGGTAAAGTGTATTTCCTTGTTAATTTACGGATTTTACTTGTTTTTGATTCTATTTCTTTCACTAAAAAGGGCATAAAGTGGTCTAGCCTTATCGAATCGAAGCATGTAATACTTCCTAGGAAATCTAACGAGAATATCTACAACTTCCATGGTTGATTTTAGAAATTTGAAAAACGGCCAAAATGGTGGTAAAGTGTATTTCCTTGTTAATTTACGGATTTTACTTGTTTTTGATTCTTTTTCTTTCACTAAAAAGGGCATAAAGTGGTCTAGCCTTATCGAATCGAAGCATGTAAAACTTCCTAGGAAATCTAACGAGAATACCTACAACTTCCATGGTTGATTTTAGAAATTTGAAAAACGGCCAAAATGGTGGTAAAGTGTATTTCCTTGTTAATTTAAGGATTTTACTTGTTTTTGATTCTTTTTCTTTCACTAAAAAGGGCATAAAGTGGCCTAGCCTTATCGAATCAAAGCTGTAATACATCCTAGGAAATCTAACGAGAATATCTATAACTTCCATGGTTGATTTTAGAAATTTGAAAAACGGCCAAAATGGTGGTAAAGTGTATTTCCTTGTTAATTTATGGATTTTACTTGTTTTTGATTCTTTTTCTTTCACTAAAAAGGGCATAAAGTGGCCTAGCCTTATCGAATCGGAGCATGTAATAGTTCCTAGGAAATCTAACGAGCATATCTACGACTTCCATGATTTATATTAGAATTTACATAAACGGCCAAAATGGTGGTTAAGTTAATTTCCTTGTTAATTTACGGATTTTACTCGTTTTTGACCCTTTTTCTTTCACTAAAAAGGGCATAAAGTGGCCTAGCCTTATCAAATCGAAGCATGTAATAGTTCCTTGGAATTCTAACGAGCATATCTACGACTTCCTTGATTTATATTAGAATTTTAAAAAACGGCCAAAATGGTGGTTAAGTTAATTTCCTTGTTAATTTACGGATTTTACTCGTTTTTGACCCTTTTTCTTTCACTAAAAAAGACATAAAGTGGCCTAGCCTTATCAAATCGAAGCATGTAATAGTTCCTAGGAAACCTAACGAGCATATCTATTACCTCTATGGTTGATTTTAGAATTTTCAAAAACGGCCAAAATGGGGGTTAGGTTAATTTCCTTGTTAAGTTACGGATTTTACTCGTTTTTGACCCTTTTTCTTTCACTAAAAAGGGCATAAAGTGGTCTAGCCTTATCAAATCGAAGCATGTAATAGTTCCTAGGAAATCTAACGAGAATATCTACGACTTCCATGGTTGATTTTAGAAATTTGAAAAACGGCCAAAATGGTGGTAAACTGAATTTCCTTGTTAATTTACGGATTTTACTTGTTTTTGACCCTTTTTCTTTCACTAAAAATGGCATAAAGTGGCCTAGCCTTATTAAATTGAAGCATGTAATACATCCTAGGAAATCTAACGAGAATATCTACAACTTCCATGGTTGATTTTAGAAATTTGAAAAACGGCCAAAATGGTGGTAAAGTGTATTTCCTTGTTAATTTACGGATTTTACTTGTTTTTGATTCTTTTTCTTTCACTAAAAAGGGCATAAAGTGGTCTAGCCTTATCGAATCGAAGCATGTAAAACTTCCTAGGAAATCTAACGAGAATATCTACAACTTCCATGGTTGATTTTAGAAATTTGAAAAACGGCCAAAATGGTGGTAAAGTGTATTTCCTTGTTAATTTAAGGATTTTACTTGTTTTTGATTCTTTTTCTTTCACTAAAAAGGGCATAAAGTGGCCTAGCCTTATCGAATCAAAGCTGTAATACATCCTAGGAAATCTAACGAGAATATCTACAACTTCCATGGTTGATTTTAGAAATTTGAAAAACGGCCAAAATGGTGGTAAAGTGTATTTCCTTGTTAATTTATGGATTTTACTTGTTTTTGATTCTTTTTCTTTCACTAAAAAGGGCAGAAAGTGGCCTAGCCTTATTGAATCGGAGCATGTAATAGTTCCTAGGAAATCTAACGAGCATATCTACGACTTCCATGATTTATATTAGAATTTTCATAAACGGCCAAAATGGTGGTTAAGTTAATTTCCTTGTTAATTTACGGATTTTACTCGTTTTTGACCCTTTTTCTTTCACTAAAAAGGGCATAAAGTGGCCTAGCCTTATCAAATCGAAGCATGTAATAGTTCCTAGGAATTCTAACGAGCATATCTACGACTTCCATGGTTGATTTTAGAAATTTGAAAAACGGCCAAAATGGTGGTAAAGTGAATTTCCTTGTTAATTTACGGATTTTACTTGTTTTTCACCCTTTTTCTTTCACTAAAAAGAGCATAAAGTGGCCTAGCCTTATCGAATTGAAGCATGTAATACATCCTAGGAAATCTAACGAGAATATCTACGACTTCCATGGTTGATTTTAGAAATTTGAAAAACGGCCAAAATGGTGGTAAAGTGTATTTCCTTGTTAATTTACGGATTTTACTTGTTTTTGATTCTATTTCTTTCACCAAAAAGGGCATAAAGTGGTCTAGCCTTATCGAATCGAAGCATGTAATACTTCCTAGGAAATCTAACGAGAATATCTACAACTTCCATGGTTGATTTTAGAAATTTGAAAAATGGCCAAAATGGTGGTAAAGTGTATTTCCTTGTTAATTTACGGATTTTACTTGTTTTTGATTCTTTTTCTTTCACTAAAAAGGGCATAAAGTGGTCTAGCCTTATCGAATCGAAGCATGTAAAACTTCCTAGGAAATCTAACGAGAATATCTACAACTTCCATGGTTGATTTTAGAAATTTGAAAAACGGCCAAAATGGTGGTAAAGTGTATTTCCTTGTTAATTTAAGGATTTTACTTGTTTTTGATTCTTTTTCTTTCACTAAAAAGGGCATAAAGTGGCCTAGCCTTATCGAATCAAAGCTGTAATACATCCTAGGAAATCTAACGAGAATATCTACAACTTCCATGGTTGATTTTAGAAATTTGAAAAACGGCCAAAATGGTGGTAAAGTGTATTTCCTTGTTAATTTATGGATTTTACTTGTTTTTGATTCTTTTTCTTTCACTAAAAAGGGCATAAAGTGGCCTAGCCTTATCGAATCGGAGCATGTAATAGTTCCTAGGATATCTAACGAGCATATCTACGACTTCCATGATTTATATTAGAATTTACATAAACGGCCAAAATGGTGGTTAAGTTAATTTCCTTGTTAATTTACGGATTTTACTCGTTTTTGACCCTTTTTCTTTCACTAAAAAGGGCATAAAGTGGCCTAGCCTTATCAAATCGAAGCATGTAATAGTTCCTTGGAATTCTAACGAGCATATCTACGACTTCCATGGTTGATTTTAGAAATTTGAAAAACGGCCAAAATGGTGGTAAAGTGAATTTCCTTGTTAATTTACGGATTTTACTTGTTTTTCACCCTTTTTCTTTCACTAAAAAGGGCATAAAGTGGCCTAGCCTTATCGAATTGAAGCATGTAATACATCCTAGGAAATCTAACGAGAATATCTACGACTTCCATGGTTGATTTTAGAAATTTGAAAAACGGCCAAAATGGTGGTAAAGTGTATTTCCTTGTTAATTTACGGATTTTACTTGTTTTTGATTCTATTTCTTTCACTAAAAAGGGCATAAAGTGGTCTAGCCTTATCGAATCGAAGCATGTAATACTTCCTAGGAAATCTAACGAGAATATCTACAACTTCCATGGTTGATTTTAGAAATTTGAAAAACGGCCAAAATGGTGGTAAAGTGAATTTCCTTGTTAATTTACGGATTTTGCTTGTTTTTGATTCTTTTCTTTCACTAAAAAGGGTATAAAGTGGCCTAGCCTTATCGAATCGGAGCATGTAATAGTTCCTAGGAAATTTAACGAGCATATCTACGACTTCCATGATTTATATTAGAATTTTAAAAAACGGCCAAAATGGTGGTTAAGTTAATTTCCTTGTTAATTTACGGATTTTACTCGTTTTTGACCCTTTTTCTTTCACTAAAAAAGACATAAAGTGGCCTGGCCTTATCAAATCGAAGCATGTAATAGTTCCTAGGAAACCTAACGAGCATATCTATTACCTCTATGGTTGATTTTAGAATTTTCAAAAACGGCCAAAATGGGGGTTAGGTTAATTTCCTTGTTAAGTTACGGATTTTACTCGTTTTTGACCCTTTTTCTTTCACTAAAAAGGGCATAAAGTAGTCTAGCCTTATCAAATCGAAGCATGTAATAGTTCCTAGGAAATCTAACGAGAATATCTACGACTTCCATGGTTGATTTTAGAAATTTGAAAAACGGCCAAAATGGTGGTAAACTGAATTTCCTTGTTAATTTACGGATTTTACTTGTTTTTGACCCTTTTTCTTTCACTAAAAATGGCATAAAGTGGCCTAGCCTTATCAAATTGAAGCAGGTAATACATCCTAGGAAATCTAACGAGAATATCTACAACTTCCATGGTTGATTTTAGAAATTTGAAAAACGGCCAAAATGGTGGTAAAGTGTATTTCCTTGTTAATTTACGGATTTTACTTGTTTTTGATTCTTTTTCTTTCACTAAAAAGGGCATAAAGTGGTCTAGCCTTATCGAATCGAAGCATGTAAAACTTCCTAGGAAATCTAACGAGAATATCTACAACTTCCATGGTTGATTTTAGAAATTTGAAAAACGGCCAAAATGGTGGTAAAGTGTATTTCCTTGTTAATTTAAGGATTTTACTTGTTTTTGATTCTTTTTCTTTCACTAAAAAGGGCATAAAGTGGCCTAGCCTTATCGAATCAAAGCTGTAATACATCCTAGGAAATCTAACGAGAATATCTACAACTTCCATGGTTGATTTTAGAAATTTGAAAAACGGCCAAAATGGTGGTAAAGTGTATTTCCTGGTTAATTTATGGATTTTACTTGTTTTTGATTCTTTTTCTTTCACTAAAAAGGGCAGAAAGTGGCCTAGCCTTATTGAATCGGAGCATGTAATAGTTCCTAGGAAATCTAACGAGCATATCTACGACTTCCATGATTTATATTAGAATTTTCATAAACGGCCAAAATGGTGGTTAAGTTAATTTCCTTGTTAATTTACGGATTTTACTCATTTTTGACCCTTTTTCTTTCACTAAAAAGGGCATAAAGTGGCCTAGCCTTATCAAATCGAAGCATGTAATAGTTCCTAGGAATTCTAACGAGCATATCTACGACTTCCATGGTTGATTTTAGAAATTTGAAAAACGGACAAAATGGTGGTAAAGTGAATTTCCTTGTTAATTTACGGATTTTACTTGTTTTTCACCCTTTTTCTTTCACTAAAAAGGGCATAAAGTGGCCTAGCCTTATCGAATTGAAGCATGTAATACATCCTAGGAAATCTAACGAGAATATCTACGACTTCCATGGTTGATTTTAGAAATTTGAAAAACGGCCAAAATGGTGGTAAAGTGAATTTCCTTGTTAATTTACGGATTTTACTGGTTTTTCACCCTTTTTCTTTCACTAAAAAGAGCATAAAGTGGCCTGGCCTTATCGAATTGAAGCATGTAATACATCCTAGGAAATCTAACGAGAATATCTACGACTTCCATGGTTGATTTTAGAAATTTGAAAAACGGCCAAAATGGTGGTAAAGTGTATTTCCTTGTTAATTTACGGATTTTACTTGTTTTTGATTCTATTTCTTTCACTAAAAAGGGCATAAAGTGGTCTAGCCTTATCGAATCGAAGCATGTAATACTTCCTAGGAAATCTAACGAGAATATCTACAACTTCCATGGTTGATTTTAGAAATTTGAAAAACGGCCAAAATGGTGGTAAAGTGTATTTCCTTGTTAATTTACGGATTTTACTTGTTTTTGATTCTTTTTCTTTCACTAAAAAGGGCATAAAGTGGTCTAGCCTTATCGAATCGAAGCATGTAAAACTTCCTAGGAAATCTAACGAGAATACCTACAACTTCCATGGTTGATTTTAGAAATTTGAAAAACGGCCAAAATGGTGGTAAAGTGTATTTCCTTGTTAATTTAAGGATTTTACTTGTTTTTGATTCTTTTTCTTTCACTAAAAAGGGCATAAAGTGGCCTAGCCTTATCGAATCAAAGCTGTAATACATCCTAGGAAATCTAACGAGAATATCTATAACTTCCATGGTTGATTTTAGAAATTTGAAAAACGGCCAAAATGGTGGTAAAGTGTATTTCCTTGTTAATTTATGGATTTTACTTGTTTTTGATTCTTTTTCTTTCACTAAAAAGGGCATAAAGTGGCCTAGCCTTATCGAATCGGAGCATGTAATAGTTCCTAGGAAATCTAACGAGCATATCTACGACTTCCATGATTTATATTAGAATTTACATAAACGGCCAAAATGGTGGTTAAGTTAATTTCCTTGTTAATTTACGGATTTTACTCGTTTTTGACCCTTTTTCTTTCACTAAAAAGGGCATAAAGTGGCCTAGCCTTATCAAATCGAAGCATGTAATAGTTCCTTGGAATTCTAACGAGCATATCTACGACTTCCATGGTTGATTTTAGAAATTTGAAAAACGGCCAAAATGGTGGTAAAGTGAATTTCCTTGTTAATTTACGGATTTTACTTGTTTTTCACCCTTTTTCTTTCACTAAAAAGGGCATAAAGTGGCCGAGCCTTATCGAATTGAAGCATGTAATACATCCTAGGAAATCTAACGAGAATATCTACGACTTCCATGGTTGATTTTAGAAATTTGAAAAACGGCCAAAATGGTGGTAAAGTGTATTTCCTTGTTAATTTACGGATTTTACTCATTTTTGACCCTTTTTCTTTCACTAAAAAGGGCATAAAGTGGCCTAGCCTTATCAAATCGAAGCATGTAATAGTTCCTAGGAATTCTAACGAGCATATCTACGACTTCCATGGTTGATTTTAGAAATTTGAAAAACGGCCAAAATGGTGGTAAAGTGAATTTCCTTGTTAATTTACGGATTTTACTTGTTTTTCACCCTTTTTCTTTCACTAAAAAGGGCATAAAGTGGCCTAGCCTTATCGAATTGAAGCATGTAATACATCCTAGGAAATCTAACGAGAATATCTACGACTTCCATGGTTGATTTTAGAAATTTGAAAAACGGCCAAAATGGTGGTAAAGTGTATTTCCTTGTTAATTTACGGATTTTACTTGTTTTTGATTCTATTTCTTTCACTAAAAAGGGCATAAAGTGGTCTAGCCTTATCGAATCGAAGCATGTAATACTTCCTAGGAAATCTAACGAGAATATGTACAACTTCCATGGTTGATTTTAGAAATTTGAAAAACGGCCAAAATGGTGGTAAAGTGTATTTCCTTGTTAATTTACGGATTTTACTTGTTTTTGATTCTTTTTCTTTCACTAAAAAGGGCATAAAGTGGTCTAGCCTTATCGAATCGAAGCATGTAAAACTTCCTAGGAAATCTAACGAGAATACCTACAACTTCCATGGTTGATTTTAGAAATTTGAAAAACGGCCAAAATGGTGGTAAAGTGTATTTCCTTGTTAATTTAAGGATTTTACTTGTTTTTGATTCTTTTTCTTTCACTAAAAAGGGCATAAAGTGGCCTAGCCTTATCGAATCAAAGCTGTAATACATCCTAGGAAATCTAACGAGAATATCTATAACTTCCATGGTTGATTTTAGAAATTTGAAAAACGGCCAAAATGGTGGTAAAGTGTATTTCCTTGTTAATTTATGGATTTTACTTGTTTTTGATTCTTTTTCTTTCACTAAAAAGGGCATAAAGTGGCCTAGCCTTATCGAATCGGAGCATGTAATAGTTCCTAGGAAATCTAACGAGCATATCTACGACTTCCATGATTTATATTAGAATTTACATAAACGGCCAAAATGGTGGTTAAGTTAATTTCCTTGTTAATTTACGGATTTTACTCGTTTTTGACCCTTTTTCTTTCACTAAAAAGGGCATAAAGTGGCCTAGCCTTATCAAATCGAAGCATGTAATAGTTCCTTGGAATTCTAACGAGCATATCTACGACTTCCATGGTTGATTTTAGAAATTTGAAAAACGGCCAAAATGGTGGTAAAGTGAATTTCCTTGTTAATTTACGGATTTTACTTGTTTTTCACCCTTTTTCTTTCACTAAAAAGGGCATAAAGTGGACTAGCCTTATCGAATTGAAGCATGTAATACATCCTAGGAAATCTAACGAGAATATCTACGACTTCCATGGTTGATTTTAGAAATTTGAAAAACGGCCAAAATGGTGGTAAAGTGTATTTCCTTGTTAATTTACGGATTTTACTTGTTTTTGATTCTATTTCTTTCACTAAAAAGGGCATAAAGTGGTCTAGCCTTATCGAATCGAAGCATGTAATACTTCCTAGGAAATCTAACGAGAATATCTACAACTTCCATGGTTGATTTTAGAAATTTGAAAAACGGCCAAAATGGTGGTAAAGTGTATTTCCTTGTTAATTTACGGATTTTGCTTGTTTTTGATTCTTTTCTTTCACTAAAAAGGGTATAAAGTGGCCTAGCCTTATCGAATCGGAGCATGTAATAGTTCCTAGGAAATTTAACGAGCATATCTACGACTTCCATGATTTATATTAGAATTTTAAAAAACGGCCAAAATGGTGGTTAAGTTAATTTCCTTGTTAATTTACGGATTTTACTCGTTTTTGACCCTTTTTCTTTCACTAAAAAAGACATAAAATGGCCTAGCCTTATCAAATCGAAGCATGTAATAGTTCCTAGGAAACCTAACGAGCATATCTATTACCTCTATGGTTGATTTTAGAATTTTCAAAAACGGCCAAAATGGGGGTTAGGTTAATTTCCTGTTAAGTTACGGATTTTACTCGTTTTTGACCCTTTTTCTTTCACTAAAAAGGGCATAAAGTGGTCTAGCCTTATCAAATCGAAGCATGTAATAGTTCCTAGGAAATCTAACGAGAATATCTACGACTTCCATGGTTGATTTTAGAAATTTGAAAAACGGCCAAAATGGTGGTAAACTGAATTTCCTTGTTAATTTACGGATTTTACTTGTTTTTGACCCTTTTTCTTTCACTAAAAATGGCATAAAGTGGCCTAGCCTTATCAAATTGAAGCATGTAATACATCCTAGGAAATCTAACGAGAATATCTACGACTTCCATGGTTGATTTTAGAAATTTTAAAAACGCCCAAAATGGTGGTAAAGTGTATTTCCTTGTGAATTTACGGATTTTACTTGTTTTTGATTCTTTTTTTTTCAGTAAAAAGGGCATAAAGTGGTCTAGCCTTATCGAATCGGAACATGTAATAGTTCCTAGGAAATCTAACGAGCATATCTACGACTTCCATGATTTATATTAAAATTTTCAAAAACGGCCAAAATGGTGGTTAAGTTAATTTCCTTGTTAATTTACGGATTTTACTCGTTTTTGACCCTTTTTCTTTCACTAAAAGAGACATAAAGTGGCCTAGCCTTATCGAATCGAAGCATGTAATAGTTCCTAGGTAATCTAACGAGCATATCTACGACTTCCATGGTTGATTTTAGAAATTGGAAAAACGGCCAAAATGGTGGTAAAGTGAATTTCCATGTTAATTTACGGATTTTACTTGTTTTTGACCCTTTTTCTTTCAGTAAAAAGGGCATAAAGTGGCCTAGCCTTATCGAATCGAAGCATGTAATAGTTCCTAGGAAA
Organism: Medicago sativa; assembly: GCF_051527215.1. NCBI lineage: Eukaryota > Viridiplantae > Streptophyta > Magnoliopsida > Fabales > Fabaceae > Medicago > Medicago sativa. The sequence continues at coordinate 46,541,619 of NC_140754.1, read as the reverse complement.
TCTAACGAGCATATCTACGACTTCCATGGTTGATTTTAAAAATTTGAAAAACGGCCAAAATGGTGGTTAAGTGAATTTCCTTGTTAATTTACGGATTTTACTTGTTTTTGACCCTTTTTCTTTCACTAGAAAGGGCATAAAGTGGCCTAGCCTTATCGAATTGAAGCATGTAATACATCCTAGGAAATCTAACGAGAATATCTACAACTTCCATGGTTGATTTTAGAAATTTGAAAAACGGCCAAAATGGTGGTAAAGTGTATTTCCTTGTTAATTTACGGATTTTACTTGTTTTTGATTCTTTTTCTTTCACTAAAAAGGGCATAAAGTGGTCTAGCCTTATCGAATCGAAGCATGTAAAACTTCCTAGGAAATCTAACGAGAATATCTACAACTTCCATGGTTGATTTTAGAAATTTGAAAAACGGCCAAAATGGTGGTAAAGTGTATTTCCTTGTTAATTTAAGGATTTTACTTGTTTTTGATTCTTTTTCTTTCACTAAAAAGGGCATAAAGTGGCCTAGCCTTATCGAATCAAAGCTGTAATACATCCTAGGAAATCTAACGAGAATATCTACAACTTCCATGGTTGATTTTAGAAATTTGAAAAACGGCCAAAATGGTGGTAAAGTGTATTTCCTTGTTAATTTATGGATTTTACTTGTTTTTGATTCTTTTTCTTTCACTAAAAAGGGCAGAAAGTGGCCTAGCCTTATTGAATCGGAGCATGTAATAGTTCCTAGGAAATTTAACGAGCATATCTACGACTTCCATGATTTATATTAGAATTTTCATAAACGGCCAAAATGGTGGTTAAGTTAATTTCCTTGTTAATTTACGGATTTTACTCATTTTTGACCCTTTTTCTTTCACTAAAAAGGGCATAAAGTGGCCTAGCCTTATTGAATCGGAGCATGTAATAGTTCCTAGGAATTCTAACGAGCATATCTACGACTTCCATGGTTGATTTTAGAAATTTGAAAAACGGCCAAAATGGTGGTAAAGTGAATTTCCTTGTTAATTTACGGATTTTACTTGTTTTTCACCCTTTTTCTTTCACTAAAAAGGGCATAAAGTGGCCTAGCCTTATCGAATTGAAGCATGTAATACATCCTAGGAAATCTAACGAGAATATCTACGACTTCCATGGTTGATTTTAGAAATTTGAAAAACGGCCAAAATGGTGGTAAAGTGTATTTCCTTGTTAATTTACGGATTTTACTTGTTTTTGATTCTATTTCTTTCACTAAAAAGGGCATAAAGTGGTCTAGCCTTATCGAATCGAAGCATGTAATACTTCCTAGGAAATCTAACGAGAATATGTACAACTTCCATGGTTGATTTTAGAAATTTGAAAAACGGCCAAAATGGTGGTAAAGTGTATTTCCTTGTTAATTTACGGATTTTACTTGTTTTTGATTCTTTTTCTTTCACTAAAAAGGGCATAAAGTGGTCTAGCCTTATCGAATCGAAGCATGTAAAACTTCCTAGGAAATCTAACGAGAATACCTACAACTTCCATGGTTGATTTTAGAAATTTGAAAAACGGCCAAAATGGTGGTAAAGTGTATTTCCTTGTTAATTTAAGGATTTTACTTGTTTTTGATTCTTTTTCTTTCACTAAAAAGGGCATAAAGTGGCCTAGCCTTATCGAATCAAAGCTGTAATACATCCTAGGAAATCTAACGAGAATATCTATAACTTCCATGGTTGATTTTAGAAATTTGAAAAACGGCCAAAATGGTGGTAAAGTGTATTTCCTTGTTAATTTATGGATTTTACTTGTTTTTGATTCTTTTTCTTTCACTAAAAAGGGCATAAAGTGGCCTAGCCTTATCGAATCGGAGCATGTAATAGTTCCTAGGAAATCTAACGAGCATATCTACGACTTCCATGATTTATATTAGAATTTACATAAACGGCCAAAATGGTGGTTAAGTTAATTTCCTTGTTAATTTACGGATTTTACTCGTTTTTGACCCTTTTTCTTTCACTAAAAAGGGCATAAAGTGGCCTAGCCTTATCAAATCGAAGCATGTAATAGTTCCTTGGAATTCTAACGAGCATATCTACGACTTCCATGGTTGATTTTAGAAATTTGAAAAACGGCCAAAATGGTGGTAAAGTGAATTTCCTTGTTAATTTACGGATTTTACTTGTTTTTCACCCTTTTTCTTTCACTAAAAAGGGCATAAAGTGGACTAGCCTTATCGAATTGAAGCATGTAATACATCCTAGGAAATCTAACGAGAATATCTACGACTTCCATGGTTGATTTTAGAAATTTGAAAAACGGCCAAAATGGTGGTAAAGTGTATTTCCTTGTTAATTTACGGATTTTACTTGTTTTTGATTCTATTTCTTTCACTAAAAAGGGCATAAAGTGGTCTAGCCTTATCGAATCGAAGCATGTAATACTTCCTAGGAAATCTAACGAGAATATCTACAACTTCCATGGTTGATTTTAGAAATTTGAAAAACGGCCAAAATGGTGGTAAAGTGTATTTCCTTGTTAATTTACGGATTTTGCTTGTTTTTGATTCTTTTCTTTCACTAAAAAGGGTATAAAGTGGCCTAGCCTTATCGAATCGGAGCATGTAATAGTTCCTAGGAAATTTAACGAGCATATCTACGACTTCCATGATTTATATTAGAATTTTAAAAAACGGCCAAAATGGTGGTTAAGTTAATTTCCTTGTTAATTTACGGATTTTACTCGTTTTTGACCCTTTTTCTTTCACTAAAAAAGACATAAAGTGGCCTAGCCTTATCAAATCGAAGCATGTAATAGTTCCTAGGAAACCTAACGAGCATATCTATTACCTCTATGGTTGATTTTAGAATTTTCAAAAACGGCCAAAATGGGGGTTAGGTTAATTTCCTGTTAAGTTACGGATTTTACTCGTTTTTGACCCTTTTTCTTTCACTAAAAAGGGCATAAAGTGGTCTAGCCTTATCAAATCGAAGCATGTAATAGTTCCTAGGAAATCTAACGAGAATATCTACGACTTCCATGGTTGATTTTAGAAATTTGAAAAACGGCCAAAATGGTGGTAAACTGAATTTCCTTGTTAATTTACGGATTTTACTTGTTTTTGACCCTTTTTCTTTCACTAAAAATGGCATAAAGTGGCCTAGCCTTATCAAATTGAAGCATGTAATACATCCTAGGAAATCTAACGAGAATATCTACGACTTCCATGGTTGATTTTAGAAATTTTAAAAACGCCCAAAATGGTGGTAAAGTGTATTTCCTTGTGAATTTACGGATTTTACTTGTTTTTGATTCTTTTTTTTTCAGTAAAAAGGGCATAAAGTGGTCTAGCCTTATCGAATCGGAACATGTAATAGTTCCTAGGAAATCTAACGAGCATATCTACGACTTCCATGATTTATATTAAAATTTTCAAAAACGGCCAAAATGGTGGTTAAGTTAATTTCCTTGTTAATTTACGGATTTTACTCGTTTTTGACCCTTTTTCTTTCACTAAAAAAGACATAAAGTGGCCTAGCCTTATCGAATCGAAGCATGTAATAGTTCCTAGGTAATCTAACGAGCATATCTACGACTTCCATGGTTGATTTTAGAAATTGGAAAAACGGCCAAAATGGTGGTAAAGTGAATTTCCATGTTAATTTACGGATTTTACTTGTTTTTGACCCTTTTTCTTTCAGTAAAAAGGGCATAAAGTGGCCTAGCCTTATCGAATCGAAGCATGTAATAGTTCCTAGGAAATCTAACGAGCATATCTACGACTTCCATGGTTGATTTTAAAAATTTGAAAAACGGCCAAAATGGTGGTTAAGTGAATTTCCTTGTTAATTTACGGATTTTACTTGTTTTTGACCCTTTTTCTTTCACTAAAAACGGCATAAAGTGGCCTAGCCTTATCGAATTGAAGCATGTAATACATCCTAGGAAATCTAACGAGAATATCTACAACTTCCATGGTTGATTTTAGAAATTTGAAAAACGGCCAAAATGGTGGTAAAGTGTATTTCCTTGTTAATTTACGGATTTTACTTGTTTTTGATTCTTTTTCTTTCACTAAAAAGGGCATAAAGTGGTCTAGCCTTATCGAATCGAAGCATTTAAAACTTCCTAGGAAATCTAACGAGAATATCTACAACTTCCATGGTTGATTTTAGAAATTTGAAAAACGGCCAAATTGGTGGTAAAGTGTATTTCCTTGTTAATTTAAGGATTTTACTTGTTTTTGATTCTTTTTCTTTCACTAAAAAGGGCATAAAGTGGCCTAGCCTTATCGAATCAAAGCTGTAATACATCCTAGGAAATCTAACGAGAATATCTACAACTTCCATGGTTGATTTTAGAAATTTGAAAAACGGCCAAAATGGTGGTAAAGTGTATTTCCTTTTTAATTTATGGATTTTACTTGTTTTTGATTCTTTTTCTTTCACTAAAAAGTCCAGAATGTGGCCTAGCCTTATCGAATCAGAGCATGTAATAGTTCCTAGGAAATCTAACGAGCATATCTACGACTTCCATGATTTATATTAGAATTTACATAAACGGCCAAAATGGTGGTTAAGTTAATTTCCTTGTTAATTTACGGATTTTACTCGTTTTTGACCCTTTTTCTTTCACTAAAAAGGGCATAAAGTGGCCTAGCCTTATCAAATCGAAGCATGTAATAGTTCCTTGGAATTCTAACGAGCATATCTACGACTTCCATGGTTGATTTTAGAAATTTGAAAAACGGCCAAAATGGTGGTAAAGTGAATTTCCTTGTTAATTTACGGATTTTACTTGTTTTTCACCCTTTTTCTTTCACTAAAAAGGGCATAAAGTGGCCGAGCCTTATCGAATTGAAGCATGTAATACATCCTAGGAAATCTAACGAGAATATCTACGACTTCCATGGTTGATTTTAGAAATTTGAAAAACGGCCAAAATGGTGGTAAAGTGTATTTCCTTGTTAATTTACGGATTTTACTCATTTTTGACCCTTTTTCTTTCACTAAAAAGGGCATAAAGTGGCCTAGCCTTATCAAATCGAAGCATGTAATAGTTCCTAGGAATTCTAACGAGCATATCTACGACTTCCATGGTTGATTTTAGAAATTTGAAAAACGGCCAAAATGGTGGTAAAGTGAATTTCCTTGTTAATTTACGGATTTTACTTGTTTTTCACCCTTTTTCTTTCACTAAAAAGGGCATAAAGTGGCCTAGCCTTATCGAATTGAAGCATGTAATACATCCTAGGAAATCTAACGAGAATATCTACGACTTCCATGGTTGATTTTAGAAATTTGAAAAACGGCCAAAATGGTGGTAAAGTGTATTTCCTTGTTAATTTACGGATTTTACTTGTTTTTGATTCTATTTCTTTCACTAAAAAGGGCATAAAGTGGTCTAGCCTTATCGAATCGAAGCATGTAATACTTCCTAGGAAATCTAACGAGAATATGTACAACTTCCATGGTTGATTTTAGAAATTTGAAAAACGGCCAAAATGGTGGTAAAGTGTATTTCCTTGTTAATTTACGGATTTTACTTGTTTTTGATTCTTTTTCTTTCACTAAAAAGGGCATAAAGTGGTCTAGCCTTATCGAATCGAAGCATGTAAAACTTCCTAGGAAATCTAACGAGAATACCTACAACTTCCATGGTTGATTTTAGAAATTTGAAAAACGGCCAAAATGGTGGTAAAGTGTATTTCCTTGTTAATTTAAGGATTTTACTTGTTTTTGATTCTTTTTCTTTCACTAAAAAGGGCATAAAGTGGCCTAGCCTTATCGAATCAAAGCTGTAATACATCCTAGGAAATCTAACGAGAATATCTATAACTTCCATGGTTGATTTTAGAAATTTGAAAAACGGCCAAAATGGTGGTAAAGTGTATTTCCTTGTTAATTTATGGATTTTACTTGTTTTTGATTCTTTTTCTTTCACTAAAAAGGGCATAAAGTGGCCTAGCCTTATCGAATCGGAGCATGTAATAGTTCCTAGGAAATCTAACGAGCATATCTACGACTTCCATGATTTATATTAGAATTTACATAAACGGCCAAAATGGTGGTTAAGTTAATTTCCTTGTTAATTTATGGATTTTACTCGTTTTTGACCCTTTTTCTTTCACTAAAAAGGGCATAAAGTGGCCTAGCCTTATCAAATCGAAGCATGTAATAGTTCCTTGGAATTCTAACGAGCATATCTACGACTTCCATGGTTGATTTTAGAAATTTGAAAAACGGCCAAAATGGTGGTAAAGTGAATTTCCTTGTTAATTTACGGATTTTACTTGTTTTTCACCCTTTTTCTTTCACTAAAAAGGGCATAAAGTGGACTAGCCTTATCGAATTGAAGCATGTAATACATCCTAGGAAATCTAACGAGAATATCTACGACTTCCATGGTTGATTTTAGAAATTTGAAAAACGGCCAAAATGGTGGTAAAGTGTATTTCCTTGTTAATTTACGGATTTTACTTGTTTTTGATTCTATTTCTTTCACTAAAAAGGGCATAAAGTGGTCTAGCCTTATCGAATCGGAGCATGTAATAGTTCCTAGGAAATTTAACGAGCATATCTACGACTTCCATGATTTATATTAGAATTTTAAAAAACGGCCAAAATGGTGGTTAAGTTAATTTCCTTGTTAATTTACGGATTTTACTCGTTTTTGACCCTTTTTCTTTCACTAAAAAAGACATAAAATGGCCTAGCCTTATCAAATCGAAGCATGTAATAGTTCCTAGGAAACCTAACGAGCATATCTATTACCTCTATGGTTGATTTTAGAATTTTCGAAAACGGCCAAAATGGGGGTTAGGTTAATTTCCTGTTAAGTTACGGATTTTACTCGTTTTTGACCCTTTTTCTTTCACTAAAAAGGGCATAAAGTGGTCTAGCCTTATCAAATCGAAGCATGTAATAGTTCCTAGGAAATCTAACGAGAATATCTACGACTTCCATGGTTGATTTTAGAAATTTGAAAAACGGCCAAAATGGTGGTAAACTGAATTTCCTTGTTAATTTACGGATTTTACTTGTTTTTGACCCTTTTTCTTTCACTAAAAATGGCATAAAGTGGCCTAGCCTTATCAAATTGAAGCATGTAATACATCCTAGGAAATCTAACGAGAATATCTACGACTTCCATGGTTGATTTTAGAAATTTTAAAAACGCCCAAAATGGTGGTAAAGTGTATTTCCTTGTGAATTTACGGATTTTACTTGTTTTTGATTCTTTTTTTTTTCAGTAAAAAGGGCATAAAGTGGTCTAGCCTTATCGAATCGGAACATGTAATAGTTCCTAGGAAATCTAACGAGCATATCTACGACTTCCATGATTTATATTAAAATTTTCAAAAACGGCCAAAATGGTGGTTAAGTTAATTTCCTTGTTAATTTACGGATTTTACTCGTTTTTGACCCTTTTTCTTTCACTAAAAGAGACATAAAGTGGCCTAGCCTTATCGAATCGAAGCATGTAATAGTTCCTAGGTAATCTAACGAGCATATCTACGACTTCCATGGTTGATTTTAGAAATTGGAAAAACGGCCAAAATGGTGGTAAAGTGAATTTCCATGTTAATTTACGGATTTTACTTGTTTTTGACCCTTTTTCTTTCAGTAAAAAGGGCATAAAGTGGCCTAGCCTTATCGAATCGAAGCATGTAATAGTTCCTAGGAAATCTAACGAGCATATCTACGACTTCCATGGTTGATTTTAAAAATTTGAAAAACGGCCAAAATGGTGGTTAAGTGAATTTCCTTGTTAATTTACGGATTTTACTTGTTTTTGACCCTTTTTCTTTCACTAAAAAGGGCATAAAGTGGCCTAGCCTTATCGAATTGAAGCATGTAATACATCCTAGGAAATCTAACGAGAATATCTACAACTTCCATGGTTGATTTTAGAAATTTGAAAAACGGCCAAAATGGTGGTAAAGTGTATTTCCTTGTTAATTTACGGATTTTACTTGTTTTTGATTCTTTTTCTTTCACTAAAAAGGGCATAAAGTGGTCTAGCCTTATCGAATCGAAGCATGTAAAACTTCCTAGGAAATCTAACGAGAATATCTACAACTTCCATGGTTGATTTTAGAAATTTGAAAAACGGCCAAAATGGTGGTAAAGTGTATTTCCTTGTTAATTTAAGGATTTTACTTGTTTTTGATTCTTTTTCTTTCACTAAAAAGGGCATAAAGTGGCCTAGCCTTATCGAATCAAAGCTGTAATACATCCTAGGAAATCTAACGAGAATATCTACAACTTCCATGGTTGATTTTAGAAATTTGAAAAACGGCCAAAATGGTGGTAAAGTGTATTTCCTTGTTAATTTATGGATTTTACTTGTTTTTGATTCTTTTTCTTTCACTAAAAAGGGCAGAAAGTGGCCTAGCCTTATTGAATCGGAGCATGTAATAGTTCCTAGGAAATTTAACGAGCATATCTACGACTTCCATGATTTATATTAGAATTTTCATAAACGGCCAAAATGGTGGTTAAGTTAATTTCCTTGTTAATTTACGGATTTTACTCATTTTTGACCCTTTTTCTTTCACTAAAAAGGGCATAAAGTGGCCTAGCCTTATTGAATCGGAGCATGTAATAGTTCCTAGGAATTCTAACGAGCATATCTACGACTTCCATGGTTGATTTTAGAAATTTGAAAAACGGCCAAAATGGTGGTAAAGTGAATTTCCTTGTTAATTTACGGATTTTACTTGTTTTTCACCCTTTTTCTTTCACTAAAAAGGGCATAAAGTGGCCTAGCCTTATCGAATTGAAGCATGTAATACATCCTAGGAAATCTAACGAGAATATCTACGACTTCCATGGTTGATTTTAGAAATTTGAAAAACGGCCAAAATGGTGGTAAAGTGTATTTCCTTGTTAATTTACGGATTTTACTTGTTTTTGATTCTATTTCTTTCACTAAAAAGGGCATAAAGTGGTCTAGCCTTATCGAATCGAAGCATGTAATACTTCCTAGGAAATCTAACGAGAATATGTACAACTTCCATGGTTGATTTTAGAAATTTGAAAAACGGCCAAAATGGTGGTAAAGTGTATTTCCTTGTTAATTTACGGATTTTACTTGTTTTTGATTCTTTTTCTTTCACTAAAAAGGGCATAAAGTGGTCTAGCCTTATCGAATCGAAGCATGTAAAACTTCCTAGGAAATCTAACGAGAATACCTACAACTTCCATGGTTGATTTTAGAAATTTGAAAAACGGCCAAAATGGTGGTAAAGTGTATTTCCTTGTTAATTTAAGGATTTTACTTGTTTTTGATTCTTTTTCTTTCACTAAAAAGGGCATAAAGTGGCCTAGCCTTATCGAATCAAAGCTGTAATACATCCTAGGAAATCTAACGAGAATATCTATAACTTCCATGGTTGATTTTAGAAATTTGAAAAACGGCCAAAATGGTGGTAAAGTGTATTTCCTTGTTAATTTATGGATTTTACTTGTTTTTGATTCTTTTTCTTTCACTAAAAAGGGCATAAAGTGGCCTAGCCTTATCGAATCGGAGCATGTAATAGTTCCTAGGAAATCTAACGAGCATATCTACGACTTCCATGATTTATATTAGAATTTACATAAACGGCCAAAATGGTGGTTAAGTTAATTTCCTTGTTAATTTACGGATTTTACTCGTTTTTGACCCTTTTTCTTTCACTAAAAAGGGCATAAAGTGGCCTAGCCTTATCAAATCGAAGCATGTAATAGTTCCTTGGAATTCTAACGAGCATATCTACGACTTCCATGGTTGATTTTAGAAATTTGAAAAACGGCCAAAATGGTGGTAAAGTGAATTTCCTTGTTAATTTACGGATTTTACTTGTTTTTCACCCTTTTTCTTTCACTAAAAAGGGCATAAAGTGGACTAGCCTTATCGAATTGAAGCATGTAATACATCCTAGGAAATCTAACGAGAATATCTACGACTTCCATGGTTGATTTTAGAAATTTGAAAAACGGCCAAAATGGTGGTAAAGTGTATTTCCTTGTTAATTTACGGATTTTACTTGTTTTTGATTCTATTTCTTTCACTAAAAAGGGCATAAAGTGGTCTAGCCTTATCGAATCGAAGCATGTAATACTTCCTAGGAAATCTAACGAGAATATCTACAACTTCCATGGTTGATTTTAGAAATTTGAAAAACGGCCAAAATGGTGGTAAAGTGTATTTCCTTGTTAATTTACGGATTTTGCTTGTTTTTGATTCTTTTCTTTCACTAAAAAGGGTATAAAGTGGCCTAGCCTTATCGAATCGGAGCATGTAATAGTTCCTAGGAAATTTAACGAGCATATCTACGACTTCCATGATTTATATTAGAATTTTAAAAAACGGCCAAAATGGTGGTTAAGTTAATTTCCTTGTTAATTTACGGATTTTACTCGTTTTTGACCCTTTTTCTTTCACTAAAAAAGACATAAAGTGGCCTAGCCTTATCAAATCGAAGCATGTAATAGTTCCTAGGAAACCTAACGAGCATATCTATTACCTCTATGGTTGATTTTAGAATTTTCAAAAACGGCCAAAATGGGGGTTAGGTTAATTTCCTGTTAAGTTACGGATTTTACTCGTTTTTGACCCTTTTTCTTTCACTAAAAAGGGCATAAAGTGGTCTAGCCTTATCAAATCGAAGCATGTAATAGTTCCTAGGAAATCTAACGAGAATATCTACGACTTCCATGGTTGATTTTAGAAATTTGAAAAACGGCCAAAATGGTGGTAAACTGAATTTCCTTGTTAATTTACGGATTTTACTTGTTTTTGACCCTTTTTCTTTCACTAAAAATGGCATAAAGTGGCCTAGCCTTATCAAATTGAAGCATGTAATACATCCTAGGAAATCTAACGAGAATATCTACGACTTCCATGGTTGATTTTAGAAATTTTAAAAACGCCCAAAATGGTGGTAAAGTGTATTTCCTTGTGAATTTACGGATTTTACTTGTTTTTGATTCTTTTTTTTTCAGTAAAAAGGGCATAAAGTGGTCTAGCCTTATCGAATCGGAACATGTAATAGTTCCTAGGAAATCTAACGAGCATATCTACGACTTCCATGATTTATATTAAAATTTTCAAAAACGGCCAAAATGGTGGTTAAGTTAATTTCCTTGTTAATTTACGGATTTTACTCGTTTTTGACCCTTTTTCTTTCACTAAAAAAGACATAAAGTGGCCTAGCCTTATCGAATCGAAGCATGTAATAGTTCCTAGGTAATCTAACGAGCATATCTACGACTTCCATGGTTGATTTTAGAAATTGGAAAAACGGCCAAAATGGTGGTAAAGTGAATTTCCATGTTAATTTACGGATTTTACTTGTTTTTGACCCTTTTTCTTTCAGTAAAAAGGGCATAAAGTGGCCTAGCCTTATCGAATCGAAGCATGTAATAGTTCCTAGGAAATCTAACGAGCATATCTACGACTTCCATGGTTGATTTTAAAAATTTGAAAAACGGCCAAAATGGTGGTTAAGTGAATTTCCTTGTTAATTTACGGATTTTACTTGTTTTTGACCCTTTTTCTTTCACTAAAAACGGCATAAAGTGGCCTAGCCTTATCGAATTGAAGCATGTAATACATCCTAGGAAATCTAACGAGAATATCTACAACTTCCATGGTTGATTTTAGAAATTTGAAAAACGGCCAAAATGGTGGTAAAGTGTATTTCCTTGTTAATTTACGGATTTTACTTGTTTTTGATTCTTTTTCTTTCACTAAAAAGGGCATAAAGTGGTCTAGCCTTATCGAATCGAAGCATTTAAAACTTCCTAGGAAATCTAACGAGAATATCTACAACTTCCATGGTTGATTTTAGAAATTTGAAAAACGGCCAAATTGGTGGTAAAGTGTATTTCCTTGTTAATTTAAGGATTTTACTTGTTTTTGATTCTTTTTCTTTCACTAAAAAGGGCATAAAGTGGCCTAGCCTTATCGAATCAAAGCTGTAATACATCCTAGGAAATCTAACGAGAATATCTACAACTTCCATGGTTGATTTTAGAAATTTGAAAAACGGCCAAAATGGTGGTAAAGTGTATTTCCTTTTTAATTTATGGATTTTACTTGTTTTTGATTCTTTTTCTTTCACTAAAAAGTCCAGAATGTGGCCTAGCCTTATCGAATCGGAGCATGTAATAGTTCCTAGGAAATCTAACGAGCATATCTACGACTTCCATGATTTATATTAGAATTTACATAAACGGCCAAAATGGTGGTTAAGTTAATTTCCTTGTTAATTTACGGATTTTACTCGTTTTTGACCCTTTTTCTTTCACTAAAAAGGGCATAAAGTGGCCAAGCCTTATCAAATCGAAGCATGTAATAGTTCCTAGGAATTCTAAAGAGCATATCTACGACTTCCATTGTTGATTTTAGAAATTTGAAAAACGGCCAAAATGGTGGTAAAGTGAATTTCCTTGTTAATTTACGGATTTTACTTGTTTTTCACCCTTTTTCTTTCACTAAAAAGGGCATAAAGTGGCCTAGCCTTATCGAATTGAAGCATGTAATACATCCTAGGAAATCTAACGCGAATATCTACGACTTCCATGGTTGATTTTAGAAATTTGAAAAACGGCCAAAATGGTGGTAAAGTGTATTTCCTTGTTAATTTACGGATTTTACTTGTTTTTGATTCTATTTCTTTCACTAAAAAGGGCATAAAGTGGTCTAGCCTTATCGAATCGAAGCATGTAATACTTCCTAGGAAATCTAACGAGAATATCTACAACTTCCATGGTTGATTTTAGAAATTTGAAAAACGGCCAAAATGGTGGTAAAGTGTATTTCCTTGTTAATTTACGGATTTTACTTGTTTTTGATTATTTTTCTTTCACTAAAAAGGGCATAAAGTGGTCTAGCCTTATCGAATCGAAGCATGTAAAACTTCCTAGGAAATCTAACGAGAATATCTACAACTTCCATGGTTGATTTTAGAAATTTGAAAAACGGCCAAAATGGTGGTAAAGTGTATTTCCTTGTTAATTTAAGGATTTTACTTGTTTTTGATTCTTTTTCTTTCACTAAAAAGGGCATAAAGTGGCCTAGCCTTATCGAATCAAAGCTGTAATACATCCTAGGAAATCTAACGAGAATATCTACAACTTCCATGGTTGATTTTAGAAATTTGAAAAACGGCCAAAATGGTGGTAAAGTGTATTTCCTTGTTAATTTATGGATTTTACTTGTTTTTGATTCTTTTTCTTTCACTAAAAAGGGCATAAAGTGGCCTAGCCTTATCGAATCGGAGCATGTAATAGTTCCTAGGAAATCTAACGAGCATATCTACGACTTCCATGATTTATATTAGAATTTACATAAACGGCCAAAATGGTGGTTAAGTTAATTTCCTTGTTAATTTACGGATTTTACTCGTTTTTGACCCTTTTTCTTTCACTAAAAAGGGCATAAAGTGGCCTAGCCTTATCAAATCGAAGCATGTAATAGTTCCTTGGAATTCTAACGAGCATATCTACGACTTCCATGGTTGATTTTAGAAATTTGAAAAACGGCCAAAATGGTGGTAAAGTGAATTTCCTTGTTAATTTACGGATTTTACTTGTTTTTCACCCTTTTTCTTTCACTAAAAAGGGCATAAAGTGGACTAGCCTTATCGAATTGAAGCATGTAATACATCCTAGGAAATCTAACGAGAATATCTACGACTTCCATGGTTGATTTTAGAAATTTGAAAAACGGCCAAAATGGTGGTAAAGTGTATTTCCTTGTTAATTTACGGATTTTACTTGTTTTTGATTCTATTTCTTTCACTAAAAAGGGCATAAAGTGGTCTAGCCTTATCGAATCGAAGCATGTAATACTTCCTAGGAAATCTAACGAGAATATCTACAACTTCCATGGTTGATTTTAGAAATTTGAAAAACGGCCAAAATGGTGGTAAAGTGTATTTCCTTGTTAATTTACGGATTTTGCTTGTTTTTGATTCTTTTCTTTCACTAAAAAGGGTATAAAGTGGCCTAGCCTTATCGAATCGGAGCATGTAATAGTTCCTAGGAAATTTAACGAGCATATCTACGACTTCCATGATTTATATTAGAATTTTAAAAAACGGCCAAAATGGTGGTTAAGTTAATTTCCTTGTTAATTTACGGATTTTACTCGTTTTTGACCCTTTTTCTTTCACTAAAAAAGACATAAAGTGGCCTAGCCTTATCAAATCGAAGCATGTAATAGTTCCTAGGAAACCTAACGAGCATATCTATTACCTCTATGGTTGATTTTAGAATTTTCAAAAACGGCCAAAATGGGGGTTAGGTTAATTTCCTGTTAAGTTACGGATTTTACTCGTTTTTGACCCTTTTTCTTTCACTAAAAAGGGCATAAAGTGGTCTAGCCTTATCAAATCGAAGCATGTAATAGTTCCTAGGAAATCTAACGAGAATATCTACGACTTCCATGGTTGATTTTAGAAATTTGAAAAACGGCCAAAATGGTGGTAAACTGAATTTCCTTGTTAATTTACGGATTTTACTTGTTTTTGACCCTTTTTCTTTCACTAAAAATGGCATAAAGTGGCCTAGCCTTATCAAATTGAAGCATGTAATACATCCTAGGAAATCTAACGAGAATATCTACGACTTCCATGGTTGATTTTAGAAATTTTAAAAACGCCCAAAATGGTGGTAAAGTGTATTTCCTTGTGAATTTACGGATTTTACTTGTTTTTGATTCTTTTTTTTTCAGTAAAAAGGGCATAAAGTGGTCTAGCCTTATCGAATCGGAACATGTAATAGTTCCTAGGAAATCTAACGAGCATATCTACGACTTCCATGATTTATATTAAAATTTTCAAAAACGGCCAAAATGGTGGTTAAGTTAATTTCCTTGTTAATTTACGGATTTTACTCGTTTTTGACCCTTTTTCTTTCACTAAAAAAGACATAAAGTGGCCTAGCCTTATCGAATCGAAGCATGTAATAGTTCCTAGGTAATCTAACGAGCATATCTACGACTTCCATGGTTGATTTTAGAAATTGGAAAAACGGCCAAAATGGTGGTAAAGTGAATTTCCATGTTAATTTACGGATTTTACTTGTTTTTGACCCTTTTTCTTTCAGTAAAAAGGGCATAAAGTGGCCTAGCCTTATCGAATCGAAGCATGTAATAGTTCCTAGGAAATCTAACGAGCATATCTACGACTTCCATGGTTGATTTTAAAAATTTGAAAAACGGCCAAAATGGTGGTTAAGTGAATTTCCTTGTTAATTTACGGATTTTACTTGTTTTTGACCCTTTTTCTTTCACTAAAAACGGCATAAAGTGGCCTAGCCTTATCGAATTGAAGCATGTAATACATCCTAGGAAATCTAACGAGAATATCTACAACTTCCATGGTTGATTTTAGAAATTTGAAAAATGGCCAAAATGGTGGTAAAGTGTATTTCCTTGTTAATTTACGGATTTTACTTGTTTTTGATTCTTTTTCTTTCACTAAAAAGGGCATAAAGTGGTCTAGCCTTATCGAATCGAAGCATTTAAAACTTCCTAGGAAATCTAACGAGAATATCTACAACTTCCATGGTTGATTTTAGAAATTTGAAAAACGGCCAAATTGGTGGTAAAGTGTATTTCCTTGTTAATTTAAGGATTTTACTTGTTTTTGATTCTTTTTCTTTCACTAAAAAGGGCATAAAGTGGCCTAGCCTTATCGAATCAAAGCTGTAATACATCCTAGGAAATCTAACGAGAATATCTACAACTTCCATGGTTGATTTTAGAAATTTGAAAAACGGCCAAAATGGTGGTAAAGTGTATTTCCTTTTTAATTTATGGATTTTACTTGTTTTTGATTCTTTTTCTTTCACTAAAAAGTCCAGAATGTGGCCTAGCCTTATCGAATCGGAGCATGTAATAGTTCCTAGGAAATCTAACGAGCATATCTACGACTTCCATGATTTATATTAGAATTTACATAAACGGCCAAAATGGTGGTTAAGTTAATTTCCTTGTTAATTTACGGATTTTACTCGTTTTTGACCCTTTTTCTTTCACTAAAAAGGGCATAAAGTGGCCAAGCCTTATCAAATCGAAGCATGTAATAGTTCCTAGGAATTCTAAAGAGCATATCTACGACTTCCATTGTTGATTTTAGAAATTTGAAAAACGGCCAAAATGGTGGTAAAGTGAATTTCCTTGTTAATTTACGGATTTTACTTGTTTTTCACCCTTTTTCTTTCACTAAAAAGGGCATAAAGTGGCCTAGCCTTATCGAATTGAAGCATGTAATACATCCTAGGAAATCTAACGCGAATATCTACGACTTCCATGGTTGATTTTAGAAATTTGAAAAACGGCCAAAATGGTGGTAAAGTGTATTTCCTTGTTAATTTACGGATTTTACTTGTTTTTGATTCTATTTCTTTCACTAAAAAGGGCATAAAGTGGTCTAGCCTTATCGAATCGAAGCATGTAATACTTCCTAGGAAATCTAACGAGAATATCTACAACTTCCATGGTTGATTTTAGAAATTTGAAAAACGGCCAAAATGGTGGTAAAGTGTATTTCCTTGTTAATTTACGGATTTTACTTGTTTTTGATTATTTTTCTTTCACTAAAAAGGGCATAAAGTGGTCTAGCCTTATCGAATCGAAGCATGTAAAACTTCCTAGGAAATCTAACGAGAATATCTACAACTTCCATGGTTGATTTTAGAAATTTGAAAAACGGCCAAAATGGTGGTAAAGTGTATTTCCTTGTTAATTTAAGGATTTTACTTGTTTTTGATTCTTTTTCTTTCACTAAAAAGGGCATAAAGTGGCCTAGCCTTATCGAATCAAAGCTGTAATACATCCTAGGAAATCTAACGAGAATATCTACAACTTCCATGGTTGATTTTAGAAATTTGAAAAACGGCCAAAATGGTGGTAAAGTGTATTTCCTTGTTAATTTATGGATTTTACTTGTTTTTGATTCTTTTTCTTTCACTAAAAAGGGCATAAAGTGGCCTAGCCTTATCGAATCGGAGCATGTAATAGTTCCTAGGAAATCTAACGAGCATATCTACGACTTCCATGATTTATATTAGAATTTACATAAACGGCCAAAATGGTGGTTAAGTTAATTTCCTTGTTAATTTACGGATTTTACTCGTTTTTGACCCTTTTTCTTTCACTAAAAAGGGCATAAAGTGGCCTAGCCTTATCAAATCGAAGCATGTAATAGTTCCTAGGAATTCTAACGAGCATATCTACGACTTCCATGGTTGATTTTAGAAATTTGAAAAACGGCCAAAATGGTGGTAAAGTGAATTTCCTTGTTAAATTACGGATTTTACTTGTTTTTCACCCTTTTTCTTTCACTAAAAAGGGCATAAAGTGGCCTAGCCTTATCGAATTGAAGCATGTAATACACCCTAGGAAATCTAACGAGAATATCTACGACTTCCATGGTTGATTTTAGAAATTTGAAAAACGGCCAAAATGGTGGTAAAGTGTATTTCCTTGTTAATTTACGGATTTTACTTGTTTTTGATTCTATTTCTTTCACTAAAAAGGGCATAAAGTGGTCTAGCCTTATCGAATCGAAGCATGTAATACTTCCTTGGAAATCTAACGAGAATATCTACAACTTCCATGGTTGATTTTAGAAATTTGAAAAACGGCCAAAATGGTGGTAAAGTGTATTTCCTTGTTAATTTACGGATTTTGCTTGTTTTTGATTCTTTTCTTTCACTAAAAAGGGTATAAAGTGGCCTAGCCTTATCGAATCGGAGCATGTAATAGTTCCTAGGAAATTTAACGAGCATATCTACGACTTCCATGATTTATATTAGAATTTTAAAAAATGGCCAAAATGGTGGTTAAGTTAATTTCCTTGTTAATTTACGGATTTTACTCGTTTTTGACCCTTTTTCTTTCACTAAAAAAGACATAAAGTGGCCTAGCCTTATCAAATCGAAGCATGTAATAGTTCCTAGGAAACCTAACGAGCATATCTATTACCTCTATGGTTGATTTTAGAATTTTCAAAAACGGCTAAAATGGGGGTTAGGTTAATTTCCTGTTAAGTTACGGATTTTACTCGTTTTTGACCCTTTTTCTTTCACTAAAAAGGGCATAAAGTGGTCTAGCCTTATCAAATCGAAGCATGTAATAGTTCCTAGGAAATCTAACGAGAATATCTACGACTTCCATGGTTAATTTTAGAAATTTGAAAAACGGCCAAAATGGTGGTAAACTAAATTTCCTTGTTAATTTACGGATTTTACTTGTTTTTGACCCTTTTTCTTTCACTAAAAATGGCATAAAGTGGCCTAGCCTTATCAAATTGAAGCATGTAATACATCCTAGGAAATCTAACGAGAATATCTACGACTTCCATGGTTGATTTTAGAAATTTTAAAAACGCCCAAAATGGTGGTAAAGTGTATTTCCTTGTGAATTTACGGATTTTACTTGTTTTTGATTCTTTTTTTTTCAGTAAAAAGGGCATAAAGTGGTCTAGCCTTATCGAATCGGAACATGTAATAGTTCCTAGGAAATCTAACGAGCATATCTACGACTTCCATGATTTATATTAAAATTTTCAAAAACGGCCAAAATTGTGGTTAAGTTAATTTCCTTGTTAATTTACGGATTTTACTCGTTTTTGACCCTTTTTCTTTCACTAAAAAAGACATAAAGTGGCCTAGCCTTATCGAATCGAAGCATGTAATAGTTCCTAGGTAATCTAACGAGCATATCCACGACTTCCATGGTTGATTTTAGAAATTGGAAAAACGGCCAAAATGGTGGTAAAGTGAATTTCCATGTTAATTTACGGATTTTACTTGTTTTTGACCCTTTTTCTTTCAGTAAAAAGGGCATAAAGTGGCCTAGCCTTATCGAATCGAAGCATGTAATAGTTCCTAGGAAATCTAACGAGCATATCTACGACTTCCATGGTTGATTTTAAAAATTTGAAAAACGGCCAAAATGGTGGTTAAGTGAATTTCCTTGTTAATTTACGGATTTTACTTGTTTTTGACCCTTTTTCTTTCACTAAAAAGGGCATAAAGTGGCCTAGCCTTATCGAATTGAAGCATGTAATACATCCTAGGAAATCTAACGAGAATATCTACAACTTCCATGGTTGATTTTAGAAATTTGAAAAACGGCCAAAATGGTGGTAAAGTGTATTTCCTTGTTAATTTACGGATTTTACTTTTTTTTGATTCTTTTTCTTTCACTAAAAAGGGCATAAAGTGGTCTAGCCTTATCGAATCGAAGCATTTAAAACTTCCTAGGAAATCTAACGAGAATATCTACAACTTCCATGGTTGATTTTAGAAATTTGAAAAACGGCCAAATTGGTGGTAAAGTGTATTTCCTTGTTAATTTAAGGATTTTACTTGTTTTTGATTCTTTTTCTTTCACTAAAAAGGGCATAAAGTGGCCTAGCCTTATCGAATCAAAGCTTTAATACATCCTAGGAAATCTAACGAGAATATCTACAACTTCCATGGTTGATTTTAGAAATTTGAAAAACGGCCAAAATGGTGGTAAAGTGTATTTCCTTTTTAATTTATGGATTTTACTTGTTTTTGATTCTTTTTCTTTCACTAAAAAGTCCAGAATGTGGCCTAGCCTTATCGAATCGGAGCATGTAATAGTTCCTAGGAAATCTAACGAGCATATCTACGACTTCCATGATTTATATTAGAATTTTCATAAACGGCCAAAATGGTGGTTAAGTTAATTTCGTTGTTAATTTACGGATTTTACTCTTTTTTGACCCTTTTTCTTTCACTAAAAAGGGCATAAAGTGGCCAAGCCTTATCAAATCGAAGCATGTAATAGTTCCTAGGAATTCTAACGAGCATATCTACGACTTCCATTGTTGATTTTAGAAATTTGAAAAACGGCCAAAATGGTGGTAAAGTGAATTTCCTTGTTAATTTACGGATTTTACTTGTTTTTCACCCTTTTTCTTTCACTAAAAAGGGCATAAAGTGGCCTAGCCTTATCGAATTGAAGCATGTAATACATCCTAGGAAATCTAACGCGAATATCTACGACTTCCATGGTTGATTTTAGAAATTTGAAAAACGGCCAAAATGGTGGTAAAGTGTATTTCCTTGTTAATTTACGGATTTTACTTGTTTTTGATTCTATTTCTTTCACTAAAAAGGGCATAAAGTGGCCTAGCCTTATCGAATTGAAGCATGTAATACATCCTAGGAAATCTAACGAGAATATCTACAACTTCCATGGTTGATTTTAGAAATTTGAAAAACGGCCAAAATGGTGGTAAAGTGTATTTCCTTGTTAATTTACGGATTTTACTTTTTTTTGATTCTTTTTCTTTCACTAAAAAGGGCATAAAGTGGTCTAGCCTTATCGAATCGAAGCATTTAAAACTTCCTAGGAAATCTAACGAGAATATCTACAACTTCCATGGTTGATTTTAGAAATTTGAAAAACGGCCAAAATGGTGGTAAAGTGTATTTCCTTTTTAATTTATGGATTTTACTTGTTTTTGATTCTTTTTCTTTCACTAAAAAGTCCAGAATGTGGCCTAGCCTTATCGAATCGGAGCATGTAATAGTTCCTAGGAAATCTAACGAGCATATCTACGACTTCCATGATTTATATTAGAATTTTCATAAACGGCCAAAATGGTGGTTAAGTTAATTTCGTTGTTAATTTACGGATTTTACTCTTTTTTGACCCTTTTTCTTTCACTAAAAAGGGCATAAAGTGGCCAAGCCTTATCAAATCGAAGCATGTAATAGTTCCTAGGAATTCTAACGAGCATATCTACGACTTCCATTGTTGATTTTAGAAATTTGAAAAACGGCCAAAATGGTGGTAAAGTGAATTTCCTTGTTAATTTACGGATTTTACTTGTTTTTCACCCTTTTTCTTTCACTAAAAAGGGCATAAAGTGGCCTAGCCTTATCGAATTGAAGCATGTAATACATCCTAGGAAATCTAACGCGAATATCTACGACTTCCATGGTTGATTTTAGAAATTTGAAAAACGGCCAAAATGGTGGTAAAGTGTATTTCCTTGTTAATTTACGGATTTTACTTGTTTTTGATTCTATTTCTTTCACTAAAAAGGGCATAAAGTGGTCTAGCCTTATCGAATCGAAGCATGTAATACTTCCTAGGAAATCTAACGAGAATATCTACAACTTCCATGGTTGATTTTAGAAATTTGAAAAACGGCCAAAATGGTGGTAAAGTGTATTTCCTTGTTAATTTACGGATTTTACTTGTTTTTGATTCTTTTTCTTTCACTAAAAAGGGCATAAAGTGGTCTAGCCTTATCGAATCGAAGCATGTAAAACTTCCTAGGAAATCTAACGAGAATATCTACAACTTCCATGGTTGATTTTAGAAATTTGAAAAACGGCCAAAATGGTGGTAAAGTGTATTTCCTTGTTAATTTAAGGATTTTACTTGTTTTTGATTCTTTTTCTTTCACTAAAAAGGGCATAAAGTGGCCTAGCCTTATCGAATCAAAGCTGTAATACATCCTAGGAAATCTAACGAGAATATCTACAACTTCCATGGTTGATTTTAGAAATTTGAAAAACGGCCAAAATGGTGGTAAAGTGTATTTCCTTGTTAATTTATGGATTTTACTTGTTTTTGATTCTTTTTCTTTCACTAAAAAGGGCATAAAGTGGCCTAGCCTTATCGAATCGGAGCATGTAATAGTTCCTAGGAAATCTAACGAGCATATCTACGACTTCCATGATTTATATTAGAATTTACATAAACGGCCAAAATGGTGGTTAAGTTAATTTCCTTGTTAATTTACGGATTTTACTCGTTTTTGACCCTTTTTCTTTCACTAAAAAGGGCATAAAGTGGCCTAGCCTTATCAAATCGAAGCATGTAATAGTTCCTAGGAATTCTAACGAGCATATCTACGACTTCCATGGTTGATTTTAGAAATTTGAAAAACGGCCAAAATGGTGGTAAAGTGAATTTCCTTGTTAAATTACGGATTTTACTTGTTTTTCACCCTTTTTCTTTCACTAAAAAGGGCATAAAGTGGCCTAGCCTTATCGAATTGAAGCATGTAATACACCCTAGGAAATCTAACGAGAATATCTACGACTTCCATGGTTGATTTTAGAAATTTGAAAAACGGCCAAAATGGTGGTAAAGTGTATTTCCTTGTTAATTTACGGATTTTACTTGTTTTTGATTCTATTTCTTTCACTAAAAAGGGCATAAAGTGGTCTAGCCTTATCGAATCGAAGCATGTAATACTTCCTTGGAAATCTAACGAGAATATCTACAACTTCCATGGTTGATTTTAGAAATTTGAAAAACGGCCAAAATGGTGGTAAAGTGTATTTCCTTGTTAATTTACGGATTTTGCTTGTTTTTGATTCTTTTCTTTCACTAAAAAGGGTATAAAGTGGCCTAGCCTTATCGAATCGGAGCATGTAATAGTTCCTAGGAAATTTAACGAGCATATCTACGACTTCCATGATTTATATTAGAATTTTAAAAAATGGCCAAAATGGTGGTTAAGTTAATTTCCTTGTTAATTTACGGATTTTACTCGTTTTTGACCCTTTTTCTTTCACTAAAAAAGACATAAAGTGGCCTAGCCTTATCAAATCGAAGCATGTAATAGTTCCTAGGAAACCTAACGAGCATATCTATTACCTCTATGGTTGATTTTAGAATTTTCAAAAACGGCCAAAATGGGGGTTAGGTTAATTTCCTGTTAAGTTACGGATTTTACTCGTTTTTGACCCTTTTTCTTTCACTAAAAAGGGCATAAAGTGGTCTAGCCTTATCAAATCGAAGCATGTAATAGTTCCTAGGAAATCTAACGAGAATATCTACGACTTCCATGGTTAATTTTAGAAATTTGAAAAACGGCCAAAATGGTGGTAAACTGAATTTCCTTGTTAATTTACGGATTTTACTTGTTTTTGACCCTTTTTCTTTCACTAAAAATGGCATAAAGTGGCCTAGCCTTATCAAATTGAAGCATGTAATACATCCTAGGAAATCTAACGAGAATATCTACGACTTCCATGGTTGATTTTAGAAATTTTAAAAACGCCCAAAATGGTGGTAAAGTGTATTTCCTTGTGAATTTACGGATTTTACTTGTTTTTGATTCTTTTTTTTTCAGTAAAAAGGGCATAAAGTGGTCTAGCCTTATCGAATCGGAACATGTAATAGTTCCTAGGAAATCTAACGAGCATATCTACGACTTCCATGATTTATATTAAAATTTTCAAAAACGGCCAAAATTGTGGTTAAGTTAATTTCCTTGTTAATTTACGGATTTTACTCGTTTTTGACCCTTTTTCTTTCACTAAAAAAGACATAAAGTGGCCTAGCCTTATCGAATCGAAGCATGTAATAGTTCGAAGGTAATCTAACGAGCATATCTACGACTTCCATGGTTGATTTTAGAAATTGGAAAAACGGCCAAAATGGTGGTAAAGTGAATTTCCATGTTAATTTACGGATTTTACTTGTTTTTGACCCTTTTTCTTTCAGTAAAAAGGGCATAAAGTGGCCTAGCCTTATCAAATCGAAGCATGTAATAGTTCCTAGGAAATCTAACGAGCATATCTACGACTTCCATGGTTGATTTTAAAAATTTGAAAAACGGCCAAAATGGTGGTTAAGTGAATTTCCTTGTTAATTTACGGATTTTACTTGTTTTTGACCCTTTTTCTTTCACTAAAAAGGGCATAAAGTGGCCTAGCCTTATCGAATTGAAGCATGTAATACATCCTAGGAAATCTAACGAGAATATCTACAACTTCCATGGTTGATTTTAGAAATTTGAAAAACGGCCAAAATGGTGGTAAAGTGTATTTCCTTGTTAATTTACGGATTTTACTTTTTTTTGATTCTTTTTCTTTCACTAAAAAGGGCATAAAGTGGTCTAGCCTTATCGAATCGAAGCATGTAAAACTTCCTAGGAAATCTAACGAGAATATCTACAACTTCCATGGTTGATTTTAGAAATTTGAAAAACGGCCAAATTGGTGGTAAAGTGTATTTCCTTGTTAATTTAAGGATTTTACTTGTTTTTGATTCTTTTTCTTTCACTAAAAAGGGCATAAAGTGGCCTAGCCTTATCGAATCAAAGCTGTAATACATCCTAGGAAATCTAACGAGAATATCTACAACTTCCATGGTTGATTTTAGAAATTTGAAAAACGGCCAAAATGGTGGTAAAGTGTATTTCCTTTTTAATTTATGGATTTTACTTGTTTTTGATTCTTTTTCTTTCACTAAAAAGTCCAGAATGTGGCCTAGCCTTATCGAATCGGAGCATGTAATAGTTCCTAGGAAATTTAACGAGCATATCTACGACTTCCATGATTTATATTAGAATTTTCATAAACGGCCAAAATGGTGGTTAAGTTAATTTCCTTGTTAATTTACGGATTTTACTCGTTTTTGACCCTTTTTCTTTCACTAAAAAGGGCATAAAGTGGCCTAGCCTTATCAAATCGAAGCATGTAATAGTTCCTAGGAATTCTAACGAGCATATCTACGACTTCCATGGTTGATTTTAGAAATTTGAAAAACGGCCAAAATGGTGGTAAAGTGAATTTCCTTGTTAATTTACGGATTTTACTTGTTTTTGACCCTTTTTCTTTCACTAAAAAGGGCATAAAGTGGCCTAGCCTTATCGAATTGAAGCATGTAATACATCCTAGGAAATCTAACGAGAATATCTACAACTTCCATGGTTGATTTTAGAAATTTGAAAAACGGCCAAAATGGTGGTAAAGTGTATTTCCTTGTTAATTTACGGATTTTACTTTTTTTTGATTCTTTTTCTTTCACTAAAAAGGGCATAAAGTGGTCTAGCCTTATCGAATCGAAGCATGTAAAACTTCCTAGGAAATCTAACGAGAATATCTACAACTTCCATGGTTGATTTTAGAAATTTGAAAAACGGCCAAATTGGTGGTAAAGTGTATTTCCTTGTTAATTTAAGGATTTTACTTGTTTTTGATTCTTTTTCTTTCACTAAAAAGGGCATAAAGTGGCCTAGCCTTATCGAATCAAAGCTGTAATACATCCTAGGAAATCTAACGAGAATATCTACAACTTCCATGGTTGATTTTAGAAATTTGAAAAACGGCCAAAATGGTGGTAAAGTGTATTTCCTTTTTAATTTATGGATTTTACTTGTTTTTGATTCTTTTTCTTTCACTAAAAAGTCCAGAATGTGGCCTAGCCTTATCGAATCGGAGCATGTAATAGTTCCTAGGAAATTTAACGAGCATATCTACGACTTCCATGATTTATATTAGAATTTTCATAAACGGCCAAAATGGTGGTTAAGTTAATTTCCTTGTTAATTTACGGATTTTACTCGTTTTTGACCCTTTTTCTTTCACTAAAAAGGGCATAAAGTGGCCTAGCCTTATCAAATCGAAGCATGTAATAGTTCCTAGGAATTCTAACGAGCATATCTACGACTTCCATGGTTGATTTTAGAAATTTGAAAAACGGCCAAAATGGTGGTAAAGTGAATTTCCTTGTTAATTTACGGATTTTACTTGTTTTTCACCCTTTTTCTTTCACTAAAAAGGGCATAAAGTGGCCTAGCCTTATCGAATTGAAGCATGTAATACATCCTAGGAAATCTAACGAGAATATCTACAACTTCCATGGTTGATTTTAGAAATTTGAAAAACGGCCAAAATGGTGGTAAAGTGTATTTCCTTGTTAATTTACGGATTTTACTTTTTTTTGATTCTTTTTCTTTCACTAAAAAGGGCATAAAGTGGTCTAGCCTTATCGAATCGAAGCATGTAAAACTTCCTAGGAAATCTAACGAGAATATCTACAACTTCCATGGTTGATTTTAGAAATTTGAAAAACGGCCAAAATGGTGGTTAAGTGAATTTCCTTGTTAATTTACGGATTTTACTTGTTTTTGACCCTTTTTCTTTCACTAAAAAGGGCATAAAGTGGCCTAGCCTTATCGAATTGAAGCATGTAATACATCCTAGGAAATCTAACGAGAATATCTACAACTTCCATGGTTGATTTTAGAAATTTGAAAAACGGCCAAAATGGTGGTAAAGTGTATTTCCTTGTTAATTTACGGATTTTACTTTTTTTTGATTCTTTTTCTTTCACTAAAAAGGGCATAAAGTGGTCTAGCCTTATCGAATCGAAGCATGTAAAACTTCCTAGGAAATCTAACGAGAATATCTACAACTTCCATGGTTGATTTTAGAAATTTGAAAAACGGCCAAATTGGTGGTAAAGTGTATTTCCTTGTTAATTTAAGGATTTTACTTGTTTTTGATTCTTTTTCTTTCACTAAAAAGGGCATAAAGTGGCCTAGCCATATCGAATCAAAGCTGTAATACATCCTAGGAAATCTAACGAGAATATCTACAACTTCCATGGTTGATTTTAGAAATTTGAAAAACGGCCAAAATGGTGGTAAAGTGTATTTCCTTTTTAACTTATGGATTTTACTTGTTTTTGATTCTTTTTCTTTCACTAAAAAGTCCAGAATGTGGCCTAGCCTTATCGAATCGGAGCATGTAATAGTTCCTAGGAAATCTAACGAGCATATCTACGACTTCCATGATTTATATTAGAATTTTCATAAACGGCCAAAATGGTGGTTAAGTTAATTTCCTTGTTAATTTACGGATTTTACTCGTTTTTGACCCTTTTTCTTTCACTAAAAAGGGCATAAAGTGGCCTAGCCTTATCAAATCGAAGCATGTAATAGTTCCTAGGAATTCTAACGAGCATATCTACGACTTCCATGGTTGATTTTAGAAATTTGAAAAACGGCCAAAATGGTGGTAAAGTGAATTTCCTTGTTAATTTACGGATTTTACTTGTTTTTCACCCTTTTTCTTTCACTAAAAAGGGCATAAAGTGGCCTAGCCTTATCGAATTGCAGCATGTAATACATCCTAGGAAATCTAACGAGAATATGTACGACTTCCATGGTTGATTTTAGAAATTTGAAAAACGGCCAAAATGGTGGTAAAGTGTATTTCCTTGTTAATTTACGGATTTTACTTGTTTTTGATTCTATTTCTTTCACTAAAAAGGGCATAAAGTGGTTTAGCCTTATCGAATCGAAGCATGTAATACTTCCTAGGAAATCTAACGAGAATATCTACAACTTCCATGGTTGATTTTAGAAATTTGAAAAACGGCCAAAATGGTGGTAAAGTGTATTTCCTTGTTAATTTACGGATTTTGCTTGTTTTTGATTCTTTTCTTTCACTAAAAAGGGTATAAAGTGGCCTAGCCTTATCGAATCGGAGCATGTAATAGTTCCTCGGAAATTTAACGAGCATATCTACGACTTCCATGATTTATATTAGAATTTTAAAAAACGGCCAAAATGGTGGTTAAGTTAATTTCCTTGTTAATTTACGGATTTTACTCGTTTTTGACCCTTTTTCTTTCACTAAAAAAGACATAAAGTGGCCTAGCCTTATCAAATCGAAGCATGTAATAGTTCCTAGGAAACCTAACGAGCATATCTATTACCTCTATGGTTGATTTTAGAATTTTCAAAAACGGCCAAAATGGGGGTTAGGTTAATTTCCTTGTTAAGTTACGGATTTTACTCGTTTTTGACCCTTTTTCTTTCACTAAAAAGGGCATAAAGTGGCCTAGCCTTATCGAATTGAAGCATGTAATACATCCTAGGAAATCTAACGAGAATATCTACAACTTCCATGGTTGATTTTAGAAATTTGAAAAACGGCCAAAATGGTGGTAAAGTGTATTTCCTTGTTAATTTACGGATTTTACTTTTTTTTGATTCTTTTTCTTTCACTAAAAAGGGCATAAAGTGGTCTAGCCTTATCGAATCGAAGCATGTAAAACTTCCTAGGAAATCTAACGAGAATATCTACAACTTCCATGGTTGATTTTAGAAATTTGAAAAACGGCCAAATTGGTGGTAAAGTGTATTTCCTTGTTAATTTAAGGATTTTACTTGTTTTTGATTCTTTTTCTTTCACTAAAAAGGGCATAAAGTGGCCTAGCCTTATCGAATCAAAGCTGTAATACATCCTAGGAAATCTAACGAGAATATCTACAACTTCCATGGTTGATTTTAGAAATTTGAAAAACGGCCAAAATGGTGGTAAAGTGTATTTCCTTTTTAATTTATGGATTTTACTTGTTTTTGATTCTTTTTCTTTCACTAAAAAGTCCAGAATGTGGCCTAGCCTTATCGAATCGGAGCATGTAATAGTTCCTAGGAAATTTAACGAGCATATCTACGACTTCCATGATTTATATTAGAATTTTCATAAACGGCCAAAATGGTGGTTAAGTTAATTTCCTTGTTAATTTACGGATTTTACTCGTTTTTGACCCTTTTTCTTTCACTAAAAAGGGCATAAAGTGGCCTAGCCTTATCAAATCGAAGCATGTAATAGTTCCTAGGAATTCTAACGAGCATATCTACGACTTCCATGGTTGATTTTAGAAATTTGAAAAACGGCCAAAATGGTGGTAAAGTGAATTTCCTTGTTAATTTACGGATTTTACTTGTTTTTCACCCTTTTTCTTTCACTAAAAAGGGCATAAAGTGGCCTAGCCTTATCGAATTGAAGCATGTAATACATCCTAGGAAATCTAACGAGAATATCTACAACTTCCATGGTTGATTTTAGAAATTTGAAAAACGGCCAAAATGGTGGTAAAGTGTATTTCCTTGTTAATTTACGGATTTTACTTTTTTTTGATTCTTTTTCTTTCACTAAAAAGGGCATAAAGTGGTCTAGCCTTATCGAATCGAAGCATGTAAAACTTCCTAGGAAATCTAACGAGAATATCTACAACTTCCATGGTTGATTTTAGAAATTTGAAAAACGGCCAAAATGGTGGTTAAGTGAATTTCCTTGTTAATTTACGGATTTTACTTGTTTTTGACCCTTTTTCTTTCACTAAAAAGGGCATAAAGTGGCCTAGCCTTATCGAATTGAAGCATGTAATACATCCTAGGAAATCTAACGGGAATATCTACAACTTCCATGGTTGATTTTAGAAATTTGAAAAACGGCCAAAATGGTGGTAAAGTGTATTTCCTTGTTAATTTACGGATTTTACTTTTTTCTGATTCTTTTTCTTTCACTAAAAAGGGCATAAAGTGGTCTAGCCTTATCGAATCGAAGCATGTAAAACTTCCTAGGAAATCTAACGAGAATATCTACAACTTC
Organism: Medicago sativa; assembly: GCF_051527215.1. NCBI lineage: Eukaryota > Viridiplantae > Streptophyta > Magnoliopsida > Fabales > Fabaceae > Medicago > Medicago sativa. Next base: position 46,512,450 of record NC_140754.1, on the reverse strand, counting down.
CATGGTTGATTTTAGAAATTTGAAAAACGGCCAAATTGGTGGTAAAGTGTATTTCCTTGTTAATTTAAGGATTTTACTTGTTTTTGATTCTTTTTCTTTCACTAAAAAGGGCATAAAGTGGCCTAGCCTTATCGAATCAAAGCTGTAATACATCCTAGGAAATCTAACGAGAATATCTACAACTTCCATGGTTGATTTTAGAAATTTGAAAAACGGCCAAAATGGTGGTAAAGTGTATTTCCTTTTTAATTTATGGATTTTACTTGTTTTTGATTCTTTTTCTTTCACTAAAAAGTCCAGAATGTGGCCTAGCCTTATCGAATCGGAGCATGTAATAGTTCCTAGGAAATCTAACGAGCATATCTACGACTTCCATGATTTATATTAGAATTTTCATAAACGGCCAAAATGGTGGTTAAGTTAATTTCCTTGTTAATTTACGGATTTTACTCGTTTTTGACCCTTTTTCTTTCACTAAAAAGGGCATAAAGTGGCCTAGCCTTATCAAATCGAAGCATGTAATAGTTCCTAGGAATTCTAACGAGCATATCTACGACTTCCATGGTTGATTTTAGAAATTTGAAAAACGGCCAAAATGGTGGTAAAGTGAATTTCCTTGTTAATTTACGGATTTTACTTGTTTTTCACCCTTTTTCTTTCACTAAAAAGGGCATAAAGTGGCCTAGCCTTATCGAATTGCAGCATGTAATACATCCTAGGAAATCTAACGAGAATATGTACGACTTCCATGGTTGATTTTAGAAATTTGAAAAACGGCCAAAATGGTGGTAAAGTGTATTTCCTTGTTAATTTACGGATTTTACTTGTTTTTGATTCTATTTCTTTCACTAAAAAGGGCATAAAGTGGTTTAGCCTTATCGAATCGAAGCATGTAATACTTCCTAGGAAATCTAACGAGAATATCTACAACTTCCATGGTTGATTTTAGAAATTTGAAAAACGGCCAAAATGGTGGTAAAGTGTATTTCCTTGTTAATTTACGGATTTTGCTTGTTTTTGATTCTTTTCTTTCACTAAAAAGGGTATAAAGTGGCCTAGCCTTATCGAATCGGAGCATGTAATAGTTCCTAGGAAATTTAACGAGCATATCTACGACTTCCATGATTTATATTAGAATTTTAAAAAACGGCCAAAATGGTGGTTAAGTTAATTTCCTTGTTAATTTACGGATTTTACTCGTTTTTGACCCTTTTTCTTTCACTAAAAAAGACATAAAGTGGCCTAGCCTTATCAAATCGAAGCATGTAATAGTTCCTAGGAAACCTAACGAGCATATCTATTACCTCTATGGTTGATTTTAGAATTTTCAAAAACGGCCAAAATGGGGGTTAGGTTAATTTCCTTGTTAAGTTACGGATTTTACTCGTTTTTGACCCTTTTTCTTTCACTAAAAAGGGCATAAAGTGGTCTAGCCTTATCAAATCGAAGCATGTAATACATCCTAGGAAATCTAACGAGAATATCTACGACTTCCATGGTTGATTTTAGAAATTTGAAAAACGGCCAAAATGGTGGTAAAGTGTATTTCCTTGTTAATTTACGGATTTTACTTGTTTTTGATTCTTTTTCTTTCACTAAAAAGGGCATAAAGTGGTCTAGCCTTATCGAATCGAAGCATGTAATACTTCCTAGGAAATCTAACGAGAATATCTACAACTTCCATGGTTGATTTTAGAAATTTGAAAAACGGCCAAAATGGTGGTAAAGTGTATTTCCTTGTTAATTTAAGGATTTTACTTGTTTTTGATTCTTTTTCTTTCACTAAAAAGGGCATAAAGTGGCCTAGCCTTATCGAATCAAAGCTGTAATACTTCCTAGGAAATCTAACGAGAATATCTACAACTTCCATGGTTGATTTTAGAAATTTAAAAAACGGCCAAAATGGTGGTAAAGTGTATTTCCTTGTTAATTTAAGGATTTTACTTGTTTTTGATTCTTTTTCTTTCACTAAAAAGGGCATAAAGTGGCCTAGCCTTATCGAATCGGAGCATGTAATAGTTCCTAGGAAATCTAACGAGCATATCTACGACTTCCATGATTTATATTAGAATTTTCATAAACGGCCAAAATGGTGGTTACGTTAATTTCCTTGTTAATTTACGGATTTTACTCGTTTTTGACCCTTTTTCTTTCACTAAAAAGGGCATAAAGTGGCCTAGCCTTATCAAATCGAAGCATGTAATAGTTCCTAGGAAACCTAACGAGCATATCTATTACCTCTATGGTTGATTTTAGAATTTTCAAAAACGGCCAAAATGGGGGTTAGGTTAATTTCCTTGTTAAGTTACGGATTTTACTCGTTTTTGACCCTTTTTCTTTCACTAAAAAGGGCATAAAGTGGTCTAGGCTTATCAAATCGAAGCATGTAATAGTTCCTAGGAAACCTAACGAGCATATCTATTACCTCTATGGTTGATTTTAGAATTTTCAAAAACGGCCAAAATGGGGGTTAGGTTAATTTCCTTGTTAAGTTACGGATTTTACTCGTTTTTGACCCTTTTTCTTTCACTAAAAAGGGCATAAAGTGGTCTAGGCTTATCAAATCGAAGCATGTAATAGTTCCTAGGAAATCTAACGAGAATATCTACGACTTCCATGGTTGATTTTAGAAATTTTAAAAACGCCCAAAATGGTGGTAAAGTGTATTTCCTTGTGAATTTACGGATTTTACTTGTTTTTGATTCTTTTTTTTTTCCAGTAAAAAGGGCATAAAGTGGTCTAGCCTTATCGAATCGGATCATGTAATAGTTCCTAGGAAATCTAACGAGCATATCTACGACTTCCATGATTTATATTAAAATTTTCAAAAACGGCCAAAATGGTGGTTAAGTTAATTTCCTTGTTAATTTACGGATTTTACTCGTTTTTGACCCTTTTTCTTTCACTAAAAAGGGCATAAAGTGGCCTAGCCTTATCAAATCGAAGCATGTAATAGTTCCTAGGAATTCTAACGAGCATATCTACGACTTCCATGGTTGATTTTAGAAATTTGAAAAACGGCCAAAATGGTGGTAAAGTGAATTTCCTTGTTAATTTACGGATTTTACTTGTTTTTCACCCTTTTTCTTTCACTAAAAAGGGCATAAAGTGGCCTAGCCTTATCGAATTGAAGCATGTAATACATCCTAGGAAATCTAACGAGAATATCTACGACTTCCATGGTTGATTTTAGAAATTTGAAAAACGGCCAAAATGGTGGTAAAGTGTATTTCCTTGTTAATTTACGGATTTTACTTGTTTTTGATTCTATTTCTTTCACTAAAAAGGGCATAAAGTGGTCTAGCCTTATCGAATCGAAGCATGTAATACTTCCTAGGAAATCTAACGAGAATATCTACAACTTCCATGGTTGATTTTAGAAATTTGAAAAACGGCCAAAATGGTGGTAAAGTGTATTTCCTTGTTAATTTACGGATTTTGCTTGTTTTTGATTCTTTTCTTTCACTAAAAAGGGTATAAAGTGGCCTAGCCTTATCGAATCGGAGCATGTAATAGTTCCTAGGAAATTTAACGAGCATATCTACGACTTCCATGATTTATATTAGAATTTTAAAAATCGGCCAAAATGGTGGTTAAGTTAATTTCCTTGTTAATTTACGGATTTTACTCGTTTTTGACCCTTTTTCTTTCACTAAAAAAGACATAAAGTGGCCTAGCCTTATCAAATCGAAGCATGTAATAGTTCCTAGGAAACCTAACGAGCATATCTATTACCTCTATGGTTGATTTTAGAATTTTCAAAAACGGCCAAAATGGGGGTTAGGTTAATTTCCTTGTTAAGTTACGGATTTTACTCGTTTTTGACCCTTTTTCTTTCACTAAAAAGGGCATAAAGTGGTCTAGGCTTATCAAATCGAAGCATGTAATAGTTCCTAGGAAATCTAACGAGAATATCTACGACTTCCATGGTTGATTTTAGAAATTTTAAAAACGCCCAAAATGGTGGTAAAGTGTATTTCCTTGTGAATTTACGGATTTTACTTGTTTTTGATTCTTTTTTTTTTCCAGTAAAAAGGGCATAAAGTGGTCTAGCCTTATCGAATCGGAACATGTAATAGTTCCTAGGAAATCTAACGAGCATATCTACGACTTCCATGATTTATATTAAAATTTTCAAAAACGGCCAAAATGGTGGTTAAGTTAATTTCCTTGTTAATTTACGGATTTTACTCGTTTTTGACCCTTTTTCTTTCACTAAAAAGGGCATAAAGTGGCCTAGCCTTATCAAATCGAAGCATGTAATAGTTCCTAGGAATTCTAACGAGCATATCTACGACTTCCATGGTTGATTTTAGAAATTTGAAAAACGGCCAAAATGGTGGTAAAGTGAATTTCCTTGTTAATTTACGGATTTTACTTGTTTTTCACCCTTTTTCTTTCACTAAAAAGGGCATAAAGTGGCCTAGCCTTATCGAATTGAAGCATGTAATACATCCTAGGAAATCTAACGAGAATATCTACGACTTCCATGGTTGATTTTAGAAATTTGAAAAACGGCCAAAATGGTGGTAAAGTGTATTTCCTTGTTAATTTACGGATTTTGCTTGTTTTTGATTCTTTTCTTTCACTAAAAAGGGTATAAAGTGGCCTAGCCTTATCGAATCGGAGCATGTAATAGTTCCTAGGAAATTTAACGAGCATATCTACGACTTCCATGATTTATATTAGAATATTAAAAAACGGCCAAAATGGTGGTTAAGTTAATTTCCTTGTTAATTTACGGATTTTACTCGTTTTTGACCCTTTTTCTTTCACTAAAAAAGACATAAAGTGGCCTAGCCTTATCAAATCGAAGCATGTAATAGTTCCTAGGAAACCTAACGAGCATATCTATTACCTCTATGGTTGATTTTAGAATTTTCAAAAACGGCCAAAATGGGGGTTAGGTTAATTTCCTTGTTAAGTTACGGATTTTACTCGTTTTTGACCCTTTTTCTTTCACTAAAAAGGGCATAAAGTGGTCTAGCCTTATCAAATCGAAGCATGTAATACATCCTAGGAAATCTAACGAGAATATCTACGACTTCCATGGTTGATTTTAGAAATTTGAAAAACGGCCAAAATGGTGGTAAAGTGTATTTCCTTGTTAATTTACGGATTTTACTTGTTTTTGATTCTTTTTCTTTCACTAAAAAGGGCATAAAGTGGTCTAGCCTTATCGAATCGAAGCATGTAATACTTCCTAGGAAATCTAACGAGAATATCTACAACTTCCATGGTTGATTTTAGAAATTTGAAAAACGGCCAAAATGGTGGTAAAGTGTATTTCCTTGTTAATTTAAGGATTTTACTTGTTTTTGATTCTTTTTCTTTCACTAAAAAGGGCATAAAGTGGCCTAGCCTTATCGAATCAAAGCTGTAATACTTCCTAGGAAATCTAACGAGAATATCTACAACTTCCATGGTTGATTTTAGAAATTTAAAAAACGGCCAAAATGGTGGTAAAGTGTATTTCCTTGTTAATTTAAGGATTTTACTTGTTTTTGATTCTTTTTCTTTCACTAAAAAGGGCATAAAGTGGCCTAGCCTTATCGAATCGGAGCATGTAATAGTTCCTAGGAAATCTAACGAGCATATCTACGACTTCCATGATTTATATTAGAATTTTCATAAACGGCCAAAATGGTGGTTACGTTAATTTCCTTGTTAATTTACGGATTTTACTCGTTTTTGACCCTTTTTCTTTCACTAAAAAGGGCATAAAGTGGCCTAGCCTTATCAAATCGAAGCATGTAATAGTCCTAGGAAACCTAACGAGCATATCTATTACCTCTATGGTTGATTTTAGAATTTTCAAAAACGGCCAAAATGGGGGTTAGGTTAATTTCCTTGTTAAGTTACGGATTTTACTCGTTTTTGACCCTTTTTCTTTCACTAAAAAGGGCATAAAGTGGTCTAGGCTTATCAAATCGAAGCATGTAATAGTTCCTAGGAAACCTAACGAGCATATCTATTACCTCTATGGTTGATTTTAGAATTTTCAAAAACGGCCAAAATGGGGGTTAGGTTAATTTCCTTGTTAAGTTACGGATTTTACTCGTTTTTGACCCTTTTTCTTTCACTAAAAAGGGCATAAAGTGGTCTAGGCTTATCAAATCGAAGCATGTAATAGTTCCTAGGAAATCTAACGAGAATATCTACGACTTCCACGGTTGATTTTAGAAATTTTAAAAACGCCCAAAATGGTGGTAAAGTGTATTTCCTTGTGAATTTACGGATTTTACTTGTTTTTGATTCTTTTTTTTTCAGTAAAAAGGGCATAAAGTGGTCTAGCCTTATCGAATCGGAACATGTAATAGTTCCTAGGAAATCTAACGAGCATATCTACGACTTCCATGATTTATATTAAAATTTTCAAAAACGGCCAAAATGGTGGTTAAGTTAATTTCCTTGTTAATTTACGGATTTTACTCATTTTTGACCCTTTTTCTTTCACTAAAAAAGACATAAAGTGGCCTAGCCTTATCGAATCGAAGCATGTAATAGTTAATAGGTAATCTAACGAGCATATCTACGACTTCCATGGTTGATTTTAGAAATTGGAAAAACGGCCAAAATGGTGGTAAAGTGAATTTCCTGGTTAATTTACGGATTTTACTTGTTTTTGACCCTTTTTCTTTCAGTAAAAAGGGCATAAAGTGGCCTAGCCTTATCAAATCGAAGCATGTAATAGTTCCTCGGAATTCTAACGAGCATATCTACGACTTCCATGGTTGATTTTAGAAATTTGAAAAACGGCCAAAATGGTGGTAAAGTGAATTTCCTTGTTAATTTACGGATTTTACTTGTTTTTCACCCTTTTTCTTTCACTAAAAAGGGCATAAAGTGGCCTAGCCTTATCGAATTGAAGCATGTAATACATCCTAGGAAATCTAACGAGAATATCTACGACTTCCATGGTTGATTTTAGAAATTTGAAAAACGGCCAAAATGGTGGTAAAGTGTATTTCCTTGTTAATTTACGGATTTTACTTGTTTTTGACCCTTTTTCTTTCAGTAAAAAGGGCATAAAGTGGCCTAGCCTTATCAAATCGAAGCATGTAATAGTTCCTAGGAATTCTAACGAGCATATCTACGACTTCCATGGTTGATTTTAGAAATTTGAAAAACGGCCAAAATGGTGGTAAAGTGAATTTCCTTGTTAATTTACGGATTTTACTTGTTTTTCACCCTTTTTCTTTCACTAAAAAGGGCATAAAGTGGCCTAGCCTTATCGAATTGAAGCATGTAATACATCCTAGGAAATCTAACGAGAATATCTACGACTTCCATGGTTGATTTTAGAAATTTGAAAAACGGCCAAAATGGTGGTAAAGTGTATTTCCTTGTTAATTTACGGATTTTACTTGTTTTTGATTCTATTTCTTTCACTAAAAAGGGCATAAAGTGGTCTAGCCTTATCGAATCGGAACATGTAATAGTTCCTAGGAAATCTAACGAGCATATCTACGACTTCCATGATTTATATTAAAATTTTCAAAAACGGCCAAAATGGTGGTAAAGTGAATTTCCTGGTTAATTTACGGATTTTACTTGTTTTTGACCCTTTTTCTTTCACTAAAAAGGGCATAAAGTGGCCTAGCCTTATCAAATCGAAGCATGTAATAGTTCCTAGGAATTCTAACGAGCATATCTACGACTTCCATGGTTGATTTTAGAAATTTGAAAAACGGCCAAAATGGTGGTAAAGTGAATTTCCTTGTTAATTTACGGATTTTACTTGTTTTTCACCCTTTTTCTTTCACTAAAAAGGGCATAAAGTGGCCTAGCCTTATCGAATTGAAGCATGTAATACATCCTAGGAAATCTAACGAGAATATCTACGACTTCCATGGTTGATTTTAGAAATTTGAAAAACGGCCAAAATGGTGGTAAAGTGTATTTCCTTGTTAATTTACGGATTTTACTTGTTTTTGATTCTATTTCTTTCACTAAAAAGGGCATAAAGTGGTCTAGCCTTATCGAATCGAAGCATGTAATACTTCCTAGGAAATCTAACGAGAATATCTACAACTTCCATGGTTGATTTTAGAAATTTGAAAAACGGCCAAAATGGTGGTAAAGTGTATTTCCTTGTTAATTTACGGATTTTGCTTGTTTTTGATTCTTTTCTTTCACTAAAAAGGGTATAAAGTGGCCTAGCCTTATCGAATCGGAGCATGTAATAGTTCCTAGGAAATTTAACGAGCATATCTACGACTTCCATGATTTATATTAGAATTTTAAAAATCGGCCAAAATGGTGGTTAAGTTAATTTCCTTGTTAATTTACGGATTTTACTCGTTTTTGACCCTTTTTCTTTCACTAAAAAAGACATAAAGTGGCCTAGCCTTATCAAATCGAAGCATGTAATAGTTCCTAGGAAACCTAACGAGCATATCTATTACCTCTATGGTTGATTTTAGAATTTTCAAAAACGGCCAAAATGGGGGTTAGGTTAATTTCCTTGTTAAGTTACGGATTTTACTCGTTTTTGACCCTTTTTCTTTCACTAAAAAGGGCATAAAGTGGTCTAGGCTTATCAAATCGAAGCATGTAATAGTTCCTAGGAAATCTAACGAGAATATCTACGACTTCCATGGTTGATTTTAGAAATTTTAAAAACGCCCAAAATGGTGGTAAAGTGTATTTCCTTGTGAATTTACGGATTTTACTTGTTTTTGATTCTTTTTTTTTCCAGTAAAAATGGCATAAAGTGGTCTAGCCTTATCGAATCGGAACATGTAATAGTTCCTAGGAAATCTAACGAGCATATCTACGACTTCCATGATTTATATTAAAATTTTCAAAAACGGCCAAAATGGTGGTTAAGTTAATTTCCTTGTTAATTTACGGATTTTACTCGTTTTTGACCCTTTTTCTTTCACTAAAAAGGGCATAAAGTGGCCTAGCCTTATCAAATCGAAGCATGTAATAGTTCCTAGGAATTCTAACGAGCATATCTACGACTTCCATGGTTGATTTTAGAAATTTGAAAAACGGCCAAAATGGTGGTAAAGTGAATTTCCTTGTTAATTTACGGATTTTACTTGTTTTTCACCCTTTTTCTTTCACTAAAAAGGGCATAAAGTGGCCTAGCCTTATCGAATTGAAGCATGTAATACATCCTAGGAAATCTAACGAGAATATCTACGACTTCCATGGTTGATTTTAGAAATTTGAAAAACGGCCAAAATGGTGGTAAAGTGTATTTCCTTGTTAATTTACGGATTTTGCTTGTTTTTGATTCTTTTCTTTCACTAAAAAGGGTATAAAGTGGCCTAGCCTTATCGAATCGGAGCATGTAATAGTTCCTAGGAAATTTAACGAGCATATCTACGACTTCCATGATTTATATTAGAATATTAAAAAACGGCCAAAATGGTGGTTAAGTTAATTTCCTTGTTAATTTACGGATTTTACTCGTTTTTGACCCTTTTTCTTTCACTAAAAAAGACATAAAGTGGCCTAGCCTTATCAAATCGAAGCATGTAATAGTTCCTAGGAAACCTAACGAGCATATCTATTACCTCTATGGTTGATTTTAGAATTTTCAAAAACGGCCAAAATGGGGGTTAGGTTAATTTCCTTGTTAAGTTACGGATTTTACTCGTTTTTGACCCTTTTTCTTTCACTAAAAAGGGCATAAAGTGGTCTAGCTTTATCAAATCGAAGCATGTAATACATCCTAGGAAATCTAACGAGAATATCTACGACTTCCATGGTTGATTTTAGAAATTTGAAAAACGGCCAAAATGGTGGTAAAGTGTATTTCCTTGTTAATTTACGGATTTTACTTGTTTTTGATTCTTTTTCTTTCACTAAAAAGGGCATAAAGTGGTCTAGCCTTATCGAATCGAAGCATGTAATACTTCCTAGGAAATCTAACGAGAATATCTACAACTTCCATGGTTGATTTTAGAAATTTGAAAAACGGCCAAAATGGTGGTAAAGTGTATTTCCTTGTTAATTTAAGGATTTTACTTGTTTTTGATTCTTTTTCTTTCACTAAAAAGGGCATAAAGTGGCCTAGCCTTATCGAATCAAAGCTGTAATACTTCCTAGGAAATCTAACGAGAATATCTACAACTTCCATGGTTGATTTTAGAAATTTAAAAAACGGCCAAAATGGTGGTAAAGTGTATTTCCTTGTTAATTTAAGGATTTTACTTGTTTTTGATTCTTTTTCTTTCACTAAAAAGGGCATAAAGTGGCCTAGCCTTATCGAATCGGAGCATGTAATAGTTCCTAGGAAATCTAACGAGCATATCTACGACTTCCATGATTTATATTAGAATTTTCATAAACGGCCAAAATGGTGGTTACGTTAATTTCCTTGTTAATTTACGGATTTTACTCGTTTTTGACCCTTTTTCTTTCACTAAAAAGGGCATAAAGTGGCCTAGCCTTATCAAATCGAAGCATGTAATAGTTCCTAGGAAACCTAACGAGCATATCTATTACCTCTATGGTTGATTTTAGAATTTTCAAAAACGGCCAAAATGGGGGTTAGGTTAATTTCCTTGTTAAGTTACGGATTTTACTCGTTTTTGACCCTTTTTCTTTCACTAAAAAGGGCATAAAGTGGTCTAGGCTTATCAAATCGAAGCATGTAATAGTTCCTAGGAAACCTAACGAGCATATCTATTACCTCTATGGTTGATTTTAGAATTTTCAAAAACGGCCAAAATGGGGGTTAGGTTAATTTCCTTGTTAAGTTACGGATTTTACTCGTTTTTGACCCTTTTTCTTTCACTAAAAAGGGCATAAAGTGGTCTAGGCTTATCAAATCGAAGCATGTAATAGTTCCTAGGAAATCTAACGAGAATATCTACGACTTCCACGGTTGATTTTAGAAATTTTAAAAACGCCCAAAATGGTGGTAAAGTGTATTTCCTTGTGAATTTACGGATTTTACTTGTTTTTGATTCTTTTTTTTTTTCAGTAAAAAGGGCATAAAGTGGTCTAGCCTTATCGAATCGGAACATGTAATAGTTCCTAGGAAATCTAACGAGCATATCTACGACTTCCATGATTTATATTAAAATTTTCAAAAACGGCCAAAATGGTGGTTAAGTTAATTTCCTTGTTAATTTACGGATTTTACTCATTTTTGACCCTTTTTCTTTCACTAAAAAAGACATAAAGTGGCCTAGCCTTATCGAATCGAAGCATGTAATAGTTCCTAGGTAATCTAACGAGCATATCTACGACTTCCATGGTTGATTTTAGAAATTGGAAAAACGGCCAAAATGGTGGTAAAGTGAATTTCCTGGTTAATTTACGGATTTTACTTGTTTTTGACCCTTTTTCTTTCAGTAAAAAGGGCATAAAGTGGCCTAGCCTTATCGAATCGAAGCATGTAATAGTTCCTAGGAAATCTAACGAGCATATCTACGACTTCCATGGTTGATTTTAGAAATTTGAAAAACGGCCAAAATGGTGGTAAGGTGTATTTCCTTGTTAATTTACGGATTTTGCTTGTTTTTGATTTTTTCTTTCACTAAAAAGGGGATAAAGTGGCCTAGCCTTATCGAATCGGAGCATGTAATAGTTCCTAGGAAATCTAACGAGCATATCTACGACTTCCATGATTTATATTAGAATTTTAAAAAACGGCCAAAATGGTGGTTAAGTTAATTTCCTTGTTAATTTACGGATTTTACTCGTTTTTGACCCTTTTTCTTTCACTAAAAAAGACATAAAGTGGCCTAGCCTTATCAAATCGAAGCATGTAATAGTTCCTAGGAAACCTAACGAGCATATCTATTACCTCTATGGTTGATTTTAGAATTTTCAAAAACGGCCAAAATTGGGGTTAGGTTAATTTCCTTGTTAAGTTACGGATTTTACTCGTTTTTGACCCTTTTTCTTTCACTAAAAAGGGCATAAAGTGGCCTAGCCTTATCAAATCGAAGCATGTAATAGTTCCTAGGAATTCTAACGAGCATATCTACGACTTCCATGGTTGATTTTAGAAATTTGCAAAACGGCCAAAATGGTGGTAAAGTGAATTTCCTTGTTAATTTACGGATTTTACTTGTTTTTCACCCTTTTTCTTTCACTAAAAAGGGCATAAAGTGGCCTAGCCTTATCGAATTGAAGCATGTAATACATCCTAGGAAATCTAACGAGAATATCTACGACTTCCATGGTTGATTTTAGAAATTTTAAAAATGGCCAAAATGGTGGTAAAGTGAATTTCCTGGTTAATTTACGGATTTTACTTGTTTTTGACCCTTTTTCTTTCAGTAAAAAGGGCATAAAGTGGCCTAGCCTTATCGAATCGAAGCATGTAATAGTTCCTAGGAAATCTAACGAGCATATCTACGACTTCCATGGTTGATTTTAGAAAATTGAAAAACGGCCAAAATGGTGGTAAAGTGAATTTCCTGGTTAATTTACGGATTTTACTTGTTTTTGATTCTTTTTCTTTCAGTAAAAAAGGCATAAAGTGGCCTAGCCTTATCGAATCGAAGCATGTAATAGTTCCTAGGAAATCTAACGAGCATATCTACGACTTCCATGGTTGATTTTAGAAATTTGAAAAACGGCCAAAATGGTGGTAAAGTGTATTTCCTTGTTAGTTTACGGATTTTGCTTGTTTTTGATTCTTTTCTTTCACTAAAAAAGACATAAAGTGGCCTAGCCTTATCAAATCGAAGCATGTAATAGTTCCTAGGAAACCTAACGAGCATATCTATTACCTCTATGGTTGATTTTAGAATTTTCAAAAACGGCCAAAATGGGGGTTAATTTAATTTCCTTGTTAGTTTACGGATTTTACTCGTTTTTGACCCTTTTTCTTTCACTAAAAAAGACATAAAGTGGCCTAGCCTTATCGAATCGAAGCATGTAATAGTTCCTAGGTAATCTAACGAGCATATCTACGACTTCCATGGTTGATTTTAGAAATTGGAAAAACGGCCAAAATGGCGGTAAGGTGAATTTCCTGGTTAATTTACGGATTTTACTTGTTTTATATTCTTTTTCTTTCAGTAAAAAGGACATAAAGTGGCCTAGCCTTATCGAATCGAAGCATGTAATACTTCCTAGGAAATCTAACAAGAATATCTACAACTTCCATGGTTGATTATAGAAATTTTAAAAACGCCCAAAATGGTGGTAAAGTGTATTTCCTTGTGAATTTACGGATTTTACTTGTTTTTGATTCTTTTTTTTTTTTCCAGTAAAAAGGGCATAAAGTGGTCTAGCCTTATCGAATCGGAACATGTAATAGTTCCTAGGAAATCTAACGAGCATATCTACGACTTCCATGATTTATATTAAAATTTTCAAAAACGGCCAAAATGGTGGTTAAGTTAATTTCCTTGTTAATTTAAGGATTTTACTCATTTTTGACCCTTTTTCTTTCACTAAAAAGGGCATAAAGTGGTCTAGCTTTATCAAATCGAAGCATGTAATACATCCTAGGAAATCTAACGAGAATATCTACGACTTCCATGGTTGATTTTAGAAATTTGAAAAACAGCCAAAATGGTGGTAAAGTGTATTTCCTTGTTAATTTACGGATTTTACTTGTTTTTGATTCTTTTTCTTTCACTAAAAAGGGCATAAAGTGGTCTAGCCTTATCGAATCGAAGCATGTAATACTTCCTAGGAAATCTAACGAGAATATCTACAACTTCCATGGTTGATTTTAGAAATTTGAAAAACGGCCAAAATGGTGGTAAAGTGTATTTCCTTGTTAATTTAAGGATTTTACTTGTTTTTGATTCTTTTTCTTTCACTAAAAAGGGCATAAAGTGGCCTAGCCTTATCGAATCAAAGCTGTAATACTTCCTAGGAAATCTAACGAGAATATCTACAACTTCCATGGTTGATTTTAGAAATTTAAAAAACGGCCAAAATGGTGGTAAAGTGTATTTCCTTGTTAATTTAAGGATTTTACTTGTTTTTGATTCTTTTTCTTTCACTAAAAAGGGCATAAAGTGGCCTAGCCTTATCGAATCGGAGCATGTAATAGTTCCTAGGAAATCTAACGAGCATATCTACGACTTCCATGATTTATATTAGAATTTTCATAAACGGCCAAAATGGTGGTTACGTTAATTTCCTTGTTAATTTACGGATTTTACTCGTTTTTGACCCTTTTTCTTTCACTAAAAAGGGCATAAAGTGGCCTAGCCTTATCAAATCGAAGCATGTAATAGTTCCTAGGAAACCTAACGAGCATATCTATTACCTCTATGGTTGATTTTAGAATTTTCAAAAACGGCCAAAATGGGGGTTAGGTTAATTTCCTTGTTAAGTTACGGATTTTACTCGTTTTTGACCCTTTTTCTTTCACTAAAAAGGGCATAAAGTGGTCTAGGCTTATCAAATCGAAGCATGTAATAGTTCCTAGGAAACCTAACGAGCATATCTATTACCTCTATGGTTGATTTTAGAATTTTCAAAAACGGCCAAAATGGGGGTTAGGTTAATTTCCTTGTTAAGTTACGGATTTTACTCGTTTTTGACCCTTTTTCTTTCACTAAAAAGGGCATAAAGTGGTCTAGGCTTATCAAATCGAAGCATGTAATAGTTCCTAGGAAATCTAACGAGAATATCTACGACTTCCACGGTTGATTTTAGAAATTTTAAAAACGCCCAAAATGGTGGTAAAGTGTATTTCCTTGTGAATTTACGGATTTTACTTGTTTTTGATTCTTTTTTTTTTTCAGTAAAAAGGGCATAAAGTGGTCTAGCCTTATCGAATCGGAACATGTAATAGTTCCTAGGAAATCTAACGAGCATATCTACGACTTCCATGATTTATATTAAAATTTTCAAAAACGGCCAAAATGGTGGTTAAGTTAATTTCCTTGTTAATTTACGGATTTTACTCATTTTTGACCCTTTTTCTTTCACTAAAAAAGACATAAAGTGGCCTAGCCTTATCGAATCGAAGCATGTAATAGTTCCTAGGTAATCTAACGAGCATATCTACGACTTCCATGGTTGATTTTAGAAATTGGAAAAACGGCCAAAATGGTGGTAAAGTGAATTTCCTGGTTAATTTACGGATTTTACTTGTTTTTGACCCTTTTTCTTTCAGTAAAAAGGGCATAAAGTGGCCTAGCCTTATCGAATCGAAGCATGTAATAGTTCCTAGGAAATCTAACGAGCATATCTACGACTTCCATGGTTGATTTTAGAAATTTGAAAAACGGCCAAAATGGTGGTAAGGTGTATTTCCTTGTTAATTTACGGATTTTGCTTGTTTTTGATTTTTTCTTTCACTAAAAAGGGGATAAAGTGGCCTAGCCTTATCGAATCGGAGCATGTAATAGTTCCTAGGAAATCTAACGAGCATATCTACGACTTCCATGATTTATATTAGAATTTTAAAAAACGGCCAAAATGGTGGTTAAGTTAATTTCCTTGTTAATTTACGGATTTTACTCGTTTTTGACCCTTTTTCTTTCACTAAAAAAGACATAAAGTGGCCTAGCCTTATCAAATCGAAGCATGTAATAGTTCCTAGGAAACCTAACGAGCATATCTATTACCTCTATGGTTGATTTTAGAATTTTCAAAAACGGCCAAAATTGGGGTTAGGTTAATTTCCTTGTTAAGTTACGGATTTTACTCGTTTTTGACCCTTTTTCTTTCACTAAAAAGGGCATAAAGTGGCCTAGCCTTATCAAATCGAAGCATGTAATAGTTCCTAGGAATTCTAACGAGCATATCTACGACTTCCATGGTTGATTTTAGAAATTTGCAAAACGGCCAAAATGGTGGTAAAGTGAATTTCCTTGTTAATTTACGGATTTTACTTGTTTTTCACCCTTTTTCTTTCACTAAAAAGGGCATAAAGTGGCCTAGCCTTATCGAATTGAAGCATGTAATACATCCTAGGAAATCTAACGAGAATATCTACGACTTCCATGGTTGATTTTAGAAATTTTAAAAATGGCCAAAATGGTGGTAAAGTGAATTTCCTGGTTAATTTACGGATTTTACTTGTTTTTGACCCTTTTTCTTTCAGTAAAAAGGGCATAAAGTGGCCTAGCCTTATCGAATCGAAGCATGTAATAGTTCCTAGGAAATCTAACGAGCATATCTACGACTTCCGTGGTTGATTTTAGAAAATTGAAAAACGGCCAAAATGGTGGTAAAGTGAATTTCCTGGTTAATTTACGGATTTTACTTGTTTTTGATTCTTTTTCTTTCAGTAAAAAGGGCATAAAGTGGCCTAGCCTTATCGAATCGAAGCATGTAATAGTTCCTAGGAAATCTAACGAGCATATCTACGACTTCCATGGTTGATTTTAGAAATTTGAAAAACGGCCAAAATGGTGGTAAAGTGTATTTCCTTGTTAATTTACGGATTTTGCTTGTTTTTGATTCTTTTCTTTCACTAAAAAAGACATAAAGTGGCCTAGCCTTATCAAATCGAAGCATGTAATAGTTCCTAGGAAACCTAACGAGCATATCTATTACCTCTATGGTTGATTTTAGAATTTTCAAAAACGGCCAAAATGGGGGTTAATTTAATTTCCTTGTTAGTTTACGGATTTTACTCGTTTTTGACCCTTTTTCTTTCACTAAAAAAGACATAAAGTGGCCTAGCCTTATCGAATCGAAGCATGTAATAGTTCCTAGGTAATCTAACGAGCATATCTACGACTTCCATGGTTGATTTTAGAAATTGGAAAAACGGCCAAAATGGCGGTAAGGTGAATTTCCTGGTTAATTTACGGATTTTACTTGTTTTATATTCTTTTTCTTTCAGTAAAAAGGACATAAAGTGGCCTAGCCTTATCGAATCGAAGCATGTAATACTTCCTAGGAAATCTAACAAGAATATCTACAACTTCCATGGTTGATTATAGAAATTTTAAAAACGCCCAAAATGGTGGTAAAGTGTATTTCCTTGTGAATTTACGGATTTTACTTGTTTTTGATTCTTTTTTTTTTTTCCAGTAAAAAGGGCATAAAGTGGTCTAGCCTTATCGAATCGGAACATGTAATAGTTCCTAGGAAATCTAACGAGCATATCTACGACTTCCATGATTTATATTAAAATTTTCAAAAACGGCCAAAATGGTGGTTAAGTTAATTTCCTTGTTAATTTAAGGATTTTACTCATTTTTGACCCTTTTTCTTTCACTAAAAAAGACATAAAGTGGCCTAGCCTTATCGAATCGAAGCATGTAATAGTTCCTAGGTAATCTAACGAGCATATCTACGACTTCCATGGTTGATTTTAGAAATTGGAAAAACGGCCAAAATGGTGGTAAAGTGAATTTCCTGGTTAATTTACGGATTTTACTTGTTTTTGACCGTTTTTCTTTCAGTAAAAAGGGCATAAAGTGTCCTAGCCTTATCGAATCGAAGCATGTAATAGTTCCTAGGAAATCTAACGAGCATATCTACGACTTCCATGGTTGATTTTAGAAATTTGAAAAACGGCCAAAATGGTGGTAAAGTGTATTTCCTTGTTAATTTACGGATTTTGCTTGTTTTTGATTTTTTCTTTCACTAGAAAGGGGATAAAGTGGCCTAGCCTTATCGAATCGGAGCATGTAATAGTTCCTAGGAAATCTAACGAGCATATCTACGACTTCCATGATTTATATTAGAATTTTAAAAAACGGCCAAAATGGTGGTTAAGTTAATTTCCTTGTTAATTTACGGATTTTACTCGTTTTTGACCCTTTTTCTTTCACTAAAAAAGACATAAAGTGGCCTAGCCTTATCAAATCGAAGCATGTAATAGTTCCTAGGAAACCTAACGAGCATATCTATTACCTCTATGGTTGATTTTAGAATTTTCAAAAACGGCCAAAATTGGGGTTAGGTTAATTTCCTTGTTAAGTTACGGTTTTACTCGTTTTTGACCCTTTTTCTTTCACTAAAAAGGGCATAAAGTGGCCTAGCCTTATCAAATCGAAGCATGTAATAGTTCCTAGGAATTCTAACGAGCATATCTACGACTTCCATGGTTGATTTTAGAAATTTGCAAAACGGCCAAAATGGTGGTAAAGTGAATTTCCTTGTTAATTTACGGATTTTACTTGTTTTTCACCCTTTTTCTTTCACTAAAAAGGGCATAAAGTGGCCTAGCCTTATCGAATTGAAGCATGTAATACATCCTAGGAAATCTAACGAGAATATCTACGACTTCCATGGTTGATTTTAGAAATTTTAAAAATGTCCAAAATGGTGGTAAAGTGAATTTCCTGGTTAATTTACGGATTTTACTTGTTTTTGACCCTTTTTCTTTCAGTAAAAAGGGCATAAAGTGGCCTAGCCTTATCGAATCGAAGCATGTAATAGTTCCTAGGAAATCTAACGAGCATATCTACGACTTCCATGGTTGATTTTAGAAAATTGAAAAACGGCCAAAATGGTGGTAAAGTGAATTTCCTGGTTAATTTACGAATTTTACTTGTTTTTGATTCTTTTTCTTTCAGTAAAAAGGGCATAAAGTGGCCTAGCCTTATCGAATCGAAGCATGTAATAGTTCCTAGGAAATCTAACGAGCATATCTACGAATTCCATGGTTGATTTTAGAAATTTGAAAAACGGCCAAAATGGTGGTAAAGTGTATTTCCTTGTTAATTTACGGAGTTTGCTTGTTTTTGATTCTTTTCTTTCACTAAAAAGGGTATAAAGTGGCCTAGCCTTATCGAATCGGAGCATGTAATAGTTCCTAGGAAATTTAACGAGCATATCTACGACTTCCATGATTTATATAAGAATTTTAAAAAACGGCCAAAATGGTGGTTAAGTTAATTTCCTTGTTAATTTACGGATTTTACTCGTTTTTGACCCTTTTTCTTTCACTAAAAAAGACATAAAGTGGCCTAGCCTTATCAAATCGAAGCATGTAATAGTTCCTAGGAAACCTAACGAGCATATCTATTACCTCTATGGTTGATTTTAGAATTTTCAAAAACGGCCAAAATGGGGGTTAATTTAATTTCCTTGTTAGTTTACGGATTTTACTCGTTTTTGACCCTTTTTCTTTCACTAAAAAAGACATAAAGTGGCCTAGCCTTATCGAATCGAAGCATGTAATAGTTCCTAGGTAATCTAACGAGCATATCTACGACTTCCATGGTTGATTTTAGAAATTGGAAAAACGGCCAAAATGGTGGTAAGGTGAATTTCCTGGTTAATTTACGGATTTTACTTGTTTTATATTCTTTTTCTTTCAGTAAAAAGGACATAAAGTGGCCTAGCCTTATCGAATCGAAGCATGTAATACTTCCTAGGAAATCTAACAAGAATATCTACAACTTCCATGGTTGATTATAGAAATTTGAAAAACGGCCAAAATGGTGGTAAAGTGTATTTCCATGTTAATTTACGGATTTTACTTGTTTTTGATTCTTTTTCTTTCACTAAAAAGGGCATAAAGTGGCCTAGCCTTATCGAATCGAAGCATGTAATAGTTCCTAGGAAACCTAACGAGCATACCTATTACCTCCATGGTTGATTTTGGAATTTTCAAAAACGGCCAAAATGGGGGTTAGGTTAATTTCCTTGTTAATTTACGGATTTTACTCGTTTTTCACCCTTTTTCTTTCACTAAAAAGGGCATAAAGTGGCCTAGCCTTATCAATTCGAAGCATGTAATAGTTCCTAGGAAATCTAACGAGCATATCTACGACTTCCATGGTTGATTTTAGAAATTTGAAAAACGGCCAAAATGGTCGTGAAGTGAATTTCCTTGTTAATTTACGGATTTTAATTGTTTTTGATTCTTTTTCTTTCAGTAAAAAGGACATAAAGTGGTCTAGCCATATCGAATCGAAGCATGTAATACTTCCTAGGATCTCTAACAAGAATATCTACAACTTCCATGGTTGATTATAGGAATTTAAAAAACGGCCAAAATGGTGGTAAAGTGTATTTCCTTGTTAATTTACGGATTTTTACTTGTTTTTGATTCTTTTTCTTTCACTAAAAAGGGCATAAAGTGGCCTAGCCTTATCGAATCGAAGCATGTAATAGTTCCCAGGAAATCTAACGAGCATATCTACGACTTCCATGGTTGATTTTAGAAATTTGAAAAACGGCCAAAATGGTGGTAAAGTGAATTTCCTTGTTAATTTACGGATTTTACTTGTTTTTGACCCTTTTTCTTTCACTAAAAAGGGCATAAAGTGGCAAGCCTTATCGAATTGAAGCATGTAATACATCCTTGGAAATCTAACGAGAATATCTACGACTTCCATGGTTGATTTTAGAAATTTGAAAAACGGCCAAAATGGTCGTAAAGTGAATTTCCTTGTTAATTTACGGATTTTACTTGTTTTTGATTCTTTTTCTTTCAGTAAAAAGGACATAAAGTGGTCTAGCCTTATCGATTCGAAGCATGTAATACTTCCTAGGAAATCTAACAAGAATATCTACAACTTCCACGGTTGATTATAGGAATTTAAAAAACGGCCAAAATGGTGGTAAAGTGTATTTCCTTGTTAATTTACGGATTTTACTTGTTTTTGATTCTTTTTCTTTCACTAAAAAGGGCATAAAGTGGCCTAGCCTTATCAAATCGGAGTATGTAATAGTTCCAAGGAAGTCTAACGAGCATATCTACGACTTCCATGTTTTATATTAGAATTTTCAAAAATGGCCAAAATGGTGGTTAAGTTAATTTCCTTGTTAATTTACGGATTTTACTTGTTTTTGACCCTTTTTCTTTCACTAAAAAGGGCATAAAGTGGCCTAGCCTTATCGAATTGAAGCATGTAATACATCCTAGGAAATCTAACGAGAATATCTACGACTTCCATGGTTGATTTTAGAAATTTTAAAAACGGCCAAAATGGTGGTAAAGTGTATTTCCTTGTTAATTTACGGATTTTACTTGTTTTTGATTCTTTTTCTTTCACTAAAAAAGGCATAAAGTGGCCTAGCCTTATCGAATCGAAGCATTTAATAGTTCCTAGGAAATCTAACGAGCATATCTACGACTTCCACGGTTGATTTTAGAAATTTGAAAAACGGCCAAAATGGTGGTAAGGTGAATTTCCTGGTTAATTTACGGATTTTACTTGTTTTATATTCTTTTTCTTTCAGTAAAAAGGACATAAAGTGGCCTAGCCTTATCGAATCGAAGCATGTAATACTTCCTAGGAAATCTAACAAGAATATCTACAACTTCCATGGTTGATTATAGAAATTTGAAAAACGGCCAAAATGGTGGTAAAGTGTATTTCCATGTTAATTTACGGATTTTACTTGTTTTTGATTCTTTTTCTTTCACTAAAAAGGGCATAAAGTGGCCTAGCCTTATCGAATCGAAGCATGTAATAGTTCCTAGGAAACCTAACGAGCATACCTATTACCTCCATGGTTGATTTTAGAATTTTCAAAAACGGCCAAAATGGGGGTTAGGTTAATTTCCTTGTTAATTTACGGATTTTACTCGTTTTTCACCCTTTTTCTTCCACTAAAAAGGGCATAAAGTGGCCTAGCCTTATCAATTCAAAGCATGTAATAGTTCCTAGGAAATCTAACGAGCATATCTACGACTTCCATGGTTGATTTTAGAAATTTGAAAAACGGCCAAAATGGTGGTAAAGTGTATTTCCTTGTTAATTTACGGATTTTGCTTGTTTTTGATTCTTTTCTTTCACTAAAAAGGGTATAAAGTGGCCTAGCCTTATCGAATCGGAGCATGTAATAGTTCCTAGGAAGTCTAACGAGCATATCTACGACTTCCATGTTTTATATTAGAATTTTCAAAAATGGCCAAAATGGTGGTTAAGTTAATTTCCTTGCTAATTTACGGATTTTACTTGTTTTTTACCCTTTTTCTTTCACTAAAAAGGGAATAAAGTGGCCTAGCCTTATCGAATTGAAGCATGTGATACATCCTAGGAAATCTAACAAGAATATCTACAACTTCCATGGTTGATTTTAGAAATTTGAAAAACGGCCAAAATGGTGGTAAAGTGAATTTCCTTGTTAATTTACGGATTTTACTTGTTTTTGACCCTTTTTCTTTCACTAAAAAGGGCATAAAGTGGCAAGCCTTATCGAATTGAAGCATGTAATACATCCTTGGAAATCTAACGAGAATATCTACGACTTCCATGGTTGATTTTAGAAATTTGAAAAACGGCCAAAATGGTCGTAAAGTGAATTTCCATGTTAATTTATGGATTTTATTTGTTTTTGATTCTTTTTCTTTCAGTAAAAAGGACATAAAGTGGTCTAGCCTTATCGAATCGAAGCATGTAATACTTCCTAGGAAATCTAACAAGAATATCTACAACTTCCACGGTTGATTATAGGAATTTAAAAAACGGCCAAAATGGTGGTAAAGTGTATTTCCTTGTTAATTTACGGATTTTACTTGTTTTTGATTCTTTTTCTTTCACTAAAAAGGGCATAAAGTGGCCTAGCCTTATCGAATCGGAGTATGTAATAGTTCCTAGGAAGTCTAACGAGCATATCTACGACTTCCATGTTTTATATTAGAATTTTCAAAAATGGCCAAAATGGTGGTTAAGTTAATTTCCTTGTTAATTTACGGATTTTACTTGTTTTTGACCGTTTTTCTTTCACTAAAAAGGGCATAAAGTGGCCTAGCCTTATCGAATTGAAGCATGTAATACATCCTAGGAAATCTAACGAGAATATCTACGACTTCCATGGTTGATTTTAGAAATTTTAAAAACGGCCAAAATGGTGGTAAGGTGAATTTCCTGGTTAATTTACGGATTTTACTTGTTTTATATTCTTTCTTTCTGTAAAAAGGACATAAAGTGGCCTAGCCTTATCGAATCGAAGCATGTAATACTTCCTAGGAAATCTAACAAGAATATCTACAACTTCCATGGTTGATTATAGAAATTTGAAAAACGGCCAAAATGGTGGTAAAGTGTATTTCCATGTTAATTTACGGATTTTACTTGTTTTTGATTCTTTTTCTTTCACTAAAAAGGGCATAAAGTGGCCTAGCCTTATCGAATCGAAGCATGTAATAGTTCCTAGGAAACCTAACGAGCATACCTATTACCTCCATGGTTGATTTTAGAATTTTCAAAAACGGCCAAAATGGGGGTTAGGTTAATTTCCTTGTTAATTTACGGATTTTACTCGTTTTTCACCCTTTTTCTTTCACTAAAAAGGGCATAAAGTGGCCTAGCCTTATCAATTCGAAGCATGTAATAGTTCCTAGGAAATCTAACGAGCATATCTACGACTTCCATGGTTGATTTTAGAAATTTGAAAAACGGCCAAAATGGCCGTAAAGTGAATTTCCTTGTTAATTTACGGATTTTACTTGTTTTTGATTCTTTTTCTTTCAGTAAAAAGGACATAAAGTGGTCTAGCCTTATCGATTCGAAGCATGTAATACTTCCTAGGAAATCTAACAAGAATATCTACAACTTCCACGGTTGATTATAGGAATTAAAAAAACGGCCAAAATGTTGGTAAAGTGTATTTCCTTGTTAATTTACGGATTTTACTTGTTTTTGATTCTTTTTCTTTCACTAAAAAGGGCATAAAGTGGCCTAGCCTTATCGAATCGGAGTATGTAATAGTTCCTAGGAAGTCTAACGAGCATATCTACGACTTCCATGTTTTATATTAGAATTTTCAAAAATGGCCAAAATGGTGGTTAAGTTAATTTCCTTGCTAATTTACGGATTTTACTTGTTTTTGACCCTTTTTCTTTCACTAAAAAGGGAATAAAGTGGCCTAGCCTTATCGAATTGAAGCATGTAATACATCCTAGGAAATCTAACAAGAATATCTACAACTTCCATGGTTGATTTTAGAAATTTGAAAAACGGCCAAAATGGTGGTAAACTGAATTTCCTTGTTAATTTACGGATTTTACTTGTTTTTGACCCTTTTTCTTTCACTAAAAAGGGCATAAAGTGGCAAGCCTTATCGAATTGAAGCATGTAATACATCCTTGGAAATCTAACGAGAATATCTACGACTTCCATGGTTGATTTTAGAAATTTGAAAAACGGCCAAAATGGTCGTAAAGTGAATTTCCATGTTAATTTATGGATTTTATTTGTTTTTGATTCTTTTTCTTTCAGTAAAAAGGACATAAAGTGGTCTAGCCTTATCGAATCGAAGCATGTAATACTTCCTAGGAAATCTAACAAGAATATCTACAACTTCCACGGTTGATTATAGGAATTTAAAAAACGGCCAAAATGGTGGTAAAGTGTATTTCCTTGTTAATTTACGGATTTTACTTGTTTTTGATTCTTTTTCTTTCACTAAAAAGGGCATAAAGTGGCCTAGCCTTATCGAATCGGAGTATGTAATAGTTCCTAGGAAGTCTAACGAGCATATCTACGACTTCCATGTTTTATATTAGAATTTTCAAAAATGGCCAAAATGGTGGTTAAGTTAATTTCCTTGTTAATTTACGGATTTTACTTGTTTTTGACCGTTTTTCTTTCACTAAAAAGGGCATAAAGTGGCCTAGCCTTATCGAATTGAAGCATGTAATACATCCTAGGAAATCTAACGAGAATATCTACGACTTCCATGGTTGATTTTAGAAATTTTAAAAACGGCCAAAATCGTGGTAAGGTGAATTTCCTGGTTAATTTACGGATTTTACTTGTTTTATATTCTTTTTCTTTCTGTAAAAAGGACATAAAGTGGCCTAGCCTTATCGAATCGAAGCATGTAATACTTCCTAGGAAATCTAACAAGAATATCTACAACTTCCATGGTTGATTATAGAAATTTGAAAAACGGCCAAAATGGTGGTAAAGTGTATTTCCATGTTAATTTACGGATTTTACTTGTTTTTGATTCTTTTTCTTTCACTAAAAAGGGCATAAAGTGGCCTAGCCTTATCGAATCGAAGCATGTAATAGTTCCTAGGAAACCTAACGAGCATACCTATTACCTCCATGGTTGATTTTAGAATTTTCAAAAACGGCCAAAATGGGGGTTAGGTTAATTTCCTTGTTAATTTACGGATTTTACTCGTTTTTCACCCTTTTTCTTTCACTAAAAAGGGCATAAAGTGGCCTAGCCTTATCAATTCGAAGCATGTAATAGTTCCTAGGAAATCTAACGAGCATATCTACGACTTCCATGGTTGATTTTAGAAATTTGAAAAACGGCCAAAATGGTCGTAAAGTGAATTTCCTTGTTAATTTACGGATTTTACTTGTTTTTGATTCTTTTTCTTTCAGTAAAAAGGACATAAAGTGGTCTAGCCTTATCGATTCGAAGCATGTAATACTTCCTAGGAAATCTAACAATAATATCTACAACTTCCACGGTTGATTATAGGAATTAAAAAAACGGCCAAAATGGTGGTAAAGTGTATTTCCTTGTTAATTTACGGATTTTACTTGTTTTTGATTCTTTTTCTTTCACTAAAAAGGGCATAAAGTGGCCTAGCCTTATCGAATCGGAGTATGTAATAGTTCCTAGGAAGTCTAACGAGCATATCTACGACTTCCATGTTTTATATTAGAATTTTCAAAAATGGCCAAAATGGTGGTTAAGTTAATTTCCTTGCTAATTTACGGATTTTACTTGTTTTTGACCCTTTTTCTTTCACTAAAAAGGGAATAAAGTGGCCTAGCCTTATCGAATTGAAGCACGTAATACATCCTAGGAAATCTAACAAGAATATCTACAACTTCCATGGTTGATTTTAGAAATTTGAAAAACGGCCAAAATGGTGGTAAAGTGAATTTCCTTGTTAATTTACGGATTTTACTTGTTTTTGACCCTTTTTCTTTCACTAAAAAGGGCATAAAGTGGCAAGCCTTATCGAATTGAAGCATGTAATACATCCTTGGAAATCTAACGAGAATATCTACGACTTCCATGGTTGATTTTAGAAATTTGAAAAACGGCCAAAATGGTCGTAAAGTGAATTTCCTTGTTAATTTACGGATTTTACTTGTTTTTGATTCTTTTTCTTTCAGTAAAAAGGACATAAAGTGGTCTAGCCTTATCGAATCGAAGCATGTAATACTTCCTAGGAAATCTAACAAGAATATCTACAACTTCCACGGTTGATTATAGGAATTTAAAAAACGGCCAAAATGGTGGTAAAGTGTATTTCCTTGTTAATTTACGGATTTTACTTGTTTTTGATTCTTTTTCTTTCACTAAAAAGGGCATAAAGTGGCCTAGCCTTATCGAATCGGAGTATGTAATAGTTCCTAGGAAGTCTAACGAGCATATCTACGACTTCCATGTTTTATATTAGAATTTTCAAAAATGGCCAAAATGGTGGTTAGGTTAATTTCCTTGTCAATTTACGGATTTTACTTGTTTTTGACCGTTTTTCTTTCACTAAAAAGGGCATAAAGTGGCCCAGCCTTATCGAATTGAAGCATGTAATACATCCTAGCAAATCTAACGAGAATATCTACGACTTCCATGGTTGATTTTAGAAATTTTAAAAACGGCCAAAATGGTGGTAAAGTGTATTTCCTTGTTAATTTACGGATTTTACTTGTTTTTGATTCTTTTTCTTTCACTAAAAAAGGCATAAAGTGGCCTAGCCTTATCGAATCGAAGCATTTAATAGTTCCTAGGAAATCTAACGAGCATATCTACGACTTCCATGGTTGATTTTAGAAATTTGAAAAACGGCCAAAATGGTGGTAAGGTGAATTTCCTGGTTAATTTACGGATTTTACTTGTTTTATATTCTTTTTCTTTCAGTAAAAAGGACATAAAGTGGCCTAGCCTTTTCGAATCGAAGCATGTAATACTTCCTAGGAAATCTAACAAGAATATCTACAACTTCCACGGTTGATTATAGGAATTTAAAAAACGGCCAAAATGGTGGTAAAGTGTATTTCCTTGTTAATTTACGGATTTTACTTGTTTTTGATTCTTTTTCTTTCACTAAAAAGGGCATAAAGTGGCCTAGCCTTATCGAATCGAAGCATGTAATAGTTCCTAGGAAACCTAACGAGCATACCTATTACCTCCATGGTTGATTTTAGAATTTTCAAAAACGGCCAAAATGGGGGTTAGGTTAATTTCCTTGTTAATTTACGGATTTTACTCGTTTTTCACCCTTTTTCTTTCACTAAAAAGGGCATAAAGTGGCCTAGCCTTATCAATTCGAAGCATGTAATAGTTCCTAGGAAATCTAACGAGCATATCTACGACTTCCATGGTTGATTTTAGAAATTTGAAAAACGGCCAAAATGGTCGTAAAGTGAATTTCCTTGTTAATTTACGGATTTTACTTGTTTTTGATTCTTTTTCTTTCAGTAAAAAGGACATAAAGTGGTCTAGCCTTATCGATTCGAAGCATGTAATACTTCCTAGGAAATCTAACAAGAATATCTACAACTTCCACGGTTGATTATAGGAATTAAAAAAACGGCCAAAATGGTGGTAAAGTGTATTTCCTTGTTAATTTACGGATTTTACTTGTTTTTGATTCTTTTTCTTTCACTAAAAAGGGCATAAAGTGGCCTAGCCTTATCGAATCGGAGTATGTAATAGTTCCTAGGAAGTCTAACGAGCATATCTACGACTTCCATGTTTTATATTAGAATTTTCAAAAATGGCCAAAATGGTGGTTAAGTTAATTTCCTTGCTAATTTACGGATTTTACTTGTTTTTGACCCTTTTTCTTTCACTAAAAAGGGAATAAAGTGGCCTAGCCTTATCGAATTGAAGCACGTAATACATCCTAGGAAATCTAACAAGAATATCTACAACTTCCATGGTTGATTTTAGAAATTTGAAAAACGGCCAAAATGGTGGTAAAGTGAATTTCCTTGTTAATTTACGGATTTTACTTGTTTTTGACCCTTTTTCTTTCACTAAAAAGGGCATAAAGTGGCAAGCCTTATCGAATTGAAGCATGTAATACATCCTTGGAAATCTAACGAGAATATCTACGACTTCCATGGTTGATTTTAGAAATTTGAAAAACGGCCAAAATGGTCGTAAAGTGAATTTCCTTGTTAATTTACGGATTTTACTTGTTTTTGATTCTTTTTCTTTCAGTAAAAAGGACATAAAGTGGTCTAGCCTTATCGAATCGAAGCATGTAATACTTCCTAGGAAATCTAACAAGAATATCTACAACTTCCACGGTTGATTATAGGAATTTAAAAAACGGCCAAAATGGTGGTAAAGTGTATTTCCTTGTTAATTTACGGATTTTACTTGTTTTTGATTCTTTTTCTTTCACTAAAAAGGGCATAAAGTGGCCTAGCCTTATCGAATCGGAGTATGTAATAGTTCCTAGGAAGTCTAACGAGCATATCTACGACTTCCATGTTTTATATTAGAATTTTCAAAAATGGCCAAAATGGTGGTTAGGTTAATTTCCTTGTCAATTTACGGATTTTACTTGTTTTTGACCGTTTTTCTTTCACTAAAAAGGGCATAAAGTGGCCCAGCCTTATCGAATTGAAGCATGTAATACATCCTAGCAAATCTAACGAGAATATCTACGACTTCCATGGTTGATTTTAGAAATTTTAAAAACGGCCAAAATGGTGGTAAAGTGTATTTCCTTGTTAATTTACGGATTTTACTTGTTTTTGATTCTTTTTCTTTCACTAAAAAAGGCATAAAGTGGCCTAGCCTTATCGAATCGAAGCATTTAATAGTTCCTAGGAAATCTAACGAGCATATCTACGACTTCCATGGTTGATTTTAGAAATTTGAAAAACGGCCAAAATGGTGGTAAGGTGAATTTCCTGGTTAATTTACGGATTTTACTTGTTTTATATTCTTTTTCTTTCAGTAAAAAGGACAAAAAGTGGCCTAGCCTTTTCGAATCGAAGCATGTAATACTTCCTAGGAAATCTAACAAGAATATCTACAACTTCCACGGTTGATTATAGGAATTTAAAAAACGGCCAAAATGGTGGTAAAGTGTATTTCCTTGTTAATTTACGGATTTTACTTGTTTTTGATTCTTTTTCTTTCACTAAAAAGGGCATAAAGTGGCCTAGCCTTATCGAATCGGAGTATGTAATAGTTCCTAGGAAGTCTAACGAGCATATCTACGACTTCCATGTTTTATATTAGAATTTTCAAAAATGGCCAAAATGGTGGTTAAGTTAATTTCCTTGTTAATTTACGGATTTTACTTGTTTTTGACCGTTTTTCTTTCACTAAAAAGGGCATAAAGTGGCCTAGCCTTATCGAATTGAAGCATGTAATACATCCTAGGAAATCTAACGAGAATATCTACGACTTCCATGGTTGATTTTAGAAATTTTAAAAACGGCCAAAATGGTGGTAAGGTGAATTTCCTGGTTAATTTACGGATTTTACTTGTTTTATATTCTTTTTCTTTCTGTAAAAAGGACATAAAGTGGCCTAGCCTTATCGAATCGAAGCATGTAATACTTCCTAGGAAATCTAACAAGAATATCTACAACTTCCATGGTTGATTATAGAAATTTGAAAAACGGCCAAAATGGTGGTAAAGTGTATTTCCATGTTAATTTACGGATTTTACTTGTTTTTGATTCTTTTTCTTTCACTAAAAAGGGCATAAAGTGGCCTAGCCTTATCGAATCGAAGCATGTAATAGTTCCTAGGAAACCTAACGAGCATACCTATTACCTCCATGGTTGATTTTAGAATTTTCAAAAACGGCCAAAATGGGGGTTAGGTTAATTTCCTTGTTAATTTACGGATTTTACTCGTTTTTCACCCTTTTTCTTTCACTAAAAAGGGCATAAAGTGGCCTAGCCTTATCAATTCGAAGCATGTAATAGTTCCTAGGAAATCTAACGAGCATATCTACGACTTCCATGGTTGATTTTAGAAATTTGAAAAACGGCCAAAATGGTCGTAAAGTGAATTTCCTTGTTAATTTACGGATTTTACTTGTTTTTGATTCTTTTTCTTTCAGTAAAAAGGACATAAAGTGGTCTAGCCTTATCGATTCGAAGCATGTAATACTTCCTAGGAAATCTAACAAGAATATCTACAACTTCCACGGTTGATTATAGGAATTAAAAAAACGGCCAAAATGGTGGTAAAGTGTATTTCCTTGTTAATTTACGGATTTTACTTGTTTTTGATTCTTTTTCTTTCACTAAAAAGGGCATAAAGTGGCCTAGCCTTATCGAATCGGAGTATGTAATAGTTCCTAGGAAGTCTAACGAGCATATCTACGACTTCCATGTTTTATATTAGAATTTTCAAAAATGGCCAAAATGGTGGTTAAGTTAATTTCCTTGCTAATTTACGGATTTTACTTGTTTTTGACCCTTTTTCTTTCACTAAAAAGGGAATAAAGTGGCCTAGCCTTATCGAATTGAAGCACGTAATACATCCTAGGAAATCTAACAAGAATATCTACAACTTCCATGGTTGATTTTAGAAATTTGAAAAACGGCCAAAATGGTGGTAAAGTGAATTTCCTTGTTAATTTACGGATTTTACTTGTTTTTGACCCTTTTTCTTTCACTAAAAAGGGCATAAAGTGGCAAGCCTTATCGAATTGAAGCATGTAATACATCCTTGGAAATCTAACGAGAATATCTACGACTTCCATGGTTGATTTTAGAAATTTGAAAAACGGCCAAAATGGTCGTAAAGTGAATTTCCTTGTTAATTTACGGATTTTACTTGTTTTTGATTCTTTTTCTTTCAGTAAAAAGGACATAAAGTGGTCTAGCCTTATCGAATCGAAGCATGTAATACTTCCTAGGAAATCTAACAAGAATATCTACAACTTCCACGGTTGATTATAGGAATTTAAAAAACGGCCAAAATGGTGGTAAAGTGTATTTCCTTGTTAATTTACGGATTTTACTTGTTTTTGATTCTTTTTCTTTCACTAAAAAGGGCATAAAGTGGCCTAGCCTTATCGAATCGGAGTATGTAATAGTTCCTAGGAAGTCTAACGAGCATATCTACGACTTCCATGTTTTATATTAGAATTTTCAAAAATGGCCAAAATGGTGGTTAGGTTAATTTCCTTGTCAATTTACGGATTTTACTTGTTTTTGACCGTTTTTCTTTCACTAAAAAGGGCATAAAGTGGCCCAGCCTTATCGAATTGAAGCATGTAATACATCCTAGCAAATCTAACGAGAATATCTACGACTTCCATGGTTGATTTTAGAAATTTTAAAAACGGCCAAAATGGTGGTAAAGTGTATTTCCTTGTTAATTTACGGATTTTACTTGTTTTTGATTCTTTTTCTTTCACTAAAAAAGGCATAAAGTGGCCTAGCCTTATCGAATCGAAGCATTTAATAGTTCCTAGGAAATCTAACGAGCATATCTACGACTTCCATGGTTGATTTTAGAAATTTGAAAAACGGCCAAAATGGTGGTAAGGTGAATTTCCTGGTTAATTTACGGATTTTACTTGTTTTATATTCTTTTTCTTTCAGTAAAAAGGACATAAAGTGGCCTAGCCTTTTCGAATCGAAGCATGTAATACTTCCTAGGAAATCTAACAAGAATATCTACAACTT
The DNA here is from genome assembly GCF_051527215.1 of Medicago sativa. Taxonomy (NCBI): domain Eukaryota; kingdom Viridiplantae; phylum Streptophyta; class Magnoliopsida; order Fabales; family Fabaceae; genus Medicago; species Medicago sativa. Next base: position 46,481,047 of record NC_140754.1, on the reverse strand, counting down.
CCATGGTTGATTATAGAAATTTGAAAAAAGGCCAAAATGGTGGTAAAGTGTATTTCCATGTTAATTTACGGATTTTACTTGTTTTTGATTCTTTTTCTTTCACTAAAAAGGGCATAAAGTGGCCTAGCCTTATCGAATCGAAGCATGTAATAGTTCCTAGGAAACCTAACGAGCATACCTATTACCTCCATGGTTGATTTTAGAATTTTCAAAAACGGCCAAAATGGGGGTTAGGTTAATTTCCTTGTTAATTTACGGATTTTACTCGTTTTTCACCCTTTTTCTTTCACTAAAAAGGGCATAAAGTGGCCTAGCCTTATCAATTCGAAGCATGTAATAGTTCCTAGGAAATCTAACGAGCATATCTACGACTTCCATGGTTGATTTTAGAAATTTGAAAAACGGCCAAAATGGTCGTAAAGTGAATTTCCTTGTTAATTTACGGATTTTACTTGTTTTTGATTCTTTTTCTTTCAGTAAAAAGGACATAAAGTGGTCTAGCCTTATCGATTCAAAGCATGTAATACTTCCTAGGAAATCTAACAAGAATATCTACAACTTCCACGGTTGATTATAGGAATTAAAAAAACGGCCAAAATGGTGGTAAAGTGTATTTCCTTGTTAATTTACGGATTTTACTTGTTTTTGATTCTTTTTCTTTCACTAAAAAGGGCATAAAGTGGCCTAGCCTTATCGAATCGGAGTATGTAATAGTTCCTAGGAAGTCTAACGAGCATATCTACGACTTCCATGTTTTATATTAGAATTTTCAAAAATGGCCAAAATGGTGGTTAAGTTAATTTCCTTGCTAATTTACGGATTTTACTTGTTTTTGACCCTTTTTCTTTCACTAAAAAGGGAATAAAGTGGCCTAGCCTTATCGAATTGAAGCATGTAATACATCCTAGGAAATCTAACAAGAATATCTACAACTTCCATGGTTGATTTTAGAAATTTGAAAAACGGCCAAAATGGTGGTAAAGTGAATTTCCTTGTTAATTTACGGATTTTACTTGTTTTTGACCCTTTTTCTTTCACTAAAAAGGGCATAAAGTGGCAAGCCTTATCGAATTGAAGCATGTAATACATCCTTGGAAATCTAACGAGAATATCTACGACTTCCATGGTTGATTTTAGAAATTTGAAAAACGGCCAAAATGGTCGTAAAGTGAATTTCCTTGTTAATTTACGGATTTTACTTGTTTTTGATTCTTTTTCTTTCAGTAAAAAGGACATAAAGTGGTCTAGCCTTATCGAATCGAAGCATGTAATACTTCCTAGGAAATCTAACAAGAATATCTACAACTTCCACGGTTGATTATAGGAATTTAAAAAACGGCCAAAATGGTGGTAAAGTGTATTTCCTTGTTAATTTACGGATTTTACTTGTTTTTGATTCTTTTTCTTTCACTAAAAAGGGCATAAAGTGGCCTAGCCTTATCGAATCGGAGTATGTAATAGTTCCTAGGAAGTCTAACGAGCATATCTACGACTTCCATGTTTTATATTAGAATTTTCAAAAATGGCCAAAATGGTGGTTAGGTTAATTTCCTTGTTAATTTACGGATTTTACTTGTTTTTGACCGTTTTTCTTTCACTAAAAAGGGCATAAAGTGGCCTAGCCTTATCGAATTGAAGCATGTAATACATCCTATGAAATCTAACGAGAATATCTACGACTTCCATGGTTGATTTTAGAAATTTTAAAAACGGCCAAAATGGTGGTAAAGTGTATTTCCTTGTTAATTTACGGATTTTACTTGTTTTTGATTCTTTTTCTTTCACTAAAAAAGGCATAAAGTGGCCTAGCCTTATCGAATCGAAGCATTTAATAGTTCCTAGGAAATCTAACGAGCATATCTACGACTTCCATGGTTGATTTTAGAAATTTGAAAAACGGCCAAAATGGTGGTAAGGTGAATTTCCTGGTTAATTTACGGATTTTACTTGTTTTATATTCTTTTTCTTTCAGTAAAAAGGACATAAAGTGGCCTAGCCTTATCGAATCGAAGCATGTAATACTTCCTAGGAAATCTAACAAGAATATCTACAACTTCCATGGTTGATTATAGAAATTTGAAAAACGGCCAAAATGGTGGTAAAGTGTATTTCCATGTTAATTTACGGATTTTACTTGTTTTTGATTCTTTTTCTTTCACTAAAAAGGGCATAAAGTGGCCTAGCCTTATCGAATCGGAGTATGTAATAGTTCCTAGGAAGTCTAACGAGCATATCTACGACTTCCATGTTTTATATTAGAATTTTCTAAAATGGCCAAAATGGTGGTTAGGTTAATTTCCTTGTTAATTTACGGATTTTACTTGTTTTTGACCGTTTTTCTTTCACTAAAAAGGGCATAAAGTGGCCCAGCCTTATCGAATTGAAGCATGTAATACATCCTAGGAAATCTAACGAGAATATCTACGACTTCCATGGTTTATTTTAGAAATTTTAAAAACGGCCAAAATGGTGGTAAGGTGAATTTCCTGGTTAATTTACGGATTTTACTTGTTTTATATTCTTTTTCTTTCTGTAAAAAGAACATAAAGTGGCCTAGCCTTATCGAATCGAAGCATGTAATACTTCCTAGGAAATCTAACAAGAATATCTACAACTTCCATGGTTGATTATAGAAATTTGAAAAACGGCCAAAATGGTGGTAAAGTGTATTTCCATGTTAATTTACGGATTTTACTTGTTTTTGATTCTTTTTCTTTCACTAAAAAGGGCATAAAGTGGCCTAGCCTTATCGAATCGAAGCATGTAATAGTTCCTAGGAAACCTAACGAGCATACCTATTACCTCCATGGTTGATTTTAGAATTTTCAAAAACGGCCAAAATGGGGGTTAGGTTAATTTCCTTGTTAATTTACGGATTTTACTCGTTTTTCACCCTTTTTCTTTCACTAAAAAGGGCATAAAGTGGCCTAGCCTTATCAATTCGAAGCATGTAATAGTTCCTAGGAAATCTAACGAGCATATCTACGACTTCCATGGTTGATTTTAGAAATTTGAAAAACGGCCAAAATGGTCGTAAAGTGAATTTCCTTGTTAATTTACGGATTTTACTTGTTTTTGATTCTTTTTCTTTCAGTAAAAAGGACATAAAGTGGTCTAGCCTTATCGATTCGAAGCATGTAATACTTCCTAGGAAATCTAACAAGAATATCTACAACTTCCACGGTTGATTATAGGAATTAAAAAAACGGCCAAAATGGTGGTAAAGTGTATTTCCTTGTTAATTTACGGATTTTACTTGTTTTTGATTCTTTTTCTTTCACTAAAAAGGGCATAAAGTGGCCTAGCCTTATCGAATCGGAGTATGTAATAGTTCCTAGGAAGTCTAACGAGCATATCTACGACTTCCATGTTTTATATTAGAATTTTCAAAAATGGCCAAAATGGTGGTTAAGTTAATTTCCTTGCTAATTTACGGATTTTACTTGTTTTTGACCGTTTTTCTTTCACTAAAAAGGGCATAAAGTGGCCCAGCCTTATCGAATTGAAGCATGTAATACATCCTAGGAAATCTAACGAGAATATCTACGACTTCCATGGTTGATTTTAGAAATTTTAAAAACGGCCAAAATGGTGATAAAGTGTATTTCCTTGTTAATTTACGGATTTTACTTGTTTTTGATTCTTTTTCTTTCACTAAAAAAGGCATAAAGTGGCCTAGCCTTATCGAATCGAAGCATTTAATAGTTCCTAGGAAATCTAACGAGCATATCTACGACTTCCATGGTTGATTTTAGAAATTTGAAAAACGGCCAAAATGGTGGTAAGGTGAATTTCCTGGTTAATTTACGGATTTTACTTGTTTTATATTCTTTTTCTTTCAGTAAAAAGGACATAAAGTGGCCTAGCCTTTTCGAATCGAAGCATGTAATACTTCCTAGGAAATCTAACAAGAATATCTACAACTTCCATGGTTGATTATAGAAATTTGAAAAACGGCCAAAATGGTGGTAAAGTGTATTTCCATGTTAATTTACGGATTTTACTTGTTTTTGATTCTTTTTCTTTCACTAAAAAGGGCATAAAGTGGCCTAGCCTTATCGAATCGAAGCATGTAATAGTTCCTAGGAAACCTAACGAGCATACCTATTACCTCCATGGTTGATTTTAGAATTTTCAAAAACGGCCAAAATGGGGGTTAGGTTAATTTCCTTGTTAATTTACGGATTTTACTCGTTTTTCACCCTTTTTCTTTCACTAAAAAGGGCATAAAGTGGCCTAGCCTTATCAATTCGAAGCATGTAATAGTTCCTAGGAAATCTAACGAGCATATCTACGACTTCCATGGTTGATTTTAGAAATTTGAAAAACGGCCAAAATGGTCGTAAAGTGAATTTCCTTGTTAATTTACGGATTTTACTTGTTTTTGATTCTTTTTCTTTCAGTAAAAAGGACATAAAGTGGTCTAGCCTTATCGATTCGAAGCATGTAATACTTCCTAGGAAATCTAACAAGAATATCTACAACTTCCACGGTTGATTATAGGAATTAAAAAAACGGCCAAAATGGTGGTAAAGTGTATTTCCTTGTTAATTTACGGATTTTACTTGTTTTTGATTCTTTTTCTTTCACTAAAAAGGGCATAAAGTGGCCTAGCCTTATCGAATCGGAGTATGTAATAGTTCCTAGGAAGTCTAACGAGCATATCTACGACTTCCATGTTTTATATTAGAATTTTCAAAAATGGCCAAAATGGTGGTTAAGTTAATTTCCTTGCTAATTTACGGATTTTACTTGTTTTTGACCCTTTTTCTTTCACTAAAAAGGGAATAAAGTGGCCTAGCCTTATCGAATTGAAGCATGTAATACATCCTAGGAAATCTAACAAGAATATCTACAACTTCCATGGTTGATTTTAGAAATTTGAAAAACGGCCAAAATGGTGGTAAAGTGAATTTCCTTGTTAATTTACGGATTTTACTTGTTTTTGACCCTTTTTCTTTCACTAAAAAGGGCATAAAGTGGCAAGCCTTATCGAATTGAAGCATGTAATACATCCTTGGAAATCTAACGAGAATATCTACGACTTCCATGGTTGATTTTAGAAATTTGAAAAACGGCCAAAATGGTCGTAAAGTGAATTTCCTTGTTAATTTACGGATTTTACTTGTTTTTGATTCTTTTTTTTTCAGTAAAAAGGACATAAAGTGGTCTAGCCTTATCGAATCGAAGCATGTAATACTTCCTAGGAAATCTAACAAGAATATCTACAACTTCCACGGTTGATTATAGGAATTTAAAAAACGGCCAAAATGGTGGTAAAGTGTATTTCCTTGTTAATTTACGGATTTTACTTGTTTTTGATTCTTTTTCTTTCACTAAAAAGGGCATAAAGTGGCCTAGCCTTATCGAATCGGAGTATGTAATAGTTCCTAGGAAGTCTAACGAGCATATCTACGACTTCCATGTTTTATATTAGAATTTTCAAAAATGGCCAAAATGGTGGTTAGGTTAATTTCCTTGTTAATTTACGGATTTTACTTGTTTTTGACCGTTTTTCTTTCACTAAAAAGGGCATAAAGTGGCCTAGCCTTATCGAATTGAAGCATGTAATACATCCTATGAAATCTAACGAGAATATCTACGACTTCCATGGTTGATTTTAGAAATTTTAAAAACGGCCAAAATGGTGGTAAAGTGTATTTCCTTGTTAATTTACGGATTTTACTTGTTTTTGATTCTTTTTCTTTCACTAAAAAAGGCATAAAGTGGCCTAGCCTTATCGAATCGAAGCATTTAATAGTTCCTAGGAAATCTAACGAGCATATCTACGACTTCCATGGTTGATTTTAGAAATTTGAAAAACGGCCAAAATGGTGGTAAGGTGAATTTCCTGGTTAATTTACGGATTTTACTTGTTTTATATTCTTTTTCTTTCAGTAAAAAGGACATAAAGTGGCCTAGCCTTATCGAATCGAAGCATGTAATACTTCCTAGGAAATCTAACAAGAATATCTACAACTTCCATGGTTGATTATAGAAATTTGAAAAACGGCCAAAATGGTGGTAAAGTGTATTTCCATGTTAATTTACGGATTTTACTTGTTTTTGATTCTTTTTCTTTCACTAAAAAGGGCATAAAGTGGCCTAGCCTTATCGAATCGGAGTATGTAATAGTTCCTAGGAAGTCTAACGAGCATATCTACGACTTCCATGTTTTATATTAGAATTTTCAAAAATGGCCAAAATGGTGGTTAGGTTAATTTCCTTGTTAATTTACGGATTTTACTTGTTTTTGACCGTTTTTCTTTCACTAAAAAGGGCATAAAGTGGCCCAGCCTTATCGAATTGAAGCATGTAATACATCCTAGGAAATCTAACGAGAATATCTACGACTTCCATGGTTGATTTTAGAAATTTTAAAAACGGCCAAAATGGTGGTAAGGTGAATTTCCTGGTTAATTTACGGATTTTACTTGTTTTATATTCTTTTTCTTTCTGTAAAAAGGACATAAAGTGGCCTAGCCTTATCGAATCGAAGCATGTAATACTTCCTAGGAAATCTAACAAGAATTTCTACAACTTCCATGGTTGATTATAGAAATTTGAAAAACGGCCAAAATGGTGGTAAAGTGTATTTCCATGTTAATTTACGGATTTTACTTGTTTTTGATTCTTTTTCTTTCACTAAAAAGGGCATAAAGTGGCCTAGCCTTATCGAATCGAAGCATGTAATAGTTCCTAGGAAACCTAACGAGCATACCTATTACCTCCATGGTTGATTTTAGAATTTTCAAAAACGGCCAAAATGGGGGTTAGGTTAATTTCCTTGTTAATTTACGGATTTTACTCGTTTTTCACCCTTTTTCTTTCACTAAAAAGGGCATAAAGTGGCCTAGCCTTATCAATTCGAAGCATGTAATAGTTCCTAGGAAATCTAACGAGCATATCTACGACTTCCATGGTTGATTTTAGAAATTTGAAAAACGGCCAAAATGGTCGTAAAGTGAATTTCCTTGTTAATTTACGGATTTTACTTGTTTTTGATTCTTTTTCTTTCAGTAAAAAGGACATAAAGTGGTCTAGCCTTATCGAATCGAAGCATGTAATACTTCCTAGGAAATCTAACAAGAATATCTACAACTTCCACGGTTGATTATAGGAATTTAAAAAACGGCCAAAATGGTGGTAAAGTGTATTTCCTTGTTAATTTACGGATTTTACTTGTTTTTGATTCTTTTTCTTTCACTAAAAAGGGCATAAAGTGGCCTAGCCTTATCGAATCGGAGTATGTAATAGTTCCTAGGAAGTCTAACGAGCATATCTACGACTTCCATGTTTTATATTAGAATTTTCAAAAATGGCCAAAATGGTGGTTAGGTTAATTTCCTTGTTAATTTACGGATTTTACTTGTTTTTGACCGTTTTTCTTTCACTAAAAAGGGCATAAAGTGGCCTAGCCTTATCGAATTGAAGCATGTAATACATCCTATGAAATCTAACGAGAATATCTACGACTTCCATGGTTGATTTTAGAAATTTTAAAAACGGCCAAAATGGTGGTAAAGTGTATTTCCTTGTTAATTTACGGATTTTACTTGTTTTTGATTCTTTTTCTTTCACTAAAAAAGGCATAAAGTGGCCTAGCCTTATCGAATCGAAGCATTTAATAGTTCCTAGGAAATCTAACGAGCATATCTACGACTTCCATGGTTGATTTTAGAAATTTGAAAAACGGCCAAAATGGTGGTAAGGTGAATTTCCTGGTTAATTTACGGATTTTACTTGTTTTATATTCTTTTTCTTTCAGTAAAAAGGACATAAAGTGGCCTAGCCTTATCGAATCGAAGCATGTAATACTTCCTAGGAAATCTAACAAGAATATCTACAACTTCCATGGTTGATTATAGAAATTTGAAAAACGGCCAAAATGGTGGTAAAGTGTATTTCCATGTTAATTTACGGATTTTACTTGTTTTTGATTCTTTTTCTTTCACTAAAAAGGGCATAAAGTGGCCTAGCCTTATCGAATCGGAGTATGTAATAAATCCTAGGAAGTCTAACGAGCATATCTACGACTTCCATGTTTTATATTAGAATTTTCAAAAATGGCCAAAATGGTGGTTAGGTTAATTTCCTTGTTAATTTACGGATTTTACTTGTTTTTGACCGTTTTTCTTTCACTAAAAAGGGCATAAAGTGGCCCAGCCTTATCGAATTGAAGCATGTAATACATCCTAGGAAATCTAACGAGAATATCTACGACTTCCATGGTTGATTTTAGAAATTTTAAAAACGGCCAAAATGGTGGTAAGGTGAATTTCCTGGTTAATTTACGGATTTTACTTGTTTTATATTCTTTTTCTTTCTGTAAAAAGGACATAAAGTGGCCTAGCCTTATCGAATCGAAGCATGTAATACTTCCTAGGAAATCTAACAAGAATATCTACAACTTCCATGGTTGATTATAGAAATTTGAAAAAAGGCCAAAATGGTGGTAAAGTGTATTTCCATGTTAATTTACGGATTTTACTTGTTTTTGATTCTTTTTCTTTCACTAAAAAGGGCATAAAGTGGCCTAGCCTTATCGAATCGGAGTATGTAATAGTTCCTAGGAAGTCTAACGAGCATATCTACGACTTCCATGTTTTATATTAGAATTTTCAAAAATGGCCAAAATGGTGGTTAGGTTAATTTCCTTGTTAATTTACGGATTTTACTTGTTTTTGACCGTTTTTCTTTCACTAAAAAGGGCATAAAGTGGCCCAGCCTTATCGAATTGAAGCATGTAATACATCCTAGGAAATCTAACGAGAATATCTACGACTTCCATGGTTGATTTTAGAAATTTTAAAAACGGCCAAAATGGTGGTAAGGTGAATTTCCTGGTTAATTTACGGATTTTACTTGTTTTATATTCTTTTTCTTTCTGTAAAAAGGACATAAAGTGGCCTAGCCTTATCGAATCGAAGCATGTAATACTTCCTAGGAAATCTAACAAGAATATCTACAACTTCCATGGTTGATTATAGAAATTTGAAAAACGGCCAAAATGGTGGTAAAGTGTATTTCCATGTTAATTTACGGATTTTACTTGTTTTTGATTCTTTTTCTTTCACTAAAAAGGGCATAAAGTGGCCTAGCCTTATCGAATCGAAGCATGTAATAGTTCCTAGGAAACCTAACGAGCATACCTATTACCTCCATGGTTGATTTTAGAATTTTCAAAAACGGCCAAAATGGGGGTTAGGTTAATTTCCTTGTTAATTTACGGATTTTACTCGTTTTTCACCCTTTTTCTTTCACTAAAAAGGGCATAAAGTGGCCTAGCCTTATCAATTCGAAGCATGTAATAGTTCCTAGGAAATCTAACGAGCATATCTACGACTTCCATGGTTGATTTTAGAAATTTGAAAAACGGCCAAAATGGTCGTAAAGTGAATTTCCTTGTTAATTTACGGATTTTACTTGTTTTTGATTCTTTTTCTTTCAGTAAAAAGGACATAAAGTGGTCTAGCCTTATCGAATCGAAGCATGTAATACTTCCTAGGAAATCTAACAAGAATATCTACAACTTCCACGGTTGATTATAGGAATTTAAAAAACGGCCAAAATGGTGGTAAAGTGTATTTCCTTGTTAATTTACGGATTTTACTTGTTTTTGATTCTTTTTCTTTCACTAAAAAGGGCATAAAGTGGCCTAGCCTTATCGAATCGGAGTATGTAATAGTTCCTAGGAAGTCTAACGAGCATATCTACGACTTCCATGTTTTATATTAGAATTTTCAAAAATGGCCAAAATGGTGGTTAGGTTAATTTCCTTGTTAATTTACGGATTTTACTTGTTTTTGACCGTTTTTCTTTCACTAAAAAGGGCATAAAGTGGCCTAGCCTTATCGAATTGAAGCATGTAATACATCCTATGAAATCTAACGAGAATATCTACGACTTCCATGGTTGATTTTAGAAATTTTAAAAACGGCCAAAATGGTGGTAAAGTGTATTTCCTTGTTAATTTACGGATTTTACTTGTTTTTGATTCTTTTTCTTTCACTAAAAAAGGCATAAAGTGGCCTAGCCTTATCGAATCGAAGCATTTAATAGTTCCTAGGAAATCTAACGAGCATATCTACGACTTCCATGGTTGATTTTAGAAATTTGAAAAACGGCCAAAATGGTGGTAAGGTGAATTTCCTGGTTAATTTACGGATTTTACTTGTTTTATATTCTTTTTCTTTCAGTAAAAAGGACATAAAGTGGCCTAGCCTTATCGAATCGAAGCATGTAATACTTCCTAGGAAATCTAACAAGAATATCTACAACTTCCATGGTTGATTATAGAAATTTGAAAAACGGCCAAAATGGTGGTAAAGTGTATTTCCATGTTAATTTACGGATTTTACTTGTTTTTGATTCTTTTTCTTTCACTAAAAAGGGCATAAAGTGGCCTAGCCTTATCGAATCGGAGTATGTAATAAATCCTAGGAAGTCTAACGAGCATATCTACGACTTCCATGTTTTATATTAGAATTTTCAAAAATGGCCAAAATGGTGGTTAGGTTAATTTCCTTGTTAATTTACGGATTTTACTTGTTTTTGACCGTTTTTCTTTCACTAAAAAGGGCATAAAGTGGCCCAGCCTTATCGAATTGAAGCATGTAATACATCCTAGGAAATCTAACGAGAATATCTACGACTTCCATGGTTGATTTTAGAAATTTTAAAAACGGCCAAAATGGTGGTAAGGTGAATTTCCTGGTTAATTTACGGATTTTACTTGTTTTATATTCTTTTTCTTTCTGTAAAAAGGACATAAAGTGGCCTAGCCTTATCGAATCGAAGCATGTAATACTTCCTAGGAAATCTAACAAGAATATCTACAACTTCCATGGTTGATTATAGAAATTTGAAAAAAGGCCAAAATGGTGGTAAAGTGTATTTCCATGTTAATTTACGGATTTTACTTGTTTTTGATTCTTTTTCTTTCACTAAAAAGGGCATAAAGTGGCCTAGCCTTATCGAATCGAAGCATGTAATAGTTCCTAGGAAACCTAACGAGCATACCTATTACCTCCATGGTTGATTTTAGAATTTTCAAAAACGGCCAAAATGGGGGTTAGGTTAATTTCCTTGTTAATTTACGGATTTTACTCGTTTTTCACCCTTTTTCTTTCACTAAAAAGGGCATAAAGTGGCCTAGCCTTATCAATTCGAAGCATGTAATAGTTCCTAGGAAATCTAACGAGCATATCTACGACTTCCATGGTTGATTTTAGAAATTTGAAAAACGGCCAAAATGGTCGTAAAGTGAATTTCCTTGTTAATTTACGGATTTTACTTGTTTTTGATTCTTTTTCTTTCAGTAAAAAGGACATAAAGTGGTCTAGCCTTATCGAATCGAAGCATGTAATACTTCCTAGGAAATCTAACAAGAATATCTACAACTTCCACGGTTGATTATAGGAATTTAAAAAACGGCCAAAATGGTGGTAAAGTGTATTTCCTTGTTAATTTACGGATTTTACTTGTTTTTGATTCTTTTTCTTTCACTAAAAAGGGCATAAAGTGGCCTAGCCTTATCGAATCGGAGTATGTAATAGTTCCTAGGAAGTCTAACGAGCATATCTACGACTTCCATGTTTTATATTAGAATTTTCAAAAATGGCCAAAATGGTGGTTAGGTTAATTTCCTTGTTAATTTACGGATTTTACTTGTTTTTGACCATTTTTCTTTCACTAAAAAGGGCATAAAGTGGCCTAGCCTTATCGAATTGAAGCATGTAATACATCCTATGAAATCTAACGAGAATATCTACGACTTCCATGGTTGATTTTAGAAATTTTAAAAACGGCCAAAATGGTGGTAAAGTGTATTTCCTTGTTAATTTACGGATTTTACTTGTTTTTGATTCTTTTTCTTTCACTAAAAAAGGCATAAAGTGGCCTAGCCTTATCGAATCGAAGCATTTAATAGTTCCTAGGAAATCTAACGAGCATATCTACGACTTCCATGGTTGATTTTAGAAATTTGAAAAACGGCCAAAATGGTGGTAAGGTGAATTTCCTGGTTAATTTACGGATTTTACTTGTTTTATATTCTTTTTCTTTCAGTAAAAAGGACATAAAGTGGCCTAGCCTTATCGAATCGAAGCATGTAATACTTCCTAGGAAATCTAACAAGAATATCTACAACTTCCATGGTTGATTATAGAAATTTGAAAAACGGCCAAAATGGTGGTAAAGTGTATTTCCATGTTAATTTACGGATTTTACTTGTTTTTGATTCTTTTTCTTTCACTAAAAAGGGCATAAAGTGGCCTAGCCTTATCGAATCGGAGTATGTAATAGTTCCTAGGAAGTCTAACGAGCATATCTACGACTTCCATGTTTTATATTAGAATTTTCAAAAATGGCCAAAATGGTGGTTAGGTTAATTTCCTTGTTAATTTACGGATTTTACTTGTTTTTGACCGTTTTTCTTTCACTAAAAAGGGCATAAAGTGGCCCAGCCTTATCGAATTGAAGCATGTAATACATCCTAGGAAATCTAACGAGAATATCTACGACTTCCATGGTTGATTTTAGAAATTTTAAAAATGGCCAAAATGGTGGTAAGGTGAATTTCCTGGTTAATTTACGGATTTTACTTGTTTTATATTCTTTTTCTTTCTGTAAAAAGGACATAAAGTGGCCTAGCCTTATCGAATCGAAGCATGTAATACTTCCTAGGAAATCTAACAAGAATATCTACAACTTCCATGGTTGATTATAGAAATTTGAAAAACGGCCAAAATGGTGGTAAAGTGTATTTCCATGTTAATTTACGGATTTTACTTGTTTTTGATTCTTTTTCTTTCACTAAAAAGGGCATAAAGTGGCCTAGCCTTATCGAATCGAAGCATGTAATAGTTCCTAGGAAACCTAACGAGCATACCTATTACCTCCATGGTTGATTTTAGAATTTTCAAAAACGGCCAAAATGGGGGTTAGGTTAATTTCCTTGTTAATTTACGGATTTTACTCGTTTTTCACCCTTTTTCTTTCACTAAAAAGGGCATAAAGTGGCCTAGCCTTATCAATTCGAAGCATGTAATAGTTCCTAGGAAATCTAACGAGCATATCTACGACTTCCATGGTTGATTTTAGAAATTTGAAAAACGGCCAAAATGGTCGTAAAGTGAATTTCCTTGTTAATTTACGGATTTTACTTGTTTTTGATTCTTTTTCTTTCAGTAAAAAGGACATAAAGTGGTCTAGCCTTATCGATTCGAAGCATGTAATACTTCCTAGGAAATCTAACAAGAATATCTACAACTTCCACGGTTGATTATAGGAATTAAAAAAACGGCCAAAATGGTGGTAAAGTGTATTTCCTTGTTAATTTACGGATTTTACTTGTATTTGATTCTTTTTCTTTCACTAAAAAGGGCATAAAGTGGCCTAGCCTTATCGAATCGGAGTATGTAATAGTTCCTAGGAAGTCTAACGAGCATATCTACGACTTCCATGTTTTATATTAGAATTTTCAAAAATGGCCAAAATGGTGGTTAAGTTAATTTCCTTGCTAATTTACGGATTTTACTTGTTTTTGACCCTTTTTCTTTCAGTAAAAAGGGAATAAAGTGGCCTAGCCTTATCGAATTGAAGAATGTAATACATCCTAGGAAATCTAACAAGAATATCTACAACTTCCATGGTTGATTTTAGAAATTTGAAAAACGGCCAAAATGGTGGTAAAGTGAATTTCCTTGTTAATTTACGGATTTTGCTTGTTTTTGACCCTTTTTCTTTCACTAAAAAGGGCATAAAGTGGCAAGCCTTATCGAATTGAAGCATGTAATACATCCTTGGAAATCTAACGAGAATATCTACGACTTCCATGGTTGATTTTAGAAATTTGAAAAACGGCCAAAATGGTCGTAAAGTGAATTTCCTTGTTAATTTACGGATTTTACTTGTTTTTGATTCTTTTTCTTTCACTAAAAAGGGCATAAAGTGGCCTAGCCTTATCGAATCGGAGTATGTAATAGTTCCTAGGAAGTCTAACGAGCATATCTACGACTTCCATGTTTTATATTAGAATTTTCAAAAATGGCCAAAATGGTGGTTAGGTTAATTTCCTTGTTAATTTACGGATTTTACTTGTTTTTGACCGTTTTTCTTTCACTAAAAAGGGCATAAAGTGGCCTAGCCTTATCGAATTGAAGCATGTAATACATCCTAGGAAATCTAACGAGAATATCTACGACTTCCATGGTTGATTTTAGAAATTTTAAAAACGGCCAAAATGGTGGTAAAGTGTATTTCCTTGTTAATTTACGGATTTTACTTGTTTTTGATCCTTTTTCTTTCACTAAAAAAGGCATAAAGTGGCCTAGCCTTATCGAATCGAAGCATTTAATAGTTCCTAGGAAATCTAACGAGCATATCTACGACTTCCATGGTTGATTTTAGAAATTTGAAAAACGGCCAAAATGGTGGTAAGGTGAATTTCCTGGTTAATTTACGGATTTTACTTGTTTTATATTCTTTTTCTTTCAGTAAAAAGGACATAAAGTGGCCTAGCCTTATCGAATCGAAGCATGTAATACTTCCTAGGAAATCTAACAAGAATATCTACAACTTCCATGGTTGATTATAGAAATTTGAAAAACGGCCAAAATGGTGGTAAAGTGTATTTCCATGTTAATTTACGGATTTTACTTGTTTTTGATTCTTTTTCTTTCACTAAAAAGGGCATAAAGTGGCCTAGCCTTATCGAATCGGAGTATGTAATAGTTCCTAGGAAGTCTAACGAGCATATCTACGACTTCCATGTTTTATATTAGAATTTTCAAAAATGGCCAAAATGGTGGTTAGGTTAATTTCCTTGTTAATTTACGGATTTTACTTGTTTTTGACCGTTTTTCTTTCACTAAAAAGGGCATAAAGTGGCCCAGCCTTATCGAATTGAAGCATGTAATACATCCTAGGAAATCTAACGAGAATATCTACGACTTCCATGGTTGATTTTAGAAATTTTAAAAACGGCCAAAATGGTGGTAAGGTGAATTTCCTGGTTAATTTACGGATTTTACTTGTTTTATATTCTTTTTCTTTCTGTAAAAAGGACATAAAGTGGCCTAGCCTTATCGAATCGAAGCATGTAATACTTCCTAGGAAATCTAACAAGAATATCTACAACTTCCATGGTTGATTATAGAAATTTGAAAAACGGCCAAAATGGTGGTAAAGTGCATTTCCATGTTAATTTACAGATTTTACTTGTTTTTGATTCTTTTTCTTTCACTAAAAAGGGCATAAAGTGGCCTAGCCTTATCGAATCGAAGCATGTAATAGTTCCTAGGAAACCTAACGAGCATACCTATTACCTCCATGGTTGATTTTAGAATTTTCAAAAACGGCCAAAATGGGGGTTAGGTTAATTTCCTTGTTAATTTACGGATTTTACTCGTTTTTCACCCTTTTTCTTTCACTAAAAAGGGCATAAAGTGGCCTAGCCTTATCAATTCGAAGCATGTAATAGTTCCTAGGAAATCTAACGAGCATATCTACGACTTCCATGGTTGATTTTAGAAATTTGAAAAACGGCCAAAATGGTCGTAAAGTGAATTTCCTTGTTAATTTACGGATTTTACTTGTTTTTGATTCTTTTTCTTTCAGTAAAAAGGACATAAAGTGGTCTAGCCTTATCGATTCGAAGCATGTAATACTTCCTAGGAAATCTAACAAGAATATCTACAACTTCCACGGTTGATTATAGGAATTAAAAAAACGGCCAAAATGGTGGTAAAGTGTATTTCCTTGTTAATTTACGGATTTTACTTGTTTTTGATTCTTTTTCTTTCACTAAAAAGGGCATAAAGTGGCCTAGCCTTATCGAATCGGAGTATGTAATAGTTCCTAGGAAGTCTAACGAGCATATCTACGACTTCCATGTTTTATATTAGAATTTTCAAAAATGGCCAAAATGGTGGTTAAGTTAATTTCCTTGCTAATTTACGGATTTTACTTGTTTTTGACCCTTTTTCTTTCACTAAAAAGGGAATAAAGTGGCCTAGCCTTATCGAATTGAAGCATGTAATACATCCTAGGAAATCTAACAAGAATATCTACAACTTCCATGGTTGATTTTAGAAATTTGAAAAACGGCCAAAATGGTGGTAAAGTGAATTTCCTTGTTAATTTACGGATTTTACTTGTTTTTGACCCTTTTTCTTTCACTAAAAAGGGCATAAAGTGGCAAGCCTTATCGAATTGAAGCATGTAATACATCCTTGGAAATCTAACGAGAATATCTACGACTTCCATGGTTGATTTTAGAAATTTGAAAAACGGCCAAAATGGTCGTAAAGTGAATTTCCTTGTTAATTTACGGATTTTACTTGTTTTTGATTCTTTTTCTTTCACTAAAAAGGGCATAAAGTGGCCTAGCCTTATCGAATCGGAGTATGTAATAGTTCCTAGGAAGTCTAACGAGCATATCTACGACTTCCATGTTTTATATTAGAATTTTCAAAAATGGCCAAAATGGTGGTTAGGTTAATTTCCTTGTTAATTTACGGATTTTACTTGTTTTTGACCGTTTTTCTTTCACTAAAAAGGGCATAAAGTGGCCTAGCCTTATCGAATTGAAGCATGTAATACATCCTAGGAAATCTAACGAGAATATCTACGACTTCCATGGTTGATTTTAGAAATTTTAAAAACGGCCAAAATGGTGGTAAAGTGTATTTCCTTGTTAATTTACGGATTTTACTTGTTTTTGATTCTTTTTCTTTCACTAAAAAAGGCATAAAGTGGCCTAGCCTTATCGAATCGAAGCATTTAATAGTTCCTAGGAAATCTAACGAGCATATCTACGACTTCCATGGTTGATTTTAGAAATTTGAAAAACGGCCAAAATGGTGGTAAGGTGAATTTCCTGGTTAATTTACGGATTTTACTTGTTTTATATTCTTTTTCTTTCAGTAAAAAGGACATAAAGTGGCCTAGCCTTATCGAATCGAAGCATGTAATACTTCCTAGGAAATCTAACAAGAATATCTACAACTTCCATGGTTGATTATAGAAATTTGAAAAACGGCCAAAATGGTGGTAAAGTGTATTTCCATGTTAATTTACGGATTTTACTTGTTTTTGATTCTTTTTCTTTCACTAAAAAGGGTATAAAGTGGCCTAGCCTTATCGAATCGAAGCATGTAATAGTTCCTAGGAAACCTAACGAGCATACCTATTACCTCCATGGTTGATTTTAGAATTTTCAAAAACGGCCAAAATGGGGGTTAGGTTAAATTCCTTGTTAATTTACGGATTTTACTCGTTTTTCACCCTTTTTCTTTCACTAAAAAGGGCATAAAGTGGCCTAGCCTTATCAATTCGAAGCATGTAATAATTCCTAGGAAATCTAACGAGCATATCTACGACTTCCATGGTTGATTTTAGAAATTTGAAAAACGGCCAAAATGGTCGTAAAGTGAATTTCCTTGTTAATTTACGGATTTTACTTGTTTTTGATTCTTTTTCTTTCAGTAAAAAGGACATAAAGTGGTCTAGCCTTATCGATTCGAAGCATGTAATACTTCCTAGGAAATCTAACAAGAATATCTACAACTTCCACGGTTGATTATAGGAATTAAAAAAACGGCCAAAATGGTGGTAAAGTGTATTTCCTTGTTAATTTACGGATTTTACTTGTTTTTGATTCTTTTTCTTTCACTAAAAAGGGCATAAAGTGGCCTAGCCTTATCGAATCGGAGTATGTAATAGTTCCTAGGAAGTCTAACGAGCATATCTACGACTTCCATGTTTTATATTAGAATTTTCAAAAATGGCCAAAATGGTGGTTAAGTTAATTTCCTTGCTAATTTACGGATTTTACTTGTTTTTGACCCTTTTTCTTTCACTAAAAAGGGAATAAAGTGGCCTAGCCTTATCGAATTGAAGCATGTAATACATCCTAGGAAATCTAACAAGAATATCTACAACTTCCATGGTTGATTTTAGAAATTTGAAAAACGGCCAAAATGGTGGTAAAGTGAATTTCCTTGTTAATTTACGGATTTTACTTGTTTTTGACCCTTTTTCTTTCACTAAAAAGGGCATAAAGTGGCAAGCCTTATCGAATTGAAGCATGTAATACATCCTTGAAAATCTAACGAGAATATCTACGACTTCCATGGTTGATTTTAGAAATTTGAAAAACGGCCAAAATGGTTGTAAAGTGAATTTCCTTGTTAATTTACGGATTTTACTTGTTTTTGATTCTTTTTCTTTCAGTAAAAAGGACATAAAGTGGTCTAGCCTTATCGAATCGAAGCATGTAATACTTCCTAGGAAATCTAACAAGAATATCTACAACTTCCACGGTTGATTATAGGAATTTAAAAAACGGCCAAAATGGTGGTAAAGTGTATTTCCTTGTTAATTTACGGATTTTACTTGTTTTTGATTCTTTTTCTTTCACTAAAAAGGGCATAAAGTGGCCTAGCCTTATCGAATCGGAGTATGTAATAGTTCCTAGGAAGTCTAACGAGCATATCTACGACTTCCATGTTTTATATTAGAATTTTCAAAAATGGCCAAAATGGTGGTTAAGTTAATTTCCTTGTTAATTTACGGATTTTACTTGTTTTTGACCCTTTTTCTTTCACTAAAAAGGGCATAAAGTGGCCTAGCCTTATCGAATTGAAGCATGTAATACATCCTAGGAAATCTAACGAGAATATCTACGACTTCCATGGTTGATTTTAGAAATTTTAAAAACGGCCAAAATGGTGGTAAAGTGTATTTCCTTGTTAATTTACGGATTTTACTTGTTTTTGATTCTTTTTCTTTCACTAAAAAAGGCATAAAGTGGCCTAGCCTTATCGAATCGAAGCATTTAATAGTTCCTAGGAAATCTAACGAGCATATCTACGACTTCCATGGTTGATTTTAGAAATTTGAAAAACGGCCAAAATGGTGGTAAGGTGAATTTCCTGGTTAATTTACGGATTTTACTTGTTTTATATTCTTTTTCTTTCAGTAAAAAGGACATAAAGTGGCCTAGCCTTATCGAATCGAAGCATGTAATACTTCCTAGGAAATCTAACAAGAATATCTACAACTTCCATGGTTGATTATAGAAATTTGAAAAACGGCCAAAATGGTGGTAAAGTGTATTTCCATGTTAATTTACGGATTTTACTTGTTTTTGATTCTTTTTCTTTCACTAAAAAGGGCATAAAGTGGCCTTGCCTTATCGAATCGAAGCATGTAATAGTTCCTAGGAAACCTAACGAGCATACCTATTACCTCCATGGTTGATTTTAGAATTTTCAAAAACGGCCAAAATGGGGGTTAGGTTAATTTCCTTGTTAATTTACGGATTTTACTCGTTTTTCACCCTTTTTCTTTCACTAAAAAGGGCATAAAGTGGCCTAGCCTTATCAATTCGAAGCATGTAATAGTTCCTAGGAAATCTAACGAGCATATCTACGACTTCCATGGTTGATTTTAGAAATTTGAAAAACGGCCAAAATGGTCGTAAAGTGAATTTCCTTGTTAATTTACGGATTTTACTTGTTTTTGATTCTTTTTCTTTCAGTAAAAAGGACATAAAGTGGTCTAGCCTTATCGAATCGAAGCATGTAATACTTCCTAGGAAATCTAACAAGAATATCTACAACTTCCACGGTTGATTATAGGAATTTAAAAAACGGCCAAAATGGTGGTAAAGTGTATTTCCTTGTTAATTTACGGATTTTACTTGTTTTTGATTCTTTTTCTTTCACTAAAAAGGGCATAAAGTGGCCTAGCCTTATCGAATCGGAGTATGTAATAGTTCCTAGGAAGTCTAACGAGCATATCTACGACTTCCATGTTTTATATTAGAATTTTCAAAAATGGCCAAAATGGTGGTTAAGTTAATTTCCTTGTTAATTTACGGATTTTACTTGTTTTTGACCCTTTTTCTTTCACTAAAAAGGGCATAAAGTGGCCTAGCCTTATCGAATTGAAGCATGTAATACATCCTAGGAAATCTAACGAGAATATCTACGAATTCCATGGTTGATTTTAGAAATTTTAAAAACGGCCAAAATGGTGGTAAAGTGTATTTCCTTGTTAATTTACGGATTTTACTTGTTTTTGATTCTTTTTCTTTCACTAAAAAAGGCATAAAGTGGCCTAGCCTTATCGAATCGAAGCATTTAATAGTTCCTAGGAAATCTAACGAGCATATCTACGACTTCCATGGTTGATTTTAGAAATTTTAAAAACGGCCAAAATGGTGGTAATGTGTATTTCCTTGTTAATTTACGGATTTTACTTGTTTTTGATTCTTTTTCTTTCACTAAAAAAGGCATAAAGTGGCCTAGCCTTATCGAATCGAAGCATGTAATAGTTCCTAGGAAACCTAACGAGCATACCTATTACCTCCATGGTTGATTTTAGAATTTTCAAAAACGGCCAAAATGGGGGTTAGGTTAATTTCCTTGTTAATTTACGGATTTTACTCGTTTTTCACCCTTTTTCTTTCACTAAAAAGGGCATAAAGTGGCCTAGCCTTATCAATTCGAAGCATGTAATAGTTCCTAGGAAATCTAACGAGCATATCTACGACTTCCATGGTTGATTTTAGAAATTTGAAAAACGGCCAAAATGGTCGTAAAGTGAATTTCCTTGTTAATTTACGGATTTTACTTGTTTTTGATTCTTTTTCTTTCAGTAAAAAGGACATAAAGTGGTCTAGCCTTATCGATTCGAAGCATGTAATACTTCCTAGGAAATCTAACAAGAATATCTACAACTTCCACGGTTGATTATAGGAATTAAAAAAACGGCCAAAATGGTAGTAAAGTGTATTTCCTTGTTAATTTACGGATTTTACTTGTTTTTGATTCTTTTTCTTTCACTAAAAAGGGCATAAAGTGGCCTAGCCTTATCGAATCGGAGTATGTAATAGTTCCTAGGAAGTCTAACGAGCATATCTACGACTTCCATGTTTCATATTAGAATTTTCAAAAATGGCCAAAATGGTGGTTAAGTTAATTTCCTTGCTAATTTACGGATTTTACTTGTTTTTGACCCTTTTTCTTTCACTAAAAAGGGAATAAAGTGGCCGAGCCTTATCGAATTGAAGCATGTAATACATCCTAGGAAATCTAACAAGAATATCTACAACTTCCATGGTTGATTTTAGAATTTGAAAAACGGCCAAAATGGTGGTAAAGTGAATTTCCTTGTTAATTTACGGATTTTACTTGTTTTTGACCCTTTTTCTTTCACTAAAAAGGGCATAAAGTGGCAAGCCTTATCGAATTGAAGCATGTAATACATCCTTGGAAATCTAACGAGAATATCTACGACTTCCATGGTTGATTTTAGAAATTTGAAAAACGGCCAAAATGGTCGTAAAGTGAATTTCCTTGTTAATTTACGGATTTTACTTGTTTTTGATTCTTTTTCTTTCAGTAAAAAGGACATAAAGTGGTCTAGCCTTATCGAATCGAAACATGTAATACTTCCTAGGAAATCTAACAAGAATATCTACAACTTCCACGGTTGATTATAGGAATTTAAAAAACGGCCAAAATGGTGGTAAAGTGTATTTCCTTGTTAATTTACGGATTTTACTTGTTTTTGATTCTTTTTCTTTCACTAAAAAGGGCATAAAGTGGCCTAGCCTTATCGAATCGGAGTATGTAATAGTTCCTAGGAAGTCTAACGAGCATATCTACGACTTCCATGTTTTATATTAGAATTTTCAAAAATGGCCAAAATGGTGGTTAAGTTAATTTCCTTGTTAATTTACGGATTTTACTTGTTTTTGACCCTTTTTCTTTCACTAAAAAGGGCATAAAGTGGCCTAGCCTTATCGAATTGAAGCATGTAATACATCCTAGGAAATCTAACGAGAATATCTACGACTTCCATGGTTGATTTTAGAAATTTGAAAAACGGCCAAAATGGTCGTAAAGTGAATTTCCTTGTTAATTTACGGATTTTACTTGTTTTTGATTCTTTTTCTTTCAGTAAAAAGGACATAAAGTGGTCTAGCCTTATCGATTCGAAGCATGTAATACTTCCTAGGAAATCTAACAAGAATATCTACAACTTCCACGGTTGATTATAGGAATTAAAAAAACGGCCAAAATGGTGGTAAAGTGTATTTCCTTGTTAATTTACGGATTTTACTTGTTTTTGATTCTTTTTCTTTCACTAAAAAGGGCATAAAGTGGCCTAGCCTTATCGAATCGGAGTATGTAATAGTTCCTAGGAAGTCTAACGAGCATATCTACGACTTCCATGTTTCATATTAGAATTTTCAAAAATGGCCAAAATGGTGGTTAAGTTAATTTCCTTGCTAATTTACGGATTTTACTTGTTTTTGACCCTTTTTCTTTCACTAAAAAGGGAATAAAGTGGCCTAGCCTTATCGAATTGAAGCATGTAATACATCCTAGGAAATCTAACAAGAATATCTACAACTTCCATGGTTGATTTTAGAAATTTGAAAAACGGCCAAAATGGTGGTAAAGTGAATTTCCTTGTTAATTTACGGATTTTACTTGTTTTTGACCCTTTTTCTTTCACTAAAAAGGGCATAAAGTGGCAAGCCTTATCGAATTGAAGCATGTAATACATCCTTGGAAATCTAACGAGAATATCTACGACTTCCATGGTTGATTTTAGAAATTTGAAAAACGGCCAAAATGGTGGTAAAGTGAATTTCCTTGTTAATTTACGGATTTTACTTGTTTTTGACCCTTTTTCTTTCACTAAAAAGGGCATAAAGTGGCAAGCCTTATCGAATTGAAGCATGTAATACATCCTTGGAAATCTAACGAGAATATCTACGACTTCCATGGTTGATTTTAGAAATTTGAAAAACGGCCAAAATGGTCGTAAAGTGAATTTCCTTGTTAATTTACGGATTTTACTTGTTTTTGATTCTTTTTCTTTCGGTAAAAAGGACATAAAGTGGTCTAGCCTTATCGAATCGAAACATGTAATACTTCCTAGGAAATCTAACAAGAATATCTACAACTTCCACGGTTGATTATAGGAATTTAAAAAACGGCCAAAATGGTGGTAAAGTGTATTTCCTTGATAATTTACGGATTTTACTTGTTTTTGATTCTTTTTCTTTCACTAAAAAGGGCATAAAGTGGCCTAGCCTTATCGAATCGGAGTATGTAATAGTTCCTAGGAAGTCTAACGAGCATATCTACGACTTCCATGTTTTATGTTAGAATTTTCAAAAATGGCCAAAATGGTGGTTAAGTTAATTTCCTTGTTAATTTACGGATTTTACTTGTTTTTGATTCTTTTTCTTTCACTAAAAAAGGCATAAAGTGGCCTAGCCTTATCGAATCGAAGCATTTAATAGTTCCTAGGAAATCTAACGAGCATATCTACGACTTCCATGGTTGATTTTAGAAATTTGAAAAACGGCCAAAATGGTGGTAAGGTGAATTTCCTGGTTAATTTACGGATTTTACTTGTTTTATATTCTTTTTCTTTCAGTAAAAAGGACATAAAGTGGCCTAGCCTTATCGAATCGAAGCATGTAATACTTCCTAGGAAATCTAACAAGAATATCTACAACTTCCATGGTTGATTATAGAAATTTGAAAAACGGCCAAAATGGTGGTAAAGTGTATTTCCATGTTAATTTACGGATTTTACTTGTTTTTGATTCTTTTTCTTTCACTAAAAAGGGCATAAAGTGGCCTTGCCTTATCGAATCGAAGCATGTAATAGTTCCTAGGAAACCTAACGAGCATACCTATTACCTCCATGGTTGATTTTAGAATTTTCAAAAACGGCCAAAATGGGGGTTAGGTTAATTTCCTTGTTAATTTACGGATTTTACTCGTTTTTCACCCTTTTTCGTTCACTAAAAAGGGCATAAAGTGGCCTAGCCTTATCAATTCGAAGCATGTAATAGTTCCTAGGAAATCTAACGAGCATATCTACGACTTCCATGGTTGATTTTAGAAATTTGAAAAACGGCCAAAATGGTCGTAAAGTGAATTTCCTTGTTAATTTACGGATTTTACTTGTTTTTGATTCTTTTTCTTTCAGTAAAAAGGACATAAAGTGGTCTAGCCTTATCGAATCGAAGCATGTAATACTTCCTAGGAAATCTAACAAGAATATCTACAACTTCCACGGTTGATTATAGGAATTTAAAAAACGGCCAAAATGGTGGTAAAGTGTATTTCCTTGTTAATTTACGGATTTTACTTGTTTTTGATTCTTTTTCTTTCACTAAAAAGGGCATAAAGTGGCCTAGCCTTATCGAATCGGAGTATGTAATAGTTCCTAGGAAGTCTAACGAGCATATCTACGACTTCCATGTTTTATATTAGAATTTTCAAAAATGGCCAAAATGGTGGTTAAGTTAATTTCCTTGTTAATTTACGGATTTTACTTGTTTTTGACCCTTTTTCTTTCACTAAAAAGGGCATAAAGTGGCCTAGCCTTATCGAATTGAAGCATGTAATACATCCTAGGAAATCTAACGAGAATATCTACGACTTCCATGGTTGATTTTAGAAATTTTAAAAACGGCCAAAATGGTGGTAATGTGTATTTCCTTGTTAATTTACGGATTTTACTTGTTTTTGATTCTTTTTCTTTCACTAAAAAAGGCATAAAGTGGCCTAGCCTTATCGAATCGAAGCATTTAATAGTTCCTAGGAAATCTAACGAGCATATCTACGACTTCCAT
Organism: Medicago sativa; assembly: GCF_051527215.1. NCBI lineage: Eukaryota > Viridiplantae > Streptophyta > Magnoliopsida > Fabales > Fabaceae > Medicago > Medicago sativa. The sequence continues at coordinate 46,456,368 of NC_140754.1, read as the reverse complement.
GGTTGATTTTAGAAATTTGAAAAACGGCCAAAATGGTGGTAAGGTGAATTTCCTGGTTAATTTACGGATTTTACTTGTTTTATATTCTTTTTCTTTCAGTAAAAAGGACATAAAGTGGCCTAGCCTTATCGAATCGAAGCATGTAATACTTCCTAGGAAATCTAACAAGAATATCTACAACTTCCATGGTTGATTATAGAAATTTGAAAAACGGCCAAAATGGTGGTAAAGTGTATTTCCATGTTAATTTACGGATTTTACTTGTTTTTGATTCTTTTTCTTTCACTAAAAAGGGCATAAAGTGGCCTAGCCATATCGAATCGAAGCATGTAATAGTTCCTACGAAACCTAACGAGCATACCTATTACCTCCATGGTTGATTTTAGAATTTTCAAAAACGGCCAAAATGGGGGTTAGGTTAATTTCCTTGTTAATTTACGGATTTTACTCGTTTTTCACCCTTTTTCTTTCACTAAAAAGGGCATAAAGTGGCCTAGCCTTATCAATTCGAAGCATGTAATAGTTCCTAGGAAATCTAACGAGCATATCTACGACTTCCATGGTTGATTTTAGAAATTTAAAAAACGGCCAAAATGGTGGTAAAGTGTATTTCCTTGTTAATTTACGGATTTTACTTGTTTTTGATTCTTTTTCTTTCACTAAAAAGGGCATAAAGTGGCCTAGCCTTATCGAATCGGAGTATGTAATAGTTCCTAGGAAGTCTAACGAGCATATCTACGACTTCCATGTTTTATATTAGAATTTTCAAAAATGGCCAAAATGGTGGTTAAGTTAATTTCCTTGTTAATTTACGGATTTTACTTGTTTTTGACCCTTTTTTTTTCACTAAAAAGGGCATAAAGTGGCCTAGCCTTATCGAATTGAAGCATGTAATACATCCTAGGAAATCTAACGAGAATATCTACGACTTCCATGGTTGATTTTAGAAATTTGAAAAACGGCCAAAATGGTCGTAAAGTGAATTTCCTTGTTAATTTACGGATTTTACTTGTTTTTGATTCTTTTTCTTTCAGTAAAAAGGACATAAAGTGGTCTAGCCTTATCGATTCGAAGCATGTAATACTTCCTAGGAAATCTAACAAGAATATCTACAACTTCCACGGTTGATTATAGGAATTAAAAAAACGGCCAAAATGGTGGTAAAGTGTATTTCCTTGTTAATTTACGGATTTTACTTGTTTTTGATTCTTTTTCTTTCACTAAAAAGGGCATAAAGTGGCCTAGCCTTATCGAATCGGAGTATGTAATAGTTCCTAGGAAGTCTAACGAGCATATCTACGACTTCCATGTTTCATATTAGAATTTTCAAAAATGGCCAAAATGGTGGTTAAGTTAATTTCCTTGCTAATTTACGGATTTTACTTGTTTTTGACCCTTTTTCTTTCACTAAAAAGGGAATAAAGTGGCCTAGCCTTATCGAATTGAAGCATGTAATACATCCTAGGAAATCTAACAAGAATATCTACAACTTCCATGGTTGATTTTAGAAATTTGAAAAACGGCCAAAATGGTGGTAAAGTGAATTTCCTTGTTAATTTACGGATTTTACTTGTTTTTGACCCTTTTTCTTTCACTAAAAAGGGCATAAAGTGGCAAGCCTTATCGAATTGAAGCATGTAATACATCCTTGGAAATCTAACGAGAATATCTACGACTTCCATGGTTGATTTTAGAAATTTGAAAAACGGCCAAAATGGTCGTAAAGTGAATTTCCTTGTTAATTTACGGATTTTACTTGTTTTTGATTCTTTTTCTTTCAGTAAAAAGGACATAAAGTGGTCTAGCCTTATCGAATCGAAGCATGTAATACTTCCTAGGAAATCTAACAAGAATATCTACAACTTCCACGGTTGATTATAGGAATTTAAAAAACGGCCAAAATGGTGGTAAAGTGTATTTCCTTGTTAATTTACGGATTTTACTTGTTTTTGATTCTTTTTCTTTCACTAAAAAGGGCATAAAGTGGCCTAGCCTTATCGAATCGGAGTATGTAATAGTTCCTAGGAAGTCTAACGAGCATATCTACGACTTCCATGTTTTATATTAGAATTTTCAAAAATGGCCAAAATGGTGGTTAAGTTAATTTCCTTGTTAATTTACGGATTTTACTTGTTTTTGACCCTTTTTCTTTCACTAAAAAGGGCATAAAGTGGCCTAGCCTTATCGAATTGAAGCATGTAATACATCCTAGGAAATCTAACGAGAATATCTACGACTTCCATGGTTGATTTTAGAAATTTTAAAAACGGCCAAAATGGTGGTAATGTGTATTTCCTTGTTAATTTACGGATTTTACTTGTTTTTGATTCTTTTTCTTTCACTAAAAAAGGCATAAAGTGGCCTAGCCTTATCGAATCGAAGCATTTAATAGTTCCTAGGAAATCTAACGAGCATATCTACGACTTCCATGGTTGATTTTAGAAATTTGAAAAACGGCCAAAATGGTGGTAAGGTGAATTTCCTGGTTAATTTACGGATTTTACTTGTTTTATATTCTTTTTCTTTCAGTAAAAAGGACATAAAGTGGCCTAGCCTTATCGAATCGAAGCATGTAATACTTCCTAGGAAATCTAACAAGAATATCTACAACTTCCATGGTTGATTATAGAAATTTGAAAAACGGCCAAAATGGTGGTAAAGTGTATTTCCATGTTAATTTACGGATTTTACTTGTTTTTGATTCTTTTTCTTTCACTAAAAAGGGCATAAAGTGGCCTAGCCTTATCGAATCGAAGCATGTAATAGTTCCTACGAAACCTAACGAGCATACCTATTACCTCCATGGTTGATTTTAGAATTTTCAAAAACGGCCAAAATGGGGGTTAGGTTAATTTCCTTGTTAATTTACGGATTTTACTCGTTTTTCACCCTTTTTCTTTCACTAAAAAGGGCATAAAGTGGCCTAGCCTTATCAATTCGAAGCATGTAATAGTTCCTAGGAAATCTAACGAGCATATCTACGACTTCCATGGTTGATTTTAGAAATTTAAAAAACGGCCAAAATGGTGGTAAAGTGTATTTCCTTGTTAATTTACGGATTTTACTTGTTTTTGATTCTTTTTCTTTCACTAAAAAGGGCATAAAGTGGCCTAGCCTTATCGAATCGGAGTATGTAATAGTTCCTAGGAAGTCTAACGAGCATATCTACGACTTCCATGTTTTATATTAGAATTTTCAAAAATGGCCAAAATGGTGGTTAAGTTAATTTCCTTGTTAATTTACGGATTTTACTTGTTTTTGACCCTTTTTCTTTCACTAAAAAGGGCATAAAGTGGCCTAGCCTTATCGAATTGAAGCATGTAATACATCCTAGGAAATCTAACGAGAATATCTACGACTTCCATGGTTGATTTTAGAAATTTGAAAAACGGCCAAAATGGTCGTAAAGTGAATTTCCTTGTTAATTTACGGATTTTACTTGTTTTTGATTCTTTTTCTTTCAGTAAAAAGGACATAAAGTGGTCTAGCCTTATCGATTCGAAGCATGTAATACTTCCTAGGAAATCTAACAAGAATATCTACAACTTCCACGGTTGATTATAGGAATTAAAAAAACGGCCAAAATGGTGGTAAAGTGTATTTCCTTGTTAATTTACGGATTTTACTTGTTTTTGATTCTTTTTCTTTCACTAAAAAGGGCATAAAGTGGCCTAGCCTTATCGAATCGGAGTATGTAATAGTTCCTAGGAAGTCTAACGAGCATATCTACGACTTCCATGTTTCATATTAGAATTTTCAAAAATGGCCAAAATGGTGGTTAAGTTAATTTCCTTGCTAATTTACGGATTTTACTTGTTTTTGACCCTTTTTCTTTCACTAAAAAGGGAATAAAGTGGCCTAGCCTTATCGAATTGAAGCATGTAATACATCCTAGGAAATCTAACAAGAATATCTACAACTTCCATGGTTGATTTTAGAAATTTGAAAAACGGCCAAAATGGTGGTAAAGTGAATTTCCTTGTTAATTTACGGATTTTACTTGTTTTTGACCCTTTTTCTTTCACTAAAAAGGGCATAAAGTGGCAAGCCTTATCGAATTGAAGCATGTAATACATCCTTGGAAATCTAACGAGAATATCTACGACTTCCATGGTTGATTTTAGAAATTTGAAAAACGGCCAAAATGGTCGTAAAGTGAATTTCCTTGTTAATTTACGGATTTTACTTGTTTTTGATTCTTTTTCTTTCAGTAAAAAGGACATAAAGTGGTCTAGCCTTATCGAATCGAAACATGTAATACTTCCTAGGAAATCTAACAAGAATATCTACAACTTCCACGGTTGATTATAGGAATTTAAAAAACGGCCAAAATGGTGGTAAAGTGTATTTCCTTGTTAATTTACGGATTTTACTTGTTTTTGATTCTTTTTCTTTCACTAAAAAGGGCATAAAGTGGCCTAGCCTTATCGAATCGGAGTATGTAATAGTTCCTAGGAAGTCTAACGAGCATATCTACGACTTCCATGTTTTATATTAGAATTTTCAAAAATGGCCAAAATGGTGGTTAAGTTAATTTCCTTGTTAATTTACGGATTTTACTTGTTTTTGACCCTTTTTCTTTCACTAAAAAGGGCATAAAGTGGCCTAGCCTTATCGAATTGAAGCATGTAATACATCCTAGGAAATCTAACGAGAATATCTACGACTTCCATGGTTGATTTTAGAAATTTGAAAAACGGCCAAAATGGTCGTAAAGTGAATTTCCTTGTTAATTTACGGATTTTACTTGTTTTTGATTCTTTTTCTTTCAGTAAAAAGGACATAAAGTGGTCTAGCCTTATCGATTCGAAGCATGTAATACTTCCTAGGAAATCTAACAAGAATATCTACAACTTCCACGGTTGATTATAGGAATTAAAAAAACGGCCAAAATGGTGGTAAAGTGTATTTCCTTGTTAATTTACGGATTTTACTTGTTTTTGATTCTTTTTCTTTCACTAAAAAGGGCATAAAGTGGCCTAGCCTTATCGAATCGGAGTATGTAATAGTTCCTAGGAAGTCTAACGAGCATATCTACGACTTCCATGTTTCATATTAGAATTTTCAAAAATGGCCAAAATGGTGGTTAAGTTAATTTCCTTGCTAATTTACGGATTTTACTTGTTTTTGACCCTTTTTCTTTCACTAAAAAGGGAATAAAGTGGCCTAGCCTTATCGAATTGAAGCATGTAATACATCCTAGGAAATCTAACAAGAATATCTACAACTTCCATGGTTGATTTTAGAAATTTGAAAAACGGCCAAAATGGTGGTAAAGTGAATTTCCTTGTTAATTTACGGATTTTACTTGTTTTTGACCCTTTTTCTTTCACTAAAAAGGGCATAAAGTGGCAAGCCTTATCGAATTGAAGCATGTAATACATCCTTGGAAATCTAACGAGAATATCTACGACTTCCATGGTTGATTTTAGAAATTTGAAAAACGGCCAAAATGGTCGTAAAGTGAATTTCCTTGTTAATTTACGGATTTTACTTGTTTTTGATTCTTTTTCTTTCAGTAAAAAGGACATAAAGTGGTCTAGCCTTATCGAATCGAAACATGTAATACTTCCTAGGAAATCTAACAAGAATATCTACAACTTCCACGGTTGATTATAGGAATTTAAAAAACGGCCAAAATGGTGGTAAAGTGTATTTCCTTGTTAATTTACGGATTTTACTTGTTTTTGATTCTTTTTCTTTCACTAAAAAGGGCATAAAGTGGCCTAGCCTTATCGAATCGGAGTATGTAATAGTTCCTAGGAAGTCTAACGAGCATATCTACGACTTCCATGTTTTATATTAGAATTTTCAAAAATGGCCAAAATGGTGGTTAAGTTAATTTCCTTGTTAATTTACGGATTTTACTTGTTTTTGACCCTTTTTCTTTCACTAAAAAGGGCATAAAGTGGCCTAGCCTTATCGAATTGAAGCATGTAATACATCCTAGGAAATCTAACGAGAATATCTACGACTTCCATGGTTGATTTTAGAAATTTGAAAAACGGCCAAAATGGTCGTAAAGTGAATTTCCTTGTTAATTTACGGATTTTACTTGTTTTTGATTCTTTTTCTTTCAGTAAAAAGGACATAAAGTGGTCTAGCCTTATCGATTCGAAGCATGTAATACTTCCTAGGAAATCTAACAAGAATATCTACAACTTCCACGGTTGATTATAGGAATTAAAAAAACGGCCAAAATGGTGGTAAAGTGTATTTCCTTGTTAATTTACGGATTTTACTTGTTTTTGATTCTTTTTCTTTCACTAAAAAGGGCATAAAGTGGCCTAGCCTTATCGAATCGGAGTATGTAATAGTTCCTAGGAAGTCTAACGAGCATATCTACGACTTCCATGTTTCATATTAGAATTTTCAAAAATGGCCAAAATGGTGGTTAAGTTAATTTCCTTGCTAATTTACGGATTTTACTTGTTTTTGACCCTTTTTCTTTCACTAAAAAGGGAATAAAGTGGCCTAGCCTTATCGAATTGAAGCATGTAATACATCCTAGGAAATCTAACAAGAATATCTACAACTTCCATGGTTGCTTTTAGAAATTTGAAAAACGGCCAAAATGGTGGTAAAGTGAATTTCCTTGTTAATTTACGGATTTTACTTGTTTTTGACCCTTTTTCTTTCACTAAAAAGGGCATAAAGTGGCAAGCCTTATCGAATTGAAGCATGTAATACATCCTTGGAAATCTAACGAGAATATCTACGACTTCCATGGTTGATTTTAGAAATTTGAAAAACGGCCAAAATGGTGGTAAAGTGAATTTCCTTGTTAATTTACGGATTTTACTTGTTTTTGACCCTTTTTCTTTCACTAAAAAGGGCATAAAGTGGCAAGCCTTATCGAATTGAAGCATGTAATACATCCTTGGAAATCTAACGAGAATATCTACGACTTCCATGGTTGATTTTAGAAATTTGAAAAACGGCCAAAATGGTCGTAAAGTGAATTTCCTTGTTAATTTACGGATTTTACTTGTTTTTGATTCTTTTTCTTTCAGTAAAAAGGACATAAAGTGGTCTAGCCTTATCGAATCGAAGCATGTAATACTTCCTAGGAAATCTAACAAGAATATCTACAACTTCCACGGTTGATTATAGGAATTTAAAAAACGGCCAAAATGGTGGTAAAGTGTATTTCCTTGTTAATTTACGGATTTTACTTGTTTTTGATTCTTTTTCTTTCACTAAAAAGGGCATAAAGTGGCCTAGCCTTATCGAATCGGAGTATGTAATAGTTCCTAGGAAGTCTAACGAGCATATCTACGACTTCCATGTTTTATGTTAGAATTTTCAAAAATGGCCAAAATGGTGGTTAAGTTAATTTCCTTGTTAATTTACGGATTTTACTTGTTTTTGACCCTTTTTCTTTCACTAAAAAGGGCATAAAGTGGCCTAGCCTTATCGAATTGAAGCATGTAATACATCCTAGGAAATCTAACGAGAATATCTACGACTTCCATGGTTGATTTTAGAAATTTGAAAAACGGCCAAAATGGTCGTAAAGTGAATTTCCTTGTTAATTTACGGATTTTACTTGTTTTTGATTCTTTTTCTTTCAGTAAAAAGGACATAAAGTGGTCTAGCCTTATCGATTCGAAGCATGTAATACTTCCTAGGAAATCTAACAAGAATATCTACAACTTCCACGGTTGATTATAGGAATTAAAAAAACGGCCAAAATGGTGGTAAAGTGTATTTCCTTGTTAATTTACGGATTTTACTTGTTTTTGATTCTTTTTCTTTCACTAAAAAGGGCATAAAGTGGCCTAGCCTTATCGAATCGGAGTATGTAATAGTTCCTAGGAAGTCTAACGAGCATATCTACGACTTCCATGTTTCATATTAGAATTTTCAAAAATGGCCAAAATGGTGGTTAAGTTAATTTCCTTGCTAATTTACGGATTTTACTTGTTTTTGACCCTTTTTCTATCACTAAAAAGGGAATAAAGTGGCCTAGCCTTATCGAATTGAAGCATGTAATACATCCTAGGAAATCTAACAAGAATATCTACAACTTCCATGGTTGATTTTAGAAATTTGAAAAACGGCCAAAATGGTGGTAAAGTGAATTTCCTTGTTAATTTACGGATTTTACTTGTTTTTGACCCTTTTTCTTTCACTAAAAAGGGCATAAAGTGGCAAGCCTTATCGAATTGAAGCATGTAATACATCCTTGGAAATCTAACGAGAATATCTACGACTTCCATGGTTGATTTTAGAAATTTGAAAAACGGCCAAAATGGTCGTAAAGTGAATTTCCTTGTTAATTTACGGATTTTACTTGTTTTTGATTCTTTTTCTTTCAGTAAAAAGGACATAAAGTGGTCTAGCCTTATCGAATCGAAACATGTAATACTTCCTAGGAAATCTAACAAGAATATCTACAACTTCCACGGTTGATTATAGGAATTTAAAAAACGGCCAAAATGGTGGTAAAGTGTATTTCCTTGTTAATTTACGGATTTTACTTGTTTTTGATTCTTTTTCTTTCACTAAAAAGGGCATAAAGTGGCCTAGCCTTATCGAATCGGAGTATGTAATAGTTCCTAGGAAGTCTAACGAGCATATCTACGACTTCCATGTTTTATGTTAGAATTTTCAAAAATGGCCAAAATGGTGGTTAAGTTAATTTCCTTGTTAATTTACGGATTTTACTTGTTTTTGACCCTTTTTCTTTCACTAAAAAGGGCATAAAGTGGCCTAGCCTTATCGAATTGAAGCATGTAATACATCCTAGGAAATCTAACGAGAATATCTACGACTTCCATGGTTGATTTTAGAAATTTGAAAAACGGCCAAAATGGTCGTAAAGTGAATTTCCTTGTTAATTTACGGATTTTACTTGTTTTTGATTCTTTTTCTTTCAGTAAAAAGGACATAAAGTGGTCTAGCCTTATCGATTCGAAGCATGTAATACTTCCTAGGAAATCTAACAAGAATATCTACAACTTCCACGGTTGATTATAGGAATTAAAAAAACGGCCAAAATGGTGGTAAAGTGTATTTCCTTGTTAATTTACGGATTTTACTTGTTTTTGATTCTTTTTCTTTCACTAAAAAGGGCATAAAGTGGCCTAGCCTTATCGAATCGGAGTATGTAATAGTTCCTAGGAAGTCTAACGAGCATATCTACGACTTCCATGTTTCATATTAGAATTTTCAAAAATGGCCAAAATGGTGGTTAAGTTAATTTCCTTGCTAATTTACGGATTTTACTTGTTTTTGACCCTTTTTCTTTCACTAAAAAGGGAATAAAGTGGCCTAGCCTTATCGAATTGAAGCATGTAATACATCCTAGGAAATCTAACAAGAATATCTACAACTTCCATGGTTGATTTTAGAAATTTGAAAAACGGCCAAAATGGTGGTAAAGTGAATTTCCTTGTTAATTTACGGATTTTACTTGTTTTTGACCCTTTTTCTTTCACTAAAAAGGGCATAAAGTGGCAAGCCTTATCGAATTGAAGCATGTAATACATCCTTGGAAATCTAACGAGAATATCTACGACTTCCATGGTTGATTTTAGAAATTTGAAAAACGGCCAAAATGGTCGTAAAGTGAATTTCCTTGTTAATTTACGGATTTTACTTGTTTTTGATTCTTTTTCTTTCAGTAAAAAGGACATAAAGTGGTCTAGCCTTATCGAATCGAAGCATGTAATACTTCCTAGGAAATCTAACAAGAATATCTACAACTTCCACGGTTGATTATAGGAATTTAAAAAACGGCCAAAATGGTGGTAAAGTGTATTTCCTTGTTAATTTACGGATTTTACTTGTTTTTGATTCTTTTTCTTTCACTAAAAAGGGCATAAAGTGGCCTAGCCTTATCGAATCGGAGTATGTAATAGTTCCTAGGAAGTCTAACGAGCATATCTACGACTTCCATGTTTTATATTAGAATTTTCAAAAATGGCCAAAATGGTGGTTAAGTTAATTTCCTTGTTAATTTACGGATTTTACTTGTTTTTGACCCTTTTTCTTTCACTAAAAAGGGCATAAAGTGGCCTAGCCTTATCGAATCGGAGTATGTAATAGTTCCTAGGAAGTCTAATGAGCATATCTACGACTTCCATGTTTCATATTAGAATTTTCAAAAATGGCCAAAATGGTGGTTAAGTTAATTTCCTTGCTAATTTACGGATTTTACTTGTTTTTGACCCTTTTTCTTTCACTAAAAAGGGAATAAAGTGGCCTAGCCTTATCGAATTGAAGCATGTAATACATCCTAGGAAATCTAACAAGAATATCTACAACTTCCATGGTTGCTTTTAGAAATTTGAAAAACGGCCAAAATGGTGGTAAAGTGAATTTCCTTGTTAATTTACGGATTTTACTTGTTTTTGACCCTTTTTCTTTCACTAAAAAGGGCATAAAGTGGCAAGCCTTATCGAATTGAAGCATGTAATACATCCTTGGAAATCTAACGAGAATATCTACGACTTCCATGGTTGATTTTAGAAATTTGAAAAACGGCCAAAATGGTGGTAAAGTGAATTTCCTTGTTAATTTACGGATTTTACTTGTTTTTGACCCTTTTTCTTTCACTAAAAAGGGCATAAAGTGGCCTAGCCTTATCGAATTGAAGCATGTAATACATCCTTGGAAATCTAACGAGAATATCTACGACTTCCATGGTTGATTTTAGAAATTTGAAAAACGGCCAAAATGGTCGTAAAGTGAATTTCCTTGTTAATTTACGGATTTTACTTGTTTTTGATTCTTTTTCTTTCAGTAAAAAGGACATAAAGTGGTCTAGCCTTATCGAATCGAAACATGTAATACTTCCTAGGAAATCTAACAAGAATATCTACAACTTCCACGGTTGATTATAGGAATTTAAAAAACGGCCAAAATGGTGGTAAAGTGTATTTCCTTGTTAATTTACGGATTTTACTTGTTTTTGATTCTTTTTCTTTCACTAAAAAGGGCATAAAGTGGCCTAGCCTTATCGAATCGGAGTATGTAATAGTTCCTAGGAAGTCTAACGAGCATATCTACGACTTCCATGTTTTATGTTAGAATTTTCAAAAATGGCCAAAATGGTGGTTAAGTTAATTTCCTTGTTAATTTACGGATTTTACTTGTTTTTGACCCTTTTTCTTTCACTAAAAAGGGCATAAAGTGGCCTAGCCTTATCGAATTGAAGCATGTAATACATCCTTGGAAATCTAACGAGAATATCTACGACTTCCATGGTTGATTTTAGAAATTTGAAAAACGGCCAAAATGGTCGTAAAGTGAATTTCCTTGTTAATTTACGGATTTTACTTGTTTTTGATTCTTTTTCTTTCAGTAAAAAGGACATAAAGTGGTCTAGCCTTATCGAATCGAAACATGTAATACTTCCTAGGAAATCTAACAAGAATATCTACAACTTCCACGGTTGATTATAGGAATTTAAAAAATGGCCAAAATGGTGGTAAAGTGTGTTTCCTTGTTAATTTACGGATTTTACTTGTTTTTGATTCTTTTCCTTTCACTAAAAAGGGCATAAAGTGGCCTAGCCTTATCGAATCGGAGTATGTAATAGTTCCTAGGAAGTCTAACGAGCATATCTACGACTTCCATGTTTTATGTTAGAATTTTCAAAAATGGCCAAAATGGTGGTTAAGTTAATTTCCTTGTTAATTTACGGATTTTACTTGTTTTTGACCCTTTTTCTTTCACTAAAAAGGGCATAAAGTGGCCTAGCCTTATCGAATTGAAGCATGTAATACATCCTTGGAAATCTAACGAGAATATCTACGACTTCCATGGTTGATTTTAGAAATTTGAAAAACGGCCAAAATGGTCGTAAAGTGAATTTCCTTGTTAATTTACGGATTTTACTTGTTTTTGATTCTTTTTCTTTCAGTAAAAAGGACATAAAGTGGTCTAGCCTTATCGAATCGAAACATGTAATACTTCCTAGGAAATCTAACAAGAATATCTACAACTTCCACGGTTGATTATAGGAATTTAAAAAACGGCCAAAATGGTGGTAAAGTGTATTTCCTTGTTAATTTACGGATTTTACTTGTTTTTGATTCTTTTTCTTTCACTAAAAAGGGCATAAAGTGGCCTAGCCTTATCGAATCGGAGTATGTAATAGTTCCTAGGAAGTCTAACGAGCATATCTACGACTGCCATGTTTTATGTTAGAATTTTCAAAAATGGCCAAAATGGTGGTTAAGTTAATTTCCTTGTTAATTTACGGATTTTACTTGTTTTTGACCCTTTTTCTTTCACTAAAAAGGGCATAAAGTGGCCTAGCCTTATCGAATTGAAGCATGTAATACATCCTAGGAAATCTAACGAGAATATCTACGACTTCCATGGTTGATTTTAGAAATTTGAAAAACGGCCAAAATGGTCGTAAAGTGAATTTCCTTGTTAATTTACGGATTTTACTTGTTTTTGATTCTTTTTCTTTCAGTAAAAAGGACATAAAGTGGTCTAGCCTTATCGATTCGAAGCATGTAATACTTCCTAGGAAATCTAACAAGAATATCTACAACTTCCACGGTTGATTATAGGAATTTAAAAAACGGCCAAAATGGTGGTAAAGTGTATTTCCTTGTTAATTTACGGATTTTACTTGTTTTTGATTCTTTTTCTTTCACTAAAAAGGGCATAAAGTGGCCTAGCCTTATCGAATCGGAGTATGTAATAGTTCCTAGGAAGTCTAACGAGCATATCTACGACTTCCATGTTTTATGTTAGAATTTTCAAAAATGGCCAAAATGGTGGTTAAGTTAATTTCCTTGTTAATTTACGGATTTTACTTGTTTTTGACCCTTTTTCTTTCACTAAAAAGGGCATAAAGTGGCCTAGCCTTATCGAATTGAAGCATGTAATACATCCTAGGAAATCTAACGAGAATATCTACGACTTCCATGGTTGATTTTAGAAATTTGAAAAACGGCCAAAATGGTCGTAAAGTGAATTTCCTTGTTAATTTACGGATTTTACTTGTTTTTGATTCTTTTTCTTTCAGTAAAAAGGACATAAAGTGGTCTAGCCTTATCGATTCGAAGCATGTAATACTTCCTAGGAAATCTAACAAGAATATCTACAACTTCCACGGTTGATTATAGGAATTAAAAAAACGGCCAAAATGGTGGTAAAGTGTATTTCCTTGTTAATTTACGGATTTTACTTGTTTTTGATTCTTTTTCTTTCACTAAAAAGGGCATAAAGTGGCCTAGCCTTATCGAATCGGAGTATGTAATAGTTCCTAGGAAGTCTAACGAGCATATCTACGACTTCCATGTTTCATATTAGAATTTTCAAAAATGGCCAAAATGGTGGTTAAGTTAATTTCCTTGCTAATTTACGGATTTTACTTGTTTTTGACCCTTTTTCTATCACTAAAAAGGGAATAAAGTGGCCTAGCCTTATCGAATTGAAGCATGTAATACATCCTAGGAAATCTAACAAGAATATCTACAACTTCCATGGTTGATTTTAGAAATTTGAAAAACGGCCAAAATGGTGGTAAAGTGAATTTCCTTGTTAATTTACGGATTTTACTTGTTTTTGACCCTTTTTCTTTCACTAAAAAGGGCATAAAGTGGCAAGCCTTATCGAATTGAAGCATGTAATACATCCTTGGAAATCTAACGAGAATATCTACGACTTCCATGGTTGATTTTAGAAATTTGAAAAACGGCCAAAATGGTCGTAAAGTGAATTTCCTTGTTAATTTACGGATTTTACTTGTTTTTGATTCTTTTTCTTTCAGTAAAAAGGACATAAAGTGGTCTAGCCTTATCGAATCGAAACATGTAATACTTCCTAGGAAATCTAACAAGAATATCTACAACTTCCACGGTTGATTATAGGAATTTAAAAAACGGCCAAAATGGTGGTAAAGTGTATTTCCTTGTTAATTTACGGATTTTACTTGTTTTTGATTCTTTTTCTTTCACTAAAAAGGGCATAAAGTGGCCTAGCCTTATCGAATCGGAGTATGTAATAGTTCCTAGGAAGTCTAACGAGCATATCTACGACTTCCATGTTTTATGTTAGAATTTTCAAAAATGGCCAAAATGGTGGTTAAGTTAATTTCCTTGTTAATTTACGGATTTTACTTGTTTTTGACCCTTTTTCTTTCACTAAAAAGGGCATAAAGTGGCCTAGCCTTATCGAATTGAAGCATGTAATACATCCTAGGAAATCTAACGAGAATATCTACGACTTCCATGGTTGATTTTAGAAATTTGAAAAACGGCCAAAATGGTCGTAAAGTGAATTTCCTTGTTAATTTACGGATTTTACTTGTTTTTGATTCTTTTTCTTTCAGTAAAAAGGACATAAAGTGGTCTAGCCTTATCGATTCGAAGCATGTAATACTTCCTAGGAAATCTAACAAGAATATCTACAACTTCCACGGTTGATTATAGGAATTAAAAAAACGGCCAAAATGGTGGTAAAGTGTATTTCCTTGTTAATTTACGGATTTTACTTGTTTTTGATTCTTTTTCTTTCACTAAAAAGGGCATAAAGTGGCCTAGCCTTATCGAATCGGAGTATGTAATAGTTCCTAGGAAGTCTAACGAGCATATCTACGACTTCCATGTTTCATATTAGAATTTTCAAAAATGGCCAAAATGGTGGTTAAGTTAATTTCCTTGCTAATTTACGGATTTTACTTGTTTTTGACCCTTTTTCTTTCACTAAAAAGGGAATAAAGTGGCCTAGCCTTATCGAATTGAAGCATGTAATACATCCTAGGAAATCTAACAAGAATGTCTACAACTTCCATGGTTGATTTTAGAAATTTGAAAAACGGCCAAAATGGTGGTAAAGTGAATTTCCTTGTTAATTTACGGATTTTACTTGTTTTTGACCCTTTTTCTTTCACTAAAAAGGGCATAAAGTGGCAAGCCTTATCGAATTGAAGCATGTAATACATCCTTGGAAATCTAACGAGAATATCTACGACTTCCATGGTTGATTTTAGAAATTTGAAAAACGGCCAAAATGGTCGTAAAGTGAATTTCCTTGTTAATTTGCGGATTTTACTTGTTTTTGATTCTTTTTCTTTCAGTAAAAAGGACATAAAGTGGTCTAGCCTTATCGAATCGAAGCATGTAATACTTCCTAGGAAATCTAACAAGAATATCTACAACTTCCACGGTTGATTATAGGAATTTAAAAAACGGCCAAAATGGTGGTAAAGTGTATTTCCTTGTTAATTTACGGATTTTACTTGTTTTTGATTCTTTTTCTTTCACTAAAAAGGGCATAAAGTGGCCTAGCCTTATCGAATCGGAGTATGTAATAGTTCCTAGGAAGTCTAACGAGCATATCTACGACTTCCATGTTTTATATTAGAATTTTCAAAAATGGCCAAAATGGTGGTTAAGTTAATTTCCTTGTTAATTTACGGATTTTACTTGTTTTTGACCCTTTTTCTTTCACTAAAAAGGGCATAAAGTGGCCTAGCCTTATCGAATCGGAGTATGTAATAGTTCCTAGGAAGTCTAATGAGCATATCTACGACTTCCATGTTTCATATTAGAATTTTCAAAAATGGCCAAAATGGTGGTTAAGTTAATTTCCTTGCTAATTTACGGATTTTACTTGTTTTTGACCCTTTTTCTTTCACTAAAAAGGGAATAAAGTGGCCTAGCCTTATCGAATTGAAGCATGTAATACATCCTAGGAAATCTAACAAGAATATCTACAACTTCCATGGTTGATTTTAGAAATTTGAAAAACGGCCAAAATGGTGGTAAAGTGAATTTCCTTGTTAATTTACGGATTTTACTTGTTTTTGACCCTTTTTCTTTCACTAAAAAGGGCATAAAGTGGCAAGCCTTATCGAATTGAAGCATGTAATACATCCTTGGAAATCTAACGAGAATATCTACGACTTCCATGGTTGATTTTAGAAATTTGAAAAACGGCCAAAATGGTCGTAAAGTGAATTTCCTTGTTAATTTACGGATTTTACTTGTTTTTGATTCTTTTTCTTTCAGTAAAAAGGACATAAAGTGGTCTAGCCTTATCGAATCGAAACACGTAATACTTCCTAGGAAATCTAACAAGAATATCTACAACTTCCACGGTTGATTATAGGAATTTAAAAAACGGCCAAAATGGTGGTAAAGTGTATTTCCTTGTTAATTTACGGATTTTACTTGTTTTTGATTCTTTTTCTTTCACTAAAAAGGGCATAAAGTGGCCTAGCCTTATCGAATCGGAGTATGTAATAGTTCCTAGGAAGTCTAACGAGCATATCTACGACTTCCATGTTTTATGTTAGAATTTTCAAAAATGGCCAAAATGGTGGTTAAGTTAATTTCCTTGTTAATTTACGGATTTTACTTGTTTTTGACCCTTTTTCTTTCACTAAAAAGGGCATAAAGTGGCCTAGCCTTATCGAATTGAAGCATGTAATACATCCTAGGAAATCTAACGAGAATATCTACAACTTCCACGGTTGATTATAGGAATTTAAAAAACGGCCAAAATGGTGGTAAAGTGTATTTCCTTGTTAATTTACGGATTTTACTTGTTTTTGATTCTTTTTCTTTCACTAAAAAGGGCATAAAGTGGCCTAGCCTTATCGAATCGGAGTATGTAATAGTTCCTAGGAAGTCTAACGAGCATATCTACGACTTCCATGTTTCATATTAGAATTTTCAAAAATGGCCAAAATGGTGGTTAAGTTAATTTCCTTGCTAATTTACGGATTTTACTTGTTTTTGACCCTTTTTCTTTCACTAAAATGGGAATAAAGTGGCCTAGCCTTATCGAATTGAAGCATGTAATACATCCTAGGAAATCTAACAAGAATGTCTACAACTTCCATGGTTGATTTTAGAAATTTGAAAAACGGCCAAAATGGTGGTAAAGTGAATTTCCTTGTTAATTTACGGATTTTACTTGTTTTTGACCCTTTTTCTTTCACTAAAAAGGGCATAAAGTGGCAAGCCTTATCGAATTGAAGCATGTAATACATCCTTGGAAATCTAACGAGAATATCTACGACTTCCATGGTTGATTTTAGAAATTTGAAAAACGGCCAAAATGGTCGTAAAGTGAATTTCCTTGTTAATTTACGGATTTTACTTGTTTTTGATTCTTTTTCTTTCAGTAAAAAGGACATAAAGTGGTCTAGCCTTATCGAATCGAAGCATGTAATACTTCCTAGGAAATCTAACAAGAATATCTACAACTTCCACGGTTGATTATAGGAATTTAAAAAACGGCCAAAATGGTGGTAAAGTGTATTTCCTTGTTAATTTACGGATTTTACTTGTTTTTGATTCTTTTTCTTTCACTAAAAAGGGCATAAAGTGGCCTAGCCTTATCGAATCGGAGTATGTAATAGTTCCTAGGAAGTCTAACGAGCATATCTACGACTTCCATGTTTTATATTAGAATTTTCCAAAATGGCCAAAATGGTGGTTAAGTTAATTTCCTTGTTAATTTACGGATTTTACTTGTTTTTGACCCTTTTTCTTTCACTAAAAAGGGCATAAAGTGGCCTAGCCTTATCGAATCGGAGTATGTAATAGTTCCTAGGAAGTCTAATGAGCATATCTACGACTTCCATGTTTCATATTAGAATTTTCAAAAATGGCCAAAATGGTGGTTAAGTTAATTTCCTTGCTAATTTACGGATTTTACTTGTTTTTGACCCTTTTTCTTTCACTAAAAAGGGAATAAAGTGGCCTAGCCTTATCGAATTGAAGCATGTAATACATCCTAGGAAATCTAACAAGAATATCTACAACTTCCATGGTTGATTTTAGAAATTTGAAAAACGGCCAAAATGGTGGTAAAGTGAATTTCCTTGTTAATTTACGGATTTTACTTGTTTTTGACCCTTTTTCTTTCACTAAAAAGGGCATAAAGTGGCAAGCCTTATCGAATTGAAGCATGTAATACATCCTTGGAAATCTAACGAGAATATCTACGACTTCCATGGTTGATTTTAGAAATTTGAAAAACGGCCAAAATGGTCGTAAAGTGAATTTCCTTGTTAATTTACGGATTTTACTTGTTTTTGATTCTTTTTCTTTCAGTAAAAAGGACATAAAGTGGTCTAGCCTTATCGAATCGAAGCATGTAATACTTCCTAGGAAATCTAACAAGAATATCTACAACTTCCACGGTTGATTATAGGAATTTAAAAAACGGCCAAAATGGTGGTAAAGTGTATTTCCTTGTTAATTTACGGATTTTACTTGTTTTTGATTCTTTTTCTTTCACTAAAAAGGGCATAAAGTGGCCTAGCCTTATCGAATCGGAGTATGTAATAGTTCCTAGGAAGTCTAACGAGCATATCTACGACTTCCATGTTTTATATTAGAATTTTCAAAAATGGCCAAAATGGTGGTTAAGTTAATTTCCTTGTTAATTTACGGATTTTACTTGTTTTTGACCCTTTTTCTTTCACTAAAAAGGGCATAAAGTGGCCTAGCCTTATCGAATCGGAGTATGTAATAGTTCCTAGGAAGTCTAATGAGCATATCTACGACTTCCATGTTTCATATTAGAATTTTCAAAAATGGCCAAAATGGTGGTTAAGTTAATTTCCTTGCTAATTTACGGATTTTACTTGTTTTTGACCCTTTTTCTTTCACTAAAAAGGGAATAAAGTGGCCTAGCCTTATCGAATTGAAGCATGTAATACATCCTAGGAAATCTAACAAGAATATCTACAACTTCCATGGTTGATTTTAGAAATTTGAAAAACGGCCAAAATGGTGGTAAAGTGAATTTCCTTGTTAATTTACGGATTTTACTTGTTTTTGACCCTTTTTCTTTCACTAAAAAGGGCATAAAGTGGCAAGCCTTATCGAATTGAAGCATGTAATACATCCTTGGAAATCTAACGAGAATATCTACGACTTCCATGGTTGATTTTAGAAATTTGAAAAACGGCCAAAATGGTCGTAAAGTGAATTTCCTTGTTAATTTACGGATTTTACTTGTTTTTGATTCTTTTTCTTTCAGTAAAAAGGACATAAAGTGGTCTAGCCTTATCGAATCGAAACATGTAATACTTCCTAGGAAATCTAACAAGAATATCTACAACTTCCACGGTTGATTATAGGAATTTAAAAAACGGCCAAAATGGTGGTAAAGTGTATTTCCTTGTTAATTTACGGATTTTACTTGTTTTTGATTCTTTTTCTTTCACTAAAAAGGGCATAAAGTGGCCTAGCCTTATCGAATCGGAGTATGTAATAGTTCCTAGGAAGTCTAACGAGCATATCTACGACTTCCATGTTTTATGTTAGAATTTTCAAAAATGGCCAAAATGGTGGTTAAGTTAATTTCCTTGTTAATTTACGGATTTTACTTGTTTTTGACCCTTTTTCTTTCACTAAAAAGGGCATAAAGTGGCCTAGCCTTATCGAATTGAAGCATGTAATACATCCTAGGAAATCTAACGAGAATATCTACGACTTCCATGGTTGATTTTAGAAATTTGAAAAACGGCCAAAATGGTCGTAAAGTGAATTTCCTTGTTAATTTACGGATTTTACTTGTTTTTGATTCTTTTTCTTTCAGTAAAAAGGACATAAAGTGGTCTAGCCTTATCGATTCGAAGCATGTAATACTTCCTAGGAAATCTAACAAGAATATCTACAACTTCCACGGTTGATTATAGGAATTAAAAAAACGGCCAAAATGGTGGTAAAGTGTATTTCCTTGTTAATTTACGGATTTTACTTGTTTTTGATTCTTTTTCTTTCACTAAAAAGGGCATAAAGTGGCCTAGCCTTATCGAATCGGAGTATGTAATAGTTCCTAGGAAGTCTAACGAGCATATCTACGACTTCCATGTTTCATATTAGAATTTTCAAAAATGGCCAAAATGGTGGTTAAGTTAATTTCCTTGCTAATTTACGGATTTTACTTGTTTTTGACCCTTTTTCTTTCACTAAAAAGGGAATAAAGTGGCCTAGCCTTATCGAATTGAAGCATGTAATACATCCTAGGAAATCTAACAAGAATATCTACAACTTCCATGGTTGATTTTAGAAATTTGAAAAACGGCCAAAATGGTGGTAAAGTGAATTTCCTTGTTAATTTACGGATTTTACTTGTTTTTGACCCTTTTTCTTTCACTAAAAAGGGCATAAAGTGGCAAGCCTTATCGAATTGAAGCATGTAATACATCCTTGGAAATCTAACGAGAATATCTACGACTTCCATGGTTGATTTTAGAAATTTGAAAAACGGCCAAAATGGTCGTAAAGTGAATTTCCTTGTTAATTTACGGATTTTACTTGTTTTTGATTCTTTTTCTTTCAGTAAAAAGGACATAAAGTGGTCTAGCCTTATCGAATCGAAGCATGTAATACTTCCTAGGAAATCTAACAAGAATATCTACAACTTCCACGGTTGATTATAGGAATTTAAAAAACGGCCAAAATGGTGGTAAAGTGTATTTCCTTGTTAATTTACGGATTTTACTTGTTTTTGATTCTTTTTCTTTCACTAAAAAGGGCATAAAGTGGCCTAGCCTTATCGAATCGGAGTATGTAATAGTTCCTAGGAAGTCTAACGAGCATATCTACGACTTCCATGTTTTATATTAGAATTTTCAAAAATGGCCAAAATGGTGGTTAAGTTAATTTCCTTGTTAATTTACGGATTTTACTTGTTTTTGACCCTTTTTCTTTCACTAAAAAGGGCATAAAGTGGCCTAGCCTTATCGAATTGAAGCATGTAATACATCCTAGGAAATCTAACGAGAATATCTACGACTTCCATGGTTGATTTTAGAAATTTGAAAAACGGCCAAAATGGTCGTAAAGTGAATTTCCTTGTTAATTTACGGATTTTACTTGTTTTTGATTCTTTTTCTTTCAGTAAAAAGGACATAAAGTGGTCTAGCCTTATCGATTCGAAGCATGTAATACTTCCTAGGAAATCTAACAAGAATATCTACAACTTCCACGGTTGATTATAGGAATTAAAAAAACGGCCAAAATGGTGGTAAAGTGTATTTCCTTGTTAATTTACGGATTTTACTTGTTTTTGATTCTTTTTCTTTCACTAAAAAGGGCATAAAGTGGCCTAGCCTTATCGAATCGGAGTATGTAATAGTTCCTAGGAAGTCTAACGAGCATATCTACGACTTCCATGTTTCATATTAGAATTTTCAAAAATGGCCAAAATGGTGGTTAAGTTAATTTCCTTGCTAATTTACGGATTTTACTTGTTTTTGACCCTTTTTCTTTCACTAAAAAGGGAATAAAGTGGCCTAGCCTTATCGAATTGAAGCATGTAATACATCCTAGGAAATCTAACAAGAATATCTACAACTTCCATGGTTGATTTTAGAAATTTGAAAAACGGCCAAAATGGTGGTAAAGTGAATTTCCTTGTTAATTTACGGATTTTACTTGTTTTTGACCCTTTTTCTTTCACTAAAAAGGGCATAAAGTGGCAAGCCTTATCGAATTGAAGCATGTAATACATCCTTGGAAATCTAACGAGAATATCTACGACTTCCATGGTTGATTTTAGAAATTTGAAAAACGGCCAAAATGGTCGTAAAGTGAATTTCCTTGTTAATTTACGGATTTTACTTGTTTTTGATTCTTTTTCTTTCAGTAAAAAGGACATAAAGTGGTCTAGCCTTATCGAATCGAAGCATGTAATACTTCCTAGGAAATCTAACAAGAATATCTACAACTTCCACGGTTGATTATAGGAATTTAAAAAACGGCCAAAATGGTGGTAAAGTGTATTTCCTTGTTAATTTACGGATTTTACTTGTTTTTGATTCTTTTTCTTTCACTAAAAAGGGCATAAAGTGGCCTAGCCTTATCGAATCGGAGTATGTAATAGTTCCTAGGAAGTCTAACGAGCATATCTACGACTTCCATGTTTTATATTAGAATTTTCAAAAATGGCCAAAATGGTGGTTAAGTTAATTTCCTTGTTAATTTACGGATTTTACTTGTTTTTGACCCTTTTTCTTTCACTAAAAAGGGCATAAAGTGGCCTAGCCTTATCGAATCGGAGTATGTAATAGTTCCTAGGAAGTCTAACGAGCATATCTACGACTTCCATGTTTCATATTAGAATTTTCAAAAATGGCCAAAATGGTGGTTAAGTTAATTTCCTTGCTAATTTACGGATTTTACTTGTTTTTGACCCTTTTTCTTTCACTAAAAAGGGAATAAAGTGGCCTAGCCTTATCGAATTGAAGCATGTAATACATCCTAGGAAATCTAACAAGAATATCTACAACTTCCATGGTTGATTTTAGAAATTTGAAAAACGGCCAAAATGGTGGTAAAGTGAATTTCCTTGTTAATTTACGGATTTTACTTGTTTTTGACCCTTTTTCTTTCACTAAAAAGGGCATAAAGTGGCAAGCCTTATCGAATTGAAGCATGTAATACATCCTTGGAAATCTAACGAGAATATCTACGACTTCCATGGTTGATTTTAGAAATTTGAAAAACGGCCAAAATGGTGGTAAAGTGAATTTCCTTGTTAATTTACGGATTTTACTTGTTTTTGACCCTTTTTCTTTCACTAAAAAGGGCATAAAGTGGCAAGCCTTATCGAATTGAAGCATGTAATACATCCTTGGAAATCTAACGAGAATATCTACAACTTCCATGGTTGATTTTAGAAATTTGAAAAACGGCCAAAATGGTCGTAAAGTGAATTTCCTTGTTAATTTACGGATTTTACTTGTTTTTGATTCTTTTTCTTTCAGTAAAAAGGACATAAAGTGGTCTAGCCTTATCGAATCGAAACATGTAATACTTCCTAGGAAATCTAACAAGAATATCTACAACTTCCACGGTTGATTATAGGAATTTAAAAAACGGCCAAAATGGTGGTAAAGTGTATTTCCTTGTTAATTTACGGATTTTACTTGTTTTTGATTCTTTTTCTTTCACTAAAAAGGGCATAAAGTGGCCTAGCCTTATCGAATCGGAGTATGTAATAGTTCCTAGGAAGTCTAACGAGCATATCTACGACTTCCATGTTTTATGTTAGAATTTTCAAAAATGGCCAAAATGGTGGTTAAGTTAATTTCCTTGTTAATTTACGGATTTTACTTGTTTTTGACCCTTTTTCTTTCACTAAAAAGGGCATAAAGTGGCCTAGCCTTATCGAATTGAAGCATGTAATACATCCTAGGAAATCTAACGAGAATATCTACGACTTCCATGGTTGATTTTAGAAATTTGAAAAACGGCCAAAATGGTCGTAAAGTGAATTTCCTTGTTAATTTACGGATTTTACTTGTTTTTGATTCTTTTTCTTTCAGTAAAAAGGACATAAAGTGGTTTAGCCTTATCGATTCGAAGCATGTAATACTTCCTAGGAAATCTAACAAGAATATCTACAACTTCCACGGTTGATTATAGGAATTAAAAAAACGGCCAAAATGGTGGTAAAGTGTATTTCCTTGTTAATTTACGGATTTTACTTGTTTTTGATTCTTTTTCTTTCACTAAAAAGGGCATAAAGTGGCCTAGCCTTATCGAATCGGAGTATGTAATAGTTCCTAGGAAGTCTAACGAGCATATCTACGACTTCCATGTTTCATATTAGAATTTTCAAAAATGGCCAAAATGGTGGTTAAGTTAATTTCCTTGCTAATTTACGGATTTTACTTGTTTTTGACCCTTTTTCTTTCACTAAAAAGGGAATAAAGTGGCCTAGCCTTATCGAATTGAAGCATGTAATACATCCTAGGAAATCTAACAAGAATATCTACAACTTCCATGGTTGATTTTAGAAATTTGAAAAACGGCCAAAATGGTGGTAAAGTGAATTTCCTTGTTAATTTACGGATTTTACTTGTTTTTGACCCTTTTTCTTTCACTAAAAAGGGCATAAAGTGGCAAGCCTTATCGAATTGAAGCATGTAATACATCCTTGGAAATCTAACGAGAATATCTACGACTTCCATGGTTGATTTTAGAAATTTGAAAAACGGCCAAAATGGTCGTAAAGTGAATTTCCTTGTTAATTTACGGATTTTACTTGTTTTTGATTCTTTTTCTTTCAGTAAAAAGGACATAAAGTGGTCTAGCCTTATCGAATCGAAGCATGTAATACTTCCTAGGAAATCTAACAAGAATATCTACAACTTCCACGGTTGATTATAGGAATTTAAAAAACGGCCAAAATGGTGGTAAAGTGTATTTCGTTGTTAATTTACGGATTTTACTTGTTTTTGATTCTTTTTCTTTCACTAAAAAGGGCATAAAGTGGCCTAGCCTTATCGAATCGGAGTATGTAATAGTTCCTAGGAAGTCTAACGAAATGGCCAAAATGGTGGTTAAGTTAATTTCCTTGTTAATTTACGGATTTTACTTGTTTTTGACCCTTTTTCTTTCACTAAAAAAGGCATAAAGTGGCCTAGCCTTATCGAATCGAAGCATGTAATACTTCCTAGGAAATCTAACAAGAATATCTACAACTTCCATGGTTGATTATAGAAATTTGAAAAACGGCCAAAATGGTGGTAAAGTGTATTTCCATGTTAATTTACGGATTTTACTTGTTTTTGATTCTTTTTCTTTCACTAAAAAGGGCATAAAGTGGCCTAGCCTTATCGAATCAAAGCATGTAATAGTTCCTAGGAAACCTAACGAGCATACCTATTACCTCCATGGTTGATTTTAGAATTTTCAAAAACGGCCAAAATGGGGGTTAGGTTAATTTCCTTGTTAATTTACGGATTTTACTCGTTTTTCACCCTTTTTCTTTCACTAAAAAGGGCATAAAGTGGCCTAGCCTTATCAATTCGAAGCATGTAATAGTTCCTAGGAAATCTAACGAGCATATCTACGACTTCCATGGTTGATTTTAGAAATTTGAAAAACGGCCAAAATGGTCGTAAAGTGAATTTCCTTGTTAATTTACGGATTTTACTTGTTTTTGATTCTTTTTCTTTCAGTAAAAAGGACATAAAGTGGTCTAGCCATATCGATTCGAAGCATGTAATACTTCCTAGGAAATCTAACAAGAATATCTACAACTTCCACGGTTGATTATAGGAATTAAAAAAACGGCCAAAATGGTGGTAAAGTGTATTTCCTTGTTAATTTACGGATTTTACTTGTTTTTGATTCTTTTTCTTTCACTAAAAAGGGCATAAAGTGGCCTAGCCTTATCGAATCGGAGTATGTAACAGTTCCTAGGAAGTCTAACGAGCATATCTACGACTTCCATGTTTTATATTAGAATTTTCAAAAATGGCCAAAATGGTGGTTAAGTTAATTTCCTTGTTAATTTACGGATTTTACTTGTTTTTGACCCTTTTTCTTTCACTAAAAAGGGCATAAAGTGGCCTAGCCTTATCGAATTGAAGCATGTAATACATCCTAGGAAATCTAACGAGAATATCTACGACTTCCATGGTTGATTTTAGAAATTTTAAAAACGGCCAAAATGGTGGTAAGGTGAATTTCCTGGTTAATTTACGGATTTTACTTGTTTTATATTCTTTTTCTTTCAGTAAAAAGGACATAAAGTGGCCTAGCCTTATCGAATCGAAGCATGTAATACTTCCTAGGAAATCTAACAAGAATATCTACAACTTCCATGGTTGATTATAGAAATTTGAAAAACGGCCAAAATGGTGGTAAAGTGTATTTCCATGTTAATTTACGGATTTTACTTGTTTTTGATTCTTTTTCTTTCACTAAAAAGGGCATAAAGTGGCCTAGCCTTATCGAATCGAAGCATGTAATAGTTCCTAGGAAACCTAACGAGCATACCTATTACCTCCATGGTTGATTTTAGAATTTTCAAAAACGGCCAAAATGGGGGTTAGGTTAATTTCCTTGTTAATTTACGGATTTTACTCGTTTTTCACCCTTTTTCTTTCACTAAAAAGGGCATAAAGTGGCCTAGCCTTATCAATTCGAAGCATGTAATAGTTCCTAGGAAATCTAACGAGCATATCTACGACTTCCATGGTTGATTTTAGAAATTTGAAAAACGGCCAAAATGGTCGTAAAGTGAATTTCCTTGTTAATTTACGGATTTTACTTGTTTTTGATTCTTTTTCTTTCAGTAAAAAGGACATAAAGTGGTCTAGCCTTATCGAATCGAAGCATGTAATACTTCCTAGGAAATCTAACAAGAATATCTACAACTTCCACGGTTGATTATAGGAATTTAAAAAACGGCCAAAATGGTGGTAAAGTGTATTTCCTTGTTAATTTACGGATTTTACTTGTTTTTGATTCTTTTTCTTTCACTAAAAAGGGCATAAAGTGGCCTAGCCTTATCGAATCGGAGTATGTAATAGTTCCTAGGAAGTCTAACGAGCATATCTACGACTTCCATGTTTTATATTAGAATTTTCAAAAATGGCCAAAATGGTGGTTAAGTTAATTTCCTTGTTAATTTACGGATTTTACTTGTTTTTGACCCTTTTTCTTTCACTAAAAAGGGCATAAAGTGGCCTAGCCTTATCGAATTGAAGCATGTAATACATCCTAGGAAATCTAACGAGAATATCTACGACTTCCATGGTTGATTTTAGAAATTTTAAAAACGGCCAAAATGGTGGTAAGGTGAATTTCCTGGTTAATTTACGGATTTTACTTGTTTTATATTCTTTTTCTTTCAGTAAAAAGGACATAAAGTGGCCTAGCCTTATCGAATCGAAGCATGTAATACTTCCTAGGAAATCTAACAAGAATATCTACAACTTCCATGGTTGATTATAGAAATTTGAAAAACGGCCAAAATGGTGGTAAAGTGTATTTCCATGTTAATTTACGGATTTTACTTGTTTTTGATTCTTTTTCTTTCACTAAAAAGGGCATAAAGTGGCCTAGCCTTATCGAATCGAAGCATGTAATAGTTCCTAGGAAACCTAACGAGCATACCTATTACCTCCATGGTTGATTTTAGAATTTTCAAAAACGGCCAAAATGGGGGTTAGGTTAATTTCCTTGTTAATTTACGGATTTTACTCGTTTTTCACCCTTTTTCTTTCACTAAAAAGGGCATAAAGTGGCCTAGCCTTATCAATTCGAAGCATGTAATAGTTCCTAGGAAATCTAACGAGCATATCTACGACTTCCATGGTTGATTTTAGAAATTTGAAAAACGGCCAAAATGGTCGTAAAGTGAATTTCCTTGTTAATTTACGGATTTTACTTGTTTTTGATTCTTTTTCTTTCAGTAAAAAGGACAGAAAGTGGTCTAGCCTTATCGATTCGAAGCATGTAATACTTCCTAGGAAATCTAACAAGAATATCTACAACTTCCACGGTTGATTATAGGAATTAAAAAAACGGCCAAAATGGTGGTAAAGTGTATTTCCTTGTTAATTTACGGATTTTACTTGTTTTTGATTCTTTTTCTTTCACTAAAAAGGGCATAAAGTGGCCTAGCCTTATCGAATCGGAGTATGTAATAGTTCCTAGGAAGTCTAACGAGCATATCTACGACTTCCATGTTTCATATTAGAATTTTCAAAAATGGCCAAAATGGTGGTTAAGTTAATTTCCTTGCTAATTTACGGATTTTACTTGTTTTTGACCCTTTTTCTTTCACTAAAAAGGGAATAAAGTGGCCTAGCCTTATCGAATTGAAGCATGTAATACATCCTAGGAAATCTAACAAGAATATCTACAACTTCCATGGTTGATTTTAGAAATTTGAAAAACGGCCAAAATGGTGGTAAAGTGAATTTCCTTGTTAATTTACGGATTTTACTTGTTTTTGACCCTTTTTCTTTCACTAAAAAGGGCATAAAGTGGCAAGCCTTATCGAATTGAAGCATGTAATACATCCTTGGAAATCTAACGAGAATATCTACGACTTCCATGGTTGATTTTAGAAATTTGAAAAACGGCCAAAATGGTCGTAAAGTGAATTTCCTTGTTAATTTACGGATTTTACTTGTTTTTGATTCTTTTTCTTTCAGTAAAAAGGACATAAAGTGGTCTAGCCTTATCGAATCGAAGCATGTAATACTTCCTAGGAAATCTAACAAGAATATCTACAACTTCCACGGTTGATTATAGGAATTTAAAAAACGGACAAAATGGTGGTAAAGTGTATTTCCTTGTTAATTTACGGATTTTACTTGTTTTTGATTCTTTTTCTTTCACTAAAAAGGGCATAAAGTGGCCTAGCCTTATCGAATCGGAGTATGTAATAGTTCCTAGGAAGTCTAACGAGCATATCTACGACTTCCATGTTTTATATTAGAATTTTCAAAAATGGCCAAAATGGTGGTTAAGTTAATTTCCTTGTTAATTTACGGATTTTACTTGTTTTTGACCCTTTTTCTTTCACTAAAAAGGGCAAAAAGTGGCCTAGCCTTATCGAATTGAAGCATGTAATACATCCTAGGAAATCTAACGAGAATATCTACGACTTCCATGGTTGATTTTAGAAATTTGAAAAACGGCCAAAATGGTCGTAAAGTGAATTTCCTTGTTAATTTACGGATTTTACTTGTTTTTGATTCTTTTTCTTTCAGTAAAAAGGACATAAAGTGGTCTAGCCTTATCGATTCGAAGCATGTAATACTTCCTAGGAAATCTAACAAGAATATCTACAACTTCCACGGTTGATTATAGGAATTAAAAAAACGGCCAAAATGGTGGTAAAGTGTATTTCCTTGTTAATTTACGGATTTTACTTGTTTTTGATTCTTTTTCTTTCACTAAAAAGGGCATAAAGTGGCCTAGCCTTATCGAATCGGAGTATGTAATAGTTCCTAGGAAGTCTAACGAGCATATCTACGACTTCCATGTTTCATATTAGAATTTTCAAAAATGGCCAAAATGGTGGTTAAGTTAATTTCCTTGCTAATTTACGGATTTTACTTGTTTTTGACCCTTTTTCTTTCACTAAAAAGGGAATAAAGTGGCCTAGCCTTATCGAATTGAAGCATGTAATACATCCTAGGAAATCTAACAAGAATATCTACAACTTCCATGGTTGATTTTAGAAATTTGAAAAACGGCCAAAATGGTGGTAAAGTGAATTTCCTTGTTAATTTACGGATTTTACTTGTTTTTGACCCTTTTTCTTTCACTAAAAAGGGCATAAAGTGGCAAGCCTTATCGAATTGAAGCATGTAATACATCCTTGGAAATCTAACGAGAATATCTACGACTTCCATGGTTGATTTTAGAAATTTGAAAAACGGCCAAAATGGTCGTAAAGTGAATTTCCTTGTTAATTTATGGATTTTACTTGTTTTTGATTCTTTTTCTTTCAGTAAAAAGGACATAAAGTGGTCTAGCCTTATCGAATCGAAGCATGTAATACTTCCTAGGAAATCTAACAAGAATATCTACAACTTCCACGGTTGATTATAGGAATTTAAAAAACGGCCAAAATGGTGGTAAAGTGTATTTCCTTGTTAATTTACGGATTTTACTTGTTTTTGATTCTTTTTCTTTCGCTAAAAAGGGCATAAAGTGGCCTAGCCTTATCGAATCGGAGTATGTAATAGTTCCTAGGAAGTCTAACGAGCATATCTACGACTTCCATGTTTCATATTAGAATTTTCAAAAATGGCCAAAATGGTGGTTAAGTTAATTTCCTTGCTAATTTACGGATTTTACTTGTTTTTGACCCTTTTTCTTTCACTAAAAAGGGAATAAAGTGGCCTAGCCTTATCGAATTGAAGCATGTAATACATCCTAGGAAATCTAACAAGAATATCTACAACTTCCATGGTTGATTTTAGAAATTTGAAAAACGGCCAAAATGGTGGTAAAGTGAATTTCCTTGTTAATTTACGGATTTTACTTGTTTTTGACCCTTTTTCTTTCACTAAAAAGGGCATAAAGTGGCAAGCCTTATCGAATTGAAGCATGTAATACATCCTTGGAAATCTAACGAGAATATCTACGACTTCCATGGTTGATTTTAGAAATTTGAAAAACGGCCAAAATGGTCGTAAAGTGAATTTCCTTGTTAATTTATGGATTTTACTTGTTTTTGATTCTTTTTCTTTCAGTAAAAAGGACATAAAGTGGTCTAGCCTTATCGATTCGAAGCATGTAATACTTCCTAGGAAATCTAACAAGAATATCTACAACTTCCACGGTTGATTATAGGAATTAAAAAAACGGCCAAAATGGTGGTAAAGTGTATTTCCTTGTTAATTTACGGATTTTACTTGTTTTTGATTCTTTTTCTTTCACTAAAAAGGGCATAAAGTGGCCTAGCCTTATCGAATCGGAGTATGTAATAGTTCCTAGGAAGTCTAACGAGCATATCTACGACTTCCATGTTTCATATTAGAATTTTCAAAAATGGCCAAAATGGTGGTTAAGTTAATTTCCTTGCTAATTTACGGATTTTACTTGTTTTTGACCCTTTTTCTTTCACTAAAAAGGGAATAAAGTGGCCTAGCCTTATCGAATTGAAGCATGTAATACATCCTAGGAAATCTAACAAGAATATCTACAACTTCCATGGTTGATTTTAGAAATTTGAAAAACGGCCAAAATGGTGGTAAAGTGAATTTCCTTGTTAATTTACGGATTTTACTTGTTTTTGACCCTTTTTCTTTCACTAAAAAGGGCATAAAGTGGCAAGCCTTATCGAATTGAAGCATGTAATACATCCTTGGAAATCTAACGAGAATATCTACGACTTCCATGGTTGATTTTAGAAATTTGAAAAACGGCCAAAATGGTCGTAAAGTGAATTTCCTTGTTAATTTACGGATTTTACTTGTTTTTGATTCTTTTTCTTTCAGTAAAAAGGACATAAAGTGGTCTAGCCTTATCGAATCGAAGCATGTAATACTTCCTAGGAAATCTAACAAGAATATCTACAACTTCCACGGTTGATTATAGGAATTTAAAAAACGGCCAAAATGGTGGTAAAGTGTATTTCCTTGTTAATTTACGGATTTTACTTGTTTTTGATTCTTTTTCTTTCACTAAAAAGGGCATAAAGTGGCCTAGCCTTATCGAATCGGAGTATGTAATAGTTCCTAGGAAGTCTAACGAGCATATCTACGACTTCCATGTTTCATATTAGAATTTTCAAAAATGGCCAAAATGGTGGTTAAGTTAATTTCCTTGCTAATTTACGGATTTTACTTGTTTTTGACCTTTTTCTTTCACTAAAAAGGGAATAAAGTGGCCTAGCCTTATCGAATTGAAGCATGTAATACATCCTAGGAAATCTAACAAGAATATCTACAACTTCCATGGTTGATTTTAGAAATTTGAAAAACGGCCAAAATGGTGGTAAAGTGAATTTCCTTGTTAATTTACGGATTTTACTTGTTTTTGACCCTTTTTCTTTCACTAAAAAGGGCATAAAGTGGCAAGCCTTATCGAATTGAAGCATGTAATACATCCTTGGAAATCTAACGAGAATATCTACGACTTCCATGGTTGATTTTAGAAATTTGAAAAACGGCCAAAATGGTCGTAAAGTGAATTTCCTTGTTAATTTACGGATTTTACTTGTTTTTGATTCTTTTTCTTTCAGTAAAAAGGACATAAAGTGGTCTAGCCTTATCGAATCGAAGCATGTAATACTTCCTAGGAAATCTAACAAGAATATCTACAACTTCCACGGTTGATTATAGGAATTTAAAAAACGGCCAAAATGGTGGTAAAGTGTATTTCCTTGTTAATTTACGGATTTTACTTGTTTTTGATTCTTTTTCTTTCACTAAAAAGGGCATAAAGTGGCCTAGCCTTATCGAATCGGAGTATGTAATAGTTCCTAGGAAGTCTAACGAGCATATCTACGACTTCCATGTTTCATATTAGAATTTTCAAAAATGGCCAAAATGGTGGTTAAGTTAATTTCCTTGCTAATTTACGGATTTTACTTGTTTTTGACCTTTTTCTTTCACTAAAAAGGGAATAAAGTGGCCTAGCCTTATCGAATTGAAGCATGTAATACATCCTAGGAAATCTAACAAGAATATCTACAACTTCCATGGTTGATTTTAGAAATTTGAAAAACGGCCAAAATGGTGGTAAAGTGAATTTCCTTGTTAATTTACGGATTTTACTTGTTTTTGACCCTTTTTCTTTCACTAAAAAGGGCATAAAGTGGCAAGCCTTATCGAATTGAAGCATGTAATACATCCTTGGAAATCTAACGAGAATATCTACGACTTCCATGGTTGATTTTAGAAATTTGAAAAACGGCCAAAATGGTCGTAAAGTGAATTTCCTTGTTAATTTACGGATTTTACTTGTTTTTGATTCTTTTTCTTTCAGTAAAAAGGACATAAAGTGGTCTAGCCTTATCGAATCGAAGCATGTAATACTTCCTAGGAAATCTAACAAGAATATCTACAACTTCCACGGTTGATTATAGGAATTTAAAAAACGGCCAAAATGGTGGTAAAGTGTATTTCCTTGTTAATTTACGGATTTTACTTGTTTTTGATTCTTTTTCTTTCACTAAAAAGGGCATAAAGTGGCCTAGCCTTATCGAATCGGAGTATGTAATAGTTCCTAGGAAGTCTAACGAGCATATCTACGACTTCCATGTTTTATATTAGAATTTTCAAAAATGGCCAAAATGGTGGTTAAGTTAATTTCCTTGTTAATTTACGGATTTTAATTGTTTTTGACCCTTTTTCTTTCACTAAAAAGGGCATAAAGTGGCCTAGCCTTATCGAATTGAAGCATGTAATACATCCTAGGAAATCTAACGAGAATATCTACGACTTCCATGGTTGATTTTAGAAATTTGAAAAACGGCCAAAATGGTCGTAAAGTGAATTTCCTTGTTAATTTACGGATTTTACTTGTTTTTGATTCTTTTTCTTTCAGTAAAAAGGACATAAAGTGGTCTAGCCTTATCGATTCGAAGCATGTAATACTTCCTAGGAAATCTAACAAGAATATCTACAACTTCCACGGTTGATTATAGGAATTAAAAAAACGGCCAAAATGGTGGTAAAGTGTATTTCCTTGTTAATTTACGGATTTTACTTGTTTTTGATTCTTTTTCTTTCACTAAAAAGGGCAAAAAGTGGCCTAGCCTTATCGAATCGGAGTATGTAATAGTTCCTAGGAAGTCTAACGAGCATATCTACGACTTCCATGTTTCATATTAGAATTTTCAAAAATGGCCAAAATGGTGGTTAAGTTAATTTCCTTGCTAATTTACGGATTTTACTTGTTTTTGACCCTTTTTCTTTCACTAAAAAGGGAATAAAGTGGCCTAGCCTTATCGAATTGAAGCATGTAATACATCCTAGGAAATCTAACAAGAATATCTACAACTTCCATGGTTGATTTTAGAAATTTGAAAAACGGCCAAAATGGTGGTAAAGTGAATTTCCTTGTTAATTTACGGATTTTACTTGTTTTTGACCCTTTTTCTTTCACTAAAAAGGGCATAAAGTGGCAAGCCTTATCGAATTGAAGCATGTAATACATCCTTGGAAATCTAACGAGAATATCTACGACTTCCATGGTTGATTTTAGAAATTTGAAAAACGGCCAAAATGGTCGTAAAGTGAATTTCCTTGTTAATTTACGGATTTTACTTGTTTTTGATTCTTTTTCTTTCAGTAAAAAGGACATAAAGTGGTCTAGCCTTATCGAATCGAAGCATGTAATACTTCCTAGGAAATCTAACAAGAATATCTACAACTTCCACGGTTGATTATAGGAATTTAAAAAACGGCCAAAATGGTGGTAAAGTGTATTTCCTTGTTAATTTACGGATTTTACTTGTTTTTGATTCTTTTTCTTTCACTAAAAAGGGCATAAAGTGGCCTAGCCTTATCGAATCGGAGTATGTAATAGTTCCTAGGAAGTCTAACGAGCATATCTACGACTTCCATGTTTCATATTAGAATTTTCAAAAATGGCCAAAATGGTGGTTAAGTTAATTTCCTTGCTAATTTACGGATTTTACTTGTTTTTGACCCTTTTTCTTTCACTAAAAAGGGAATAAAGTGGCCTAGCCTTATCGAATTGAAGCATGTAATACATCCTAGGAAATCTAACAAGAATATCTACAACTTCCATGGTTGATTTTAGAAATTTGAAAAACGGCCAAAATGGTGGTAAAGTGAATTTCCTTGTTAATTTACGGATTTTACTTGTTTTTGACCCTTTTTCTTTCACTAAAAAGGGCATAAAGTGGCAAGCCTTATCGAATTGAAGCATGTAATACATCATTGGAAATCTAACGAGAATATCTACGACTTCCATGGTTGATTTTAGAAATTTGAAAAACGGCCAAAATGGTCGTAAAGTGAATTTCCTTGTTAATTTACGGATTTTACTTGTTTTTGATTCTTTTTCTTTCAGTAAAAAGGACATAAAGTGGTCTAGCCTTATCGAATCGAAGCATGTAATACTTCCTAGGAAATCTAACAAGAATATCTACAACTTCCACGGTTGATTATAGGAATTTAAAAAACGGCCAAAATGGTGGTAAAGTGTATTTCCTTGTTAATTTACGGATTTTACTTGTTTTTGATTCTTTTTCTTTCACTAAAAAGGGCATAAAGTGGCCTAGCCTTATCGAATCGGAGTATGTAATAGTTCCTAGGAAGTCTAACGAGCATATCTACGACTTCCATGTTTTATATTAGAATTTTCAAAAATGGCCAAAATGGTGGTTAAGTTAATTTCCTTGTTAATTTACGGATTTTACTTGTTTTTGACCCTTTTTCTTTCACTAAAAAGGGAATAAAGTGGCCTAGCCTTATCGAATTGAAGCATGTAATACATCCTAGGAAATCTAACAAGAATATCTACAACTTCCATGGTTGATTTTAGAAATTTGAAAAACGGCCAAAATGATGGTAAAGTGAATTTCCTTGTTAATTTACGGATTTTACTTGTTTTTGACCCTTTTTCTTTCACTAAAAAGGGCATAAAGTGGCCTAGCCTTATCGAATTGAAGCATGTAATACATCCTAGGAAATCTAACGAGAATATCTACGACTTCCATGGTTGATTTTAGAAATTTTAAAAACGGCCAAAATGGTGGTAATGTGTATTTCCTTGTTAATTAACGGATTTTACTTGTTTTTGATTCTTTTTCTTTCACTAAAAAAGGCATAAAGTGGCCTAGCCTTATCGAATCGAAGCATTTAATAGTTCCTAGGAAATCTAACGAGCATATCTACGACTTCCATGGTTGATTTTAGAAATTTGAAAAACGGCCAAAATGGTGGTAAAGGTGAATTTCCTGGTTAATTTACGGATTTTACTTGTTTTATATTCTTTTTCTTTCAGTAAAAAGGACATAAAGTGGCCTAGCCTTATCGAATCGAAGCATGTAATACTTCCTAGGAAATCTAACAAGAATATCTACAACTTCTACGGTTGATTATAGGAATTAATATATCGAATCGAATCGGATTTTACTTGTTTTTGATTCTTTTTCTTTCAGTAAAAAGGACATAAAGTGGTCTAGCCTTATCGATTCGAAGCATGTAATACTTCCTAGGAAATCTAACAAGAATATCTACAACTTCCACGGTTGATTATAGGAATTAAAAAAACGGCCAAAATGGTGGTAAAGTGTATTTCCTTGTTAATTTACGGATTTTACTTGTTTTTGATTCTTTTTCTTTCACTAAAAAGGGCATAAAGTGGCCTAGCCTTATCGAATCGGAGTATGTAATAGTTCCTAGGAAGTCTAACGAGCATATCTACGACTTCCATGTTTCATATTAGAATTTTCAAAAATGGCCAAAATGGTGGTTAAGTTAATTTCCTTGCTAATTTACGGATTTTACTTGTTTTTGACCCTTTTTCTTTCACTAAAAAGGGAATAAAGTGGCCTAGCCTTATCGAATTGAAGCATGTAATACATCCTAGGAAATCTAACAAGAATATCTACAACTTCCATGGTTGATTTTAGAAATTTGAAAAACGGCCAAAATGGTGGTAAAGTGAATTTCCTTGTTAATTTACGGATTTTACTTGTTTTTGACCCTTTTTCTTTCACTAAAAAGGGCATAAAGTGGCAAGCCTTATCGAATTGAAGCATGTAATACATCCTTGGAAATCTAACGAGAATATCTACGACTTCCATGGTTGATTTTAGAAATTTGAAAAACGGCCAAAATGGTCGTAAAGTGAATTTCCTTGTTAATTTACGGATTTTACTTGTTTTTGATTCTTTTTCTTTCAGTAAAAAGGACATAAAGTGGTCTAGCCTTATCGAATCGAAGCATGTAATACTTCCTAGGAAATCTAACAAGAATATCTACAACTTCCACGGTTGATTATAGGAATTTAAAAAACGGCCAAAATGGTGGTAAAGTGTATTTCCTTGTTAATTTACGGATTTTACTTGTTTTTGATTCTTTTTCTTTCACTAAAAAGGGCATAAAGTGGCCTAGCCTTATCGAATCGGAGTATGTAATAGTTCCTAGGAAGTCTAACGAGCATATCTACGACTTCCATGTTTTATATTAGAATTTTCAAAAATGGCCAAAATGGTGGTTAAGTTAATTTCCTTGTTAATTTACGGATTTTACTTGTTTTTGACCCTTTTTCTTTCACTAAAAAGGTAATAAAGTGGCCTAGCCTTATCGAATTGAAGCATGTAATACATCCTAGGAAATCTAACAATAATATCTACAACTTCCATGGTTGATTTTAGAAATTTGAAAAACGGCCAAAATGGTGGTAAAGTGAATTTCCTTGTTAATTTACGGATTTTACTTGTTTTTGACCCTTTTTCTTTCACTAAAAAGGGCATAAAGTGGCAAGCCTTATCGAATTGAAGCATGTAATACATCCTTGGAAATCTAACGAGAATATCTACGACTTCCATGGTTGATTTTAGAAATTTGAAAAACGGCCAAAATGGTCGTAAAGTGAATTTCCTTGTTAATTTACGGATTTTACTTGTTTTTGATTCTTTTTCTTTCAGTAAAAAGGACATAAAGTGGTCTAGCCTTATCGAATCGAAGCATGTAATACTTCCTAGGAAATCTAACAAGAATATCTACAACTTCCACGGTTGATTATAGGAATTTAAAAAACGGCCAAAATGGTGGTAAAGTGTATTTCCTTGTTAATTTACGGATTTTACTTGTTTTTGATTCTTTTTCTTTCACTAAAAAGGGCATAAAGTGGCCTAGCCTTATCGAATCGGAGTATGTAATAGTTCCTAGGAACTCTAACGAGCATATCTACGACTTCCATGTTTTATATTAGAATTTTCAAAAATGGCCAAAATGGTGGTTAAGTTAATTTCCTTGTTAATTTACGGATTTTACTTGTTTTTGACCCTTTTTCTTTCACTAAAAAGGGCATAAAGTGGCCTAGCCTTATCGAATTGAAGCATGTAATACATCCTAGGAAATCTAACGAGAATATCTACGACTTCCATGGTTGATTTTAGAAATTTTAAAAACGGCCAAAATGGTGGTAATGTGTATTTCCTTGTTAATTTACGGATTTTACTTGTTTTTGATTCTTTTTCTTTCACTAAAAAAGGCATAAAGTGGCCTAGCCTTATCGAATCGAAGCATTTAATAGTTCCTAGGAAATCTAACGAGCATATCTACGACTTCCATGGTTGATTTTAGAAATTTGAAAAACGGCCAAAATGGTGGTAAGGTGAATTTCCTGGTTAATTTACGGATTTTACTTGTTTTATATTCTTTTTCTTTCAGTAAAAAGGACATAAAGTGGCCTAGCCTTATCGAATCGAAGCATGTAATACTTCCTAGGAAATCTAACAAGAATATCTACAACTTCCATGGTTGATTATAGAAATTTGAAAAACGGCCAAAATGGTGGTAAAGTGTATTTCCATGTTAATTTACGGATTTTACTTGTTTTTGATTCTTTTTCTTTCACTAAAAAGGGCATAAAGTGGCCTAGCCTTATCGAATCGAAGCATGTAATAGTTCCTAGGAAACCTAACGAGCATACCTATTACCTCCATGGTTGATTTTAGAATTTTCAAAAACGGCCAAAATGGGGGTTAGGTTAATTTCCTTGTTAATTTACGGATTTTACTCGTTTTTCACCCTTTTTCTTTCACTAAAAAAGGCATAAAGTGGCCTAGCCTTATCAATTCGAAGCATGTAATAGTTCCTAGGAAATCTAACGAGCATATCTACGACTTCCATGGTTGATTTTAGAAATTTGAAAAACGGCCAAAATGGTCGTAAAGTGAATTTCCTTGTTAATTTACGGATTTTACTTGTTTTTGATTCTTTTTCTTTCAGTAAAAAGGACATAAAGTGGTCTAGCCTTATCGATTCGAAGCATGTAATACTTCCTAGGAAATCTAACAAGAATATCTACAACTTCCACGGTTGATTATAGGAATTAAAAAAACGGCCAAAATGGTGGTAAAGTGTATTTCCTTGTTAATTTACGGATTTTACTTGTTTTTGATTCTTTTTCTTTCACTAAAAAGGGCATAAAGTGGCCTAGCCTTATCGAATCGGAGTATGTAATAGTTCCTAGGAAGTCTAACGAGCATATCTACGACTTCCATGTTTCATATTAGAATTTTCAAAAATGGCCAAAATGGTGGTTAAGTTAATTTCCTTGCTAATTTACGGATTTTACTTGTTTTTGACCCTTTTTCTTTCACTAAAAAGGGAATAAAGTGGCCTAGCCTTATCGAATTGAAGCATGTAATACATCCTAGGAAATCTAACAAGAATATCTACAACTTCCATGGTTGATTTTAGAAATTTGAAAAACGGCCAAAATGGTGGTAAAGTGAATTTCCTTGTTAATTTACGGATTTTACTTGTTTTTCACACTTTTTCTTTCACTAAAAAGGGCATAAAGTGGCAAGCCTTATCGAATTGAAGCATGTAATATATCCTTGGAAATCTAACGAGAATATCTACGACTTCCATGGTTGATTTTAGAAATTTGAAAAACGGCCAAAATGGTCGTAAAGTGAATTTCCTTGTTAATTTACGGATTTTACTTGTTTTTGATTCTTTTTCTTTCAGTAAAAAGGACATAAAGTGGTCTAGCCTTATCGAATCGAAGCATGTAATACTTCCTAGGAAATCTAACAAGAATATCTACAACTTCCACGGTTGATTATAGGAATTTAAAAAACGGCCAAAATGGTGGTAAAGTGTATTTCCTTGTTAATTTACGGATTTTACTTGTTTTTGATTCTTTTTCTTTCACTAAAAAGGGCATAAAGTGGCCTAGCCTTATCGAATCGGAGTATGTAATAGTTCCTAGGAAGTCTAACGAGCATATCTACGACTTCCATGTTTTATATTAGAATTTTCAAAAATGGCCAAAATGGTGGTTAAGTTAATTTCCTTGTTAATTTACGGATTTTACTTGTTTTTGACCCTTTTTCTTTCACTAAAAAGGGCATAAAGTGGCCTAGCCTTATCGAATTGAAGCATGTAATACATCCTAGGAAATCTAACGAGAATATCTACGACTTCCATGGTTGATTTTAGAAATTTTAAAAACGGCCAAAATGGTGGTAATGTGTATTTCCTTGTTAATTTACGGATTTTACTTGTTTTTGATTCTTTTTCTTTCACTAAAAAAGGCATAAAGTGGCCTAGCCTTATCGAACCGAAGCATTTAATAGTTCCTAGGAAATCTAACGAGCATATCTACGACTTCCATGGTTGATTTTAGAAATTTGAAAAACGGCCAAAATGGTGGTAAGGTGAATTTCCTGGTTAATTTACGGATTTTACTTGTTTTATATTCTTTTTCTTTCAGTAAAAAGGACATAAAGTGGCCTAGCCTTATCGAATCGAAGCATGTAATACTTCCTAGGAAATCTAACAAGAATATCTACAACTTCCATGGTTGATTATAGAAATTTGAAAAATGGCCAAAATGGTGGTAAAGTGTATTTCCATGTTAATTTACGGATTTTACTTGTTTTTGATTCTTTTTCTTTCACTAAAAAGGGCATAAAGTGGCCTAGCCTTATCGAATCGAAGCATGTAATAGTTCCTAGGAAACCTAACGAGCATACCTATTACCTCCATGGTTGATTTTAGAATTTTCAAAAATGGCCAAAATGGGGGTTAGGTTAATTTCCTTGTTAATTTACGGATTTTACTCGTTTTTCACCCTTTTTCTTTCACTAAAAAGGGCATAAAGTGGCCTAGCCTTATCAATTCGAAGCATGTAATAGTTCCTAGGAAATCTAACGAGCATATCTACGACTTCCATGGTTGATTTTAGAAATTTGAAAAACGGCCAAAATGGTCGTAAAGTGAATTTCCTTGTTAATTTACGGATTTTACTTGTTTTTGATTCTTTTTCTTTCAGTAAAAAGGACATAAAGTGGTCTAGCCTTATCGATTCGAAGCATGTAATACTTCCTAGGAAATCTAACAAGAATATCTACAACTTCCACGGTTGATTATAGGAATTAAAAAAACGGCCAAAATGGTGGTAAAGTGTATTTCCTTGTTAATTTACGGATTTTACTTGTTTTTGATTCTTTTTCTTTCACTAAAAAGGGCATAAAGTGGCCTAGCCTTATCGAATCGGAGTATGTAATAGTTCCTAGGAAGTCTAACGAGCATATCTACGACTTCCATGTTTCATATTAGAATTTTCAAAAATGGCCAAAATGGTGGTTAAGTTAATTTCCTTGCTAATTTACGGATTTTACTTGTTTTTGACCCTTTTTCTTTCACTAAAAAGGGAATAAAGTGGCCTAGCCTTATCGAATTGAAGCATGTAATACATCCTAGGAAATCTAACGAGAATATCTACAACTTCCATGGTTGATTTTAGAAATTTGAAAAACGGCCAAAATGGTGGTAAAGTGAATTTCCTTGTTAATTTACGGATTTTACTTGTTTTTCACCCTTTTTCTTTCACTAAAAAGGGCATAAAGTGGCAAGCCTTATCGAATTGAAGCATGTAATATATCCTTGGAAATCTAACGAGAATATCTACGACTTCCATGGTTGATTTTAGAAATTTGAAAAACGGCCAAAATGGTCGTAAAGTGAATTTCCTTGTTAATTTACGGATTTTACTTGTTTTTGATTCTTTTTCTTTCAGTAAAAAGGACATAAAGTGGTCTAGCCTTATCGAATCGAAGCATGTAATACTTCCTAGGAAATCTAACTAGAATATCTACAACTTCCACGGTTGATTATAGGAATTTAAAAAACGGCCAAAATGGTGGTAAAGTGTATTTCCTTGTTAATTTACGGATTTTACTTGTTTTTGATTCTTTTTCTTTCACTAAAAAGGGCATAAAGTGGCCTAGCCTTATCGAATCGGAGTATGTAATAGTTCCTAGGAAGTCTAACGAGCATATCTACGACTTCCATGTTTTATATTAGAATTTTCAAAAATGGCCAAAATGGTGGTTAAGTTAATTTCCTTGTTAATTTACGGATTTTACTTGTTTTTGACCCTTTTTCTTTCACTAAAAAGGGCATAAAGTGGCCTAGCCTTATCGAATTGAAGCATGTAATACATCCTAGGAAATCTAACGAGAATATCTACGACTTCCATGGTTGATTTTAGAAATTTTAAAAACGGCCAAAATGGTGGTAATGTGTATTTCCTTGTTAATTTACGGATTTTACTTGTTTTTGATTCTTTTTCTTTCACTAAAAAAGGCATAAAGTGGCCTAGCCTTATCGAATCGAAGCATTTAATAGTTCCTAGGAAATCTAACGAGCATATCTACGACTTCCATGGTTGATTTTAGAAATTTGAAAAACGGCCAAAATGGTGGTAAGGTGAATTTCCTGGTTAATTTACGGATTTTACTTGTTTTATATTCTTTTTCTTTCAGTAAAAAGGACATAAAGTGGCCTAGCCTTATCGAATCGAAGCATGTAATACTTCCTAGGAAATCTAACAAGAATATCTACAACTTCCATGGTTGATTATAGAAATTTGAAAAACGGCCAAAATGGTGGTAAAGTGTATTTCCATGTTAATTTACGGATTTTACTTGTTTTTGATTCTTTTTCTTTCACTAAAAAGGGCATAAAGTGGCCTAGCCTTATCGAATCGAAGCATGTAATAGTTCCTAGGAAACCTAACGAGCATACCTATTACCTCCATGGTTGATTTTAGAATTTTCAAAAACGGCCAAAATGGGGGTTAGGTTAATTTCCTTGTTAATTTACGGATTTTACTCGTTTTTCATCCTTTTTCTTTCACTAAAAAGGGCATAAAGTGGCCTAGCCTTATCAATTCGAAGCATGTAATAGTTCCTAGGAAATCTAACGAGCATATCTACGACTTCCATGGTTGATTTTAGAAATTTGAAAAACGGCCAAAATGGTCGTAAAGTGAATTTCCTTGTTAATTTACGGATTTTACTTGTTTTTGATTCTTTTTCTTTCAGTAAAAAGGACATAAAGTGGTCTAGCCATATCGATTCGAAGCATGTAATACTTCCTAGGAAATCTAACAAGAATATCTACAACTTCCACGGTTGATTATAGGAATTAAAAAAACGGCCAAAATGGTGGTAAAGTGTATTTCCTTGTTAATTTACGGATTTTACTTGTTTTTGATTCTTTTTCTTTCACTAAAAAGGGCATAAAGTGGCCTAGCCTTATCGAATCGGAGTATGTAATAGTTCCTAGGAAGTCTAACGAGCATATCTACGACTTCCATGTTTCATATTAGAATTTTCAAAAATGGCCAAAATGGTGGTTAAGTTAATTTCCTTGCTAATTTACGGATTTTACTTGTTTTTGACCCTTTTTCTTTCACTAAAAAGGGAATAAAGTGGCCTAGCCTTATCGAATTGAAGCATGTAATACATCCTAGGAAATCTAACGAGAATATCTACAACTTCCATGGTTGATTTTAGAAATTTGAAAAACGGCCAAAATGGTGGTAAAGTGAATTTCCTTGTTAATTTACGGATTTTACTTGTTTTTCACCCTTTTTCTTTCACTAAAAAGGGCATAAAGTGGCAAGCCTTATCGAATTGAAGCATGTAATATATCCTTGGAAATCTAACGAGAATATCTACGACTTCCATGGTTGATTTTAGAAATTTGAAAAACGGCCAAAATGGTCGTAAAGTGAATTTCCTTGTTAATTTACGGATTTTACTTGTTTTTGATTCTTTTTCTTTCAGTAAAAAGGACATAAAGTGGTCTAGCCTTATCGAATCGAAGCATGTAATACTTCCTAGGAAATCTAACAAGAATATCTACAACTTCCACGGTTGATTATAGGAATTTAAAAAACGGCCAAAATGGTGGTAAAGTGTATTTCCTTGTTAATTTACGGATTTTACTTGTTTTTGATTCTTTTTCTTTCACTAAAAAGGGCATAAAGTGGCCTAGCCTTATCGAATCGGAGTATGTAATAGTTCCTAGGAAGTCTAACGAGCATATCTACGACTTCCATGTTTTATATTAGAATTTTCAAAAATGGCCAAAATGGTGGTTAAGTTAATTTCCTTGTTAATTTACGGATTTTACTTGTTTTTGACCCTTTTTCTTTCACTAAAAAGGGCATAAAGTGGCCTAGCCTTATCGAATTGAAGCATGTAATACATCCTAGGAAATCTAACGAGAATATCTACGACTTCCATGGTTGATTTTAGAAATTTTAAAAACGGCCAAAATGGTGGTAATGTGTATTTCCTTGTTAATTTACGGATTTTACTTGTTTTTGATTCTTTTTCTTTCACTAAAAAAGGCATAAAGTGGCCTAGCCTTATTGAATCGAAGCATTTAATAGTTCCTAGGAAATCTAACGAGCATATCTACGACTTCCATGGTTGATTTTAGAAATTTGAAAAACGGCCAAAATGGTGGTAAGGTGAATTTCCTGGTTAATTTACGGATTTTACTTGTTTTATATTCTTTTTCTTTCAGTAAAAAGGACATAAAGTGGCCTAGCCTTATCGAATCGAAGCATGTAATACTTCCTAGGAAATCTAACAAGAATATCTACAACTTCCATGGTTGATTATAGAAATTTGAAAAACGGCCAAA
Organism: Medicago sativa; assembly: GCF_051527215.1. NCBI lineage: Eukaryota > Viridiplantae > Streptophyta > Magnoliopsida > Fabales > Fabaceae > Medicago > Medicago sativa. The sequence goes on along the minus strand of NC_140754.1, from coordinate 46,412,495 downwards.
ATGGTGGTAAAGTGTATTTCCATGTTAATTTACGGATTTTACTTGTTTTTGATTCTTTTTCTTTCACTAAAAAGGGCATAAAGTGGCCTAGCCTTATCGAATCGAAGCATGTAATAGTTCCTAGGAAACCTAACGAGCATACCTATTACCTCCATGGTTGATTTTAGAATTTTCAAAAACGGCCAAAATGGGGGTTAGGTTAATTTCCTTGTTAATTTACGGATTTTACTCGTTTTTCACCCTTTTTCTTTCACTAAAAAGGGCATAAAGTGGCCTAGCCTTATCAATTCGAAGCATGTAATAGTTCCTAGGAAATCTAACGAGCATATCTACGACTTCCATGGTTGATTTTAGAAATTTGAAAAACGGCCAAAATGGTCGTAAAGTGAATTTCCTTGTTAATTTACGGATTTTACTTGTTTTTGATTCTTTTTCTTTCAGTAAAAAGGACATAAAGTGGTCTAGCCTTATCGAATCGAAGCATGTAATACTTCCTAGGAAATCTAACAAGAATATCTACAACTTCCACGGTTGATTATAGGAATTTAAAAAACGGCCAAAATGGTGGTAAAGTGTATTTCCTTGTTAATTTACGGATTTTACTTGTTTTTGATTCTTTTTCTTTCACTAAAAAGGGCATAAAGTGGCCTAGCCTTATCGAATCGGAGTATGTAATAGTTCCTAGGAAGGCTAACGAGCATATCTACGACTTCCATGTTTCATATTAGAATTTTCAAAAATGGCCAAAATGGTGGTTAAGTTAATTTCCTTGCTAATTTACGGATTTTACTTGTTTTTGACCCTTTTTCTTTCACTAAAAAGGGAATAAAGTGGCCTAGCCTTATCGAATTGAAGCATGTAATACATCCTAGGAAATCTAACGAGAATATCTACAACTTCCATGGTTGATTTTAGAAATTTGAAAAACGGCCAAAATGGTGGTATAGTGAATTTCCTTGTTAATTTACGGATTTTACTTGTTTTTCACCCTTTTTCTTTCACTAAAAAGGGCATAAAGTGGCAAGCCTTATCGAATTGAAGCATGTAATATATCCTTGGAAATCTAACGAGAATATCTACGACTTCCATGGTTGATTTTAGAAATTTGAAAAACGGCCAAAATGGTCGTAAAGTGAATTTCCTTGTTAATTTACGGATTTTACTTGTTTTTGATTCTTTTTCTTTCAGTAAAAAGGACATAAAGTGGTCTAGCCTTATCGAATCGAAGCATGTAATACTTCCTAGGAAATCTAACAAGAATATCTACAACTTCCACGGTTGATTATAGGAATTTAAAAAACGGCCAAAATGGTGGTAAAGTGTATTTCCTTGTTAATTTACGGATTTTACTTGTTTTTGATTCTTTTTCTTTCACTAAAAAGGGCATAAAGTGGCCTAGCCTTATCGAATCGAAGCATGTAATAGTTCCTAGGAAACCTAACGAGCATACCTATTACCTCCATGGTTGATTTTAGAATTTTCAAAAACGGCCAAAATGGGGGTTAGGTTAATTTCCTTGTTAATTTACGGATTTTACTCGTTTTTCACCCTTTTTCTTTCACTAAAAAGGGCATAAAGTGGCATAGCCTTATCGAATCGGAGTATGTAATAGTTCCTAGGAAGTCTAACGAGCATATCTACGACTTCCATGTTTTATATTAGAATTTTCAAAAATGGCCAAAATGGTGGTTAAGTTAATTTCCTTGTTAATTTACGGATTTTACTTGTTTTTGACCCTTTTTCTTTCACTAAAAAGGGCATAAAGTGGCCTAGCCTTATCGAATTGAAGCATGTAATACATCCTAGGAAATCTAACGAGAATATCTACGACTTCCATGGTTGATTTTAGAAATTTTAAAAACGGCCAAAATGGTGGTAATGTGTATTTCCTTGTTAATTTACGGATTTTACTTGTTTTTGATTCTTTTTCTTTCACTAAAAAAGGCATAAAGTGGCCTAGCCTTATCGAATCGAAGCATTTAATAGTTCCTAGGAAATCTAAATAGCATATCTACGACTTCCATGGTTGATTTTAGAAATTTGAAAAACGGCCAAAATGGTGGTAAGGTGAATTTCCTGGTTAATTTACGGATTTTACTTGTTTTATATTCTTTTTCTTTCAGTAAAAAGGACATAAAGTGGCCTAGCCTTATCGAATCGAAGCATGTAATACTTCCTAGGAAATCTAACAAGAATATCTACAACTTCCATGGTTGATTATAGAAATTTGAAAAACGGCCAAAATGGTGGTAAAGTGTATTTCCATGTTAATTTACGGATTTTACTTGTTTTTGATTCTTTTTCTTTCACTAAAAAGGGCATAAAGTGGCCTAGCCTTATCGAATCGAAGCATGTAATAGTTCCTAGGAAACCTAACGAGTATACCTATTACCTCCATGGTTGATTTTAGAATTTTCAAAAACGGCCAAAATGGGGGTTAGGTTAATTTCCTTGTTAATTTACGGATTTTACTCGTTTTTCACCCTTTTTCTTTCACTAAAAAGGGCATAAAGTGGCCTAGCCTTATCAATTCGAAGCATGTAATAGTTCCTAGGAAATCTAACGAGCATATCTACGACTTCCATGGTTGATTTTAGAAATTTGAAAAACGGCCAAAATGGTCGTAAAGTGAATTTCCTTGTTAATTTACGGATTTTACTTGTTTTTGATTCTTTTTCTTTCAGTAAAAAGGACATAAAGTGGTCTAGCCTTATCGAATCGAAGCATGTAATACTTCCTAGGAAATCTAACAAGAATATCTACAACTTCCACGGTTGATTATAGGAATTTAAAAAACGGCCAAAATGGTGGTAAAGTGTATTTCCTTGTTAATTTACGGATTTTACTTGTTTTTGATTCTTTTTCTTTCACTAAAAAGGGCATAAAGTGGCCTAGCCTTATCGAATCGGAGTATGTAATAGTTCCTAGGAAGTCTAACGAGCATATCTACGACTTCCATGTTTCATATTAGAATTTTCAAAAATGGCCAAAATGGTGGTTAAGTTAATTTCCTTGCTAATTTACGGATTTTACTTGTTTTTGACCCTTTTTCTTTCACTAAAAAGGGAATAAAGTGGCCTAGCCTTATCGAATTGAAGCATGTAATACATCCTAGGAAATCTAACGAGAATATCTACAACTTCCATGGTTGATTTTAGAAATTTGAAAAACGGCCAAAATGGTGGTATAGTGAATTTCCTTGTTAATTTACGGATTTTACTTGTTTTTCACCCTTTTTCTTTCACTAAAAAGGGCATAAAGTGGCAAGCCTTATCGAATTGAAGCATGTAATATATCCTTGGAAATCTAACGAGAATATCTACGACTTCCATGGTTGATTTTAGAAATTTGAAAAACGGCCAAAATGGTCGTAAAGTGAATTTCCTTGTTAATTTACGGATTTTACTTGTTTTTGATTCTTTTTCTTTCAGTAAAAAGGACATAAAGTGGTCTAGCCTTATCGAATCGAAGCATGTAATACTTCCTAGGAAATCTAACAAGAATATCTACAACTTCCACGGTTGATTATTGGAATTTAAAAAACGGCCAAAATGGTGGTAAAGTGTATTTCCTTGTTAATTTACGGATTTTACTTGTTTTTGATTCTTTTTCTTTCACTAAAAAGGGCATAAAGTGGCCTAGCCTTATCGAATCGGAGTATGTAATAGTTCCTAGGAAGTCTAACGAGCATATCTACGACTTCCATGTTTTATATTAGAATTTTCAAAAATGGCCAAAATGGTGGTTAAGTTAATTTCCTTGTTAATTTACGGATTTTACTTGTTTTTGACCCTTTTTCTTTCACTAAAAAGGGCATAAAGTGGCCTAGCCTTATCGAATTGAAGCATGTAATACATCCTAGGAAATCTAACGAGAATATCTACCACTTCCATGGTTGATTTTAGAAATTTTAAAAACGGCCAAAATGGTCGTAAAGTGAATTTCCTTGTTAATTTACGGATTTTACTTGTTTTTGATTCTTTTTCTTTCAGTAAAAAGGACATAAAGTGGTCTAGCCTTATCGAATCGAAGCATGTAATACTTCCTAGGAAATCTAACAAGAATATCTACAACTTCCACGGTTGATTATAGGAATTTAAAAAACGGCCAAAATGGTGGTAAAGTGTATTTCCTTGTTAATTTACGGATTTTACTTGTTTTTGATTCTTTTTCTTTCACTAAAAAAGGCATAAAGTGGCCTAGCCTTATCGAATCGAAGCATTTAATAGTTCCTAGGAAATCTAACGAGCATATCTACGACTTCCATGGTTGATTTTAGAAATTTGAAAAACGGCCAAAATGGTGGTAAGGTGAATTTCCTGGTTAATTTACGGATTTTACTTGTTTTATATTCTTTTTCTTTCAGTAAAAAGGACATAAAGTGGCCTAGCCTTATCGAATCGAAGCATGTAATACTTCCTAGGAAATCTAACAAGAATATCTACAACTTCCATGGTTGATTATAGAAATTTGAAAAACGGCCAAAATGGTGGTAAAGTGTATTTCCATGTTAATTTACGGATTTTACTTGTTTTTGATTCTTTTTCTTTCACTAAAAAGGGCATAAAGTGGCCTAGCCTTATCGAATCGAAGCATGTAATAGTTCCTAGGAAACCTAACGAGCATACCTATTACCTCCATGGTTGATTTTAGAATTTTCAAAAACGGCCAAAATGGGGGTTAGGTTAATTTCCTTGTTAATTTACGGATTTTACTCGTTTTTCACCCTTTTTCTTTCACTAAAAAGGGCATAAAGTGGCCTAGCCTTATCAATTCGAAGCATGTAATAGTTCCTAGGAAATCTAACGAGCATATCTACGACTTCCATGGTTGATTTTAGAAATTTGAAAAACGGCCAAAATGGTCGTAAAGTGAATTTCCTTGTTAATTTACGGATTTTACTTGTTTTTGATTCTTTTTCTTTCAGTAAAAAGGACATAAAGTGGTCTAGCCTTATCGATTCGAAGCATGTAATACTTCCTAGGAAATCTAACAAGAATATCTACAACTTCCACGGTTGATTATAGGAATTAAAAAAACGGCCAAAATGGTGGTAAAGTGTATTTCCTTGTTAATTTACGGATTTTACTTGTTTTTGATTCTTTTTCTTTCACTAAAAAGGGCATAAAGTGGCCTAGCCTTATCGAATCGGAGTATGTAATAGTTCCTAGGAAGTCTAACGAGCATATCTACGACTTCCATGTTTCATATTAGAATTTTCAAAAATGGCCAAAATGGTGGTTAAGTTAATTTCCTTGCTAATTTACGGATTTTACTTGTTTTTGACCCTTTTTCTTTCACTAAAAAGGGAATAAAGTGGCCTAGCCTTATCGAATTGAAGCATGTAATACATCCTAGGAAATCTAACGAGAATATCTACAACTTCCATGGTTGATTTTAGAAATTTGAAAAACGGCCAAAATGGTGGTAAAGTGAATTTCCTTGTTAATTTACGGATTTTACTTGTTTTTCACCCTTTTTCTTTCACTAAAAAGGGCATAAAGTGGCAAGCCTTATCGAATTGAAGCATCTAATATATCCTTGGAAATCTAACGAGAATATCTACGACTTCCATGGTTGATTTTAGAAATTTGAAAAACGGCCAAAATGGTCGTAAAGTGAATTTCCTTGTTAATTTACGGATTTTACTTGTTTTTGATTCTTTTTCTTTCAGTAAAAAGGACATAAAGTGGTCTAGCCTTATCGAATCGAAGCATGTAATACTTCCTAGGAAATCTAACAAGAATATCTACAACTTCCACGGTTGATTATAGGAATTTAAAAAACGGCCAAAATGGTGGTAAAGTGTATTTCCTTGTTAATTTACGGATTTTACTTGTTTTTGATTCTTTTTCTTTCACTAAAAAGGGCATAAAGTGGCCTAGCCTTATCGAATCGGAGTATGTAATAGTTCCTAGGAAGTCTAACGAGCATATCTACGACTTCCATGTTTTATATTAGAATTTTCAAAAATGGCCAAAATGGTGGTTAAGTTAATTTCCTTGTTAATTTACGGATTTTACTTGTTTTTGACCCTTTTTCTTTCACTAAAAAGGGCATAAAGTGGCCTAGCCTTATCGAATTGAAGCATGTAATACATCCTAGGAAATCTAACGAGAATATCTACGACTTCCATGGTTGATTTTAGAAATTTTAAAAACGGCCAAAATGGTGGTAATGTGTATTTCCTTGTTAATTTACGGATTTTACTTGTTTTTGATTCTTTTTCTTTCACTAAAAAAGGCATAAAGTGGCCTAGCCTTATCGAATCGAAGCATTTAATAGTTCCTAGGAAATCTAACGAGCATATCTACGACTTCCATGGTTGATTTTAGAAATTTGAAAAACGGCCAAAATGGTGGTAAGGTGAATTTCCTGGTTAATTTACGGATTTTACTTGTTTTATATTCTTTTTCTTTCAGTAAAAAGGACATAAAGTGGCCTAGCCTTATCGAATCGAAGCATGTAATACTTCCTAGGAAATCTAACAAGAATATCTACAACTTCCATGGTTGATTATAGAAATTTGAAAAACGGCCAAAATGGTGGTAAAGTGTATTTCCATGTTAATTTACGGATTTTACTTGTTTTTGATTCTTTTTCTTTCACTAAAAAGGGCATAAAGTGGCCTAGCCTTATCGAATCGAAGCATGTAATAGTTCCTAGGAAACCTAACGAGCATACCTATTACCTCCATGGTTGATTTTAGAATTTTCAAAAACGGCCAAAATGGGGGTTAGGTTAATTTCCTTGTTAATTTACGGATTTTACTCGTTTTTCACCCTTTTTCTTTCACTAAAAAGGGCATAAAGTGGCCTAGCCTTATCAATTCGAAGCATGTAATAGTTCCTAGGAAATCTAACGAGCATATCTACGACTTCCATGGTTGATTTTAGAAATTTGAAAAACGGCCAAAATGGTCGTAAAGTGAATTTCCTTGTTAATTTACGGATTTTACTTGTTTTTGATTCTTTTTCTTTCAGTAAAAAGGACATAAAGTGGTCTAGCCTTATCGATTCGAAGCATGTAATACTTCCTAGGAAATCTAACAAGAATATCTACAACTTCCACGGTTGATTATAGGAATTAAAAAAACGGCCAAAATGGTGGTAAAGTGTATTTCCTTGTTAATTTACGGATTTTACTTGTTTTTGATTCTTTTTCTTTCACTAAAAAGGGCATAAAGTGGCCTAGCCTTATCGAATCGGAGTATGTAATAGTTCCTAGGAAGTCTAACGAGCATATCTACGACTTCCATGTTTCATATTAGAATTTTCAAAAATGGCCAAAATGGTGGTTAAGTTAATTTCCTTGCTAATTTACGGATTTTACTTGTTTTTGACCCTTTTTCTTTCACTAAAAAGGGAATAAAGTGGCCTAGCCTTATCGAATTGAAGCATGTAATACATCCTAGGAAATCTAACAAGAATATCTACAACTTCCATGGTTGATTTTAGAAATTTGAAAAACGGCCAAAATGGTGGTAAAGTGAATTTCCTTGTTAATTTACGGATTTTACTTGTTTTTGACCCTTTTTCTTTCACTAAAAAGGGCATAAAGTGGCAAGCCTTATCGAATTGAAGCATGTAATACATCCTTGGAAATCTAACGAGAATATCTACGACTTCCATGGTTGATTTTAGAAATTTGAAAAACGGCCAAAATGGTCGTAAAGTGAATTTCCTTGTTAATTTACGGATTTTACTTGTTTTTGATTCTTTTTCTTTCACTAAAAAGGGCATAAAGTGGCAAGCCTTATCGAATCGAAGCATGTAATACATCCTTGGAAATCTAACGAGAATATCTACGACTTCCATGGTTGATTTTAGAAATTTGAAAAACGGCCAAAATGGTCGTAAAGTGAATTTCCTTGTTAATTTACGGATTTTACTTGTTTTTGATTCTTTTTCTTTCAGTAAAAAGGACATAAAGTGGTCTAGCCTTATCGAATCGAAGCATGTAATACTTCCTAGGAAATCTAACAAGAATATCTACAACTTCCACGGTTGATTATAGGAATTTAGAAAACGGCCAAAATGGTGGTAAAGTGTATTTCCTTGTTAATTTACGGATTTTACTTGTTTTTGATTCTTTTTCTTTCACTAAAAAGGGCATAAAGTGGCCTAGCCTTATCGAATCGGAGTATGTAATAGTTCCTAGGAAGTCTAACGAGCATATCTACGACTTCCATGTTTTATATTAGAATTTTCAAAAATGGCCAAAATGGTGGTTAAGTTAATTTCCTTGTTAATTTACGGATTTTACTTGTTTTTGACCCTTTTTCTTTCACTAAAAAGGGCATAAAGTGGCCTAGCCTTATCGAATTGAAGCATGTAATACATCCTAGGAAATCTAACGAGAATATCTACGAATTCCATGGTTGATTTTAGAAATTTTAAAAACGGCCAAAATGGTGGTAAAGTGTATTTCCTTGTTAATTTACGGATTTTACTTGTTTTTGATTCTTTTTCTTTCACTAAAAAAGGCATAAAGTGGCCTAGCCTTATCGAATCGAAGCATTTAATAGTTCCTAGGAAATCTAACGAGCATATCTACGACTTCCATGGTTGATTTTAGAAATTTGAAAAACGGCCAAAATGGTGGTAAGGTGAATTTCCTGGTTAATTTACGGATTTTACTTGTTTTATATTCTTTTTCTTTCAGTAAAAAGGACATAAAGTGGCCTAGCCTTATCGAATCGAAGCATGTAATACTTCCTAGGAAATCTAACAAGAATATCTACAACTTCCATGGTTGATTATAGAAATTTGAAAAACGGCCAAAATGGTGGTAAAGTGTATTTCCATGTTAATTTACGGATTTTACTTGTTTTTGATTCTTTTTCTTTCACTAAAAAGGGCATAAAGTGGCCTAGCCTTATCAATTCGAAGCATGTAATAGTTCCTAGGAAATCTAACGAGCATATCTACGACTTCCATGGTTGATTTTAGAAATTTGAAAAACGGCCAAAATGGTGGTAAAGTGAATTTCCTTGTTAATTTACGGATTTTACTTGTTTTTCACCCTTTTTCTTTCACCAAAAAGGGCATAAAGTGGCAAGCCTTATCGAATTGAAGCATGTAATATATCCTTGGAAATCTAACGAGAATATCTACGACTTCCATGGTTGATTTTAGAAATTTGAAAAACGGCCAAAATGGTCGTAAAGTGAATTTCCTTGTTAATTTACGGATTTTACTTGTTTTTGATTCTTTTTCTTTCAGTAAAAAGGACATAAAGTGGTCTAGCCTTATCGAATCGAAGCATGTAATACTTCCTAGGAAATCGAACAAGAATATCTACAACTTCCACGGTTGATTATAGGAATTTAAAAAACGGCCAAAATGGTGGTAAAGTGTATTTCCTTGTTAATTTACGGATTTTACTTGTTTTTGATTCTTTTTCTTTCACTAAAAAGGGCATAAAGTGGCCTAGCCTTATCGAATCGGAGTATGTAATAGTTCCTAGGAAGTCTAACGAGCATATCTACGACTTCCATGTTTTATATTAGAATTTTCAAAAATGGCCAAAATGGTGGTTAAGTTAATTTCCTTGTTAATTTACGGATTTTACTTGTTTTTGACCCTTTTTCTTTCACTAAAAAGGGCATAAAGTGGCCTAGCCTTATCGAATTGAAGCATGTAATACATCCTAGGAAATCTAACGAGAATATCTACGACTTCCATGGTTGATTTTAGAAATTTTAAAAACGGCCAAAATGGTGGTAATGTGTATTTCCTTGTTAATTTACGGATTTTACTTGTTTTTGATTCTTTTTCTTTCACTAAAAAAGGCATAAAGTGGCCTAGCCTTATCGAATCGAAGCATTTAATAGTTCCTAGGAAATCTAACGAGCATATCTACGACTTCCATGGTTGATTTTAGAAATTTGAAAAACGGCCAAAATGGTGGTAAGGTGAATTTCCTGGTTAATTTACGGATTTTACTTGTTTTATATTCTTTTTCTTTCAGTAAAAAGGACATAAAGTGGCCTAGCCTTATCGAATCGAAGCATGTAATACTTCCTAGGAAATCTAACAAGAATATCTACAACTTCCATGGTTGATTATAGAAATTTGAAAAACGGCCAAAATGGTGGTAAAGTGTATTTCCATGTTAATTTACGGATTTTACTTGTTTTTGATTCTTTTTCTTTCACTAAAAAGGGCATAAAGTGGCCTAGCCTTATCGAATCGAAGCATGTAATAGTTCCTAGGAAACCTAACGAGCATACCTATTACCTCCATGGTTGATTTTAGAATTTTCAAAAACGGCCAAAATGGGGGTTAGGTTAATTTCCTTGTTAATTTACGGATTTTACTCGTTTTTCACCCTTTTTCTTTCACTAAAAAGGGCATAAAGTGGCCTAGCCTTATCAATTCGAAGCATGTAATAGTTCCTAGGAAATCTAACGAGCATATCTACGACTTCCATGGTTGATTTTAGAAATTTGAAAAACGGCCAAAATGGTCGTAAAGTGAATTTCCTTGTTAATTTACGGATTTTACTTGTTTTTGATTCTTTTTCTTTCAGTAAAAAGGACATAAAGTGGTCTAGCCTTATCGATTCGAAGCATGTAATACTTCCTAGGAAATCTAACAAGAATATCTACAACTTCCACGGTTGATTATAGGAATTAAAAAAACGGCCATAATGGTGGTAAAGTGTATTTCCTTGTTAATTTACGGATTTTACTTGTTTTTGATTCTTTTTCTTTCACTAAAAAGGGCATAAAGTGGCCTAGCCTTATCGAATCGGAGTATGTAATAGTTCCTAGGAAGTCTAACGAGCATATCTACGACTTCCATGTTTCATATTAGAATTTTCAAAAATGGCCAAAATGGTGGTTAAGTTAATTTCCTTGCTAATTTACGGATTTTACTTGTTTTTGACCCTTTTTCTTTCACTAAAAAGGGAATAAAGTGGCCTAGCCTTATCGAATTGAAGCATGTAATACATCCTAGGAAATCTAACAAGAATATCTACAACTTCCATGGTTGATTTTAGAAATTTGAAAAACGGCCAAAATGGTGGTAAAGTGAATTTCCTTGTTAATTTACGGATTTTACTTGTTTTTCACCCTTTTTCTTTCACTAAAAAGGGCATAAAGTGGCAAGCCTTATCGAATTGAAGCATGTAATATATCCTTGGAAATCTAACGAGAATATCTACGACTTCCATGGTTGATTTTAGAAATTTGAAAAACGGCCAAAATGGTCGTAAAGTGAATTTCCTTGTTAATTTAAGGATTTTACTTGTTTTTGATTCTTTTTCTTTCAGTAAAAAGGACATAAAGTGGTCTAGCCTTATCGAATCAAAGCATGTAATACTTCCTAGGAAATCTAACAAGAATATCTACAACTTCCACGGTTGATTATAGGAATTTAAAAAACGGCCAAAATGGTGGTAAAGTGTATTTCCTTGTTAATTTACGGATTTTACTTGTTTTTGATTCTTTTTCTTTCACTAAAAAGGGCATAAAGTGGCCTAGCCTTATCGAATCGGAGTATGTAATAGTTCCTAGGAAGTCTAACGAGCATATCTACGACTTCCATGTTTTATATTAGAATTTTCAAAAATGGCCAAAATGGTGGTTAAGTTAATTTCCTTGTTAATTTACGGATTTTACTTGTTTTTGACCCTTTTTCTTTCACTAAAAAGGGCATAAAGTGGCCTAGCCTTATCGAATTGAAGCATGTAATACATCCTAGGAAATCTAACGAGAATATCTACGACTTCCATGGTTGATTTTAGAAATTTTAAAAACGGCCAAAATGGTGGTAATGTGTATTTCCTTGTTAATTTACGGATTTTACTTGTTTTTGATTCTTTTTCTTTCACTAAAAAAGGCATAAAGTGGCCTAGCCTTATCGAATCGAAGCATTTAATAGTTCCTAGGAAATCTAACGAGCATATCTACGACTTCCATGGTTGATTTTAGAAATTTGAAAAACGGCCAAAATGGTGGTAAGGTGAATTTCCTGGTTAATTTACGGATTTTACTTGTTTTATATTCTTTTTCTTTCAGTAAAAAGGACATAAAGTGGCCTAGCCTTATCGAATCGAAGCATGTAATACTTCCTAGGAAATCTAACAAGAATATCTACAACTTCCATGGTTGATTATAGAAATTTGAAAAACGGCCAAAATGGTGGTAAAGTGTATTTCCATGTTAATTTACGGATTTTACTTGTTTTTGATTCTTTTTCTTTCACTAAAAAGGGCATAAAGTGGCCTAGCCTTATCGAATCGAAGCATGTAATAGTTCCTAGGAAACCTAACGAGCATACCTATTACCTCCATGGTTGATTTTAGAATTTTCAAAAACGGCCAAAATGGGGGTTAGGTTAATTTCCTTGTTAATTTACGGATTTTACTCGTTTTTCACCCTTTTTCTTTCACTAAAAAGGGCATAAAGTGGCCTAGCCTTATCAATTCGAAGCATGTAATAGTTCCTAGGAAATCTAACGAGCATATCTACGACTTCCATGGTTGATTTTAGAAATTTGAAAAACGGCCAAAATGGTCGTAAAGTGAATTTCCTTGTTAATTTACGGATTTTACTTGTTTTTGATTCTTTTTCTTTCAGTAAAAAGGACATAAAGTGGTCTAGCCTTATCGAATCGAAGCATGTAATACTTCCTAGGAAATCTAACAAGAATATCTACAACTTCCACGGTTGATTATAGGAATTTAAAAAACGGCCAAAATGGTGGTAAAGTGTATTTCCTTGTTAATTTACGGATTTTACTTGTTTTTGATTCTTTTTCTTTCACTAAAAAGGGCATAAAGTGGCCTAGCCTTATCGAATCGGAGTATGTAATAGTTCCTAGGAAGTCTAACGAGCATATCTACGACTTCCATGTTTTATATTAGAATTTTCAAAAATGGCCAAAATGGTGGTTAAGTTAATTTCCTTGTTAATTTACGGATTTTACTTGTTTTTGACCCTTTTTCTTTCACTAAAAAGGGCATAAAGTGGCCTAGCCTTATCGAATTGAAGCATGTAATACATCCTAGGAAATCTAACGAGAATATCTACGACTTCCATGGTTGATTTTAGAAATTTTAAAAACGGCCAAAATGGTGGTAATGTGTATTTCCTTGTTAATTTACGGATTTTACTTGTTTTTGATTCTTTTTCTTTCACTAAAAAAGGCATAAAGTGGCCTAGCCTTATCGAATCGAAGCATTTAATAGTTCCTAGGAAATCTAACGAGCATATCTACGACTTCCATGGTTGATTTTAGAAATTTGAAAAACGGCCAAAATGGTGGTAAGGTGAATTTCCTGGTTAATTTACGGATTTTACTTGTTTTATATTCTTTTTCTTTCAGTAAAAAGGACATAAAGTGGCCTAGCCTTATCGAATCGAAGCATGTAATACTTCCTAGGAAATCTAACAAGAATATCTACAACTTCCATGGTTGATTATAGAAATTTGAAAAACGGCCAAAATGGTGGTAAAGTGTATTTCCATGTTAATTTACGGATTTTACTTGTTTTTGATTCTTTTTCTTTCACTAAAAAGGGCATAAAGTGGCCTAGCCTTATCGAATCGAAGCATGTAATAGTTCCTAGGAAACCTAACGAGCATACCTATTACCTCCATGGTTGATTTTAGAATTTTCAAAAACGGCCAAAATGGGGGTTAGGTTAATTTCCTTGTTAATTTACGGATTTTACTCGTTTTTCACCCTTTTTCTTTCACTAAAAAGGGCATAAAGTGGCCTAGCCTTATCAATTCGAAGCATGTAATAGTTCCTAGGAAATCTAACGAGCATATCTACGACTTCCATGGTTGATTTTAGAAATTTGAAAAACGGCCAAAATGGTCGTAAAGTGAATTTCCTTGTTAATTTACGGATTTTACTTGTTTTTGATTCTTTTTCTTTCAGTAAAAAGGACATAAAGTGGTCTAGCCTTATCGAATCGAAGCATGTAATACTTCCTAGGAAATCTAACAAGAATATCTACAACTTCCACGGTTGATTATAGGAATTTAAAAAACGGCCAAAATGGTGGTAAAGTGTATTTCCTTGTTAATTTACGGATTTTACTTGTTTTTGATTCTTTTTCTTTCACTAAAAAGGGCATAAAGTGGCCTAGCCTTATCGAATCGGAGTATGTAATAGTTCCTAGGAAGTCTAACGAGCATATCTACGACTTCCATGTTTTATATTAGAATTTTCAAAAATGGCCAAAATGGTGGTTAAGTTAATTTCCTTGTTAATTTACGGATTTTACTTGTTTTTGACCCTTTTTCTTTCACTAAAAAGGGCATAAAGTGGCCTAGCCTTATCGAATTGAAGCATGTAATACATCCTAGGAAATCTAACGAGAATATCTACGACTTCCATGGTTGATTTTAGAAATTTTAAAAACGGCCAAAATGGTGGTAATGTGTATTTCCTTGTTAATTTACGGATTTTACTTGTTTTTGATTCTTTTTCTTTCACTAAAAAAGGCATAAAGTGGCCTAGCCTTATCGAATCGAAGCATTTAATAGTTCCTAGGAAATCTAACGAGCATATCTACGACTTCCATGGTTGATTTTAGAAATTTGAAAAACGGCCAAAATGGTGGTAAGGTGAATTTCCTGGTTAATTTACGGATTTTACTTGTTTTATATTCTTTTTCTTTCAGTAAAAAGGACATAAAGTGGCCTAGCCTTATCGAATCGAAGCATGTAATACTTCCTAGGAAATCTAACAAGAATATCTACAACTTCCATGGTTGATTATAGAAATTTGAAAAACGGCCAAAATGGTGGTAAAGTGTATTTCCATGTTAATTTACGGATTTTACTTGTTTTTGATTCTTTTTCTTTCACTAAAAAGGGCATAAAGTGGCCTAGCCTTATCGAATTGAAGCATGTAATAGTTCCTAGGAAACCTAACGAGCATACCTATTTCCTCCATGGTTGATTTTAGAATTTTCAAAAACGGCCAAAATGGGGGTTAGGTTAATTTCCTTGTTAATTTACGGATTTTACTCGTTTTTCACCCTTTTTCTTTCACTAAAAAGGGCATAAAGTGGCCTAGCCTTATCAATTCGAAGCATGTAATAGTTCCTAGGAAATCTAACGAGCATATCTACGACTTCCATGGTTGATTTTAGAAATTTGAAAAACGGCCAAAATGGTCGTAAAGTGAATTTCCTTGTTAATTTACGGATTTTACTTGTTTTTGATTCTTTTTCTTTCAGTAAAAAGGACATAAAGTGGTCTAGCCTTATCGATTCGAAGCATGTAATACTTCCTAGGAAATCTAACAAGAATATCTACAACTTCCACGATTGATTATAGGAATTAAAAAAACGGCCAAAATGGTGGTAAAGTGTATTTCCTTGTTAATTTACGGATTTTACTTGTTTTTGATTCTTTTTCTTTCACTAAAAAGGGCATAAAGTGGCCTAGCCTTATCGAATCGGAGTATGTAATAGTTCCTAGGAAGTCTAACGAGCATATCTACGACATCCATGTTTCATATTAGAATTTTCAAAAATGGCCAAAATGGTGGTTAAGTTAATTTCCTTGCTAATTTATGGATTTTACTTGTTTTTGACCCTTTTTCTTTCACTAAAAAGGGAATAAAGTGGCCTAGCCTTATCGAATTGAAGCATGTAATACATCCTAGGAAATCTAACAAGAATATCTACAACTTCCATGGTTGATTTTAGAAATTTGAAAAACGGCCAAAATGGTGGAAAAGTGAATTTCCTTGTTAATTTACGGATTTTACTTGTTTTTGACCCTTTTTCTTTCACTAAAAAGGGCATAAAGTGGCAAGCCTTATCGAATTGAAGCATGTAATACATCCTTGGAAATCTAACGAGAATATCTACGACTTCCATGGTTGATTTTAGAAATTTGAAAAACGGCCAAAATGGTCGTAAAGTGAATTTCCTTGTTAATTTACGGATTTTACTTGTTTTTGATTCTTTTTCTTTCAGTAAAAAGGACATAAAGTGGTCTAGCCTTATCGAATCGAAGCATGTAATACTTCCTAGGAAATCTAACAAGAATATCTACAACTTCCACGGTTGATTATAGGAATTTAAAAAACGGCCAAAATGGTGGTAAAGTGTATTTCCTTGTTAATTTACGGATTTTACTTGTTTTTGATTCTTTTTCTTTCACTAAAAAGGGCATAAAGTGGCCTAGCCTTATCGAATCGGAGTATGTAATAGTTCCTAGGAAGTCTAACGAGCATATCTACGACTTCCATGTTTTATATTAGAATTTTCAAAAATGGCCAAAATGGTGGTTAAGTTAATTTCCTTGTTAATTTACGGATTTTACTTGTTTTTGACCCTTTTTCTTTCACTAAAAAGGGCATAAAGTGGCCTAGCCTTATCGAATTGAAGCATGTAATACATCCTAGGAAATCTAACGAGAATATCTACGACTTCCATGGTTGATTTTAGAAATTTTAAAAACGGCCAAAATGGTGGTAAAGTGTATTTCCTTGTTAATTTACGGATTTTACTTGTTTTTGATTCTTTTTCTTTCACTAAAAAAGGCATAAAGTGGCCTAGCCTTATCGAATCGAAGCATTTAATAGTTCTTAGGAAATCTAACGAGCATATCTACGACTTCCATGGTTGATTTTAGAAATTTGAAAAACGGCCAAAATGGTGGTAAGGTGAATTTCCTGGTTAATTTACGGATTTTACTTGTTTTATATTCTTTTTCTTTCAGTAAAAAGGACATAAAGTGGCCTAGCCTTATCGAATCGAAGCATGTAATACTTCCTAGGAAATCTAACAAGAATATCTACAACTTCCATGGTTGATTATAGAAATTTGAAAAACGGCCAAAATGGTGGTAAAGTGTATTTCCATGTTAATTTACGGATTTTACTTGTTTTTGATTCTTTTTCTTTCACTAAAAAGGGCATAAAGTGGTCTAGCCTTATCGAATCGAAGCATGTAATAGTTCCTAGGAAACCTAACGAGCATACCTATTACCTCCATGGTTGATTTTAGAATTTTCAAAAACGGCCAAAATGGGGGTTAGGTTAATTTCCTTGTTAATTTACGGATTTTACTCGTTTTTCACCCTTTTTCTTTCACTAAAAAGGGCATAAAGTGGCCTAGCCTTATCAATTCGAAGCATGTAATAGTTCCTAGGAAATCTAACGAGCATATCTACGACTTCCATGGTTGATTTTAGAAATTTGAAAAACGGCCAAAATGGTCGTAAAGTGAATTTCCTTGTTAATTTACGGATTTTACTTGTTTTTGATTCTTTTTCTTTCAGTAAAAAGGACATAAAGTGGTCTAGCCTTATCGATTCGAAGCATGTAATACTTCCTAGGAAATCTAACAAGAATATCTACAACTTCCACGGTTGATTATAGGAATTAAAAAAACGGCCAAAATGGTGGTAAAGTGTATTTCCTTGTTAATTTACGGATTTTACTTGTTTTTGATTCTTTTTCTTTCACTAAAAAGGGCATAAAGTGGCCTAGCCTTATCGAATCGGAGTATGTAATAGTTCCTAGGAAGTCTAACGAGCATATCTACGACTTCCATGTTTTATATTAGAATTTTCAAAAATGGCCAAAATGGTGGTTAAGTTAATTTCCTTGCTAATTTACGGATTTTACTTGTTTTTGACCCTTTTTCTTTCACTAAAAAGGGAATAAAGTGGCCTAGCCTTATCGAATTGAAGCATGTAATACATCCTAGGAAATCTAACAAGAATATCTACAACTTCCATGGTTGATTTTAGAAATTTGAAAAACGGCCAAAATGGTGGTAAAGTGAATTTCCTTGTTAATTTACGGATTTTACTTGTTTTTGACCCTTTTTCTTTCACTAAAAAGGGCATAAAGTGGCAAGCCTTATCGAATTGAAGCATGTAATACATCCTTGGAAATCTAACGAGAATATCTACGACTTCCATGGTTGATTTTAGAAATTTGAAAAACGGCCAAAATGGTCGTAAAGTGAATTTCCTTGTTAATTTACGGATTTTACTTGTTTTTGATTCTTTTTCTTTCAGTAAAAAGGACATAAAGTGGTCTAGCCTTATCGAATCGAAGCATGTAATACTTCCTAGGAAATCTAACAAGAATATCTACAACTTCCACGGTTGATTATAGGAATTTAAAAAACGGCCAAAATGGTGGTAAAGTGTATTTCCTTGTTAATTTACGGATTTTACTTGTTTTTGACCCTTTTTCTTTCACTAAAAAGGGCATAAAGTGGCCTAGCCTTATCGAATTGAAGCATGTAATACATCCTAGGAAATCTAACGAGAATATCTACGACTTCCATGGTTGATTTTAGAAATTTTAAAAACGGCCAAAATGGTGGTAATGTGTATTTCCTTGTTAATTTACGGATTTTACTTGTTTTTGATTCTTTTTCTTTCACTAAAAAAGGCATAAAGTGGCCTAGCCTTATCGAATCGAAGCATTTAATAGTTCCTAGGAAATCTAACGAGCATATCTACGACTTCCATGGTTGATTTTAGAAATTTGAAAAACGGCCAAAATGGTGGTAAGGTGAATTTCCTGGTTAATTTACGGATTTTACTTGTTTTATATTCTTTTTCTTTCAGTAAAAAGGACATAAAGTGGCCTAGCCTTATCGAATCGAAGCATGTAATACTTCCTAGGAAATCTAACAAGAATATCTACAACTTCCATGGTTGATTATAGAAATTTGAAAAACGGCCAAAATGGTGGTAAAGTGTATTTCCATGTTAATTTACGGATTTTACTTGTTTTTGATTCTTTTTCTTTCACTAAAAAGGGCATAAAGTGGCCTAGCCTTATCGAATCGAAGCATGTAATAGTTCCTAGGAAACCTAACGAGCATACCTATTACCTCCATGGTTGATTTTAGAATTTTCAAAAACGGCCAAAATGGGGGTTAGGTTAATTTCCTTGTTAATTTACGGATTTTACTCGTTTTTCACCCTTTTTCTTTCACTAAAAAGGGCATAAAGTGGCCTAGCCTTATCAATTCGAAGCATGTAATAGTTCCTAGGAAATCTAACGAGCATATCTACGACTTCCATGGTTGATTTTAGAAATTTGAAAAACGGCCAAAATGGTCGTAAAGTGAATTTCCTTGTTAATTTACGGATTTTACTTGTTTTTGATTCTTTTTCTTTCAGTAAAAAGGACATAAAGTGGTCTAGCCTTATCGAATCGAAGCATGTAATACTTCCTAGGAAATCTAACAAGAATATCTACAACTTCCACGGTTGATTATAGGAATTTAAAAAACGGCCAAAATGGTGGTAAAGTGTATTTCCTTGTTAATTTACGGATTTTACTTGTTTTTGATTCTTTTTCTTTCACTAAAAAGGGCATAAAGTGGCCTAGCCTTATCGAATCGGAGTATGTAATAGTTCCTAGGAAGTCTAACGAGCATATCTACGACTTCCATGTTTTATATTAGAATTTTCAAAAATGGCCAAAATGGTGGTTAAGTTAATTTCCTTGTTAATTTACGGATTTTACTTGTTTTTGACCCTTTTTCTTTCACTAAAAAGGGCATAAAGTGGCCTAGCCTTATCGAATTGAAGCATGTAATACATCCTAGGAAATCTAACGAGAATATCTACGACTTCCATGGTTGATTTTAGAAATTTTAAAAACGGCCAAAATGGTGGTAATGTGTATTTCCTTGTTAATTTACGGATTTTACTTGTTTTTGATTCTTTTTCTTTCACTAAAAAAGGCATAAAGTGGCCTAGCCTTATCGAATCGAAGCATTTAATAGTTCCTAGGAAATCTAACGAGCATATCTACGACTTCCATGGTTGATTTTAGAAATTTGAAAAACGGCCAAAATGGTGGTAAGGTGAATTTCCTGGTTAATTTACGGATTTTACTTGTTTTATATTCTTTTTCTTTCAGTAAAAAGGACATAAAGTGGCCTAGCCTTATCGAATCGAAGCATGTAATACTTCCTAGGAAATCTAACAAGAATATCTACAACTTCCATGGTTGATTATAGAAATTTGAAAAACGGCCAAAATGGTGGTAAAGTGTATTTCCATGTTAATTTACGGATTTTACTTGTTTTTGATTCTTTTTCTTTCACTAAAAAGGGCATAAAGTGGCCTAGCCTTATCGAATCGAAGCATGTAATAGTTCCTAGGAAACCTAACGAGCATACCTATTACCTCCATGGTTGATTTTAGAATTTTCAAAAACGGCCAAAATGGGGGTTAGGTTAATTTCCTTGTTAATTTACGGATTTTACTCGTTTTTCACCCTTTTTCTTTCACTAAAAAGGGCATAAAGTGGCCTAGCCTTATCAATTCGAAGCATGTAATAGTTCCTAGGAAATCTAACGAGCATATCTACGACTTCCATGGTTGATTTTAGAAATTTGAAAAACGGCCAAAATGGTCGTAAAGTGAATTTCCTTGTTAATTTACGGATTTTACTTGTTTTTGATTCTTTTTCTTTCAGTAAAAAGGACATAAAGTGGTCTAGCCTTATCGAATCGAAGCATGTAATACTTCCTAGGAAATCTAACAAGAATATCTACAACTTCCACGGTTGATTATAGGAATTTAAAAAACGGCCAAAATGGTGGTAAAGTGTATTTCCTTGTTAATTTACGGATTTTACTTGTTTTTGATTCTTTTTCTTTCACTAAAAAGGGCATAAAGTGGCCTAGCCTTATCGAATCGGAGTATGTAATAGTTCCTAGGAAGTCTAACGAGCATATCTACGACTTCCATGTTTTATATTAGAATTTTCAAAAATGGCCAAAATGGTGGTTAAGTTAATTTCCTTGTTAATTTACGGATTTTACTTGTTTTTGACCCTTTTTCTTTCACTAAAAAGGGCATAAAGTGGCCTAGCCTTATCGAATTGAAGCATGTAATACATCCTAGGAAATCTAACGAGAATATCTACGACTTCCATGGTTGATTTTAGAAATTTTAAAAACGGCCAAAATGGTGGTAATGTGTATTTCCTTGTTAATTTACGGATTTTACTTGTTTTTGATTCTTTTTCTTTCACTAAAAAAGGCATAAAGTGGCCTAGCCTTATCGAATCGAAGCATTTAATAGTTCCTAGGAAATCTAACGAGCATATCTACGACTTCCATGGTTGATTTTAGAAATTTGAAAAACGGCCAAAATGGTGGTAAGGTGAATTTCCTGGTTAATTTACGGATTTTACTTGTTTTATATTCTTTTTCTTTCAGTAAAAAGGACATAAAGTGGCCTAGCCTTATCGAATCGAAGCATGTAATACTTCCTAGGAAATCTAACAAGAATATCTACAACTTCCATGGTTGATTATAGAAATTTGAAAAACGGCCAAAATGGTGGTAAAGTGTATTTCCATGTTAATTTACGGATTTTACTTGTTTTTGATTCTTTTTCTTTCACTAAAAAGGGCATAAAGTGGCCTAGCCTTATCGAATTGAAGCATGTAATAGTTCCTAGGAAACCTAACGAGCATACCTATTTCCTCCATGGTTGATTTTAGAATTTTCAAAAACGGCCAAAATGGGGGTTAGGTTAATTTCCTTGTTAATTTACGGATTTTACTCGTTTTTCACCCTTTTTCTTTCACTAAAAAGGGCATAAAGTGGCCTAGCCTTATCAATTCGAAGCATGTAATAGTTCCTAGGAAATCTAACGAGCATATCTACGACTTCCATGGTTGATTTTAGAAATTTGAAAAACGGCCAAAATGGTCGTAAAGTGAATTTCCTTGTTAATTTACGGATTTTACTTGTTTTTGATTCTTTTTCTTTCAGTAAAAAGGACATAAAGTGGTCTAGCCTTATCGATTCGAAGCATGTAATACTTCCTAGGAAATCTAACAAGAATATCTACAACTTCCACGATTGATTATAGGAATTAAAAAAACGGCCAAAATGGTGGTAAAGTGTATTTCCTTGTTAATTTACGGATTTTACTTGTTTTTGATTCTTTTTCTTTCACTAAAAAGGGCATAAAGTGGCCTAGCCTTATCGAATCGGAGTATGTAATAGTTCCTAGGAAGTCTAACGAGCATATCTACGACATCCATGTTTCATATTAGAATTTTCAAAAATGGCCAAAATGGTGGTTAAGTTAATTTCCTTGCTAATTTACGGATTTTACTTGTTTTTGACCCTTTTTCTTTCACTAAAAAGGGAATAAAGTGGCCTAGCCTTATCGAATTGAAGCATGTAATACATCCTAGGAAATCTAACAAGAATATCTACAACTTTCATGGTTGATTTTAGAAATTTGAAAAACGGCCAAAATGGTGGTAAAGTGAACTTCCTTGTTAATTTACGGATTTTACTTGTTTTTGACCCTTTTTCTTTCACTAAAAAGGGCATAAAGTGGCAAGCCTTATCGAATTGAAGCATGTAATACATCCTTGGAAATCTAACGAGAATATATACGACTTCCATGGTTGATTTTAGAAATTTGAAAAACGGCCAAAATGGTCGTAAAGTGAATTTCCTTGTTAATTTACGTATTTTACTTGTTTTTGACCCTTTTTCTTTCACTAAAAAGGGCATAAAGTGGTCTAGCCTTATCGAATCGAAGCATGTAATACTTCCTAGGAAATCTAACAAGAATATCTACAACTTCCACGGTTGATTATAGGAATTTAAAAAACGGCCAAAATGGTGGTAAAGTGTATTTCCTTGTTAATTTACGGATTTTACTTGTTTTTGATTCTTTTTCTTTCACTAAAAAGGGCATAAAGTGGCCTAGCCTTATCGAATCGGAGTATGTAATAGTTCCTAGGAAGTCTAACGAGCATATCTACGACTTCCATGTTTTATATTAGAATTTTCAAAAATGGCCAAAATGGTGGTTAAGTTAATTTCCTTGTTAATTTACGGATTTTACTTGTTTTTGACCCTTTTTCTTTCACTAAAAAGGGCATAAAGTGGCCTAGCCTTATCGAATTGAAGCATGTAATACATCCTAGGAAATCTAACGAGAATATCTACGACTTCCATGGTTGATTTTAGAAATTTTAAAAACGGCCAAAATGGTGGTAAAGTGTATTTCCTTGTTAATTTACGGATTTTACTTGTTTTATATTCTTTTTCTTTCAGTAAAAAGGACATAAAGTGGCCTAGCCTTATCGAATCGAAGCATGTAATACTTCCTAGGAAATCTAACAAGAATATCTACAACTTCCATGGTTGATTATAGAAATTTGAAAAACGGCCAAAATGGTGGTAAAGTGTATTTCCATGTTAATTTACGGATTTTACTTGTTTTTGATTCTTTTTCTTTCACTAAAAAGGGCATAAAGTGGCCTAGCCTTATCGAATCGAAGCATGTAATAGTTCCTAGGAAACCTAACGAGCATACCTATTACCTCCATGGTTGATTTTAGAATTTTCAAAAACTGCCAAAATGGGGGTTAGGTTAATTTCCTTGTTAATTTACGGATTTTACTCGTTTTTCACCCTTTTTCTTTCACTAAAAAGGGCATAAAGTGGCCTAGCCTTATCAATTCGAAGCATGTAATAGTTCCTAGGAAATCTAACGAGCATATCTACGACTTTCACGGTTGATTTTAGAAATTTGAAAAACGGCCAAAATGGTCGTAAAGTGAATTTCCTTGTTAATTTACGGATTTTACTTGTTTTTGATTCTTTTTCTTTCAGTAAAAAGGACATAAAGTGGTCTAGCCTTATCGAATCGAAGCATGTAATACTTCCTAGGAAATCTAACAAGAATATCTACAACTTCCACGGTTGATTATAGGAATTTAAAAAACGGCCAAAATGGTGGTAAAGTGTATTTCCTTGTTAATTTACGGATTTTACTTGTTTTTGATTCTTTTTCTTTCACTAAAAAGGGCATAAAGTGGCCTAGCCTTATCGAATCGGAGTATGTAATAGTTCCTAGGAAGTCTAACGAGCATATCTACGACTTCCATGTTTTATATTAGAATTTTCAAAAATGGCCAAAATGGTGGTTAAGTTAATTTCCTTGTTAATTTACGGATTTTACTTGTTTTTGAACCTTTTTCTTTCACTAAAAAGGGCATAAAGTGGCCTAGCCTTATCGAATTGAAGCATGTAATACATCCTAGGAAATCTAACGAGAATATCTACGACTTCCATGGTTGATTTTAGAAATTTTAAAAACGGCCAAAATGGTGGTAATGTGTATTTCCTTGTTAATTTACGGATTTTGCTTGTTTTTGATTCTTTTTCTTTCACTAAAAAAGGCATAAAGTGGCCTAGCCTTATCGAATCGAAGCATTTAATAGTTCCTAGGAAATCTAACGAGCATATCTACGACTTCCATGGTTGATTTTAGAAATTTGAAAAACGGCCAAAATGGTGGTAAGGTGAATTTCCTGGTTAATTTACGGATTTTACTTGTTTTATATTCTTTTTCTTTCAGTAAAAAGGACATAAAGTGGCCTAGCCTTATCGAATCGAAGCATGTAATACTTCCTAGGAAATCTAACAAGAATATCTACAACTTCCATGGTTGATTATAGAAATTTGAAAAACGGCCAAAATGGTGGTAAAGTGTATTTCCATGTTAATTTACGGATTTTACTTGTTTTTGATTCTTTTTCTTTCACTAAAAAGGGCATAAAGTGGCCTAGCCTTATCGAATCGAAGCATGTAATAGTTCCTAGGAAACCTAACGAGCATACCTATTACCTCCATGGTTGATTTTAGAATTTTCAAAAACGGCCAAAATGGGGGTTAGGTTAATTTCCTTGTTAATTTACGGATTTTACTCGTTTTTCACCCTTTTTCTTTCACTAAAAAGGGCATAAAGTGGCCTAGCCTTATCAATTCGAAGCATGTAATAGTTCCTAGGAAATCTAACGAGCATATCTACGACTTCCATGGTTGATTTTAGAAATTTGAAAAACGGCCAAAATGGTCGTAAAGTGAATTTCCTTGTTAATTTACGGATTTTACTTGTTTTTGATTCTTTTTCTTTCAGTAAAAAGGACATAAAGTGGTCTAGCCTTATCGATTCGAAGCATGTAATACTTCCTAGGAAATCTAACAAGAATATCTACAACTTCCACGGTTGATTATAGGAATTAAAAAAACGGCCAAAATGGTGGTAAAGTGTATTTCCTTGTGAATTTACGGATTTTACTTGTTTTTGATTCTTTTTCTTTCACTAAAAAGGGCATAAAGTGGCCTAGCCTTATCGAATCGGAGTATGTAATAGTTCCTAGGAAGTCTAACGAGCATATCTACGACTTCCATGTTTTATATTAGAATTTTCAAAAATGGCCAAAATGGTGGTTAAGTTAATTTCCTTGCTAATTTACGGATTTTACTTGTTTTTGACCCTTTTTCTTTCACTAAAAAGGGAATAAAGTGGCCTAGCCTTATCGAATTGAAGCATGTAATACATCCTAGGAAATCTAACAAGAATGTCTACAACTTCCATGGTTGATTTTAGAAATTTGAAAAACGGCCAAAATGGTGGTAAAGTGAATTTCCTTGTTAATTTACGGATTTTACTTGTTTTTGACCCTTTTTCTTTCACTAAAAAGGGCATAAAGTGGCAAGCCTTATCGAATTGAAGCATGTAATACATCCTTGGAAATCTAACGAGAATATCTACGACTTCCATGGTTGATTTTAGAAATTTGAAAAACGGCCAAAATGGTCGTAAAGTGAATTTCCTTGTTAATTTACGGATTTTACTTGTTTTTGATTCTTTTTCTTTCAGTAAAAAGGACATAAAGTGGTCTAGCCTTATCGAATCGAAGCATGTAATACTTCCTAGGAAATCTAACAAGAATATCTACAACTTCCACGGTTGATTATAGGAATTTAAAAAACGGCCAAAATGGTGGTAAAGTGTATTTCCTTGTTAATTTACGGATTTTACTTGTTTTTGATTCTTTTTCTTTCACTAAAAAGGGCATAAAGTGGCCTAGCCTTATCGAATCGGAGTATGTAATAGTTCCTAGGAAGTCTAACGAGCATATCTACGACTTCCATGTTTTATATTAGAATTTTCAAAAATGGCCAAAATGGTGGTTAAGTTAATTTCCTTGTTAATTTAAGGATTTTACTTGTTTTTGACCCTTTTTCTTTCACTAAAAAGGGCATAAAGTGGCCTAGCCTTATCGAATTGAAGCATGTAATACATCCTAGGAAATCTAACGAGAATATCTACGACTTCCATGGTTGATTTTAGAAATTTTAAAAACGGCCAAAATGGTGGTAAAGTGTATTTCCTTGTTAATTTACGGATTTTACTTGTTTTTGATTCTTTTTCTTTCACTAAAAAAGGCATAAAGTGGCCTAGCCTTATCGAATCGAAGCATTTAATAGTTCCTAGGAAATCTAACGAGCATATCTACGACTTCCATGGTTGATTTTAGAAATTTGAAAAACGGCCAAAATGGTGGTAAGGTGAATTTCCTGGTTAATTTACGGATTTTACTTGTTTTATATTCTTTTTCTTTCAGTAAAAAGGACATAAAGTGGCCTAGCCTTATCGAATCGAAGCATGTAATACTTCCTAGGAAATCTAACAAGAATATCTACAACTTCCATGGTTGATTATAGAAATTTGAAAAACGGCCAAAATGGTGGTAAAGTGTATTTCCATGTTAATTTACGGATTTTACTTGTTTTTGATTCTTTTTCTTTCACTAAAAAGGGCATAAAGTGGCCTAGCCTTATCGAATCGAAGCATGTAATAGTTCCTAGGAAACCTAACGAGCATACCTATTACCTCCATGGTTGATTTTAGAATTTTCAAAAACGGCCAAAATGGGGGTTAGGTTAATTTCCTTGTTAATTTACGGATTTTACTCGTTTTTCACCCTTTTTCTTTCACTAAAAAGGGCATAAAGTGGCCTAGCCTTATCAATTCGAAGCATGTAATAGTTCCTAGGAAATCTAACGAGCATATCTACGACTTCCATGGTTGATTTTAGAAATTTGAAAAACGGCCAAAATGGTCGTAAAGTGAATTTCCTTGTTAATTTACGGATTTTACTTGTTTTTGATTCTTTTTCTTTCAGTAAAAAGGACATAAAGTGGTCTAGCCTTATCGATTCGAAGCATGTAATACTTCCTAGGAAATCTAACAAGAATATCTACAACTTCCACGGTTGATTATAGGAATTAAAAAAACGGCCAAAATGGTGGTAAAGTATATTTCCTTGTTAATTTACGGATTTTACTTGTTTTTGATTCTTTTTCTTTCACTAAAAAGGGCATAAAGTGGCCTAGCCTTATCGAATCGGAGTATGTAATAGTTCCTAGGAAGTCTAACGAGCATATCTACGACTTCCATGTTTTATATTAGAATTTTCAAAAATGGCCAAAATGGTGGTTAAGTTAATTTCCTTGCTAATTTACGGATTTTACTTGTTTTTGACCCTTTTTCTTTCACTAAAAAGGGAATAAAGTGGCCTAGCCTTATCGAATTGAAGCATGTAATACATCCTAGGAAATCTAACAAGAATGTCTACAACTTCCATGGTTGATTTTAGAAATTTGAAAAACGGCCAAAATGGTGGTAAAGTGAATTTCCTTGTTAATTTACGGATTTTACTTGTTTTTGACCCTTTTTCTTTCACTAAAAAGGGCATAAAGTGGCAAGCCTTATCGAATTGAAGCATGTAATACATCCTTGGAAATCTAACGAGAATATATACGACTTCCATGGTTGATTTTAGAAATTTGAAAAACGGTCAAAATGGTCGTAAAGTGAATTTCCTTGTTAATTTACGGATTTTACTTGTTTTTGATTCTTTTTCTTTCAGTAAAAAGGACATAAAGTGGTCTAGCCTTATCGAATCGAAGCATGTAATACTTCCTAGGAAATCTAACAAGAATATCTACAACTTCCACGGTTGATTATAGGAATTTAAAAAACGGCCAAAATGGTGGTAAAGTGTATTTCCTTGTTAATTTACGGATTTTACTTGTTTTTGATTCTTTTTCTTTCACTAAAAAGGGCATAAAGTGGCCTAGCCTTATCGAATCGGAGTATGTAATAGTTCCTAGGAAGTCTAACGAGCATATCTACGACTTCCATGTTTTATATTAGAATTTTCAAAAATGGCCAAAATGGTGGTTAAGTTAATTTCCTTGTTAATTTACGGATTTTACTTGTTTTTGACCCTTTTTCTTTCACTAAAAAGGGCATAAAGTGGCCTAGCCTTATCGAATTGAAGCATGTAATACATCCTAGGAAATCTAACGAGAATATCTACGACTTCCATGGTTGATTTTAGAAATTTTAAAAACGGCCAAAATGGTGGTAAAGTGTATTTCCTTGTTAATTTACGGATTTTACTTGTTTTTGATTCTTTTTCTTTCACTAAAAAAGGCATAAAGTGGCCTAGCCTTATCGAATCGAAGCATTTAATAGTTCCTAGGAAATCTAACGAGCATATCTACGACTTCCATGGTTGATTTTAGAAATTTGAAAAACGGCCAAAATGGTGGTAAGGTGAATTTCCTGGTTAATTTACGGATTTTACTTGTTTTATATTCTTTTTCTTTCAGTAAAAAGGACATAAAGTGGCCTAGCCTTATCGAATCGAAGCATGTAAAACTTCCTAGGAAATCTAACAAGAATATCTACAACTTCCATGGTTGATTATAGAAATTTGAAAAACGGCCAAAATGGTGGTAAAGTGTATTTCCATGTTAATTTACGGATTTTACTTGTTTTTGATTCTTTTTCTTTCACTAAAAAGGACATAAAGTGGCCTAGCCTTATCGAATCGAAGCATGTAATAGTTCCTAGGAAACCTAACGAGCATACCTATTACCTCCATGGTTGATTTTAGAATTTTCAAAAACGGCCAAAATGGGGGTTAGGTTAATTTCCTTGTTAATTTACGGATTTTACTCGTTTTTCACCCTTTTTCTTTCACTAAAAAGGGCATAAAGTGGCCTAGCCTTATCAATTCGAAGCATGTAATAGTTCCTAGGAAATCTAACGAGCATATCTACGACTTCCATGGTTGATTTTAGAAATTTGAAAAACGGCCAAAATGGTCGTAAAGTGAATTTCCTTGTTAATTTACGGATTTTACTTGTTTTTGATTCTTTTTCTTTCAGTAAAAAGGACATAAAGTGGTCTAGCCTTATCGAATCGAAGCATGTAATACTTCCTAGGAAATCTAACAAGAATATCTACAACTTCCACGGTTGATTATAGGAATTTAAAAAACGGCCAAAATGGTGGTAAAGTGTATTTCCTTGTTAATTTACGGATTTTACTTGTTTTTGATTCTTTTTCTTTCACTAAAAAGGGCATAAAGTGGCCTAGCCTTATCGAATCGGAGTATGTTATAGTTCCTAGGAAGTCTAACGAGCATATCTACGACTTCCATGTTTTATATTAGAATTTTCAAAAATGGCCAAAATGGTGGTTAAGTTAATTTCCTTGTTAATTTACGGATTTTACTTGTTTTTGACCCTTTTTCTTTCACTAAAAAGGGCATAAAGTGGCCTAGCCTTATCGAATTGAAGCATTTAATAGTTCCTAGGAAATCTAACGAGCATATCTACGACTTCCATGGTTGATTTTAGAAATTTGAAAAACGGCCAAAATGGTGGTAAGGTGAATTTCCTGGTTAATTTACGGATTTTACTTGTTTTATATTCTTTTTCTTTCAGTAAAAAGGACATAAAGTGGCCTAGCCTTATCGAATCGAAGCATGTAATACTTCCTAGGAAATCTAACAAGAATATCTACAACTTCCATGGTTGATTATAGAAATTTGAAAAACGGCCAAAATGGTGGTAAAGTGTATTTCCATGTTAATTTACGGATTTTACTTGTTTTTGATTCTTTTTCTTTCACTAAAAAGGGCATAAAGTGGCCTAGCCTTATCGAATCGAAGCATGTAATAGTTCCTAGGAAACCTAACGAGCATACCTATTACCTCCATGGTTGATTTTAGAATTTTCAAAAACGGCCAAAATGGGGGTTAGGTTAATTTCCTTGTTAATTTACGGATTTTACTCGTTTTTCACCCTTTTTCTTTCACTAAAAAGGGCATAAAGTGGCCTAGCCTTATCAATTCGAAGCATGTAATAGTTCCTAGGAAATCTAACGAGCATATCTACGACTTCCATGGTTGATTTTAGAAATTTGAAAAATGGCCAAAATGGTCGTAAAGTGAATTTCCTTGTTAATTTACGGATTTTACTTGTTTTTGATTCTTTTTCTTTCAGTAAAAAGGACATAAAGTGGTCTAGCCTTATCGATTCGAAGCATGTAATACTTCCTAGGAAATCTAACAAGAATATCTACAACTTCCACGGTTGATTATAGGAATTAAAAAAACGGCCAAAATGGTGGTAAAGTGTATTTCCTTGTTAATTTACGGATTTTACTTGTTTTTGATTCTTTTTCTTTCACTAAAAAGGGCAAAAAGTGGCCTAGCCTTATCGAATCGGAGTATGTAATAGTTCCTAGGAAGTCTAACGAGCATATCTACGACTTCCATGTTTCATATTAGAATTTTCAAAAATGGCCAAAATGGTGGTTAAGTTAATTTCCTTGCTAATTTACGGATTTTACTTGTTTTTGACCCTTTTTCTTTCACTAAAAAGGGAATAAAGTGGCCTAGCCTTATCGAATTGAAGCATGTAATACATCCTAGGAAATCTAACAAGAATATCTACAACTTCCATGGTTGATTTTAGAAATTTGAAAAACGGCCAAAATGGTGGTAAAGTGAATTTCCTTGTTAATTTACGGATTTTACTTGTTTTTGACCCTTTTTCTTTCACTAAAAAGGGCATAAAGTGGCAAGCCTTATCGAATTGAAGCATGTAATACATCCTTGGAAATCTAACGAGAATATCTACGACTTCCATGGTTGATTTTAGAAATTTGAAAAACGGCCAAAATGGTCGTAAAGTGAATTTCCTTGTTAATTTACGGATTTTACTTGTTTTTGATTCTTTTTCTTTCAGTAAAAAGGACATAAAGTGGTCTAGCCTTATCGAATCGAAGCATGTAATACTTCCTAGGAAATCTAACAAGAATATCTACAACTTCCACGGTTGATTATAGGAATTTAAAAAACGGCCAAAATGGTGGTAAAGTGTATTTCCTTGTTAATTTACGGATTTTACTTGTTTTTGATTCTTTTTCTTTCACTAAAAAGGGCATAAAGTGGCCTAGCCTTATCGAATCGGAGTATGTAATAGTTCCTAGGAAGTCTAACGAGCATATCTACGACTTCCATGTTTTATATTAGAATTTTCAAAAATGGCCAAAATGGTGGTTAAGTTAATTTCCTTGTTAATTTACGGATTTTACTTGTTTTTGACCCTTTTTCTTTCACTAAAAAGGGCATAAAGTGGCCTAGCCTTATCGAATTGAAGCATGTAATACATCCTAGGAAATCTAACGAGAATATCTACGACTTCCATGGTTGATTTTAGAAATTTTAAAAACGGCCAAAATGGTGGTAAAGTGTATTTCCTTGTTAATTTACGGATTTTACTTGTTTTTGATTCTTTTTCTTTCACTAAAAAAGGCATAAAGTGGCCTAGCCTTATCGAATCGAAGCATTTAATAGTTCCTAGGAAATCTAACGAGCATATCTACGACTTCCATGGTTGATTTTAGAAATTTGAAAAACGGCCAAAATGGTGGTAAGGTGAATTTCCTGGTTAATTTACGGATTTTACTTGTTTTATATTCTTTTTCTTTCAGTAAAAATGACATAAAGTGGCCTAGCCTTATCGAATCGAAGCGTGTAATACTTCCTAG
Source organism: Medicago sativa (assembly GCF_051527215.1). Classification (NCBI taxonomy): domain Eukaryota; kingdom Viridiplantae; phylum Streptophyta; class Magnoliopsida; order Fabales; family Fabaceae; genus Medicago; species Medicago sativa. The sequence goes on along the minus strand of NC_140754.1, from coordinate 46,380,781 downwards.
GAAATCTAACAAGAATATCTACAACTTCCATGGTTGATTATAGAAATTTGAAAAACGGCCAAAATGGTGGTAAAGTGTATTTCCATGTTAATTTACGGATTTTACTTGTTTTTGATTCTTTTTCTTTCACTAAAAAGGGCATAAAGTGGCCTAGCCTTATCGAATCGAAGCATGTAATAGTTCCTAGGAAACCTAACGAGCATACCTATTACCTCCATGGTTGATTTTAGAATTTTCAAAAACGGCCAAAATGGGGGTTAGGTTAATTTCCTTGTTAATTTACGGATTTTACTCGTTTTTCACCCTTTTTCTTTCACTAAAAAGGGCATAAAGTGGCCTAGCCTTATCAATTCGAAGCATGTAATAGTTCCTAGGAAATCTAACGAGCATATCTACGACTTCCATGGTTGATTTTAGAAATTTGAAAAACGGCCAAAATGGTCGTAAAGTGAATTTCCTTGTTAATTTACGGATTTTACTTGTTTTTGATTCTTTTTCTTTCAGTAAAAAGGACATAAAGTGGTCTAGCCTTATCGATTCGAAGCATGTAATACTTCCTAGGAAATCTAACAAGAATATCTACAACTTCCACGGTTGATTATAGGAATTAAAAAAACGGCCAAAATGGTGGTAAAGTGTATTTCCTTGTTAATTTACGGATTTTACTTGTTTTTGATTCTTTTTCTTTCACTAAAAAGGGCATAAAGTGGCCTAGCCTTATCGAATCGGAGTATGTAATAGTTCCTAGGAAGTCTAACGAGCATATCTACGACTTCCATGTTTTATATTAGAATTTTCAAAAATGGCCAAAATGGTGGTTAAGTTAATTTCCTTGCTAATTTACGGATTTTACTTGTTTTTGACCCTTTTTCTTTCACTAAAAAGGGAATAAAGTGGCCTAGCCTTATCGAATTGAAGCATGTAATACATCCTAGGAAATCTAACAAGAATATCTACAACTTCCATGGTTGATTTTAGAAATTTGAAAAACGGCCAAAATGGTGGTAAAGTGAATTTCCTTGTTAATTTACGGATTTTACTTGTTTTTGACCCTTTTTCTTTCACTAAAAAGGGCATAAAGTGGCAAGCCTTATCGAATTGAAGCATGTAATACATCCTTGGAAATCTAACGAGAATATCTACGACTTCCATGGTTGATTTTAGAAATTTGAAAAACGGCCAAAATGGTCGTAAAGTGAATTTCCTTGTTAATTTACGGATTTTACTTGTTTTTGATTCTTTTTCTTTCAGTAAAAAGGACATAAAGTGGTCTAGCCTTATCGAATCGAAGCATGTAATACTTCCTAGGAAATCTAACAAGAATATCTACAACTTCCACGGTTGATTATAGGAATTTAAAAAACGGCCAAAATGGTGGTAAAGTGTATTTCCTTGTTAATTTACGGATTTTACTTGTTTTTGATTCTTTTTCTTTCACTAAAAAGGGCATAAAGTGGCCTAGCCTTATCGAATCGGAGTATGTAATAGTTCCTAGGAAGTCTAACGAGCATATCTACGACTTCCATGTTTTATATTAGAATTTTCAAAAATGGCCAAAATGGTGGTTAAGTTAATTTCCTTGTTAATTTACGGATTTTACTTGTTTTTGACCCTTTTTCTTTCACTAAAAAGGGCATAAAGTGGCCTAGCCTTATCGAATTGAAGCATGTAATACATCCTAGGAAATCTAACGAGAATATCTACGACTTCCATGGTTGATTTTAGAAATTTTAAAAACGGCCAAAATGGTGGTAAAGTGTATTTCCTTGTTAATTTACGGATTTTACTTGTTTTTGATTCTTTTTCTTTCACTAAAAAAGGCATAAAGTGGCCTAGCCTTATCGAATCGAAGCATTTAATAGTTCCTAGGAAATCTAACGAGCATATCTACGACTTCCATGGTTGATTTTAGAAATTTGAAAAACGGCCAAAATGGTGGTAAGGTGAATTTCCTGGTTAATTTACGGATTTTACTTGTTTTATATTCTTTTTCTTTCAGTAAAAATGACATAAAGTGGCCTAGCCTTATCGAATCGAAGCATGTAATACTTCCTAGGAAATCTAACAAGAATATCTACAACTTCCATGGTTGATTATAGAAATTTGAAAAACGGCCAAAATGGTGGTAAAGTGTATTTCCATGTTAATTTACGGATTTTACTTGTTTTTGATTCTTTTTCTTTCACTAAAAAGGGCATAAAGTGGCCTAGCCTTATCGAATCGAAGCATGTAATAGTTCCTAGGAAACCTAACGAGCATACCTATTACCTCCATGGTTGATTTTAGAATTTTCAAAAACGGCCAAAATGGGGGTTAGGTTAATTTCCTTGTTAATTTACGGATTTTACTCGTTTTTCACCCTTTTTCTTTCACTAAAAAGGGCATAAAGTGGCCTAGCCTTATCAATTCGAAGCATGTAATAGTTCCTAGGAAATCTAACGAGCATATCTACGACTTCCATGGTTGATTTTAGAAATTTGAAAAACGGCCAAAATGGTCGTAAAGTGAATTTCCTTGTTAATTTACGGATTTTACTTGTTTTTGATTCTTTTTCTTTCAGTAAAAAGGACATAAAATGGTCTAGCCTTATCGATTCGAAGCATGTAATACTTCCTAGGAAATCTAACAAGAATATCTACAACTTCCACGGTTGATTATAGGAATTAAAAAAACGGCCAAAATGGTGGTAAAGTGTATTTCCTTGTTAATTTACGGATTTTACTTGTTTTTGATTCTTTTTCTTTCACTAAAAAGGGCATAAAGTGGCCTAGCCTTATCGAATCGGAGTATGTAATAGTTCCTAGGAAGTCTAACGAGCATATCTACGACTTCCATGTTTTATATTAGAATTTTCAAAAATGGCCAAAATGGTGGTTAAGTTAATTTCCTTGCTAATTTACGGATTTTACTTGTTTTTGACCCTTTTTCTTTCACTAAAAAGGGAATAAAGTGGCCTAGCCTTATCGAATTGAAGCATGTAATACATCCTAGGAAATCTAACAAGAATATCTACAACTTCCATGGTTGATTTTAGAAATTTGAAAAACGGCCAAAATGGTGGTAAAGTGAATTTCCTTGTTAATTTACGGATTTTACTTGTTTTTGACCCTTTTTCTTTCACTAAAAAGGGCATAAAGTGGCAAGCCTTATCGAATTGAAGCATGTAATACATCCTTGGAAATCTAACGAGAATATCTACGACTTCCATGGTTGATTTTAGAAATTTGAAAAACGGCCAAAATGGTCGTAAAGTGAATTTCCTTGTTAATTTACGGATTTTACTTGTTTTTGATTCTTTTTCTTTCAGTAAAAAGGACATAAAGTGGTCTAGCCTTATCGAATCGAAGCATGTAATACTTCCTAGGAAATCTAACAAGAATATCTACAACTTCCACGGTTGATTATAGGAATTTAAAAAACGGCCAAAATGGTGGTAAAGTGTATTTCCTTGTTAATTTACGGATTTTACTTGTTTTTGATTCTTTTTCTTTCACTAAAAAGGGCATAAAGTGGCCTAGCCTTATCGAATCGGAGTATGTAATAGTTCCTAGGAAGTCTAACGAGCATATCTACGACTTCCATGTTTTATATTAGAATTTTCAAAAATGGCCAAAATGGTGGTTAAGTTAATTTCCTTGTTAATTTACGGATTTTACTTGTTTTTGACCCTTTTTCTTTCACTAAAAAGGGCATAAAGTGGCCTAGCCTTATCGAATTGAAGCATATAATACATCCTAGGAAATCTAACGAGAATATCTACGACTTCCATGGTTGATTTTAGAAATTTTAAAAACGGCCAAAATGGTGGTAAAGTGTATTTCCTTGGTAATTTACGGATTTTACTTGTTTTTGATTCTTTTTCTTTCACTAAAAAAGGCATAAAGTGGCCTAGCCTTATCGAATCGAAGCATTTAATAGTTCCTAGGAAATCTAACGAGCATATCTACGACTTCCATGGTTGATTTTAGAAATTTGAAAAACGGCCAAAATGGTGGTAAGGTGAATTTCCTGGTTAATTTACGGATTTTACTTGTTTTATATTCTTTTTCTTTCAGTAAAAAGGACATAAAGTGGCCTAGCCTTATCGAATCGAAGCATGTAATACTTCCTAGGAAATCTAACAAGAATATCTACAACTTCCACGGTTGATTATAGGAATTAAAAAAACGGCCAAAATGGTGGTAAAGTGTATTTCCTTGTTAATTTACGGATTTTACTTGTTTTTGATTCTTTTTCTTTCACTAAAAAGGGCATAAAGTGGCCTAGCCTTATCGAATCGGAGTATGTAATAGTTCCTAGGAAGTCTAACGAGCATATCTACGACTTCCATGTTTTATATTAGAATTTTCAAAAATGGCCAAAATGGTGGTTAAGTTAATTTCCTTGCTAATTTACGGATTTTACTTGTTTTTGACCCTTTTTCTTTCACTAAAAAGGGAATAAAGTGGCCTAGCCTTATCGAATTGAAGCATGTAATACATCCTAGGAAATCTAACAAGAATATCTACAACTTCCATGGTTGATTTTAGAAATTTGAAAAACGGCCAAAATGGTGGTAAAGTGAATTTCCTTGTTAATTTACGGATTTTACTTGTTTTTGACCCTTTTTCTTTCACTAAAAAGGGCATAAAGTGGCAAGCCTTATCGAATTGAAGCATGTAATACATCCTTGGAAATCTAACGAGAATATCTACGACTTCCATGGTTGATTTTAGAAATTTGAAAAACGGCCAAAATGGTCGTAAAGTGAATTTCCTTGTTAATTTACGGATTTTACTTGTTTTTGATTCTTTTTCTTTCAGTAAAAAGGACATAAAGTGGTCTAGCCTTATCGAATCGAAGCATGTAATACTTCCTAGGAAATCTAACAAGAATATCTACAACTTCCACGGTTGATTATAGGAATTTAAAAAACGGCCAAAATGGTGGTAAAGTGTATTTCCTTGTTAATTTACGGATTTTACTTGTTTTTGATTCTTTTTCTTTCACTAAAAAGGGCATAAAGTGGCCTAGCCTTATCGAATCGGAGTATGTAATAGTTCCTAGGAAGTCTAACGAGCATATCTACGACTTCCATGTTTTATATTAGAATTTTCAAAAATGGCCAAAATGGTGGTTAAGTTAATTTCCTTGCTAATTTACGGATTTTACTTGTTTTTGACCCTTTTTCTTTCACTAAAAAGGGAATAAAGTGGCCTAGCCTTATCGAATTGAAGCATGTAATACATCCTAGGAAATCTAACAAGAATATCTACAACTTCCATGGTTGATTTTAGAAATTTGAAAAACGGCCAAAATGGTGGTAAAGTGAATTTCCTTGTTAATTTACGGATTTTACTTGTTTTTGACCCTTTTTCTTTCACTAAAAAGGGCATAAAGTGGCAAGCCTTATCGAATTGAAGCATGTAATACATCCTTGGAAATCTAACGAGAATATCTACGACTTCCATGGTTGATTTTAGAAATTTGAAAAACGGCCAAAATGGTCGTAAAGTGAATTTCCTTGTTAATTTACGGATTTTACTTGTTTTTGATTCTTTTTCTTTCAGTAAAAAGGACATAAAGTGGTCTAGCCTTATCGAATCGAAGCATGTAATACTTCCTAGGAAATCTAACAAGAATATCTACAACTTCCACGGTTGATTATAGGAATTTAAAAAACGGCCAAAATGGTGGTAAAGTGTATTTCCTTGTTAATTTACGGATTTTACTTGTTTTTGATTCTTTTTCTTTCACTAAAAAGGGCATAAAGTGGCCTAGCCTTATCGAATCGGAGTATGTAATAGTTCCTAGGAAGTCTAACGAGCATATCTACGACTTCCATGTTTTATATTAGAATTTTCAAAAATGGCCAAAATGGTGGTTAAGTTAATTTCCTTGTTAATTTACGGATTTTACTTGTTTTTGACCCTTTTTCTTTCACTAAAAAGGGCATAAAGTGGCCTAGCCTTATCGAATTGAAGCATATAATACATCCTAGGAAATCTAACGAGAATATCTACGACTTCCATGGTTGATTTTAGAAATTTTAAAAACGGCCAAAATGGTGGTAAAGTGTATTTCCTTGTTAATTTACGGATTTTACTTGTTTTTGATTCTTTTTCTTTCACTAAAAAAGGCATAAAGTGGCCTAGCCTTATCGAATCGAAGCATTTAATAGTTCCTAGGAAATCTAACGAGCATATCTACGACTTCCATGGTTGATTTTAGAAATTTGAAAAACGGCCAAAATGGTGGTAAGGTGAATTTCCTGGTTAATTTACGGATTTTACTTGTTTTATATTCTTTTTCTTTCAGTAAAAAGGACATAAAGTGGCCTAGCCTTATCGAATCGAAGCATGTAATACTTCCTAGGAAATCTAACAAGAATATCTACAACTTCCATGGTTGATTATAGAAATTTGAAAAACGGCCAAAATGGTGGTAAAGTGTATTTCCATGTTAATTTACGGATTTTACTTGTTTTTGATTCTTTTTCTTTCACTAAAAAGGGCATAAAGTGGCCTAGCCTTATCGAATCGAAGCATGTAATAGTTCCTAGGAAACCTAACGAGCATACCTATTACCTCCATGGTTGATTTTAGAATTTTCAAAAACGGCCAAAATGGGGGTTAGGTTAATTTCCTTGTTAATTTACGGATTTTACTCGTTTTTCACCCTTTTTCTTTCACTAAAAAGGGCATAAAGTGGCCTAGCCTTATCAATTCGAAGCATGTAATAGTTCCTAGGAAATCTAACGAGCATATCTACGACTTCCATGGTTGATTTTAGAAATTTGAAAAACGGCCAAAATGGTCGTAAAGTAAATTTCCTTGTTAATTTACGGATTTTACTTGTTTTTGATTCTTTTTCTTTCAGTAAAAAGGACATAAAGTGGTCTAGCCTTATCGAATCGAAGCATGTAATACTTCCTAGGAAATCTAACAAGAATATCTACAACTTCCACGGTTGATTATAGGAATTTAAAAAACGGCCAAAATGGTGGTAAAGTGTATTTCCTTGTTAATTTACGGATTTTACTTGTTTTTGATTCTTTTTCTTTCACTAAAAAGGGCATAAAGTGGCCTAGCCTTATCGAATCGGAGTATGTAATAGTTCCTAGGAAGTCTAACGAGCATATCTACGACTTCCATGTTTTATATTAGAATTTTCAAAAATGGCCAAAATGGTGGTTAAGTTAATTTCCTTGTTAATTTACGGATTTTACTTGTTTTTGACCCTTTTTCTTTCACTAAAAAGGGCATAAAGTGGCCTAGCCTTATCGAATTGAAGCATGTAATACATCCTAGGAAATCTAACGAGAATATCTACGACTTCCATGGTTGATTTTAGAAATTTTAAAAACGGCCAAAATGGTGGTAAAGTGTATTTCCTTGTTAATTTACGGATTTTACTTGTTTTTGATTCTTTTTCTTTCACTAAAAAAGGCATAAAGTGGCCTAGCCTTATCGAATCGAAGCATTTAATAGTTCCTAGGAAATCTAACGAGCATATCTACGACTTCCATGGTTGATTTTAGAAATTTGAAAAACGGCCAAAATGGTGGTAAGGTGAATTTCCTGGTTAATTTACGGATTTTACTTGTTTTATATTCTTTTTCTTTCAGTAAAAAGGACATAAAGTGGCCTAGCCTTATCGAATCGAAGCATGTAATACTTCCTAGGAAATCTAACAAGAATATCTACAACTTCCATGGTTGATTATAGAAATTTGAAAAACGGCCAAAATGGTGGTAAAGTGTATTTCCATGTTAATTTACGGATTTTACTTGTTTTTGATTCTTTTTCTTTCACTAAAAAGGGCATAAAGTGGCCTAGCCTTATCGAATCGAAGCATGTAATAGTTCCTAGGAAACCTAACGAGCATACCTATTACCTCCATGGTTGATTTTAGAATTTTCAAAAACGGCCAAAATGGGGGTTAGGTTAATTTCCTTGTTAATTTACGGATTTTACTCGTTTTTCACCCTTTTTCTTTCACTAAAAAGGGCATAAATTGGCCTAGCCTTATCAATTCGAAGCATGTAATAGTTCCTAGGAAATCTAACGAGCATATCTACGACTTCCATGGTTGATTTTAGAAATTTGAAAAACGGCCAAAATGGTCGTAAAGTGAATTTCCTTGTTAATTTACGGATTTTACTTGTTATTGATTCTTTTTCTTTCAGTAAAAAGGACATAAAGTGGTCTAGCCTTATCGATTCGAAGCATGTAATACTTCCTAGGAAATCTAACAAGAATATCTACAACTTCCACGGTTGATTATAGGAATTAAAAAAACGGCCAAAATGGTGGTAAAGTGTATTTCCTTGTTAATTTACGGATTTTACTTGTTTTTGATTCTTTTTCTTTCACTAAAAAGGGCATAAAGTGGCCTAGCCTTATCGAATCGGAGTATGTAATAGTTCCTAGGAAGTCTAACGAGCATATCTACGACTTCCATGTTTCATATTAGAATTTTCAAAAATGGCCAAAATGGTGGTTAAGTTAATTTCCTTGCTAATTTACGGATTTTACTTGTTTTTGACCCTTTTTCTTTCACTAAAAAGGGAATAAAGTGGCCTAGCCTTATCGAATTGAAGCATGTAATACATCCTAGGAAATCTAACAAGAATATCTACAACTTCCATGGTTGATTTTAGAAATTTGAAAAACGGCCAAAATGGTGGTAAAGTGAATTTCCTTGTTAATTTACGGATTTTACTTGTTTTTGACCCTTTTTCTTTCACTAAAAAGGGCATAAAGTGGCAAGCCTTATCGAATTGAAGCATGTAATACATCCTTGGAAATCTAACGAGAATATCTACGACTTCCATGGTTGATTTTAGAAATTTGAAAAACGGCCAAAATGGTCGTAAAGTGAATTTCCTTGTTAATTTACGGATTTTACTTGTTTTTGATTCTTTTTCTTTCAGTAAAAAGGACATAAAGTGGTCTAGCCTTATCGAATCGAAGCATGTAATACTTCCTAGGAAATCTAACAAGAATATCTACAACTTCCACGGTTGATTATAGGAATTTAAAAAACGGCCAAAATGGTGGTAAAGTGTATTTCCTTGTTAATTTACGGATTTTACTTGTTTTTGATTCTTTTTCTTTCACTAAAAAGGGCATAAAGTGGCCTAGCCTTATCGAATCGGAGTATGTAATAGTTCCTAGGAAGTCTAACGAGCATATCTACGACTTCCATGTTTTATATTAGAATTTTCAAAAATGGCCAAAATGGTGGTTAAGTTAATTTCCTTGTTAATTTACGGATTTTACTTGTTTTTGACCCTTTTTCTTTCACTAAAAAGGGCATAAAGTGGCCTAGCCTTATCGAATTGAAGCATGTAATACATCCTAGGAAATCTAACGAGAATATCTACGACTTCCATGGTTGATTTTAGAAATTTTAAAAACGGCCAAAATGGTGGTAAAGTGTATTTCCTTGTTAATTTACGGATTTTACTTGTTTTTGATTCTTTTTCTTTCACTAAAAAAGGCATAAAGTGGCCTAGCCTTATCGAATCGAAGCATTTAATAGTTCCTAGGAAATCTAACGAGCATATCTACGACTTCCATGGTTGATTTTAGAAATTTGAAAAACGGCCAAAATGGTGGTAAGGTGAATTTCCTGGTTAATTTACGGATTTTACTTGTTTTATATTCTTTTTCTTTCAGTAAAAAGGACATAAAGTGGCCTAGCCTTATCGAATCGAAGCATGTAATACTTCCTAGGAAATCTAACAAGAATATCTACAACTTCCATGGTTGATTATAGAAATTTGAAAAACGGCCAAAATGGTGGTAAAGTGTATTTCCATGTTAATTTACGGATTTTACTTGTTTTTGATTCTTTTTCTTTCACTAAAAAGGGCATAAAGTGGCCTAGCCTTATCGAATCGAAGCATGTAATAGTTCCTAGGAAACCTAACGAGCATACCTATTACCTCCATGGTTGATTTTAGAATTTTCAAAAACGGCCAAAATGGGGGTTAGGTTAATTTCCTTGTTAATTTACGGATTTTACTCGTTTTTCACCCTTTTTCTTTCACTAAAAAGGGCATAAATTGGCCTAGCCTTATCAATTCGAAGCATGTAATAGTTCCTAGGAAATCTTACGAGCATATCTACGACTTCCATGGTTGATTTTAGAAATTTGAAAAACGGCCAAAATGGTCGTAAAGTGAATTTCCTTGTTAATTTACGGATTTTACTTGTTTTTGATTCTTTTTCTTTCAGTAAAAAGGACATAAAGTGGTCTAGCCTTATCGATTCGAAGCATGTAATACTTCCTAGGAAATCTAACAAGAATATCTACAACTTCCACGGTTGATTATAGGAATTAAAAAAACGGCCAAAATGGTGGTAAAGTGTATTTCCTTGTTAATTTACGGATTTTACTTGTTTTTGATTCTTTTTCTTTCACTAAAAAGGGCATAAAGTGGCCTAGCCTTATCGAATCGGAGTATGTAATAGTTCCTAGGAAGTCTAACGAGCATATCTACGACTTCCATGTTTTATATTAGAATTTTCAAAAATGGCCAAAATGGTGGTTAAGTTAATTTCCTTGCTAATTTACGGATTTTACTTGTTTTTGACCCTTTTTCTTTCACTAAAAAGGGAATAAAGTGGCCTAGCCTTATCGAATGGAAGCATGTAATACATCCTAGGAAATCTAACAAGAATATCTACAACATCCATGGTTGATTTTAGAAATTTGAAAAACGGCCAAAATGGTGGTAAAGTGAATTTCCTTGTTAATTTACGGATTTTACTTGTTTTTGACCCTTTTTCTTTCACTAAAAAGGGCATAAAGTGGCAAGCCTTATCGAATCGAAGCATTTAATAGTTCCTAGGAAATCTAACGAGCATATCTACGACTTCCATGGTTGATTTTAGAAATTTGAAAAACGGCCAAATTGGTGGTAAGGTGAATTTCCTGGTTAATTTACGGATTTTACTTGTTTTATATTCTTTTTCTTTCAGTAAAAAGGACATAAAGTGGCCTAGCCTTATCGAATCGAAGCATGTAATACTTCCTAGGAAATCTAACAAGAATATCTACAACTTCCATGGTTGATTATAGAAATTTGAAAAACGGCCAAAATGGTGGTAAAGTGTATTTCCATGTTAATTTACGGATTTTACTTGTTTTTGATTCTTTTTCTTTCACTAAAAAGGGCATAAAGTGGCCTAGCCTTATCGAATCGAAGCATGTAGTAGTTCCTAGGAAACCTAACGAGCATACCTATTACCTCCATGGTTGATTTTAGAATTTTCAAAAACGGCCAAAATGGGGGTTAGGTTAATTTCCTTGTTAATTTACGGATTTTACTCGTTTTTCACCCTTTTTCTTTCACTAAAAAGGGCATAAAGTGGCCTAGCCTTATCAATTCGAAGCATGTAATAGTTCCTAGGAAATCTAACGAGCATATCTACGACTTCCATGGTTGATTTTAGAAATTTGAAAAACGGCCAAAATGGTCGTAAAGTGAATTTCCTTGTTAATTTACGGATTTTACTTGTTTTTGATTCTTTTTCTTTCAGTAAAAAGGACATAAAGTGGTCTAGCCTTATCGAATCGAAGCATGTAATACTTCCTAGGAAATCTAACAAGAATATCTACAACTTCCACGGTTGATTATAGGAATTAAAAAAACGGCCAAAATGGTGGTAAAGTGTATTTCCTTGTTAATTTACGGATTTTACTTGTTTTTGATTCTTTTTCTTTCACTAAAAAGGGCATAAAGTGGCCTAGCCTTATCGAATCGGAGTATGTAATAGTTCCTAGGAAGTCTAACGAGCATATCTACGACTTCCATGTTTTATATTAGAATTTTCAAAAATGGCCAAAATGGTGGTTAAGTTAATTTCCTTGCTAATTTACGGATTTTACTTGTTTTTGACCCTTTTTCTTTCACTAAAAAGGGAATAAAGTGGCCTAGCCTTATCGAATTGAAGCATGTAATACATCCTAGGAAATCTAACAAGAATATCTACAACATCCATGGTTGATTTTAGAAATTTGAAAAACGGCCAAAATGGTGGTAAAGTGAATTTCCTTGTTAATTTACGGATTTTACTTGTTTTTGACCCTTTTTCTTTCACTAAAAAGGGCATAAAGTGGCAAGCCATATCGAATCGAAGCATTTAATAGTTCCTAGGAAATCTAACGAGCATATCTACGACTTCCATGGTTGATTTTAGAAATTTGAAAAACGGCCAAAATGGTGGTAAGGTGAATTTCCTGGTTAATTTACGGATTTTACTTGTTTTATATTCTTTTTCTTTCAGTAAAAAGGACATAAAGTGGCCTAGCCTTATCGAATCGAAGCATGTAATACTTCCTAGGAAATCTAACAAGAATATCTACAACTTCCATGGTTGATTATAGAAATTTGAAAAACGGCCAAAATGGTGGTAAAGTGTATTTCCATGTTAATTTACGGATTTTACTTGTTTTTGATTCTTTTTCTTTCACTAAAAAGGGCATAAAGTGGCCTAGCCTTATCGAATCGAAGCATGTAATAGTTCCTAGGAAACCTAACGAGCATACCTATTACCTCCATGGTTGATTTTAGAATTTTCAAAAACGGCCAAAATGGGGGTTAGGTTAATTTCCTTGTTAATTTACGGATTTTACTCGTTTTTCACCCTTTTTCTTTCACTAAAAAGGGCATAAAGTGGCCTAGCCTTATCGAATTGAAGCATGCAATACATCCTAGGAAATCTAACGAGAATATCTACGACTTCCATGGTTGATTTTAGAAATTTTAAAAACGGCCAAAATGGTGGTAAAGTGTATTTCCTTGTTAATTTACGGATTTTACTTGTTTTTGATTCTTTTTCTTTCACTAAAAAAGGCATAAAGTGGCCTAGCCTTATCGAATCGAAGCATTTAATAGTTCCTAGGAAATCTAACGAGCATATCTACGACTTCCATGGTTGATTTTAGAAATTTGAAAAACGGCCAAAATGGTGGTAAGGTGAATTTCCTGGTTAATTTACGGATTTTACTTGTTTTATATTCTTTTTCTTTCAGTAAAAAGGACATAAAGTGGCCTAGCCTTATCGAATCGAAGCATGTAATACTTCCTAGGAAATCGAACAAGAATATCTACAACTTCCATGGTTGATTATAGAAATTTGAAAAACGGCCAAAATGGTGGTAAAGTGTATTTCCATGTTAATTTACGGATTTTACTTGTTTTTGATTCTTTTTCTTTCACTAAAAAGGGCATAAAGTGGCCAAGCCTTATCAAATCGAAGCATGTAATAGTTCCTAGGAAACCTAACG